>NC_065444.1:184980246-186332746 GCF_917563875.1 Diabrotica virgifera virgifera | reverse complement strand
ACAGTGATGAGTGCCCTAATAACCGGCAAAATATGGGCAACATATTTAGTTGTGAGATAAAAAGAAATGAAACTAGTCGAGCTGGGAAATTTAGCGAAATTAACCTTTAAATTTACGTTATATTGATCCCACCTTTACACATATCGGAGAAGTATGTCAACTAAAACTGTCACTGTGACAGTGGTAGTTTCCAAACTCGTCTGATATGTCTGAAGGTGGTACACAATCAATACAATCTAAATGTATAAGTTAATATCGCTAAATTTCCCAGCTCGACTAGTTTCATGTCTTTTTATCTCACTACTTAATACATCTTTTGTGCTATTTTGCCGGTTATTAGAGCGCTCATCACTGTATTTCTGGTATATCCAGGGAATGTCTACAAAATATATTTTGAATGTCCAGAGAACATTCGTGGACATTCATGGAATGTTCCAATAAGACATTCAGGTAATGTTTAAAATGCTGACACAGGATTTTCCTGGGATGTTCAGGGAACATGTTTTCGGGGATATTCCAGGAATTTTTCAATGTCTGTGTACCTTCTATGGACCTATATGGAATATTTTGGTGTTATTACCGCCGCACTCCACTTGCGATTTGTAATCAGGAAGATTGAACACATTGTTTCAAATACAAGTCAATCCATTTGTGACTAAATAATCATGGATTGACTTCTATTTGAAAGAATGTGTTCAATCTTCACAACTACAAATCGCAAGTGGAGTCCGGCGCTTAGGGCTACTTCCTCTTTGGTATTATGTATTGTACTACAGAAATCAGGAACTTTCCTTCTAAATATATGTATGCATCTTGGCCATCAAACATATTCTTCGAAACATTTTTTTAAGGGGTTACATAGGTCTTGTGGGTAAAAAAACTGACTTTTTAAAAAAAATATATCTCGAAAACTAAAATTTATTTTTATTTATAATTGGAACATGTAAAAGTATAGTACTTAAGGTAGTCTCAAAAAAAGTTTCAGCCAAAAATATTCATTTTTGTAGAGTTTTTTGTACACAAGTTACAAGTACACAAGTTGTAGTACACAAGTTTTTTTTGCGTTGGCAGCATAACTAAGTCCAGTCTCATCTGAAATCAAAAAGTTTCTTGTAGTTTATACCTCTGGCTAGAATATGAACGAAGGAATTAAAAAAAATGAAATTTGAAGATTTTACATAAGTTTAAACACATTTTTGACCCCAATTTTTCTCATTTTTAAAGTAGTTTTTTTTTATAAAACAAAAATGACCTCATCTAATAAAAAATCCTTTGTTCATTCACTAGCCAGAGGTATAAACTACAAGAAACTTTGATTTCAGATGAGACTGGACTTGTTATGCTGCTCACTGCAAAAAAGGGCTGTTGTCGAAAAATTGCAGTCAACTCTACAAAAATGAATATTTTTGGCTGAAATTTTTTTGAGAGTACTATACTTTTACATGTTTCAATTATAAATAAAAATAATTTTTAGTTTCCAAGATATAATTTTTTTAAAAAGTCACTTTTTTTACCTGCAAGACAACAACTTGTTGATTTCAAATTGTAACAGTTGTTTTGCAAAGTATGCTGCCCTCTTGTATTTTCTGTGTTATCTTCATCATACAATTACTTCATCTAAAAATTTTCTGCGAAAAAAAAATAAAACAAAAGTTTAACCACAGAATCAAGTTACACAAATTTTCAAACACCTCACCTGACACAGCGTCTCAAGTACGATTGCGCGAATTGGTAAATATAACTCCGCACGACCACGCAACTCGAAACACAAGTACGCAAACACGGTTGCGGGAAGCGTGGCTCGCAATCGTGAAATTTACGAGACTTGCTCGACCTGTAGATTCTTGTGTTTTATATACTCAAGTCTAGATCCCGAGCCGAGGATTAGCGGCGTGTAATTTGTGTTGCCTATATAAACTTGAATCGCGAATGTTTATTATTCAAAAAATTACAACTGTACAAATCAATGACATTTGTGTGCATTTTTTTGGCATGAAAGTTTAAACTTGGCTTATGTCTAAATTTATAGACGTTGCCTTTAAGCACTTTTAAAGGGGCAATTGCATCCAATTTGTCGGGATGCGAACTTTTTACATGTCTTTTTAAATCATGTTTACGTTTATACACGTTTCCGCATTCCAAGCACTTATTAATTATTTCCACACCGAACATTTTCATTGTCAAGAAAATGAAATACCTACTCAAAAGCAAACACAAACACAGAACTGTGAACAGTAGAAATGATTGAATCGGAAAATTGATCTAACAGCTTCACTGTTCAATTGATAATTATACAAAGAGTCTACATTCTACCACATCCAATACTATTTTAATATTAAATATCATGCAACCGCAGTAAATATCGGTTTTTGCCTGAAAGGAGGAAGACCTAACCCTTCGGTCCAAACCTAACTTACGGGTATTAGAGTGAGAGAACCGCAGGGCAGGAGGTATTTGACCGCTGCGCGCAATCACAACCCACCCTTTTTATTATCACTAAACGGTCTTTTCAGCGTTTTAATAACACTCAAGGCCCATTTCGTTGATTCCAGTTTATATAGGCAACCCAAATTACACGCCGCTAATCCTCGGCTCGGGATTTAGACAGAATAGTTTTATATCAATTTTATTGGGATAAACCGTAATCGTACCCCCTCCTAACTGCCAAAGTGTCATGGCCGCCGTCGGGACCTATTGTGCTGACATTTACAATGTTTACATATAGAAAAGTTTGTTTTTTTCTGCTTATAATGCCGTTTTCTAAAGATATTAGTGAACAAAATCGATTTGCTAACACTATTTAATATATTTTAAATGTGCTAAAATTGGATTCAACAGCAAAAGTCGCATAAATAACATATAAATAACGAATTTGTTCACCTATTACAAATGGGGTTATGTGGTTGTAACTGTTTATTTTGGGAATAAAATGAAAATAATCAATTAAACGACTGGAAAACTGTAAGTATTACAATTAAAACATGTTTATCCTATCACAAGAGTTCACTTCATTTTAAGAAAGCTAATTATTATTATACAATAGACATTTATAAACTGCAATGTACTTTTAAGGTTACTTTTGATCTGTTTTCAAAGCTTATGATTAAATGTTACCTCTTTATTAATTAGATTTGCCAACAAAAGATGCATGATTAAGGCCAAATGCAATTCCTTTGCTAAAGTCATAAAAAAAGTACCAATACAGTTAAAAAAATTATTTTAAAAAGGTCTCTCAAAAGACATGAAAATATACAACAACTCAAAAAACTAGAGAATGTAAAGAAAGCCAGGTTATTGGAAATGGAATTCCTGTTTAATTGAAAGCCAGTAAACTATCCAAGACTTTTCAGAATCAAATGTGTCAACTTGTAAAAACGATTCTTCTGAAATTTTTAGTAAAAACCAGATTATCCTCAAGAAAAATTCTGTTTAAGTGAGACTCAAAGTCATATTTGTGAATGTGTCATCTTTGAATGAAACAATTTTTTTACCTAAACAATTAAATGTATGGATCTAATTAAAAACAATGCTGAATCAAGTACAGTTACAGAAATACAATCCTTTGAACTTCTAAATGTGATTGTTGAAAGTGTTGAAATAGCTACTGCATAGGGATTCGAAAGGGATAGACTTGTTATGAACGCACTTGATCATGTACTTCTTACTGTTATAAAGTTGAAACAAAACTTATTTTATGCTTTCTTATCAGTCACTTTTAATTGTGTATCAACTTTACGTGGTACATCGTGCAAAAATTGCTAAACATGCAAACATTATATTTATTTTCTGTGTTACATTGGATAGTATGATTGAATGTCTTCCTCTTTTAGATAGTGAAGTGAAGAACATCTTGAAGTTCCAATGATGTTTCAAGATGAGGTAAATCGAAATAATTGTATGTTAGAAGGACAGAGAATATGAAGAAATGTTATTGCTGCATATTTAGTGTAGTGAAATACAAACTTCAAACATTATAATATATTTTTTGATTTCAAACATTTCATATGATTATGAAAGAACATCTTTCTTTTTAAAACAATGAAGAAGTGAAGAACATAATAAAGTTCCAACGAAAATGATTCCAGATGAGGAAAATCGAAATAATGGTTGTATGTTACATGTATAGAGAATACGAAGAAATGTTATTGCTGCAAACTTAGTGTAGTGAATTAAAAACTTATTGTCAAATACAAATCAATTTATTTCATACTTTTATAATATATAGTGATATAATTTTATATGTGTTCAAATAAAAATATTAATAAATAAAATACAATAAACACAAATCATGTACTTATATCTTACAATGAATTACAAAATCAAAAATTAATTACAAAAATATCAAAATAAATCTAAAATATTAAAAAGTTACATATAATTTTTATAGTACCTACATACTTTGGTTGGTACTCTAATAATTTGGAGATCCATTAAAGTTTGTAGATGGAAATTGCAGGTATCTAAAAAATATAATAATATAAAGTAACTCAACAATCTCTTTTTAATTAGGGTAGCAGTTGATAAAGATGACCCTTGCTCGGGAAATCAAATGTATCTAAAAAAAAATTAAGTAACAGCTTTCTAACAAAACAATCTTAGCACTAAACGGAAACAAAGATACTGGTAAGTATTAAAGCATTTTTTGAAAAATCTTAATCGTAATTACAGGACAATATCTACAAAAACTTTTACTTGAACTTGACTGACATTCCATTTTTATATTTTTGTGACATTACATCAAAATTGTCTATACGGTCAATACGAATTGCAGTGCCATAAAAATTTTAAAGCACTTGTGCCTTAAAGTGGCATTTTTAATGCTCTTATGGAGTGCTAAAAATTGAATTTTTAACACGGTTGTAGAAAAAAGTTTTTGTAGATATTATTCTGTAATTACGTTTGCAGAAAAAATATTGTATGATATGTGTGTTAAAAAGTACATTTTTAAGGCACTCATGTGAATTGCAGACTTTCACATGCGTGCCTTAAATGTGTACTTTTAACACTTATATTATAAATAACTATTAAAAAACTAACAGAAAATAGTAAAAATATTTGATTGAGCATAAGTAAAAAAGTCACTCTCTCAACCAATAAACATTTGTGATTAAAATTAATATACTTAATTGATTATAATATGAATGTGTTCTTGTAGAGTTTCATATAATAATTTCCATTTGACTAAAGAGACACAAGCTGGAATACTTAGGTCAATAATACTTAGGTATGAAACACCCTAAAAAATATGAACTTTTGCATTTGATAATTCAGAGAAAGATCCAAGGTAAATGTGGTTCTGGTAGAATCTCACAATCATAGCTGAACAATCTAAGACCATAGTATGGAAAATCGACTCCATCATCATTAGTTAGAGCTGCTGTCAATAAAGCCACAATAGCGAATATGGTAGCCAATATGATATCCAACAATTGATAACAGTCATGGAACTAAAAAATGTATTATTTCAAAGTGTTTATGGGATAAAATTAGTAAGAGTGACATGATACCTAACAAAAATTTGATTCAGAAGATTTAACATAAAACTTGTAATTCTCTTATACTAAACTCACAATAAAGATGCACCAGAAATAAACAACCCAAGACATGTTGAATGATACAAATAGCACTCCCGAATCATGATTTACAATGTATAAACTTTGTAAATCATGATTTGTGAGTGCTCCTCATAACATTCATCATGTCTTGTGTTTGTTTCTTTCTAGTGCATCTTTATTGTGATTTTAGTATTATAATTATATACAGTGTGTCCACGGTTGGGGTGCCCAAGAGGAAAAACTTTTTTATTTTCAATTTTAGCGAAAAATGTCATTATTGATAAAAAGTTTTGCTTGTTCTAAAACCCCATAAAACGAAATAAAATTCAAGTTTTTTAAATCCTGCTTAATTTTGTAGCCAATTTTATGTAAATCCCTATTTTATGTAAATTTTTGCACTAAGTTTGAAATCTTAACAATAATCTAGTGTTGCCAAGCCACAATGTAGCTTAGTAACTATCAACTTCGATAAATAATTTGCGAATTGTCAATTTTTTTGACAATGTTAAGCTATCAATAAAGAATTTATCTTGTGATAAATTTCATTATTAAAATTGTTGTATTAATAATTATTTAATTAATAAATAATTGGATGATTCAAGGAGAACGACAAAGTCTGGCTTCGTAATCCAGAGAAGTGAAAGGGTTGTTCTCCCAAGTTATTATTGTTACAATTTCGAACTTAGTGCAAAAATTTATAGGGATTTACATAAAATTGGCTATAAAAATAAGCAGGATTTGAAAAACTTGAATTTTAGTTCATTTTATGGGGTTTTAGAACAAGCAAAAGTTTTTATCAAGAATGACATTTTTCGCTAAAATTGAAAATAAAAAAGTTTTTCCTCTTGGGCACCCCATCCGTAGACACACGGTATTACTATTTTTATAATAAAAAGATTATAATTTATAAAATGTGATGCTGTATATGATTTCAAATATTAATCTTTTCTATTACCATACAAAAAAAATATTGCCTTTACTCAAAAACATTTTATTTATCATAAAATTTTTAAAGATATATTTAAAAAGTTCATAAATATTAATATTAATTTATACAAAAACATTAAATATTTTAGTTTTACTGGTTTATGGCTGTAAGGTGTCTCTGAATATTTTTCACACTTTTATAAGATGTTTCGAAAATTGAAATATCTCTGAAAGTTTTTAATATTTAAAATCAGTTTTCATAAATTTATCATCGGTTAATATTAGAGATCTTAAGTTCACAGTGGCACAAACAACTGAAAATATCTTCTGCAAGTGGAAGAAGACTAACATACATTTTACATACATTAATTGTTTTTATTTATTTGGTTGGATCTATCTATGTGTACTCAAGCTTTAGCTATCTTCATTGTAAGAATTTTAAGTTTAGCGTGATATTTGGTAGTGGTACTAAAAAAATCGGACATCATGAAAGACTTTGGATTGGAATCTTTGTAGTCTTTGCATATTATGTGTTACTGGCAGTTCCCCAGAATTAAATCCTGTACATCCAGACTTGTAGTAGTATTGCCTTATAGAGAAGAAGTTTGTTCTGGATACATTTTTTTGTAAAGCATACCCAGTTTTAGTTGTTTCCATAGAGAGTAGTCTTTATTTTCACTTTCAGAAAGATTTTTCAAAAAATGTTTTAATACTTACCAGTATCTTTGTTTCCGTTTAGTGCTAAGATTGTTTTGTTAGAAAGCTGTTACTTAATTTTTTTTAGATACATTTGATTTCCCGAGCAAGGGTCATTCATCTTTATCAACTGCAACCCTAATTGAAAAGAGATTGTTGAGTTACTTTATATATTTTTTAGATACCTGCAATTTCCATCTACAAACTTTAATGGATTTCCAAATTATTAGAGTACCAACCAAAGTATGTAGGTACTATAAAAATTATGGGTTACTTTTTAATATTTTAGATTTATTTTGATATTTTTGTAATTAATTTTTGATTTTGTAATTCATTGTAAGATATACATGATTTGTGTTTATTGTATTTTATTTATTAATATTTTTATTTGAACACATATAAAATTGTACCACTATATATTATAAAAGTATGAAATAAATTGATTTGTATTTGACAATAAGTTTTTAATTCACTACACTAAGTTTGCAGCAATAACATTTCTTCGTATTCTCTATACACATAACATACAACCATTATTTCGATTTTCCTCATCTGGAATCATTTTCGTTGGAACTTTATTATGTTCTTCACTTCTTCATTGTTTTAAAGAGGAAGATGTTCTTTCATAATCATATGAAATGTTTGAAATAAAAAAATATATTATAATGTTTGAAGTTTGTATTTCACTACACTAAGTATGCAGCAATAACATTTCTTCGTATTCTCTGTCCTTCTAACATACAACCATTATTTCGATTTATCTCATCTTGAAACATCATTGGAACTTCAAGATGTTCTTCACTTCACTATCTAAAAGAGGAAGACATTCAATCATAGTATCCAATGTAACACAGAAAATAAATATAATGTTTGCATTTTAGCAATTTTTGCATGATGTACCACGTAAAGTTGATACACAATTAAAAGTGACTGATAAGAAAGCATAAAATAAGTTTTGTTTCAACTTTATAACAGTAAGAAGTACATGATCAAGTGCGTTCATAACAAGTCTATCCCTTTCGAATCCCTATGCAGTAGCTATTTCAACACTTTCAACAATCACATTTAGAAGTTCAAAGGATTGTATTTCTGTAACTGTACTTGATTCAGCATTGTTTTTAATTAGATCCATACATTTAATTGTTTAGGTAAAAAAATTGTTTCATTCAAAGATGACACATTCACAAATATGACTTTGAGTCTCACTTAAACAGAATTTTTCTTGAGGATAATCTGGTTTTTACTAAAAATTTCAGAAGAATCGTTTTTACAAGTTGACACATTTGATTCTGAAAAGTCTTGGATAGTTTACTGGCTTTCAATTAAACAGGAATTCCATTTCCAATAACCTGGCTTTCTTTACATTCTCTAGTTTTTTGAGTTGTTGTATATTTTCATGTCTTTTGAGAGACCTTTTTAAAATAATTTTTTTAACTGTATTGGTACTTTTTTTATGACTTTAGCAAAGGAATTGCATTTGGCCTTAATCATGCATCTTTTGTTGGCAAATCTAATTAATAAAGAGGTAACATTTAATCATAAGCTTTGAAAACAGATCAAAAGTAACCTTAAAAGTACATGGCAGTTTATAAATGTCTATTGTATAATAATAATTAGCTTTCTTAAAATGAAGTGAACTCTTGTGATAGGATAAACATGTTTTAATTGTAATACTTACAGTTTTCCAGTCGTTTAATTGATCATTTTCATTTTATTCCCAAAATAAACAGTTACAACCACATAACCCCATTTGTAATAGGTAAACAAATTCGTCATTTATATGTTATTTATGCGACTTTTGCTGTTGAATCCAATTTTAGCACATTTAAAATATATTAAATATTGTTAGCAAATCGATTTTGTTCACTAATATCTTTAGAAAACGGCATTATAAGCAGAAAAAAACAAACTTTTCTATATGTAAACATTGTAAATGTCAGCACAATAGGTCCCGACGGCGGCCATGACACTTTGGCAGTTAGGAAGGGGTACGATTACGGTTTATCCCAATATTTGTGTATTAAGTTTTTATCCCGTACCCAAGTGATTAGTGAAGTGAATGGGTGCATTCAGCAGACGCAATCGCTAACTAATCGATTAGTAATCGATTTGTGATTTACATGCTGAAATGTCACAATTTATGTGGCATTCAGCAGAAAATCACTAATCGATTAGTTAGCGATTGTGTCTGCTGAATCCACCCACTGTTTCATATTTTAGTTAGACATTTTTTCAGTGTATAAATTATTTTTCTTCCCTCAGCTGTACCCTGTACCTAGTTGTTTCCAGGTAATGTGAATAATTCCTAAGGTAGAAAGACATTTTACATTATGTTATGAAAACAATGAATTCATGTCAAGATTTATATAAATAATAATTAATTACTGTCATTTGTTGGTTTCATTATTGTTCTTACATTGTCCATACATACATACTTATCATTTTTTAAATATAATCGCTGCTCATGCTAAATTCTATGCTTGTGCATGTTATTAATTTTTTGTTTTTTCAATAATTATTTTTATTTTTATGGTTTCTGTAATAAAAATATTTTATTGCAAAAACTAAAAATTAATAACGTGCACATTATAGAATTTGGTATGCCTAGCGAAGCTTCCAAAACGGTACAGATATCTTCCAAAACGTTACAGAGATCTTCCAAATCGTTACAGAAATCTTCCAATTTAAAACGCTTAGTTGGCTTCCAAAAATATCGATGGTGTTGGAATACGGGACCAGTTCTGCCTATAGAGTTCCCTTTCTACCCCACCCACTTTTCTATGAGCACTTCGCAACAGAATCGCGGAACGGCGCCTCTCTGAAATTACGACAGGTACATTATTGTACTTTTACAAACTCCCAAAAAGTATGACGAACACGAACGACTAAACAATTCTGATTATGTCCCCATGCCGAAAAATATTGAAATGCGACAAGAGATGAAAAATTTGTTGAGTCGTATAAATAAACAAGTGATTGTGGAACCAGTGCAAGAGGACATCATGGAAGAAGAAGGGCCTACTAATTCGGAGCCCGTGAATTTAACTTTGGAACAAGAACTTGGGATTGAATTGGAACGACAAAGATAAAACTTTTATAACAAAAAAAAAAAAGAATGTGTGTGTACTTTGTACGCACGTAAGAAGTTATACTTCTATTATATAATTTCAACGAAATAAATATACTTAACAGTTACAATACAAAAAATTCACAATAATTACCAAAAATTAACCAAAACTTAACAATGCTAAAAATTAAAAAAAATATATGAATCATCCGGGATTTGAACCCGCTATCTCGCGATCTCTCGATCTCTGGTCCAATGCTCTACCAACCAGGCTATCAAGGCACGTGTTATTGACGTTTCGGATATACATAATTACACATAACGGTGACTGTGACAAGTGAAATATAAAAATAGATATTTTATTATTTTACGCCCAAGGAAGACAAATTCAAAGACACAAAAATTATAATAAATAATATATTTACTAAAAACCACTAATATATCATTTTAATGGCTTATTTGCGCTGATACATAATTTGAAAGATTAGCAACTAAACGTCATACTGTCTGTGTGCGCATGAGCTCAGATTTATGAAAAATTTTACTCTCAATCGCGCCTATAAAGAAGTATAACTTCAAAAACTGGTTCTCAAAAAAATTACGAAAAGGTTTTGGAAAAGGAAATGACCGTTTATGAGACGAAAGGAGTGAAAGGCGATCATTTGTCTATGGTCTATGACTATTTGATGACCTTGAAACCGACCAGCATAGAGGCTGATAGGGCATTCTCAGCAAGCGGCTATATGTGCAGTTCATCTGTGCGAAGTAGGTTAGCCTTTTGTTTTTTAAGGTCTCACTTCCAAAAAATTTAATAATTCATGTTTCTGTTGTTCAGAAATTTAGAATACAGACAAAAAAGCATTAAAATCGTGTTTTTATTTTGATTCCACATTTTGCTGGATCCAGCTGGATTCAGGCCAATCTTGCAAAAATCACGCTGGAATTCAACTGAAACCCTATTAAAAATCCTATTAACCCACAAGTAAAAAAAAGAATAACAATTTATTTTGAAAACACAGAGAAAACTGAAATCAGCGAAAGAAGATAGATATTATTAACGATTAGCTATTAAACATTCATAAATAAATAGAGCTATAATTAAAAAATATGTATTTATCATACAATATAAATCATTATTAATAACATTTTTTATCATATATTTTTTTAGTGTCAAAAGCTCTCATCTTTACTACTTTAGTTCGTTCTTTCTGCATTACTTTTTTAAATTGGCCTATTTGACTTTCTGAAATTTCAACTGGTTCAATTAGTTTCTCAGATATGTTTTCATCTACATGGAATTCATTCAATTGGATAGAATCTGCAGACCCTTTGATCTAAAAAATATGAAATAAATTTTAATACTCGCTTAATATTTTGTTATTATTCGACACCCTCAAGATAATTTGTGACACCACATACAAGGTGGAAACTGTGGAAAGCACTTATGGAATAAAATTATTACTGTCCTTGTTTTAAAATTTAAAAAAATGCTGAATCCCGTCCATTTTTATACAGTGTGGGCTAAAGAAAACAGTCCACCTCGATATTTGGCAGTATTTATTAGATTTTAAGGAAATGACGAAACAGGTCGATTTTTGATCTAAGGGGACACATTTTTATGGTACACACATTCGTCATTTGTCAACCCCCTCCCTCCCACTTCCTCCACCTCTTATTTTTAAATAGGAAATAGGGGTCGTGTGCTAGCTCATTTGAAAGGTTATTCAATTCTCTATTCAGTAATATTAACATTGTAATTATTTATAAGGGTGTCCAAGAAAAATTATTTTGAATTAAATAAATTGACACAGAAAGAAGAATGCATGTAATTTATTTAACACAAAATACATTCTACTGCTGACAGAAAACAGAAAAATTGTTTATTTGATAAATAAACATTGCTTTTTGCTTAAATTCAACGTTAAAGAGGCAGATGGGTGTCAGCTTGAACATTGAAGTTAAGTGAAAAACAATGTTTATTTATCAAAGAACATTTTTTTCTGTTTTGTGAGAGCAGTAAAATGTATTATGAATTAAATAAATTACATACATTCTTCTTTATGTGTCAATTAATTTAATTAATTTTTGTTATAGGACACCCTGTATAAATAAATATCTTAATGTTTATAGAATGATGAGCGCGCTAATAACAGGCAAAATAACGCAAAAGATGGAAAACATCCCAGGCAACCAAACGACGTTTTTATAACGTAGATAACACGTCATAAAAATCACCAATTGACGTGTTTCTATGACGTAGTACTGACGTTGAAAATCACGTGTGTTTGTCTCATCGATTTGACGTCATAATTGTGACGATTTTAAAACTTCATTGTACCTACGTTTTTTCACGTCGAGATTGTGACGATTTTCAAACGTCAAAAAGATGACGACTTTTACACGTCCCCGTCGGTAAAATCAAGTCTTTAATACTTTCAAAAAGTGACCTCTTTCAGATGTTTCAAAATATGTAGTATGAAAAATAGGTAACATGAAAATGTAGGCTAAAAATTAATTTAATTAAACTCGATAACACATAATTAGTTCAGTAACATAAAATATACATCAAAAACAAATAAACATAACCTCAAATAGTTGACAAGAAGAATTACTGCATTAAACTAACTCACTGAGCCAAAACGAATAAAAATCTCTCAATTAACACGTTTCTTCAACTAAATATCTAAATGAAAAAGTCTTATTTTATCACACAAGACACAAAACACGTAAACAATAAATGAGGAATTTCTTATGGACAACGTTATAAACGAAATTGTTTGGAGTCAATACAAACAAGCTTTTTAAGCTCCTCCCAATTTTGTGACGTCAGACTTGGTTGTCTGAAATGAAGACGGTTTTTAAACATATTTTAACGTCATTAATCTTACGTATTTAAAATCACCTACAAAAGACGTCTATATTACGTAATGCTCAAACACAAGTATATATTCAACCAAAGCTGACGTTTCCTCGACGTTATATGACGTCACTTGGTTGCCTGGGATATTAAGTTGTGAGATAAAAAGAAATGAAACTTGTGGAGGTGGGAGATTTAGCGATAAAAATCTATGCACTTACATTCTATTTATTATTTCCCACCTTTAGACGTATCAGAGGAGTATGTCAACTAAAACTGTCACTGTGACAGTAGCAGTTGCAAAACTCGTCCGATACGTCTAGGTGGGAAACAATAGGTGGAATGTAAATGTATAGGTTTTTATCGCTAAATCTCCCACCTCCACTAGTTTCATTTCTTTTTATCCCACAACTTAATGTGTTTTCGATCTTTTGCGTTATTCTGCCGGTTATTAGCTCGCTCATCACTGTATTACTGTGTATAAAAATGTGTACCCATTAGATCAAAAATCGACCTGTTTCGTCATTTCCTTAAATCTAATAAATACTGCAAAATATCGAGGTGGACTGTTTTCTTTGGCCCACACTGAGTATAGGTTGAAAGGTACTTATGGAATAAAATTATTTCTGTTCTTGTTTTAATCAATTTTTAAAAACACTGAGACTCGTCTATTTTTATATATTTAAATGTGCACTTTTTAAACATAAATTTAAGTGTACAAGGTGATTAACACAAGCCTAGCATTATTCATAAGCTTTATTTTTAATAGAACACCCTATATATTTTCATATTTTTAAAAGCTGCTTAATAACCGGATTTCAATTAACTATATGTCATGTATGGTGTATTATAAATAATACAGGCTGAAAATTTAAAATTATAATGTATGGATACAACTTATGGCATAAAAGTGTTTTTGTCCTTATTTTAGAAAATTATAAAAAAACTCTAGAATACATCAACTTTTAAATTCAAATATGCACTGTTTAAACATAAATTTGAATATATACAGGATCACGCAAGTCTAGCATAGTTCACTATCTTTCATTTTAATGAAACACCCTGTATATTTTTATGTTTTTAGAAGCTACTTAATAACCTCATCTCAAAAATGTGGGTATGTTATGGGTATAAATTACGTAGGGTATGTTATGAATAATACAAGGTGAAATTTTGAATTATGTAAATATAATTTTAGTCAAAATACGAAACACATAAAATTTTTAAATTAATAATTTCGGTATCACCCTTGAAATAAGGGTATTATTTTTTAAATCAGCTATAAATTTTCTAAACTAAATATCAATATAGTGAGTTTTGTATTTAATGTTTTTTATTGAACGAAATTTTAATTTCAAAATTTCACCTTGTATTATTTATAATAGATCCCACGTATTAAACTTTTTTAAGATAAGGTTGTTAATTAGGTTCTAACAACATACAAATTTACATTACAGGCTGATTTATAAAATTAATGATCATGATCTATGCTAGACTTTCGTAGCTCGCCCTGTAGGTATATTTAAATTTATGCGCCCATTTGCATTTAAAAGTTGACGGGTCCCAGTATTGTTTATAATTTTCCAAAATAAAGACACAAACAGTTTTATTTCATAAGAGGTTTCCATACTTTATAATTTCAAAATTTACCCTATGTTAACAATACACCCTATAATATTATATAGTATGTTGAAATCAGGTTGTCAAGTAGTTATTAAAAATACAATAATATACAGGGTGTTCCATTAAAAATAAAGTTGGTGGACTTTGCTAGGCTTGCGTCAATCACCCTGTACGTTTAAATTTATATTTAAAAAGTGCCCATTTATATATGAAAATCGACGGGTCTCAGAGTTTTTTATAATTCTTTAAGAGCAAGACAAAAATAATTTTTCCACCGACATCTACCGAAAGTATGTATACTTTTCCGGGCCGGATTGTAGGGAGCAATCATGGGCGCCCATGTTTATAACATGATCCTAACAAACTTATTAGGTGGTGTCCATTATGAATAATAATTCAAGGTGAAAATTTTAATTATGTATAAATTTTCTCAAGAAATTAAATGGTACATTCCATGTCAAATCACCCAGGCAAAAACTTTTAACTCTCCGAATTTTCTGAAACTTGGTGTATAGCTTCTGCGGGACGTAAAAATAAGATATTTAAGGTCAAAAAGTCTTCTTCTTCTTTATTTTTTCAAAATGTTATTTTATGCGATTTTACAGTGATTTGATGTTTATTTAAACAAATTTGCATTTTATGTCGTAAAGTATCAATGGAAAAAATAATATTTTAATAGAAGGGACTCAAAAATGTCATTATATGGCATTAATGGTATTATTAGATCTAACAACATCGACTTGTAGTCAACATATTCTATTAAAATCCAGGAGGAAAATAAACTTCCTGTAGCTGGCTGTATACCATAAATCACAAAAATACCAAGTTTCTTGTAAAAGGTATATATTAAAATACCCTAAATAAGGGTCACAATACAAAACGTTTTCGGATTAAGGAATCCATCATCAGTGTTTAAAAGCCAAAATTTGCATGCCTGAGCCACCAAAATGTATCGGGTAAAAACCCTTTAAATGTAAATAATAAGGATGTTTTACATATTTATATAAAATTCATTGGATGGTATAGATAAACCTGGATGTTACCCAGGGCAACACAGGACTCTCCCCACGTGGTTGGAACTTTTTTTGGAGAAAACCTCACATATTGGATTTCAGTGGCCAACTCTAGAGTTGGCCGTTGGTCATTTCAACTAGAGTTGGCCATTGAAATCCAATATGTGAGGTTTTCTCCAAAAAAAGTTCCAACCACGTGGGGAGAGTCCTGTGTTGCCCTGGGTAACATCCAGGTTTATCTATACCATCCAATGAATTTTATATAAATATGTAAAACATCCTTATTATTTACATTTAAAGGGTTTTTACCCGATACATTTTGGTGGCTCAGGCATGCAAATTTTGGCTTTTAAACACTGATGATGGATTCCTTAATCCGAAAACGTTTTGTATTGTGACCCTTATTTAGGGTATTTTAATATATACCTTTTACAAGAAACTTGGTATTTTTATATTCTATTAATATATAATATGTAAACCATATATTATGGGGTTGCCACTTTAAATAGTGTGCTAGTTTCAAACTACTCTTCATAATGCACTGAAGATGTTCTAATTAGAACGAAAACGTTTTGCAATCCATTTGGATGACTTTCTAGATATATTTAATTTAATAAACGATTTTATACCAGAATTCAATTTAAAGTTTTTACTTCTGTATGAATTTTTTAAACTATGGTATACAGCCAACTATTGGGATTTTCCCATTGATTTTAGTAGTATATTAGTTTGTTATGTACATATATTTAGAGTTAGAAATACAGAAAAAAATCCAACGATTAAAAAAATTGTTTGTTTTCAAAATAAATTATCTGACTAATTGGCTCAGCCAAGGCCATCAAATTCACACAAAAGAAAAACAATATGTACTTACTACTTCTGTAGGACTTTTTACTGTAGGTATTGGCAAATTAAATTTTTCTTTGCAAAATGTATCAAAATTACCAGTTAACTCTTCTTTTAAATCTCTTCGGCGATCTAAATATATTTTTAATTCAGACAGATATCTGAAAACTATTTCCTTTTGATGTATGTGGTCTTTCTCAGCATTCTCTTTTTTCTCTTTGCATTTGGCTTCTGCTTCCATAAAAATAGCTTCTGTGTTTTTATCGCTATCTGTTGATTTGAATTTCATTATCATTTTGGTCTGAAAATGAAGAATTAATTTAAATTTCATTTACAGCTTTGCAAGGAAAAATCACTTAAATACTAATACAAAAATACACCATGGACGAACCTAACATTGGCACTGATGGGCAGATCTGAAAAATTCATTGAGTGCGGAGACAATGAAGAAATTCCAAGAGCATGTCCTTGTCTATACGATCCACTTAAATACATCTTCATACCATCTTCAAAATACGGAAAATACGGAAAATACAAAATAATTAAAACCTTTGTTCCTTTGCCTGCTGATGTTTGCGCTTTTAATCGCTTTTGACTCTTTCTTCTGCTGCTGGCTACTCATCAGCAGATCATATTTAAATATACTAGTAATTTTAATTCAAAAATGTTACTCAAATATGTGGTGTTTTACATCAACTGTTGCTCAGCCAATTTTGGTAAATTTTATATTTAAAGCAATATACTTAATAAGTGTCGATAACGACTAAAGTAAACTGTAAACCCAAGCTTAATCCAGCCATTGGGCGACGCTAGGAATCTATTCCACTAATGCATCAAACAGTGTACCCACATAAACCGCTATCATTTTGAACTCTGCTCCAAGTAAGAGCGTGAAACAAAATAAATATAGACGGTTGCGTTTCGGTCTAGATGGATAAACTGTTAATGCATTAGTATTGGTGTAATAGATTCCTAGCATCGCCCAATAGCTTGATTAGACCTGGGTTTAGAGTTTACTTTAATAGTTATCGGCAATCACTTCATCTTTCCTCGTTAAAGGCATTGCAAGATAAAGTAATTGTACTATAACGTAAATTGAACCTAAAAGGGAAAAAAAGAAGCCCAGAAGTTGGGTATTAATGTGGATAACATAAAAATCAAAAGTTAATGTTTGTGTGTTCATCATCATCATCATCATCAACCCGTACGCGTCCACTGCTGGACATAGGTCTCCCTCAGCTCTTTCCATTCATCTCTATTTTGTGCGGCTTGCATCCAGTTACCGATAACATGTTTCAAATCATCGGCCCATCTGGTTAGTGGGCGTCCTCTGCTCCGTAGTGCTTCTTCTCGGGGCCTCCACTCGACAATACGTTTTGTCCATCGGTTGTCTGGCAATCTGGCTACGTGCCCTGCCCAATTCCACTTAAGCGACGCGATTTTTTCGACAGCGTCTGTTGTTTTTGTTCTACGGCGTATTTCTTCGTTTAGGATTCGGTCTCTCAGGGAGACACTCGTTTGTGTGTTACCTTAGGTTAATTACCCATATGTTAAGTTGTGTATTGGAATATAAGTGAAACGAAGAAATCCAGGTATAAATACGTTCACTATACAACCATCACTCAGGTGTTTTGAAAGACAAAACGGCGAGCTTTGGGACGTGTGTCCACAAATTGGTAAATGGAAAGTTAAAAGAAAAGCATACTAACTAAAAAAAAAGTACGAAGAACTAGAACTTTGGGACATGTGTCCACAGATCGCTAAGTGGAACAGGGAATACTGATGTCGAAAAGAAAGTAAAAAGAATATCATACTAACTAAAAGAAAATGTACAAAGAACTAGAACCAAATAAAAAGAAACAAAGGGCGCCAACTCGTCTTTTCTTCGAGTGCGAGTGGCAAGAAAAACTCGAGGATCCTATGTTAAGATTGGTTTAAGAAAGATAAAAAATATGACAAATATGTTTCACAGAAATTACACATTACAAATTGTTATCTACTAGCTGTATTTGTTACTAGCTATATCATGAGTATTTTGTTTATATGAGATTGAACCTCAATTCGATGTCTCAGAAGCCAATCGGTGTAAGTCAATAAGTGTGTAAAATGAGATACTAAGATGTTTCTGAAAGTATCTGCAGAAATATAAGTAGTTATTAAAAACAAATAAACCGTCTTTATTTATCATAATATACCTAGGTAATATATTGATAAATACAAACAAGGAAATTTTAATATTATACAGTCCGTCTAATATACTTACCGTTGCACGTCATTATCTACGTCAGAGATCTAAGTTGACATAGTTGTCAAAGTATAAAAAAATCCTGAATCAATTTTAAATCAAATAGATCACATGATTATTGCAAAAGTGGATTATACAACAAAACAAATCAATATTCAATGTAAATAAATAAAAACATTAGAAATAGACAACAAGAACTAAGTTATAATCTTACGTTAAAGTAAATAATAAATACAATAAATATAATAAAACAAATACTTACAGTAAAGAATAAAAACAAATCTTAAGTGTCAATACCGCAACTGTCAAATAAATGTTACCTACCAATGTATGCCAAAATATCACCTTCGTTCGATTACAGTTACAGTGTGTTCCGAACAAATGTGCTTCATACAAACGCTTTATAATCAATTTAGACAAAAAATAAATGAAACAAATTTATTGTGCATTTCTTTAAGTTAACATTAATAGAAATCTTTAAATATTATTTCTACGCGTGTATAATAAAATATGTCTAGTGGTTGTAATTCCAGTGTACTCAACAAAACGATTCTAAAAAAGAACACGCCTACCGCCTAAATATTTCGTGTTGGTATCATGTGAGGTCACGGGCTATGACGTGGATAACGTGCAACGGTAAGTACATTAGACGGAGTATATAATAATACACTTGAGTACAGGGTTCTTCACCCGTGCGTCATCATTTAAAGTATACGAAATAAGTCGGTTTATTAAAGGCAACAGCAAGTGACAGTAAGTAGCTACTGCTCCGATCACGGGTTAAAATTTGACGTTATCAAATAAATAAAATGTCAAATGTAAGTTTTCCTTTAAAATTTTGGTGCAGAATTACGGCTACATTTGAAGTAGCTTAATAAATATAAAGCTTAATAAAAATAAATTGAATACAATAATTAGTGATTAATAAATAAATAAACAATTTATAAAAAAATTCAATAACATATTTTCTTTTTTGTCATTTCATACACTTTGGCGGAAACTTAACACAACCTTATACCTATTCTTATTCCTTAACTGTCACTTAACAAACCTTCCTTAACAAAATAAAATACTTACCATAAAATTTCAAACTCCAATATAAAATTATTTGAGAAAAAAACTGTTTGTGTAATATAAAAAACTTCAAAATGCAAAAATTTGACAAAAAAACAGCAAAAAATTCAACATTTTGACAGCCACAAAAGTAAACAAACCAGAAACGTCACAACGTACTTAAAATCTGAAAACATTCATAATAAGCGTCTTTTTTGTATAGTATTTTTACTACAAAAACGTTATTACGTAGGTCAAAATTTTTGACGTAAGAGAACTGTCAAAACATTAGAATGTGACTTTTCATTATTGCTATGTTTATTATAAACACGGCAATAATGAAAAGTCACATTCTAATGTTTTGACAGTTCTCTTACGTCAAAAATTTTGACCTACGTAATAACGTTTTTGTAGTAAAAATACTATACCTATGTCTTTTCAATAGGGCTTTTCATTGATTGTCATTTGTTTCCAGCTTCTGTCATGTGTCACATAATATTAATATATCTACGTCATACGTCTTTGGTTTGTATCATTAATATATACCAATAACGTATGACGTACATATTAATATTATGTGACACATGACAGAAGCTCGAAACAAATGACTCTGAATGAAAAGCCCTATATACTGAGACTAGAGCGTTCATAAAAATAACATGTGTTTTTACTTAATAACAGGCGATAGCTGGTTTGTCTTGAGTTTCATGCGTGGAAGAGAATGATGCTAGATAAAAAGTATGTGTTTTATCTCGCCAGGTATTAATGACGCACAAGTAAAGAACCCTGGACTCAAGTGTATCTCATAAGTATTATAATTATATTATATTATATTATATTATATTATATTATATTATATTATATTATATTATATTATATTATATTATATTATATTATATTATATTATATTATATTATATTATATTATATTATATTATATTATATTATATTATATTATATTATATTATATTATATTATATTATAAGTATATACACCGTTTGACTTCTGAAGCATCAAATTATTGATATAATGAAAATTACATTTTTCGGTCCGGAATCGGTTTCCTCTCCGGAAATCATTCTCAAAACAGATTATTCTAAAAATTCTAGGAAAATTTCATAACCTGGATTTATTAGGTTATGTATGTATGTATCTTCAAAAATTGACATATTTTGCCTAGATCTTATAAGCCACAGCAAGTGTGTGGTTTAAGAAACTGTGTGTAGTGATATTATTACCCTAGGGGCCGGTTGTTCGAACGCTAATCAACATTGATCACTATCAAATATTTAATTACTGTCACAACTGTCAATGTCAACTTTGGTTGGGTTGCTGAAAACATAGTTAATTATAATTATGAGATTAGTTAGTCAATTAACATAACAAATATTAACATAATTGATTAACTAATTTCATAATTGTCATCAATAATAATTATGTCTTCGGCAACCCAACCAAAGTTGACATTGACAGTTGTGACAGTAATTAAGTATTTGATAGTGATCAATGTTGATTAGCGTTCGAACAATGATCATTATTAAATATTTAATTACTGTCACCAAAACTGTCAATGTCAACTTTGTTTGGGTTGCTGAAAACATAATTAATTACAATTATGAGATTTATTATTATTTATGTTAATAATTATTGTTATATTAATTGATTATAGTCTCAGAATTGTAATTAATTATGTTTTGACAACCCAAACAAAGTTGACATTGACAGTAATTAATTATTTGATAATGATCATTGTTGATTAGCGTTCGAACAACCGGGCCTTAGGGTATCAAATTTGATTGTTTTTGTGTGTTAATTTATGTTAATTTGTTTGTGTAATCTGTATCATAGATCAGATGTGACTGTGTAAATTAAGTTTTTCTTAATTTTTGTACGTAGATATGTGTTAAATATGTGTTGTATATGAGATTGTCGATGATTTGTTCTTCGACGTCCTTTACTTCGCTATTGTTAATATGTTCTTGTTGTTGACTTCTTCTCTTTATTGGCAACGAAAGTCTGCTGCATTCTGCTGCTTTTTTGACATTTTTCTGTTTCTTGCATGATTATTATTGATGTACCTATCTTTCCATTTTACTGTGTTTTGAATGTACGCTTGTAGTAACCTTCGTTTTATTTCTTGTAATACGTCGTCGCTTGTTATGAAGGAATCCATATAAATACCAGGTTATAAATAAAAATAAAAATATTATATAAATGGCAGTTAAAACAAAGAATATTAAGCAATTTCCTACCTCTATAATTTCCTGTTTTATAGCATCAATATTTACTTTTTGTTCATTTAACAATTTTAATGCTTCAATGTACTGTTCGTAAACACTATTAATATTTTTTTCGTTAATTTTATATTCTTCCATGAAATATGTGTACTTCGGTTCTTTTAAAAATGCATTCCATGCTTCGATTTGGTTTGGAATCATATCAGAAGTAACTAATGTATCTGAAATAATGCCGTCGGTAAAACTACTAACTGATCTTTGTTTGACTTCGGAGGTTCTTCTTTGAATTGAGGTGGTGAATTTTGATCTCCTTCGTTTGGTACTTTGAGATATGGAGCCAGAAGCTACAAGAACAATATATTCAAATAAAATTGCTTATTTGCATATTAAGTCCAGAGAAAACTAAAATAAATTAGGTATAGTCCGTACAACGGCCTCCTTTATTCAAATGGACTTACCCAAGTTTTTTTATGTATTTTGACACGTAGAAAACGAATTTTTTGGGTAACAGTTGATCCGGATGTCGATAAGATTGTTATAAACAAAGAACTTGAGGAATTACATAACAGCGATATCTCGCAAACGAAACATTTTTTGTATTTTTTGGGTCATTATAAGCAAAAATTGTTCTTACAAGTTTTTTCGTATAATGCATAGTTTTCGAGATAAACGCGGTTGAACTTGTTGAAAAAATCGAAAAATTGCAATTTTTGAACCCGAAAAACTTTTGATTAAAAAATAAAATAGCAATTCTGCTTACCGCATTTGAAAGTTCAAGTAAAATTATATCGTTTTTGATTATTTTCATTGTTAAAAATTTATTTTTTTTAATGTTAAACAAAACTATAAACACATAGTGCTTGAGTGATGTTTTTAATGATCTCCCATTTAAAATCGAACGAGTATGTAGAGTAGGTACAAGTGCAAGCGAGGCTATTTCTTTCTAGGTAGAATGCATTAAAACGCATGTATTAGGCACGGGATACACTATGTGTTTTTAGCTTTGTTTAACAATAAAAAAATAAATTTTTAGCAATGAAAATAATCAAAACCGATAGAATTTGACTTGAGCTTTCAAATGCGGTAAGCAGAATTGCTATTTTATGTTTTAATCAAAAGTTATTCGGGTTCAAAAATTGCAATTTTTCGATTTTTTGAAAGTTCAACCGCGTTTATTTCAAAAACTATGCATCATACGAAAAAACTTGTAAGAACATTTTTTGCTCAGAATGATCCAAAAAATACAAAAAAAAATGTTTTGATTTTCGAGAAATCGCTGTTATGTAATTCCTCAAGTTCTTTGTTTATAACAATCCAATCGACATCCGGATTAACTGTTACCCAAAAAATTCGTGTTCTACGGGTCAAAATACATGAAAAAAACTTGGATAAGTCCATCTGAATAAAGGAGGCCGTTGTACCCTCTGGCGACAGGACTAGTAACCAATATCAGGTTATAAAATGAGATCAAATTGGGAACAGCAATTCTATGTCTGATAAAATAGAATTACCAAGACATACTTTATATTTAGTAAGTAAACACTTTATATGAGATGGACAGAATACTTCGAAGAAAACCTGAATGCAAACAATGGGAATGATAAAAATGAGATAATATATGTATTAAGTAGGTATAGTATAAGAATTAATTCATAAATATATTTTTTTATATTCGGTACTGTTTATTTTGGCGGATACTGTACAATTGGTGATCATAAAAATAGATTCAGACCAAATAGAGCAACTACAAAAATATATTCATACTAAGAACGCTACAAGAAAAAGCTTATGAATACGACTTAGGAACTATATAACATGTAATATATATATAGGTAAACTTTAAACAAGTGTTTGATGGTGTGAAAAGAGACAAAAGGCTGGAAGACTTTCGTAATCTATGTATACCTAAAAATATATCAGTCTCATAAAAATGGCGTTGCTGGATTCAAACGCCGCATGTAGAGTAGATGAAGAACTGACTCCCCTATTTGATATAAATGTGGGAGTGAGAAAGGCAGGCGCACTATCAACTTAGTTTTTAAGGCAGTTATCAGAAAAGCCAATGTTACCGGCCATATAAATACCAAAACAGTACAAATTACCGCATATGAAGACGATATAGCTATTATTAGAAGAAGCAAGCAACGACAAATGAAAGCGTTCAAGGAAAATGATACTGAAGCACAGAAAGAATAGTATCGCTATAGACAACTACACCATTGAATGTGTAGATGCCTTCATATATGTGGGCACAAAAATCAATCAGAATAATTCCGTAAGTAACGAAATGAATGCACGTATTTCCATTAGGAATCGTACATACTATGCAAATAAAAGATTGATGCCATGGAAATTATTGGACAAAAGAACCAAAATAACTATCTACAGAACATTGATTAGTCCATTAGTAACCTATGGTTGTGAAACCTGGGTAATGACAAAAAGAGATGAAGCCCAACTCAGGACATTCGAGAGAAAGATACTGAGAAAAGTATACGATCCGGTGCAAGAGGAAGACGATACATGAAGGATCAGAAGAAACGATGAGTTTAGTGAATTGAATGTATGATATTGATATTGAGGTATGATATTATAAGATTTGTGAAAAGTCAAAGACTGTCATGGCTTAGACATGTCCAGAGACAAGAAGATGCAAAAACAGCAAAAAAATATTACAATGGAAGCCGACAGGAAGACGAAAAAAGCAAGGCCCAGAACGAGATGGTTGGATGACGTGGAAAACGACCTGGAAATCATGAATATAAGAAAATAGAGGAAAAAAGCACAAACGAAAACTAAATGGAACAACATAGCCAGTTAGGCAAAGACTCATCCAGCGGTATGCTGCCAAAAGAAGAAGAAGTAAATCACTACCGTTGGTTTTGTGTAATGGGCTTGATTTTTGTTTTTCCGAATTAGATAGGTATAGTATTTTTACTACAAAAGCGATATTACGTAGGTCAAAATTCTTGACGTAAGAGAACTGTCAAAACATTAGATTGTGACTTTTCTTATAATGTTTATTATAAACATGGCAATAATAAAAAGTCACATTCTAATGTTTTGACAGTTCTCTTACGTCAAAAATTTTGACCTACGTAGGGTAAAGGCGGGTAATAGCGGACACTTAAGGTATTTTACTTATAAAAATATCAATTATTACTTCATAGTATTTAAAACATGTGCAAATTAAATGATGAAGACTACTTATTGATACTTTATTTAAAAAACAGCATAAACAACGATAAAACTAATGTAATAAACATTTTAAAAAATACAGTTGTGTCCGGTTTTAGCCATGCTTGTCGGGTAATGGCGTCAGAGGGCCGCTATTAGCCGTATCCCAATTTTATTGGCAAAAGTCACACACAAATATTTTTTTTTGCATCAGTAGGTACATGCTTTATGAGCTCAAAGTGCACATAATGTACATCTCATCCATACCTCGTTGTTTTTTCCAAATTCTCCTCAGACTAAGCAAATATCTTCATTAATATCTTTGTCTTCTTCACTGTCCCAAAAAAATTTTCCTGGTCAGTTTCGTCCATATAGTTCACTTTACCTTTATTTCTCTTAGATTTTTCTTGCTTCTCGGATTGCTTTTCTTCTACAATTCTTCTTTTCGCAATAATTCGTTTTTAAGAGTCAACTTTTTTTAGACATTTTTCTTCTAGTTCTGCTTTAAATGGTGTTGAAGTAAAAATTTTAGAGTGTTGTTTTTTGCTGTTTCGAGTCTTCTATTTTGTTTCCGATGTACAAGGCAATGCTAATATTTCTGCAAAACTGGTTCCTACAGCATCGTTTTCTGCTGACGCAGTGACGTTTTGTTCTCATTGTTAGTTGAAGTCGAAGAAATGGGAGATTTCTCAGTTGTTGAACGGCATTTGACTTCAGTTGATGATTTTTCAGAAGTTGTTTCATTCTTCTTTTGAACACGTGTAATATTTAAATTATTTTCGGTCTCTTCACTTGGTCTGCTATCATTCAGAGTCGCTGCAGGTAAGAAAAGGGGTCAGTCCGCAATTACCCGCTTGTCCGCCATTAACCAAAATCATGTGTCCGGTATTAGCCGAAATGCATGTTCAAAAATATTAGGTTGTAACGGCGGCGGCGACCTCATAAGGAATTAATGAAAATAATTATGTTCAAATGCTCACTAAAGAATCACATTCAAATAACTGCACTGGAGAGACAAATATTGCAATACTTAAAAATATTTACCTACCTTTAAAAAACACAGTTTGTTGTAATGCACACTCAAGAAATCACTTTTCGTTTGAGAAATTTACAAGCGTAGCACTACTCAATTCAAAACTTGTCAGACGACTGACCATGTGTATTGCTACACTTAGCGCGGCAAAGTAAATATTAGAGAGTTAGTCTGGCCAAAATATAATGTGTCCGGATTTAGCCGCGTGTCTGCCATTACCCGACTTTACCCTAATATCGCTTTTGTAGTAAAAATACTATAGGTAGTCATTTGATCTATAGACCAGTAAGGATCTGCGAAAAAACGTCTATTTTTGGATGTGAGAGGTGGCATTCGGATTTTTGCAGATAAAGTTAGGTGACACCTTCAGTAATAATAATTGACTTATGCTCCTTCTCAAATATGCCCGTTACATTAATAAAAAAATTAAAATATTTAAAAACTTCGAAAACCATCGATTTTTTTCTGCTTTCTTTGCTTATAACTTTAAAACGATTCGTTTTGGAACAAAGTCGTACAGAAATAAAATAAAGATAATTGAATTTTGTATGATATACGACTGGTAAAAAATGTCTTAAGGTATTACCTTTTCTGCAATATAGCAATAAATACAAAATAAGGGGGCAAAATAAGTCTGTTGTTATTCAATATTTTTTAACCACTTTGGTGGCACTTAGAACCTTAGTAATTAGCTTAAGAAATTTTTTGTAACATACTTAAATCGTGAACCAAATTTCATTAAAATCGACCTAATAAATTTTGCATAATAAATTTGCAATCTTAATGTTTTTAAATAAGTTCAAATTTTTTAAAATCTTTCTGAACAAAAAGTAGACCATTTAGAAGTTGGCTAATTTTTTACATATAAAGAGGTACTCTACCTATCTAATACACTTTACAGAATTAAAATCTGATTATTTAAGGGGCCCCAGCAATGTTTTAAATTTATAAACAATTTTTTGGCTTATAAACAAATAGCTTTTTTTAATAATAAAAAAATTAATTTTTAGCAAAGCAAATAATTAAAACCGGTATAATTTGACTTAAACTTTCAATCAAAAAATTTCACCAGAATTGCTATTTTATTTTTTAATCAAACGTTATTCGCGTTCAAAAATTGCAATTTTTCGATTTTTTGAAAGTTCCACCGCGTTTATCTCGAAAACTATGCATCCTACGAAAAAACTTGTAAGAACATTTTTTGCTTAGAATTACCCAAGAAATACAAAAAAATGTTTTATTTTACGAAAAATCGATTTTATGTAATTCCATAAGTTCTTTTTTATAACAATTTTATCGACATCCGGATCAACTGTTACCCAAACAATTCGTGTTCTACGGGTCAAAATACACTAAGCGCCAAAATTAACGCACCACCTTAGAAATGGGACATTTTTAATGTCTGATATTTCCTAAACCTGTTGTCCGATTTTAGTGATTTTTTAAATTTTTATAGCTTTATTCTTCAGGAATATCGATGTAATAATATTGTTGCTAAACAGATAAGTGTCATTGTATACCGGGTGTATCAATGATAGCTTAGAAAATAGAAAATATTCTAGCTTATATAAAATATTGAAATTAAAACTTAACTGTAACCTTAAGCTATCTTAACATTTTGCTTTTTAATTCATTCGATTATGATGGATAATAAAAAAGTTAGGTACTTTAACAACTAGCAACGTTTTCATGAATACAGTGTGTTTCTAAATAAGTGCGACAAACTTTAAGGGGTAATTTTACATGAAAAAATAATGACCGTTTACTTCATAAACATGTGTCCGCAAATGCTTCGTTTCCGAGATACGGGATGTTCATTTTTTTCTTATAAACTGACGATTTATTTACTGCTCTAAAACCGTTTGAGATATGCAAATGAAATTTAGTGGGTTTTAAGAGGTAGTTATAGCGCATTTTTTGACGTACAACTAAGAATTTTATATTCACCATTGGCGTGCATACGGGTCATATTACCCGTATGCACGCCAATGGTGAATATAAAATTCTTAATTGTATGCCAAAAAATGACCAATAACTACCTCTTAAAACCTACCAAATTTCATTTGCATATCTCAACCGGTTTTAGAGCAATAAATAAATCGTCAGTTTGTACGAAAAAATTCAACATCCCGTATCTCGGAAACGAAGCATTTGCGGACATATGTTTATAAAGCAAACGGTCATTATTTTTCATGGAGAATTACCCCTTAAAGTTTGTCGCACTTATTTAGAAACACCCTGTTTTGATGAAAAACGTTGCTAGTTGTTAAAGTACCTAACTTTTTTATTATCCAACATAAGGGAATGAATCAAAAAGCAAAATGTTAAGATAGCTTAAGGTTACAGTTGAGTTCTAATTTCAATATTTTATATACGCTAGAATATTCCACAGGGTGTTCCAAACTTTGAGGAAAAACACACTATCATTGTTACACCCGGTATACAATGACACGTATCTGTCTAAAATCGGACAACAGGTGTAGGAAATATAAGACATTAAAAATGTCCCATTTTTAAGGTGGTGCGTTAATTTTGGCGCTTAGTGTACATAAAAAAACTTGGGTAAGTCCATCTAAATAAAGGAGCCCGTAGCACCCCCTCCTGGCCAAAGCACTAATTTGTTTATAAGCCAAAAAATTGTTTATAACTTTAAAACATTGCTGAGGCTGCTTAAATAATTCGATTTCAATTCTGTAAAGTGCATTAGATAGGTGGAGTACTTCTTTATATGAAAAAAAAAATTGACAAATCTTTGTATGTTCTAGTTTTTGTTGTGCAAGATTTTAAAAAATTTTATTTTTTTTTTTTAAGTTTAGATTGCAAAATTATTATGCAAAATCTAGTAAGTCAATTTTAATGAAATTTAGTGTACGGTTTTAGCACATTACAAAAATTTTCTAAGCGAATTAGGAAGGTTCCAAGTGTAACCTAAGTGATGGAAAATCATTGAATAAAGACAGGCTTGTTTTGCCCCCTTATTTTATATTTATTGCTATTTTGAAGCAAGGGTGATAAATTAAGACATTTTTAACCAATCGCATCTGATAGGAAATTTAAGTATCTTTGTTTTATTCCTATAGGACTTTGTTCTAAAATGAATAGTTTTTAAGTTATAAGCAAAAAAGTAGAAAAAAAAACGAAATTTTTTGAAATTTTTAAATATTTTATTTTTTTTATTAATGTTCTGGGCATATTTGAGAAGGAGCATAAATCAATTATTATTAACGAAGTTATCACCTAACTTTATCCGCAAAAATCTGAATGCCACCTCTCACATCCACCTAAAAACAGATCCTTACTGGTCTACTAGTATATTAGAATTTTAATTTTAAATTTTATCTCGAAGAATTAGATGTCCACAACTACCCTAAATAATTTACCTCTATACCAATAACAACAGAAGTAAAGTACCTGGGCCTTTTCATCTAGATGAAAAACTTACTTGGACATCACATATTGTAGCCAAATGACGACACCTCGATCTAAAAGTTAAAGATATGAGCTGTGTAATCGACAGAAGATCGTCACTTTCATTAGAAAAGTAAACTGACCATCTATAAAACAATACTCAAACCAGTGTGGGTGGATATACGGAATCGAGCTGCAGGGCAGTACCAAACCATCCAACATCAAGATACTACAGACATTCCAGTCAAAGACTATTTGTATGTTAGCTAAAGCTCCATGGTACGTGTAAAACCAAATCCTTCTTGCAGACCTCAACATTCCTTTCATCAATGATGTGATCGCTGACTACTCCAGAAGACACATGAATCGCAGAACAAACCATCCAAACCATCTTATAGACGAATTATTCAACCCTTCACTGATTGACAGACGCCTAAAAGACTTTGGCCACAAGACCTAACTGCTAGGAGAATTCCAGAGAGTCGTCAATGGACGACACCTGGCAGCTGCCACAAGCCAAATACTTATATCATATTTACTTATTACTTTATTGTAGTAGATTGTAAATTAGCAATGAATAAATAAATAAAAAAATATATTGATAACTACAGTTTCATAAAATCCACAAGGAAAAGAATTAGTAAATTATACAACAAGTGAGAAAACATACATATTTCTCACGAGCGCAGAAGTTTGTTGGCACGAGCCGAGGCACGAGGGGAGGGCCGCAAATCAGGCGAGGGAGAAATATGTGATTTTCTCATGTGTTCTACACTGTACTTTTTCTATGGATGCGGTTTTGTGAAGAGTTCAAACTTCAAAATTAAATAATTTAAGTGCTTTTAGGTATATTATATGCATAAATTGAAATCAAATACATTTACCTGTAGGTATTTAATATTCTTAAAATTTATATAGCTTATTTTTAAAAATTCTAATTAACAGTTATTTTTGAACAGTTTTGAAAGGTAGTTCCTGATAAGTTTTGCTTAAACACATTTGTTTGACAACATTAATTGTGTTTGTATTGTGCATGTTACCATGGAAACGGCGATCGTAGTATGGAAGACCGTAGGAAAACCCGTGAGAAAAAATAGTTCTCACTGCAATGGCCGACTTTTCTCACTGCATGAGGAATTGTTCGTTTTGAATATATGTAAGTAGTGAGAGAAGTTGCATATTATATAGCATCCATAGAAAAATAATTTTTCCACCTACCTCTACCGAAAGTATACTTTTCCGGACCTGATTGTAGGGAGTAAAGTTGTACTTTTCCTCCCTAGGGAGGAAAATATTTCTCCTCCCTAGGGAGGAAAAGTAAAAGTGACGTCATGGTATTTCATTCATGAAATATAACTTATTGACGCCGTGTACAATATCTATTTTCTATTACGTAAGTATGTATACATTTTAATGTTTATTTAAAAACACTCTGTATTTTGCAGAATGGTAAAAAACAGTCAATTGTTATTCTGATTTAACAATGTTTACATTAATAATTTGACTTATATTTGACAGTTGACAGTTATATTGTACCTACTTGTTAGTTGTAGTTCTAATAAATTTTGTTGGTTAGTTACAACAATAAATTAAGTAAAAATGAAAAAATGACTTGTTATTTGAGGAAGGTGGAAAAACCATATGTATAACATGGGAGTAAAGGGCCTTTTCCTCCCTTGAATGATTAAACTTCATTCTCGGGAGGAAAAGTAGCACTTTCCTCCCTTGTTATACAAACAGCTATTTCCTGTGTAGCTGGCTGTATACCATCAATTACAAAAATTTAATAAAAAATCCTTTGTAAAAGGTATAATTTTTTTATTAAAATCCCTTTAAGGGCTACAACACAGAACGTTTTCGATTTTTTACAAAATCATCATCAGTGTTAAAAAACCTAAAAGTAACTATAACCGTATTAATGAATGCAAAGTTAATATACGAAATTTTGACTAAGGTTAAAGCAAGTTGGTTTTATTTACAAGTTAAATGCTAGCTGAGCCACCAAAGAAATACCAGGGATAGAACCCTTTAAATGGAATATGATTATGTTATAATAATATAACATAATTCTATACTTGTTTATATACATGTTTTACAACATGCTTATATACCATTTAAAGGGTTCGCTCCTTGGTATTTCTTTGGTAGCTCAGCTAGTATTTAACCCGTAAGTATAATCAACTTGCTTTAACCTTAATCAAAATTTCAAATATTAACTTTGCATTCATTAAACGGTTATACTTACTTTTGTGATGTAGCCCTTAAAGGTATTTTAATAAAAAAAGATTAACCTTTTACAAAGGAGTTTCAAAAGATTGTAAAGACTAATATTTTATGTCGGAAGGGGACAATCCCTTCTCTGGGAAAAATCCATCACATGAAAAGGGATATAGATAGATAAGTAACATAATATAAATACGCAAAGGAAAACTTACATATATCATGACTGTTTATTGTTTTTAATGTTGGGGACTTAACTCTTGAATCAAAAAATGATTGTACTGAAATTTGCTTATCTGCTTTTTCCACCACAATTGCCAATTTTTCATCCACGGAAGCATCTTTAGACTTTTTAATTCGTCTCTTTTCTTTGGACCCCTATGAAATTATTCATATATTATAATTATTTCCGGATAAGAAATTTATCGAATGTTAAATACAGTTTTATTAAAGAGTGAAAGAAATAACGTCAAGAATTAACAAAGCACAAACAAAATGAATATGCTTAATGAAAAATTTGAAAGTTAAATAAAAATTTAAAAATTATCATCATCATCAATGGCATTACAACTTTTTGTGAGTCTTTGCCGCGTTTAAAATTTGGTTTTAAAGTATTTTTTTTTATTTTAAAAAAATTCTTTTTTTTTTAATGAACAATTCCTTATTTTAATAACTTAAGAATTATTAGTGATACCAAAAATCTCAGGAAGTAGAAAAATGTATCTAGGTTTTGCTTTTATGAATATTTTGGATTTTTTGTTTTCCTGTAATGACGCGTCCTCACTCGTAAATTTTTCGTGCGTATTCAACTAATATTGTTCGTTGAAAGAATTTGCGTTGCAAATTTTTACCAGTGAGGACGCGGTGCTTGACCAGCGAAAATGTAAAACATACCGAAAACCGATGGATCGTGTGCGTTGTGTGAGTCGAAAATTCTTGCGTCCGATTTATGCGACGAATAAGTCCACATTAGCACAATTTACCTCGAGCACGCAAATATTTGCGACGAACAGCTGGTTCGACGCAAATTTTTACCAGTGAGACGCGGCATAAGACAAAAATTGGATAAGATATGGCTGTTCAAAATTTGCATACACTCGTGCAGTGTCGGATTAACCATTAGGCAAAGTAGGCAGTTGCCTAGAGGCCTCGGCCCCAAAGGTGGCCTCGAGGGGGACCAAAACGAAAAAATATTGAAAAATTCAAATATTGCACAAAACCATAAAAGTTATGGTGGACGTAAAAAGCTACATTACAATGTATACTTTTGTTCACATAGAAAGTATATGCTGTGAGAATACATCTCTAATGAATGCCATTTGGTAGAAGGACCAGTACTACAGATGGAAACAAGAAAACAAGATTCGAAAGTGAGCAAAAAACACAAGAAAAATCAGGAGAAAGAAAAGATCCTTAATCAAAATCCAAAACAGAAGCAAAACTTATTTAAACTCAGTTCCACACGGAAACCCACAGCTAGTCAAGCTAAGCTGCAACCAATGAAAATGCACGTGATGGAATAGAAATAACTGAGGGAAACATAGCTTTCCTAACTGACGAAGATGAAAAACATGTAACGACAGTTCTATTCCAGTTCAAGAAGTTAAAGAACCAGAAACAGAAACTAAGTTAAAAATTGAAGTTAAAGATAAATTGGATCCTAAATTCGGAAAACGGCATAGGATTACGGAATACAGTAACTAAAGAAGTAAGGAGATTTTGGATTGGGAAAGGTCTTCAGAAAAAAGACCTTGATGGAAGTGTTTCCATCAAAAGAAATTTTGAAGGCATTACAAGATTTTTATACAATCTATGGTTTTTCGAATACAAATAAGTAAGTGGAACAAAAATTAAAAGAGATTGGCTGACGTATTTTCCCTCAAATGGAATATCGTATGTTGGGTTTGTTCAGTCTGAGTACAACTTTTTTTCATCCTCTACCTACGCACCGTTGGGAAGTTATGATCAAATGCTTAAATGAAACTCCACTAAGCCATCTCATTCGCCACGATCTAGTCCTTATAAGAACAAGCAGCACATGCCATAAGACCTTTGCCTAAAGGTTAAAACACTTTCAAATCTACTCTTCATACTTTTGCTGAAGACCCTAATCAGCAAGCTAAAACAGTTCATGAGGCTAAAGTATTTGTTGAAAGAAATGTCAAAAAAAGAAACATTCATAATGAATGAGTATTGGGTAATAACAATTTTAGAACGCATCAACGCTGTCAGTAAATCATTGCAGAGAGAAGAGATTGAACTTCAAACTGCGGTTCAGCTTCTAAATTCACTTTTGCAGTTCTTAAAATTCCAAAAAGATAATTTTGCTTATTACGAGCAGAGGGCCTGTGACCTACAATACTCTGAATATTCTCTGCTATACTTTAATTACTGAGCTGAGTCGTCGATTGATAGTGTACGATTCAATGAACTCAGTATTTGGTCTTTTATGTTTTTCCAAAATTGAGTGATAGTAAAGAAGTGTGCTTCAAAACTACATGAAAACTATCCTGATGATATTGAATCTGAACTTGAAAATGAACTAGAAGAGTTCAAATATTTTATAGCCCAGCTTCAAACTTGCAGGGAATAGTATATTACTTTATGAGGCGGAGAAGCATGACTTTTCTTGACGCGCCCGATATTACGCGCAGAACGAAGTGAGGCGCGTAATAGAGGGCAAGTCAAGAAAAGTCGCTTCTTTGCCGAATAAAGTATACTATTTTTTCTTCAAACGTAGCAATTTTCAACCATAAATAGTACAATTCATACGCTATTTTTACTCGAAATTAACTGTGACAACTATCAAAGTCGTCTAGATGTTAGAAATTAAAATAATTAAGTCATGATTCGCCAACATCGGGAATGATTGCTGAAAGTTGTGCTCGACCATCAGTATCATCAACAATTACCAATGCGTATCAAGAGTCGGGAACATTTTTGCACGGTTTCAATTTTGAAAATGCCTCATTAACTAATTGTACTTTTAATATTACTATAAGTAAAAATGATGTTTAATTGTTGTTAATGACATTTGTATTGTTGCTTTGTGACATGTTTCATATTGTTGCCATGACAACATTTTTCCCTCCGCCGTAAAGAAATGGGAAAAAAAACTGCTGCCGGCGGAGACATCAAACTTTGACAGGATCAAGTTAGATAAGTAATGTCATCATTATTTGACGTTTGAAGAAAAAATAATTTATTCCTGCTTCACAGCCATTTTGGGTTATTTCGCAACGGGCAAACGGATATTTTCAAAAATAAAAATTATTAACTACGGAGAAACCTAGGTTTTTTAAGGGGCCTCATAGCTTGGGTTGCCTAGGGGCCTCAGGATTCTTAATCCGTCACTGCACTCGTGATTAATGAGTCTTTCAATCCCTTTTAACTACATACACCCTTTTTAAAAATAAACACTTTGAACCGATGAAACTTACAGATCATATAAACAATACAGAAGTAAACTAATTGGCGAAGCAGCAACGATTAATTTCATTTGGGATGCTAATTATGGGATGATTTTCACGATTTTTATTATCAAAAAAAAACAGGGACTACGATTATTTTGAGCGTAAGTCACTTTTTAATGTTAAAAGCTTTAAAAAAACAAAAATAAAGCTTTTTAAACACTTTAAAAAGTTGTCAAGAGTTTTTCCCGAAAAGTGCTTGTTTTTTTGGTTATTTCACGTTCAAATATTCGATTTGGAATTTTACCAGTAAGAACCTACTTTCATTAGCTACAACTTTGCTTCTGCTGGGTCTACAGACTTTTAGTCTGTATATAGTTATAGACTGGATCTAATATAGATATATTATACACCATTTTTTGACCTTTTGATAAACCATATTTTTGCTAAGAATATTTTTTTCGATAAAATACTTACTTTTGAGTTATTTTCGAAAAACCGTCTAAAAACATGTTTTTTGTTGAAAAATGAACATACTCACTCGCAAATAACTCGAAAAGTATTGACTTCAGTTGACTTGGTGAAAAACTCTATATACAACAAAAGTTGCTTATAATAGGGAACTTGCACATTTTTTTATTACATAATAATGTTCAGTTTTGTTTAAAAATGAGATTTCCAAAATTTCACGCTTCAAAAACTCGTAATAACTTAGAAATACATATTTAAAGTCTTCTGCGGTATAAAATAGGTCAAACGACCCGTGACGTCACATAGTTTTACATTAGTTATTATTATGGTTATATTTCGCTGTGTCTAGGTACACGCTAACGTGTACGCAAATAAAAAAGATGCGCAAGGGAAGCAGAACTATTCAGATGTTTCAAACTTAATTGTAATAAATCAATGTATATAATAAAAGTATATATTTAGGTTAGCAAAATAAATATATGTATTTAGTTGACATGACACGTACTACAAAATATTGTTAATATAATTTTTATACGTAAGTTAATTATTATAATCAACTATTCTAAATGGGAAATAAGCCACAATTTAACTAAAAAAATGATTTTATTAACGTTTCGACGTCCAAATCAGATGTCATTGTCAAAATACAAAAATTAGTCAGATTAAATAAGTTATTAGAAAAATTTTTTACTAAGCAACAACATTTTTGTTTAATTTAATAATATTTTGTATTTTGACAACGACGTCCGATTTAGACGTCGAAACGTTAATAAAATCATTTTTTTTTAGTTAAATTGTGGCTTAGTTCCTATTTAGAAAAGTTGATTACAAAAATGCCACAAGGAAATAGCTTCAGAACAAGTTAATTATTATTGTGAAAGCTTTAGGTCTTCCTTTTATTTTAATTTTGGACGGTAATACTATTTCACTTATAACTAAAAAAAATATATATTAATTTATAGTCTCCTTTTCATACTGTTTTAAAATGTTGTTAAACTAATTAAAACAACTAAATAATTATCCACACTGCATAGTTAATTTAAAAACAAACACCAAACAAATAAAAAAATAAGAAATTTCTTTACTAATCAATATTAAAATTAAAGTGTAAACACTACGCGATTAAACAAATTCCAACACTCTGACACTCTAAATTTTTTATTTGCGTACACGTTAGCGTGTACCTAGACACAGCGTTATATTTAGGTATATTCTTCTTTTCCTTCTTTAGTTTATTGGCCTCCACCTACTTGGGTATTTGGCCAGCTCGTCGTCGGGGAATAAAGGAAAAATATTTATATTCTAGTGACATTTATCGTATGCCGTTGTAATAATATATACCAGTTTGTTGAGATTGGAGTTTGATACAGTTTTTGAAGGAAAGGAAAGAAGGTTTACTATTGAAAATAAAACCATTTTGTAAAAGTACAAATTTTCTATGAATAGCTCAAACGACCAAAAACACTTTTAACGTCACATAGCTGTATTTTTTACTGACGTTTATAATATCTAATTTAAAATTATATATACAATTGGTGTAGAATGTAAACATACAACGGAGTGACGTCACGACGCGTTTTGGGGTGGCTAGTATAAGTTGAATTTTTAGTCGTCTTTAGGGGCCAAACGAAAGACAAACAAAACTTTTTTATCTTTGATACAGGTTCTAAATTATGTTCTGTTGTGATTTATAACATTTTTTTCGAATTTAAAATTTTATGCAAGTTCCCTATAGTACGCCAGTCAATGGGAGCAAGAATAGGATATTACCTCCGAATTCTACCCTACTGCATGGATTTTAATGAAATTTTGGGCCTAGCCTCTACTTATCTCCTAATTCAAAGTCTATGCCGATGCGTGCTTTTATCTTGGTGGTGGTTCCCACCCCTTCTTAGGGGTGGAAATTTTTTTGGGTAAAATTTTCTATGTTATTTCAAGTTGAATACACCGATTTGAGCATGCGGCAAAAAAAACGAACTCTTCTTACCTACCATATCCCTCTTTATATTTTAACTAGAAGATACATGAATGAACAAATCTGTTTGTTTTTTTATAACCTACAGAAATATTTTATATAGTTTTTTGTTAGATGCATAGTTTTTAAGGTATTCGCAATAATCCGTCCGAAAAGGTGTCATTTTTCAATGAAAATGGCCAATTTTCAACCACGAATAACTCAAAAAGTATTTAGTTTTCAAAAAATAATTATATTTTTTTTGTTTGTTTATTAGGCAATCTGTTATAACCAAGCGCGGCTCCTCCTTAGGGTCAATTGGTCAATGACCCCCCTAAAATAATCTCATAAAAATACCAATTTTATTAAAAATATCTTTTATCTAAAACTTCACTCTGAAATATAAAATTCTCTCTCAGCAGTCTCCATTGGCAAAACAAATATAATAGATATAATAACGTCGCGCCTCGCGCTATACACAAGCCCGTGGCTGGGCCGTATTTTAAATTGTCTATATACAGTTCTTATGGCTTATGGACAAATGCATGTAAAATAGAAAAGAGACGGCAGATAGCAATTTCGTGGGCGAGAGTGGGAGTGACCTTTCCGTCGTATACCTCTAGTAGAGTCGACGGCCTCACGTTTAGTTAGAAAACAAGATGAGTGTTGTTGACGAAATAATTGCCTTAAAATCTGCTGGAACACTAAATTATGAACGGCGGCTTGAGAAAAAAGAAAGTGGTCGACCAAAACCAAACATGAATTTAAAACAAACAACAAAGGATAGGGGTAAGGACATTCAAAGATATTTTAAAGAATCAATGTACAATTTGTGTGATTGGATTTGTGGCTGCAGTGTGAGAAATGCATTTTTTTGCTATCCGTGTTTACTGTTTTCGAATGACGCTGTATGGGCGAAAAATGGAGTAACTGACATTAAGCATTTAAAAGTGAAAATTACAAAACATGCCTCTTCAACTACTCATATAAATTCATCAATGAGTTACGCAAGTTTAGGACGTGTTAACATAAGACAGCAACTTGATAGTGTATATCGTAAATCTGTGCATGACTTTAATGAATTGGTATCTAAAAATAGGTATATTTTAAACAAACTAATCGACTGTGTAAAATTTTGTGGAGTTTTCGAAATTGCATTGCGCGGTCATGACGAAAGTGACAGCTCCAATAATCGTGGAATTTTTCTGGGCCTTATCGATTTTGTTTCTGAACTGGATTTAATGTTTAAAGAACACATTGAAAAAAGTACAGTATTTAAAGGAACATCGAAAACAATTCAGAACGATATTTTAGAATCAATGTTAGCCATTGTGCATACTCATATCATGAAGGAGATTGGCCAGACAAATTTTGTGGCCATTCAAGTAGATGAGACCACAGACAGCTCCAATAAAACGCAGATGATTATCATATTGCGATATGTATTAACTGGTATTGTACATGAAAGATTTTGGAAATTTGTTAACCCCCTAGGTACTACAGCACAACATTTAACTAATGTAATATTGGAAGAACTTCAATTATTAAAAATTAATGAAGCACCTGAAAAATTGATTGCCCAAAGTTACGATGGTGCATCAGTCATGAGCGGTAAACTGGGAGGAGTACAAACAAAAATTAAAGAAATATACCCAAATGCACACTTCATTCACTGCTATGCCCATCAATTTAATCTTATCCTCCAAAAAGCGGCGAGTCAACACAAACCGATAAAAATATTTTTTGCAAATTTACACGGATTTTCGTCCTTTTTCGGCCGATCTCCAAAACGTACGATGGTTCTGGATAGAGTGGTTAAAGTAAGGCTACCTAAAGCTGCGCCTACTCGATGGGCTTTCAATACAAAATGTGTTGAAATTGTATACACTTATAAAGATGATTTAAAATCTTGCTTAGAGGAAATTATTGATGAGGAGCAAGATGGTAACAATATAAATCAAGCAACTGGTTTAAAAAGACATTTGGAAGATGAGCATTTTTTATTTTGGTTAAATTTTTTCCATAAAATAATGCCCCATGTTGATATATTGTTTAAACAATTGCAAATGCGAGACATTGATGTTATATCTGTCAAAAATTGTATCCTGTCTTTTAACAACAATATCCAAATAATTAGAAATACTATTTTGGAATCAGAAGTACCAAGCACATCAACAGCAAAAAAAAGAAAAACTACTGCAGAGGATCCAAAGCGACGAACTGCACTTGAAATTTGTGATATTATTATATCTGAAATAAATCACAGGTTTAGTTTCAATGATCATCTCATGATTTCACAGTTATTCTACATAGAGAAATTTGAAGCATACACTACCAACTTTCCGCAAAATATTTTAAAAATGGTGACGGCTAATTATCCCACAGTGAATATTTCCAAACTAAAATCGGAACTTGAAGTCTTATATTGTCGTGAGGATTTTCGCAATAGTGCTGGTGCAGTAGCCATACTTCAGCTTTTTATTAACATGAATTTGTCTGAAACATTTTCTGAAGCAGTGAAGTTATTAAATATTTTGTGCACACTCCCTATGACAACCGTGGAAAGTGAGAGATGTTTTTCTACTTTAAAAAGAGTAAAAACATTCCTGCGTAATACGATGGGACAACCTAGACTTAGTGCCTTGTCTATGCTGAGCATCGAGAAAACGCTTGTCAAGAGCATTCCAAATTTCAATGAGAAGGTCATAGACTATTTTGCAGAACTAAAGGATAGAAGAATTGACTTAAAATATAAAAATATTTAAAGTAAGTTTCGTTTTAATAAATTTACAATTTATTATACTATAAATATTCCTATCTATATATCAGTCAATAACCTGTTCATACCATTTTTCCTATATTTTTTAAAAGATTTACTCTAAAAAAAGACAAATTTAATTTTCGGAAAACTAGGGTAAATAGTATTGAGTTTTATCTAAGTCTGTATTTTTTATCTAAAATATAAATGCTAAAAGATCTTTTAAATACTTTAAAAAATCAACAGTTTGAAGTTTTCAAACCAAAATGACCCCCCTGAAGATTGACCCACGAGCCGCCGCTGGTTATAACATAACAATAGGCACATTTTATCTGAGAAATAATGACATGAAGAGATTGTGACCAGCGCCACACATCTCTTTAGGATAATATTAAATTACTGTATTACATATATTAACTTAGCTACTGTAACAATATTAATGTCTGTGCGGTAAATCTAATGATGTCTGTCTCTTTAACCGTTTTGTTTCCTGACTGTTGTCTAACAAATTAATTGCAAGCACATTCGCGTGGCTTTCAAGACGTACGATGTATTTTGCACTTAACTCCACTATCACTTCACTGACGGTTTTCGTTTCCAGATCATTGTAAATATCCCTGTTAGTAACAAACCACGGAGCATCGATTATTGAACGTAACACCTTGGACTGGAATCTCTCAAATGGATACATTCGACTTGGATGCTGTTCCCCAGAGCTGCAGACCATATGCCCAGACTGATTTGAATATTGTGTTGTAGACTAGCAGTTTATTTCTTGTCGTGAGCTTAGATTTACGCCCTAGAAGCCAATAATGCTTACTAAATTTTATGCCCAGTTGTTTCCGTTTGTTCCATATATGGGTTCTCCAGGTTAATCCCCTGTCCAAGTGCATGCCCAGATATTTTACAGAGGTAACTGAGGGAATTACCTTATTATTTATTGTTACTGTAGGTGATTCACCGTGGCATTTTGTAAAAACAATATGGTTTGATTTTTGTTCATTCTATTTAATTCTCCAATTGTGTGCCCATGTATTTATTTGATTTAATACTCTCTGGAGTTCTGCAGCAGCTTCGACGGGATTTTTGTGTACTGCTAGGATTGCAGTATCGTCTGCAAGGGTGTTGGTCGTTGTATCACGATTTATGGGTAAGTCGGCTGTGTAAATCAGATACAGTTGTGGCCCAGAACGCTTCCTTGCGGTACCCGTGATCTGATGGGATATAGTTTTGTATGGGCTGACTCAAACTTCACTCGAAAGTATCTTTCTGATAAATACGACTTAAGGAATGTATATAGTTCCTCTGGTAAGTTCTTTTTCAGTTTATACAACAGTCCTTGATGCCAAACTTTATCAAAAGCCTGGCTAACATCGAGGAATGCTACTGAACAGTAACTTTTTTTCTTTAAATGTTTTATTTATAACGTTGACCACTCTGTGAACTAGTTCGACGGTACCATGCTCTTTCCTAAAGCCAAATTGGTGGTCGGGTATCATATTTCTGTCTGTTAGTATTGTAGAAGTCTTTTTTCTATTATTTTTTCCCTGATCTTAGACATTACTGGCATTAAATTAATTGGTCGATATGAAGTGGGCTCATTTGGAGGTTTTCCTGATTTTTGTATAAGGATAATTTCCGCAATTTTCAATTGGATTGGGAAGTGTTTAGCCTTAGTACCGCATTACACAATTGAGTTAGCATTTTAATTGCTTTGGTAGGTAGATTTTTAATTACCTCACCTGTGAATAAGTCATAGCCAGGTGCTTTCTTTTTTATTAGATTATTGTTGATTATGTTTTGAAATTCTTTGGGTGAAACGTGTAGTGTGTTTTCTCCTGTCGGGGTTTGGTTCTGTAGGAAATTGTAGATTTCTTGATCGTTATTTGTTGCAGCAGCTGGTATAGGGTTGAAAACTTCTTCTAGGTATTCGCCGAAAGTTTCTGCCTTTTCATTGTTTGTTCGAGCCCATGTTCCGTTGGATTTTCTAATTGGTGGGATATGACGATGTTGCTGTTTTAATTTTTTTGTAGCCTTCCATAGCGCATAATCGCTGGCATCTGACGGCGTTAAATTTTCTAGGTATTCTTGAACGCTGTTATTTTTTAGTTGTTTTAGTAGTTCCTTCAATTGTCGTGCTGCTCTATTGAGCCTTAACTTGTCATCTGGATGAAAAAATAATTATAGAACAGTTTTTGCTTAACATTACTCTAGCCTATTCCGTGGTTATTTTAACCGAAACATTTTTCACCCCCGAGAAGCGTTGGGAACCACCCCCAAGATAAAAGCGTACATCGGCATAGGTTAGACTTTGTTTCTTGAGCTATTCCCTAGTTACTCTGAAAATATCAAGTAAATCGATGTAGTAGGATGGAATTCGGAGCCAAATACGCTAATTGACTGCCCTATAGTCAGTTTATCCGGAATTGCAATTCCGGGCATATTTTGAACGTATAGTTTTTCACCCCCGAGAAGGATTGAAACCACTCCCAAGGCAAAAGCACACACCGGCACAATATTAATTTTTTCTTTGTGTGTATGCCAAATTTCATGTCAATCCAAGCGGTTCTTTAAAAATCGGTTTTGCAATATTTTACCGTTAGTGAATAGACTGTAGTCTATATCGTCGGTATACTGCGAAAACCAGGTAAATGACAAATTTTAAAATATTGAGTTAAGTATACCAAAATTCTCAGCTTTTTACGCTTTACATACAGGTAAAACCCAGTAAATGATACGACTTGCCATTCAGCTGATAATTTGTGTGATAAACAAATGAGTTACACATAACCAACTTTTAATTTTCAAGTAAAACAATATATCGCTACTTACTTTCACAAAATTAAAGTTCTGTTGAATGTAAAACCAAGTAAGAGCACATATATTATTTTGCCGGACAACAATATATTTTTACTGTTGTATACCATATTCAGTAAAAAGGTGATAAATGTCTAATACATTTTACATGTATATTTTATTAAAATTTCTCATTCATATCGACTGATAAAATCGATAGTATCGACTATGTTTCTTGGAATGGTCAAGAGGTACAGGCATATGAGAGGTTTTTTTCTAAGACACTTTGTATATTAGCGTCGTTAATGCAAGATGTAAGAAAAATTGATATTCTATATTGGTATGCAGATACGGGCAAAAGAGGCAAGCATATACTGCCAAATAAAACAAGCAATGAAAACCGAACAATTGTGAAGTCTCATATTTTTTCCAGCCATGGTCCCACATTATATTTGCCAAAGTTCGAAGCGTAGATATTTGGACAAAACTTTGAGTATAAGGAAAATGTATCAACTTTATATAAATGATCGTCAGCTGAAGAAACCGGAAGGTGTTAGCGAAATTACATACCGAAGAATATTTTCTAACGACTATAATTTAACCTTTTTTGTCCTAAATAAGATCAATGTTTAGTTCGTAATAAATAATATTTATTAGCCCTATCATATTATGATATGGCTAGTTCAACTAAAAACCGGATTTACAAAAAGGTTACAGACAACATCAGCAAAAAAGAAGTATGGAATCTCGAAAAACGAAATGATAAGAAAAGCTCTAATCAACACCGGAATTTTGTTTCAATCACCTTCGATCTACAGGCTATACTACAGATTTCAGATTAACTGGACAATTCATATATTCTTCCCGAAAATTATGGGTCTACAATTTGTGTGTAAATGAAGCCGCATTACCAAATGTAGCTTACCGTTGTGCCTGGTCAGAAATTAACGGTAGACCAGGAAATTCTGAAATACATGCAAAGCATTATACTCAACTACTTATCAAAATGTGTCCCAGAATATGTAAGCAAGTGAAATAAGTGTATTTTCTTATACCTGCGGAGGACAGTATCGTAACATAAATTTTTAGAGTCGGGACATTCTTGTATGGAAGTTGACTCTATACATAGCAGCATTTAAACCGCTAGAAATCAGGTCTCTCTATGGTATGCCAGATTCTTCTTCTTAACGTGCCCTATCAAGTCCCCTTGACGTTGGCGATTAACATGGCGAAACTGTCTCTGTCTCGATCTATTCTAAATAGTTGCTCGCTCTGCTTTCTTTATGTCTGTCCAATCCCTGATATTCTTCAACCAAGAGACCTGCTTTCTACCAATTCCTCTGCGTCCTTCGATTTTACCCATCATAATAAGTTGAAGAATATTATACCGGTCTCCCCTTACTACGTGCTCAAAATAGGCCATCTTTCTATATTTGATGTTATCAAGCAGCTCGCGGGCAGCATTTGCTCTCTTAAAGACTGCCACATTTGTCAGCATAGCCGTCCATGGTATTTTCAGTGCAAGGCTGTGCAGCCACATTTCAAAGGCCTCCAAACGATTAATGGTGGATATTTTTAATGTCCATGCTTCGACACCATACAAGAGGACTGACCAAATGTAACATTTAATCATGCGCTTTCGAAGTTGAAGTTGCAAGTTATCATTACAGAAAATTACTTGTCTTCTCATTATGCCAGATTACTTGTCTGTTTTTTCAAAATACAAGGGAAACTAAAAATGTCAAGGTCAGTGATAAAAAAGTATGTATAAAACCATACAAGTGTAAAGATTTTAAATAGGTACTACGACTTTTATGATTTAAAAAAATTGTCACACACTCTGAATAACACCGAACAAAAGACTAAAACGGCGAAAAAATAATGTGGTTAAAGATAAAAAGATGAGATTCGTGAAAGAAGAGACAAACAGAATCCGTTTCAATTATGACGCGTCACCAAGCTTCATTTCCTTACTGATACTGCACGGCAGTCAACAAGAAAAAAGCAAGCTGAGTATCAACTAACATAAGCATGCTTATGTTAGTCGATAAAAACTTTATGACAGATTTTCGCCAAGTAGCATAGCAAAAAACAGAGATTTGTTACAGCTATTTGATAAGTGAGTGATACCGGAGGAATATAACAGGTGGTATCGTATTTTACGATGCCGATGGCATCTTGTCAGATTCTGCTTTCAGTGACTAATCTGACGAGAAATACGCAGAGTAATATTATTTTTTTGTATCTATGACACGTTCAAAATAAATTTGTTTTTTCTATAAAACTGCCTATCATTTATGTAAATAATATCCATATAACTACAAACATCTCTGAACAAAATGTTCAGGGAAAACCAGTTATATGTTATAATTAACGACTAATCCCTTAAAAACATTGCTATTAACTAGTTGAAACCTCATATTCCGATCACACAACTACAAAATATTATGTTTTGTTTATTATGTTTGTTATAAATGTGTTATTTTAAGGATAACTGATTAATTTAGATTTACAGGTAAAACCAGGTAAGTGACCGCATCTCCATCTTAAATTTAGCTTTAATCAGCTAGGTGTCTTAACTTTTTCAAACTAATGACAGAATATCATTTCTTATATATGCATCTTTCACTAGAATACCGAATATCAAATACAAGTTGTCCTCTTAATTCAAAATAAAACACTAAACTTTAAAAACGTTTTTTCTCGGTTTCGGTATTTCGGCATTTACCTGGTTTTCGCAGTATACTTTCGATATAGACTATAGATAAGGAACAAAAGGAAAAAATAATATTTCAAAATTATAATGAATGAATTTATTTACCTTGGTTGTCGCCATGGTGCTACTTGACCTAGAAGACCACTTTTTCTTCTGTATCTGTAGCGATATATCAGAGTCTGAAATTCGTTTTCCAAAAGATAAACTAGCTTCTTTATAGAGCTTTTGTCTTTCTTGCTCCCACTGAGTATACAAATCTTTGAACATTTTAAAAGCCATAGAAGCATCTGCAACCCTTATAATATCTACTTCTGAGATATGGTTGTTCAAATAATCTTTGACCATTTTTTGGAGATGTTCCGCTCGTTCAGAATTTATATTTGACGTGAGATCTACATTGAGTAACATAGAATTCTGTATCCTTTCCTCTTCCACTTCTTGAAGCTTGCGCTAAGAATTAAAATTTAGTAAGTTAATTTTTAATAAAGTATTAATATTGTTACGACAGTTCTGTAAGTTTAATCCCACTGATGTCACCAATGTTACGCTTCTTTGAAATAACTTTATGCAACTGACAACTATAGACTCCAAAAACAACTGTTCTAGAAACTGTCAACACCATATGCTTAGGGCCGGTATTTCAACAGCTACTTAAGCTTTTGCTTAGCTAAGCCTCCGTCAAAAGTTATGGAGAAGCTTAAACTGTATGCCGTATTTCCATCATTTCCTTAAGAGCACAGAGTAGCGATCAACAGGTAGCAACAAACGCGGTCCAAGATTGCGAAAGTTCTGCGAACTTTCAAAAGTGAGGCAACAGTGCGTCGGTAATTCGACACTGACAGTGACGTTTAGACTATCAAAAACAATAATTTTTATACACATAGGCGCGAAATGTTATCAAGTCAGTGACGTTCGATTTCTTGTTATAAAAAAATTGATTTTTAGTAGTTCCAATGTAACACAAAATTTAGGCACGGGATAAAAAAGTTTATTTGAAGAAAGTGTATTTTTTTGTCTTTCTTAATGGCGGTACAGGCTCCTTTTTTCAATATCTTATTGATTTATAGAGTAATTTCTACATACTAACATATTTCTGAAATTGGGCTTTGTACCGCCATTCTTTATTATATTACAAATATGTGTGCCAAATATATCGACAAAATGTTCAAAATTAGAGCCGCAATCTTGGAACGCCTTTGTTGCTACCTGTTGATCGCTACTGTTTGCTCTTAACTAAACTCGTCCTCAACTGTCAAGTTAATTGGTTTGGTACCTCTGAATACGTCAAAATGCCAGATCTAACTGTTCTGAGGTAAAAACCGCTACTGTTGACATTTAATTTTATCTTCTCATCTGTGTCAGTCTTAGGTCTTATATTTTTACTTCACTTATTTGTGTATGCTTTTTTTCATGAGGATCTTTCAGTGCGTCACAGTTTTTCGATTTCTTTCTAACGCATTAAATTGTATGTTTTTTTTTTTATTTGCTAAGTGCTACAATCTGGTCTTTGACCAATGAGTAACTTTTTATCTATCCTATCTTACTAACTACTTATTATCTAAGAGTCACCCTTTGATGTCTTCTTAGTTGTCTTTATTATTACTGGCGCACTTTTTGATTGCGCACTATCACACAAAGCTCTGCTTTTCACTTTATCACGCACTACACCAACACGTTGCTTGCACACTAGTCGCGCAATGCTCCGCTATTAGCTTTGTCGCACACTACACCAACTCGTGAGGTTTGGTCCTCTTCAGTCTTCTTTTCTGGTTTGAGTTGTTCAGGAGCTGGATGGCCTCAATATTTTCGTGGAGAAGAAGTCTTTTTTCATGACTTTCTGCGTGTTTTCGGATTTCTTTGTCGACTGGCTCCATTCGTAGATCCTTGTGGATATCGTCATTACGGATGTACCAGGGTGCGTTAACTATGCCCCTTAATACTTTGTTTTGAAAAGTTTGTATTATTTTCAAGTTTGTCTGTTTTGTACATCCCCACAGTTGGATACCATACGTCCATACTGGTTTTATAACTTGTTTGTAGATTAGCATCTTGTTATACGTTGACAACCCTGAGTATCTTCCCAGTAGCCAGTACAATTTTTTATATTTAATATTTAATTCTTCCTTCTTTTTCTTTACATGGGCTTTCCAGCGAAGCTTCGTGTCTAGGGTTAAGCCCAGGTATTTGGCTGTGTTGGCATACGGAATGTCTTGTCCATTAATTTTTATTGGTGCGTACAGAATTTTTTTATTAGTGAAATCAACATGTACTGATTTGCTTTCATTCAATGTAATCTTCCACGTCTTAGTCCATTTTTGGAATTTGCTTATCGCATTTTGTAGTTTATTGGCTGTTTCTACGTTATCTTTACCTACTGCTAATATGGCGGTGTCGTCGGGAAAGGTAGCTAAACAGTAGTTATCGAATTCTGGTAGATCACATGTATAAAGGAGATATAGGACCGGGCCCAATACGCTACCCTGGGGGACTCCGGCTTTTATTTCTTTAAGTTCAGAATAAGCATCATCTTGCTTGATTCTGAAATATCTATCAGTTAAGTACGATTTAATTATGTCTGTGTATGATTTTGGAAGAATAGTCTCTAATTTATGAAATAGTCCTTCATGCCAAACTCTGTCAAATGCCTGGGCAACATCTAAGAATAAAGCTGAACAAACTTTTCTTTCCTCTAGTGCATTTTCTATAATATCGGTGACTCTGTGGAGTTGGTCTATAGTTGAGTGTTTTTGCCTAAAACCAAACTGGTGATTTGGAATTAATTTTTTGTTTACTATAATTGGTTGCAATCTTCTGAGAAGAAGTTTTTAAAATAATTTAGACATTGTGGGTAGCAGTGATATTGGTCTATAGGAAGAGGTTATATGTGGTGGTTTGCCTGGTTTTGGTATCATTACTATTTCCGCCATTTTCCACAATGAAGGAATATATTTTAATCTGATCGCAGCATTAATTAAATAGGTCAACTTGACAATTGCTTTTCTTGGGAGCTGTTTTAATATTTGTCCTGTTATTAAATCAAAGCCAGGAGCTTTTCTCGGGTTTAAATTATACTTGATTACTTTTATTACTTCTTCTACAGTTACTGGCATTATGTTCTCTTCTTCTTGCAAATGGTGGCTCTGTAATGCTTCTTCTTCTTGTTGTTGTTGATGCGGTTGAAATATTTTTTCTAGATGTGTAGCAAAGCATTCTGCTTTTTGTTCGCTGCTTCTAGCCCAAGTGCCGTCTTCTTTTTTTATGGGTGGTATTTGCATCATTGGTCTTTTTAATCCATTGGTTGCCTTCCATAGTGAGTATTCTGTGGATCTTTCATTCGTTAGGTTGTTTAAGTATGTCCTAATGGATTCTTCTTTAAATTCTTTTATCTCTCTTTTTAGTTGTTGGGTGAGATTATTTACAATTGTTTTATCTTGAGGAGTTCTACTTTGGAACCATTTTCGTCTTGCTTTCCGTTTTTCGTATACCAGCGTTCTAATTTCTGCCGGGTAGTTGCATCCTTTTAGGCGTCTTTTGATGTCTGGAGTACATTCCCAAGATATTCTTTGGATGTCTTTATTGAATTGGTCAACTTCTTTTTCAATGTCTTTTACGGTTCTAAGAGAAACGTTTTAATTAATTGTTTCTTCTAGCATTTGTCTGAAGCTTATCCAGTCGGTGTACTTATTAGTTAGCGAAGGGTTATTTTCTTTATATATTATGTTTTCGCTTAGTGTTAGTGTTATTGCTGTATGGTCAGAACATAACTTATGACATTCATCTATTTTTAGGTAGTTTTGCGATATATTTTTGGTTATGAAAAAATCAATTAGGTCAGGTATCTTGTTGGGGTCAGTAGGCCAATAAGTTGGCTTCCCTGTTGACAAGGTTATGGCTCCGTATTCATTCACAGCTTTTAAAAGTTCTCTGCCTTTTGTTGTGGTTAACCTTGAGCCCCAGTGGGTATTTTTAGCATTATAATCGCCTCCTACTATAAATCTATTTCCCAGCTCGGTAAAGAGGTCAATATATTCCTCCTTACTTATTGCATGTTTCGGAGGACTATAGATTGCTGCCACTATCAGTGGGTATCTAAGAGTTCTAAGTGTTACTGCAGTTAACTGCACTTTTTCTGTTACGTAGTTGGCTTCTTCGTAATGTTGTAAATTTTCTTTAATTATCACTGCACTTCCTCCTTTTGCATTATTATCAGGATGAATCGCATGACTCTAACCGTGAAATTTGATAAATGAGTGTTTAGTAAAATGTGTCTCTGAGATGAGGCATACATCTATATTTTCTGTCTGTAGAACTAATTGAAGCTCCTGCTGGTGGTTCAGGAGTCCGTTTGCGTTCCACACTAGTACCTTAATTGAATTAATATTGTTTCGATTTAGGTATAGCTCCTTTGGCACTATATTCTAATCTTTTTAGCCTCTCATCCAGTGTTGTTATGATTTGTTCTTGATTTTCTAGCTTCGCTAATATGAGTTGCAGACTTTGTTCGATATTATTAGTTCGTTCCTCCTATTTGCCACTTTCCTTTTCGTTGTTTACTGCATTGTCAAATGTTAGATTTTCGTTAACTTGCCTGCTTACTGAAGGATGTTTATTAACCCCCCTTTTTTATCTATTGCTCTATTCCTCATGTTTTGTAAGTCAATAGCCACTTTACAGCCACGATAGTTAACTGGATGCTCTTGTCCACAGTGTACGCATTTAGGTTTGACATCTTTGATTTGGTACACTCCTTAATATGATGCTTCCCTGTGCATTTGACACATCTCGCTTGTCTGGCGCAAAATTTTTGGGTATGCCCATATGCCTGGCAATTTTTGCATTGAGATATTAATTTGGAGGATTTAAATGGTTGGATTTCGACTTTACATTGTAGTATATGCTGTATACTATGTATTTTATTTATATCTTCGCTATTGTCAAAAGTCACTATGTACATGTCAAGTGGTTCCTTGGTACGCCACTTAATTTTATTTATAGCATTCACTGCTTTAAAACCTCTCCTTACCAATTCTTCAATTATGCTGTCTGGTTTGCACGAATGCGGGAGATATTTGACTATTACCTTAATTGGTCGGGTTCTTTTATATTCGTATGTGAACCAACTGTGTGGTGTTTGCTCTCGTAGTATTTTTGTCACGCCACGATACGTATCCTCATCGTTGGCTTTAATTTTGAAGTTCTCTTTATTTACCATTTGGATTATAAATTTATTTATACCTATTTCCTTTGTGAGCAGTTCGATAAATTTATTATATTCTTTAATTCCTTCCACTATTATTGGTGGTGGAGGTTGGACTTTTTTTTGTTAGGTTCAAGCCTATTGGTTATTTCTTCATTTTTTGTAGGAGTAGGTGGAGAAAATGAGGTATTCATTATTTTCCTTTTTTTTTGCCTGTTTCTTACCCTTACCCATTCTGTTTCTTTAGCCAGTTCCTCTTCATCAGTCTCGTATTCTTGCCTGGGAGGAGGCGTTGCCTCAGTATTTTTAGCGTTATTATTTGATTGATTGCAAATCTGTTTGATTTGATTTTCTAGCATACTTATATGTGTTTGCATTTGCGTGATCACACTATGTAGTTGATCTTTTTCATTGCTGACTTTTACCCATTCTGTATATAATAATTGTTCGTTTTGGGAACGTTGACAATTTTCTTGAAATAAATTATTATTTTGTTGCATTAAAAACGCTTCGTTTATTGTAGTCGGTTGCATTCCTCCTGCAGCCATCAGTGGCGTCGGGCCGGGGGGCACGGGGGGGCACGTGCCCCCCCAACATTATGCAAAAAAAGAAAAAAATAATATAAATTATCTTTAAATTACGTATATGTATACACTAAAAGTTACGAATGAATAACTAATATAGATCCCCCGTTAGTCTATTTTTCTGTATGCATCTAATTTGATTCTGTGTGTGTAAAGTATGCGCGTGTTACAACTAAATTTACAAGTGCCGGTGAGCCGACTCTGGCCGGTTGCGCCCGAGCTGGAGCAGCCGATCGAATGCACCCGAGCCCGCCTGGCGGAGGGATATCATACCAGCTCAGTGTGCGTGTGTTGTGTTGTGTAGGTGGTCGCCACGTTTTATTCGTTCAATAAGCTTATTGTTACTAGCTGAGCTGCTATTGTTTGTGTAATTTTTGCGGATGTTCGTTTGTTATCATGTCTAAGAAACAGTCCTCTGTACTAACATTCTTTAAAAAACTTGGAAATTCAAGTGAAAGTGTAAATGAAGATAGACATTTAGCGGGAAGTAGCACTGGAGGTAGCGTTGGTGATGAATCGCCATCTTGTTTACGCCCAGATCGTGATGCTACATTCCAGGGCGAAAGTAGAGATCCTTCATTGGGAGTACAAAGTGCAGATATTGCAAAAGGAGCATTTCAGCCTGTTGATTGTTTTAAGGTAAGCAAGATTCAATCCAAATCGAGGCAGTTCAAAGAATCCTGGTACAGTGAATTTAATTGGGTCGAATATAGCCCCATTACAGACGCTGCATTTTGTTACCCATGCCGACTATTTTGTCAACATAAGTCTGGTCGCGGGGAGGAGTCATTCACTAAACTGGGCATGAACAATTGGAAGAAAGCTTTGGAAAAATTCAGGAAACATGAGAAGAGTGAAATGCATCAAAAATCTAAACAGTTTCTCAATGAGTATAGAAAAGCAGGAAGCACGGTAGCAGATTCGTTGTCCTCGGCACATACTAAAATGGTTGAGATGAATAGGAGGTATTTAAAATTCATAATTGAAAACATCCTATTCCTTGGAAAACAGAATCTTGCCTTAAGAGGACATGATGAGAGTACTGCTTCATTTAACAGGGGGAACTTTATAGAACTGCTAGAACTGAGATCTACTGAAATGGAGGAAGGAATCCAAACATTAATGAAATCCCCAGTCCATTCATACAAAAGTGCCCAGGTACAAAATGAGATAATAGATTGCATAAAAAGTGAAATGCTTCAACAAATTGTCCAAGAGGTGAGTGAGGCTTTGGCCTACTCAATTATTTGTGATGAAACTACGGATATTTCAACCCGTGAACAGCTTAGCATTTGCATTCGATACATTACTAAAATAGATGGACACATTAAAATCAATGAAAGGTTTTTGGGCTTCGTTGATGTGTCAGACACTACTGGTGAAAATTTACATCACACTATTAAACAGTATCTGCAGCAGTTGGGTGTAAGCTTAAATAAAATACACGGCCAGGCATATGATGGAGCTAGTAACATGAGCGGCAAATTCAAAGGTGTTGCCTCAAGGTTCCAAGAAGAAGAGCCTAAAGCTTGGTACACACACTGCCATGCCCACTTGCTTGATCTGGCTGTTCAGAGATTTTGTGAAGAAATAAGACAGCTTCGGAATTGCTTATCCATAGTAAATAACCTGTATAACTTAATTAATGCATCAGCTAACAGGTTTTCAATATTTGAATCAATATGTAAGCAAAGCGGAGAAACAAAAATGAAAAGACTGGTGAGCTTGTCTCGAACTAGATGGACAGTTCGACACAAAGCAATCCATGTAATTCTAGAGCAGCTCCCTGAAGTGTACGAAACTTTGGAAGTTATTGCAAACGATGTATCAAATCGTAAAATTGCAGCCGAAGCTGATGGTTTAGCCAAACAAATCAGCACATTTGAATTTGTATTCAGTTTAAAACTATTGCACAGCGTTTTGAGTCAGACTGATATACTCTCCAAAGAACTGCAGAGTGAATCTCTTGACATTTCTAAGGTTTTTGCAAAAGTTGAATCAGTCATTGACTGTTTAAAACTGGACAGAAATGATGATGGCTTTATTCAGATGTGGAATGAGTCAGAAGAACAGTGTAACAAATATGGTATGAAAGGTTTGTCAGTTGAAAGGCCTTCACTACCACGCAAACGGAAGATTCCGAAAAAACTTGAAGCTAGTAGTAGCTCTGCAGATGCTGCATTTCATCAATCACCTGAACAGATGTTCAAGACTGACATTTACTTTGCTGCTTTAGACACAGTAATTGTAAACTTGCAATCTCGTTTTTCCAAGAACGATTATGATAAAATCAACTGCATTGCCCAGTTACTATTTAATTGGACCGAAATTGACAACAACGCTGTTATGGCAATCCAAAAGTTTTATAACTTGTCTTTAAGTTTCTCTGCACATCTTAAGTTTTTTCACTGTTATGCAAAGAACAATTTTGTCAAAACAGACAAAGCAACCACAAGAGTAACGTTCCAAGAGTTGGCTGATTTTTTTATTGAGAATGATCTTCAAGCCAGTGCACCAGATGTTTGGCAGCTACTAGAAATATCACTTTCGTGGCCTATCACAACAGCAAGCGCAGAAAGATCGTTTTCTACACTACGAAGGCTAAAGACATTTCTTCGAAGCACCATGACAGAAGACCGCTTAAGTGGGCTTGCCCTGATGTCTATTGAGCAAGAATTGACGTCTGAATACATGAAAGATAAAAAACTAGATCTGTTAGTTGACAGATTTTCAAATCTAGCCGATAGGAGGCTAATGCTTCATTAGAACTAACGAAAATTGGTTCGTTGAAAACCATTACTGTAGTTCTGTTCACCTTAAAACTTTGTCTTGTACACAAATTTGTTTTTGTGTTATAAATGTCCATGCAGTTATGTCTAGAATAGAATAAACTTGTATATTTTGAAATTGAGTCTTTTTACAATCCATCAATATAGTAAAAATTGATTAAAACCAATGTTTAACAAAAATACACATATACTTTACTTTAGTTCTTAAGTGGTAGTTTTCAAAAAAGTTTCCACGGGACCACCACTCCCCCCCCCCCCCCCGTAGACCCCGTGCCCCCCCAAATTATTAGGTCACGCTACGCCTATGGCAGCCATATTTATATTTTATTCTTTATCCAAACACGGTTAACCTGTATTTGTTTTGAATTTAACTTTAATCAATATTTTCGATAAATGTAATTCTTAAATTATATTATTTAAAATAACCACTTACCGACCTGAATCGAGTGGTCCACAAAAAGAAGTTTCTGTCCAAGTAGTAGTTAAGCACTTAATGAGTTTTTAATTTACCGCACTTAAACTACAATAGTTTGTAAATTTCGCGTATGAAGAAATTTTGCCCACTTCGACAAAAGGCGCAGATTTCTTCTTAAAAACACTATTATTTAGTTTGTTTTATTATAATTAATAACTTTAATTTAAAGTCTAAATAACTGTTTCATATCATAACAGATTTATTTTAACACTTCAATTACATTAAAGTATAATTAGGTATTAATGGGAAACTGATAACAGTAATTATTATTTTTAGCACAGGTAAATGCTTTATATACATCCGTTCTCGGTCAAGTTTTGACGACGACTCTAAAAATTGTATGTGACAGAAAAAACGCACGTCGGTGATTACATTTCGTCGGTGACATTTATAACATTTATTCTAGTTGTCAATAGATGGCGCCGTAATCGAAAATAAAATAATTTGCGAATTATATAATATTTCTACGAATATAATCTGAACAATTTATAAGACAAATCAAAGAAAATACCATTTTATAAATGCAATAAACACAATTGATTTGATTTTATGCAAAATTGCAAATAAAATGTGACAACTGTCAGATTTAACTAAAATGTCATGTCACAATGTATATTATCACGGACTTACCTTTTTTTTTCTATCATTTGTGACGCACTGAAAAATGCTCATGAAAAGAAGCATACATGGTAAATGTGTTGTTAGTATATTGTGTACATATATTTTCTCTGGTTATATTTTTATTGGTATTCTGCATAAGCAATAGATCCGTCTTTGTAATTTTGTTTATTGGATTTATATTCCTTAAAATACCAAATTAAAATGTAAGTTTACTTTTGTAAAATAAATAGTACCAAGCATTGTAGAAATAAATAATTTTCATGTGTCTGCATCTTCCAAATGGAGTAAGAATTTTATTTTAATAATCGTTAATAATCCAATAATAACGTTATTACGCACAAGTTGGTTTTCAAGTAACTCTGGAATTATTTATCTATAGAAATAACCTCAAAAAACAGAAAACAAATTTTAAGCAAAGGCTTAAACCAACTCCCGCGCGGGCTTAAAATTATTTGGATTAAGCCTATGCTTAAGCCTCAAATTTTTTTTCTTTTTTGGCTTGGACTATGGTCATTCAGCCAGTCTCAATCAAAAGTAAATGTATTAAAGATATTGCCAATTGCCAAGAAACTTGGTTATTATAATATTATTACAATTTTTTACTTCTTATTTACCTACTCATTAAAGCTAATGTACATACTATGTTAATAAATATAAATATATTATACTACTTAATGTTTATCAAGAACACATAGTGTATACATTTTACAAATAAAAATATTAATCTTAATATTAAAATAAATGCATTTTTTTTGTATTTTATTTTAGTTTTTTTTTTGTTTGGTTTTTTGTTGTTTTGTTTTTTTTTGTCACTACGATAGGATGTCAACCCGGTTCATCCCCGCGGAGGTTTAAATCCTCTTAGTGATTTTTTCTTTAATTTTTTTATTTTATTTTTTTTAAGTATTTTTTTTAGTTATTAATTTTTTTTTATTTATTTTTTTGTTTCATGTTTTTATTTTTCTTTTTAATTTTTTTTTCTTTTTATTTTTTTTTTATTTTTTTAAACATATTTTACAATTACTTATAACTAATTACAATAATATTTTACTATCCGACAAGAAAGATACCAAACAGTCAAAAATTTTCTTTTTATTCAGTGACAGAATAAAGAGAATATTTACAGGGAGTGGGATGTTCTGGTCTATAATTCTTTTAATTAGGTGATTGGTTAGGTGTTAATGCTTTTTGCATTTAAAAAAATATGTGGTTCAAGTCACTTTTAACCTCACATTCTTGACAAATATTCGAATCTAATATGTTTATTTTAAATAAATGTGCAGGATAACATGCATGTCCAAATCTAATTCTACTGATGGTGGATATGTATTTGCGAGGGAGGGTGAAATTCTTATACCAAGGTTTTTCTGGTATAATCGGTTGTATCAAACTGTATTGTGTTGTTGAAATATTACAGTACCTTTCCCAGTGTGTTTTCCAGCTCTTCATCTGTTCAGTTCTTAAACAAGCAAAAGCATCTAGAATGCAGGGCTGATATTTGGTTACTGTTCCATGGATGAGGGAATTTTTAGCTAATTGGTCTACATGCTCATTATGTGTAAGTCCTGAATGTGCTTTGATCCACATAAGTTTTATTTTTGGGGTGTGTTTATTAATTTCAAATAAGATATTTTTTATTAAAAAATGTATGGATTAGAAGTACTACAAGGTAGGTGAGGTGTTTGAATAGCAGTAATCACAGATAATGAATCAGATAAAATTACTGCGGAATTATAGGATGCCAACTTGAAATAAATTAAAGCCTCATATACCGCCGCAGCCTCGGCAGTAAAAACGGAGAAATTTGAGGGCAGTTTAAACATTTTTTTCTATAAATTTACCTGGAATATAAAAGGTACAACCAGTACCATTTGAACTTTTGGATGCATCTGTATAAATACAAACAGATTTTGACCAATTTTTAAGGTAGTTGTTTAAAACAATACTGTTTAATAAAGAGTGCTCATGATAACTGGGTTGTATTATATCTACTTGATTTAGTAACTCAAAGAAATCTTCGAAATCTACCACTTTATTTGCAACTGCAAGTTCAGTATTATTATCCGCAGTGTTTCGAAATGCGTCACATAACGGTGAGCCCAATATTTATTTGTTAAATCAAAATAATTTAAAGTACTAATTTCTTTATATAAACAAGTGTAGTAACATCGGATCTTAAGAAGAAATTTTTGACTGAGATATTCCATTCTGAATTTAGTCGGTGGTTCCATTGTTTCAACATAGAGTGGTTCAATAGGGGTAGATCTCATATCACCTATGCAACAGCGCAATACTGTGTTTAGAAAAACATCTATGCGACCTAAAATATTTTTACTAGCCGATCCATACAGCCTCAAATTGAAGTGGAAATAATTAAGCATCTAGGTTTAAGCTCAGGCTTAAAGTAAGCTTTGGCTTAAGTGCGGTTGGAAATACCGGCCCTTAAAATCATTTTCTGGCGTTCTAGACGTCCCTACACCTTTCTGGGTTATTCCATGACATCTCGATTATTCTCGTACTCGACTACTTCTTCTTTTTCGTCAAGGGATATAATGGATATTAAGAAAACTCGCACTACACCACTATGGAGACATCCACAATCAGAGGGAATGGTCGAAAGACATTAACTGTTTGTCAATTATCAGCAATTTTTGTTGCTGATAATGAAAAGGATTGGGATACTTTAATTCTATTCCTGTTAGCCTACAGAAGTTACGAACATGAATCAAGTGGTTATTCTCCATCTATGATGATCACCGAAAGAGAAATGAAGCTTCCTCAAGATCTTATTTCGGAATATTGCCTCCCTGCGAACAAAAATCCTCATCCCTGACTCACATTGAAAATTTAAGAGGAAAATTGGAAACAGTCTACTAATTTGCTCGTAAAAGTTTAAAGCTCCAAAGTGATAAAGCCAAGGCCCGAATCGACATGTATGCTACCGGAACAACTTTCGCAAGGCGATCCAGTATGGTTATCCAATCCCACACGTAAGAAGGGACTTTGTTCGTAACTTTAACGAAACTGGGAAGGCCCGTACACTATCCTGCAGAAAAGAAACGATCCTCATCCAGTTTTCACCTAGAAGTAAACCCTATAAGGTAGTTCACATCGAGAGATTAGTCCCATACCATGAAAGTGTTCAACCAGTCCCTGATAGACCGAATAACTACTAAGGAGGGAGTAGTGTTCTGTAAGATTGATCCCACACAGAATACGCTGTGAGCTCGTACGTAGAGGGGATATTTAAAAATTCGCGAGCGCCAGTAGTGGCAAGTCTGTAAACGTTTACCGGAAATTTGACATAAATGTCAAAGTGATTAATTTAAAATTAAAATTAAAAACATTAATTATAAAAAATATTAGTTGGTCAAAGCTGTGTTATATATTTTTACCTTAAATATACTTACGTTTTAAATACTGAATTTACGTTTTTTTAATGTTCCGTAATATGTAATTATAAATTCTTAACGCCATCTACACGATAATTGTGAAAGTATCTGAAGTAAGAAATTAATATTTCATCAATAGAACGTCAAATTGATTAGCAAAATCTTAAAAAATATATTACAATTTAATTACTTTTTAGCGTTGTAAATATTAAGCGATAACAATTAAATAATAAATTTAAAAATTACCGGTGAAAGTTGAATTAGTAATCCGCCAGGAGCGAGACCAGCGAAGCTCAGAGCGTATACGTCTTTTGACGAAAAGGAAGAAGTAGCCAAGTACGAGAATATTCGAGATGTGATGGAATAACTCAGAAATGTGTAGTGAAGGCTAGAACGTCAGAAAATGTTTTTAAACACATGGTGTTGACAGTTTCTAGAACAGTTGTTTTGAAGTCGCGTTTTAACATGCGTAAAAATATGTATAGAAAAATTTTGCTATTAAATAAATTAGAAATCGTTTTTGACTCCGATGTTAGGTGACAACAAGATATCATCCCTTATATAATATATTCTTCATATAAATTCCAGTAGTGGGAGCACGCAAAATAGAATTCTCTTTTGCTGACGTCACAAAACGAATTTCACAATGCGAGAATCGACGGTTACTAGGCAACGTGACGTCACTAAAATAGAATTCTATTTTGCGTGCTCCCACTACTGTTTCAATTTAAAAGTTTGGTACTAAAGCAGTATACATGGATTTCTTCATCATGATACAATCAAATTTATCCAGTGTTGGACATAGATGGCTTATTTTTTGGCATCACTATGGCCCATTCTTTACCAAACACCCTGTATATTTTTTTCTTTAGGATATTTGCTTAGTTTATTTTTTATATTTCAGGCTATGTTGCTACTGTCATGCCCATTCTCTCTAATGTTTCTTCCCATATTTTCTTTCTTGCTTCGCTTAAAACCTGAAATAATGTTGTGTCGCATTTGATAGTCTTTTCACTAAAAAGATCTTTACCGGAAGACCAGCTACAGTTATGCGTAGTGTGACCAACTAGTCCGAAAAATCCGGGACATGGCCCGAATTACGAAGTCGTGTCCCGGCGTCCCGGACAAGTCTTCCGGGCCATCCGAATTTTCAACGTTTTGGTAAAATTCTATTTTGAATACGTTATTCTTTTAAGAATTCACACCAAATTGAATTGGTGGTACTAAAGTCGACAATTTATAGAGTGAAATACAAATCATCATCATTAACAGCTATTCCATCCATAGTTGGATGCAAGCCTCCCTAAGGTGTGTCCATTCATATTTGTTTGCCATTTTTTGCATTCAATCATGGCCAAGCCATTCGCTTGATGACATCAGTCCATCTTGTTTGAGGTCTGCCTCTACTTCTTTTGCTTTCCCTTGGTCGCTATTCGAGAATTCGCTTTGTCCAGCGGTTGTCTTCTGTCTTGCCCAGTTCCATTTTAACGTGGCAATCTTCTGGATCACATCTGTTACTTTTGATCGTCTTCTTATCTCTTCATTGGACTTGCGATCACTAAGCATAATGTTGAGCATTCTTCGTTCCATAGCTCTCTGAGTCACTTGAAGTTTGTGGAACACTATTGTTAAATCCCAAGTTTCAGTTCCATATGTCAGAACTGATAACACATACTGATCAAACGTTTCGAAATACCACATCCCAAATGGATGCATTTTATATCGTGATTTTATAGTTTTATGAAAATTCAAACTGAGGACTTTTTCGTTTCTGTATTTTAAGTGTCGTCTTTGATCTATAGTAGTTTTCTTCTCATTTTTAAGCAAATTCAATTGTTTGATAAATATGATCAACATAAAAATGTTATGAAGCTGTTGTCTTGTGGCATGTTTGACAATTATATTTTTGATGGGATTACGCAATTGGTTGTAATGATTATTTCATTCATAGGAGATTCTGACCAATAGAAAGCTACAGAAATAAAAATTAAACTGATAATTTTTGGTAATATCCCGTCGTCAAGTATATTACGTCAGATGCCCTTCATTGCTACGAAAAAATACATTCAGTGACATTAATGACAATTAATGTTTTAAAAATTATAAAAGTGATGACTTTCAACCGTTAAATATTTATAACAACTTTGTATTTAATTGTACTAATTTGAACTTACGTAAATAAATTACAATAAAATTTTTGTTTTAAAAAGTTTTAATCGTGAAATAATCGCAGCAAATTGCACTCGATCTCTAAAATTATTATCGAATTTTTGCCCTCGTGACACTTTGACATAATTTCACTCCCCTTCGGGTCGTGAAATTAATACTGTCAAAGTGTCACTCGGGAAAAATTCGATAATTTTAGAGCTCTTGTGCAATTACTACTGATAATTACATTTTTATATTAACCCAAGGTTATATTTACATGGAAATCCAATTTTTCCATTTTTGAGAACGATTTCCGGATTGAAATACGAAACGTCAAAAACTAGCAAAAATGTAATTATCATTACAACCAATTGTGGCTTAATTCCATCAAAAATATCATTGTCAACATAAAAATGTTAAACAAAATATAAAATTATATTAAATTTGCCCGATTAATGATAAATTTGGCCGAAATTAACGGCCCGATTTTTATTGAAAAGTCCCTGATTTCAGGTATTTTTTTCAGCCTTGACCCGAATTCGACTAAATTGGAGTTGGTCACACTAGTTATGCGGAATTAAAAATTTTCAGATCCGATAATTTTCAGAGAAAACTCTAATGTGTTGTCTACCCATAAGGCGCTACAGTAAAACATGGCAGATACGATGCGTATCGAGTGTACGTAATCCGGGCCCAGGATAAATAGTATATTGTACAAGTGAGAAAAAAAGACATATTTCCCACGAGCGCAGAAGTTTGTTGCGCAAATCAAGCGAGGGAGAAATATGTCATTTTCTCATGTGTTGTACACTGTACTTTTTCTATGGATGCGGTTTTGTCAAGAGTTCAAACTTCAAAATTAAATAATTTAGGTGCTTTTATATAAATTGAAATAAAATAAAATAATATTTAGGTTCGACCCTGATAAATAAGTAGAAACAGTTGTTTGTCTCGGCTCTTGATATTTTGTGTTTTATTACGAATATCGAAAGTGTTAATTTAAATCAAAGTGAACCAACAGAATTTAAGACTGTAAGTTTTAATATTATAATATTAGGCAAACCTAAAGTCGCATCCTAAACTGGTTTTATTGGTTTTTCATATGGTTATATGTACCGTAATTAACCAAAATTTATCAATAGTAAACAAACAACCAGTATTGTTTTTTGCTGGCACAGAGAGGTTTTACTTTTATGTGACTGCGTAAAAATAATTAATGGATATGTCTGCCGATGTTACTATACAGAATGTCTCTCCAATTAGTAAATCTTACAGCTCAGCTGCTACTCAGTAGAATTTTTTTCCAACGAAAGAATAGGGAATAATATTTAGTGCTATAAATAATGCCCCCATTCAAGATTACTTGATTCCGTTAGGCACCTTAATAAATCCAAAAAATATTTTATTTTCTTCTCGTTTATCCAATAACAGAATATGTATGTACCTAAGTAGGAAACTTACCCTAGATAACTTTATGGAGAAATATGGTTCTATACAAGTACAAGTAGAAACCGTACGAGCTAGACGACTTATAACCCCAGCAGAAACATTAGTATTATCCAGTGTCTGCCCGACCATCCCTCACGATGTTCTCATCCGATAATTGAAAGAAATGGGCCTAAACCTCGTCTCCCCCATAATCTTTTTAAGAATAGGTGCTTTTTTACCTGAATACAACCACATAAAAGGCTTCAGAAGACAAGTATTTGTCAGCCCACATAGTATCATAATTCCCCGTGTGGAGGCGCGCCTCTCAAGTAGAATACCTCCACAGCTTCTCCTGCTCATCGTAAAAGGCGACAAATTGGAGCAGCTGACCGCTGTCCTTCAACCCAGCTCCTAACCTGTCCCTGTGTGATAGTTATTACCCCCCAACTATCATATGACACCCACCCCTACCATCAAACACGTCCTGATACCCAAACCTATACCCGAGGAGAAAACCTCCACGAATTTAAAAACCAGTGGAGGAAACCACTGAAAACAAACGGATATGCATAGGGATTGCGGCTATGCACCATCCTAGTATACCGCCACCCCAACCTCAAGGTGTAACACCATCGTGCCGAAGGGGTGCATGGCCCAGGGGTAACGTAGTGGGCTACAAGCGATGCCTAAGGGAGATGGCGAACCCGAGGGGAAAACAGCCTTGGCGGGGCAAGGGCGCACTGCCCCACTGGACAGATCAACACGACCCAACTCGTGGGAAGGAAGATGGGACAAAAAAAGAAAAACAAAAAAGGCGGAAGAGAGAGCAGCGGGGGCGAAAAAGAAAACAGAAGAGGCGGGGAAAAAGAAAGGGACGAGAATCAAGGGGAGAAAAGATGGAGAAGAGAAGTGGAAGAAAAGGAAGACCCCGGATCTAGAACCAGCGCAAACAGAAGCAAGGGAAAAGAAAGAGAAGGTAAGAGGGAAACAAGCGAAGTAAGGGAGGAACTGCAAACCAAGAGAGAAGAAGAAAGAAAGAGAATAGGAAGAGAAAAAGAGGGAGAAGAGAACAGACAGAAGGACGAAAAAAATAAAGCGAAGAGTCAAAGGAAAGAAAACGCAAGGGAAGAAGGGGAATCGAGCAGCTCTGACAGCAGTTCCGATGATGAATCGGAGGAAGAGGAGCAAACACCCAACTGTAATGCAAGAACAAAGTTGGAACGCCTCCAGGATAGTGTAGCGGCCCTTGAAAAACTCATGGTTGAGGTGCCAAATACAAGGGTTGCCATAAAGCAGGAGGTCGACAACCTGAGAAACCGGTTGTTCGATTATACCGAGGAACTAGAGGAAAGCAAGAAGAAAGAAGAGGTTCCAAGGAAGTCTGTTTGCACGACATCCAGAGGTGTGCAGACGAACATGGAGCCCTTGAAAGTCAAGAAAATGGCAACAATGGGTGTTCAAGTTGACCTAGAGAACCCAGAAGCCATTAAAAGGAGGGTGGACGCCATCACGGAAAAAATGGCAATATGCGAGTACGAGGAAATAACAGAGTTCTTAAATGAGGACTGGCCGGAGGAAGTCTTCCAAAGAACTGAAGTGAAAGAGGGGGACATCTCTGATATAGCAGCAGACGTGGCAGTATTTGTTACCAACAGCGACGAGGACAAAAAAGCCATGGAAACGGTGAAAGGTATGTTTCCTGACCTACCAGGTGTTCCAGCGGAGGTAGATGAGGATGGAGGCCTGGGAACTGTGAGAGTCACGATGTCTGCTCATGTAGATGGAACGTGGATTGACAAGGAGAAATATGGATTCAAACTTCTCCCAAACAAGAAGGAAGAACTCGAGTCGGTGAAGTTCCTCAAGACATGCAGGAAACTGGTACAGAAGATGGAGGAGCTAGGAAGAGAAAGAGTAGGAATCCACACGCCAACATCACTAGGAGTCGAGACATCGAGGAGAAGCCTGGAGTGGGCAGCAAGAGGAAGGGGTGTGACGATCACGCTCCTAGGCAAAAAATCCAGAAGAGGGTGGGCAAACATTAACACCAAGCCCAGAGAACAATGTGGAGTAGTACTTATCAGCAAAAACAAGGAAAAATCATTTGCGGACCTTATGACAGAAGTGAAAAGTAACCTCACAGGAAGAAAATCCATCGACATAAAAAGGATCAGACAGACCAGAAATCAAGGAATATCACTGGAACTGGGAGGAGGAAGGGAAATGGCGGAGGAAGTGAAGAAACTCCTCTCTGGTAGCACATGTGTGTCGAGAGCAGTGGCAAAAGGGGGCGTCGTAAAGAGAAGAATCTTGATGCAAGAAATCCCACCCAACACAACGGAGGATGTGATCCAAAAGGCCACAGAGGAAGCAGCAGGTAAAGAGCGGGCATGTGACATAGTAAAAACCTGGACCGAGACACGGGGTGGAGAAAGAGGGATGATGAGTGCAGTGATGGATGTCGACGAAGACGCGGCCGAAAAGATCCTAAGAATGAGAAGAATTAGGGTAGAGTATACCTCCTGTCGGGTCATAGAAGCAAGGACAGAAATACCAAGATGCTTGAGATGCCTAGCCTTTGGACACAAGCAATGGAACTGTAAAGGGCAGAACAGAAGAAGATGTTGCTTCCGATGCGGCAAAGAGGGTCACATAGCGTCGGAATGCAAGACAGAAACAATCAGATGTCTCAACTGCGATGTGACCGGGCATGTGGCGAATTCAAGAAGATGTCCAAAGTTCAACCGACTGGTTGAAAGTAGGGACCACTAAGAACTAGTCCCAGGAAGAGCGCGCGAGTGGAAACAGTATGAAAGAGAGCGTGAAAGAAGTCCGAGTCTAAGAAATGGCGAACACAGGAAATAAGATCCGAGAGCTGAGAGTACTACAAACGAACGTTGGAACGGCGAGATTAGCACATGATCTCGCCGAGGCTGCCGCCGTAGAAAAGAATATCGACGTGCTGGTGACGGCGGAGCCAAACCCAACAGCGGCTAAGAAAAGAGGATGGTTTGTGGATACGACTGGAAAGGCCGCTGTACGAATCTACAACAGAAAGCTGCGAGTGTATGAAATTAAACCGAAGGAAGGATACGTGATCGTCCGGATGGAGAAGATGCAGCTGGTCTGCTGTTATGTTTCTCCGAACATAACAGTGGGTGAGTATGAGAGGAAGATGGACGATATCATGCAGGAAGTGGGGAACACAGGAGGAGAATGCGTAGTGCTGGGAGACTTTAATGCAAAAGCAGCGGAGTGGGGATCTCCTATCACCGACACTCGCTGCAGGATACTGACCGACTGGGTGGGTACTCTGGATCTCGTAGTACTGAACACAGGTCTGGCGCCTACGTTTGTTAGGAGAGGTACAGGTACGTACATCGACGTGACTATGGCGACACAAGGAATAGCGGCGAAAGCAAGAGGCTGGAAGGTTTTACCAGACTACACCGGAACGGAGCATCAGTACATCGGATTCTCGATAGTCGGGGCGGGAACTACTAACGCAGTCCGTGCGTCTGGTACGTCGGGAGGCGGATGCGGCGATGGAAATGACTGGAAAGTATACGAGGAGCTGATCAAATGGAGAGTTAGCATGATGCAGGGTCAATTACCGACAGTCGAAAACCTGGAGAGGGTAATTAAAGAAGCGATGGAGGGAAGCAGGAGGGGTCGCCGAGATATAAACAAGATGCCCTACTGGTGGAACGCGGACATCGAGACACAAAGAAATGAATGTATAGTCATGAGAAGAAGGCTAACGAGAGCAAGGGGCAGAGCAGGAGTCGATCCTGATGTCATCGAGGAGATCGAGGAGGAGTACCGCCTACGGAAGAGGGAACTCTACAGGAAAATTCGTGCAGAAAAGAGAAGGCACTGGAGAGAACTGTGTGAAAAACTGGATGAGGACGTCTGGGGTCAAGGATACAGGATCGCCATGAAAAAGTTCCATGCGTACCCCTCGTATGAAATGCCTATGGATAAGAAGCTCGAGGTAACACGAGAGCTCTTTCCCGCGGGCAGGTGGCATGGTGTACGGAGAGACGAGGAAGCTGAGCGGGCTGTACCCTTTACCATGGATGAACTTGTCGAGGCATTGGGCGCACTTAAGACGCGCAGGTCCCCCGGTTTGGATCAGATATCACCTGAGGCGGTGAGGTGTCTAGGACGGGCGGAGCCCGCGTGGCTTCTGGAGCACATGAATGCACTGCTGGAAGCACAGACCTTTCCTGAGCCTTGGAGGACATCGAAGTTGGTACTGCTTCCCAAAGCTGGGGAAAAGTATCGACCCATCTGCCTTCTTCCGTGCGTCGGTAAGCTGTATGAAAGAATGCTGCGGGGACGTATCGATGGCATGATTGAGAGGTCGGGAGGCTTGTCCCCGAGGCAGTTTGGTTTCTGTAAAGGGAGAAGCACGATTGATGCAATCGTGAGTGTATTCGACGCATTGCGCAATAGAGGGGATGAACACCGTTGGGCGGCCCTGTTGTTGTTCGATGTTAGGAATGCATTCAATACGCTGCAGTGGAACGAGGTAATGAGGGCAATGGAGAAGAGAGAATGTCCTGGATATCTGATGAACGTGGTAGCGGAATATCTGTCTGAGAGAAGAATTATGGTGGAGAAAGGCACGATCGTGGATGTGACGGCAGGTGTTCCCCAGGGATCTGTCTTGGGCCCGACGCTATGGAATCTAGCATATGACGGGATTCTGAACTGTGAATATGGAGATGGTACGTCTCCCTTCGCATTTGCAGACGATCTCGCTGTGCTGGTAGTGGCGCGGGACGAGCCAGATCTTAAATACCGGGTACGGAAAGCAGGCGGCGTCGTGAAGAAATGGATGACACAGCATGGACTGAAACTCGCGGCAGAGAAGACCGAGGCCATCATTCTGAAGGGGAAAAGGACCAGGCAAAGTGTGGAGCTACAATGTGCAGGAGCGTGTCTAACACCCAAGAAACACGTAAAGTACCTAGGAGTGACGATGCGCCAGAATGTAAAATGGGGGGAGCACGTGCAGGTGGTGACCCGGAAGGCTGCAAACAGTGCGGCTGCGTTGGGGAGGGTGATGCCCAACATTGGAGGACCCAAATCCGAAAGGAGGAGGGCCTTGCACGGTGTTGTTCAGTCGATCGTCCTCTATGCAGCCCCAGTCTGGAGTGAGGCGGTAGGGATACGGGCCTACAGGGGGCTCATTACACGAGTGGACAGAACAAGTCTGCTGCGAGTGGCATGCGCCTACAGGACTGTGTCTGCCGCAGCCTTGTGGGCCATCACTGGATGTGTTCCGCTGCATGTGTTGGTAGTAGAAAGAAAAGAACTGTATGAGAGAAGAGACCTTGAGCTTACTATGGCCGAGAGAAGACAGGAAAGAGAAAGGTCAATTGAAAGATGGCAGCAAGAATGGAACAACATGGAGCATGTGGCACAGTGGACAAAGATGCTGCTTCCTAACTTAAAGGATTGGATGGACTGTGGTCACAGGCGACTGGACTATTTCCTGACGCAGGTGCTCACAGGACACGGGTGTTTTAGAGCCTACCTCTCTAGGTTTGGAAAGGCTGACACTGACGAATGTCTATACTGCAGACACCCGGACACTGTTACACATACCATGCTAGAGTGCAACAGATGGATAGTAGAAAGAAATAGAATGGAAAGAGAGACAGGTGTGAATTTTTTGACAGTGCGAGAAATGATTGAGAGAATGATTGAAAATAAAACTGGTTGGACTAGCATACACAACTATATCCGTGTAGTGATCAAGAAGAAAGAAGAGGAGGAAAAACAGCTGTACCAACGATAGGGGTGAAATATATGGCGAGTAGAAGGCAGAGGGAATAAGTTTTGACGAGAGGCGAATAAGTGAGATATATTGTATGAGACAGACTGTGGGAAAGAAGCTCAAAAAAAAAAACCCAATCTTGGGACCAAAAAAAGGGGGAACGGGGAAAATGAAGGGCCTCCTTGCTTACAGTCTGTGGATAAATGAAGGTAAAGTGCTTCGGAAGCGATGTCGACCTTGCAGCGGCCATTCCGTTTTCGGAGCGCTGGATGACAGACGAGGGTCTGGTTTAGCAGGTAGGCATTCGGCGTAGCCTCGGCGACGAGAGAGCGTTTTAAAGCACCTCGGGAACTATCGCTGGTACTACGAAGAATAAATCCTGCACTAAGGTCAGTCAGGCGGCGTTCTGGACTGAGGTGTCTTTTGAAGATTCCAGACCCCCCTCTTTAAAGACGAAAAAAAAAAAAAGATTCTATTTTAATAAATTACGAAAGTGTCACCTACATAATTTTCATATCTCAAGATAATCTTACATGCTATGCATGTAAGCAAACAGGCCATATATCAAGCAAATGCCCAAACACCAACAATATAATACCTCCCACTCAAGCCCAAAACTCCACTTCACAGAAGCCTACTTCAACGCTAATCTCCCACTCCGCCACAGATAATGGTTCCCAGTCATATCAAGCTGAAGAGGGAGATCCAAACAACATAAATATTCAAAATCCCTCTTCAATTTCTTCTACTCCTCAAACCCTATTGCCAACTTCTGAAGCGAGCAAATTCCCACTGAAGAGAACATTCCCACTAAAAATCCATGTGAAAAAGCCCCTGAAGTAATGGATCAACAAGCTTCACTCGGAATCATAGGAGAATCATTCAGTACATCTGTGAAAAGAAGTATTGACGAAACGTTATCTCCTCCTATCGAAAATCTGAATACTAATAATTCAACGTTTGCTCTCCCTCAAACACCACATCAAACCAACTTCCAAAAGCCCAAAAAACCTAATCGCACAGCACCTACTCCTGACGCTCTTAAATTTTTCATGAATAAAAATTCCACAACACTTCCATTAAACTATGATCAGCTAATGATGCTAATTGAAAATACCCAAGGTAACAATTCACCTATAGAAATTATCAAGGAATACACAACCGATTTTCCCGGTTTAATAAACCTATTAACCATATCTTACCCATACCTATCAGACAAAACTACGAAACATCGCTTCACCTGACTTAAAAATAAATTGAATCACTATCTAGATAAAGATATCCCTGATAGTGAATTATCTTCCTCCGATGCCTAATTTTCAATTCTATATTACAGTGGAATATTGATGGACTGTTCCATCGTTTACCCATGCTTCAAATCATTCAATCAGAATACTGTCCAGATATAATTTGCCTACAAGAAACTAACCTTAGTCCAAACACAAGTTACAATTCTAAGCAGTTCAGTTGTTTTAGAAATGACAGAAAAAGTAATAGTAATTATTCTTCTGGTGGGGTTGCCACTTTGGTAAAAAAATCATACGTAGCAAGCCTATTTCCTGTAAAAACTAACCTCGAAACAGTAGTAATAAAACTTTCAGCACCCTCGACACTCTACATTTGTAACATTTACCTACCATCAAGTACAATATTAACTTTTGACGATATAAATAACCTTATCGAACAAATTTCAACTCCTCGTATTATACTTGGTGACTTCAATGCCCACAATAGCATTTGGGGGTCTGTCCGTACTGATACCAGAGGTAAATTACTGGAAAAGTTAATGTCTGACTTACAGCTTAACTTACTCAATGATGGGACTCCTACACGTTTTAATATTCAGACTGGAGATTCATCTGCAACTGACTTAAGTCTTTGTGGCCCAGCGTTGTCACCTCAGCTCTTATGGGAAGTGTTATCATATACATACAGTAGCGACCATCATCCCATTCTTATAAGAAATCTCTCTAGGCAACAATCGCCTTATGAGTTTCTACCTAAATGGAAAACGGAGTCGGCAAACTGGACAGAATTTAAAAACTACATCGATAAAGCTATGGAGAACTTTATTGTAAAAAGTAACGTCAATAATACTCTAGATGACTTCAATAATATCATTATACAAAGTGCAGAACAGTTTATAGGTAAAACTAAAGCGCCAAAAAAGCATTTACCCGTACCATGGTGGAATCGTGATTGTAGCGAAGCAATACGGGCAAGTAAAAAAGCTTTCAACAGATACAAAAAACATAAAAATATAGAGAACAAAATAGAGTACAAAAAACTTAAGTCCAAAACTCAACTATTAATTAAACAGGCCAAAAAAGCCAGTTGGATGAAATATGTTTCCAATATAAACAGTTCTACGCCAATAAGTGAAGTTTGGAAAAAAATACGCAAAATTTCCGGTTTCCACCAATCACCCTCAATATCCAGCCTGAAAGTAAATAACCAAGTCATTACATCACCAACAGAAATTTCCAACATATTGGCACTGAATTATAAAAAAATATCTTCCAATGAAAGCTTCGACCCCACTTTTCTTGAAAACAAAATACAACTCGAAAATTATAATACATTTCCATACGAAATTAGCCACAATCCTCTAAATCTCCCGCTAACATTTCATGAACTGAATGACTCACTTATAAATTTGAAGGATTCTAGTCCTGGACCAGATGATATACCATCTATTTTTCTGAAACAGCTTCCAAATTCAGCCATAATTTTAATGCTACAGATATTCAACCTCATATGGCAGCAACACCAGTACCCCACAATTTGTACTAAGGCTATTGTGCTTCCGTTTCTTAAACCTCAAAGTCCCCGTCTAGATCCCGAGTCCTACAGGCCTATAAGCTTGACATGCTCTATGGCAAAATTACTAGAAAAAATTGTCAACGCACGGCTCACATGGACACTTGAAAAGTCAAATCTACTGATACATGAACAAAATGATTTTAGACAAAACCGATCAGGCATAGATAATATTCTAGACTTAGAAAGCGATATTCAGGAAACTCTAGCAATTCGACAACATTGTATAGCAATATTTTTTTATTTAAAGAAAGCATTTAACACGTGCTGGAGGTATAATATTTTGAAAAAACTGCACTCATGAAATATCCGAGGTAATTGTCTAGAATTTATTAAAAACTTTTTGCGGTACAGAACATTTCGAGTAAGGGTTCAAAATTCACATTCAGAAGAATATATTGAAGAAAATGGGACTCCTCAAGGATCAATAATTAGCCCAACACTATTCTTAATCGCTATAAATGATATAATTAAAAATTTGCAAAAACCTCTGAAAGCTCGCATTTATGCAGATGATTTAGTAGTTTACATCAAAGGCAAAAACCCCTCTCTAATGTCGAAATCATTACAAAATTTTCTACAACAACTAGAAGAATGGTCCCATGGCACGGGATTTAAATTTTCGGTCTCCAAAACAGTGGGAGCTTCATGGGAATGGTATTCACCAATAAACACGCTTTCAGCACACCAATACTAAAATTTTATAATTCAACTATCATGTTTAAAACAGACGTAAAATTTATGGGAATGTGGTTGGATCAAAAACTGACTTGGAAAAAACATATAAATCAACTAGTCTAATCTTGCAATAAAAGATTAAATTTATTAAGAACATTATCTAACAGGGACTGGGGCTCTGATTATGATACCCTAATTAGTCTATATAAAGCCTTAATTAGATCTAAAATAGACTATGGCTCCATTGCGTACATATCTGCGTCCGAGACAACACTAAAACCCTTAGATAGTATACACAATGCAGCATTAAGACTTTCCTTGGGAGCATTTAGATCAACGCCGGTAGAGAGTTTGTATAGTGAAATCGGAGAACCTTCTTTATTCCACCGTCGCATTTATTTAACATTAACTCATGCAACTTCTATAGCTTCAAATCCAAACAGACCTCTTTTTGATAATACATTCAATAATAAATATACGTCTCAAAATAGACATATTTCACACAAACCTTTCTATGTTAGAATTCGATTTTATCTAAGATATTTAGAAGTAAACTTTCCAGATATATTCTTAATAAATTCGGACCATCCCCCTCCTTGGAAAACTGATACCCCCCCAAATAAATTATAATCTTACTGCATTTAGTAAGCACTCAACAAATCCAGATGTTTTTAAAAATATTAATTTAATTATAGCCAAACATGGAGATAATTGCTACAAGATATACACAGATGCATCAAAATGTAATACAGGAGTAGGTGCTGCATATGTAACTCCTAACAATCAATATCATTTTAGACTTCCCAAATATTTCAGTATTTTTTCTGCTGAACTTTATGCAATACTTAAAGCCATTGAACATGTCAACAAAAACAAAATACCAAAATGCTTGAGCCTAACCGATTCACTCGGTGCTTTACAAACTTTAAATCATGTGTATCCTAAAAGCCCCCTAGAGAAAATGGTAAAATCTGAACTAGAAGAGGCTCAAGAAAATTCCCGACGCATTACCTTCATATGGATCCCATCTCATATTGGTATTGATGGAAACGAAGCAGCAGATCAGTGCGCCCGTAAAGTGTCGGAAAGTGTCGAAACAGAGGTAACGGAGTGTCGAAATCTCGCGAGTGACATAAAATCGTACTTTAGAAATCTAATCACGTGTAAGTGGAATCAAGAATGGAAATATTCACAGACATCTTTAAGAACAATCAAGGATAATGTTTACCCGCGGCTATCGAGAATACGAACCCGAAAACTTCAAACTGTTATCACACATGTCTGCGTATAGGTCACACAAGATACACGCACTCTCACCTGTTTACAAGAGACGATCCCCCTAAATGTGAAATATGTGACGAAATAAACAATGTAAAACATTTTTTAATTGACTGTCCACTTTTTGCAAATGAACGAATTAGATTCAATATTCCTAACAACATCAACAAACTTTTAGGCACAGATGGTTACTATGACAATATCGTAAACTATTTAAAATGTATAGAACTATATTATAGAATCTAAATTACTGGAATTTTATACCTACACTGTATTCTTAATTTTAGATACATACTGTAATTATAGATAATAATATCGCTAATTATTTAAAACTCATAGAATTATATTATAGACTGTAAGTTATTGGAACTGTACCCCTAGACTGTATTCCCGCTAATCACCTCTTTGTGGATGCGGTAAATTTTCAATAAAAAAAAATAATATTTAATATTCTTAAAATTTATATGCATATGTTATTTATTTAAAATTCTAATTAACTGTTATTTTTGAACAGTTTTGAAAGGTAAGTCCTGGTAAGATTTGCTTCAACAAATTTTGTTTGACAACATTAACTGTGTTTGTATTGTGCATGTTACCATGGAAACGCAAGCAAGCAATTTGATTCAACCCGACCTGTGGGATGTGTCCACCCTATCGAAAAAGTACATTCGGGTGTAACAATTCATTGGAGCGAGGTGTTTTGACCCGAGTATGAACAGGGATCACCCCACCTCGCTCCAATGCCCCAGGCCATCCCTTTCCCCCCCATAGCACGCTGATGCGCGATGGGGGCACAACTATCGTAGCCAAGTGCTCTTCACAATGGAATCTTGGGTAATAAGATTCCATGTGGTACCCTAATCGAATGCAAAAAACTAGGCCAGCGTGAAGCGCTCTGTGCCTTTATCTTCTTACTTACTTATCCGCGAAAACTAAAATTGCTTGCTTGGGCCCCAAGTCATTGTACCGAGCCCCATTGAGCTCTGTCCAATGACTTGTTGCTCGAGTTTTTTTTGAGTGTTTTTTGGTTTTTTATATTTTTTTGGGGGCTTACGCCTTTTTTGTATTTTATATATTTTTTCGGGGGCTTACGCCCTTCTGTAATTTTCTATTACTGTCTTACCTTGAGGTGATCGTGGTATTGAACCTACGTGTGTTACGTTATCTTCGGCACTTGTTGTTTTCGAGCTACGAACCGTTCACTGTTTTCACTATTTTTCCCATTTCACAATATTTGCTGTTTTGGACGTTTGTGCTTCCATCGGTGGAACGCATCGTACCCTAGCATCTCTCGCAGTATGTGACTTGGGTGGTGCTCCAGTTCCGCGAATTTGACCCTTGCCTTGTCTGTCATCATTTCGGTGACTCTCACCTGTTGAAGTTCTCTGAACAGGAATCTTTCTGCTACGTATCTTGGGACTTAAGCTGCTGTTATGGACCGCTTGTATCTTCTTTTTGTGGGTGTTACATACTTGGCCCCATGCGAGAGATGCGTATGTTAATACCGGTAATATTATGCTGTTTATTAATTGTTTGTAAAACCTTGTTTTTAGTCTTAGTTTACTTTTTCTGCCTGTGAGTCCTCTTAATGTTGCTCTCGCTATGTTGGCCTTCTGGACTGTGGCTTCTACATGTTTTTGGAAGGTTAATCCTTTGTCCATGATGACACCTAGGTATTTAGCTTCATTTTTCCACTCGATAGGGGTGTTCTGCACTGTCAGCTGTTCTTCTGGCTGTTGTCTTCCCTTCTTGTATAGTACCGCTTGCGTCTTTTCTGAGTTGATGGCTATCTTCCATTTTATACTCCATTCCTCGATGTCTTCTAACGCTGTTTGCAGGTTGGTCACTGCTATTTCTACATTTCTGTGTTTGGCCGCTATCGCTGTATCATCGGCGTAGAGGCTCATTAGGGTCCCTGGTGTTCTAGGTACGTCAGCGGTGTATATTGTGTACAGCAGAGGTGACAGGACCGCTCCCTGTGGCACTCCAGCTTCCGGGCTCCCGAGCTCGGACAGGACTTGTTCTATCCGAACCCTGAAACTCCGGTCGCCCAAGTACGAAGAGATCAGTCTCGTCATCGCCCCGCTGTACCCATATCCTCGCATTTTATAAATGAGCCCCTTATGCCATACTCTGTCGAAAGCTTTGCTTACGTCCAGGAATGCCGCTCCAGTGTACTGCTTATCATTGAAACCAGCTGCTATGTACTCAGTTAGTCTGAGTACTTGTAGCTCACTGGAGTGCTCTGCTCTGAATCCAAATTGAGCTTCAGGGATTATCTGTAATCTATTTGTTTCCGCTTGCAGTCTGCTGAGGATGATTCTTTCCACTATCTTGCTGATAGCTGGGAGTAAGCTTATTGGCCTGTAGTTCTGCGGGAACGTGTGGTTTTTGCCAGGTTTTGGGATCATGATGACATGGGCCTCTTTCCATCTGTTTGGGAATCTTTTATATCTGAGTATAGCGTTCACTATGTTTGTAAAATACACTATAGCTTTTCTGGGAAGGTATTTCAGAGCTCTATTTGATATTTGGTCTAGACCAGGCGCTTTTCTCGGAGAACTGTTTCTTATATGTTCGTTAATTTCTTCCGGTGATGTTGGGGGAATAATGTCTTCCGGATCCTCTGGTACCTCTTCTTGCTCTTCTACTTCTTCCAAGAAGTCATCGTCTTCGTCTACATGGAAGTTTAGCCTGCATTCACTTTCGAGTGTGGACCTCATCGCCTCAGCTTTTTCTTCTATGGAGTATACTATGCCGTTTACTCCGTGTAATGGGGGGATGGGTTTTCTATCGCTTTTTAGCATTTTCTGAAGCTTCCAGACGTTTTTCATGTTTGAGTCTGTTTCTTCCATCTCTTGTACGTAGTTTTCCCATTTTTTGCTGCGGTGTAGTCGAAGAGCCGTCTTCACCTCTCTATTTAGTGTATTTGCCCAGGTTTTGTCTACTCTGTTTCTCGTTCTTCTGGCTATTTGCTTCGCTCTGTTCTTTTCCCTTATAAGATCTTTTATTTCTTGTGTTATGTCTTTGAACCTTCCCGTGTGGATCTCGACTTCTTCTTCCGTTGTGCTGTTTCTGATTGCTTCTTGTATGACGTTTTCTAATTCTAGGACTTTTTCTTCTATTTGTTCTGGGTCGGTTAGAATTGGTACTATATTTATTCTTTCACTAACTAGTCTTTTGTAATTTGTCCACTTTATTTTCTTTTTAGTTCTCTTCGGTTTGTTTGTTTCTTCCCATGTTCCTATTTCTAGTAGAATGGGGTTGTGATCTGTGGTTCCTTCATTTAGTGTGATTAATTCTGTTTGGAGTCCTAGGTTTTTAGCAACAACGATGTCTATGTGGGTGGGAAGTCCATTTCCTGGGAAGTGTGTTGGATCTTCTGGGCCCATTGCCACTGTATCTTCGTTGTTTTCTATGTAACTGTTTAATAATCTTCCGTTTCGGTTCGTAGCTCTATCATTCCAGTTGGGGGATCTTGCATTAAGGTCTCCTATTATTATTGATGGTTCTGGGATGTTTAGGAACGCCTCTAGATCTTCGTCCATTAATGGGTCTTGCGGTCTTACGTAGGCTGATGTTATTCTGACTGCGCCTTGCCTCATTTTCACTTCTACCGTTGTTGCCTCCATGTTTACTAGTGGTGGAGTCGTGAATCTTGTGTGTTTAATTCCCTTCTTGACTAGTATGGCCGTTCCTCCTGATCTTCTTGTGTGGTCGTTCCTGTAAACATCGTACCCAGGAAACTTTAGGTTGAAGTTGTTAGTGAGCTTGGTTTCCTGTATTGCTACGATGTCCATCTCGTATCTATTGACGAGTTCATCTAGGATGTTTTGGTTGGTTGAAATACCGCCTGGATTCCAGGAACCTATCCTCAAGTATCCCCTTTCTGTCACCATTACTTCTGTGCCTCCCTGGTGCCCAATATCACCTCTCTGACTACCCTAGTCACTATTCTGACTATGTAGTCTTCGTCTGGGATCGCTGTGGTGTTTTGCGCGTTTTGTGTGGCCTGGGCGTAGGAAACCCCGGCTGCTTGTGGTCGTCTTTGTTGTTGTGCTTGTTGGTGTTGTGGCCTCCTTGGCGGTGGTCTTCCCCATATTGGGCACCTAGGGCATCCTCTGTAGCTGGCTGGATGGCTGCCTTTGCAGTTTGCGCAAGTTGCTTTGACATCTCTGACACGTTTGCACTCTTTTGTTTGGTGGTCTTCACCGCACTTAACACACTTTGGGTCTTTGTGGCAAGCGTTTTAGGCGTGATGGAAGCCCTGGCAGTTAAAGCACTACGTTGGTCCGTTTGCCTTTCGTAGGTCCTCTACCACGACCTTCATATGGCACAGGTTGGTTATCCGCTTTGCACCCTCAACGTCTTCGTGGTCCAGAGTCAGGACGAACATCGGAAGCTGTCTCTTGGGACCGGCTCTGGTGGACATGTTTTTCGCCGAATGGCAGACAATGTTATATTGTGCTGCCATTTCGTCTTTTATTGTCTCTTCTGTGGTGTTCGTTGGTAACCCTCTTAAAACCACTCTGGGTTTTCTATCCTCGTCTAACGGGAAGGCTATCCATTGTAGCCTTTTGGTTTTGTCTTTTGCGTCGTATGCTTTTGCATAGTCTTCCACTATCCTGACCATGCTTCTGTAATCTTCGGGGCTTTTTGCTTGAATGAGGGTTTCCCTACCGCTCCTGGAGATTTTGTTTATCGTGATTATTTTTTTCTTTTGGGCGATGCTGAGGATGGCCCCTGTCTCGCTCACGCTCTGTAATTTTATTACAGGCGGTTTTCGGTGATGTGTTACCTGTTGTTCAGGCAACACAGCGGTGTCTTCGTCTTCGTTTGTTTCCATCCGACTTTCTGACTCTGAGACACTGGGACGTCTCGGGGCAGGCGTGTCGCCACCTGCGCTCGTAGCTGGATGGATTGGGGAAACTGATCCTTGGGGCAGGTTGGGGGTGTCTTGCATCTGGGGAGACTTTGCCCTCATAGCGTTGCCTGCTTGGAGTTCCCATGCCGTCGCCTCTTCCTTTGAAATCGGTGATTTCAGCGCTGGGAAATCTTCTTTGTTTTTTGGTTTAGCTTCGTTTCGGATATTTTTTAATCTCTCTTCAGCAGTTGGTTTTTGCTTTTTATCTTCAGGGCTTGGCTGTGGCTTCTTCACTTCAGAGGCTGGCTGTGGCTTCGGTTTAATCTGCTGTAGCTGTTGTTGCATCTGTTCCATGAGTTTTCTTGTTTCTTTCTGTTCTGTCAACAGGTCGTCCAATCGGTTTGTCATCTTCCGGAGTTCAGCTCTTAGTCGCTCGTTTTCTTCTTCTTTCTTTGCCATTTGTTCTTCGGCATTTAGAAACCTGGCCCTCATCGTTTCTATTATTTCTTCTAGGATTGCTACTTTGTCTCTCGGTTCATCTTCGCTCTCGGATTTTGATGTCCGTGCTCTTTTGGTCGTACCTCTGCCTGCCTCATCGGGAACTTCTTCCTCCATGGCCTCTACTTCCGAGCTTTCCTTTTCTTTCTTGTCGCTCTCTTTCTTTTTCTCCTCTTTTTTTTTTGACTTTTCCTTCTTTATCTCGCTCTTGGGGAGTTTAAAACCATCGGTTTTTGCGTTCTCGTCCACGGACGAGTATCCATCATTTTCTTCCGAACTTAATCTCTGAAACACGTTTGAACCCACTTTACGTGTGTCCTCATAAGTTGGCGGGGTAGGCGCCATGGAACGGGGGGGTGATCGAGATCTAGCTCGATTCATCTGGGGTTTGGGGACGGATTTATCTAATTTTGATGAAGCCTTTTTGTCTGCCGACTGGCCCGACACCACGTCGGCTTCAGGGTTGGCTCCCTGCACAAAGGCGCGGTTGTTCACGTACTCAGACAGAACTGAGTACGGGATCCTCTTGCTGTTCTCGTTCTACTGACCTAGGGGCCGGGGCTGCCCGATGTAGATTCCAAAGAACTACACCTTGCAGTGTCGATACCCTTACGGAGGCACAGTAGAAATCCCGTGACGGGCTCAAGTAGAGCCCGTCTTGCTTTTTCCGCTAACCGTTGTCTAGCTACGGCGTCTCAGAGAATCCAATAAAATCAAATTCCCTAAGTTTCACCGCATCCAGTCAATCGGCCTTTGCCTCTCCTTCTCGCCTCGGAGAGTGAGTATCGCTCAACTGGTGTTGCGCTTACATCCGCAACTGGACTGAGAAGTCCACAGTCAAGCTACCCCCACCTCGTTCGGCTGCTCTTCGCTGTTGCACCGCTCCGCTGGCACGTCTTTACTGTTCAGCGTCCGACGATGAACTTTTTTACCATGGAAACGGCTATCATATGTAAGAAAACCAGCGGAGAACCCGTGAGAAAAAATATTTCTCACTGCAATGGCCGACTTTTCTCACTGCGTGAGAAATGTTCCGTTTTGAATGTATGTAAGTAGTGAGAGAAGTGAAACATTGTATAGCATCCATAGAAAAGTACAGTTATTGCCTAAAGCTTTAGTCTTAATCCTATTACAAAGTCATTTGTATTTAGGTGTCGTTAGGTTTCAAGGGGTAAACATACTGAATAGTAGGTATAGTAATTAATGTACAATAGATTAACATTTAATACTTTCTGCCTGTGCCGAAAACTTAACCACACCACTCAAATACAAATAACTTTGTAATAAACTTAAGATTAAGAGGCTACAGTAGCGCTTCAACAAAACGGAAAACGTTTTCCAAGATTGCGGCTTTAATTTTGAATATTTTGTCGAGATATTTGGTACACATATAATATTCGTAATATAGTAAATAATGGCGATACATAGCCCAATTTGAGAAATATATTAGTATGTGGAAATTTTATAATTAAATACAATATTAAAAAACGAGACTGTACCGCCATTAAGAAGAACATAAAAATATACAAAAAGGTAAGGGTAAAGTTTTCAATACTAATATCAACATTAATAATATTGAAACATATTAAAAATATTACTAAAAGATTTTTTAATTGAAAACTTATTGGTCCATTTCCTTGGTGACACCTTCATGGCTTCTAAAATTTGGAAGCCAGATGGATGCTGCAGTGAAGACAAGAGGGAATTCTAAAAGTTACAATTCACAACCCTCGTCTGCAGCTTGGTAAAGTTCCAACGGAAAATGGACCTAGTTACTCTATAGGAGTAATACTAATATGAAACAAAAATGTATACCATTTTTATTCAGTTGCAATGCGAAGGCAAAACAATCTTATTTTTCACTTAGAACAGGGAACGCAGTCCAGCACTCTGAATCGACGATTTTCGACTCTTATTGGAGTCATCATCGGAGGGGCGTAGGGCTGCTGCTCTGTAGGACTGCCTTTTTAAAAATCTTTTAGTAATATTTTTACTATTTTTCAATATTATTAATGTTGCTATTAGGATTGAAAACTTTACCTTTCAGTTGCCAGATGACGCTAGTCATCTACTCCATTTACGTCAGTTGCAATGCGGGGATTAACTTTTATGGTTTGGACACTTCGAGCAGAGAGCAGCAGCCCTAGGCCTCTCCAATGATGATTCCAATAAGAGTCGAAAATCGTCGATTCAGAGTGCTGGACTGCGCTCCCTGTTCTAAGTGAAAAAGAAGATTGTTTTGCCTTCGCATTGCAACTGATTTAAAATGGTATACATTTTTGTTTTATATTAGTATTACTCCTATAGAGTAACTAGGTCCATTTTCCGTTGGAACTTTACCAAGCTGCAGAGGGGGGTTGTGAAATGCAACTTTTTAGAATTTCCTCTTGTCTTCACTGCAGCATTCATCTGGCTTGCAAATTTTAGAAGCCATGTCGGTGTCATCAGGAAAATGGACCAATAAGTTTTCAATTTAAAAATCGTTTAGTAATATTTTTAATAGTTTTCAATATTAATCATGTTGCTATTAGGATTGAAAACTTTACCCTTCAGTTGCCAAATGACGCTAGTCACCTGCTCCATTTACGTCAGTTGCAATGCGGGAATTAACTTTCATGGTTTGGTCACTTAGAGTATGGAGAAGCAGGCCTACGACGTATCTCCGATGAGACTCCAATAAGAGTCGAAAATCGTCGATTCAGAGTGCTGGACTGCGCTCCGTATTCTAAGTGAAAAATAAGATTGTTTTGCCTTCGCATTGGAACTGAATAAAAATGGTATACATTTTTGTTTTATAAAAATATTTTTTTTCAAATAAACTTTTTTATCCCATGCCTAGATTTTGTGTCACACTGTAACTACTATAATTTTTTATCTCTAACAAGAAATCGAACATATTATAACTAATAACTGATTAGGCAACATACAGAAATAGTCACTGTCATTTTGACAAACCTGAGTCAGATTTCTAAGTGTAATAGCATGATTATCTTATCTGTTCTGTTATCTGTATGGATATCTGTTCAGTGCAGTAGTGTATTATTTTAAGAATTTGTTAGTGTTGATCCATAGGGAAGTAGTGTTTATTTGTAATTAATTTATTATATTTTTGTGCAATAGAACTAAGTTGTTGTGCTATTTGAAAAAATAGATTATTGTTAATTGTGAGTTTAACTTATGGTACGATTCCGACATGGACTGCAGGCGGCAGTTAGAATTGCCACAATGATGACGTCAGTACTTTGCACTATTAATTTCTATAATTATTAGCAACTGCTCTCAGGCAGAACGTCTGTTGCTAATAAATATACAAATTAATAGTGCAATGTAATGACATCGTCATGGTGACAACACTAACTGCCGCCTGCAGTCGATTTCAGGAATCGTACCTTTATAGGTAAGTATATTTTACGTAAAAATATTTCAAATTCTAATGCGAGTAAGTAAACAGTACTAGTCAAAAGTCCGTTCCCCCCTCGTATGTTTTTAACGGTTATACTATAATCGTGAAATTTAGAGGGAGGAAACAAACGGACGTGGGCTTTTCAACTAGTGACAGATGACGTTACAGAGTCACTGTGACCGATAATTTTAACTGGGACCTTATGACAAGTGATACCTCGTTTGAAAGGTATTCAAAATACCTATTCAGTCATACTATTTTTTTTTGGGTTTAAGTTGATTTCGATTTTGGTGAATAAATTAGATAAATATAACATTGTAGCTTCGCAATTAATTAATAAAAATTCAAATGTCTGCCTACGGTTTTTTTGTCTAAAAAGTTGACGTTTTTCAATTCTCTAGTAGTTTTTGTGTCAACTTCAACCTTTTGACAAGTAACCATAGGAGGAAGTTTGAATTTTTATTAATTAAATGCGGAACTAAGTACAATTTTATATTTATTTCATGGATTCATCAAAATGAGCTTAAACTCAAACAAAATTAGTATGACTGAATAGGTATTTTCAATACCTTTCAAACGAGGTATCACTTGCCATAAGGTCCCATTTAAAAATATCTATCACAGTGGCGCTGTAAAGTCATCTGTCACTATGACGTCAACTGTTATGACTAGTTAATAAGCCTACTTCCGTTTATTTCATCCCTCTAAATTTCACTAATATAAGTATAACCGTTCAAAAGATACGAGGGGGGAACGGACTTTTGACTAATACTGTATAAAGTTTTAGGAGGATTTTTTAATCTAGAAATATCATCAATAGTTTAAAATTTAAATAAAAAAAACCAAAATACACGCTTTTAATAAAATTTTCACCTATTTTGGTTTATTTTTATAAATATTTATTTACTTATAATAAAAGTATTTTCTATTACTTCCATTTAGCGCGCCTATGAGTATAATGCCACAATATTCAAGTTATGTCAAATAATCCCGACGCATTGTTGCCAAAGTTTTGCAGAACTTTCGAAAAGGTGTGCTACTATCTCCCGAAGTTATATTGATGACGTGTTACTGTCGGCTCTTAAGGATTATTCTGTAACTTGATGGCAACAATACTAGCAAAGATTCCCAAAGTTTTTATAATTATAAAAAATAATAATTTAAGATCTTTACTTACTTGTAAATATCTAATTTTATTCTCAGCAGTCATTTTGGCTGGCTGTTCTATCTGTATACTAGATGGTTTATATCCTTTAATTATTTGTCCAAACCGCATCATCGAAAGAGAAATTTGCAAATGTTCTTTGTCAGGATTTATGTGCCCTATAAATCTTAAGTAAACAATTTTTATTATTTGGCGACAAAAATATACCTCTACGTGCCTCTACCGATCTTTTTTATATGTAATCATTTATTAACAATCAGAATTTCATATTCTCTAAGTTAATTTGATAACAAGCACAATAACAAAAACTATAATATTGTACCCTAATATGGCGTTATGGGGTACATCACCCAGCGGTTTCACCTCAGTTTCAGCGAAGATCTATGGGCCATAATCTTCGCAATCTTCTGTTGTTTATTGGCTGCAGCAGTGGTAATATTAATATAATTAATATTACCACTGCTGCAGCCAATAAACAACAGAAGACGCCACTTGTATTGGCGTCTTACTGACAACCATCACCTTGGTCTTTGCGGTGTTTAGCTTGAGTCCATATTCATCACACGTTGTGGTAATCCTATTAATCAGATGTTGAAGTTCTTCATAATTGCTCGCAATTAACACCGTGTCATCCGCATATCTCAAATTATTAATATTGACGCCATTCATTTTGATACCACATTGAGCATTATCCACTGCTTTATTGAAAACAAACTCAGAATAGATGTTAAATATTAGTGGGGACAAAATGCAGCCCTGCCTTACTCCTCTTCGTATTTGAAGTTCTTCAGACGTGTCCCAGCCAATCCTGATGTTTGCACGTTGATGCCAGTAAAGATTTTTGATAATGCGTAGGTCTTTATCATCAATACCCACTTTCTGAAGAATAGCAATCATTTCCGTATGTTTTACCCGATCAAAGGCCTTCTCAAAGTCAATGAAACACATATAAACCGGATGTCCGACATCGCTGCATCTCTGTACCATAACCTGAATACTAAACAGTGCTTCTCTGGTCCCAAGGTTATTGCGGAATCCAAACTGTGTATCACCAAGCTGTTCTTCTATTTTTTGGTACATCCTAGAGTGCAAAATTCGTAGAAATATTTTTAAAACATGACTCATCAAGCTAATTGTTCGGTAGTCACTACATCTTTTCGCGTTTGCTTTTTTAGGTATCGTCACAAAAGTCGACAGCAGCCAATCCGTTGGTATATAGCCAGTTTGATAAACTTTATTAAAAAGATGAAGGAGAGATCTTTTACCTGAATTTTCGAAGAGCTTTATTATTTCATTCGGTATTTCGTCTGGTCCCGTCGCTTTTCTGGTCTTTGCTAATCTTATTGCTTGTTCAATTTCGTCCATAGTTATGTCAGGTCCTGTAACTACTTCGTTAATTTCAAGCTCGGGCCTTTCATCATTAAACAGTTCCTCAATGTATTCTTTCCATCTGTCTATTTTATCCAAATCAGTGATAATCAGTTTTCCGTCTGTATCAACGATGTTATTTGCATGTTGTTTGTTCTGACCGGTGAGTTCTTTTATTTTTTTATACATATTAAATGAATCGTGTTTTCTCTGCAACTCTTCAATTTCTAAACATTTTTTTTTCAAAGTATGTTTCTTTTGCCTCTCGTATTTTAGTCCTTATCTCTTTATTAATGCGTTTATACATTTCGATGTTTTGATTCTTAAATTTGCGTCTTTTTTCCATCAAATTCAAAATCTCATCGTTCATCCACTGTTGCTTCTTTTGATTTTTCTCTTTGAAGTTTGGAGTTGAGTTGCTTATAATCGTTTTGATTTGGTTCCAATGATCCTCGATGGATTCTTGTTGTTCGCTATTCTCAAGATTGCTCTCTAAATTGTTTGAAATCCCCTGACTGTTGTTTCTAATAAAATCGGTATCCAGTTTGTTAGAGGATCGTTGTTGTTTTATCCGTTTAAGTTTTAATTTTATTTCGGCTAACAATAGATTGTGATCAGATGGCACATCGGCGCCAGGATAGGTTTTTACAGACTTTACTGCATTTCTGTAACGCTCACTGATGGTTATGTAGTCAATTTGGTTTTTTACGATATTATTGGGGGTATCTGCTGGAGATTTCCACGTATATAATCTCCTTTTAGGTAATTTGAAAAAGGTATTCATTATACATAGATTATGTTCTTTGCAAAAATCTGCGAAATAGTCTCCCCTTTCATTTCTATCGTCCAGTCCATAACAGCCAATAATATTACTTTGTCTGCCTTTTCCTATCTTAGCATTAAGGTCACCCATCAGAATGGTGAGATCTCTAGTCTTGAGTTGGTCGGTAACAGTTTTTACATCGGCGTAGAACTTGTCAAGTTCTTCCAGTTCACTTTCCGCTGTTGGTGCATACACTTGTATTAAATTTATGTTTCTGGGTTTCGCGTTCAACTGAATCATTATGACTCGTTCAGATACCTGGCATACCGCCCTAACACATTTGCTGACCTCGTTTGAGACTATGAATCCTACACCATGACGATGGTAATTACTCTCTTCTCCTGCATAATATACTTCATGATCATCCACATGGCATTGGCCAGATCCGGGCCATCGCATTTCACTGATACCCAGAATTGATATTTGCAGCCTTTTCATCTCATTTATGGCATTGTGTGTTTTTCCTGGTTCATATAAACTCCGCACATTCCATGTGCCTATTCTACAACTTCTCTGTATATCAAATTTGGCCAAGCGGGAGATTCTTCGCACCCCTGCCCCATTTAAGAAGCGCCCGTACTCGGGGCCATCGTTTATTTCCTCAGCCATATTGATTAACCTGGGAAAAAGAGTGTACTAGTCATTCCCTTGGCTTTCTACACCGCTGTGTATACGCTGTTTAAGTGGTTGCCACCGCACCGAGTACTATTCTGTATTGACCGTTCTGGCCTAAATGACTTCCGCTCAATACAGATACTGAAAAACCAGCTGCCGATTTCCAGGTTCGATTTTATACAAGCCCTAAAACCAGGGGGCTGCCACCTCCGTCCTCCAGACCGTTGTGAAGACCTTCTTCTCCGCCCTGGATGCCGTTGTGGGCTTCATCCGTGACCCTGGACAGGGGACCCTTAGCAGGTACTAGTTTCCCGGGTCAGGAAACACCTGGAATCTGCAGAAGGCAGGGATTGATTCAATTTCCCTGATAGGACTATCCAAAAGGAGTTCCTACCTGCTACCTAATTCTCATAGGAAAAGATAACCAACCGTTGAGCTTTTCCTTCGTATAAGACTGACTTGGGCAGCCTTCTGCAAGCTAAACCATATTTTCAAATCGTCTGACATATCAATATTCTTAAAAGAAAAACCTTTAATCAGTGTGTTTTGTCAGTGTTGACTTACGAAGCGGAAACATTGACCATGTCAAGGAGAACAGTGCAAAAGATCCGTGTTTCTCAATGGGCGATGGAGCGTGCTATTTTGAGCGTTTCTCTAAGAGACAAGATTCCAAACCGCCAGCTACGACAAAGATCAGGAGTGGCTGATGCAGTAGAGAGAATAGCAACACTGAAATGGAACTAGGCAGGTCGCTGGCTCGAATGACAGATAATATAGATGGACAAAGCGGGTACTGGAATCAGTGGCATGCTGGAACTTTTCAAGCGGCCCGGTAATTTTATAGAAAAGCGGCCTCTTATCCTCATTTTACCTTCCATTATCAGGATGTTTTATTCGTTATTTATCAAATCAAAAAAACAAAAATATAAATTATTTTTAAAGCAAACATAAAACATTGAATTCAATGATTTTTTTTAATTTGCTATATTGTTTTATTTAAGAATAAGCAATCTTATAAATAATAAATTACATGTATGACAATATTGTATGCAGTAAGGCAGATACTATAATTTCCTGAATAAGTATAATATGAATTTGATATAATTAAGATAAAATAAAATTTTGAGAATTTTTAATTATTTATTAAGATGAATTTTAGTAAATAAATTATACAAGAAAGTACAAATACAATTACAGAGCAAATACTTTAATTTAACAACATTTAAAATGTTAATATAACGCAATAATCTAAACATTATTTTGCAATTATTTCATAAAATACTTACTTAACTCTCGATCAATAATTTCCGCATTAAAGTAGATTTTTGAGCAAATTTGTCGATTATTTCATCATTTTTAAGCTCATACAAAGCTTCTTTTTCTATATCCATTAGCATAAATGTTTCCAAGTGATCTTGTGTTAAAGTAGGTACTTCTTAACCGATTTTTTATGTATTTCAACGTTAAAAAACTTCTTTCGTTAGATACTTGAGTCATTGAAAGAGTTAATAAATGCTTATATTATACTATTTAAATTTGGATAAGCACACTGATACGTTGTACTTATGTAAAACAGCGTAGGAGCAAGCTATACAATCTTTACACTTTTTAGTACCACACGAAGATGAAGTTTTCACGATATCAACATTGTCATTTGTTACTTCATGTTCATTATCACTTAGATTAATAATATCATCCTTCATATTTTCTGTAGACTTAACATATTTATCATTAACTCGATTTTCTACAATTTCAGTAATTTGCAAAATCCTATTTTTTAATGCAATCCATTTATCAGCAAAATCCACGAGTTAAATGCCGTTAAAGGTATACCATTTTTTATTGTATCAAAATTTCTAGAATGTAGACTGCTTATATCATAAAACGATTTGTCTTGATCAAATCTTTTTTCAATACTTCCAATAATTCGGTCAAAAATGTGCAAGATGTTTTCCATTTTTTATTCTTCAGAGTACATACATAACATGTTTGAAGGAAATTGGAAAATCATAAATATACATGTATGTATGAAAATAAATATTATCTGCAGCAGTTTATTTATGTATATAGAGCCTTATTCATTTACTTAACTGTATTTTACAATTAAAACAATTGAATTATTTTGAAATGTTTTAATATTATTAACAAATAGTCTGGGCTGATTATCGGAGAATAGGCAATTTTTGGGAAAAGTTATTTACCAGCAATTTTTTCGTGTTTTTACCGAAAATCGTGTTTTTTTCAATTATTGCTCTATAACTCCGAAGATTTTAATTTTACAACAAAAACACTCAAATAAAAATTCACCGTAATTAAATTCTGCATAGAAACGTGTTTTTCCCGATCTGCTCGGATGAAAATTTTCCTCGGAAAATTCGGGTTTTCCCAACAAAATCTCTAATTTTTAAATAAAGTTTTAGATAAGTAATTATCTACCAATAATTAAATAATTTGGTGACTTAAAAGCCTTTTTGGATTAGATTATAGTTCGAGAAGCTGATTAAAATTAAACGAATATTTTAGCAACAATTCAATTGTTAATTAATAATTTACGGTCGCAATAATAACCAAAATAATTATGATACACTGATCAAACTTTGAAATCTTATAAAGATGAGATGCCTATTTAACATTTTGTCGACAAAATATAAATTTTTTATTTTTTTGCATAATCTTTAAATGTTTAAAAAAATAGTTATAAACAAATTAACGTTTCTCAGAAAGTTTTTATTATATTGTAATTTTAAAAAATAGCTAAAATGCGCATTTCAAATATCTTGAAAATTAATGCTTTAAAACTTTTTTGCAACCATTTCCAAAAAAGTTATGAAACAGCAAAGTAAACATACGATTACTCGGGTGTTTAAATTTTTTTTTAATTCTTTCAAAGCGTAGAAGTGAGTTTAAAGTACAAGCTAATTATTTACAAAAAATATCGATGATCAGTTTAATGGTTATATTTTAATTAAAGATTTTAAATATATTTTTTTGTAATTTACACGCGCGAAAGTAGAATCATACAGTACTGTAGCTAAAATTTTCACTCGGAGCGACGACCGGCCGCGCGACACGTACAATTTTTTAAATAATGTATGCTGCGTGTCAGTCGCTTCGAGTGAACATTTTAGCTCCGACTCTGTATCAGGCCTACTTTTGCGCTAAAAATTACAAAAAGAAGTATTTTTAATCTTTGATTAAAATATAACCATTGCACCAATTTTTGACATTCTTTGTGAGTAATTAGATTGTACCATATACTCACTTTTAAGCTTTGAAACAATTAAAACAAATTATAAACAACGGCGAAATTGTATATTTATTTGCTGTTTCATAACTTTTTTGCAAATGGTTGGAAAAGTTTTTTAAAGCATTCATTTTCAAGACCTATGAAATACGCATTTTAAGTATTTTATAAAATTAGAATATAATAAACAATTTCTGAGAAATGTTAATTTTTTTATAACAATTTTTTTTAAACATTTAATGATTATGCAAAAAAATGAAAAATTTATATTTTGTCGACAAAATATTAAATAGGCATCACACCTTTATAATCTTTCTAAGTTTGATCAATGTCTCATGATTATTTTGGTTGTTATTGCGACTGTAAATTGTTAATTAAAAATTGAATTGTTGCTAAAATATTCGTTTCATTTTCACCGGCTTCTGAATTTATAATCTATACCAGGAAATCTTTTATTTCACCAAGCTATATAATTATTGATAAATAATTACTGGCCCAAAAAATTTATTTGAAAATTCGAGATTTTGTTGGGAAACCCACATTTTCCGAGGAAAATTTTCATCGGAGTAAATCGAAAAAAACATGCTTCTATGTAGAATTAAATTGGGGTGAATTTTTATTTAAGTGTTTTTGGTGTAAATTTAAAATCTTCGGAGTTACAGAGCAATAATTGAAAAAAATAAGATTTGTCGGCGCCATTTTGTTTATAAAAAAAGTAGCACACTATCTGCGGACTTTGCATACCTATATTAATAATATATACGATCTTAGAATTCGATTCCAGCAATAAAATTGCTGGTAAATAACCTTTCTTTGTACTTTACTAATAATACCAGCGTATTATAACTATTTTTTTTTCAAAATTTAAAGATTATGCAAAAAAAGGGAAATTTATATTTTGTCGATAAAATATTAAATAAGCATCTCATCTTTATAATCTTTATAAGTTTGATCAATATATCATGATTATTTTGGTTATTATTGCGATCGTAAATTGTTAATTAACAATTGAATTGTTGCTAAAATATTCGTTTAATTTTCACCGGCTTCTGGAATTACAATCTATACCAAGAAAGCTTTGATGTCACTAAATTATTTAATTATTGATTAATAATTACCTACCTAAAACTTTATTTGAAAATTAGAGTTTTTGTTTGGAAAACCCGCATTTTCCGAGGAAAATTTTCGTCGGAGTAAATCGTGAAAAACATATCTCTATGCAGAATTTAATTGCGGTGAATTTTTATTTGAGTGTTTTTGTTGTAAAATTAAAATCTTCGGAGTTATAGAGCAATAATTGAAAAAAACACGATTTTCGGGCGCCATTTTGTATATAAAAAAAGTAGCACACTATCTGCGGACTTTGCATACCTATATTATTAATATATAGGATCTTATAATTCGATTCCAGCAATAAAATTGCTGGTAAATAACTTTTCCATGAATTTTGCTAATTAGCCCAGAGTAAAAATCAACATTCGGTTAGAAATTAAAAAAATATTTTTTTGTTATATCTAAAATTTTTTGTGAAAAAATCCTATTTGACCGGCCTCAAAAGGCCGCGGCCTCTCGGTGATTGCACCGATTCATTTATATGGATGGCCAGCACGTCACTGACTGGAATGGAGACCAAGAGAGGATGCCTACCGAATCAAAGGTCGTCCACCGACACGTTGGACTGATGATCTAAACCGTTGCCATAGGAATTGCATACAATAGGCACAATATGAACAGATGGAAAATTATGAGGGAGATCTATGTCCAGCAGTGGACAAGCGAATATTGAATGATAACGAAAATATATTTATAACAAAATACGCAGTTAACCCTATATTGTATCTATGAATTTTAAATACGGACACTAAAATTTATTTTTGTTGGTCTAGTTTTGGTGACAAAAAAATTTCTTTAGAGTAATTTTTGAGATGCCCCCTTTTTGGAAAATATGGAATGTGTACTGTAAAAAAACATTATGCAATAAATCTACATATTAAAAATTTGATACGTGAAAACTTGATTTTGTATGAAAATTCTGAAAACAAATTGAAGTTGTAGTCAAACAAAGAAATATTTTTAATTTTTGGCATTGAACTTAAGGAGTTCCTTTATAATTAGTAGACCGGGAGATATTATACAGAAGTTCAGCCACGATTTTCTAAGTCCTGCCTTTTGCAATAGTGGAAGGGTAGACGCGGTACTTACAATTTGTGGAAACATCCACAAATTTCCTGTGACATTTTCCTGTAAAAATTAGATTTTCCCAAAAAATAAAATAGGCTATTTCGATGAATTTCTGAGTCCTGCCATATCCGTAGGATACTATGGATTTTATGAAGATAAATTTTTGGGCAGGAGGGTTGCAAACGGGCTAACGGAGTATATATGTATACAGCCATGTAAGGAAAATAGTGAAATTTTCATGATTTTCTGGGTCCTGCCAACTAAATAAATTAAACATATTTATTTCAAAATGATCAAAAAAAAATGTTGGCATGACGTCTCCTACTGTTTAACTATACTTGTCCCTTGGAAAATTATGCGCAAAATTTTTACCTTGATTCAACCAATACTTTTTCTGTACTCTTCAGGAAGGTTAAACGGTTCTTGTAAGACGGCAGGAGTCCTAGATTTGTAAGAAAATTCGTGAAAAATTCCACGATGTTCTGAGTCATGCCATTTTGCATATGTTTCAAGAATCTTAAGGCCAAGGGTACATAATTCGCAAATATTTTACGTCTATCTATCTTCTTTCTTGAACTATGTATTCAGTGATTGTAATAATTTATGTACAACAAAAACTAATACTCAATCGAGAAAAGAAGAAAAGTGTTAAAGTGATTTTTGAATAATATATTGTTACTGTGGAACGTTTACAATTTTGAACATCTTTAACAACAAAATACTTGAATTACAGAATATATTATCCTGATGTATTCTCTGCTTGGACCTTCCACAAATAATACACAATAAATAACTGTTTATTAAGTTCACGTCTTAAATCAATTATTTATATCAATATTATTTAATCAACAACTCAAAATATTCCCGATGCCATGTCAAATATTTAAAATTGTCACTGATTGTCAATGTCTGACTGACAATATTCTATTCGACTGAGTGCGTTTTAAGACAAAGATAGATTTGGAAAATATTACCACGGACATGGTGTCCATTTTTTTCGAATCCTGAAAAAACTAATATATACTTTTAGAAAATTTAAACGCAGAATGAAAGACTAAATTATTACCGAGGGCCGAAAGTCTCTTAGAATAAATAAAAAGTTTATTTTGAACGGGATATTTGAAATTAAAAATCACACTAAATTTTCTCTTAGTTTTTCACTCCTGTAACTTATTAAAATAAACATTTAGAAGTTCTCAGGGACTTTCGGCCCTCACTAATAACGTAGTCTTTCATTCTGCGTTTAAATTTTTCAAAAATACTTATTAGTTTTCTCAGAATTCGAAAAAAAATGAATCCCCATTTGAATAGCATTGCAGCCGAAAATACGTACCCATCCTCTTAATATAAGTCTATTTACAAAGAGGCAGGATGCTTTTATAGTTATTTCGTATACAGGGTGGGCATTAGTGTGACAAAGTCCAATTACTCGTTTGTCGTAAGAGATACGAAAAAAAGTTATTTAGGTAAAACGTGGGGCAAAGAGAGGATCATAATTTAAAAATATTTTCTAATATTACAGGGCTACCCGTATTGACAGGCTGACACAAACTTATGTTTTTTTTAATTCACATAATCCAAAAATGTTTCCTAAGGGAGCTAGAGCACTTTGAAGATGGCGCCTTGTAATTAGATTTTTTTATCTCCAGAACGCTTCCATTTCGACAGACAAAAACTGGTCCGCCTTTTTATCTTCCAGAAATAAATCGATTCCATAAATTGCGAATCTCTAGTACCGGTCATAGGAGTCCGTTTTGGGTAGGGCAACGGTTATTTTATCGCATAACTTTTTGTTTTTATTTTTTAAGCATTTTTGACACTATATTATTAAATTGTGAGGTATTCTAGTACTAAACGGTACTCTTGCTTTAAGTCGGTAGGATGCACCGTTTTCTAGAAAAATCAATTTCAAAATTTTTCGTATTTTGAATTTAAGAAAAATTTGAAAAAATAAAAAAAAACGGTGTATTTACCGACTTCAAGCAAGAGTAACTTTTAGTACTAGAATTCCTCATATATTAATACTCTACTGTCAAAAATGCTTAACAATTAAAGCAAGTTATGAGATTTCGTTGATCTACCCAAGACAGACGCCGATGACCGATACTAGAAATTGACAATTGATAAAATATTCATCTCTGGAAGAGAAATAAACGTACCAGTTTTTGTTTTACTAAATAGTTTTTTTTATTTATTTTTTTTTTCAAATTCAAAAACCGAAAAATTTTTCAAATCGATTTTTCTAGAACACGGCGTATCCTACCGACTTAAAGCAAGAGTACCTTTTAGTACAAGAATACCCCATAGTTTAATAATTCAGTGTAAAAAATGCTAAAAAGTTAAACACAGAAAAGTTATGCGATAAAATATCCGTTTCCCTACCTTAAACGGACGTCTATGACCGGTACTAAAAATTGACAAATGATGGAATCGATTTATCTCTGGAAGATAAATAGGTGTACCAGTTTTCGTTTTCCTCTATTCTAAATAATCTAAAAAAGTGTTCTGGAACTATTTAAAAAAAAAACTAATTAGAATACGCCATCTTTACAGAGCTCTAGCTTCCTTGGGAAGCATTTTCGGACAGGTGAATTGAGTTACATTTTCTTAAAATTATATGAGGAATATCCGCGCTTCGATTGTTAGAAGAGTTTCTGGACACTCTGTATAATAGGTACAATCCCTACTATAACCAATTAATTGTAAAATTATTGATTTTCTTCCTATTACTTTTATTACGTTTACTTAGATATAAATATGATCTAATCGCTTAAAATAAATAGGTTACAGTTTGGTATTAGATTTGAAAGGTGTGTAAAAATCCGAGACATTACTCAGGAAAATAAAATTTAATACCGTACGATTCTTAACGATGTAAAATTAATTTTTGTGTATTAAATATCTTTGCGGTTATCCTGCCACGTTGTAAACTGTTTTAGATTAGTGTTTTTAAGCATACTTGACATGGAATGACTCAGAAAATTGTGGTGACATATGTTTGTATACCAACCTGCAATAATTTTACTGACTTAAAAATTTTACTTTTGTACATGAAATAACTACACAATTATCCTGCCTCTTTGTAAGTAGCTTTATATTAACATTCTTGAGATATGTCCAAAATGGCATGACTTAGAAAATCGTGTAACTTTCATGTGTAGTAAAAAAGGTGTAACTAAACATCCTGCCATTTTGAATAATGTCTACTTAAATTATTTATTTTATAATACAATTTATTTTATGACTCAGAAAATCACGGAACCAGGGTGAAAATTTTCCACAGAATTTTCCAAGGGACAAGTGCAGTTAAAATTAGGAGACGTCATGCCAACATTTTTTCGATCATTTTTAAATAATTATGTTTAATTTATAAAGTTGGCAGGACTCAGAAAATTATGAAAATTTCATTATTTTCATTACATGCTCGTATATTCATATACAAATATACACTCCTAGTCCTTTTGCAACCCTCTTGTCCAAAAAATTTTCTTCATAAAATTGATAGTATCCTGTTATTATTTGGATATGGCAGGACTCAAAAATCCATCGCAAGTTCACATTTTTTTCCTCGTGGGAAATATAATTTTCCCAGGAAAATGTCACATGCAACCCGTGGATTTTTCGAATTGTCCTTTGTAAGTCCGAATTGTCCTGTGTAAGTACCTTTTCTAACCTTCCAGTATTGCAAAGGGCAGGACTTAGAAAATCATGGTTGAAGTTCTGTTAATATCTCCCGGACCGCTTGTGCTTGGCGTCTGTTCAGTTCGGCTTTTCCTATTCCGTTCTGCGGAAGATCATTTCCAAGAGCTGTTGCACGGTATTTCTTTTTATTTTTCTCGTGTGCGGTGGACATATTAAATCTATTAGAACGCCCTCTTTTAAAAAAAATTACTTTATTTTTAAATAAAGGTTTTGTGAAATTTTTGCTTTGAATTATAGTAGAGGTAACTGTTCTTTTTTGGGTATTTTTAAAGAATTGCAATCTCTTCTATAAAAATCAATCCTTGAACAACTATAATATCAACAAAGTGGAAAAAAAATTGTGATACCTCTTCTTGGACCTAATCGTTATTTTATATAAGCCAATAAAAGAATCTAGCATAGCAAATCAGCGCTTCCCTTAGCTACTCTTATTGTATAAAAGAATGAATGATGGACAGTCAACATCAACATATTGTTTAGATATACGGTCCCATCACTTTCTTCCCACACGGATATGCTCCTGCATATGAATTAACTTAGAATAGTACATCTTTGTTATCATATCACTTCACCACAGTCAGGGAAACACCATAGAAACAATAGTTTTCTGTTCCTGAAATAAACATCTCTCTTGTTTTGCCATTTCTGTATCTAATACAGTACGTAAATCGTTTAGCTGGACATAGGGAACATACATTGTATAAATTTAGATACATAAATACATACATTGTATTATATTGAGAAAATTGTGGCAACTGAGCTTTCTCGATGACAATATGATTGTTAGCATTAAGGGGCATTAACCTCAAATTGACGACTAATTTCGGCTGACACAAATAAACGTCAAAATATGACAATGTAGTAGCTAAATATTTTTGGCCTAAGGGAATGGGAAAACTGTTAAGTTTTGAAATTAGTTTTTCAATAAAAAAGATTTTAAACATTAAAGTAAAATTATTAACTCATTAATCATAAACTTTGTTTTTGATTTATTTATGGACAGCCTTACTTCAAAACTCACTCAATCTATTCGTTCTAACAGTTCTATTGCACCAAAAACTCATACTCGAACAGAAGCTTCAACTAACACAGGTTAGCGCAGTTGCCACAATTCTTCTCTCAATGTATATTCCCTATGTCCAGCTGAACGATTTACGTACTGTATCATTTCACATCCAACATGTATATTTTGCCTTACAGTCCCTTCTTCTTAACGTGCCCTATCAAGTTACCTTGGCGTTGGCGATTAACATGGCGAAACTGTCTCAAGATATTCTAAATAGTTGCTTTGCTTTTTTTATGCCTGTCCACTCCCTGATATTCTTCAAGCAAGAGGCCTGTTTTCTACCAATTCCTCTGCGACCTTCGATTTTAGCCATCATAATAAGTTGAAGAATATTATATCGGTCTTCCTTTACTACGTGTCAAAAATAAGCCATTTTTCTACATTTGATATTATCAAGCAGCTCGCATTGGCTCGAAGTGGCATTTACTCTCTTAAGGACTACCACATATGTCAGCATAGCCGTCAATGGTATTTTTATTGTACGTCTGTGCAACCACATTTCAAAGGCCTCCAAACTATTAATGGTGGATATTTTTAATGTCAATGCTTCGACACCATATAAGAGGAATGACCAAATGTAACATTTAATCATAAGCTTTCGAAGTTGAAGTTGCAAGTTATCATTACAAAAGAATGATCTCATTTTTAAAAATGTTGTGCAGGCTCGCTACTATATAAATCTCGATTCTACATTTTATCTCTTTATCTGGGTCTAAGCTTTATTTTTAAACCAAGAGGAGTAAACTAAAAAGACAGATTCACACCCAAGAAAGTTACCAGAAACATCACCAAATACATCTTCTTTTTGGTTGATCATGTCAGCCTTCGACAGTAATCCATAAATATTATATTATACTAATACGTCGCTAAAGATTTCTAACAACAACTGTATTTAATATAAAAGCAGACTTAATATCTACAAATTAAAGGAATAACGCAGAAAATATAAAAATAGCTGATATAACTTAATTAACCTATGAAATTCCAAGAGTGTCAAAATTTTATAAATGTCATTAGTGTCAAAATTTGATAACAGTGGAGTAAACTTGCCTGAGGTTGGACCAGTTACAAACAAACTTTCTTCTTCTTCTTAAGGTGCCGAGACCGCTTGTCGATCGTTGGCTCTCATGTTGCGCAGCATATTAACAATCATTGTCTTATTTACAGCCGCACGAAATAGTTCAGTGCTAGTTTTCCCAAACCATTGGCGTAGGTTTTTAAGCCAAGAAGTTGTACGGCGGCCCACACTTCTTTTTCCCATTATTTTACCTTGCATGACAAGGTGAAGTATGTCATATTTTCTCTTTTTTTTTCCTATTTTTCTTTTTTTTTTTTTTCTTTTTTTCTTCCTTTTTTTCTCCTATTTTTCTTTTTTCCTATTTTTTTTTCTTTTTTTTCTTTTTTTCTTTTTTTTTTCTTTTTTTTTTTTCTTCTTTTTTTCTTTTTTTTTTCTTTTTTTTTCTTTTTTTTTTCTTTTTTTTTTTTCTTTTTTTCTCTTTTTTTTCTTTTTTTCTTTTTTCTTTTTTCCACAACAAACAACAAACTTCACGGCGCGGTAAATTTTAATTACTCCTCTTGGTTTTAAATAGACTACAGTTGCTCAGTAATATGGCAACCAAGATATTTAACTTTGAATTATATGACCATCAACATATAACAGTGAATCTTGATGTGCTAAACAGCTAAACACCAGTTTTCTAACAGTTTATGTTTAGGCCACACTTTCTTCACACTGTGTCAATGGCATTTAAAAGGCATTGCAATCCCTTCATGTCATCACTTAAAATAACTGTATTATCTGCTTATCTGATTGTATTTATCACGATTCCATTAACTTTAACAACGCCTCATCCCAAATTATGCAGCGTCTCTTTAAATATTCTATCTGAATATAAATTGAATAACAGTGGGGAGAGTATACGACCCTGTCTGACACCTCTTTGAATTACAGTCGCTTCACACTGTATCTATCTATCTAATCAGCCCTAAACATCCATCCTTCTTGGACATAGGCCTTTTCTTTTGACCTTTGCGTTGTATAATCATCTTATAGTGTAGGAAACAGAGGTTGAACCTTGCAAAATGGACACAAGTCCGGTTCTTTTTTCTGTTATATGAAGGGGTGCTTATTATAAGACTAACTTTTTCTGAAAAAACTTCGCCCCGGAACCCCCTTTTCACCCCTTTTTATTTATTTTGCTCAACAGGCCATGTAGGCCCTGGGCGTGAAAAACACAATTACATTTTTTTTTCTATACATATCTACAATATGCAATATTAATTTGTCTATTTCAAAAAATATATCATATAAATATATACATATATATATAGCTCTCATTTTACAATTCATGGCACATTCTTCTGTTACAATTTCTCTTGCGCTCTTCTTACCACTCCTCTCCATTCTCTTCTGTCTAATACCTTGTTTCTCCAGTTATCTATTTTTAATTCTCGTAAATCTGCTTGGACGCTGTCAAACCATCTTTTACGGGGTCTTCCTTTCCTTTTTTTCCCTACTGGTTTCCTGTTCAATATCATCCTGGTCATTCTATGATTTTCCAATCTTTGCACATGTCCCAGCGATCTTATTCTATGTGCCTTTATTATTGCGGTGATTTTTGGTTCCGTATACAGCTCTTCCAACTCTATATTTGTCCTTCTTCTCCATCCCATTTGTGTATTTATGCCGCCGTAAATTGATCGGAGAATTTTCCTCTCCCATCTTTCTAATCTTTCTTCACCTGCCTTTCTTAAAACCCATAATTCAGCTCCATATACAACCGTAGCTCTAATCACTGTCTTGTAAATTCTTTCTTTTGTTTTTCTTGAAACAAACTTCGACTTCATTAAGGATCTCAGAATTCCTTATTTCTGGTTGCCTTTTGTAATTCTGGATTCTATTTCTTTATCTTCATGTCCATTTTCCTTTACTTTCACACCAAGGTAAGTAAACTCTTCCACTCTGTCAAAACTGTATATTTAATCTTTCTCCCCTTGTATTTTTATAAACTCTTCATTGTCTTGCTGTGTATCACCCATTATCATGTATTTAGTTTTCTTTTCATTTATCTTTAGACCAAACCTATTTGCTTCTTTTTCTATCTTTTTCACAATTCTTTTCAATTCTTTCTTTGATTTTGCTAATATTGTTAAATCATCTGCAAAATCAATACATTGATGTTGGTTTTAAAAGATGGTTTCTTCCATTTTTATGCTGCAATTCCTCATTATTACTTCAAGAACAAGATTGAACAACGTGGTTGACATCGGATCACCCGTCCTGAGTCCTTGCTTGATTTCGAAGTCCTCTGAGATTTCTTTCCACACTACTTCGCTTTTCGTTTTTGCCAACGTCATTTCAATCAAGCTAATCAATTTTTTGGGAATTTGCAGTTGTTTCAGAGCACGGTACATTTCTTTTCTATTTATACGATCATATGTCTGTTTGAAATCTACGAACAGCGCATACAGGGTCGTTTTGTACTCATAGCAATTTGCTTGTAATTCTTTTAGCGTGAAAATCTGGTCTGTTACCGAACGGTTGGATCGAAAGCCTGCCTGGTACTCTCCCACAGTACCCTCCATGTATTCGTTCAGTCTTCCACGTATGCATTGTGCTATTATCTTATACCCTGTCTCTAGGAGTGCTATTCCCCTATAATTTTCACATGTTTGTTTATCTCCTTTTTTATGTATGGGACAGATTCTAGCCAGCATCCAGTCATTTGGCATTTTTTTCCTCTTCCCATATCTTTTTCACCAGCCAATATAGTTGCTCGTACAGTTGTTCTCCTCCTGCCTTTAACATTTCAGCTTTTATTTCTGTCGCTCCTGGACTTTTGTTGTTTTTAAGTTGGCTGATTATATTCATTACCTCTTGTTTTGTTGGCGTCCCCACTATCGTATCGTTTTCTTCCATTTTCTGTGTTATGTCCATCTCGTCCTCTTCAATATTATTTAATAGCTCTTCGAAATAATTTTTCCATCTTTCTAGCACCTGCGCTGTTTCACTTATTAGCAACCCTTCTTCATTCTTAATCTATATGCTTCGGCTCTGATATCCTTTGTAAATTCTTTTAACCTCTTGGTAAAATGACCTTATTTCTTTAGTTTGAAATTTTTCTTCGATTTCCTTTAGCTTATCTTCTTTGGATATTCTTTTCTTTCTCCTATATTGTCTTTTCATTTCTCTTCTTGCGTCCCTATACACATTTCTGTTATTCTAGTTTTCTTTTAATAGCATTATTTGTCTAGCTCTCCTAACTGCTTCAGCTGCTTTTTCACATTCTTCATCATACCAGTCATTTACTTTTCCTTTTCTCACTGTACTTTTTAGAACTGCCTCATTTGCCTTCATTACTGATGTTTTTACTTTCTCCCATCTTTCTTCGATTTCCATTTCTTGTGCGCATGTTGCCAGTTCTATTTCTATTTTTTCTTTATATTTACCTTTTACTGCTTCACTTTTCAATAGGGTCGAATTGTATTTTCTCTTACCTTCCGTTCTTTTCCTTTTTCCCTTCCCGGTCGAACCCCAGTTTCTTATGCATATCACTCTTACTAGGTAGTGGTCTGAATTGCATTCTGCTCCTCTCATGCTTTTTATTTTTGATATAAAATTCATGTCACTTTTTTCTATTACTACATGATCTATTTGGTTAATTGTTTTTCCGTCGGGCGACTTCCATGTCCCTTTGTGGATTTCCTTCCGGCGGAGTTGTGTACTTTTTATTACCATATTTCTCTCCATTGCAAAAGATACTGCTCGGTGCCCGTTATTATTTATTATATCATGTTTGCTATGTTTCCCTACTATGTTCTCATATATATTTTCTTTTCCAATCTTTGAGTTGAAATCGCCCGTTATTATTTTCATATCGTATTTCGGTGTTTTTCGTATTCCTCCTCTAGTTGCTCATAGAACATGTCTTTCTCATCTTCATCCGCATCCTCTATGGTAGCATGGACATTTATAATGCTTATATTTCTTCTTTCCCCTTTCATTCTTAAAGAACACAGTCTGTCAGATATAGGCTTAAAAGCTATTACCCTTGATTTCAAGTTTTCCTGTAGTATGAAACCTGTTCCTCTGGTTCTGTTCTTTCCACCACTTTAAAAAAGGTTGTGCTCTCTACATCCACTATTTCAGTTCCTAATTGTTTGGTTTCTTGTACTGCAAGCAAGTCCAATTTATATTTCTTGACTTCTCTTACTAGTTCTTTCAGATTGCCTGCACCATACGTCCCTCTCACATTCCAGGTTCCAAAGTTTATTTTTCGTATATCTTTCTCATTTGCCTTAATCGTTGCCTCGCTTGTTTTACTGTTACATACCGTTTTTAGTTTTTTGAACTTTGCTGCACAGGGGAAAAAATGGGAGTGCATTATACAAATTTGTAAATAACACCAGTACATGGGTAATCGCTGAAAGTCTTTTTACTCTAGCATAAACGGTTCAGATGGTATAAAAAGGGGTTTTTTAAAATGTAACACCCTGTAATTAAACCTGCAATGTAAACATGTTAAAACTGTAGTGAAACCTATACCAAAAAATCAATCAATTATTTGTGAATAATTGCCGCAGAATCTCTTCTTAATTTCCGTTACAGTTAGGGAAATATATATTTTTTTAAAACATCTTTTTTAAAAACTTGTCAACTTTGGGGCGCCATGCGCCACCCCCGCTAAACGGTAAATGATAGACAGATGCTGTCGGGAGATAAATCGTAGAAAATACAGTTCTCTTCATATTTCTATAAAAGAAATTTTTTGTAAAAGGTACAGGAGGGGTTACGTTCCGCAAAAACCACAAATTACCCCATTTAAAGGGGTGAAAAGGGGGGTTCCGGGGCGAAATTTTTTCACAAAAAGTTAGTCTTATAATAAGCACCCCTTGATATACCAGAAAAAAAAATAAAACCGGACTTGTGTCCATTTTGCAAGGTTCAACCTTTGTTTCCTACATTATTAGACCATCTTTCATCCTACTGCATGTATGCCGGGCGAACTTCCATTTAAGATTTGCTACTTGTGTTGAGACATATCTCACTTTTGTTTTGTTACGGTTGCGTTACGGTTGTAACGGAATGTAAGAATGAAGTTATAGAAGATCAGACACAAATGATTTTGGATGTAACTAAACATTCCAAAAGGAAACTAATATACTGACTCACCTTAAGGCACTATTGATATTAAGATCATCCTTTAGAAAGAATATTAGGGGATTATTTCTTAGCATAGACTTGATAGCTTTTTGCGACTTCTCCACAAGACATAAGAAGAATTGTTCTAGACTGGTTTTCGCTAAATTTGCTGAACCCACTTCGCGTTTGGTTTTGGAAACACACGTCAGATTTCCTACTGTATCTGATCCTGCCATATCTATAAGATGCAACTGTAAAATTGTACATGGTTAACTTTGTAAAAATGGTTAGGTAAAAGAGGCTTTTATAATTAAATACAACAAAAATATAAGAAAATATTAACAAGACGTTACATATAATGTTCTTCCATTTACTCTTCTTCTGAAAGTACCATCTCCTCGACGGGCAGTAGGCAATGATCATAGCATATAGCTATTAGAGCTTTAGAGACGACTGTCTTAAAAAGTTCATTTGATGTTCACCCGTACCATTCTCTCAGGTTGCGCAGCCATGGTATTCTAGGGATCCCTATGCTTCTTTTTCCTTTGATCTTTCCCTGCATGATGAGTTGGAGCAAGTTGTATCTTCCTCAATGTGTAATATATCAGTGATATTTCAATTTTCCGGTTTTGATTCTATTTAAGACTTCCATTTCTTTATTGATCTTTCTCAGAACCTCTTTGTTTGTGACGTGTTCTGTCCACGATATATTCAGAATACTTTTATACACCCACAACTTGAATGATTCCAATTTTGTAGCAGTTTCCGCTAGGGCATCTATGCCATTTCGTTCGTTGCAATCCGGGACTGCACGCTGGGGTTTGTTTTGGTTGGATCAGGAAGGGCAGCATATGTGCCTCCTGATGAGAGACTAATAAGTTTCGAAACCGGTAGAGGTGCTTGCTGCACTCTCTGATTGGACTAGAATATGGTTCGGCTGTATTTTCGTTTTGCAACGAAATTGAAAATGGTTATTCATTTTTGATTCCAATTTTATCGATGAAGCCTCATTCAAGGTCCAAGCTTCTATTTCATAAAAGTAAAATTATACAAACGTAGCCCCTAGCCAACCTAACTCTTAGCTCTAACTTCAAATCTCATGTGCAACATTTGCTCTTGGAACAGAAACAGACGAATCACACTGCAGCGCTACTGAGTGGATCCACAAAGTGGCCTAAATATGCGATTTTGTAGCCCCAATGATATTGTAATGGACAATGGACGCCACTAGCAGCGAGGATCGGTGAGAGTCTCTGGCCACTGTCACTCGTCTGGAATGGCACGTTTAATTTACATAAGAATTAACGGCTAATCGTCGGAAGCTACTTTGTGGCGCCACAGTCTATAGTCTTTAGTATTAAAGTATCTTAAATGGTTGTTATCTTATGCTTATTTCAAAATGTAGATCTATAGAAGAATCCTAAAAAGTCTATGGCTGACAAAAAATAGTTATTTATGAAACTGTTCGTGAAGTATGCTTTTTGCGAACGCACGCGATCTTTAGAGCACGAGCGACATCGGAGTGAGTGCTATACGTACATCGCGTAAGTTCGTAGAAAGTACTTCACGCACAGTTTCATACGATATTTTATCTAAGATAAAGAAATAAAAAACTGGAACTCTTTGTCACTGGAATTCATTTCTATTCTACAATTTTTAGAACTTTGACATTTAAAAATTCTAACTTCTTTCAAACCACAAAATTGTCAAAACTTTTGTTGTAATTTATTGCTCACATGGCGTGTAGAGTAGATAAACGAATTTATCTACTTTATCTCATATTATGTATAAGTTTTTAGTTTATGAAAACTGTCATTATAGATAGCAGTGCGTGAAGGATTTAAAGTGTGCTTGAAGTAACAATGTATTTTAAATGGGATTTACTTTTTCGCACTGTTTTTTGGCACACTTTCATATAATCAAATATCCTTAACTTTCGCATTGTCATGGTGATGCCATTTGTTTTAATGTTGTAATATTTACAATATGTCCTTAACTAAGAACAATAGGTAAATTATTTGACAAAAATTGAAAATCTGACTTGCAGAGGAAGATCCAGTGATCACCCTCTTAAAAAAAAGTGGGAAAAGTGAAAAAAGTGAAAAATAAAACATATGCCATTTCCACAAAAATTAAAATTCATAGTAATCCTTACAATAATTTCTTTATATTAGCATAAGTAATGATTTCAACAATTTTGACCGCTTTAGAATGAAAATTTTTGAAAAAATGGTATAATTTAAAATAATCAGAATTTTTAAAATGATCGTAATTTTCATTTTCTTTTGATAATAACTCCAAAAATACTTAATATTATTGAAATGTTAGCTATCCTGATCCCCAAGTATATGTAAATCAGGTTGGCAATATTGACAGTTGAGGTAGTCTAATAAAATGGTCGTCACGAAGCGTTGCATATGAATTATGTCTCCCAGTAAATATACCTAATTAATAAGTACTCGGCAAGCTTCCTTCTCCAAAAGGTTATGGACTCCAGTTTTACATGCCAAGAGTACATTCAATAAGAAGTAAAGTTTTTTAGTGTTGCTGTTTATACCGACCGGCAGTGTTGTGAGTGACCGCAAAAAAATGGCAGTCCAAGGTTTAAATGGCGCGAATTCAACCGTGAGTTTGTATCCGCAATTAACATCTACGAACTTTTCGTCATGGAAATTTAGATTAGGCAATCTTCTAGATGCCAAAGGTGTTAAAGATTTTATTACCACTGAAGTAACTGCAACGCAATTCACACAATTATCAAGAGACGAGCAAAATCAACATAAAAAGCATGATGCAACAGCAAGATCGATCATTGTCACATGCATTACAGATGAACATTTAGAATATATTCGTGACTGTGACTCAGCATTCGAAATGATAAAAAGTTTAGAAAAAGTGTTTGAAAGAAAAAGTATTCTTTCTCGTTTATATGTGCGGAAAAAGTTGTTAACGTTGAAATATAAACAAGGTATCGATTTACAAAAATTTTTCGTTGAATTCGATTCTTTAATCCGAGAGCTTGAATCGACTGGAACTACAATCGAAGAAGATGACAAGGTATGTCACCTTTTGTTGACAATGACAGATACGTTTGACACCGTTATTACTGTCCTAGAAACTTCAAATGATAAACTATCTGTTGATTTCGTTAAAGCAAAATTATTAGATGCAGAATTGAAGCTGAAAAATAATGTACAAGAAAGTGAAGAATCCTCTTTTTATACGAAGCAATACAATAAAAAACCCCGATGCTCATTTTGTGGACTTGAAGGCCATCTAGTGTCCAATTGTTTCAGAAAAAACAATAATAATTATAGAGGTAACAATAATCGAGGGAGATTTTTTCGAGGAAATAACTATTCCCGTGGCAGAAGAGCCAATAATGATACACAAGGTAAACAGAATATCCATGTAGCCGAAGACGAAGTAAGTTTTATCACAGCCCTACCAGCTGAAAATCTCAAGAATGATGACAGCCAAATTTCGTTTATAATAGATTCTGGAGCATCACAGAATATGTGCAGCAATAAATATAAACAATTTATAAGTAATATTATTGAAATTGAGCCTGTTGGCATTAAAATAGCAGATGGAAGAGTGATGACGGCTCATACAAAAGGTAAATTAAAAGTTTATTACAATGAAACTCCTATTAACATTGATGTTCTCATTTTAAATGAACTAGAATATAATTTATTATCAGTCAGTAAACTAAACAGTTTAGGTTTCACAGTAGTATTTAAAGAAAATAAGGCTGAAATAAGAAAAAAGAACTTTAAACTTATTTGCTATAAACATAAGAGTAACTTATTTGCTGCAAATTTTCAATTAAATAATTTTCAATCTAGTTTAGTAGCAAAGCATAGCGATAAAGACTTATGGCATTTACGTTTAGGACACGTAAATAGAAGGGGACTACAATTGTTGGGACTTCCCTATTCAGATAAACTATGTGACTCGTGTCAACAAGGAAAAGCCACAAGGCAACCTTTTAAAGAAGTTATATACAAAAAATCCTCTAGAGTTGGGGAACTTTTACATGTTGATACTTGGGGACCATCCAAAGATCCCACATTTTCTGGTGAAAAGTATTACTTATCAATTATTGATGATTTCTCACATTTTAGTGTTGTATATTTAATGACAAGAAAAAGCGAAAGCGAATCACATCTTATTAATCATATTGAAAAATTAGCTGCAGAAGGCAGGAGAGTATCTAGAATAAGAATGGATAAAGGTGGAGAGATGTCTTCTAAATATTTTAAAAACTATTGTATACAACATGGTATAGTACAAGAATTTACTGCAGGGTACACACCTCAGCAGAATAGTATAGCCGAACGACTTAATCGTACTATTTTAGACAAAGTAAGAGCAATGTTTGTAGAAACAAATCTTCCAAAGAGTTTGTGGGGAGAAGCAGTTAGAACAGCTGTTTATCAGCTTAATCGAACTCCATCACGAGCAATTGAATTACAAGTACCAGCAGAAATATACTTAGGCAGACTTGACTTGTCTAAACTTAGAATTTTTGGTTCAAAAGTATGGTACTACAACCTACCAAAGCAAAGTAAATTAGAACCAAGAGCAAGTAAAGGTGTAATGGTTGGATACAGTGGTGCTGGTTATAGAATTTGGAATCCACTGACCAAGCAAATCAAAATTTCAAGAGATGTTGTTTTCGATGAAACACAGTATAAATATTCTCCAGAAATATCGTCGAATAATCAAAATGTTGAGGAAATTTTACCAAGCCAAAATGAATTGGAAACATTTGAAACAAATTATGAAGAAAGTACAGTCCAAAGAAACACTACTGAAATTAATTCACAAGATGAAGAACCAGTAAATTTACAAAATACCAAAATTACTTCCTCCAATAGAGAAATAAAACAACCTTCGAAGTTCAAAGACTATGAACTTTATTATGCATATTGCTTAGTTACATCAACACCAGTAACTTATGAAGAAGCAGTAGAGGAGGATGAATGGAAGCAGGCAATAGAAACAGAACTAGAATGTCTTGAAAAAATGAACACGTGGAGTGAAGCCACAAAAATACCTCATGATCAACAAATCATAAATACAAAATGGGTATTTAAAACAAAAAGTGATGGCACGAAAAAAGCTCGCTTAGTCGCCAAGGGTTATGAAGAAGAAGTGTTTTTAGATATATATTCACCGGTAGCTAAGATGGCAAGTGTAAGAATTTTATTATCACTGGCTCTCAATAACGACTGGAAGGTATACCAATTAGACATTCCTTCAGCGTTCATCAACGGAGTGCTACAACATGATGTTTATATTCATTGTCCTAAGGGTTATAAACGACAAAGCAAAGTTCTCAAACTACAAAAGGCTTTATATGGACTAAAAGAATCACCCAAATGCTGGAACCAACGATTCAACAAATGGGCAATCAAAATTGGTTTTAAAAGTGCGGAAAGTGACTGTTGCGTTTATACAAAGAAAAATGTGTGTATGTGTATATGGGTCGATGATATCCTATTGTGCGGTGAAGATAGCGATTCGATTCAAAAAATTATTGAAAGTTTAAAAAGTGAGTTTAACGCAAAAAATCTTGGTTGTGTAAACAACTTTTTGGGTATTGATTTTGAATATTCTGTAAATAAAAATGATGTAAAAATGTATATTTCTCAAAAACCCTTAATCAATAAGATAATTGAGAAATTTAATATGACGAATTGCAATGTTAGCAAAACACCAATGGAAACAGGTTTTCAGGTTGACAAAACTAATGCTAATAATCAAATCTCTGTCAATGTGCCTTATAGGCAATTAATTGGAAGCTTAATGTATATTGCATTGGGTAGTCGCCCTGACATAATGTTTTCAATCTCTTATTTGAGTCAATTTCTCGATTGTCCTGATGATATATTATGGAAAGCTGCTAAACGTATTATTAGATATTTAAAAAATACAATTAATTTCTGTCTTATATACAGTAAAAATATAAAAAGAAAACCTTTAATATTTGCATATTCAGACTCAGATTGGGCAGCAAATGTAAATGATAGAAAAAGCATGTCAGGAGGTATAGTATATTTTCTAGACAATCCAGTTTCATGGTATTCAAGGAAACAGAGCACTGTTTCATTGAGCAGTACTGAGGCCGAATATATTTCATCAACTGTTACATGTTGTGAGTTATTGTTCACAAAAAACTTAGCAGAAGAATTATTGAACGAGAAAATAACTGGTAGTATATTATATATAGATAACCAGGGAGCTATATGTATTGCAACAAATTCATTTAAAGGTAAAAGGTCTAAGCATATAGACACAAAATATCATTTCATTCGAAATTTAATTGAAAACAATGTAATTACTTTACAGTACATAAATACAAAATCAAACTGTGCTGATATTTTCACTAAAGCTCCTTCAAATGAAATATTCTCACGTCTCAGAACTTTGATCAAAATTCAAGAATGTTGAAAGTTTTTATAGATTAGTACTTTTATACTTTAGGCACAACTCATGTGAATTATCTATTTGCTTTTTTTATTTTTTATCATATTCTCATGTTAATATTTTTTGAGTTAATGAAAGTTATTTTTTGAATATTTTTCTATATAGGTATGAGTTGTAACCTGAGTAATGTAGGATGTATAAGTATGTTTTTATGATTTCATTTAGTTCAATTTTTGTCAAGACTTGGTTAGAGTCAAGATTGTTGTTTAGTCGACAATTCATCCAAATTTACTATTTATGTAAATGTTGTATAAATTGAGAGGGGGTATTGAAATGTTAGCTATCCTGATCCCCAAGTATATGTAAATCAGGTTGGCAATATTGACAGTTGAGGTAGTCTAATAAAATGGTCGTCACGAAGCGTTGCATATGAATTATGTCTCCCAGTAAATATACCTAATTAATAAGTACTCGGCAAGCTTCCTTCTCCAAAAAATATACGTAAAAAATGATATAATATGTATAACCAAATTTCAGTTTTTCTGTGTCAAATATTTTACCTGTTTATTATTTTTATAGGGTAAAAAATAACCCAGATAGAAACATTTAAAACTTAAATTTTGCTGCTAGAACCATGTAACCGGGACCATTTAACCTTTTATTTTTTAAAAAGTAAGAAGTCTAAAAGATTAAATTCAACGTCATTTAATTACCCTTGGGATTAACTTTCAAATGATTTTTAGGTGAATCTGATATCCTAAAAATTAACGGAGTTATTTAAAAAAGAACAATAACATTTTTTGGAAAAAATTTTAAAAGAAATTTTAGCTATGGAGCCTTTGAAGAATGTTGAGACATATCCTGCTCCTGTTCTTCCCGAGTCCCGCATCGAGGAGCCATCGCAGTAGATGTGGAGCCATTCGTGCGCTGGGTACTTAGTGTGTATCGTCTCTAGGGCGGCTCTCCTTAGGACAATGTCTGATGATAAGTGCTTCGGGTCTTTATGGTTTTCGAGAAGCAATTCTGTGTTTGGTAGATAGCGGTCCAGTGTAGTTTGCGCTGGGAAGGGGGCGGCTTCCGACAGGTCAATGTGGTATTTTTCCATGATTTGGTTTGCTACTATAAGCGCAGTGGTTTGTGTTTTAAGACGTGAGGCTGCTTGTCTATATTCGTCCCATTTTTGTGGAAGTATTCGTCTCTGCCTTTCCCAGAAGGTTAACGCGTGTTGCTCTCTGCGGCATTGTATTAGTTCAATACCGGTCTGGGCTTCCATTGATGTAATCGGTGTTGATTTTGGAGCACCGGTGATGACGCGAAGGGCAGTGTCCTGGGCGACTTCAAGCTCCCGTATTCTAATATCGGCTGGACATAGGTTTTGTATGTTTCTACCAGGACATCTTGCGTGGCGCCCCACTTTGTTGCTGTGAGACGTTTGAGCATTATGTAAAATAAATCCAGATATGCCCTCCTACAGGCCATTCTGCAAGGAAACATATTTGGAAAGCGAGGTCCAGGAAGAAGAAGAACATCTTGATTAAAGAACCTCAGAACCTGGTGCAATACAACATCTGTGCAGCTTTTCCGGGTTGTTGAAGATTGCCATGATGATCACCAACATTCGTCACGGATAGGCACATCAAGAAGAAGATAAAATGAACCTAATAATATATTGGTCGATCAACAGTTTGAGTTTTTTAAATAAAATTCATCCAGAACTAACAGATACTTTCATATTAATACGTACCCTTCTTTTAACTTGATTAACGTTATTAAAACTTAAGTCTTCAACTGTAACATAAAATGTTAACACACTAGTATTTATATGAGATAAATAGTTCTTTGTTTCTTTGGTTTCCTTTCTCGCTTCTCCTAGAAATTGGACAATTGGACAATAGCAAATTAAAGAAAATTGCATAAATAGGTTTTTATTAAGACCAACGTTACCGTATTTTTGTTTATCATGTGCAAATGGTTAGACAAGTATGAACAAGTACCTATTAAAACTAGATCAAAATGCGAATAAAATAAAAAAATCAAAAAAAATCGAGTAGAAATGGTCTTAAATACCGAAAGGACGAAAGTGACCCAAATACTCGCAAGCGCAACTCCTTCGTATACCAAGATGCTGTCGTCCATTGAGGCAAGTAGGGGAGAGTCGGCTAATGGTGGGCGTCGGGTAATTGTGCGCATCAATGTTTCTAATCTCCTATTTATTAAAATTGCAAAAACTATATTGTCGGGCCATCTAGTAGCAACTGCCATATCTATCCGACAGAAACCAACGTCGGGAGATACTTTACCGGTTGGCAGTTATCGTTTACATGTTTTCGCTTAGTATGATATTGTTTGTGTGTCTGAGAAAATAAGCGATAACTTTTTTTCTTGGCAGAATTATAGTTTAAATGGTAATTATATCCTTTATTCATTTACCACTTTAAACACTGATATAGTTAGTTTTGCTCGATTATTTTTTTCATTGCGCACCATTAGCCGGCAAGGCATATAAAGGCAGTTTTTAAGTTTTGTGACTGCGTCATAAAACGTAAGCAAGCGTTAAACAACCGTCAAAGTAGAGAAAGGGGCAAAGAGAAAACCACGAAATTAAAAAAAGGTACAAAAGGAAAATTTTTGAACACAACAACTCCGAAGTTATTTCAGAAAGTCAACTGTGCCATGATGATGAGTTGGAAGATCTCGTGTCAGGTCAAAATGACTTCTGTGTATTGAGGTGATGGTAGCAAAAGAGACGAGGTGTGGTGCAAGTGTTCAATATATTGTCAATGGTCTCATGCCATGTGTATACGGCAGGATAGTCCGGAAGGATATAATATTTGTGACTTCTGCAATACTTAGATTTTTTTTTAAATATCTGTAACATGGTTTCTTATCGTTTTCCCTATATTTGTTTGTTCCTTTAATATTTATGTTCAATAAGCTACATTTTCGAAGGTAATTTTTAAGTTCTATTATTGCGCACAATTATCCGACATATGCGCACCATTAGTCAAATAGGTCGTACAATTGTGCGTATTGCGCTAATTGGAAATTTCGCCTCTCACTATTCTACTATTCAACATCATCATTCTCTTTGCCTTATCCCTATGCGGGGTCGGCTTCCCTAATTGCATTTCTCCACACAATTCTATCTTGAGCCATATCAATGTTAATCCCCTTTACCAACATGTAATGCCTTATCGTCTCCCCCCAGGTCTTCTTTGGTCTTCCTCTCCTATTCCTTCCAGGAATCTGCACTTCAGCTATTCTTCGTATTGGGTGGTTAACGTCTCGACGTTGAACATGACCAAACCATCTTAACCTATGCTCTCTCATTTTGGCATCAATTGGTGCCACACCTAGACTTCCCCTAATATACTCATTTCTAATTTTATCCTTCTTTGTCACTCCACTCATCCATCTAAGCATTCTCATTTCCGCCACATGCATTCGCTGTTCCTCTTTCTTTTTCAATGCCCAACATTCAGTTCCGTACATCATAGCTGGTCTTATGGCTGTTTTAGAGAATTTTCCCTTCAGCTTCATTGGGTCTATAGTCCATATTCTACTGTTCAACCATTCATTAAATGCGGTCCCTACCAATATACCTAAGCCTTTGAAGTATATCTTCAAAAAATTTGGAAACTGAAATGTTTCAAGTTTGTAAAATATCCTGAATTTGCCTTTGGTGAGCACCAATAGCCGACTCTCCCCTACACGTTGCCAATGAAAAAAATCATGATTTTAGATGATGAAATGCATTTCACTTTGAGCAAAACTTTTAGGACATACGTTAATAAACAAAAATACACAAAATAGGATATTCCCAAAAAGGATAGGAGAATATAAATACAAAAAAAATAATGACAAGGAGAATGTTTGAAAACATAAATGTAATAGAAAAAGAAAATAATCGTTTTCGTTTTGATTCAATTCGAGTCTCTTGCCATCCTCTGACACAGTGTTTCTGGGTCTCTACCCTTTATCGAAGAGGCTATTGCAAGTAGACTGAATTGAATCAACTCGAGACGAAGAAGAACTGCATCTATTAAAATATCTGCAGTATATTGTGGTTAGACTGTCCTCTAACGGGGAATGACAAAATAAATAAAATGAATTTCGACCAAGAGTCAGAATTCTGTTAACCGAGATACGATAGTATCAAGCGGCGTCGCTAGGAGGAGCTTCTCCAACAATGCGTCTCAGAATACCTTAAGAACACTTGGTCATTTTGTACTCTAAACCGAGTAAAGCATGAAAAAGAAAAAGAAAATAATCGTTTTCGTTTTGATTCAATTCGAGTCTCTTGCCATTCTCTGACACAGTGTTTCTGGGTCTCTACCCTTTATCGAAGAGGCTATTGCAAGTAGACTGAATTGAATCAACTCGAGACGAAGAAGAACTGCATCTATTAAAATATCTGCAGTATATTGTGGTTAGACTGTCCTCTAACGGGGAATGACAAAATAAATAAAATAAATTTCGACCAACAGTCAGAATTCTGTTAACCGAGATACGATAATATCAAGCGGCGCCGCTAGGAGGAGCTTCTCCAACAATGCGTCTCAGAATACCTTAAGAACACTTGGTCATTTTGTACTCTAAACCAAGTAAAGCATGAAAAAGAAAAAGAAAATAATCGTTTTCGTTTTGATTCAATTCGAGTCTCTTGCCATCCTCTGACACAGTGTTTCTGGGTCTCTACCCTTTATCGAAGAGGCTATTGCAAGTAGACTGAATTGAATCAACTCGAGACGAAGAAGAACTGCATCTATTAAAATATCTGCAGTATATTGTGGTTAGACTGTCCTCTAACGGGGAATGACAAAATAAATAAAATAAATTTCGACCAAGAGTCAGAATTCTGTTAACCGAGATACGATAGTATCAAGCGGCGCCGCTAGGAGGAGCTTCTCCAACAATGCGTCTCAGAATACCTTAAGAACACTTGGTCATTTTGTACTCTAAACCGAGTAAAGCATGAAAAAGAAAAAGAAAATAATCGTTTTCGTTTTGATTCAATTCGAGTCTCTTGCCATCCTCTGACACAGTGTTTCTGGGTCTCTACCCTTTATCGAAGAGGCTATTGCAAGTAGACTGAATTGAATCAACTCGAGACGAAGAAGAACTGCATCTATTAAAATATCTGCAGTATATTGTGGTTAGACTGTCCTCTAACGGGGAATGAAAAAATAAATAAAATAAATTTCGACCAAGAGTCAGAATTCTGTTAACCGAGATACGATAGTATCAAGCGGCGCCGCTAGGAGGAGCTTCTCCAACAATGCGTCTCAGAATACCTTAAGAACACTTGGTCATTTTGTACTCTAAACCGAGTAAAGCATGAAAAAGAAAAAGAAAATAATCGTTTTCGTTTTGATTCAATTCGAGTCTCTTGCCATCCTCTGACACAGTGTTTCTGGGTCTCTACCCTTTATCGAAGAGGCTATTGCAAGTAGACTGAATTGAATCAACTCGAGACGAAGAAGAACTGCATCTATTAAAATATCTGCAGGATATTGTGGTTAGACTGTCCTCTAACGGGGAATGACAAAATAAATAAAATAAATTTCGACCAAGAGTCAGAATTCTATTAACCGAGATACGATAGTATCAAGCGGCGCCGCTAGGAGGAGCTTCTCCAACAATGCGTCTCAGAATACCTTAAGAACACTTGGTCATTTTGTACTCTAAACCGAGTAAAGCATGAAAAAGAAAAAGAAAATAATCGTTTTCGTTTTGATTCAATTCGAGTCTCTTGCCATCCTCTGACACAGTGTTTCTGGGTCTCTACCCTTTATCGAAGAGGCTATTGCAAGTAGACTGAATTGAATCAACTCGAGACGAAGAAGAACTGCATCTATTAAAATATCTGCAGTATATTGTGGTTAGACTGTCCTCTAACGGGGAATGACAAAGTCTCTTCTTCGTCTCGAGTTGATTCAATTCAGTCTACTTGCAATAGCCTCTTCGATAAAGGGTAGAGACCCAGAAACACTGTGTCAGAGGATGGCAAGAGACTCGAATTGAATCAAAACGAAAACGATTATTTTCTTTTTCTTTTTCATGCTTTACTCGGTTTAGAGTACAAAATGACCAAGTGTTCTTAAGGTATTCTGAGACGCATTGTTGGAGAAGCTCCTCCTAGCGGCGCCGCTTGATACTATCGTATCTCGGTTAACAGAATTCTGACTCTTGGTCGAAATTTATTTTATTTATTTTTTCATTCCCCGTTAGAGGACAGTCTAACCACAATATACTGCAGATATTTTAATAGATGCAGTTCTTCTTCGTCTCGAGTTGATTTAATTCAGTCTACTTGCAATAGCCTCTTCGATAAAGGGTAGAGACCCAGAAACACTGTGTCAGAGGATGGCAAGAGACTCGAATTGAATCAAAACGAAAACGATTATTTTCTTTTTCATGTTTTACTCGGTTTAGAGTACAAAATGACCAAGTGTTCTTAAGGTATTCTGAGACGCATTGTTGGAGAAGCTCCTCCTAGCGGCGCCGCTTTATACTATCGTATCTCGGTTAACAGAATTCTGACTCTTGGTCGAAATTTATTTTATTTATAAATGTAATGTTTTACCTATATACAATTCCTTTAAAGCTTGACTTTCGGTATGAATAATAATTTTTGTACTTTCGTTGTCAACATGCCAGGGATTTAAGTTATTAGGATATTGTTTAAATAAATCGTAAACAGCATTTTTCGACATTTCAATATAGGACATCTCAATTTTCATTCTGTTGCTACCATTAAATTGTTTTTTTATTTCCAATAATTGCTTTACTACTCTAGGTGCCATGCCAAAATTCTGAAAGAAAAGATTTATTTCATAACGGCATTATTCTTTATAAATTAATATTCAGTTTTCAATCAAAATACACCCTTCGGCAAAATTAACCGCCCATCTTAAAAATGGGTCATTTTTTATGTCTCGAATTTACTAAACCTGTTGTCCGATTTAAGTGAATTTTATATGTTATAACCTTATTATTTAACAATATCGCTGTAATATTGTTGCTAAGCAGGTAAATTTTCATTGTATACCGTGTGTACCAATCAAATTGTGTTTTTTTATCTCCAAATTTGGCATCACCCTGTGGAATATTCTAGTATTTATAAAATATTAAAATTAAAACCCAACTATAGCCTCAAGTTACCTCAACATTCTGTTTTTTAATTCATTCCCTTGTGTTGGACCTTGGACCATAAAAAAGTTAAACACTTTAACAACTAGCCATGTTTCTCATCAATACAGCGTGTTTTTAAATAAGTATGGCAACCTTTAAGTGGTAATTCTGCATGAAAAATAATGACAGTTTACTTAATAAACGTATGTCCGCAAATGCTTCGTTTCAGACATAGGGAGTGTTAAAATTTTTCTGGCAAACTTACAATTTATTTTTATTCCTTTAAAACCGGTTGAGATAAGCAAATGAAATTTGGTGGGTTTTAAGACGTAGTTATTGCACATTTTTTTGACGTACAATTAAAAATTTAATATTCACCGTTGGCGAGCATATACGGGTAATATGACACAGGACCATAAATATAGAGTTCTGTGTTAGCTTAAGGATCATAAATAGTGTGACCAACTTGTCCGAAAAATCCGGGACATGGCCCGAATTACGAAGTCGTGTCCCGGCGTCCCGGACAAGGCTTCCGGGCCATCCGAATTTTAAACGTTTTGTTAAAATTCTGTTTTGAAATTTTGAATACGTTATTCTTCTAAAATTTCACATAATTGAATTGGTGGGACAAAGAAAAGTTGACAATTTCTAGAGTGTAATACTAATACCACATCCAAAACGCATGCATTTTATATCGTGGTACGAATATAGTTTTTAGTTCTACGAAAACTCAAACTGTGGGCTATTTGTCGTTTGTATATTTTAATTATTGTCTTCTGAAAAGACGATTCAATAACAATAACAATTCATCTATTGTATAATCTATTACTCTGGGCTAATTAGCAAAATACAAGGAAAAGTTATTTACCAGCAATTTTATTGCTGGAATCGAATCTTATTATTGTATGTATTAATAATATAGGTATGCAAAGTCCGCAGATAGTGTGCTACTTTTTTTATAAACAAAATGGCGCCCGAAAATCGTGTTTTTTTCAATTTTTGCTCTATAACTCCAAAGATTTTAACTTTACACCAAAAATATTCAAATAAAAATTGACCGCAATTAAATTCTGCACAGACACGTGCTTTTCCCGATTCAGTTCGACGAAAACATTCCGCGGAAAAAGCGGGTTTTTCCAACAAAATCTTTAATTTTCAACTAAAATTTTAGATAAGTAATTGTTAATTAATATTTAAATAACTTGGTAATGTAAAAGCCCTTTTCCTATAGATTATAATTCCAGAAGCCCATGAAAATTGAATAAACAGTTAATTGAATTGTTAATTAAAAATTTACGGTCACTATAATAACGACAATAATTATGATGCATAAGAATAACTATGATTTTTTCATAAAAAGACACTATACCCATCTAATGCACTTTACAGCATTGAAATTGGACTATTTAAGCGGCCTCAGGAATATTTTAAAATTATAAACAATTTTTTGGCTTATAAACAAATAGAATATCTCGGGAAATATTAAACTAAATTAAATTGTAAAAACGGTACTCGAAAGACAGCGGCAGGACGCTTCTTTTAAAGAAAAAACGTTTAATTATAACGAGCGGTTCCTGAGATACAATCGGTCAAAGTTGACCGGAATTTACGGCAAAGATATAAATAATAGGATCATAATTTTCAAACCGTCACCTTTTTATTTTTGTCCTCTTTCTCCGTACCAATTTTCATATCTTTAAAATACCCATAACATATATTATTATAATAAAAACTATCGATAATACGTGTGAAAATTGCCAAAAATAGCAAAATTCCAATCAAAAATTAGGTTGGAGAAAATGTAACCCTCAAAGTTCAAAATCGGTATACGTTAAAAAAATGCATTTTCTCGGCTTCCCATGGAGCAATTTCCTTCATTCTTTTTTTGTTCCCTAATAACTCGAGTAGAGCCATCGAACTAATACATTATTAAATGTCAAACTTGCTTTTGTTTTGTTATAATAGATTAATTTATTTATAAGAACAGAAAACTACATATTTTTTCCAGTTGTAGGCTTTTCTTTAGATAAACTTACTACAAGTGTACCTTTTAAAGTTAAAAATACAAATATTCTCATTTGAAAGCTGTATAATTATTTAAACAATTTTTATTTAAACAAATTAAAAATTTTGTGTTATAATAAATAAATTAATTTATTATAACAAAACAAAAGCAAGTTCGACATTTAATAATGCGTTAGTTCGATGGCTCTACTCGAATTACTTGGGAACAAAAAAAGAATGAAGGAAATTGCTCCATGAGAAGCCGAGAAAATGCATTTTTTTAACGTACACCGATTTTGAACTTTGAGGGTTACATTTTCTCCAACCTAATTTTTGATTGGAATTTTGCTATTTTTGGCAATTTTCACACGTATTATCGATAGTTTTTATTATTATAATATATGTTATGAGTATTTTAAGGATATGAAAATTGGTGTGAAGAAAGACGACAAAACTAAAAAGGTGATGTTTTGGAAATTATGATCCTATTGTTTATATCTTTGCCGTAAATTCCGGTAATCTTTGACCGGTTGTATCTTAGGAACTACTCATGATAATTAAACGTTTTTTCTTTTAGAAGAAGCGACCTGCCGCTGTATTTCGAATACCGTTTTTATAATTTAATTTAGTTTATTATTTCCGGAGATATTCTATTTGTTTATAAGCCAAAAAATTGTTTATAATTTTAAAATATTCCTGAGGCCGCTTAAATAGTCCAATTTCAATTCCGTAAATTACATTAGATAGGTATAGTGTCTTTTTATGAAAGAATCATAGTTATTCTTATGCATCATAATTATTGTCGTTATTATAGTGACCGTAAATTTTTAGTTAACAATTCAATTGTTGCTAAACTGTTCGTTAAATTTCCATCGATTTCTGGAATTATAATCTATACGAAAAGGGCTTTTACATTACCAAGTTATTTAATTATTGATTAACAATTACTTATCTAAAAGTTTAGTTGAAAATTAAAGATTTTGTTGGAAAAACCCGCTTTTTCCGGGGAACTTTTCATCGAAGTAAATCGGAAAAAACACGTCTCTATGCAGACTATCCAAACTAATTGCGGTGAATTTTTATTTGATTGTTTTTGGTGTAAAGTTAAAATCTTTGGAGTTATAGAGCAAAAATTGATAAAAACACGATTTTCGGGCGCCATTTTATTTATAAAAAAAGTAGCACACTACCTGTGGACTTTGCATACCTACATTATTAATATATACAATCATAAGATTCGATTCCAGCAATAAAATTGCTGGTAAATAACTTTTCCCAAAAATGGCCTATTCTTCGATAATCAGCCCAGACTATATAGGGTGAGGCAGATAACTGGCCTATTAGAAATATCTCGAGAACTAAAGGCAACAGAATAATGAAAATTGGAATACGGGGGTTTTGAAGGATGATCTATTAAATGAAACTATTTTCATCTCTTTGCAACTTCCGGTTATACCGGAAGTTGCTTATAACTTGGTTTTTTTTAAATGGGACACCCTGTATATTTTTACATTTTTGGATTCTCCTCAATATCTTCTTTCTTAAAATATGAGATTTTGTAATATTATACAGGGTATTTTAAAAGATATTTACGTTTTTTTTATTAATTTCGTAGCAATATTCACACCCTGTAGAATTGTAGTGGTTTGACACTAAAAACTCTGCTTACGTTCAAGTGATTTCTAATATAGTCTATTATTGTTAAGAATCATTAGTATATCTTATTTTGAAATTTTAGTATACAGGGTTGGTCGAAACTCGGAATGAATATTTTCTGAGTTTTCTTAAATAGAACACCCTGTATTTTAGTATTGTAATGAAATGGTATTTCATAGTACTTTTTTATTTTATAAGTATTCCCTATACCTAACTGCTTTAATTTGTGAGTTATTGGTGATTAAAGCTAAACATTAATTGCAACAAAAAATACGTAAAATTTTATTAGGTTGGCCGTGAAAATATTCAATTACAAATAATTTTTTAGAAATAAATACATATTAATCCAGACTGATCCTTAAAATTACCAATAATGGTTTAGCTATCAAAATACCTACGTAGTTAAGATTGTTGGTGCGACTAACAATTAAGCACAAATTAAAGCAGTTAGGTATAGGGAATGCTTAAGAAATAAAAAAGTACCATAAAATATCATTTCATTACAAAACTAAAATACAGGGTGTACCATTTAAGAAAACTCAGAAAATACTCATTCCGAGTTTCGACCAACCCTGTATACTAAAATTAAAAATTTAGCTATACTAATGATTCTTAACAATAGTAGACTATATTAAAAATCATTTGAAAGTAAGTAGAGTTTTAGTTGTCAAACTACTACAATTCTACAGGGTGTGAACATTGCTAAGAAATTAATAAAAAAACGTAATTATCTTTTAAAATACCCTGTATAACATTACAAATCCTCATATTTTAAGAAAGAAGACATCGAATACAAGGTGTCCCATTAAAAAAAAAAATTAAAGGCACTCGTGGGAGTGCCGACAGAAGTGAAAACTTCTTATAGTATATAAATTATGAGCTCAATGCTTTTACCCCATCCTAAAAGAAGTGCTATACCTATATCATATACGATATACGCGATGAGTATGCCCTATGCTATTTATGTATACATACACATAATTTATATATTATGTACAACATTTATTTCAGCGAAGTGATGACGGTCGCAAATGCAACAGTTTTTCCCCATCCAAGAAGTGCACAACGTCTCTAAAGAAATTTTCAATTCAAAAATTTATTTCGTCGAAGCGATAACGGTCGCTAATTTACTACTTTTTCCCCATCCAAAAAGTGCACAACGTCCCTCAAGAAGTTTTCAATTCAAATATTTCTTTTGTCGAAGCGGTAATGGTGGCTAATTTAATACTTTTTTACATCGAAAAATTGCACAACGTCCCTAAATAAGTTTTACTTCAAATATTTATTTCGTCGAAGCGATGACGGTTCTAAATTCAATACTTTTCGCCATACAAAAAGTGCACAACGTTCCTAAAGAAGTTTTCACTTCAAAAATGTATTTCGTCGAAGCGATGACGGTCGCTAATTTAATATTTTTCCCCATCCAAAAAGTGCACAACGTCCCTAAAGAAGTTTTCACTTCAAAAATTTATTTCGTCGAAGCGATAAAGGTCGCTAATTTATATTTTTCCCCATCCAAAAAGTGCACAAGTTCCCTCAAGAAGTTTCCACTTCAAAAATTGATTTCATCGAAGCGATGATGGTCGCTAATTTAATGCTTTTTTCCATAGAAAAAGTGCACAACGTTCCTAAAGAAGTTTCACTTTAAATATTTATTTCGTCGAAGCGATGACGGTCCATAATTCAATACTTTTCCCCATCCAAAAAGTGCACAACGTCCCTCAAGAAGTTTTCACTTCACGAATGTATTTCATCGAAGCGATGACGGTCGATAATTTAATACTTTTTTCCATCCAAAAAGAGCACAACGTCCCTAAAGAAGTTTTTACTTCAAATGTTTATTTCGTCGAAGCGATGACGGTCCTAAATTCAATACTTTTCCCCCATACAAAAAGTGCACAACGTTCCTTAAGAAGTTTTCACTTCAAAAATTTATTTCGTCGAAACGATGACGGTCGCTAATTTAATAATTTTTCCCCATCCAAAAAGTGCACAACGACCCTCAAGAAGCTTCCACTTCAAAAATTTATTTCTTCGAAGCGATGACGGTCGCCAATTTAATACTTTTTCCTGTCCAAAAAGTGCACAACGTCCCTAAAGTTTTCACTTCAATACATATACGTACAAAATTTATTTCGCCGAAGAGATGACGGTCGCGAAATAAATCCTTTTTCCCTATCGAAAAATAGGTTTTACATTTATTTTAAATTTAAATACTTCTATACAATTTATGTATAGATACACATAATATCGATACGTACAAAATTTATTTCGTCGAAGAGATGACGGTCGCGAAATAAATCTTTTTTCCCCATCCTAAAATAGGTTTTACATTCATTTTAAATTTAATTACTTCTATACATACAAATAATATATAGCATAAGCGATGAGGGTCGCGATGACGGTCGCAATGACGGTCGCGAATTCAATGCTTTTTCCCCTATCCAAAAATCGCACAACGTCCCTAAAGAAGTTTTCACTTCAAAAACGAAGTTATAAGCAACTTTCGGTATAACCGGAAGTTGCAAAGAGATGAAAATATTGTCATTTAATAGATCATCCTTCAAAACCCCCGTATTCCAATTTTCATGATTCTGTTGCCTTTAGTTCTCGAGATATTTCTAATAGGCCAGTTATCTGCCTCACCCTGTATACACATGAATCATCTGCCCGAAAAAAATGGCCCGATTTTCATTGAAAAGTCCCGGACTTCAGGTATTTTTGTCAGCCTTGTCTCGAATTCGACTGAAATAATGTTGGTCACACTAATCATCTTTCTTTCTTTCTCCCCTTCCTTATACCCTTTCAGATGTCGGATTTAAGTTTAGCTACATATTCACCCATATCTTCCATTCTTTTCTGTCTTGTGCTATTAGTTTCTTTCTTCTAGCGTTTTCTGTCTAATTTTTCCTGCTTCTACTATTTGCTGTATCCATTTTTTCCTCGGTCTGCCTTTTTTCTTTTTTGTAATATTCCTTGTTTCCTGAACTTTCCTTGTTAGTCTACTAGGTTTCACTCTCATTAGATGTCCATACCAGTTTAATTGTCTCTTTATTATTTTATTCATTATCGGTTTCTGTTTAGTTATCCCTCTTATTGCTTCATTTCTTATTCTATCCCATTTGGTCTTTCCGGCTATAGCTCATCGTAGATGTCTCATCTCAATTGCATTTATCCTATTATTATGCTTTTTCTGTAAAGTCCAATTTTCGCTCGTAGGTATACAGTATCGTCGGTATCACAATCGTATTATATATTTAAATTGTTTCCTGGGACAATTCTTTTTTCCTCAGAACTGGCGCTAGTGCGTAGTACAGTTTGTTTGATTTTTGGTTCTGTTTGTTATTTCGAGGTCTATTTTCCCATCATTGGTAATTATACTTCCAAGATAATCATATGCGCTAACTATTTCCAGTTGAGTATTTTTGCATTTTATATTTACTTCATTTTCTTCCTTTTCGCCGATGACCATTATTTTACTTTTCTCGATGTTTATTTCAATTTTTAATTTCTCTATTTCTTCTGTCCATATGTTTATAAGTTTTTGCATTTTTGTCACGGAATCTGCTATAAGGACTATATCATCCGCATACAATAAGGCTTCTATTTTTATTGGCTGTAGTCTTTGGTATCCTATTGTTGTCTGTATTTGGTTCGTTTTTTCTCCAGTATTTCTAGTCAATTCATTCATGACTATTATGAATAGTAGCGGACTAAGACTGTCTCCTTGTTTGATACCTCTTTCCCAATTGAATTCTTCAGATCTTTCTCCTGCTATCTGTACACGCCCTTTTACTGCTCTGTATATACTTTCAATTATTTTTATCAGTGTAATTGGTACTTTCATGTTCTGCAACCATTTCCATATAATTTTTCTTTCTATAGAGTCGAATGCTGCCCTTAGATCTATGAACGCTAGAATGAGCTTTCCCCTGAGTCAATACTTCTTTCTATTATATTTCTAATGATGTAAATGTTAGGGTTCTGTATTAGCTTAAGGATCATAAATAGTATGACCAACTAATCCGAAAAATCCGGGACATGGCCCGAATTACGGAGTCGTGTCCCGGCGCGGCGTCCCGGACAAGACTTCCGGGCCATATACTAATACCACATCCAAAACGCATGCATTTTATATCGTGGTACGAATATAGTTTTTAGTTCTACGAAAACTCAAACTCTGGGCTATTTGTCGTTTGTAATATATTTTAATTATTGTCTTCTGAAAAGACGATTCAATAACAATAACAATTCATCTAATCTATACACATGAATCATCTACCCGAAAAAAAATGGCCCGATTTTCACTGAAAAGTCCCGGATTTCAGGTATTTTTGTCAGCCTTGTCTCGAATTCTACTGAATTGGAGTTGGTCAACTAATTTTGAGAGAAATTTCGCTATTCCACATTGCGTTCACTCCCGCCTTCAGTTTTTATCTTTTTCTGTTACATTTCACTAGTTCGCAAAGCGCGCCTCAACACGATCCGTCGGAATGATTTTTAACGCATGAATGAAATACATTTAACTTACCTCATTGGATACAAATTCTAGACCTCCTATTGTAGTTGATTTTCCAGAACCAGTTTGACCGAATCCCACCAATATACCACTCTGGCCTTTGGCTAATCTAATTAAATATAATACATTTAAAAAATGATACAGATCCAACAGTAAATCGGTCGATTTTCCGACTTACAACAGATAAGTAAGAGCGGCTTCACACACACCCGGTCGCCGCGCCCCCGTTACACTGCACCGTTTGCGGCGTTTACACGGATTGGCGAGCTTTCACATTTTACGGTTTTATGATCCATGCGCAAATGTCAGTCGATGTTCACCATGACACAGTATAATGTTAACGAATCAGTAGGGTCACTCCGCGAAAATCCTTTGTTCTCTATCTTCTATTTTGGTGATGTCACCGAATTCATCAAAAATTTTAGTCCTATGTAGTTGTAGTATGTACAGTTAGTATAGTAGTATGACAGTTAGCTGCATCCTACGTTTGCAGTGATTGGTCATTATGGTCGCTTATTCAAAAATTTGTCTCAGGAGTGGATTGCAAAATTGGAACCGTCAAAATCGAGAGTGACCTTACTGATTCGTTAGCATTATACTGTGATCTTGAATCGTAAACACATTGTAACCATGATGGTTTTGTATCGGCGTATAGAGAGAAGAAAGAGAACTATAAATGTCTGTATTCATTATTCAATGTTCGCTTGTTCACTGTTGGACATAGATCTCCCTCATAATTTCCCTAAATTTGGATCTTGTGCCTCTTGCATCCAATTCATATGACAATGTTTTAAATCATCAGTCCAACGTGTTGGTGGACGACCTCTGCTTCGGTAGGCATCATCCCTTGGGTCTCTATTCCAGTATCCGCTTTGTCCAACTGTTAACTGTCATTAGAGCCACGTGACCTGCCCAGTTCCATTTCAGTGTAGCTACTATCTGTACTCCATCAGCCACTCCTGACCTTTGTCGTAGCTGGCGGTTTGGGATCTTGTCTCGTAGTGAAACGCCCAACATAGCATGCTCCATCGCCCTTTGAGACATACGGATCTTTCGCACAGTTCTCATTGACATGGTCAACGTTTCCGCTCCTTAAGTTAACACTGGCAAAACACACTGATTAAAGGTTTTTCTTTTAAGGCATATTGGTATGTCTTAAAGTTTCTAAAGCTTCTAAAGCTAGATTAAAAAGTGTTGTTGATAAGGCATCACCACATCACCTTGACTAACATTTGATGATCTACATCGCAGAGATTAAAGGATTCTCTTCAGGAGCAAAACATATTGATGGAAGAATGTATTAACCCAATGTAAATGTTACAAATTATGTCTTAATTGTTTATTACAATAATATATATATCATATTGAACTACATGCTATTAATAATGATAATGTTAATGATTATTTCATTCATAGGAGATTCTGACCAATAGAAAGCTACATAAATACAAATTAAATTGATAATTTTTGATAATTTCCCGTCGTCAAGTATATTACGTCAGATGCCCTTCGTTGCTATAAAAAAATACATTCAGTGATATTAATGACAATTATTAATGTTTAAATAACTGTGTGTTTAATTGTACTAATTTGTACTTACATAAATAAATAACAATAAAATTTTGGTTTTGAACAGTTTTATTCATGAAATAATCGCAACAAATTGCACTCGATCTCTAAAATTAATATACAATTTTAGAGCTCTTGTGCAATTACTACTGATAATTTTTGTTAATATCCCGTCGTCAAGTATATTACGTCAGATGCCCTTCGTTGCTACGAAAAAATACATTCAGTGACATTAATGACAAATTAATGTTTTAAAAATTATAGAAATGATGACTTTCAATCAAATATTTATAACAACTGGTGTGTTTAATTGTACTAATTTGTACTTACATAAATAAATTACAATAAAATTTTGGTTTTGAACAGTTTTATTCATGAAATAATCGCAGCAAATTGCACTCGATCTCTAAAATTAATATCGAATTTTTGCCTAGTGACACTTTGACATAATTTCACTCCCCTTCGGGTCGTGAAATTAAAACTGTCAAAGTGTCACTCGGGAAAAATTCGATAATTTTAGAGCTCTTGCGCAATTACTACTGATAATTAATATTAAGCCTCCTCAGCCACTGAACTGTGGCTGAGGAGATCATGCAAGTAGGTACTATTGAAAGAGGAGACTGCTGTGGCTGAGCGGCAATTCATTTAGTATTTGTGAGAACTGAGAGATAGCACATCAGGGCATACCCATGATACTATACTAAAACTATACTATACATGATACTATAAATAAAGAGATAGTATTTTCCCGTAGCGCAAATACGTCCGAGCTCGCGCATCCGAACTGGAGACCGGAAGTTGAATTTGAATTCTTGTTAAAGTTAAATGGGATTTGTATGCATTATGTGATGAAATTATTCAATTAGCAAAATAAAATTAAACTTCAATGTATTCGAAAAAAATTTATTGTCGAGATTCCAGTCAAAATAACTGTCAAAGATAAAATATAAAATACAACCGCGAACAATTCAAAGTAATCGGACATTACGAATGATTACGAACCATTACGAACTTGCCGGTCTCCAATTACGTCACGACTTCCGGATGTGCAATATATTATCTTGTTATTTATAGTATCATGGGCATACCTACATATTGCAATGTATGATATGTTTCGATTATACGTTTGATATGTAGAAAACTTTGGAATGTTAGTGTTTGTAGCAGTGAGCCATGGACTAGGAAGCACTTTTATTGTTTGTAGTACCCTCATCTGAAATTCCAATCTTCCTACAAGTCTTGTTTTATGACAAATTACAGGTCTCCCATGAAACCAAACTACACGGTTTGCTTGCAAAGATTGCATTAGATATAAACTTCTAGATCTAATTTAATACCCCACTACGTGCATGATCGCCGTGTATACGTCGATAGGCATGGATCCCGCGTACTAAAAAAAAGTTGATAAATAGCAAGCGCCAGATATAAAAACACTATAAAGTCTGTGAGAACATACCCCGGAGCTGACATAAACTCAGATCATAATCCTCTAGTAGGCGTAATGAGGATAAAATTAAAAAAGATCCAAAAACAAACAAATATACCACGATTCGATGTCTCAAAGATAAAAGAAGAACCTATACGTCAGAGTTTAAAACAAGAAATAAATGATAACTTAAAGAAAATGAAACAAGACGTGATAAAGACAACAGATGTTAATGACAACTGGAACATGATACAAGAAACGTTAGTAGAGGTATAGGAAAGAAAATATTACAGACAAAAATAAGAAAAAAACAGAGATGGATGACTTCAGAAATCCTAGAGTTAATGGAGGAAAGAAGGAAACATAAAGGCAGGAATAAGGCAAAATACAAAGAAATACAGAGGTTAATAATAAAGAAAATAAAAGAGGCCAAATCCACCTGCCTGACAAATTAATTCAGTGAAATAGAAGAATATTCTAAAAACATGATAGCTTTAATATGCATAAGAAAATAAAGGAAATCACAAATGCACAGCGAAAAAAGAAAGATGACCTTCTTAAAGACATAAATGGAAAAATTATTATAGAAGTCAAAGAGAAATTAAAAAAATGGAAGGCGTACATAACAGATCTGTTTGAAGATAATAGACAAGAACCGGAAGAAATCGATAGCGAAACGGGACCAGAGATCATAATGGAGGAAATCGAACAAGCAATACGAAACGCAAAAAACGGAAAAACTGTAGGTCCAGACGAAATACCTGCAGAATTACTGAAATGTCTAGACGATGAAACTCTACCTGTACTACTGGATCTGTTTAATGAAGTATATAAAACCGGAAAAATACCTCAGGAATGGTTGGTGTCCACCTTTGTAACAATACCTAAAACAATATATGCCAAAGATTGTTCAGACTATAGAACAATATCACTAATAAGCCATACCCTCAAAATATTTCTAAAGGTGATTCATGGAAGATTATACAGAAAGCTAGAAAAGTAGAAAATGATATGGATGATACCCAATTTGGGTTCCGCAAAGGACTTGGAACAAGAGAGGCATTGTTTGCATTTAATTTCCTCTCTCAAAGATGCTTAGATATGAACCTAGATATTTATTCCTGTTTCATCGACTTCGAAAAAGCGTTCGACAGAGTCCGACATGAAAAACTAATAGAATTATTGAAAAACGGAGATATAGACAGACGAGACTTACGAATTATCATCAATCTGTATTGGAATCAAAAGGCCAATATAGAGATAGACGAACAAGAGTCCGAGAATATTGATATAAAGAGAGGGGTAAGACAGGGTTGTGTACTGTCGCCGCTACTGTTTAACGTGTACAGTGAAGCCATATTTCAGGAAGCGATAGCGGAACTAAGTGATGGAATCTCTATAAACGGAAGAATAGTAAATAACATAAGAATCGCTGATGACACCGTTATAATGGCAGACACCCTGGAGTCGCTACAAGAATTGTTAAATAGAATTAACGATTATTGCATTCGATATGGACTCAAAATAAACAAGAAAAAAACTAAATTTATGATTGTCTTAAAAACACAACATGGAAATGAAAGGTTAATACTAGAGAAAACCCAAATAGAAAAAGTAAAGACATACAAATATCTGGGAACCTGGGTTGATGACAAAAATTACCAAAGCAAAGATATTAAAGTCCGAATTGAAACTGCAAGGCAAGCATTTATAAAAATGAAGTCACTGCTTACAAACAAAGACCTTCAGTTGCCTCTCAGATTAAGGGCTCTAAGGTGCTACATATTTTCTATATTACTATACGGAATGGAAGCTTGGACATTGAAAAGGCAACACATAAGAAAAATAGACGCGTTCGAAATGTGGTGTTACAGAAGAATGTTGAAATTTCAGTGAGTTCAAAGTATTACCAATGTTGAAGTGCTACGACGTTTAAATAAGGAGTTAGAAATTATGAACAGTATAAAAACAAGAAATCTTGAGCTGCTGAGAGTTATTATGCAAGGAAGGATCCAAGGAAGAAGAAGCATAGGAAGAAGACGCATCTCCTGGCTGAGGAACCTTAGAGAATGGTTTAACTGTAGTTCATTACAACTATTCAGAGCAGCAGCCAACAAAGTGACCATAGCCATTATGATATCCAACCTCCGCTAGGAGATGGAACTTTAAGAAGAAGAAGAAAATTTGTTAATAGCTTAACGGTGTCTAGTCAGGCAAACTTTGATGTATGGGAACAGTGGAACAGGGGAAGTTTTAATTGTGGAACGTGTCATCCTAACAAGTTGATGATTGTGAATTTATTCACTAGCAAACTTTATTTAATACATATATGAAAAAATGTTTGTTCGACAAATATGTTGGGCATATTAAGTCCGACACGTAGAACATGCCAAATGACAGGAATTATATTGGTGGTAAATATCAGTCTGATTTTTGCATGAGAGTATAAGAAAGGATAACAAATCAATTGGAAGTTCTGTCCGACAAAATACAGTGGACGTTTTCGTAGTCTTGACGTTCCAAATTTTTAACCTGTTCCACAATTAACACTTCCCCTGTTCCAGTGTTCCCATACATTAAAGTTTGTCCGACTAGACACCGTTACCCAGCAAACAGGTTTGAGCCCAGTTACGTGATGATTACGTTAAATTTACGGCAAATTTCAATGAATACGTAACTCGGTGATTTATGACGGGAAAAAAACGTATTTCAGTGCCAAATCGTTCACCTTAATATTAGGGCTTCCTTTATACATGTTTGACATTAGAATAATATAAAATCATAATGACGAATATAGTACATGTTTTTTATAATAGGTGTGAATGTCGGTTACATCGCAAAGGTACGTTTATTTCACGTAATAATCACGAAACAGAAATAACTTCCTTTGGTTAAATTTTGAGAAATATTTCGGAAAACAAAATTTTACAACGTCGAAAAATTAGATGTATTTCACGTAAAAGTAATGTAAATAATACCAATATTTAAACAAAAAGTTTATGATTTCGCTTTTAAAATCATTTAGTGCGGGTTGTTCGAACGCTAATCAACAATGATCACTATCAAATATTTAATTACTGTCACAACTGTCAATGTCAACTTTGGTTGGGTTGCTGAAAACATAATTGATTATAATTATGAGATTGTTAATCAATTAACATAACAATTATTAATATAATTGATTAACAAATTTCATAATTGTAATCAATAATTATGTTTTCAACAACCCAATCAAAGTTGACATTGACAGTTGTGACAGTATTTAAATATTTGATAATAATCATTTTTGATTAGCGTTCGAACAACCGGCCCTTAGCATAACTATTTCAATCCAACCTTGATTTGACGCTAATTTTGCTATTTTTTTCTTTAAAAATATCACAGGAGCTAAAATAATGTTGAGTCTAATTTTCAAATTGCGCGCGGTGATGACGTACTACCAAGCCTTTCTCCTCCTTTAAATACTATCACGTGACCACGGTACATGATTAACATAGTTGGTTCGAAAACTAAATTAATCGATTTATCGAGTAATGGATACGTTTCGATAGGATTATTTTTTTATATTATACTGGTATTGAAATAGATTTTTAGTAGGACCAATTAGTTAATAGTAGAATAAATATAAAAACAAAAGGAATTTACGTAATAATAATTTAAAGTAAGAAGAATAGTTTAACTGTAATTTAAAAATAATCGATTTTTAAAATCGATGATCATAACCTCTAATATCAGCTTCTCACATTACTCAACTTCCTCACAACAAAAAGTGAAAGTGAAACGTGAAGAGCTTTATTTCCTTCGTTTTATTTTAGGCGGGTTTATTTATAATAATCTAGATGTTTATCAAATTTTATACAACCATGTTAATTGTTTAAAATTAAAGCTCTGAAAAAAAGAATAAAAAAATTATAAAAAAAATCATAAAATAAAATAAAAAGTTACTAAGAAGATCTAAACCTCCGAGAGGTTGAATCGGGTTTAGGTCTTAGCGTAGTAAAAAAACTATACAAAAAAATACATAAAAAACAAAAAAAAAGACTAAATAAAAAAAATAAGAAATATAAAAAAAATGTTAAAAAATATATATTAAAAAAAATTAAAAAAAAAATAAAAAAAAAAATTAAAATAAAAATAAAAAAAATAAAAAAACGGAGTAAAAAAAACTTAGTAGTAGTAATAGTTTTAAATTTAGATACTAAGCATATAATCTGTAAAAGAGAGAATTCAAAACACATTGACTGGCCAGTTGGTAGTTGGTTGCTTAAACCAGTGCCAATAAAACATAAACACACACACACATACATTTATAATAATGTCTTTCGTATTAACGTTTACCTCACTTCTCGAGGGTTGAAGTGCCGATGATGCAATTAGAAAAAAACAAGAAAGTGTCGAAGTGTCCTCCTAGAAATAAAAAGTGACCTGTGTTGTGTTTTGTGTTGGCATATTTTTTAATGTGTCTTTAGGTCGGTACCATTTTTGTTTCATTATGTTGTATAATAATTATACAAGACAAATGTTTTAAAGTCTCTAAATTCTACTACATAAATACATTGTTAATACTTTATATTATGATGCTTGTTTTATTTATATCATATGAGGATAATAATTACGTGATTCATAAGTTAATTAAGGTCGAATTATTTACGTGAACCGAGGACGTATCTTTCACGTGAATACTAATATAATCATTCCCTAAAAGATACGTTAATCAACACGTATTTGCAACGTGAATTTCCCGAAACATTTTATTGCTATTTAAGGTAAATAACACGTCTATTGAAGACGAGTTATTCACGTAATTTAAAGACGTATTTTCAACGTGACATTCCAACCAAATTTTCACGTGAAATTCACGTAAGCAATTTGCGTATATTGGTGACAAATGTACCCAAAATTCACGTAATTAACACGTCGGTCCGTTTGCTGGGTAAGCTATTAACAAATTTTTAGCTTGCTATACAACGTTTGTCCTGACTTACCAGGGTTTATAGTGGGAATTCCCGGCGACAACACGGTTCCCGGGTACCATTTATATGAGCACGGTATGTGTGTGAAAGCATATATTAAAAAGTATACTCTTTAGCTTGTACACGGTGCCGTGTAACCGGCAACCGGTTGTGTGTGTGAAGCCGCTCTAACGTTTATCCGGACGTAAAATCAAATTCACACTGAGTGTGCAGTATACGCTGTGAGCTTGTAGGTAGAGGGAATAATTAAAAATTCGCGACCGCCAGTAGTGACAAGTCTGTAAACCTTTACCGGAAATTTGACGTTCTGCATTAAGAGTTGCATATAGCTTTTAAATGTCTCATCAAAGTTGTATTAAAGAGTGTCGAAATACTAGTTACAATAGTAACTGTGTATTCTACAACTTTCTTGTCGCTAAGCATAAGGTGATTCAACGACAAAAATGGATTGATGCAATTAAATAGAAAAAAGTAAGTAAACACAATTTTACGTTTACGCTGTTAATTAATTAATTATTTAGGTGCAATAACTGCATAAGTTAATATTTAAGAAGTATTATATACTATAATTATTATATTAAATTATTATACTTTTTTGCAGAATAATTTTTTTCTAATATTAGTTGTCAACATAAACGTTAAAACAATAAGCAAAATCTTAAAAATAATCATAATGAATAATAAATTCTGCACTTACTGATATTAATTATCGCTTACAATCCAATTACTTCTTTACGTTGTAAATATTACACGATAAGAATTAAATAATAAGTTTGAAACAACTATTATTTGAAATAAAAATGTATACCATTTTTATTCAGTTGCAATGCGAAGGCAAAACAATCTTACTTTTCAATTAGAATACGGAGTGCAGTCCAGTCCCTTCAATCGCGATTTTCGGCTCTTATTGGAGCCTTCATCGGAAAGAACGTAGGCACTGTTCTCCATATTTTAACTGATTCGTATCGAGAGGTTTTCCCACCCATTGCAACTGAAGTGATGATAGTGATGAACTATTATTTGCTTTTCTACTGTCCTCTTTAAAATTCCGGCCGAAATAGGAACACTAGTCAACCGTTAGATGGCGATACCAGCCATACCAACGAAACTCACAGAGGACAGGCAACACTTTTTTCTTTCCAGATAAATTTCCTGTAAAAGTTATACTAGTATCTAATACTGTAGGTAGGTGGCGATACCAGCGAAGCTCGGAGCGTATAGACATACAGTGGGTGATCATATTATTAGAGCCACCTCAAAAAATTTTACTTTTGTTTAAGAGGAAACAGTAGCGATCAACAGGTAGTAAAAACGCGTTCCAAGATTGCGGCTGTAATTTTGAATATTTTTTCGAGATATTTGGCACACGTATTCGTAATATAATAAAGAATGGCGGTACAGAGCCCAATTTGAAAAATATATTAATATGTGGAAATTACTCTGTAATTAAATACAATATAAAAAAACGAGTCTGTACCGCCATTAAGAAGAACAAAAAAAATACACTTTCTTCAAATAAACTTTTTTGTCCGATGCCGATGCCTAGATTTTGTGTCATTTTGGAACTACTAATGAAATAAAAAATTTTAGTAGTTCCAAAATGACACAAAATCTAGGCATCGGATAAAAAAGTTTATTTGAAGAAAGTGTATTTTTTTGTTCTTCTTAATGGCGGTACAGGCTCGTTTTTTTTAATATTGTATTTAATTACAGAGTAATTTCCACATATTAATATATTTTTTCAAATTGGGCTCTGTACCGCCATTCTTTATTATATTAAGAATACGTGTTAAGAAAAATATTCACAATTACATCCGGAATCTTGGAACGGGTTTTTGCTACCTGTTGATCGCTACTGTTTCCTCTTAATAATGGTATATAAGTTTTTTCTTTACACGGTTCACGTTGCCTTTGAAACTTTAGAAATGGATGCTATGTTTCTGTTGGAGTGATTAGTATTGAATATTAAAGTTTTTATTTCTGCTATTTTCCTTGGAGAGATGTCTTTGGATTTCCCATGATGTTCTGGTACCACTAGTGTAACGAACGCACAATTTTTACTAAATTCACAAAAAAATAGTATAGGTCTGTCAGAATATCACTAGAGAGCAATGGAAACTCTAAACACCAAGAATACAAAATAATAGGTACACGAGTTGCAAGCTAGGCTGGGCAGCACTGACAAACAATGGCATCTGAGTCACGCATTGTCACACATTCGTGTTGCCACTATTGTCAGACTATTTATTGCACTTTTATAAAGTGTAACAAGACAGCCAAATGGAAACAAATCCATTAATATATGATAGGGGAAGGGCGGGCACAACGGGGTGGACGGGCAAGACGGGGTACCGCGATTGAGAACGAAACCCCCAACTCTATCTACTTTGTACCGTAACAGGTACTTGCAGGAGACGAGCCTCTGTAATTTGATCGAGTTTTAAACCGATAGTGCAAACAATACCGTTGTAGGCGACTGAAGTGTATTGTGTGACTAACGGACGAGTACTAGTTGTAATTGCTAAGAGTTTAAGAGCGATTTAAACTAAGGTAAGTACTGTTAGGTTATTTTCACATTATTTTTTTTTCATTTCAGCTAAACATGTACTATTTTGAGCGTAATATGTCGTAGCGGTTGTTCAAATAAACAATGTTTTAAGAATTTTTTAACACTTAACCTAAAAGTAGTGCAAAGCGGGCTAAACGGGGTAGAGTAGGGTAGGGTAAAATGGGGTACCCCATTTTGCCCTTCCTTAAATTAGGTACTTTGTTTCAGATGGTGTTTAAATACAAACGTGTCACCCAGAGGCAGAGCTGGTCTACACAGTCTATGGAAGGGGCGGTCAGAGCTGTCATCAACGGCGAAATGGGACATTACCGTGCATCGGTTCAGTTTAATGTCCCACAAATCACACATACAAAGAATTTGGAATTAATAAATTATGCAAGAGATAACGGTGTAATTCTCTTATGTTACCCTCCTCACACAACTCATCGGCTGCAAGCTCTTGACGTCTCATTCATGAAGCCGCTAAGCACTTATTAGGATGACGAAGTGAGAAAATGGCTGAGAACCAATCCAGGTAGAGTAGTGACATTTCACCAACTCTCATCATTATTTAGTGCTGCTTTTATAAGGGCGGCTACAATGACAAACTGCTATAAATGGGTTTAAAAAAACTGGGGTGTGGCCTGTAGACTTAGGTGTTTTTTCTGACGCTGATTTTTTGCCATCTGCAACAACTGAGATTGAAAAAAGAGAGAGAACTCCTGAACAAAATTGTGAGGTCTATCGAACTAGCAGTAAGACAAACCAGCAAACAAATAATAATCCGACGTTTTCTGATGCAGTGCCATCAACTTCAAAAGCTATTACTCAATTCGAAGAAATAACACCAAGAAAGAAAACGATACCCACCGTTAGCCCATAGCCAGACACATCAAGAGCTACTGTTCCATTCGGCGAAAGAACCCCTGAAAAGAATACAACACCAATCAGCAATGCGAAGCCAGGTACCTGTAGTTCCAATGATTCAGCTTTTCCGATAGTATCACCAACCGTTTTTATGCCTATTCCGCAAGCCAGTGCTGCAGCTAAACGGAGTTCACACAGAAAGGGAAAAACTACTATTTTGACTTCTACTCCTTACAAGAAAGAGCTGGAAGACGCTTTAGAAAAAAATAAGCCGAAAAGAATGCCAATGCTTGGGGTAGTAAAAAGAAAAATAGGAACCATCAAACAAACCGAGGGTATTAAAGGGAAAACTATCACGAAAAAAGTAAAAATTTCTAAAAAGTGTGATTCTTCAAGTGATAGTGAATCCTGTGCTAGTGATGCAGAGTGACTTTATTGTGGAGATCTTTATTCTACATCCTCTGAAGGATGGGCTTCATGTTCCAGGTGCATTCGTTGGGCGCATATGTCATGCGCTGGGATTGAAGAAGATGACGAAGAGATTTTTGTTTGTGAACTCTGCAAATAGGTAGTTTACGTGTTTATTGGGTTATTATGCCTTATTTTGATCCTACCCCATTTTACCCTACCTGACGGGCAAAACGGGGTAAAAGGACTTTTCTTAATTTTTTATTGTTTTCATGTTGTATTTGTTTCTTGCTAGGAATAATTTATGTTTTTTTTTTTGGATGTCCAAATATGCTTTTATTAATAAAATCATATGATGTTATTGTAAATATACAAATTTTTTTTGTACTGATCTTTCAACCTTAAGTACCCCATTTTGCCCGCCTTTCCCCTACAGCTCAATTATATACCGTTCCTCTAAAACATTGAATTTTACTAGGTGGCTCTAATAATATGATCACCCACTGTAGTTTGGTATAATAGTAAGTTAAAAATAAGTATAAATAAATTAAAATAAAAACTAAATAAAATAATTGTTAAAATCATTGCAATAATAAAGATCATATTTAGATCAATAATAAAGATCCTACCTTTCCACAACATTTTCAATAACTTCGTTATATACGTCTTCCTGCTGAGCCTTATAAAATATTCCATCTGTTACAAATTCCCAATAGCTAGGAGGCATAGCCTGTTTAGTAATATCTTTTAGCTGTTCTAGTCTTCGTATGAACATCGTAGAATCTGACATTTTTACATGTTTCTGATCGATTTTACACAACGAACTAATTCTATAAAAAACCTTAACATAATGGTTTCCTAGTTGACACTTATTCGTTGTAATACCAGAATAATTTTGCTGGGAAGTAACCAATTTATTGGCACAATCCATTTTATGGGGAAATATTATGTATTTTATAAGGATAAATGTCAAACTTACATTGACATTTATTTGACTCAATACTTGAACCTGTTCTAAGACTATAGGGGTAGTTCACCTCCTATTATTATAGATGTTACAATCTGCGACAGAGCCCAAATAACACGCTCTGAGGTAGTAAAAGCCATACAACCATCAAAAAATGGCAAATCTACAGGTCCTAATGAAATTCCAACTGAAATATACAAAAAATGTATAAACATTCTCAATTTCTTTGCAAAACGAAAATGCAGCAGCTGCATAATACTCTGGTTAAAGCGGAGAGTGCAGGAAGAGTCTATACCGGTTTCGGAGATCTTCTTCCCCTCATCAGTACACCCATATCCTCTTCTCTCCGCTTTAACCATTTACCATAGCTTGGGCCTTCCCGAATTACAAAGAAAGAAATGTCACGGATGAACTAGGGCCATCTACCGAAAAACAAACTAAGTTATCAATCGAAGTAGCGCAGAAAACGACAATAAATATCGCCTCCGTACCACCAGATTGACAACAGGTGGAATACTTTCTTTGGTTGCACCTCCTGAGATTTTCAAAACTTATAAATCATACAGGATGCCGAGGAAATTAAGATGAGAGAATTTTAAATAATTCACAACTCATCTACTCAGCGTGGTAAAGCTCCAACAAGAAAGATTCCTTAATACTCAAACAAAAGAGTAAATGAATTAAAAATGTATAAACATTTCCTCGGCACCCTGTATGATTTATAAATTTTGAAAATCTCAGGAGGTGTAACCAAAGAAAGTGTTCCACCTGTTGTCAATCTGGTGGTACGGAGGCGATATTTATTGTCGTTTTCTGCGCTACTTCGATTGATAACTTAGTTTGTTTTTCGGTAGATGGCCCTAGTTCATCCGTGACATTTCTTTCTTTGCAATTCGGGAAGGCCCAAACTATGGTAAATGGTTAAAGGGGAGAGAAGAGGATATGGGTTTACTGATGAGGGGAAAATATCTCCAAAACCGGTATAGACTCTTCCTGCACTCTTCGCTTTAACCAGAGTATTATGCAGCTGCTGCATTTTCGTCTTGCAAAGAAATTGAGAATGTTTATACATTTTTAATTCATTTACTCTTTTGTTTGAGTATTAAGGAATCTTTCTTGTTGGAGCTTTACCACGCTGAGTAGATGAGTTATTTAAAATTCTCTCATCTTAATTTCCTCGGCACCCTGTATGATTTATAAATTTTGAAAATTTCAGGAGGTGTAACCAAAGAAAGTATTCCACCTGTTATCAATCTGGTTTGACAACTGAAAAATATTCTGATTCAGATTTTTTGCACAATCTTGTTCAAAAAGGACCCCTTTTAACAAATTTGCATGTTGCCAGGACTAAAAGTGGGTCAAAAATTTTTTAAATGTGTTTTTTTTTGTTTTTTCCTAATATTATCTTTTTTCCATCGAACAAAGTTTTTTAGGTTTTTTGGATCATTCCAAACAGAAAAGGTCTTTAGTGACTTTTCTCTAAAGTTGACAGTTTTTGACATAATATAAACGATTAAAAATTTTAAAAATTGCGAAATCGACCATTGCGAAACTATGTGAAAAATTGAAAATTTCAATATGTCCATGGTAAGTAGATATTCTTTAAACATCAACTGATAAAATCCCGAAGAGCTTTTTGCAATACAATATCAAAACTCCTTTTGTTTTTTAATTGCTAATCAAGCGTGCGCGACACTATTTTCAAACGTTGCATGTGTATGTAATTAATATGCGTAAATATCTCTGGGGAAAAATAATCTGATTCAATTTTTTTTCACTATCTTGCTTAAAAAGGTTCCCTATTAACAAATTTGCATGTTGCCAGGGTCAAGAATGGATCAAAAAAATTTTTAAACATTTTTTTTAACTTAAAATTTATTCCGATTACATTGTAAGTACATGCAACGGTTGAAACTAGTGTTGCGCCCGCTTGATTCGCAATTAAAAAGCTAAGGGGTTTTCGATATTGTATTGCAAAAGGCTCTTCGGGATGTCATCAATCGATGTTCATAGAATGTCTACGTACCTTGATAACATTGAAATTTTCGGTTTTTCACATAGTTTTTGAGGGTTAAAAATGGCCGATTTTGCAATTTTAAATTTTCAATCGCTTATATCTCGAAAACTATCACATTTAGAGAAAAGTCACGTAAGATCTTTTTTATTTGGAATGATCCAAAGAACCTAAAAAAAATTGTTCGATGCAAAAAAATTAGTTTTAGGAAAAAACAAAAAAAACCGTTTAAAAAAATTTTTGATTGCTTTTTGATCTTGGTAACATGTAAATTTGTTAAAAGGGGTCTTTTTTGAGTAAGATTGTGAAAAAAATTTATTCAGAATGTTTTTCCTAGCGGATGCGCAGTGTCTTTCTGGACTATATTTGTAGCCTGGACTATATAAGTTAAGTTTTGTTTTGATTTCTAGTTCTAGTGCAGGGTAAATTACACAATGTATATGTTATAGATAACTTTTTAAAGTACCTAATGCCTATTAGATTGTTTTAATATAAAATATCTTAACTGTTATGGAGATTGTCTAATGCTTACAAACAGTACTTGGTTAGATTTTAATTAAAGCTTCATCATTGTGTATAATGTGTATTACTAATTGTTATTCACATGTTCATGTATTTTGCAAATATATCAGTTGAGTACAAAAATTCACCTATATAAATTAAAATAGTCATCAAAAAGTCATAAATGATTTCATTAAAAAAAATGAAATTTGTACTGATATCTTGAGAACTTAAAAATGACTTGAAGATACCAAGTACCCTTTTATACATGAACGTAATAAAACTTTTGTTTAAGGTGAAATAAAAACACACTTTAGACTTCTTAAAATTTTATTCAAACAGATATGTACAAATTTATCCATTTCCACACCACAGTATTCTTTTGAGAACTGCTGTAGGATAAAAGGCGCGTTAACTTTTTTATTATAGTGGGAAATTTTGCCAGTAGCCTTATTATACCCACTGATTTTAAAAAGTCCTCTAGATCACAAAAAATGTAAGTTGTTCTAATATATTTACCTACTGGGAAAGTTTAAAACTTTTTTTGTGATTCCTAGGATTTCTTAAAAGTCAAAACATGAACATTGTTACTAACTGACTAAAGTTTGATTATTTTCCCAAGCATATTGTTTTTTCTCTACTTTGTCGATGTTAATTTGGGTGTATTAATTGTGTTGCTAAAGTATCCATTTCATCAACTGATGGAACAGAGAGAGTTTTCTTATTTTTCGGAGCTTTCTTAGTTTTAAATAATCGTTTTTGGGGTTCGATATTTTTGTTACTTGGAGCAATCATTGGAAGTGGGAATGATTTGCGCTGAGCTTGATTATTTCGAATTGCTTCCAAAGTTGGTTGTATAGGAGCAACTATCGTTTTAATGGCCTCAATTTCTTCCAGTGTTTGAGTGTTAAAAATAAGTTCCTGAATAGTTTGGACAAGTTTCTTTTGTTCTTCAAAAACAACTTGTGATTCCTTTTTTTGGTGCTCAGTGCCATCACAAGGTTTGCAGTTTCTTCTGCTTTGTCAACTTCATTGACATCACTGATCATATAATCTAAAAAAGTGTTCCTACTACCCTAATAGCACAAGGACGTCCAATGGACGTCCATTGGACGTCCTTCACGGACTTTAGGGACGTCCTTTGGACGTCCGTTTTCGTCCGAGGAACGTCCTTTATACGTCCTATTTTGGTCCAAATGTCGCGCTACCGAACGTCCATTGGACGTCCATCTAAGGTCCGAGGGGACGTATATTGGAACTTAATCGGACGCAAATTGGACCTTAATCGGACGTCCTAGGGGACGTAAATTGGACCTTAATCGGACGTAAATTGGACCTTAATCGGACATAAATTGGACCTTAATCGGACGTCCTAGGGGACGTAAATTGGACCTTAATCGGACGTAAATTGGACCTTAATCGGACGTAAATTGGACCTTAATCGGACATAAATTGGACCTTAATAGGACGTAAATTTGACCTTAATCGGACGTAAATTGGACCTTAATCGGACGTAAATTGGACCTTAATCGGACGTAAATTGGACCTTAATCGGACGTAAATTGGACTTTAATCGGACGTAAATGGGACCTTAAGCGGACGTAAATTGTACCTTAATCGGACGTAAATTGGACCTTAATCGGACGTCCTAGGGGACGTGAATTGGACCTTAATCGGACGTCCTAGGGGACGTGAATTGGACCTTAACAGGACGTCCAATTTTGGTCCAAAGGCCAAGTTGTTAAACGTCCAATGGAGGTCCACCTAACGTCGGAGGGGACGTTCGGTGGACGTCATTTGGGCATTCATAGGATGTCCCAGTTTGGTCCAATGTCTTGCTGCTGAACATCCATCTAACGTCCTGGAAGGTCATTCGGTGGACGTCTAGCGACGATATTTAGACCTGTGGAGAATGTATTGTGGGAAATAAAAAATATATTTTTTAAGGAACTTATATTTCATCTTATATCAAATTACAATTATTGGATATTACAGTATTTACATTAAATTACAATACACTTCTCCAAGAAATTAACGCACCACCTTAAATATGGGGTATATTTGATGTCTCGTATTTCCTAAACCTGTTGTCCCATCTAAGTGATGTTTTTATAATATTATAGCCTAGGCTATAGGTTACCTCCTTAAGCTTGTCATGCTGTAATATATGTATATTATATCATATCGCTCTCTATAGTAATGTGATATAATATATATTACAGTATAGCTCCCTGTGCATGACAAGCATAAGGAGGTAACATATTCTAGGGCCTAGGCTAGAATATTATAAAAAAAATCACTTAGATGCAACAACAGGTTTAGGAAATTCGAGACATCAAAAATGCCCAATTTTTAAGGTGGTGCGTAATGGGCTGTATATACAGGGTGTAACAAAAATACAGGTCATAAATTAAATCACATTATTCTGGGACCAAAAATAGTTCAAATGAACCTAACTTACCTTGTACAAATATGCACATAAAAAGTTACAGCCCTTTGAAATTACAAAATGAAAATGGATTTTTTCGATTATATCGAAAACTATTAGCGATTTTTTATTGAAAATGGACATGTGACATGTGGCATTATTATGGCAGGAATATCTTAAAGAAAAATTATGGTGAAATTTGTGCACCCCATAAAAATTTTATGGGGGTTTTGATCCCTTAAATCCTCCCAAACTTTTGTGTATGTTCCAATTCAATTTTATTATTGTGGTACCATTAGTTAAATTCAATATTTTTGTTTCTTAGTATTTTTCAGATAAGGCAGTTTTTATCGAGTTGCGACTTCTTTTTTAATATGTCCACGTAAAAATTTTATGGGGGTTTTGTTCCTTTAAACCCCCCAAATGTTGTATGTTCCAATTAAACTATTACTGAGGTACCATTAGTTAAACAGAGTGTTTTCAAAACTTTTTTGCCTCTTTGTATTTTTTCGATAAGGCACGTTTTATCGAGTCTGGCTTCTTTTTTAATATGGTTCAAAATATACCTAAAAATGTAAAGCATAAATAAGTTTGCATATTATTACCAAGTCTCCATAATCGTACTTAACCATATACAAATATGTGGTGGATTTGACAAATATTCACAATATTTCGATAAAAATTGACTTTTCGAAAAAGCAATAAGAGGCAAAAAAGTTTTTAAAACGTTTAAATGGTAGGTACTACAATAATAATTAAATTGAAACGTGCACAAAAGCACATTGTTTTCGATACATTGGAAAAAATCACTTTTCATTTTGTAACTTCAAATGAGTGATAAAGGCACAGAGACTTAGATCACGAGGTCACATTGAAAGGATGCCAAAAACGAGGACTCCGAAAAGGGTACTAAACTACACTATAGCTTCAAGAAAGAGAAGAGGAAGACCGGAAAATAGATGGAAGCAAGAGGTCGAAAAAGATTTGGAAAGAATGGTGTTACAGGGTCAGAAAAGAAAAATGAATAAGAGGAAGGAATGGAGAAAAATCACATATCAAGCCAGAGAAGATCTCAGTACATAAAGAAACGTGAAAATGAAGAAAAAACAAACTTTTCAAGCCATGGGCCTCTAAGGCCCTTGGTGCTATTAATATATAACTTCAAAGGGCTGTAACTTTTCTTTTGTGCACATTTGTACTAAGGTAAGTTAGGTCCAATCAAACTATTTTTGGTCCCAGGATATGTGATTAAATTTATGACCTGTATTTTTGTTACACCCTGTATATATATAAAGGTTATATTTGGTTCTTGGGACATCAAAGTATATTTTTTAGACATTCCCTGGATATAGTCACTGATGTGACATACCTCCGATTTGTTTTTTCATGAGTTTTGTAAGAGAGACTAAAAACTTTTTTATGGTTACCTCCTGTTTTCATATATTTTTTGACATGTTTTGTAGTAAATTCAACTATCTATTTACTACAAGACATGTCAAAATTTACATGTGAAAGCAGGAGATGATCCTAAAAATGGTTTTTCGTCTCCTACAAAATTCATGAAAAATCAGATAGGAGAATTTGTACATTACAATTCTCTGATGTTTGGGAAAAAGGGCTTAAGTCAGAAATGCACATCGATAATGTTTTGATGATTTCTGGACCAGAAAAATCGGCTCTTTTTATTGGTACATACAGTTTACGTCTACAACAGTTTTTTGCTGGTCCAGAAATCATCAAAACATTAGCAATGTGCAATTCTGACTTACGCCCTTTTTGCCAAACATAAAAAAAGCAATCTGGTCATAACTGACCAATGAGCAATTTTAATTTAACCTAAATTACTAATGTTTCTTAAAATGAAGAGCTTACCCGATAGCGTCTCTTATCTAATCTAACAAGATCGTGCACTATTCTAACATACACAGCCACATCACGCACTATGCTCTGCTTTTCACTATCACCTATCACTCAAACTAGTTCAAAAGGCTTTGTCCTCTTCAATCTTCTAGTTTGCCCAGTAGTATCGAGGAGGATTTCCTCAATATTCTTGTACTTATTTAAGTTGTTTGTCGGGATTCCTGCTATCTTCTTGATGATTATATCCAGGTTCCATTCCTAGGTATTAATATTTGTTTATAAAGTAATAACTTATTATGCATGGACAATGTTGTTTCTTCCAATTAGCCAATACACTTTTTATATCTTTATTTTGGTTATATCTGGTTTTTTGTAGACCACTTTCAGCTGATTCTAAAAAAAATTAAAATGAACGGTAATTTTTCTATTCTTTACAATTAAAAATCAAAATATTTACAGGTAATACATGCATAAATGATTCGTTTCATAAAGAAAATTGAAAACGGATTTTATAATACTTACATAATTGTCCAGCCATAGCCAAAACTAGCATACTAAACAGTACAGTTGAGTACAGCAAAAAAAGCCACTAATTTCCATTTTTCACCCCCTTATCGATGCATTTTTTTCCAATCAAAATTTTTACTAAATTTTTAGGTTATCTTATGATGAAAATGAAATAATTGATGACTTGATGACCAATGACCACGCGACGCTACATAGATACTCGCGCGGCAAATTTGAAAATTAACGCAAATTGAATAGTAAATGGCCTCTCTTTAGAGTATGGAAAATTTTACCCCTCCAGGAGGACATTGTACTCTTTTCATAGAATATCTTGTGGTAACTTTCCAGCCATAATTTAATCAGATGTTCACGGAATAGAACTTTGATAGTAGAATTCCTGGAATGTTTTGTTGTTAGGGGAAACTTTTATTTTATTTATTCTTGAATATTTCCTGTTGTTAAACATTGTAACCAATAATTTACAAATAAGATTTTCATTACATTACATGAAATCAAAACATGTTTTGGATATTAAACTATATAGTTTTATAATTGTAATAATTTAATATACAATTTTGAATTAAGATTTAATCTTTCGATCTAATCGATTTAAACTACAGTAAAACTTGTGTTACCGGCCCCCTGCCAACACCGGCCACCTGTACTAACGGCCAGTTTAAAAATTCCCCACACTAATTACAGTAAAACCTGTCAGTAACGGCCGCTAAAAATGAAAAAGCTATTGGCCGATATAGAAAGGTGACCGGTATTGCCAGTTTTTGTAGTCTAGATATAATTGGTTTGGGGAATTTTTAAACTGGCCGTTAGTACAGGTGGCCAGTAACACAGGTTGTACTGTATATCTAGGCTACAAAAACTGGCAATAACGACCACTTTTCTATATCGGCCAATAGTTCTTTCATTTTAGTGGCCGTTAGTGACAGGTTTGACTGTATTTCATTAACGTAAAGTTAACGCAAGTTAATATTTTATTGAATTATTTTGCTATTTGATCTCGTAATTGGTATAATGTGTCCAATATAAGCGTTCATAAAACGTCCGTATTTCGTCCAGTATGGACGTCCAAAGTCGGACGTCCAAAGGACGTCCATATTTATTCCGTCCGAAGGACGTCCATATTTATTCCTTCCGAAGGACGTCCAACATGGGACGTCCGTTTATAGTCCATGGACGTTAGGACCAAAAATGGACCTATTTTGGACGTCCAAATGACGTCGTGTGCTATTAGGGAATTGTCCGTATTTCGTCCAGTATATATACGTCCATATTTGTTCCATCCGAAGGACGTCCAACGTCGGACGTCCATTTTTATTCCGTCCGAAGAATGTCCAACGTCGGACGTCCAAAGGACGTCCATATTCATTCCTTCCGAAGGACGTCCATATTTATTCCTTCCGAAGGACGTCCAACGTCGGACGTCCAAAGGACGTCCATTTTTATTCCGTCCGAAGGACGTCCAACGTCGGACGTCCAAAGGACGTCCATATTTATTCCTTCCGAAGGACGTCCAACGTCGGACGTCCAAAGGACGTCCATTTTTATTCCGTCCGAAGGACGTCCAACGTCGGACGTCCAAAGGACGTCCATATTTATTCCTTCCGAAGGACGTCCAACATGGGACGTCCAAAGGACGTCCATTTATAGTCCATGGACGTTAGGACCAAAAATGGACCTATTTTGGACGTCCATTGGACGTCGTGTGCTATTAGGGTATGTTATATGAATATAAAATTAGGTAAGTACAAAATGTTATTCAAAAAAATAAATAAGTTTGATTCTGTACTATTGTAAAAGAAACATAATAAAATTGTAAGTATACCCACCTGATAAAACTTCTTTGCAAATACTTGTTGGGTTTTTCTGTATAAACTTGCACACTAACAGCCTTATTAATAAAAATCGCTTAGTCCGAATTTAGTCTCGGACTAGCTAGTCCGAGATTAAGCGAGTACTAACTTCATTTTAAGAACGTCATTAATAAACATGGACTAAGCTCGGACTAACTAAACCTTCCTTAGTCCTAGTTACAACAAATTTAAGTTGGCAACTCTTGTGAAATAGAAGAAAAATGTCAAGAAATTGACGGTGACAGCGACATTTTGTTTGAAATTTGTCATTTTTTCTTCGGTTAGGTTTAGATCATTTCATCATTTGCATTTTCCGTTTGTTTGGTTTGTTTTTGTTAATATAACTGTTTTTGATCGATTTTAATTGCAAAATGAGTGGAGGTGGAGAAAAACAAAAAAGAATTCGCTCCATAAATTGGGACGAAGAAGAAAAGGTAAGTTATTTGCTTATCTACAATACAAATTTCATGTTTGATTGATTTTTTTGTAATATTTCAGCAATTGTTTCGCAGTGTATTCAAGGAATACTCACATATAATAGAGAATAAATCACTAAACACAAATGCAACTAAAGCAAAAACAAAAGCCTGGGAAACAGTCCATAAAAAGTGAGATATTTTATTTTAATGCCCTTTTAATAACATTCTATTAAAATTTTAATAATTTTATGAACATTTTTAATTATGCACTTAAAAATTTCATTTACTTCTTTTCTTTTAATTATCCATAATATACTTTATATACAATTCAACATTTCAGGTTCAATGAATTAAATAGTAAACAAAGAGACCTGCGACAACTGCAAAATCAGTGGAAACATATGAAAATAAATGCCCGCAAAGTATGTAGCAGTTATAATAAAGAACTGAGGAAGACTGGCGGTGGAGAAGGACCACCAATGCCTAATCAAGATGTAATGGAGATAAAAGATATTATGAATCCCGCAGAATTATTGCGGGATCACAATGAACATGACTCTGATGGCTCGGTGAGTTTTCATGTAATAGGTAGGGTTATATACATTATATTTTATATATATTTTTTGTCAACAGGTGATGCCAGCAATACAATTTCTTGAAATGGGAACTAGTATTAATGAAATGGGACCAAGTACCAGTGCAATGGGACAAAGCACCAGTAATATTGGACTAAATACTAGTGAAGAACTGGAAATTCAGTTAAAGGTCAGTAGATTTATCATACTTAAAATATCAATATTTCCTTATCAAATTTTTTTATTATCATCAACTGAGATTTCTGTTGTAATCTAATGACCACAATTATGTAAATATATAATATACTCTACATTTTAAAAAAAGTATATAAATATTGCATTACCAAATAAGTACTTTTAGTTAAAGAAATGTTTATATAATAGATTCTAGAATTATTACAGTCTCTGCTATCAAAGTAGTAAAATTTTTGGAATATTGTATATATAGAATCCCTTCTCTTAGTAATATTTCCTTATTAAATGTTTTAGTATCACCAACTGAGATTTGTGTTGTAATCTAATAGTCAAAATTATGCAAATATGGGTATCTATGTACTCATTATATACATTTTAAAAAAGTATAAATATTAGATTACAAAATAAGTAATTTCAGTTAAAGAAACCCAAATATAGTACAGATTCTAGAGTTACAGTCTCTGCTATCAAAACATTAAACAATATATGATATGGCCTTGGTAAGACTATACATTTATTACACTCATATTGGTGATCTAATATTGTAGATGTTTTTATTATGTAAACATTTTAAAATTTTAGTATTGAAATAATAAAAATTTTCTTTTTGATGATGTTCAAATGGTTTTTAATCATAGAACATTGATATCTTCGTGCATTATCAAATATGGAATATGGGTAAAATAGTAAGGTTAAAGTTTTCGTTTTGCCTCGTTTTCCTGAATGCTTTCTTCTTCTTTCTTTTCTTTTCTCTGGGCACTGCTCTTAGACAACTTGCCAGCTCGGTAGAATATTGTTCCAACAAAAATCACAAACTAGTTTGCGGCTGGTTGAATTCGCACATGCGTATTGTGCAGCAGTCAGAAACTGTTATGAACTAGTTTGTGATTCTTTGTAGGAACAAACCTATTAAGAATTAGTTGGGTGGATAGAGTCACGAATGTCGAGGTGTTGAGAAGAATGGGAAAAGAAAGACAGGTCTTAAATACAATTAAAGTTAGAAAACTGCAATATCTGGGACATGTCATGAGGGGCAAGCGTTATAACTTGTTGCAATTAATAATACAAGGAAGAATACAGGGTAGAAGGAGTCTTGGAAGAAGATGCAACTCCTTGTTAAACAATTTGAGAGCTTGATTTAACTGCACTTCTGCTGATCTCTTTAGAGCAACGGTATCGAAAGTGTGAATTGCCATGATGGTTGCCAACCTTCTTAAAGGAGACGGCACATGAAAAAGATTTATCATAGACATAAGTTTATATGCAGTATGATTAACCTAAACATTTTTTTTTCAGATATTTGACAAGGAATTTAAAGAAAATAAAGAATTCCCACAACAAATGTTAGAGGTTAGTTAATTTAACATAGAATTAATTATACAATTAATAAACCTATTGATGGGTTTTACTAATAACAAATAGTAGTTTAAGCATTTGATGAATAAATTTATTCAACTCATAAAACCAACATATCTATGTTCCACCAATGTCAAATAAGACTTACTTTCATTATTTATCAAATAAATATATATTTTTAAAAAAATTATTGAGAAGTTAATGCCTTTTTAAATATCTATAAAGAAGATTCGTCAGTTTAACTGTAAATTATCAAAATTGTATTTAAACACAATAGAAATATAATTGACTAATAAATTTTACTCTACCAACACTTAACTACTCACTGATTTATTTGTTGTTGGTTAAACCGGCCCTTATATATCATTTAAAGTCCAGATTATAAGCATCTTGCTTTTTTTTACTTATAATTAGGATTTTTAGTAAAAATGCTTATTTTAAAGATATTATCTTGAAGTACATTATCTGAAGTAAATTATCTTTAAAATAAGCATTTTTACTCAAAATCCCAATTATAAGCAAAAAAAAAACAAAAAAGCAAAATGCTTATAATCTGGACTTTAATCATTATCATGTAAATAATTAGTACTTAATAATATCTATACAAAACAAAATCTATGGAAAATGTTCATTTACTATTATTTGTTGCAGACACCAAAAAACAGTTCATTAGAGAGGGCCACTGCTAAGTCTAAAAATAGCCTGAAGGTATTTAATTATAACTTCTGGTAACTAAATATTGGAAAATGTTTATTTATTGTTATTTTTTGCAGATAGGAAAAAGTAATTTAACAGAGGGGGCTGCTGCAAAGGTTTCTAAGGTATTTAATTACACAACTTCTAGTAACTGCTCTGTTTATGTATATAGTAGATGGTAGGATCTTAAATAAAGCTAACTGTTGACTTCCAAACATGAAGCCTTTCATTCTTCTATTTTTTTAACTATGATTTCAATTTCCAGGATGAAGAATACATAAAAAATATAACAGAATATTCGCGTGAGTTAAAAGAAAAAGAGCACAATAGGCATATGGAAATTATGGAACTCCAACACAACAGGCAAATGAGGTACATGAGACTAAAACATGAAATGGAAAAAAGGGAACACGAAATTAAAATGAAGGTTCAAGCGGAACTTTTGAAACATGCTTCATTGAAGACAAAAATGTTAGAGGCAGAATCACAAAATAAATAATATTATGTACATATATTATAAGAAATAAAATGATAATATAATTTGTTTTTATACTTTTTTACTACTATAACTATATACTATGTTGTGAAATTAAAGGAGATGAAACTAGCAGAGGTGGAAAATTATCAATAGAAACCCGTAAAATTTATATTATATTAATAGTTTCCCACTTTTAGACGTATCGGAGGAGTTTGACAACAACTACCGTGACCTGTGACAGTTTGACTCTGATACATCTAAAGGTGGGAAACTATCAATATAATGTAAATTTATTTGTTTTTATTGATAATTTTTACCTTTTCTAGTTTCAACTCTTTTTATTTCACAACATAGTATGTTTTCCATCTTTTGTGGGTTATTGGCAGGCTCACCACTGTCAATATAGGTAAGGAAAAGTATTGGCAAAAACTCACAAAGTGAATATGAATACAACAGATATTTTGGATGATCTTTTTTATTCACATTCACTTTCTAGTTTTTGCAACTAAGCTAATCATCTCCCACACAAAACTAAGACAATAGTATTCAGTAAAGAACCAATCAGATGTAAAATAGAAATTTATGGTATCAGTATTGAACAAATAATGGAAATAAAATATCTTGGAATTACATCGTTAAGCTATTAAGACTTGGACAAAAAAGTTAGAATTCAAGTACAAAAAGCAAATAGACTGGCAAGATGTCTTAATAACATTATATGGTGAAAGCGACATACTAACACTGAGATGAAGTCAAGAAATATTTATAAAGCCAGTGTAAAATCAATATTGACATTGCATCAGACACAACACAAAGACTACTGGAAACGGCAGAAATGTCAGCATTAAAAAGAATTACCGAAAATACGCTGAGAGATCGAAAGAGGAGTGAAGATTTTAGATGACTTATGTAATGTACAGTGTATAAATGATTAACAACTTAAAAAAGGAATATAATAACCATATAAGCATAATGGGGGAGACATGGATGATCAAAATAACAAGAGATAAATCACCAATTGATAGAAGTATTGGCTGACTGTACAAAAGATGCAGTGACAACATCCCATATACGAGTAGGTATCAATCTGTCAGTGAACAAGCAGAATTGCTTATAAAGAGGAAGAAGAAAAATAATAATAATAAAATGTGTTTTGATAACTTTTTATTTGCAATAATAAAGGTTGTATTTTTTTAACATCCGTCCAAATATATTTGCCAAACTCTTTGAGAAGGAATTGGGTAGTATCTATCTCCATTCAACTAAAAATTATCATTAATAAATGCAGCTCTAGCTGCATTTCCTCTAATGTTATTATTAATTGCAGGTATTACTGGTATGTCTTCATTTCCTGGTTGGTCAATATTTTCAATCATATCCCGGTGGTGGATGGCAATATTGTTAAGTATTGCCAGCGCTACAATGTACAATTTGGTGTTATCTAATTTGGTTTTAAACCCATCTAGTAAACAGCGAAATCTTTGCTTCCACACACCGAAACATCGTTCCACAGTGTTGCGGGTTTGTATATGTGCCCTGTTATAACGTTCCTCCTGTTGTGTTGTCGGATTTAGGACTGGAGTGAATAAATAAGGGGAGCAGGCATAGCCTGAATCTCCCAATAGTCTCCCTTTGAATTCTGACTGCTCGAACCTACGTTTTAATCTGCACTCATTGAATATTCTGGAGTCATGAGTGCTGCCTCTCCAGTGAGCTACTATGTCCATAATTTCCAAATTAGCATTGGCCACAACCTAAAAGAGAACATATTTATCTCTTGAAATATACAAAAACACTTTTATTTCACAATCATTTTATTTACAACCCGTAACAACTGTTTTGAGAAAATGTTTAAAAACAATTGTCTAGATTTATAAATAAAATCAATGGGAAAATGTACAGATGTCTTGTATGCAGAGATGAGTGCGTTAATAACCGGCAAATTAACGTAAAAGATGGAAATCATATTAGGTTGTGACATAAAAAGAGATGAACCTAGTAGAGGTGAGAAATTTAGCAATAGAAACGTATAAAATTACATTATATTGAATGTTTCCCTCCTTCAGACGTACCGGACGAGTTTGACAACTAACACTGCGACAGCCACAGTTTTAGTTGACATACTCATCTGATACGTCTAAAGGTGGGAAACTATCAATGCAATGTAAATTTATACGTTTCTATCGCTAAATTTTTCACCTCTACCAGTTTCATCTCTTTTTATCTCACAACTTAATATGCTTTCCATCTTTTGCGTTTATTTTGCCAGTTATTAGCACGCTCATCACTCTATTTTAAAAGTCATTAAAGTGTAAACTTTCATCAAGTATATTCCAAATCAGTCTACAATTACTCTTAACTTACTTGTACATTTATTGAACTGTATCCTTTTCTGTTTATGTAATATTGCCCAATGTTTCCACCCACTTTTGGAATTCGAATATGGGTGCAGTCAATAGCTCCAACCACTTGCCTAAACCCACATATTCCATAAAACCCAGCAATCACTCTATTTTGCTCCAGATCATTTTGTGGCATTTTAATCCACTGAGCTCTGTGTACTACCAGAGCTAAAGCAACTTGTTTACAGACAAGCGAAACTGTTGGCTGGCTGATACCAATAATATCTGCAGCATCATCTTGAATCTGTTGAGATTATGAAGAAATCAGTAAATTTAGAGCAGTAGAAAATTTATAATATAAGTACACTTTTATTACTAACTTTGATAATAATTACTTACTTCTCCACGTGCCCAAGTTCTTATTGCACACAAGACTTTTATGTGTGGAGGTACATGTCCACCTCTAAAATCGCCAGCTAAGTCATTTCTGACCATGTCAATTATAAAAATTGCAGTGGCTTTTGAAAAGCGGTATTTGGTTTTGAATTCACCTTCTTCTAATTCCTCTAAAGGATTTTTTCTAATTTTATATATTTTTATGTGTCTCGGAATATTCCGCTGATTTCTATACTCATTTATTTCTTGTATTAATCTTAAATCGTCTATAAAATAGTCCCTCTCCATTATAAAAATAATATTGATTTATGTAAAAACAAATAAAACGTTTTTAAGGTTATGAACACCAACCGTCAATGTCACGTTAGTCTTGATTTAAACCTGCTATTACATTGGATTAAATTTTAGTCCGAGACTAGAGAGGGTTTAGCTTAGTTCAGGGTTAGTCGCTGTTTATTAATAGGGATATTGCCTTAGTCCGAGGACTAAAGTTAGCCCGGCCTTAGTACGTGTTTATTAATAAAGGCAGTAAGTGTACATGTTTACACATATTCCACTTAATGCTACAGTCTACACATGTACATGCATAACGGTGAATACACACACCACATTCACTACATTCAAGCTTGCATGTACATTCTGACTGTATCAGAACAAAGTTTTCATTTCTTGAAGCTGATGGTACCAACCAACCATCATCAATTGCTTCAACTTTACTTATATCCAGCATTTCACTTGTTTTGTGTCCTTGCCTTAATTCAGATAATTTAGTGCACACCTTCCCCTTATGAACACAATAAGTCTTTCAAAAAGTTTAAAGTACAAGCCTGGGTTGACATAATATCTAATTAATACAACAGTAATTTGGAATTACTACCCATTTATTAAACGAAGGTACATATTACGTAAATATAACTAATTACATGTAAACAACCATTCATGAGGACGACATGCTCCTATGAAAGTAGTTCGCGCATGCTTGTAAATAATTCTTCGTTGCGCGCGCCCGACGCAGTTGATAGTCCGAGAGCTGGATACATTACACTCCTCCCTCCTAGATGAATTTACTCATCATAGTCCTCCAAATACTTTGGAGGTTTTCTTATTCGAGCGGGTGGCTTCTTGACTTCAGAGACCTGCTCTCCAAGTTCTGGTTCTGGATCTACCAAATCGTTAGGATGCGGGAAAAGCTGTTGCGGAGTTTCGCGTATTCCCGTTTCCATCGAGGTTGACGGTGTAACTTCGTCTGTGGTTTCCTGGTCACATACACGAGTTCTTATTTGGTCAGAATGACGACGTAAAATTTTACCATCAGGTGTTTGAACTTTGTAGCTTAATGGCCCGGTGGTTTCAATTATTTTGGAAGGAAGCCACTTTTGACCAGGAGTAAATGACCTTGCAAATACAGTCTCGTTTTCGTGAAAAACTCTGGGCCCTGCTTCCTTGGGATATTTGATCTCTTGTTTGGATAGCATCTCTTTCCTAAAATCAGGCTGTAGACGATCAAAAAGTGAGCCTAACTTCCGCCCCATTAATATTTCGGATGGGCATCTCCCTGTCGCACAATGGGGTGTAATGTGCTGAGTAAGGAGATATCTGTGCAATGCTACTTGTATGTTGGTTTGTTCATTGCTATCTGTCATTTTCTTAACTGCATTTTTTACATTTTGTATATACCATGCGCTCCGCTTGCCCATTACTACTTGGATGGTACGGTCCAACCAATGCTTGTCTAATAAGGTTTTTCTTTAAAAAATCTTGGAACTCAGCCGACGTAAAACTAGTTCCGTTATCCGATACGACAACATCTGGGATGCCATGAGTGGCAAATAAACCGCGTAAAATGTCTATAGTCACAGCACTAGAGGTATTTGGAACGATTTTTACCTCCAACCACTTTGAATATGAGTCTATGATTATCAGAAACATTTTCCCTTTAAATGGACCGGCAAAATCGAGGTGTATCCTTGTCCATGGAGCTCTGGCCCACTCCCACGGATGGATTGGAGCCTTTTTTGGCATATTTCTAGACTCCTGGCACTCGCTGCATGTATTTACTAGGTGTTCAATTTGCTTGTCGAGATTTGGCCACCAAACATATGAGCGTGCCAGTGACTTCATTTTTACGATTCCAGGGTGTGCTGAGTGTAGCAAGTTCAGTATTGTTTTCCTCCCTCCAAGTGGAACTATTACCCTCGTACCCCATAACAGGCAGTCTTGATAACAGCTAATTTCGTGTTTACGTTGTAGATAAGGAGTATATTCGTCTGAAAATTTAATTTTCTCCTCAGGCCAGCCTTTCCATGCCCACTGCAAAACTTTAGATAACACTGGGTCTTTCTTAGTTTCATTAGCGATGTCTTTGGCACAGATTAGTTTTTCTGGGATGTTCTCGAGCATCAAAACGTCATCTGAGTTTGGCGGTTCTGGCGTATTTACCTTTTGTGGCAACCTGCTAAGAGCATCTGCATTCTGAATTTTTGCACCAGGTATGTAGCATAATTCGTAATCATACGCAGATAACATAAGGGCCCATCTAAGCATTCTGGGTGACAGTATCTCTGGGACACCTTTTTTTTGGATTAAAAATACCCAGCAATGGTTTATGGTCCGTTTTTATGCTTATTCTCCTGTAATATACATATTCATGGAATTTTTTAACGCCCGATATTATGGCCAGTGCTTCTTTGTCGATTTGGGCGAAGTTTCGTTCCGCAGACGATAGAGTACGACTATGGTACGCCACTGGATATTCGCGTCCCTCATCATCGCGCTGGCTAAGCACACAACCTACCCCGTAAGGGCTAGCATCACACGTCAAAAATAAATCCTTCCGTTCACTGTAATGTCCCAACACCGGTTCTTTTGCCAAAATGTCTTTTAATAATTCAAAAGCTTTTTGTTCTTTGAAACGCCACTGCCAAGGAACGTCCTTTCGGAGCAGTGCATGTAACGGATTTGCAATAGTTGCCTTGTCTTTTAGGAAAACATGAAAAAAATTTAAAAGTCCAAGAAAAGCTTGTAATTCGGTTTTATTAGTCGGAGCAGGCGAATTGGTGATGGCCGCGATTTTGTCTTTAGTGGGACGTAAACCGTCTTCACTAATTTGAAACCCGAGAAACTCTATTGTCTTTGTTCGAAAAACACACTTTTCCTTACGTAAATGCAGCCCAACCCGTCTTCCTGGAAACGCGATAATACTGCGCGCACTTTTGAGTCTAAATCTATTTCTGAGGTACCTCCTATTAAAATGTCATCGTAATACGGTAGTACACCCGAAATACCAGTTAATCTAGTGTCTATGAATTTTTGAAAAATTTGTGGAGCCACGGATATACCGAACTGTAAACGATTGCATTTAAAAGCTCCCTTACGCGTAATAATTGTCTGTGCCTCCGCAGCTTCGCGGTTGACACTCAACTGCAGATAAGCTTGCGCCATGTCCAGTTTTGCAAACACTTTACCGCCCGCGAGAGTGGATAAAATGTTCTGTACCGCTGGCACTGAATAAGGTTCTGAATTTAGCGTTAAGTTCAATGTAGATTTGTAATCGCCGCAGATCCGAACCTCTCCGTTTTCTTTGCAAACGGTCACAATTGGGGTGCACCATTTTGGGTGTGTAATCGGCTCTACAACACCCTGCGCTATAAGCCTGTCCAATTCAGCTTCAATCTTGTCTTTTAGTGCAAAGGGAACCTTACGTGCTTTTAGCATAATTGGCCTTACATTTTTGTCTAACGAAAAACTTACTGGGGGACCCCGGTAAGATCCCAAATCCGTGTTAAATACATCTGGGTATTCTTCTTGATAATTAATAATGGAATAAATCTGACTTACCCCTGCTATGGTTAATCCTAACCTCTCAAACCAGTTTCTACCCAGAAGACTGGCGCGGTTTCCTTCCGTGACTATAAGGGGAAGCTTGGCTGATCGTTGACCCCTTTTCACATCCACTAGACACTCACCCAGTATGGGTATCACTGTATTTTGATAATCGCGTAGAATAACACTGGATTGATTTAATTTAGGTCGATTTTCACTAAATATTTTATGGTAGGTCGATTTGCTAATCACTGAGAAACTTGCGCCCGAATCAACCTCCATTATCACATTTTTGTCATTGAGTAGCACGTCTACTAAATATTTACCGGTAATGCTATCAGACGTCACGTTAAATAACGAAAAATTATAGTCGCTACTTTGATAACAAACACTTTGAGTATTTGATGTCGATTCCTCGGTAGTCTGATGCACTTTGCGTCTTTGATTTTGGTCTTTCTTCTTACCAAAACAAGCTATTTCAATGTGTCCAATTTTCCTGCAAAATGTACAGGTTGATTGAATGTGTTCACAATGTTCAGGAGAATGTTCCTTTTCGCACCGAAAATACTTTTTCCGTTCGCGATCCGCTGATTTTTGTTTTGATTCTCCTGGCTGATTTCTACGAAAACTTACTGCGTTCACCTCTGTGTTTAACTCACTCTCCCGTAACACCTGCAAACTTTGAACAGCCACTTCGTGTGCCAGGCACATGTCTTGCACGTCTTTAAGTTTTAACTTTTCTGTGGCGAGCAACTTTTGCTGTAAGGTCTCATCAAGAATCCCACAGACTAATCTATCTCGTAGCATTGTGTCCAGGGCAGTTCCGAAACCACATGGCTCTGCCAATTTTCGCTATTCTTTTAGATACACAGAAATTGTTTCACCAGTTTGCTGATTTCGCCTATAAAACTTGAATCTGCAGACAATTTCAGACGTTTTTGGCGCAAAATGTTTTTTCAACTCTGCAGTGATCTCTTCGTAGTTCGAATCACTAACTTTTGCTGGTGCAACCAAAGACCTTATAATTTCATAAGTATTTGCCCCACACAGACTCAGAAATGTGGCTCTTTGCTTCTCTGGATCGGTAATATTATTGGCCGTGAAGAAAAAATCCATACGTTCGACGTAGGAGTCCCAATTTTTTGGCTCATTAGTATTGAAATTTTCTATGCTTCCGTAAGCTGCCATGTTTACTAACCTTGTCTTATTATATCTCCGGGATGAACAAAGCACTTAAATTCCATTTATCCTCGCCGCCAGTTTAAAGTACAAGCCTGGGTTGACATAATATCTAATTAATACAACAGTAATTTGGAATTACTACCCATTTATTAAACGTAGGTACATATTACGTAAATATAACTAATAAAATGTAAACAACCATTCATGAGGACAACATGCTTAGTCCTGTCGCCAGGGGGGGTACAACGGCCTCCTTAATTCAGATGGACTTACCCAAGTTTTTTTTATATATTTTGACCCGTAGAATACGAATTTTTTGGGTAACAGCTGATCCGGATGTCGATAAGATTGTTATAGACAAAGAACTTGAGGAATTATATAACAGCGATTTCTCGCAAAACAAAACATCTTTTTGTATTTTTTGGGTCATTTTAAGCAAAAAATATTCCTACAAGTTTTTTCGTAGAATGCATAGTTTTCGAGATAACCGCGGTTGAACTTTCAAAAAATCGAAAAATTGCAATTTTTGAACCCGAATAACTTTTGATTAAAAAATAAAGCAGCAATTCTGCTTAACGCATTTAAAAGGTTAAGTCAAATTATATCGGTTTTAATTATTTGCATTGCTAAAAATTTACTTTTTTATTTTTAAAAAAAGCCGTAAACACATAGTGTTTCCAGTGCCTAATACATGCGTTTTAACGCATGCTACGTAGAAATTGCCTCGCTTGCACTTGTAGCTACTCTACCTACTCTTTCGATTTTACCCACTAGGTATCTATAGCTTTGTTTAACAATAAAATAATAAATTTTTGGCAATGCAAATAATTAAAACTGATATAATTTGACTTAAACTTTCAAATGCGGTAAGCAGAATTGCTACTTTATTTTTTAATCAAAAGTTATTCGGGTTCAAAAATTGCAATTTTTCGATTTTTTGAAAGTTCAACCGCGGTTACCTCGAAAACTATGCATCCTACGAAAAAACTTGTCAGAACATTTTTTGCCTAGAATGACCCAAAAAATAAAAAAATATGTTTTGTTTTGCGAGAAATCATTGTTATGTAATTCCTCAAGTTCTTTGTCTATAACAATCTTATCGACATCCGGATCGACTGTTACCTAAAAAATTCGTATTCTGCGGGTCAAAATATATAAAAAAACCTTGGGTAAGTCCATCTGAATTAAGGAGGCCGTTGTACCCCCCCTGGCGACAGGACTAGCTCCTATGAAAGTAGTTCGCGCATGCTTGTAAATAATTCTTCGTTGCGCGCGCCCGACGCAGTTGATAGTCCGAGAGCTGGATACATTACAAAAAGTTTGTCTCGCACAAAGTTTAATATGGCACTGATGGCTTTGTCTAATCTTTTAACATATTTTCCATTAAGATAAAGGTGCTTAATGGTCCTATGCATCCTCTCTATATGCATGTTGGTATTAAGACCACTATAGAGTCTAAAGCAGTATGCCCAATGTTCTGCTTTATTTACATAATGTTGTTGAAAATAGTTAGCAAATTCCACAGATTCTGGGCTTCCTTGGCAAAACTCCAAAAATGTTTGCATTAAGGTATTAAAAGTTTCTATATCTGTTTCTTGCAACAACATTCTAAGCATTTGGTAAATGAGAATCTAAAAAATATGTTTTAAGACATATTTAAACACATTTATGTATCTTTACCCTTTTTTCCTTATTAATAACTTTTTCTAAATTTTTCCGCCAAGCCCTATCTACATGCCAGGAGCAATAAAGTCTAAAAGTAATATTAAAAACTTAATTAAAATACTAAAACTGCAAATTAAGTATACCTAAATTCAGCAGGATGCATCACTTGTAGCCAAGCATTATTAATAGGCTTCAGCCATATCTGACATGAAGACTCGAGGCTTAATTTTTTTCCCAATTTGTTCTTCAACATGTAAAAAAAAAAGATTTTCATTAGTTCAGCATCATTCCAACTAGAAATTAGAAATGCACTTGGATAGCCTTCTCTGAGATCATCAAGTACAAGTATTGTATGAAGCTCAAATCCATAACCATTTAGCCCATGGGTTCCATCCATACAAATGCAATCGTCACCAAATCTTAAAAAATAAATTTTAAAGATGTAGGTACAAGTACAATTTACAAATATGCCAAAATACTTAAAAAAACAAACCTTAATAATAATTCCTTTTGTCCTTCAGTCATTATCATTAGCACAAAATCTTCTTGTTTCAGTTGAGGGTACTCATTGGATAAACGTCCTTGTGGCTTATAAAATAGAATGGATCCGCTGACTTTAAGCTCATTTACCCAAGCATCAACGCTAATGGCATCATTTGCATGACGGAAAGCAGATCTGTTTAGGTTAAATGCTCTTTCAATGTTGTACAGGTCTTTTTTGTTAGTAAATGGGTTCGCTCTAGTTTACTGTTAGTAACAGAATCCCGTACTTCATCTAGTATAGATTGCAATGGTATTTTTGCAGCTATTTTGGATGCAATATATTGTCGATCTGATGTTGATAGAAAAAGATGCCCCATATCTTCTTTTAATTTATGTCCAACATGAGTATTGCAAAACTGTCCAATAATACCCATTGATTTTATTACTGCCTCATGTTTTCAGTGATCTAATATGTTGCCCCCTTGTTCTGATATTGCCCGATCTATGGCATGTATATTTTATTTTTTTGCAGTTAACACCCTTCTTAAGACCATGCATATTTACAAATGATGAAAAAGTTTGCCTTTCAGTAGTCATTTTCCACCCCTGAAATTCCTCAAATGTTTGAAAGAAAAGTGTTTCACTAGCAACTGTCAAGGAATGTCCTGTTTGGTAATGGCTAATTAGATGTTTGATGATGGTCCTGTAAATGGACACAATGGGCACTTTAGTTCCTTATTGATCACTGCATGTTGTGATCTTCGGTGCATGATTAATTTTTTCAACATGTCAAACTCGTCATTACATTGTTTGTTTGCAATGAAATTTTTTCTTAGCAGGAACTAATTCTTGCATTTTTTCTAAAAATTAAACAAAATAATAAGTAGGATAGATATAGATAATAGAGTGGTTTATTGCCTGACACACTGCAACCTTAACAGATCTATTGTAAACTGTTTAGCCTGTCTTTGTCGTGGCTTATTTCTCCACTACTCAAGAGACTTGTAATTACGTAGGATTATATAGCAAAACAAGAATAATGTTTGTATTCTACCTGCATGTTTTTGTTGTATATGCATCCTTAAGCTACCAAGCTTTACAAAGGTAGCCCTACATTCTTCGCATACAAAAGTTCCATGTTCACCTTTAACTTTTGGTGCCAAGATATCAATTTTTTCTAAAATAATATATAACTTTTAAAAACTTAAATTTCTAATTATGTTAGGTTTGGCACTGTGTTCTTACCAATTGATTACAACCCTGCTGTTAACAGGGTTGGCAAAAACCAAGGTTTTTTTTTTCAAAAAATCAAAAAACTAGGTTTTTGGTTTAAACCAGGTTTATTTGATACAAAGTATAATAAGTCTAAATACTTTAAAAATGAATAAATTATTTTATAAAATAATAGTAATAAACAATGAAAAAAATGATGAAAGACAACTTTTATTTTTATTTACAGCTACAAAAAATTAATATAACAAAAAAATATAATTTTCAAACGTAATAATATTCAAAATAACTAAATTCATATGTAAAAAATATAGAATTTATTAATCTTGATTTTCGACATCTGCTGTAGAAACTGTATTCAAAATTTTAAATACTCAAGGAGGCTCAATAAAATATCAGGTTTGTTTATTAAAATCCAGTTGGTTTAAACCAAAGTTTTAAGCATATTGGTTTAAACCTGCTGCCAACCCTGCTTAACAAGAAAAGAAATTTAGTATTATTACCTGGATGCTTTCTTTTTACTTCTTCTTCTTCTTAAAGTTCCGCTCCTATCGGAGATTGTAAATCATTCTGGCAATTATAATTTTGTTGGTTACTCGCCGGAATAGTTCAATTGAGCTGCATCCAAACCATTCACGGAGATTGCGTAACCACGAGATGTTACGTCTTCCTACGTTTCTTCTGCCTTTGATTTTGCCCCGCATTATATTCCTTAATAGTTCGTATTTTTCACCTCTCATGATGTGCCGCAAGTATTCTAACTTCCTGATTTTTATGGAATTTAAAACTTCGCATTGTTTTCCTAGTTGTTCGAGCACTTGTGCGTTTGTTTTACGACCTGTCCATGATATTTTCAGAATACGTCTATAACACCACATTTCGAATGCTTTCAGGTTTTTAATGTTGGATTGTTTTAGTGTCCATGCCTCAACCCCATACAAAAGGGTGGAGAAAATATAACAACGAAGCATTCTTATCCGGAGCGTTATATTGATATTGCGATTACAGAAAAGTTTCCTCATTTTGTTATAAATGGATCGTGCAATTTCAATGCGGCATCTTATTTCTTTTGTCTGATCAGTATCTTCTGTGATCCATGCTCCAAGGTATTTGTACGAAGATATTTGCTCAATTTCTGTATTATCCAGTACCAGTCTAACTCTGATGTTTTGTGCTTTTGTAAATACCATGAACTTGGTTTTCTTCAAATTTATTTTTAGTCCATAATCGTTGCAATGTATATTTAGTTGTTGAGCAAGGTGTTGCAATTCTTCTAGTGTTCCCGCTAAAAGTACGGTATCGTCAGCATATCTTATATTATTAAGTGGCTCACCGTTTATTATTAGGCCCTCATTGACTTCGGCCAACGCTAATTCTGAGATGGCTTCACAATATAAATTAAATAACAATGGTGATAAAATACACCCTTGGCGCACCCCACGACGAATCTGGATATCCTCAGTCAGTTCATTTTCAACTTTCACTTTTGCTGTCTGATTCCAATAGAGGTTACATATAATTCTAATGTCTCTACTGTCAATGTTTTTATTTAACAAAATTTCTTTGAGACGATTATGCTGCACTTTGTCAAATGCCTTCTCAAAATCAATGAAACAGGCATATACTTCCTGATTCATATCTAGGCATCTCTGCGAAAGAACACTTACTGCAAACAGTGCATCCCGTGTTCCCAGACCTTTCCTAAATCCCATTTGTGTATCACTTATGCCTTCGTTTAATTTCTTATGTATTCTATTGTGAATCACTTTTAAAAACAATTTCAAGACATGACGCATTAAGGCTATGGTGCGATGTTCATTGCACTCCTTTGCATTGGCTTTTTTGGGTAGCAGTATAAATGTCGATTGGAGCCATTCTTTAGGTATTATACCTGTTATATACAGCGTGTCTACTTAAGTTGGAAACATATGGGAAACTTTTTTGTTATTCATTTTACGAAAAAAACTTATTCCTTATAAAAAGTTCTGCATGGTCTAAAACCTAAGATTCAATCATCAGATATCAAATTTTGTCAATATTATACGAGGTATGTCAAAAAATATGAACTTTGTTCAAAAGTAAAGTATGTACTTACTTATTATGTTTTTCGTGGAATGTGCAGCACTTTTATCATTTTTGGTGGTATACAACAACAATAGAACGAATAATATAAATAATTTATTATTAGGTTAAAATATAAAAAAGACGTAACATAATATTAACATATTCAGACACAAGGAAATGTTTGCTACCTATTTTCTTATGTTTAGAGGCCCATTTATCTTGTAACATTTTATTATCCATTATTGTTTGATAATGTTAAGGTATTTGGGAAATGTCCAAAAACATTATTTTGTTTCCATCTGGTTCAGGAATTTTGGAGTTGCTTTTACATATAGCTATGCTACAAATGTTACCACCACTCATCTAAAAATGTTTTATTATTATAACATACAAAACTACATATTATTATGTGTAATATTATAATTGTTAAACTAACCTTACACGGTTACGAAAACACACTTCACAAGTCATTACTGCCTTTGTATAGGACCCAAATAAGTAATTATAGTAATATAGTCCTTATATGCTTAAAAACTCAACAAATATTAAACAAATAAACGATATTATAAGAAAATTCCACAAAAATATACGGAAATATAACCACACACAACTGTCAAACTTGACTTTGTCGTACGAGTGACGTAGGCATTCCTCTCCCTCTCGCTTCCGCCATCATAGTTATAAGCATAGAAGATAACCTAACCCCTATGAACCTATCTATGAACCTTGGGCAGTGTGGCTCCCTCTATGTTATATACCTCTATGGCACTGACGGTGGTTGAAGTTGAAGTGGAATGTCAGTGTCAACTGTCACTTGTCAGTGTTTGTTTTTGTTTAGACTATTTTAAATTACATTTAAAAACTAATTTTAATTTAATTTATTTCTTTAATATGGAATGTAATGAAGATATTAAACACTGTAAAAACCAAGAAATATTAACAGGTATTAAAGATGAAGGAGATTCTCTACAGAATTATAACAATATAGAAGTTAAATCTGAACTAGATGAAAACAGTTATGCACAGGAATCTCTATTAGATGACTATTGTTCAGAGGATATTAAAATAGAAAACCATGCAGTTTTATCTAATAATGAAATTAAAGTTGAAATAAAAACAGAACTGGAGGAGCATAGCATTGGTAAGAAAATGATTTCTCTTCTTCATTTTTAAATATCTTACACCTTGAATGTGATATTTTACTAAAGTATTGAATAATATTTCAGGTTTATTTACACTCACCGGCGCAAAATTTCGCCACCCAAAATTTTTGATTATGTTTGACAATTTAAACTTTATTTCTACTCCGATTTTTAAGATTCTTGTACCAGTTTGTAGGTACATGTATTGATGTCGTTTGTTATTTTTCTGGTAACAAAAAATCCCCAGTGTCCCCAAGATTTTGTTTTGTGAATTATGTGAATACAGTACAACCTGCCATATTCGGACCTGTCATACCCGGACCTCCCCATATCTGGACGGTTCTGCCGTCCAGATCTTCCGAGAAAGGCAGTCCTGCTGTTGGACAACGCACCCTCTCATCCCGACCCAAAAGAACTAAAAGATGGCGAAATAATGTAATATAGAATCTATGAAACGTGTCTATCAACGAACGTTATTGACAGCGTTGATTACTGGAATGTATGAAGGAGAAAACGTTTCAGAGACTATAAAAGAAATGGTCTTGATATCCGGATTTTTTCATATCCGGATCGGTCTGTCGCCACATTGATCCGGATATGGCAGGTTTTACTGTATCTCTTTTCTTGTAAAAGCTGTAAATAAAAACACTGCTTTAAAGGTTTATTTAATTAAAAATACCAATCGCACTAAAATTTAGAACACAAAACAAAACAATTCAATAGAAAGTATGTCTACCTCTCACAGCAACACCTGCTCACAATCTGTTTGGCCTCAAATTAAGATGTGTTATCCTTGCCTGGGGAATAGCCCCGATATTCCTCTACCAGGACCATAACTGTACCAAGTTTTCTGGAGGCCTAGGATAATGGAGAATACCTATTTTTAATTCATCCCATAAATTCCCAATAGGATTGAGATCTGGGCTGCATGCGGGCAGTTCTAATCTTATCAATCCAATGATATTTATATTTATGAGTCAATCAGTGTTTTTATTTACAAAATTCTACAGCTCTAACAAGAAAAGAGATATTCGGATAATACAAAAGGAGTATGAAACAAAATAAGCCTTCCAATTTTTCCACAGATTTTTTTAAAATTCACCCCCATATAATGCCATTTAAGCAAAAAATTTTAGTTACCGGAATAATAATGATACATGTACCTACAAACTGATACAAGAATAATAAAGTAGATATAATTTGACCAAGCCTACAAAAGTATCTAATTCCTGTAATCTGCTTAGCTTGCTGGGTAAACCCTTGTGAATAGCCATTAGACTAATGGTATTTATGAATGACACTTATGAAATTCAAAAATGTGATTTTGATAAACTTTAATTACAAATTACGCCTTTGTTAATTAAAATTCAAAGATGGCGAAATGATACAAAATCATTGTAATTTTGAGACGAATCTATAAATGTTAATTTTATTGTATTTGAGTGACATTATTTTTTTCATAAGATGCGTGCAGTGTCCTTTGTTGTGTACTTAAATAATACTCCATTGCATAGTTTGGATTTTTGTTTTTTATGTTGTAAAATATGCCATTCTGTTAGGATATATAAAAATTTTTTAATTAAATGTTGAAGATGGTTTACCTATATATTTTCATTTACTTAAATCTTATCTTATCTTATACAGGGTGATTGATTAGTGTGATAAAGCTCAGTACATCCGCTATAGCAATAGATAGCAATAAAAATTAATAACAAAAATTGTAACCAACTTTGAGCTTCAAATTTAAAAAATTAGTTAGGTACAATGTTACAGTGTGTTCGATAACATAGTGGCAGACCAAAATTATGTTTTTTCTTTTAAATGGAACACCCTATATTTTATTTGATATTCGAAATCTTCTTAACTTTCAAAAAAATATATAGGTTTGTTAAGTACCAGTAACTTTAAATGGAACACCCTATATTTTATGTCACTATTGAAAAGTACTGTTACCATCCTTCAATTTTTATATAATATTCCCTAGGTCTAAATCTAGTAGTTTTTGAAATATTTCATTTTTCAGAGCAAATTATTAATTGTCTCTAAATTTTTTAAAATTGTAAGTAAGCCATGACTGAATTGTCTAAATCTGACAGTTTATGATTACCTGCTGATTATCAGTCCGGTAATCAATGTAACAATGTAGCAAATAAAGAAAGAAAATCAGTTTATTAGTAATAAATTTTTCAAAAAAAATAAACACAAACACAAATTACAACATTTTTGAAACAATTAAAATCTACTTTTGTATGTAAATGTAATAGTGTAACAAATAAAGAAAGAAAAATAATTTATCCTTACAAAAAAAAACACAAGCACAAAATACAACATTTAAAAAAATTAAAAACTAGTTTTAATAAAATATTTTAAATATTTAATTACATAAGGTGTTCAACATGACTTATTATTTTTCTTAAAATTATTTTTCTTTCTTTATTTTGTTACATTTACATATAAAAGTAGTTTTTAATTGTTTCAAAAATGTTGTATCATGTTCATGTTTTTTTTTAATTATTACTAATAAATTATTGCTCTTTATTTATTTGTTACATTGATTACCGGACTGATAATCAGTAGGTAATCGTAAACTGTCAGTTTTAGACAATTCAGTCATGGCTTACTCACAATTTGGAAAATTTTAGACACAATAGGGCTTTTCATCCATTGTCATTTGTTTCAAACTTGTCTCGACTGTGATTGAAAAGCCCTATTAATAATTTGCTCTGAAAAATGAAAATATCTCGAAAACTAATAAGTTTAGACATAGGGAATATTATATAAAAATTGAAGTATGGTAATACTACTTTTCGACCTGTCCATTTGTTTCATTAGCCATTGTATTCGCAACAATTGAGTTTTACTCAACTTGAAAACTACTTGCCCTATCGCATTGAGACAAAGAATGATATTATTGTAAAAAGTAACGAAATGCTGAAATGATTATTAAGACAGTGACGAAGATTGTGAGGGTGAAAAAGGAAGTATAGATCCGTACAGCATGCCTCTGGTAATAGCAGAAAACTATCTGTTAACACTAGTTAAAGTAGGCTAACATGTGTAAACTGTTTGTCAAGTTTGAACAAGAAATATTGGAAGGTGTTAAAACAATGGGCTGTTTTAAAATATTTGTAATAAAACTTTTTGTATCTCGGTAAAGAGGAATATTTTATTTAAGTGTTTTAGGTTAAATCTTCATATTTTGTGCTAAGGTTTCTCCAGTTACTATATGGACAGTTCTTAATAAAACACCCTGTATATTGCAGACAGAACAGATTTATGTTAATTTTGTATGTTGTAAAATACCCAAGATATTTGAACACCTGAAATGCTAATAGATCGAATGCCTGGTTGCACCAACAGATATTAAGCTTAAGATGTACTTTAAGCTCAGCTTACAAAACATACGCGTTACACCATTGAGTCTTAGATAAATTTTCAGCTTGTCACAATTGATTGCCATGTAGGTTGCTTAGATAAAAATGAAAATTATGGTGCAAAGTAAGTTAGACTTAAAGCGGCTCTATCTATAAGCTGAGCTGGGCTAAGCTGTAGCTTAAGATTTGTTGGTGCAACCAGGCATAAGTGCCACTTTTTACAAATATCCTTTTATTGTTGCTAAGTGATCTATGTTCCTATGCCAATGCACTGCTAAAAGATTTATGTACCAAACAAACACTCTCCAAACGGCTACAAAAAATTCCAACAGATCTTTTAGCAGTGCATTGTCATAGGAACATATATATCACTTAGCAACAATAAAAGGATATTTGTAAAAAGTGGCACTAGTACGGACTCCGAATATAGGTCGACCTGCACCCATCTGCTTTCCGGATGAAACATTTTTTTATAAACTTCAAACATAGGCAAATACGACTTGTATGGGTTGCCTATCAAAATTGTGTCATAGCTATCCTTAAAAGGGGGCGTAGGGGTTGAAATCAATATTTCAAGCATTTTTTTTTGGAAGTATGGTAGAATTATTTTTAAATTAAATAAGCATATTCTGTGACAGTCTGGGACATTCATATATGGTGACAGTCTGGGAATGGCTCGCAGCTAGACAAAACAGTGGAGATGGTCGTGCGGTCCACAAAACAAAAGAAAATCTGAAGTTTTATAAGGGGCGCCAGGTAAATTGGCCCACAGCCTTTCCTATGTTACTATTCAATAAACCACCAATTTACCAAGAGGTTTACTTCCAAAATACTAGGTATAGTATACATCCTGAATAAATAAAAAAATAAATGAAATTGTCTGAGATCAGGAATTAGTCAATTTTAATAAATCGATTCCCAAGATATTTGAAAACAATTACATATTACAATATTATTTAACTTTACCATAAGCTTAATAAAATGGTATTAAAATGCGGCTTCTACTTGCCTAACAAAAATTCACAAAAATATTTCTAAATAATTAATTACACGATAAAAGGTTAGATATATCTAAATTACCAAACGCTAAGTGGATTGGTATGTGATTCTATACCATAAAAAAATAATTAACCCCAATTGGACACCCACGAGAGCTCAAGTACGTGCGCAGAAAATAATATAAACAAAAAAAAGTAAATCTATTTCAAATGTTTAACCCCCTTATATGCAGTTTACAAAATTATAGTATGTGTAAATATTAAACTAGTATGTATAAATATTAAACATAATAAACCGCAGTTATTCTTTAAGTGCTATGTAAATTATGTATAAATTTTAAAATGACAAAAAAACCGCAAATAATCTAATAAAAACTATTAGTCTAAGAGCTGGGAGCGGATTTTGTGCGTGATAAGTAATATGGAAAATCTATATAGGGATATGTTGAACTAGTTGTGTACATTACTTTCCCCAACGGTCGGAAACCAGAGTGGGGGCCGAGGGTAGATATAAAGGGTCAAAGTCGCGGTTTTTATTATTTTTTTTGTGACCCTCTTGATAGATATATAGCATTACGCTATAATTACTATTTCTGCTAATTTTATTATCTTATTTCTTTTATTATTTTTTCTCAAAAACCAAACAACGTTAGTCATTCGAAATGCACATTCAAATATAAAACATGGTTTTACCCTGTCACCATCTATTTTCTCATCCACATAAAGTGTGTCAACAACTCACTATGCATTCGAGTGTTTTTTGTTTTAACTGTGAAAGCATACACCAGACCTAATAAATTATTTATTAGTCAGTCATCTGGTCAAAAGGGAAGAACGATAACAGTAATCGTTGTGATATTTCTTTTTAGTAACAACTCGACAGGCAGCCGCTTTGGGTCGCACCCAACGCTCTCATTTTTAACAATCGACCTTTCTTCCGAGAGACCTAAACAAAACACATTTTCGTTACAACAATAAAATTACCGTTTGTTTTATTATATCCATTTTTAATTAAATTCCGCCATACACGGATCGGAATATTGGTGACCCCGCGAGTATTTAAACCGCCGCGAAAATTGAACAAAAGTTAGTGTTAATAATATATTTTTGCCGGTTAATAATATACAGTGAACATAGAAAATGACGGACGGTAATACCAGTGCCAACACCAGTGCCTCAGTCGATCGGATTTCAGTTAAAATCCCACCTTTCTGGCCCAACGATCCTGAAATATTGTTCCTGCAAGTAGAAAACCAATTTACACTGGCAAATATAACAAGTGACGCAACCAAATTCAACTATATAGTTGCCAATTTAGACACAGCCTACATATTAGAAATTAGGGACATCATTGTTTCACCACCAGCCACAAAGAGGTATGCAAAATTAAAATCAGAATTAATTAAGAGACTTAGTTCATCACAGCAACAAAAGATTAAAAGACTACTGGAGCATGAAGAACTGGGCGATCGAAGACCTTCGCAGTTCTTACGACATTTACAGTCTTTAGCAGGCACAACGGTACCGGACAATATTGTGAGGTCTCTGTGGTTAGGTAGACTGCCAGCGTCTACACAGGCTATTCTAGCTACTCAAGCTAAAGCTAGTTTGGACGCAGTTGCCGAGCTAGCTGACACAATATCTGAAGCGATAGCTCCTAGGGCCCAAATTTCAGAAGCTTCTAACGCTCTTGAAAGTACCATAGAGAAATTGACAGCCGAATTAGCTGAAATGAAAATCCAGCTATCTAGCTTGTCAAATGCTCAAGCACAAGCTAACACATACCGTCGAAACCGCAGCAACTCAAGAGGCAGACCTTATCCTAGAGACAGGAGCTACAGCAGGGAACGTAATAGTGACATTTGTTGGTACCACTACCGTTTTGGTGACCAGGCTCAAAAGTGCTCTCGTCCGTGCAAGCTCCAGGGAAACATCGCGGGCAGTCGGTAAATGCGGCATCCGATCGAAGCCCAAAGTCTCGCCGCCTTTTCGTAACAGACTATGATACAAAAAAACAGTTTTTAATCGACACCGGAGCCGATCTGTGCGTTTTCCCACGAAAATATGTACGGGGTGCACGCGAAAAGACTTCATACGAACTATACGCGACCAATGACACTAAAATCGCGACGTACGGCTATGTGAACTTGACATTAAACATCGGACTACGGCGTGATTTTACGTGGAGATTTGTAGTGGCGGACATTTCAAAGCCCATTATCGGAGCTGATTTTCTTTCCCATTTCGCGCTCCTAGTTGACATTGCTAACCAGTGCTTAGTAGACAGTACGACAACCCTTCGAACAAAGGGACTCGTTAAATAGTGTTTCGACGGCAGCGTAAAGACTATCGCGGAAGCGTCGCGTTACCATGAACTGCTGCTAAGATTTTCGGAAATCACGCGACCCGCCGGTATCGTGAAAGACATTCAACATCAGACTAAGCACCACATCGATACAACACCAGGTCCACCCGTTTTTTTCGAAGCCTCGACGATTAGCACCTGACAAACTGCAATGGGCTAAAAAAGAGTTCGAAAATCTTCTACGACTAGGCATCATAAGACCATCGAAAAGCAACTGGTCTACTCCACTGCACATGGTCCCGAAGAAAGGTGAGGAATGGAGACCCTGCGGAGATTATCGACGTCTCAACCAAAAAACAGTTCCAGATCGATATCCAATTCCGCACATCGAAGATTTCGGTCAGGCGCTAGCTGGTAAGACAATTTTCTCTACAATAGATTTAGTGAGAAAACATCACTTCAAATGAAGAAAATACGCTTTTCCGAACAAAACGTGAGTTTGTACTGTGACATATCAACATCTACAGCCAGACCATTTGTACCGAAACCACTTCGAATGGCAATTTTTCGCACCATGCATAACCTAGCACATCCCGGAATCAACAGTTCTGTGAAGATGATCACACAGCGATATGTTTGGCCATCCATTAAATCAGATGTGAGGAAATGGACTCGAGCGTGTCTACAGTGCCAAAAATCGAAAATATCGCGCCACATTGTTTCACCTACTGGAAGTTTTCTACCACCTTCCAGCCGATTCGAACATGTCCACATAGACATTATAGTGATGCCGGTTTCAGAAGGAAACAGATACTGTTTAACATGTGTCGATCGTTTCACACGTTGGCCAGAAGCTTTCCCGATGCCTAATCAAGAAGCAGACACAGTAGCCAGAACAATTTTTTTCTGGTTGGATAGCTCGTTTCGGCACTCCCAAGCGCATCACAACAGATCAAGGCCGACAATTCGAATCGCATCTCTTTAAGTCAATATGCAAATTAACTGGAACTACCCATTTAAGGACAACCGCCTATCATCCGCAATCAAATGGTATGGTAGAAAGGTTTCATCGACAGTTAAAAGCAGCAATTCGATGTCATGAAAACATCCGATGGACCGAAAGCCTACCTTCAGTGTTACTGGGCATACGAGCAGCGTGGAGAGAAGATTTAGGTACTTCAGCCGCCGAACTCGTGTACGGAGAACCATTGTGTTTGCCAGGTGAACTATTGTTTTCGTCACAAAGAAACACCGACGACAATGCTCACATTTATTTAAAAACGCTTCGAAACCATTTCGAAAACCTCCGTCCTACGCAACCGTCGCATCATGGATCCAAAAGTACCTTCATTTTCAAAGACATGAAAACCACCTCTCACGTTTTCATCCGCCGTGATACAATCAAAAGCAGCTTAGAAAACCCATATCACGGGCCTTTTCCAGTTGTTAAGCGAGGTGACAAGACTTTTGTCGTCCGGGTAAATGGAAAAGAATCAACAATTTCCATAGACAGATTGAAACCAGCGTACGAGCTTCACGACTCTACCCATCACGAAACAAAAGAAATGACAGTATCCAGCAAAATAGACAACAGACCAAAGAGGAAAGCAAGATTTACTGGAACTTACCAAGGAAGTGTTCGTTCACAGTGAATCAAGTGATTTTTTTCTTTCTCCTCGTATAAACTTTGCATTATTTTTTTTTATCTATTTTCATTTTTTATTATGATATATATATTATGTATTATTTTATTGACTTGGTCACTCGGAAGGGGGGTATATAGCATTACGCTATAATTACTACTTCTGCTAATTTTATTATCTTATTTCTTTTATTATTTTTTCTCAAAAACCAAACAACGTTAGTCATTCGAAATGCACATTCAAATATAAAACATGGTTTTACCCTGTCACCATCTGTTTTCTCATCCACATAAAGTGTGTCAACAACTCACTATGCATTCGAGTGTTTTTTGTTGTAACTGTGAAAGCATACACCAGACCTAATAAATGATTTATTAGTCAGTCATCTGGTCAAAAGGGAAGAACGATAACAGTAATCGTTGTGGTATTTCTTTTTAGTAACAACTCGACAGGCAGCCGCTTTGGGTCGCACCCAACGCTCTCATTTTTAACAATCAACCTTTCTTCCGAGAGACCTAAACAAAACACATTTTCGTTACAACAATAAAATTACCGTTTGTTTTATTATATCCATTTTTAATTAAATTTCGCCGTACACGGATCGGAATAGATATAGTGCACCAAAATTTGGGAATAAGTAGGCCATGACGTGACTGATTAAAATCTCGAGGGGCGGAAACCTGCGTGGCCGACAAAGGGGTGGGGGAAGGGGTGAATATAAAAATTATAGTTGGGTTTTTTGTGACGTTCCTGATCGATATAGTGCACCAAAATTTGGGAATAAGTAGACCATGACATAACTAAGTAAAATCCCCAGAGCCGGAAACCAGATTGGGGGACGAGGGTAGTTATAAGGGGTTAAAGTCGCGGTTTTTATTATTTTTTTTATGACGTTCATGTTAGAGATAGTACAACAAAATTTGGGAATAACTAGTTCATGACATAACTAATTAAAATCTCCAGAATTCAACTCCAGAAAGACATAAAAGACTTAAATGCAGAAAAAGCTAAAACCGAAACTTCTGTAGATTTTGAAGATTTGGTATCGGAAGTAACCGATAGACTAAAGCGTAAGAAAAATGTCATGTTCTTTAATGTTGCTGAACCGGAACAAAATACACCATCCCAAGAACAAGCTAATTACGATAAAGAAGTTATTTCAAGTATACTAACTTCATTGTCTCCAGAGCTGTCAAACATTAATATGAGTATCGTTAGACTGGGTACTGACGATAAGTCAAAAAATAGGCCAATCAAGATTACAGTTGAAAATGAAGATATTGCGAGGAAAATATTAATAAACTCTAATAAACTTAAAGCAAAGAAAAATTACAAAAATATAGGGATTTCTGCGGATCGTACTAAACGGCAATTAGAATATTATAAAAAAGTTAAACAAGAGCTATACGATAGGAAAAACTCTGGTGATACTAACTGTCGGATAAAATATATCAACGATGTTCCAAAAATAGTATCTTTAAACTAAGTCAACCCAACAGTATCTGTAACGAAGAAATCAAAGTTTACTATCAAAACGTCAGAGGACTTAACAGTAAAATAGACATGTTCTCTTCAAGTGTGAGTGATTGCGAATATAGTGTTGTAGCATTAAGTGAAACCTGGTTGAAACCGGAAGTAAATTCTAGTGAATTATTTCCGGGTAACTATGAAGTTTATCGAAGTGATCGTAAATTTGATCAAGTGGGGTTAACTTGTGGTGGTGGTGTACTTTTTGCTGTAGATACTAGTATTAAGTCTGAGTTAGTTGATACGTCACTGTTTGCTGAAAATTTTCCCGAAATCGACTTCTTGGTGTGCAAATTGTATATATCTTTCAAATCTTTTTATTTGGCAGTTATTTACATTCCACCATCTATATCGCTTGATGAGTTTGACAGTTTTTTAGAAGTTCTTGAGGATTGGAATATTTTGAATTCGGTTAGGGTTATGATAATTGGTGATTTTAACTGCCCAAATTATGTGCAAAATAATCTTAATGATCGTAAAACAAATTCCATTAACAACTTATTAGCGTTTTATAACATGAAACAATACAACAATATTCCAAATAATCACAATAAATTACTGGATTTAATAGTTTCAAATATTGATTGTTCTGTATCTCGTGATGCTCTTCCACTGGTACACGAAGATGCGTACCACCCCTCTTTATCAATTGAACTTAAAGCTATCTTTACTAAACAAAACAATTTTGATGCAAGCATGAGTGCTAAAACTTATAACTTTAAAAAAGCCGACTATATGTCAATGTATATTGAATTCTTTTACACCGACTGGGCTTTTCTGGAAAATTTCAGCAACGTCAACCAAGCATTGCAAAATTTCTATGATAGGTTTTATGAAATCATTGATAGCCATGTGCCAGTTTATAAAAATTTTAAGCATAAATATCCTAGTTGGTATTCAAGTGAGGTCATAAAACTTATTAAGGAAAAAGCTAAATTGCATAAAAAATTTAAAAAACCAAAAATAATGATTATTACGTACAGTTCAGTAGAGTTAGGCTACTAGTAAAACAAAAAATTAAGGAAGCATATTCACTTTATTTACAAACGGTGCAAATGAAACTAAAAGATGAACCAAAATTTTTTTGGAAATTTGTAAATAATAAAAAGCCTTCTAGAATTCCTGGACAAATGGTTTATAATGATGAAATATTTAATACTCCTCAGACAATAGTAAATGCATTCAGAACATTTTTTGAAAGTGTGTATTCTCTACCTGAGATACATGAGGGAAATTTAGATTTCAATTTTGATCCCAATACTTTTTTAGATATCAGTTGTGAACCTATTAGTGAACTTGAAATTTTAGCAGCTGGAAAAAAATTGAAGAATAAATTTACTTCAGGACCTGACAAAATACCTTCATTTCTATTGAAAGATTGCCTGCATGTACTAACTAGGCCACTTTGTACACTTTCCAACTTGATTCTAAAATCATCAGTTTTTCCAGATGTATGGAAAACAGCTAAAGTTTGTCCTATATACAAGTCCGAAAATCGTACTAACATCGCTAATTATAGACCAATATCCATTTTAAATAATTTTGCTAAAATCTTTGAGTCTGTTGTGTACTCCCGCATATATCTGTCAGCTAAAAATATAATATCTGTTCATCAACATGGATTTATGAACGCACGATCAACTGTCACCAACCTAACCGTGTTCAGTCAGTATCTATGTGAAAATTTAGACGATAGAGGACAAGTTGACGTGGTATACACGGATTTCTCGAAGGCTTTCGAATAAATTAACCATTCAATACTACTTCAGAAACTTAAAATTCTGGGTATCAATAATACATATTATAATTTATTACAATCCTACTTAACACAACGTAAACAGTGTGTTTGTTATAATGGTTTTTGTTCGGACACTTATCTTGCTACAAGTGGGGTTCCCCAAGGGTCTAATCTAGGACCATTGTTATTTATAATCTTTATAACTGATCTATGTAACGTACTTGAGGATAACAAATTAATGTTTGCAGACGATCTGAAGTTATGTATGTCCATTTCCTGTTTAAATGACTGTATTAGGTTGCAGGGGCAAGTTAACTTGTTGCAGGAGTGGTGTCTGAATAATCACCTTTATTTAAAGGTTTCTAAATGTAAAATTTTAACATGTAGTCGTAAAAATAATCCAGTCGTGTATCGTTATACGATTGACGATACAGTACTGGAGAGAAGTAACACTGTTAAAGATTTAGGAATTTATTTTGATTCACAGCTTACTTTTAACGAACACATCAATGTAATTGTCAATGCTGCATATCGTACGTATGGATTTGTTCCTCGTAATTGTAAAAATTTTCATAACCTGTTTGTACTAACCTCACTATATTATAGTTTAATAAGACCGAAATTAGAATATGGATCAATTATTTGGAACCCAATATACATTCAGTATGCATCCACTATTGAGAAAGTTCAAAAGAAATTTTTAAAACATTTAAGCTTTAAACTGAAAGGAGTTTATCCTCCTAGAGGTTGTAATTACTTGAACTTACTCAATCAGTTTGACTTTGTCTCGTTAGAAAAGCGTAGAAATCAAGCTTCTGTCATATTTCTTCATAAATTGTTAAACAATAAGGTAGAGTGTGCTAAGTTACTTTCGCAAATTAATATATGGGTTCCTAGATTAACATCCAGACAACAAAATAATATATTTTTATGTAACAGAGCACAAACTAATATTTTGTACAAATCACCATTAAATCTAATGTGCCGTAATGCTAATAAATTAGTAGGTGTTTGTGATATATTCACGTGCAGCGAATGTGAACTTAAAAATAAATCACGGGCACATATTTTGAATGTGTGAAAGTAAGTTATAAACTTATGTATTTTATTTTTTCTGTTTCTTTCTTTATTTTAGTATTCTTTTATTTTTCTTTACTTTAGTATCGTTATTCATATGTGCTGTTATAAAAATCATTGTAAAATTTGCTCTGTAAATGGGAAACTGTTGGGCAATAAAGGCTATTATTATTATCCAGGTTTAGCCATACGGCTCACACTCCCTCTAAGGGGAAAATTGACTCATCCCAGATACCTACGGTATCAAAAGGATTGAGCTCTGGTGGACTCTTTATTATCTTTATTATTATCTTTATCTTATTATTATTATCCAGATTTAGCCATACGGCTCACACTCCCTCTAAGGGGAAAATTGACTCATCCCAGATACCTACGGTATCAAAAGGATTGAGCTCTGGTGGGACTCTTTCCGTGTTATCGAGCCCTAGGTGACTTGGTATGCAGGTGTATCTCCCAAAAATTTTCGTACACATCTGGCCGTTGCGAGTAGTACAGCTTTCTGCATGGTCTTGTAAAGATGTTCATTTAGACCCAGCCTTTTTATGCTTTCGAGGAGGTTCTTCGGAATGACTCCAGTAGTAGACATAACAATAGGTATCGTCTGGGTACTTTGCATTCTCCATTGCCTTCGTATTTGAATTTCTAGATCTCGGTACTTGACGATCTTTTCAGTGAATTTACTACGTAGATTATTGTTGTTAGGTATCGCCACATCAATTAGTGTTGTTTGTCTTGTTAATTTATTAACTAGTACGAGATCTGGTCTATTATGTGCCACTGTTTGGTCTGTGAGCACAGTGCGGTCCCAGTATAGCTTGTAGTTGCCATCCTCAAGCATACTCTCAGGGACGTATTGATAATACGGGAGATGGTCCGTTTGGAGAAGTCCCAGCTTGATAGCTATCTCTTGATGAAGGATTTTTCCCACTGCGTCATGCCGTTCCTTGTATTCAGTTGCAGCAAATGCCTGGCAGCCCCCTGTAAGATGTTGGATGGTTTCTTGGGCTTGACATCCATATCGGCATCTGTCGTTTTGAACCTGAGGGTCTTTGATGATATATTTCAGGTAGTTTCTGGTTGGTATAACCTGATCCTGAATGGCCAGTAATGAACCCTCCGTTTCAGGGAACATCTTTCCTGATGTCAACCAGTAGTTCGACGCTATATTGTCGACATAATCTTGGCTGACCTCATTGGGATGTCGCCCGTGCAAAGGTTTACCCATCCAGGCGCGCACTTTATCGTCCTTAGTAAGGTGGTTTATGCGCAGTTCTGCTTCCCTCAGTTTGATCGGTGTTGTGTCATCTACTGCGCAGATAACGCGATGTAGAGTAGATGTCTCAGCCTGCATCTGAAAATAAGTTCTTAAATTAGCAATTTGTTTATCTAATTGCTCACCTATATCCATAAGTCCTCTTCCTCCTAAATACCGGGGTAATGTCGTTCGTTCTACTGCACTTTTAGGGTGGTGTTTTTGTGCCTTTGTGAGGTGTGTTCGTACTTTTCGCTGAAGATTTTCTATATCCGTTTTTGTCCACTTAACAATACCAAATGAATAGCTAAGCGCGGAACAAGCGTAGGTGTTTAGTGCCTTAAACAAATTTTTACTATTAAGCTGTGAACGAAGCAGCTGTTTTACCCTTCTTATAAACTCGGTAGTTATCTCAGTTTTCATTTGCTTATGGTCAATTTTCCGCGCCTGCTTTACTCCAAGATATTTGTACATATCGTTGTCGCCCATGGCCTCGATGTTCTGGCCATTTTGCATATCGAATCCACCGGGCTGTACCTTTCCTCTGACTATATTCAAAACACGGCACTTGTCTAGACCGAACTGCATACTAATATCATTAGAAAATGTTTCTACAGTTTTTAGCATCTCTTCTAGGTGTTCTCGAGTGGAAGCCATTAATTTCAAATCATCCATATACAACAGATGATTGAGCTTCGCTACCACAGTATTATTGCTTTTAATGCTAAAACCTGAGTCAGTGGAGTTTAATAGCTGGGAAAGGGGGTTCAAAGCTAAACAGAACCACAATGGACTCAACGAGTCTCCTTGAAATAGGCCCCGGTTGATTGCGATATTTTCGGTTTCGATATTGTTTTCACCAGGTATTTGGAGGTGAATTTTAGTCTTCCAATCTCTCATTATATGCCTTAAAAAGGTCACTATGTTATCATCTACTTTGTATATTTTCAATATATCTATTAGCCATTCATGCGGTACTGAATCAAAGGCCTTTTTATAGTCAATAAAAGCAGTAAAAAGGTTCCTTTTTTTAGTAAATGCCTGGTTAGAAATGACTGAGTCGATGATAAGCTGTTCTTTGCAACCCATGGAACCCTTAGCGCATCCTTTCTGTTGAGGCTCTATGATATTGTTTAGAGCACAGTGTTGGTAGATACGCCGGGTTACACAGGATGTGACCAATTTATACAAAGTTGGAAGACAAGTAATTGGGCGGTACTTGGATGGATCTTGGGTGTTATTTTGATCCTTGGATATTAAATAAGTAGTTCCCTGAGTTAGAAATGATGGTAATTCCTGCGGATTAGAAATAACATGATTAATTAATGTTGATAAGCACTCATGAATACTCCAAAACTTTTTAAGCCAGAAGTTCTGAACTCCGTCTGGTCCAGGAGATTTCCAGTTATGAAGCTCTTTGATGACATTTGAGACTTCTTCAGTCGTGAATGGTTCGTAGTTAGCAGTGACGTAGTGGTGACAGTTGTGCGTCGTATCTTCTATCCAGCCAGCATTGTTGTTAAAAGCAGCTGGTGTGGAAAGTTGATTTCCCCAAAACTCATGAATTTCTTCTTGGCTTGGGTAAGACTTGTCGACACTTTCTACGGTGGAATTGAGTTTTCGGTAGAACGCCTTCTCAGAGTTCTCAAAAAGTGCATTGTCACATTTTCGGTTGTTACTAACTTTATACCTTCTTAATCGTCCTGAATAGACGGAGAGTTTTTGTTTTAATGTATCCAGACACTGTTGGGCTGTGTTATTTTCTGGATCGTATCTCGAGTTTCTTGCAGTGCTCCGCATTATTTCTTCAGCTCTTTTAATGATTTTTCTACTTGTAACACCTCTTATATATTCTGTGACTTGACCAATATCCCTACGCAGTAATTCAATTTTTCCGAGAAGTCTTTTTTCCCAGGGTGCAATTCTGTTACCAGTCCTTCCGTTATTAGTACCCCGTCGTGTTCTGATCTTAACGCTCATTACATTGGCAATTGCTGTAGCTGCACAGTAGATTAGCATATGCAGATATTCCAATGTGTGGGCTTCTACTACATAATTGGGTAGGACTTCAGTATTCACAATTTGTAACAGGGCACCTAGTTTCTTACAAGAGTTTATTCGTGGTAGCGGTGGTCTGCGAAGTGGATTTGTTCCATTAAACTCTTGTACGGCACGAGCCATTTCGTTCTCTAGACTATTGCGCAACTCGTTGTTTTCCTGCTGTGTATTGTCAGGTTGAGTTTCTGGTATGGGAATCTCAGGAATCTGCTCATCAAGGATTTCATTAGGGACTTGATCTAAAACTAGCTCTTGGTTATTAATCTCCCGTTCGACTTCGCTTTTGATCGTATTGCGTCTAGTCTCTGGGATAAGGTTGTTTCTTACGATTACCCGGTATTGATCTGATACTCTTTGCTCCGATACTTGAATATCTGGGTACTCCCTGCAAAATTCGGCATACAGCTGTTGTCTGTAGCCGATCGTTTCTTGACCGAGGTTTGTCACCTTATAATAGAAGCGCAAAATGCTTTCGTTAATGGACACAGTCCATTTCATGCGCTGCCTCGGTCGTCCCGCTTGAGTGAGCGCCGGCTGATGTTCCGGCGCAGCACCTTCAGCGAGTGGAGCTCTTGCTGTTGTTTGGCTCGCTTGTGGTTGTTGTTCTTGTTGTTGGGCTGTAGCTGTTTGTGTGACAGGGGCCCGCCTCCTCAACACCCTGCCACCGACGTCCCGCATGCTGTCACGTCCAGCGTCGGCTCCAGACGTGCCCTGGCGATCCCCAGGCAGCGGCCCTAAACATAAACTATTAGTCTCCATTCTCATGGGTGTGCATTTTATACCTACTGCCAGGTGTCAGTTTTTGTTCCACGGCAAGTATTCCTGCTACTCTCTGGGTATTGGCGCTACGAATACCCAGAAAGCATCCCCCATTCGCAGGGGGCCGCGCCTGATAGAAGAACTGACATAAAACTCCCACAGGGTTATTATTATTATTATTATTAAAATCTCCAGGGGCGGAAACCTGCGTGGACGACAAAGGGGTGGGGGAAGGGGTGAATAAAAAAGTTATAATTGGGTTTTTTGTGACGTTCCTGATCGAGATATTGCACCAAAGTTTGGGAATAAGTAGAACATGACTAAGTAAAAGTAAAACTAAGTAAAATCTGCAGGGGCGGAACGCTGTGTGGGGGACAAATGGGTGGGGGCAGAGGTGAATATAAAAATTATAAGGGTTATTTTGTGACGATCGTGATCGAGATAGTACACCAAAATTTGGCAATAAGTAGATCATGACATAACTAACTAAAATCTCCAGGGGCGGAACGATACTTGGGTATAAAGGGGTGGTGGGTAGGGTTGGTTATACAAATATAGGGGTTTTTTGTGACTTACAGAGATAGTGTACCAAAATTTGGGAATAAGTAGATCATGAAAACACTAAATAAAATCTCCAAGGGCGGACAAGGGTGATACGCAAGGACATACGCAAAATTTTTAGGTTATGCTCGTCATCGAGAATATGTACACTTCGCGTCAAAAAAAACTGGTACAACTCTTATAACCGAAAATCGTGTTTTTCAAGTTGTGTAAGTTGATCTTGTCACAAGTGTCATTCCAATTTCTAGGGCAACGTTGCCAGTTCAACGAAAATATTATATCAAACTAGGTAAAAACGGGGCTGTGTGACAGACCGCATTTTTTAATATACTAAAAACTAAAACAATTGTAATTTTCCGTCATCTCAATTAAGTATCCATACATTGATTCGTGTTTTATTATAATTTATGAAAATATTTCAATTCAAAAATAGTGATAGATAATAAATCTTGACATGACTTTAAATTATTATGTTTAATGTCAAATCGAGAGGTGTGATTGGTTTCTCATAAATTGTAGGACAAAACTGCATTAAGTTGTGTAGAATAAATAAAACACACTGGAAAAATTAAAAATTTAATTTGAAATTAATACAAAATGAATAACTTTTACAGTGAACAAATGTGTAATTTAAATATATATGTATTATAATTCGAAATATGTATACATTTTAAACGTTATTTTTTGTATTTAGATTTAGTGCAATTCCGTTATCTGTGATGGCAACAACGAAGTTATTCACGAACAATAATTGTCAGTCTGAACACAGGTTTATATTGGGAAAAAAAAGTGTACCAGTTTTATATGACGCGAAGTGTACGTAAGGGAAAAAAAAGTGTACCAGTTTTATATGACGCGAAGTGTACGTAACTTGCACAATTGATTCATTGTAAAATCAAAATCCAAAACGGTGTCACAATATTTTCATAAAAAATGTAGAGAAAAAATTTAAATTTCATATATTTTTCAAAAAATTTAATAACATTGATTTATGCAAATAATTATAATTATTGTTGTCGAAATTTTTATTATTAATTGATAGAAACAATGATGAAATTAGAGAAAAATTGTCCCCCACACAGCGTTCCGCCCCTGGAGATTTTACTTAGTTATGCCATAATCTACTTATTCCCAAATTTTGGGGCACTATCTCGATCACGAACGTCACAAAAAACCACTTATAATTTATATATTCACCCCTGCCCCCACCCCTTTGTCGGACACGTAGCGTTTGTCCTTAGAGATTTTACTTAGTTACGCCATGAACCAGTTATTCCCAAATTTTGGTGCACTATCTCGATCGTGAGCGTCAGAAAAAAATAGTAAAAACCGCGATTTTGACCCCTTATAACTACCCTCGTCCCCCACTCTGTTTTCCGGCTCTGGGGATAGTTATGTCATGGTCTATTTATTCCCAAATTTTGGTGCACTATGTCGATCAGGAACGTCACAAAAAACCCAACTATAATTTTTATATTCACCCCTTCCCCCACCCCTTTGTCGGCCACGCAGGTTTCCGCCCCTCGAGATTTTAATCAGTCACGTCATGACCTACTTACTCCCAAATTTTGGTGCACTATCTCTATCAAGAGCGTCACAAAAAAAATGATAAAAACCGCGACTTTGACCCTTTATATCTACCCTCGGCCCCCACTCTTGTGTCCGGCTCTTGGGATTTTACTTAGTTAGGTCATGGTTTACTTATTCCCAAATTTTGGTGCACTATCTCTATCAGGAACGTCACAAAAAACCCCTTTTAATTTTTATATTCACCCCTGTCCCCACCCCTTTGTCGGCCACGCAGCCTTCCGCCCCTGGAGATTTTAATTCGTTACGTAATGGCCTACTTATTCCCAAATTTTGGTGCACAAAATGCTCTATCAAGAGCTTTTGGTGCTCTATCAAGAGCGTCACAAAGAAAAATAATAAAAAACCGCGACTTTGACCCCTTATATCTACCCTCGGCCCCACTCTGGTTTCCGGCCGTTGGGGAAAGTACACAACTAGTTCAACGTATCCCCATATAGCTTTTCCATATTACTTATCACGCACAAAATGCGCTTCTATTTCTCCGACTATATATGTCCCATAACAAAAATAGACGGTGCTTAATCTTCTGTCAAAAATAAAGATTGATCCATACCTCGAATTTTCATTCACATAGATATACTTCACCGCGTGACTTCCTAAAATATTCGATAGACTTACACCGGTCATGGATTAAGAAAGAAATGAACGAATTTACTGGTCCGCTGTAGTTTGACTATTTACACGTGGGCGCAGTAATTTTTTATTTGAGGGGGTTCTTATATAAATCAAATAATTTTAAATTTTAGGTGTTTGTATAGCCTCAGAAGCCTAAACGACATAATTTCATTATTCTTTATAACAGTTCATTATCCGTAGCCAAAAATCAATATACCTAATATTAATTGTTGCATGAATATCAATATAATAAAAATAAAACAAATTATAACTTATAAAAGGTAGAAGGCTAAACGTTGCTGTATTGTTGATGTTTTAATTTAATCTCTAAAATGGTTTTCTATAAAGTCACAATCAATTTAAGTGATATATTGACGTTGGATGTTTTTAAATTAAAGTCAATTGACGCGTGTAAAAAGCATTTATATGACATTGTAAACTAATTTTAGCTTGTTTTATTCTTTTATCAGATCGCATGTTTTCTATGTTAGTTATGTATATTTTATAGTTTATGTGTATAATGGGGTATTTTTCCCGTAAATAAAAATTATTAAAAACAATATTATAATATTACGTATGTACCTACAATATCTACAAATAGTTTCGATTTCAAACAAATCACACCTACTAAAATGATCACGCCTTGAAAAGGATCCGGAAATCCTACAGCAGGGCATTATGTAAACATCAAATATTTAAGTAAAATGCTAAATATTATTAAATCAATATACGTACCAATTTTTTTTACTAAACTAAAATGATTTAGTCGTTATTGTTCACACTATCATCGCCATCGCTGTCATCGCTGTCGTCCTTTCAAAAAAATGACCTTTCAAATGAGCTAGCACTCGATCCCTATTCTCATTTAAAAAAATCATCGATTACGTCATCACGCCCAGATGGATGACCACACTAGTATGATATATATGCCAAAATATCATATGTTGAATGGGTTTACTGACAGATTTTAAAACACAATGTAGGTATACCCTCAAAACATATTTTATTACTATTTCTTTCTTTTATCTGTTTCAATACTGCTTCAACTCCACTGCTTATATCATTAAAACATAGTCTCAATTTACAATCAATTACTTTCAACTGAATTTTAATCCCTTCCTTTCTTTTCTTTTCTACTCTAATTCTCACCCTTTAATTTATATCTCAATTTCATGTACCTACATTGTTGTCTATCAATTCATATTTATTACTGTTATTACTATATGACTGCTAATATAATCTTTTAGCTACAATTTTTAAGCTTTCAGATTTTTCATCCTTTTTACGACCACTACTCCTCTCATTAAAACATCAAGGAGTATTGACTTTAACAATTTAGGTTACAGCTGCACGTCCACATCTAACATACATATTAGATATCGACCCGTTTTGATCCAAACGTTGTTAGTCTTACACTAACACATACACTAATAAATAGAAGTCTTTAATAAATATAAATAAAAACAAAAATCTTTTAATAAATAGAAATAAAAATCTTTAAAACCATCACATTTTAAAAAAATTGTATATATGACATTCACTTTAGTCTACTTCACAAACAAAATAACAGGTATAGATTTGTTGGTTGTCTTTCACCAACTATCTCTTCACCCTCAAAAATTCCCAAATTCCATAAACTTGTTTACCTTTGCAACATTCTCCGTCTATTCCACCATATCCCGTTAGCATAACTTAAGCAGATATATCATGTTAATGAATACTGAGGTAGTACCTCCTTGTAACCGAATCATTTAGTGACGTAACCGTTGACCTGAAGATGCTCTGCATACTTTAGAGAGCGAAACCGGTCGTCTGAACCCAGGCAACCAAACGACGTTTTTATAACGTAGATAACACGTCATAAAAATGACCAATTGACGTGTTTCTATGACGTAGTACCGACGTTGAAAATCACGTGTATTTGTCTCATCGATTTGACGTCATAATTGTGACGATTTTAAAACGTCTAAAAGGTGACGACTTTTATACGTCGATAAAATCACGTCTTTAATACTTTCAAAAAGTGACCTCTTTCAGATTTTTTAAAATAGGTAGCATAAAAAATAGGTAACATGAAACCTATAGGTCTACGTCCCATGTGTCGATGAAGATATACTACCATTAGTTTGAGATCACTTGTGCATTAGAAACAATCTAACATTGATTCATTGATTCTGCATGATTGTACCAGCCCTCGCATTATAGAATTTTCACTATTTATATAAGTATACCTACTTACTGTGTCAAAACTGAAAAAACATACAAACTAATAAATAATTTATTAACAAATTACTCGAAAACACATAATGAGTTCATTAACAGAAAATAAACATAACCTCAAACAGTTGTCAAGAAGAATACTGCATTAAACTAACTCACTGAGCAAAATCGAATACAAATCTCTTAATTAACACGTTTCTTCAACTAAATATCTAAATGAAAAGTCTTATTTTATCACACGAGACACAAACCACGTAAACAATAAATGTGAAATTTCTTATGAAAATTATTTAACGAAATTGTTTGGAGTAATACAAACAAGCTCCTCCCAATTTTGTGACGTCAGACTTAAACTGTCTGAAATGAAAACGTTTTTTAAACGTTATTTTAACGTCATTAATCTTACGTATTTAAAATCACCTACAAAAGACGTCTATATGACGTAATTTTCAAACACGTGTATATATTCAACCAAAACTGACGTTTTCTCGACGTTATATGACGTCAGTTGGTTGCCTGGGAAGTTACAATACATGATTGAGAGTACGTCTGTCTTTTACTTCATTCAAAATAGCATCATTTAAAAACAAAAATCGACCTGTTTCGGGATTTTCCCTAATGTCATCGGTTTACGAAATAAAGAATTTATTCCTTTCATTTGCACCATACTGTATATACGAGTAGTTGCAAAATTTACTGAATGCATTAACAATATTTAGTGGTGGCCGCATATCGAAATAACTACTCTGTGATAGACCACATAACGAATTAGTTACTCTGCGGTAGACCGCATATTGGATGGTAGACCGCATATCGAATCGGCACTAATCTATATATTTTTTCGTATTTAAAATATTACTTGCGGGTAAATCCTAATTGTGCTTTTAGTCAAGGAAGTCTCTTCGCATCTGCTCGGGAAAATGTCTAGTCAGGTGTTTTGCATAATCTTACTCCTAAGTTAGTATTAAGTTTTTGCTAAGAAAGGTATTTCTAACAAGGGTGCATTGTATTTTATTATTTATCTTATTATTTTTCCTTAAATTATCCTGTTTATTAAATTTTAATCAAAAAATTACTAAAAATTCAATAATTAAATAGATATTGGCCCTCTACGCACCCGAGGTCTACGCATATGTTACTGGTATACCTAAAATATTACAATCGACCTGCCGATTCGTTTGTTTCTTTATTAATCCGTGACCGGTGTATCCCTAACGAATAGAGAGTAGTTATAGGACGGTGTGCCTCCAATCCAAAAGTACCATTCGTAAATCCACTGCGACTTAGGTAGATAGGAATTCCAAAAATAAATGTACAGACATATAGTGCAGTCACTGAACGTTTTCACCTCTGATTTCGTTGAACCTTCATAGATTTTCATGAAAATTGGTGAGAAATTAGAGGATACCTCAAGGAACAAAGATGACATGATGCCAACTTGCACTTTTACCCTGGGGGTGGATGCCACCCCTTTTCTGAGGTGAAAATTATTTTATTAAAAATAATACCATAAATCGATCGAGGGTCAAATTCTAAGCAAAATTTGATATATTAAGTTATTAACATAAATCAATACTTTTTGAGTTATTAAAGATCAAAGATTTTATTTTTTCGTAAAAAGATGCATGTTTTAAAGCTGTTTTTCACGTAAATTATGAATGTTCTTTGGAAAAACACCTTTTTAAAAAACTAAACTTCACAATTAAAACTTTTATTTCGACAAACAAAGATTTTAGATACAACTCAATAATTTAAAATCTGACTTTACTTTAACATTTAAATTAGACTTTTATTTAGAGATTTTAATCAGACTGAAAAATATTGATTTTTACATGGTGTTTTATAATTTTATAATTGCTGATCTTGCTGTCCAATACGTCGCAATTAGGTCCAGAATGTTCAACGCTGCGACGCGGCGTAGCCTCGTGTTGATTCTACGTGGTAGAATATACTGGATGGTAGCGGTCGTTGTACTATAACTACTCCATCCCCTGAAGAAGTTTTGTAAGGGATGAACAAAACTTTTGGATTGGCATCTCTTGGAATTTCGTTGCTAGAATTTGTTTTTTGTATCTGTAACATATACAAGGCAAATAATTTTAATAAAAATCTATACAGGAGTTAACCAAAAAATGGCTATGGCTACGGTTCCATAATTTTGGGTTATTATTATTTTTTTTTCTGGATGTTCTTCTTCCTTCGGAGAGTTTATGGAATTTTTCTAAAGTGATGTGGTCTATCCTGAATGGTTTGAATTTCTGTAGTCCTAATTTTTGGGAAGTATTCGCGATTTATCTGGAACGTTTGCTCTTGAATTTAATAACTCTGGATATTTTGAAAAGTTAAATTTATTTTTTTTCTTTATCATTTTTTTTTGTTGTCTGTTAGTAACTAAATCCTTGCTTGTCCCAGGTTGAGGGGAATTATTTCTGGTTTGTTTTTCAGTTTCTTTATCTTTAATTTCTTTCCTATCGTCTGGCTGATCTTGTGGGGAAGGTTCCGAATTATTTTTTGATTTAGGTTGATGTTTTATGTTCTTCTTATGTACTGTAGCTTTTGATGTTTTTACAGTAACTTCGTTATTTTTCTTTATAAGTTTTGCAGAATATCGTGGAAGTAATTTATTCCTAGTGACTGTTTTTCGGGTATAAATTTTTGTACTTGGTTTATACGTAATAGGGTCTTGTCTCGATTTGTTTCTATTTTCGATGACTTTATTTTTATTTTCTTGTATATGCTGATTTACTTCCTTGTATAATTCCTTTGTTATCTCTCTATGATTTTGAATATAATTATTCAGTATTACTTTCTGTATGTCAACGTCAAAGGGATCTTTTGCGTCGATATGGCCGTTTAATATGTCAATGGGTCGTAACTTCGTTGCGGAATGTATGGAATTATTGTACCCAATTATAGCGTATAGCATTTGTTCTTTTATCGGGAGCTTTGCCTTGGTGTTCCTTAGGATTCGAAGATGTTCGATTAATGTAGAATGAAATCTCTGAATCATCCCGTTGGATTGCGGATTCTCTGGTGTCGTATAGTGGATTGAGATTTTATGGGAGTCTACAAATTCTTGTATCACTCCATTTTTGAATTCCGTACCATTATCGGCTACTATCATTGTTGGGAGTCCATGATGGGTTATAAAAATTAGTAGGGCGTTGAGTACATTGATTGCGTTTCCTCCATTTATTGGATAGGCTTGTCCATACTTCGAAAATGCGTCTATTATGGTTAGAAACTTCTGTCCATCAGCCTGGAATAAATCGATGTGAACTATTTCCAGTGGTTTAGTGGGAGTTGGTGTAACCATAAATTTTGGTTTGGGAGGAAGTCTGTCGTATTTATTTTCTTGACATATATCGCAGAAGTTTATGATATCTTCTATGTCTTTCTTCATATTAGGCCAGTAATATCTTCTTCTTATTTGGCTTTCTGTTTCAGCTATTCCTCTATGGTTCGTTTTACCTTCATGATAGTTTTTTATAATTTCTTTTTGTTGTTCTTCTAGATTAACATCTTCCAATAAAAGATTACATTTTACTAAGTCATATGCGTTGTTTTTGAAAGTTTTTCTGATAATTTCGCAAATTTCTGCAAAAACGTCTTCTTCTGCTTCAAATAAAATTGCATACTTCTTTTTCGGGTTGAGGTGTTCCTTAAAAATTTTTATGGTATCAGCTTTTAGCTGATCTTTCGATAGCTGGATATGGTAACGTCTTTTATTCGGAAAGGTTTGTATAATTGCTGGAGGTTGTGGATTGTAGTTGACGATTTTGACTATAATTTGGTTATTGTAGAAGTTAAGTGGTTTTTCGAAATAGGTATACCAAGAATTGGGTTTTCTACTGCTGTATGTATTGTTTCATTTCCGTCTTCATCCATGTTTTGATCTTCGTTTTCAACAGTGTCTTCTTGGATGTTTTGATCTTCGTTTTCAACAGTGTCTTCTGGGATGTTTTTTTGGATTAATTCTGTTGCTTTTTCTTCTACAATCTCGATTATTCGATCTGCATCTGGTTTTTCTTCTACAATCTCGTCGATTATTCGATCTGCATCTGGATTATTAGTCGTTGACCATCCATCGTCTTCCATGTCTACTAAGTCGTCAAAGACTTCCTTAATTTGTGAATCGATGTCCTTAGTTTCCTTTGTGTGAATTTCGATTCGAGACAGTGCGTCGGCATTGGTATTAGCTTTTCCTTTTTTGTGAATTACCTCGTAGTCAAATTCTTCTAATTTTAATCTCCAACGTACTAGTTTGGAGTTGGGTTCCTTTAGGGAAAATAGATATTGCAAGGGACGGTGGTCTGAAAGTATTTTAAATTTCCTTCCAAATAGGTAGGGTCGGAAATACTTAGTTGCCCACACCATTGCTAGCATTTCCTTTTCTATTGTTGAGTATTTGGTCTCAGTTTCATTTAGTGTCCTGGAAGCGAAGGCAATTGGTTTATCACTGCCAACTGGTCCTTGGGAAAGTACTGCTCCGATAGCAAAATTGCTGGCATCTGTTGTGAGGTTAAACGGTTTGGAAAAATCTGGATATTGCAATAAAGGCTCATTCATTAATAATTTCCTGCATGTTTCAAAGCATTCTACGAATTCGGGTGTATGTTCGATCTTTGCGTCCTTTTTCAAGCATCTTGTTAGAGGTTTTGTGATTTTTGCGAAGTCTCGAATAAACTTTCTGTAATATCCCAAGAGTCCAAGGAATCCTCTAATTTCTTTTGCTGTTTTCGGTATTGGATATTTTTCTATTGCTTCAATTTTCGCTGGATTCGGTTTTATTCCTTGTTCTGTGACTACGTGTCCCAGAAAATTAACTTGCTTTTTTAAAAATTCGCATTTGTCAACTTGGATTTTTAGTCGGGCTTCTCTTAATCGTTGGAATACTTTTGTGAGATTTACTATGTGTTCCTGTAATGATGTTGAGTATACTATTACGTCATCCATATAGACGAGACATATTTCTCCTTGAAGTCCCTTCAATACGTTGTCCATCATACGTTGGAACGTGGACGGAGCGTTCTTAAGTCCAAATGGCATTCTTAAATATTCATAGTGTCCATTTTCCACATTAAATGCTGTTTTGGGAATGTCTTCTTCAGCCATCTCGATTTGATGAAATCCGCTCGCTAAGTCGAGGGTCGTAAAATATTGGCATCTTCCCAATTTGTCCAAAATATCGCTAATGTGAGGAATTCTGTATCGGTCGTCAATTGTCTTCTCGTTGACCTTTCTATAATCTACCACTATCCTCCACTTTATTTTACCGGATGAATCTGGTTTCTTTGCCACAATCCAAATGGGCGAGGACCATGGCGATTGGCTTGGTCGAATGATCCCTTGCTCTAACATTGAAGAGATTTGTTTCTTTACTTCTTCTTTGTGCACATACGGATACCGGTATGATTTCGTATACACAGGCTCTTCATCCTTGGTTTTGATGTGGTGTTTAACTTCGTTAGTAAAGCTGAGAGGAGTGTCTGGTTGATGAAATATATCGGAGAATTTTCGGCATAGTTGACGAACTTGATCCTCTTCTTCTTCGTTAAGATGTTCGGTTTTAATTAAGTCGTCGATATCTTGTCTGTAGTCTGGTCCGGAGGTTGTTTCCATAGAATATATATGGAAATCTTGAATGTCTATTTCCTGGCTTTCGAGTGGTTCCATAAGAGAAAGGTGAATGGGTTCTGACGTGAAGTTGGCAATTTCGGTCCAGGCGAGGTGGTTCTCGGCGTTAGTAAGGGCTTCTCGTACTACGACGCCTTGTACTTTTTGAGTTGGAATAATGATGGTTCCTTTTTCTTCTTTGACTGGAATTTTGACTTGGCTAATTGAATTTGGTTCCAAATGGATGGAATAAAATTATGTTTTGTTTGTTTCATAATATTTGATAGGGATTGTAGAATCTTTTGTAACTAGAAGTGATTTAGGAAAGTTTAATTGGGCTTCGAAGAGTTTTAGATTATCGAGGCCAATAAGACCATCGAAAGTTTTGTGAAACTTGAAGAGATAAAATTTCATTTTGCTGTCAGAATTAAATTCTGAAAATGAAGGAATTTCAGCACAATATTTTTGGGAATAATTTTGAAAAATTGATGTGACGACGAAGGGTTCGTGTTTTATATGATTTGGAAAATATGAAGAAGCTATTTCTGGATTAAGAAATGACTTTGTGGATCCTGTATCGATTAAAAGTCGTAAAGAAGGCTCAGAAATTTCAATGTAAGGTAGCTCCTTCTTGTCGGGAAATGAATGAAGTTCAATTACGTTTCGGCTGCTTCTGGTGGGTCCTCTCGAAAATTTACGTTTTCTTCGTATTCGGTTGGTTGATTTTCGTATGTGTCTTGTAGAAAATTGTCGTATTCGGGTTCATAGTAATCATTGTAGTCGGCATTCTCTTCTTGCTCATCTCCGTGGCATTGTATATTGTAAAGTTCTTCTACGGTGAATTTTGGTTGTGTTCGGTAATTTGGCGTAAATTTTTGACGGCCTCCGGTTGTGGTTTCTGATATTCCACTCATAGGTGTTGGTCTAGGCTGCTTTGGCTGTCCGGGTTTGGGTGCCCATACATTTGACTGGTTCTGGGTCCTGAATGCTGGAGGGTTTGAATTTTGTCTAAATTGGTTGAAGTTTTGTTGTCGATGTGGTTGTTGAAACTGATTCTGTGGGTAGAATTGCCTGATTGGTTGCTGCCATTGCGGAGGTGCAAAATTTTGCTGTTGATAAAATGGGTTTTGGACAGGTAAAGGCATTTGCTGTCTCTGAGGTCGGCGTTCTTGATAATTTTCGCTTCTTCCTGATGTTGAAGGTTGACTTATTTGATTTTTTTGAAGATATCTAACATTATTTTCTTCCTGTACGTATTGTATCGCCGTAGCTAAACTTCCTGGTCTCATTGCTCTGATAACAGAGCCCATTGGTTCTCGTAGGCCTGCTAAAAATGTTGTAAGAGCTTGTTGACGGAAAAATTCCTGTTTGCTTCTTTTAATGTCGGCATTTACAGTATGTAATTCTAAGTAATTGTTAATACAGCTTAAAAGTCCCATTATTTTTTCGTAAAAATGCATGATAGATTCTGTTGCTCCTTGTCTTAAATTTACTAGGTCTCTTGTAAGCGAATTTTCGTCTCTTTGGTCTCCAAAATTTTGAATTAATGCATTTTTTATTTCGTCAAAAGTTTCGCATCCATATACAGATATAACTTCTTTGGCTCTACCTGTTAATTTACTTATAATACCATGAAGCAAAAATTTATTTTGGATATTAGCTGCATTTAGTCTATCATAATAATGGTTTAGAAGTATTGTAGAAACTTTAATAAATTCATGTAATTCATTTGGGTTTTCGTCGAAATTTGGAAGAATGCATAAATTTTTCACGTCAAATTGTGGAACTGCCATATTTAAAAAAAATTTCAATATATATAGTCAATAGTCAAATACGTATAGTAATTTCAAATATATCAATCTTAAACTGCTTATTATTTATCTATTAATCTCTAGTGTTTATTAATATATAGTATTTATTAAGCTATTCAAATTTTTCTTTAAATAAATTTCTAAATTAGGCTCTAAAGTCAATCTAAGGACTTAGAGGAGATATTTCTAAATTATTTTAATCTTTCTATTAATTTATTCAAATCTTTGTTTTTATCTTCTTAATCTAGCTCTGATTCAATCTAAGGACTCAGAGGAGTCTGATTTAATAATATCTCTTTCAAAAATTAATCTTCTTAATTCTAAGTAATAATAAAAATCTCTTACAGGATAAAGACGATGCCGATGTGCATTCCTTTGCTCCTGAAGGCTCCTAACTTCTATTTCTAACTGCTAATTCCCTCGGGTGAACTCTGCAACGGTTTCCCTGGGGCTGGTTCTTGGAACAGTGGACAAACACTTAAAAGTGACGAGGATCTGTAAAGACTCTTCCACATCCTACTGACTGCGCCAATTATGAATGTTCTTTGGAAAAACACCTTTTTAAAAAACTAAACTTCACAATTAAAACTTTTATTTCGACAAACAAAGATTTTAGATACAACTCAATAATTTAAAATCTGACTTTACTTTAACATTTAAATTAGACTTTTATTTAGAGATTTTAATCAGACTGAAAAATATTGATTTTTACATGGTGTTTTATAATTTTATAATTGCTGATCTTGCTGTCCAATACGTCGCAATTAGGTCCAGAATGTTCAACGCTGCGACGCGGCGTAGCCTCGTGTTGATTCTACGTGGTAGAATATACTGGATGGTAGCGGTCGTTGTACTATAACTCGTATAACTGAAAAACTATTAGCTTTTACAAAAAACTTATAATTACCAAAATTGAAGACAATAAAAAATTGAATACACTGCTCGCTCAAAGTACTAAACTAATGTTAATTCAAAGTGAGTTATGGGTAATTGACTGTATATTTTTTTCGACGAGTACTCAACTCTAAGTATTCAAGCTTCAATAACGGGAAAACGATGCATTTTATAAAATATACCTGCTAAACACTCAAAGTACTTGAGAATACCTAACAAACGAGCTCCAGAAGAAGTTAATTGCACCAAAATTAAGCAAGTTATGATGAAACTAAGAGAACCCCTTCGAATTTTTTAGGAAAAAGTGAAAAATAAAATATACGCCATTTCCACAAAAATTAAAATTTATAGCAATCCTTAAAAAAATTTCTTTGTACTGACATAAGTAATAACATTAACAATTTTCACCGGTTTAGAATGCATATTTTCGAAAAAAAGATACAATTTAAAAAAATCATAATTTTTAAAATTATCGTCATTTTCATTTTCTTTTGATAATAACTATAAAAATACTCAATATACGTAAAAAATGATAAATAACCAAATTTTAGTTTTCAACGAAAACTTTTCGTTTATAAATTTGCAAAAGTCTGTGTGTTATTGCGTTGCCGCTCCTGCAATACTTAGAGCAGATGTATCGATGGATTCTTATGTAGTTTTGTCTTCTGAATCCAAATCTGAAAACGGCATTTCGATATCTCTAACCGTCTTCGAGATAATCGACCTCAAAATCTAAAATGTGACGTCACAATCCGGTTATCTCCTACCAGGCACTAAACGTCAGCTGAAATCTTTGATTAGGAAGTAGGCTACTTTTCAACGAAAACTTTCGTTTATAAATTTGCAAAAGTCTGTGTGTTATTGCGTTGCCGCTCCTGCAATACTTAGAGCAGATGTATCGATGGATTCCTATGTAGTTTTGTCTTCTGAATCCAAGTCTGAAAACGGCATTTCGATATCTCTAACTTCTAAAATCTAAAATGTGACGTCACAATCCGGTTATTTTATACCACGCACGAAACGTCAGCTGAAATATTTGATTAGGAAGTAGGCTACTTTTTTAATCTGAATTTGTTAAGCAAAGCAAATGTTATTATTTATATTTGAGTTTGACACTTCGTGAATGTCAAACTAAATTTTAAATTATTTAGCTATTAATAAAATATAAATGACATTTTATAGTGAATTTAATTATTATGTAAAATAATATGTGTAATAAATGTATAAAAATACAATTGGAGTATATTTTGAAAGCAATAATACATATTATACTGTATTAATAATGAATCAGTAGAAACGATTATATGTATTTTTTGGTAAATTATCCATAACTCCACTCGACCAGCGACCAGCGCACACAACTCAAAACACAAGTACGCAAATACGGTTGCGTGAAGCGTGGCGCAAAGCCGTGGAATTTACGAGATTCGCTAGGTCTGTAGCATAGAGTTATATATTAGCATAGAGAGAGTGTCATTCAGAGCGAAGTGACGACACCATCTTTTTTATTTGGATTAGTACTGTTTCACTCTTACGCATAGTAAAGCTGCTACGGTTGTCCTCCTCTTCCGTGCCTATATTCACACTGAATGTCATCATAGATTTTCGATATAATGTGTTAGAAAGAGATGCAGCAAACCAGTCCATGAGATCTTGTCGTCAGGAAGCGCGGAAGGTAGGCTCCCTCTATGTTAATATATACCTCTATGGTCTGTAGATCCAAGTAAAGTTCATCAATAAAAAGTATCTTTATCATGTATGTATTATTTATTTTACAATATTTGAAAATTGTTATTTAAAATGTGGTTTGGAATAAAAAAGTATGTTCTGATATATGAAATTACATCCTTCTAATGGAAAAAAAATATTTGACGAATTTTCTCAAATTATGGATACCAACCACGGTTCTTAGACATTACTACGGTTGCCTAAATCGACTAACCAATGAACATTAAGGGTGAGATTACGTCACGAGAGTTTACTGTCATTTGAATCGTAATATGATTTTTTTCGAATCCTGAGAAAACCAAGTATTTTACAAAAATTTAAACGCAGGATGCAAGATTACATTATTACCGAGGGCGGAAAGCCCCTTAGAATAAACAAGCAGATTCTATTGAATGAAATATTTGAAATTAAATATCACACTTCTCTTTTATTTTCAGCCCTGTAACTTATTAAAATAAACATTATAGACGTTTTCAGGTACTTTCAGCCCTCGGTAATAATGTACTCTTTCATTCTGAGTTTAAATTTTTCAAAAATATTTATTAGTTTTCTCAGGAATCGAAAAAAATGAATACAATTACAACACATTGAGAATTTTGACATGCGTCAAAATTTTGCATTAACTCAATGTAAAATTCTGAACCCAGCTTCCCTAATAATTATTGTACATCAAAAGACATTAGAAACTATTTGTAGAGGATTGAAATCTGTATTGGAAATAACTGTTAAAATTGGTCTACGTAATTAAACATATTCCAAAATTTTGTAAAAATGCAATACATTTTAGTTTTCAGCCCAAACTTAGGCCACACACAATGCAATAATGTTCACATTTTTGAACTGTCAATATTTTTATTTTATCATCTATTGTTTAAAAACAATACAGTTGATAAGATACCCTCAGTTGCGGAGAAAGGATTAATAATAAAGATTTTTTATTCAGTCAATGGTATGAGCACTGTCAGTTAAATAGTAACGTGTGGCCTTAGTTTTACACGCATACCTATTGTGGCAAATGTATCATATTTTTCAAAATTTTGGAATGCATTTAAATCGTAGAACAATTTGAACTTTTGATTTTAATACAGATTTTAATTCTCTACAAGTATTCTCTCATGACTTTTGATGTAAAATAATTAGGGAAGCAGGAATTCAACAATTCAGAATTTACATTGAGTTTCCAATGGCCTTTTTACGATTCACCACCCGGTATAAGATAAAATGTGTACTATTTGTCTAATTATTTCATAATAACATAAATAATACACATATATACACAATAACACACATTTAATGATCGAAAATCATTTAAAAATATGGGACTGTAAACTCTTGTGACGTAAAGTCAAAAATATAAGTCTCCCCACCACCGTCGGACAAGACAACCGTAATAAAGTCTAATAACCGTGGATACCAACAACATTTTCTTTTATAACTCTTGTATTTTTAATTTGACGAAGAAAAGTTATTCTTCATAAAAATCTCTTCTTGGTCTAAGATTTATGATGCAACCATCACGAATCAAATTTTATTAATTTTATACGAGGTATGTCAAAAAATATGAATTTCGAGTAAAGTATCTTTATAGTTCACAACATTTAAATTAGAATTATGTACTTGCACATTAAAACATAATTTTTAATTCTAAACAGTTTTTCGTAATAGCAACTTTTTATATTATGAATTTAAATAGGTATATAAATAAAGTTTTCGTTATGATAATGCTCGCATTTTCAGCTTGTTTCTATTAAAATATTTCACCTGTCTTACCATTTCTGTAGGGTGAAAAATAACCGAGATAGAAACATATAAAACTTAAATTTTGCTACGAGAACCATGTAACCGTGGCCATTTAGTCTTTGATTTTTTAAAAAGTAAGGGGTTTAAAAGATTAAATTCAACTCGTTTTAATAGCCTTTAGAACTACCTTTCAATCTGTTTTTAGATGAAACTGATATCGTAAAAATTAACGGGAGTTATTAAAAAAAACGATAACATTTTTTGGAAAATTTTTTAAAAGATAAAGTTTGAAAAATTTTTGGGGCATAAATTTTAATGCTATTAACTTGTTCTGGATCCCATTTGATAGATATTTCCAAGTTATTTCACAGATGTTTAATAAGTTTATGTTATAAAATGCATCATTTTCCCGTAATTTAAGATTGAATACTTAGATTTAGATTTGGGTACTCGCCGAAAAGAATATGCATTCAATTACCTATAACTCACTTTTAGTTAATATTAAAAGGTTTTTTTAGTAAGAAGTTTATTTAATTTTTTATTAGCTTCAATTTTGGTAATAATAACTTTTTTGTAAAAACTTATAGTTTTTGAGTTATCTATGAAAAATCGCTTAAAAACATGCATTTTTCTTACGAAAAATTAAAATTTTTGATCTTTAATAACTCAAAAAGTTTTGATTTATTTTAATAACTTTATATAACAAATTTTGCTTAGAATTTGTCCCACTATCTAATTATGGGGTTATTTTTAATAAAATAATTTTCATCCCGAGAAGGGGTGGCAACCACCCCCAGGGTAAAAACGCAAGTTGAAACCATGTCACCTTTGTTCCTTGAGATATCCTCTAACCACTCACCAATTTTCATGCAAATCGATGGAGGTTGAACGAAATCGGAGGTAATAGCTCATATCCACCTTCAGTGACTCCACTAATAGGCGTGTATTAAAATTTAAAGTTGGAAAATACAGCCAAAAAGGAAAAAACAGAAAAAAAATTATTTGGAAATAAAGATATTGATTTTAACAATTTGTTTATCTGCTTTTTGCCAATAATTAAGAAAAAACTTGTAAAAGTAGAAAAAAAACTTTGTGACAACTTAGAATGTATGGCAACTTATGAAAATATGAATAGCTTTCTAGAGATGGGATAAAAAATAGCTACAACTTTTTAATTAATTAAAAACGAAATGTTCTAACACTCACCCTTTTTAGCCAGGTAGGGGTTTAAGATATCAAAAACTGGACTCGTGATTAAAGGCTAATTTCTTGATTTAGATGTGACTCCGGGGTAGACACGTGCACACAAAATCCGCTTTTAGCGAAATTGTGGATATTTCCAAAAGTCCTTCCACGAAGGCAGCAAATCCCCTTGAATATCCACACAGTTTGTACTAGACCAGATCCCACATGGAACAGCAGCAAAAAAACAAAATGCCGTTTTTAAACTAGCACGAACTTTTCGGTACCAGGGTCATCTCAAAATCACGTCCTCTCCGTTGTCTTCCTGAACATTTGACACACGGAGGTCACCGAATAGTACCGAAGTTCAAACATTTAAATTTTGTGATCCTAAATATTCCAAGATAGCTTTAGAAAGAACGATCTAAGAGGACATTTTCCCTTAACTTCAGGACAATTTGACAGACATTGCCCCTATTTGAAAACTACTAAGTTTTTATTTTCGCTACCTTGATTAAAATATATTATAGGCAACCGATTTTACATGTCAAGAATTGTTTAAATTTTTGAAAATAGAGGTGGGACTTCCTACTTCAAATTTGGAACGTAACAACAATTCATAGATTAATCAAGAAAAAAATTCAAGCAAAATATTGAAAAATAAGCCAACGGTGGCATATTTTTAAAGACACCTCAAAAAACAATGAATTTTCCGGTAGACCAGAACTTATCATTGGATCACAGTAAACAAAAAAATCAAAAAGATTTTATTAACTTATGAGTTTCTCCAGGTAACACTGTCGAGTTTTTTAGTTTTATCGACTTTTAGCTTTTTGATATCACTCATGAATCAAAACATCAGCCTGGAACACTGTTGTATGTTTACCTAGGCTGTAAGATTTATTATAGTTGCATGTTTGCCTTAAGACCGTTACAGTTAAGACTGTTACAGTACCATGGGCAGTTTTAGATCCATCAGTATAATTTCTAACGTACGTACAAAGTAACGCACATTCTGTTTTTCTATGTTAATAAGTCCAAAAATAGATATAGAAACTATTTAAAAAGTCAGTACAACTATAAACTCACTTTTGTCTCTGTTCTCATCATCATCATCATCTTGGTGCTACAGCCCTTAGAGGGCCTCGACCTTCTCAAGCTTTCTACGCCATTCTGTTCTGTCCCTTGCTTGCATTTTCCAGTTGCCGACTCCGATCTTCTCGGCATCCTGTGTTACCCCGTCCATCCACCTCAGCTTTGGTCTGCCCCGTCTTCTCATTCCCACGGGTTGCGCTGTTAGAATCTTTTTTATCATGTTCGATTCAGGGGCCCGGGCTACATGTCTTACCCACTGCAGGCGGTTTCGCTTAATTATAGTGATAATATCTTTTCCACCGTACGTATGCTTGTAGATATTCTGCAGTTCAAAGTTATATCTACGCCTCCATATTCCGTTCTCACAGACTGCTTCGAATATCTTACGTAGCACCTTTCTTTCAAAAATCGACAGAGCGGATTCATCTATTTTCTGTTCTCACAACTTTTAAAACACAACTTAACAACCATAACCATAATAATAAAAATTGTAACAAAAATGAAACTTCTGCTTGAAAAGTCGGTGTAACAAAATACTACATTTGCAATAGTTTTTGTATAGGGAAATGATAAGATGAAGAGGGTAAGATGAACTAATAACAGAAGTATGAATAGACAGATGCAAACTGAATGTAGTTAGGCTAGCAGGATATGCAAGAGAATGACTACTTGACACTCAAGGATGGATTCGACCAATTTGCATGCCTGTCAAAGACACTAGATCAAAATAGTGATGATGGCTAGGAAATAAAAATAATGTACTGAAAATAGAAAAAGAAGAATAATTGATAAAGAAGAAAAAATCATGGGCGTCAGAAGAGGGTATCTATGGACCACTCTTCCAGGTATCCTACACTGCTGTAAATTTTATTAAATCTGTAAATGCACATATCAGGGAATAATAATAAATGATATACACAAAACAAATATAGATTTATTTAAATAGAATTACTTAAGTGTTACGAAGCATTGCCAAGCAATGCTTGGCATACCACTTAAGGACAGGAAAACAAACACATGGATAAGACAGAAAACCAAAGTCACGGATGTGGTACAAGAATCATTAAAATTGAAATGGGAATACGCTGGACATGTAGCTAGGAGCGATCTACACAAATGGCACAGAACAATTCTAACCTGGAGACCATACCAACACAAAAGACCCAGAGGCAGACCTCCTATGAGATGGACAGATGATCTGAAACAAACTGCCGGGAAAAATTGGCTACAAGTAGCGTACAACAAAAAACAATGGAAAGGAAGACTTGAAGAGGCTTATGTTCAGATGTGGACATGAGTGGCTAGACGTAGAAGAAAACTTGGATTTTACACAATCTCCGAGTTAACGAAATGAATATTAAGTGACTCTAAAATGACAAAGGTGATACTTTACAAGTAGGTACTAGTGATACTAAATACAATATAACATAAACAATAATGTTACATGTTAGAAAATTAAATACCTCTGACATATAGAGCGTACAACTCACATGAGACTAAGGTAATAACCTTCACCAAATTATTATAGTACGAGTACTATGTACAACTTTAGATACCGAAAAATATGAATAATAATATAAAGATATACTGAACTCTAAATGAGTTAAGCAGACACAAGCCTGACTAAGTAAAATATACTAAAAAATGAGTTAAGTACAGCAAAGTTAATGTTAAATAAGAACAAGTTGAGTGAAATATATGTAAATTATTCAAATTGATTGACTAAATGAAATAAAGTAGTGAATAGTAATGAAAAATAGTAGTAGCGGATAGATACACTTATACGATCCCGGTGTAAGTCAGATCTATTTCAGGGACCCGACCCTGCTCACGCAGGCCATGGCTATCCCCCAAACCCAAATAGGAGAGGTCATGTCCCGATCCAAGTTTCCTACCAAATATCCAAAAATCCTTTCTGATTATCCAACCCACAGGAGTAAACCTAATGCACCAGAAAAATCATTGGGGAAGGCAACGGGAAACCACTCCAATTATTTCTCTCGAGTAAAGTTAACATGGCGCAATCCAAACATAATCAGAGTATTACTGATCATGGATCTCGGAAACCAAGATCCGGCAGGGAAGGGTGCGCACCAGACTGTAGGGCCTTCCCGGTCGTCACCACACGAAACCCCTACAATTTAAAAAGTACGACAACTTTAAAAATGTCTAGCAGTACAGTCAGATTAGGCACATGGAATGTTAAAAGCCTCTATGCAGCAGGCAAGCTGAGTAACTTATTTCAAGAGGTTAAACGCTTAAAAATTGATATAATGGGCATCAGTGAGCTCCGCTGGCCTGGAGCGGGAACATGTGAACAAGATGAAGGCACACTATACTATTCTGGAAGTGTAAAAGATGACGTACATCATAGGAATGGAGTTGGAATATTTATAAAATCTAAATTCAAGAAATATGTTAAAAATTTTGTACCTGTGAAGGACAGACTAGCGATACTCCAATTAAATAGTATACCATTTAATGTCAATGTTATCCAGATATATGCCCCTACTTCAGAAAAGAAATATGACAGTGATGTTGAATCATTCTCTAGTCAATTAAAACAGACACTTAACAATCTAAAAAGGAACGAAATCACATATATCGTTGGAGATTTTAACACGAAAATTGGTCAAGGACGACGATCTGACCTGATAGGTGAATATGGACTAGGGGAGAGCAATGAAAGAGGCGATAGATTATACCAGTTCTGTCAAGAACATGACATGATATTCGCAAATACATGGTTCAAATTACACAAAAGAAGATTATATACATGGAAGGGACCAGGAGATAACTCACTTATATAATTAGAAACAAGAGATTCTAGTAAACAAGAGATTTAAGAATGGTGTCAAGAGATCAACGACATATCCTGGTGTAGATATCGGTTCAGACCATAACCCTCTAATAGCTGACATCCAAGTGAAGCTCAAAAAAGTCGAAGAAAGCCCCAAAACACCAAAATTACATACAGTGCGGTGGAATAAGTGTTGCCCCCCCCCCTGTTAACTTGTTTATTTTAAGAATATAAACAAAACTCTCGGACAGGTCGATTTTTAAAATAACCATAGTATATTATAGCATCAACGTTTCGAACTTTACGCGATCCCTCTTCAGGTGACAGCCATAACTTTGATTTTTTTGAATGGGAAAGTACATCATGTGACACCTCATTTAAAAGCACTTAAAATACTGATTTCAAAAATGTATAATACTTTAATCCTGTTTGAGAGCGTAGGCGCAAAATTTCGGTCGAATTTTTTCTAAATGCAATTAATTTTTTCGAGTCGTGAAAAAACTAATACATATTAGTCCCTGAGAACTCCTATAATGTTTATTTTAATAAGTCACAGTGGTGAAAAAAAGAGAAAATTTAGTGTGATTTTTGTTTATTCTAAGAGACTGTCAGCCCTCGGTAATAATATAATCTTTCATTCTGCGTTTAAATTTTTCAAAAATACTTATTAGTTTTCTCAGAATTCGAAAAAAATAAATGCGTTTAAAAAGTGTTCGACCGAAATTTTGCGCCTACGATCTCAAAAAGGATTAAAGTATTATACATTTTTGAAATCAGTATTTCAAAAGCTGTTAAATGAGGTGTCACATGATGTACTTTACCATTTTAAAAAAATCAAAATTATGGCCGTCACCTGAAGAGGGATCGCGTAAAGTTCGAAACGTTGATGCTATAATATACTGTGGTTAGTTTAAAAATCGACCTGTCCGAGCGTTTTGCTTATATTCTTAAAATAAACAAGTTAACAGGGGGGGCAACACTTATTCCACCGCACTGTATATCAGCATTCAACAAAACGCTAATAGAAAATAACCTGAATAATCAGCTAAAGAATTCAACAAATGAAAACAATACAGAAATATGGAACACGTTTAAAGATCTTACCTGGAAAGTAATGGAAAAATATACAACAACGATGCAGAGGCACAAAAAACAACAATGGATGACTGATGAAATCCTGGAATTGATGGAGCAGAGAAGAAAACTGAAAGATAACAAAACAGAATACAAAGAAAAACAGAAACGAATTAAACAAAAAATAAAGGTAGCTAAAGAAAAATGGATGGATGATAAATGCAAGGAATTAGAAAAGTTGAATGAAAAACATGATACGTTTAATATGTTTAAAAAAGTTAGAGAAGTGGCTGGTCTTTATCATAAGAAAACTCCACATACTATAACCGATTCGTCGGGAAAAATGATAATAGACGAACGCGAAATTCGAACTAGCTGGTATAATTATATAAATGAACTGTATAATGATGATAGACCCGAAGAACTGGAGACTTTAGATCAGTCATGTCAAAGATACGGCCCGCGATCGCAATGTGTCACAGAAAGAAGAATCATGTTTTTTAGAGCTTTTAGACTTCACTCGATTGCTTGAATAAAATAAATTTTTTCTTAATGTATTTTTATTATCCTTAGAAACTACCAAGATTAAAAATGTTAACATAATTTGGCAAAATCCGATCATTTTAGCAGTGGCTTAATATAATTTCATATATAGTGACATCGGCAACACTGCGAACTTAACTTAACGAACACATCACAGTCATCACAACACCACTGATATGTACTACGCTTAAAATGGCGACTCTGTACTTTTCAACTTCAAAGGCGGCATCAGGGAGTGTCCTTGCTGTTCGTTTATTATGCTGTGGTCTAGACTAGAACCTTCCTTATCGATATAAAAGAAGTGCGTCGACGTGTCACGTGAGTCAGTTGCGAAGTAGTGGTTGAGAAGGCATTGTACATTTGTTTGTGTCGTGCGTGTGCGATATTCATAATTGTGTCGAGTTCCATATTTGTTACGATTTCGGCATAATGTCACAAAAACGTAAAGTTGATAGTGAACGTAGAGTTTTTCAGTCTAAATGGGAAAATGCATATTTTTTCATAGAATGGAAAGGTAAACCACTGTGTTTGATTTGCAATCAAACAGTTGCTGTTTGTAAGGAGTTTAACTTGAAGAGACACTATGATACGAATCATAAATCAAAATTCGATTGTTACACTGAAAAAATAAGAATGGACAGATTGTCATCTTTAAAATCTAAACTTCAAGGTCAACAATCGATGTTTAGTAAAGCTAATACTGAGAGCGAAGATGCTCTGAAATCAAGTTTTATTATTGCATTAGAAATCGCGAAGAGATCAAAACCTTTCACTGATGGTGATTTTATTAAAGACTGTATGTTGAAAGTTGCCGATGTTTCATTTCCATTTCAAAAGTCAATAATTCAAAATATTTCGCTGTCAAGAAACACTGTTGCTTCAAGAATAAATGATTTATCTCAAAATTTGGTTCTTCAACTGAAGGAGAAAATTAAGGAATTTACAAACTTTTCACTGGCTGTTGATGAGAGCACTGATACTGTTGATACAGCTCAACTTGCTGTTTTTATACGAGGTATTAACAGTAACTTTGAAATAACTGAAGAACTATTAAAGTGCGTTCCATTGACAGGTACTACAACAGCAAATGATATTTATTCTGCATTGGAGCATTTGATGGCAGAATATGGACTCGATTGGAATATACTTAGCAGCACAACTACGGATGGCGCTCCTGCCATGGTTGGCCAACATTCGGGCGTTGTAACTAAATTAAAACAAAAAACATCAGGAAATTTTGTGGGATTTCACTGTATAATTCACCAGGAATCATTGGCATCCAAACATTTAAAAATGGACCATGTCATGCAACCTATAATTAAAATAGTAAATTTTATAAGGAGCAGAGGACTAAATCACCGACAGTTCAGGCAGTTTTTACAAGATTTGGACGAAAAGTTTTCTGATGTCCCTTATTTCACCGAAGTTCGTTGGCTCAGTCGAGGAGTAGTTTTAGAAAAATTTTTTGCATTACGTGACCCTATTCAAGCTTTCATGTTAGAAAAAGGCAACCCAATTGATTATGACAATGACTGGTGGGTTGATTGTGCCTTTTTGGTAGATATGAATAAACACTTGACTGATCTGAATGTAAAGTTACAGGGTAAAAATCTGATTGTCACTCAAATGTACTCATGTATTCAAGCCTTTGAAACAAAGTTGAGGCTGTGGGAAAATCAGGTAAAAAATCAAACTTTGGATCATTTCCCTCATTTAAAATCATTTGGCACAGTGGATCAAAAAAAATTGGATCAATATTCTCAACTTCTGCAAAATCTTATCACGGAATTCAACAATCGTTTTGAAGACTTCCACAAAATGAATGAAATGGAATTCCCAATTTTCAACAATCCATTCAATTTTGAAGCTTCACAGGCACCAGTTCATTTGCAAATGGAGTTGATAGATCTTCAATCGGACAGTATTTTGAAAGAAAAATTTAAAGAGGTTAACGCACTTACATTTTATACACAATATTTCAAGAGTTTGGATAACTACCCGGAATTAAAAAAGCATGCAGCACGCATTCTGTGCATGTTTGGTAGCACCTATTTATGTGAGCAGATGTTTTCCGTCATGAAAATAAATAAGAACAAACATCGCACAAGACTTACAAATGAACATCTCCAATCAATTCTTAAAATAAATACAACGAATATGATACCTGACATCAATGAGCTTGTCAAAAACAAGAGATGTCAGGTATCTGGATCCTCGAGCTCAAAATAATTACCCTCTTTTATAACTTTGATATGATTTTTAACAACCGTATATTATAAGTATACTATTAAATAAAATGTTATAATAATTCAGTACATTTTTTTTTATTTGAATCTGGCCCGCCGACACATTCTGAATTTAATATATGGCCCTCTGCAAAATTGAGTTTGACACCCCTGCTTTAGATGAAGGTGAAGGACCAGAAATACTGAAATCAGAAATATTACATGCTATAAAATTGGCAAAAAACAAGAAAGCCGTTGGTCCCGACAACATACCTACAGAAATGTTAAAGCTCATAAATGAGGAAAACATTGGAATACTAGTCAAACTTTTCAATGATGTTTATTCGACTGGTGATATCCCTGAAGATTGGTTAAAGTCCGAATTCATAACCCTACCAAAAAAACAACGTCCAAAAAACTGCAGCGATTTTAGAATGATAAGCCTTATGAGCCACACTTTGAAAATCTTTCTACGTATCATCCACAGTAGAATCAGAGATAAATGTGAAGAAGACCAGGATGAAACACAATTTGACTTCAGAAATGGACTGGGATCCCGGGACGCACTCTTTGCACTAAATGTGTTATTGCCGAAATGCCGAGATCAAAGGAAAGACGTCTTTGCTGTATTTATTGACTATGAGAAGGCCTTTGATCGAGTACAACATCACAAATTAATTAAAATATTAAAGGATAAAGGAGTTGATAGTCAAGATGTACGAATCATAGAAAAATTATACTGGCGTCAAACAGCGACAGCTTGCATAAATGGAAAATCAACAGAAATATGCAAAATACAAAGAGGTGTCAGACAGGGTTGTATACTGTCCCCACTGTTATTCAATTTATATTCAGATAGAATATTTAAGGAAGCGCTGCATAATTTGGAATGGGGTGTGAAAGTTAATGGAATTCTGATAAATACAATCAGATATGCAGACGATACAGTTATTTTAAGTGATGGTATGAATGGATTACAACACCTTTTAAATGCCATTGACACAGTGGGAAGAGAGTTTGGCCTAAATATAAACTGTTCAAAAACAAAATACATGGTATTTAGCCGTTTGGCCCATCAAGATTCACGGTTATATGTTGATGGACATATAATTCAAAGAGTACCCAGTTTTAAATATCTTGGTTGCCATATTACTGAACAACTAGATCCAGATAAAGAGATAAAATGTAGAATCGAGATAGCCCGCACGACATTTTTAAAAATAAGATCATCCTTCTGTAATGATATCGTGCAACTTCAACTTCGAAAGCGCATGATTAAATGCTACATTTGGTCAGTCCTCTTGTATGGTGTCGAAGCATGGACATTAAAAATATCCACCATTAACCGTTTGGAGGCCTTTGAAATGTGGCTGCACAGACGTATACTGAAAATACCATGGACGGCTATGCTGACAAATGTGGCAGTCCTTAAGAAAGCAAATGCTACCCGCGAGCTGCTTGATAACATCAAATATAGAAAGATGGCCTATTTTGGACACGTAGTAAGGGGAGACCGGTATAATATTCTTCAACTTATTATGATGGGTAAAATCGAAGGACGCAGAGGAATTGGTAGAAAGCAGGCCTCTTGGTTGAAGAATATCCGGGAGTGGACAGGAATAAAGAAAACAGAACACCTATTTAGAATAGCTCGAGACAGAGACAGTTTCTCCATGTTAATCGCCAACGTCAAGGGTACTTGATAGGGCACGTTAAGAAGAAATAAAATAAGGTTAATTAATTATAAAGTAAATTAAAATAAATACATAAATGCAAAAAGTAATTAAATACATGACTGGGGAGTTACATAAAGAACTGGGAACAAGCAATGCAGACATAAGAAGTAGATAAAGTTACATAAGTAAATTAAATCAATTAAATTAATAATAAAATGTAAGAACATATTCGCTGGGAGATAACCTTTGAGCTCAAGGTATATTACCGCAGGATTATACATAAGTGTGGGAACTCTATAAACTAATATGTACAGTAGACTCGCGATTGTCCGAGGTAACTGGGACCGTGACTACCTCGGATACGGAAAAACTCGGTTAACACTGAGATTGGTTATATTGATAGAAAAACACGTAAATAAACATAACTGTGGATATTTTAATCACTAAACTAATACAGTACTCTCTATAGAAGATAAAACATTTGCCTTATCATTGTTACTGTTTTAAAAAACTTTGATTGATTTTTGCGTAAGCTTCATTTCTCTTTTTGTGGTGGCAATGTTGCGCCAAAGTTTAAAAATGTAACTTACCAGTTATGACTTTTGCCTCAGTTAACCGAGGGGTTTGGATAACCCAGACTCGGATAATTGCGAGTCCACTGTATTATAAAAACAAATGCAATCTAAATTTTGAAAGAGCAAAAATAATTAGTGTAAGTAATTATTAAACATAGTGAATAAATAAATGTCTGTGATTTTAAACGTTATATGCAGAAAGTCGTTAACTGTTACCAAAAACTAAACATTCACACAACAAACCCGATTTACTACCACTCCCAAAAAGGTTCGGTGCTGCATCCCAGAAGATCCTCTGTCTGTGAAACTACCTAGTCGGAGAGATAGAAGCGGATTTTGTGCGTGATAAGTAATATGGAAAAACTATACGGGGATATGTTAAATTAGTTGTGTACATGACTTTCCCCAACGGCCGGAAACCAGAGTTGGGGGCGAGGGTAGTTATAAGGGGTCAAAGTCGCGGTTTTTATTTTATTTTTTGGGACGCTCATGATCGAGATAGTGCACCAAAATTTGGAAATAAGTAGGTCATGACGTAACTAAGTAAAATCTCTAGGGGCGGAACGCTGCGTGGCCGACAAAGGGGTGGGGGTAGGGGTTAATATAAAAAATATAAACGGTTTTTTTGCGACGTTCGTGATTGGGATAGTGCACCAACATTTTCGAATACGTAGACCATGACATAACTAAATAAAATCCCCAGAGCTGGAAACCAGAGTGGGGACGATTGTAGTTATAAGGGGTCAAAGTTGCAGTTTTTATTATTTTTTTTGTGACGCCTATGATCGAGATAGTGCACCAACATTTGGGAATAAGTAGGTCATTACGTAACTAAGTAAAATCTCCAGGGGTAGCACGCTGCGTGACCTACAAAGGGGTGGGGCAGGGGTAAATATAAAAATACTAGGGGTTTTTTGCGACGTTCGTGATTAAGATAGTGCACCAAAATTTGGGAATAAGTAGACCATCACATAACTAAGTAAAATCCCCAGAGCCGGAAACCATTGACCATTGGTAAATATAAATATAAGATTTTTTGTGACGTTCGTGATCGAGATAGTGAACCAAAATTTGGGAGTAAGTAGATCATGACGTAACTAAGTAAAATCTCCAGGGGCGGAAACCAGAGTTGGGGATGAGGGTAGTTTTAAGGGGTCAAAGTCGCAGTTTGTATTATTTTTTTGTGACGCAGCACAACATTTGTCCGCCACGCAGCGTTCCGCCCCTGGAGATTTTACTTAGTAATGTCATGATCTACTTATTCCCAAATTTTGGTGCACTATCTCGATCACTAACGGCCAAAAAACACCTTATATTTTTATACTCACCCCTGCCTACCACCCCTTTGTACCCCAAGCAGCGTTTCGCCCCTGGAGATTTTATTTAGTTACGTCATGACCTACTTACTCCAAAATTTTGGTGCCTTATCTCCATCACGAGCGTCACAAAAATAAATAATAAAAATCGCGACTTTGACCCCTTATAACTACTCTCGTCCCCCACTCTGGTTTCCGGCCTTTGGGGAAAGTCATGTACACAACTAATTCAACATATCCCCGTATAGTTTTTTCCATATTACTTATCACGCACAAAATCCGCTCCCAGCTCTTAGACTAACCTTCTTGAAGGGCAGAATGATGAAGCCAAAATTAAATTGTCCCCAACGCTTGTTCCCAGGTGCTATGGTTGGAGATGGTCCGACCTCTGAGGTGGTATGAGAGGTCTTTAAGTTTTCACATGAGTGGCATGTGACGACAATGATTCTATGCCGAAAACCTCAGTAGATTTGTTTCCTTGGTTCCTTTAAAACGCTTCTGATAAATTTAGTGATCCTGAAATTAGGTATTAACCTGTAAACTTGACCTAAATCCGTCACATGCCACTCGAACCATTTCCAAACCAAAAGTGAAGTCAAATTTCTCCGTCCGTCACGAGAACGACCTCAGAACACGAAGTAATATTCCCTGCCACGTATACCAATTCAACAAATTTAAAAAGGTAGTCACTAACGTTTAGGTGTGACGTCATTAAAAGATATAAATGAATTATTACTTTGATTTGGCTGTACTTTAACAACGGAACGTTATTAAAATTAAGAGAAAATAATTAAAGATTTTAAAATACTTTAGTAACGTGACGGAACATTACAAAATGACAACACATTCTTCAACCACAGCCGCCATATTGGATAATTTTTGACATGCCATTTGAATACCAAATCAGAGCAAACGTATAACTGATCTGCGCGTAGCACCAACAATTTTTGATGAATTTGCGCACATTTACATTCACTCCCAATCGCGCCTACAGAAGTATAACTTCAAAAAATGTTATGACTTTCTTGCACTACATGGTGCCTTCTACCTATTACTTTAAGGAACGCACTATTTTAGGGGACACCATGTATTTTGCTTTTAGTAATAAACAAATTCTAACACTTTGGTTTTTATTTTAGGTGCCCCACCTGATATTACGATGGAACTCGCGATTACCAAACCATTCAATTCTGATAGAATACATTCGAAAACAAGTACTGGTGAAAGACCATATGAATGTGAAATTTGTAATAATCTGTTTACTACAAAAGGTAATTTAGAGATGCATATGAGAATTCACACTGGTAAAAAACCTTATAAATGTGAAATTTGTAGTAAGATGTTTACTACAAAAGGTAATTTAAAGGTGCATATGAGCACTCACACTGGTGAAACACCTTATAAATGTGAAATTTGTAGTAAGCTGTTTACTCTGAAAAGTTATTTAAAGCGGCATATGACAATTCACACTGGTGAAACACCTTATAAATGTGAAATTTGTAATAAGCAGTTTAATCAGCTATATAGTTTAAATTATCATATAAGAGGTCATACTGATGAAAAACCTTATAAATGTGAAATTTGTAGTAAGATGTTTACTATAAAAGGTAATTTAACAGTGCATATGAGAATTCACAGTGGTGAAACACCTTATAAATGTGAAATTTGTAGTAAACAGTTTGGACATCTAAGTGGTTTCAATTATCATATGAAAGTTCACACTGGTGAAAAACCTTATGCATGTGATATTTGTACTAAGCAGTTTACTATAAAAAGTAATTTAAATACTCATATAAAATGCCACAGTAGTGAAAAACCTTATAAATGTGAAATTTGTAGTAAGATGTTTACTACAAAAGGTAATTTAAAGTTGCATATGAGAATTCACAGTGGTGAAACACCTTATAAATGTGAGATTTGTAGTAAGATGTTTACTAGAGAAGGTGATATGAAGATGCATATGAGAATTCACACTGGTGAAACACCTTATAAATGTGAAATTTGCAATAAACAGTTTGCTCAGAAAATTTCTCTAAATGCGCATAAGGCAGTTCATACTGGTGAAAAACCTTATAAATGCGAAATTTGTAGTAAGATGTTTATTACAAAAAGTAATTTAAAGGTGCATATGAGAATTCATAGTGGTGAAACACCCTATAAATGTGAAATTTGCAAAAAACCGTTTGCTCAGAAAATTTCTCTAAATGCGCATAAGGCAGTTCATACCGGTGAAAAACCTTATAAATGCGAAATTTGTAGTAAGCAGTTTACTATAAAAAGTAATTTAAATACTCATATGAAATGTCACACTAGTGAAAATCCTTATAAATGTGAAATTTGTAGTAAGGTGTTTACTACAAAGGGTAATTTAAAGGTGCATATGAGAATTCACAGTCGTGAAACACCTTATAAATGTGAAATCTGTAGTTATCAGTTTTCTATAAAACGTAACTTAAATACTCATATGAAATGTCACAGTACTGAAAAACCTTTTAAATGTGAAATTTGTAGTAAGATGTTTACTAGAAAAGGTGAATTAAAGATGCATATGAGAATTCACACTGGTGAAACACCTTATAAAATGTGAAATTTGTAGTAAACAGTTTGGTCGTCTAAGTGGTTTCAATTATCTGATGAAAGTTCACACTGGTGAAAAACCTTATAAATGTGATATTTGTACTAAGCAGTTTAGTATAAAAAGTAATTTAAATACTCATATGAAATGCCACAGTAGTGAAAAACCTTATAAATGTGAAATTTGTAGTAAGATGTTTACTACAAAAGGTAATTTAAAGTTGCATAATATGAGAATTCACAGTGGTGAAACACCTTACAAATGTGAGATTTGTAGTAAGATGTTTACTAGAGAAGGTGATATAAAGATGCATATGAGAATTCACACCGGTGAAACACCTTATAAATGTGAAATTTGTAGTAGGCAGTTTGGTCGTCTAAGTAGTTTCAATTATCATATGAAAATTCACACTGGTGAAAAACCTTATGAAGTAGGTTATGTGAAAGTTATAATAACCTGTTTACTATTGGGACCGTGCAGGTTCGGCAAAGCGACACCTGGTTTCTACCCTCGGCAACATTATTCGCACTTTTAATTGTATTGGCCAATTATATTAGTCCTGGTTACTGGATAATTGTCAAGGCCATAGTCCAAAAAAATAATAAGAAGAAAAAATAAGATTGAGGTTATGTTATTAAAACGTAAACAATTGTATGTAGTAAATAAAATTAGTTATTAAAATGCAGTACTGCAAGCAAAATACAATTAACTAAATTTACCTTTATATAATAATTGCATATCATATCAATATTGTGGAGCAATATATAATTTTTCTTCTTCAATGACAGTAGGAATGAAATATACATCAATTTGACAATATGAATTATTTAAGAAAAATGCAATATTTCTCCGCTATTCGCACACGATCGTTTCTCGTATCCCCTCCAAGTACTTGTACACCGCGAATACAAAGTCATTTAAAGCGACATATGAGAATCCACACTGGTTAAACACCTTATAAATGTGAAATTTGTAGTAAGCAATTTGCTAGTAATTTAAATACACATATAAAATGTCACATTGGTGGCTTACTTACTTAATCGGTAGACCCATTGATACCTTTCGGTGTTGAGCCATTCATTCAATATTAATAAGGTGTCGGGTGTTGCGTCTAGCTCTTAATAAACTTTCTCCATTATTTTTCTATTGGTTGCCATTTATGTTGCTTCTTGCCAAGTTTTCCCCTTACTTTGTAGTATCTGGGAGATGTCACTATTCCATTCTTTAACGGGTCGTCCTCTTCTGTTCTTCCCTATTGGTTTTACTTCCCATACTCTTTTCACTTGTCTGTTAGGGTTAGATGTCTGAACCATGCCAATTTTTTCTCCTTAATTGTGAAGAGTATCGGTTTGATCTTGAGTCTTTCTCTTATTTCCTCATTTGTTACTTATCTGTTTTTCTTACTCCGATCGTTCTTTTAAGGTATTTCATCTCTGCTGTCTGAATTCTGCTCTGATGTCTTTTGTTGAGGATCCAGCTTTCTGCTCCGTAGATCACCGTAAGTGTATATATCGATACATCAGTATCAGAGTGCACCATCTCAAAAAACATAGTTCTTCACAAATCAACTTTAACTTATTTTTTCTAAGAGCAAATATTTTTAATCTATTGTAAATAGTCCATTTTTTTTTTTCAAATAGAACAATATTTTGGAATTAGATGTTTATTTTATGGTTCTTTTAGATGATAATTTTTAATTATAATTTTTTTAAAGAATTAAGATTTTTTTTTTGAGTTGGTGCGTTATGAAACGGTCAACACGTGATTTTTTTAATAGTTAGTGCGTTTGGTATAGGGTATTTGTATGGAAATCAAATAAAGTTTATGGTATGAAAAATTATAATAAAATCAAAATTAAAATCAAGCTAATTATCGGTAGCAGTTGCGATGGAATATAGAGCGGGTTTCCCTTCAGGTATCTTTTTTTTTTCTTTTTCTATGAGGGCATGCATCGCATCACCCTCATTTTGAGTATGCCCAACTACTAAGAATTTGTGGGTTATGCTTTTTATTGGTAGATTTTGACAGCAATATAAAAACAAGCTAGCAATGAACTTGTTTTTGTTTTGGCCCGGGCAATTATCAGAGTAAAATATTATGTGCTCATATTGAGCTGCGTGGTTCTTTAGATACTACCAAAGACATGTACCTATTTCACTCATACCTCTGCTTGTGATACCTTCGTGCCACAAAAAACTATAGCCATGTTTATGGGAAATATCAAAAATAGTGAAGTTGTAACATGATAGGCGCCTCATATAAAAAAAATCACTTCGATTTCCTGTTGGTAGTGACAATACAGCTTGGAGATTGAAGCAACAAACTACAGTATTTCCATCTTCCTTTGAATTATTGATACTAAACTCCTTCTCTAACCGACTCTGATTTGTTTCTGTAATATGTGCATCATAATTAAGTTGTAATACTTTTTCATCTGCTGTTAGATTTTGAAATGAGTTGCAGAAACAACACTGGTCCTTTTTTGGCTGAAAAAAGGAAACACTAAATTCCGTGTTGAAAATTATGGTGTAGTAATGGAGTTTTACGGGAATTCTCTGTTCATCTCTACATTTTTCTTGATACATTCTGTACATAGTAGCTAAATTTAGAGATCCGTCTAGGTACTGTTTGTTTGTCCTTGCTCTGCAATAATGAGAGTCAATTAGTGGAAAAGATTTTATGTGGCACCTCACGATTTCTTTTTTATCATCTAGCACCCTTGGTCGCCCGGCATTTTCTTTTCCTCCGCGATTGTCGTTCTGTACAAACCCTAACTCTGTTTTTTTTTTTTCATTGCGGTAATTATTATCCTATTTGAAATGTTTAAAGTGTTCATAAAGAAAACCTTACATACTCTAATTTTTTCATTTTTCACCTCAAAGTAATAAGCTCTGTTTTCACTTCTATGGCTCCCTTCTTTCTTATATTGATATTTTGGCCTAACCGGCATTACACCAGTAGTTTTTTTAACAGTTCTTCTCTTTCTGTATCACTAATTTTTTTCTGAACATTTTATTTTGCAACGGTCAGTGCAAGCAGCTTTCACAGACCGTGCAGCGGTTTCGTTGCCTGCAGAATTTGTATAAGATTGTCCTCTGTTGCGTTTAAATTTTCTCTCGTTTGTTTTTCACTTTGTAGGATTACGAACTCTCTTCCTTGACCGCACAATAATTGATTCATTCTCACTCACAACTGCACTTGATCAGGCAATATTGCCGCTGGTGAAGGAGTAGCCAATATGACATCAAGTGAAGTGATTAGTCTTTCATCTTCAGAGCAGTGTTCTGGAGTTTCCGGAATGTAAACTTTCCCTGAACTAGAAGAAAAGTCAGAATTTTCAGAGTCTGGATTTTGTTGCACCTCATTTGACTCCTGTAAAAGAAAATGATAAGATTAGACAGTCCATATAAAAATCTGTTTCTTATAGTGATGGGTTATCAGACGCATCACCCATAAGAACGCGAGATCCCTGGGTGTGAGAATACGAATGTGCACCATTTATAGGGACAGGTGGCCATCAACGATGCCCATTGGATACGATTAAAATGACTGATGCGGTCATAGGTTGAGCTGCCACAAAACAAACTTTCAATTCTAATTTTTATTAAAATCGCTCGAAAAAGTTGATCAACTAATATCACCTCGTGAGAACTGGTGTTATCTATCTATTGAAAAGTTGTGTAACCACAAATATATATAGAAATAATTGCATGGTAGATACTTACAGCATCATCACTATGTCCACCACGTTCTTCCATACATCCATTTGTAACTTTTAACATATACATTGTTCTTTTGATCCCTAACTTTTTCCATGGCTAAATATTCATTATGACGTTACTATTTTAGTTTTCGACGCACTTTATAAACTTCAATTTCAATTGTTTCTCACGTAAAGTATATTTATAATCATACACAATAAAAAATAACTTCCAAAAGAGACATCGAACACCTTAAACACAGAGAATACTCGCACGAATGACAATGAAGATGAAGATTTTGCAGGTATTGACCGTTTCATACCGCACCATTATCAGTTAGTAGCTGACAACAGTTCTACCGATCAAGTTTCATTACGCACTATTTCACATGATGCGGTATGAAACTACGACGGTGTTAACAAAATATTCGATTCTGTATGTTGACAAGTCAAAATTTTTTTTATGGTGTTGGAATTTTTAAATGGTGCAATTTGAAACTGATAAATAAACATCTTTTAACCATTTCCTCATACTTATCTCAATATTGAAAAATTTTGAGTTGGTGCACTCTGATACTGATGTATCGATATTGTTTTGTATATTGTCATCTTGGTATTTATGTTGTTCTGAAGCTATTTCCTTGTGGCATTTTTATGACTAACTATTTATATGGGAAATAAGCCACAATTAAATTGAAAAAATAATTTTATTAACTTTTCGACGCCCAAATCGGGTGTCGTTGTCAAAATACAAAATACTAGTAAATATAAACAAAAATGTTGTTGCTAAGTAAAAAATTCTTGTAGTAATTTATTTAATACGACTCATTTATATTGGCAATTCAGACATATATTATACCTTTTAAAGTAGAAAACTTTAAAATGATATTGCCAATATTTATGGGTTGCGTTCCTGGGACGACTTTACTATAAGATAGTTCATTCGATTACATGAAATCAACCCCAACTCAAGAATATCCGTCACAAAAAATCATAGCATGTGATCTGTCTTTAAAAAGACAACCAAATGCAACGACGACAGTAAAATTCTCGCGTTAGGGATTCCATAGTAAATTTTGTATAATATGTGTGTTTGTTTTAAAATATCATTAAGGTAAGCTTAAATGGTTAATTTTGATAATTTTATTTTCATTTGACTGTAGTTGGTTAACAAATTTACAAATAAATAATAAATACATTATATTATTGATGATTGATTTGAGGTACATATTTTATTATTACAGCAGTTTTTTAAATAAATTTTTGTGTTTGATTTCTACCTATCCTTTAAAATATGTTACATCACATTCCATTAACCTTCGGATGACCAAGCGGGGGAAATTGTGACCCCAGCGTATGTTTTTCTTTAATAATTTCAAAAGTATTTTCAATTTTTAACTCATTATTTTTTTATTTGACTTTAATATAATTCTAGATATCCTCATATTTTGAAATAAAAAAAATTCCCTATATTTTACGAATAAAAAATATATTCTGAAGTTGATGTTTAGTAAAATACCGTCTATAATGTGTAATTCCAAGTAGTTTTACGCTAATGACGTCGACTTTTCAAAGTAACAAGACACTTACTCAACATACACACTACACATGACACTAATACTCATGTTGTTACTGGCTGAATGACAAAAAGTCCATGCCATAAAGAAAGAAAACTTCATTTTTTTGTTAATTTTCATTTTTGACCTGGGGCCATTTTCCCCCCCTTGGTCATCCGTGTAACAAAAAAAGGTTGGTCATCGGAAGGTTAAAAGGAGTTCCACAACTAGCAAAAATGTATTGACAAATAATTGTTTTAAGTGACAAAAATGATAATAGACTTTATGGTGTTTTTTTATTAGTTTTTTTGATAGTATGTTTAAATAAACAAATGATGATGGCAGGAAAATGAAAGTGTAATACCTTTGATTAAGAACTTTATAGGATTCTAATGTACTTATAAAGGAGCCAAATTTCAAAAATAAATACTTAAACCTTTGTTTTATTGTGTTAATCTCTTTATATTATTAATATCAACAAATATAGACACTAAGATTCTACATTATTCGTTGTTAATACCAGTTATGTTATATCTGTTGAATTAACCTCTACTTTTAGAATTTTAACAAATCTATATAAACATTTGTCTAAGTCTAAAGCATGATATTTGTGCATTCAAATTTATTGGAATTACATCTTTGTATAATTTGTTTTTACAAGTATAATTTGTTTTTACAAACTTTTGCAATAACTAAAGCTTCAATAAAATGTTTTTTATATTTAAATTTACATATTTGTTTGGGTCAAAACATTAATTTACATCGAGATTAACTTTTATTTATGAGTTCTTTTTAATAAATAAAACAACATAAAATAAATCCACAAGGAAAATTATTTCCTGTAGTTGACTGTATACAATTTTGGAGAAGGAAGCTTGCCGAGTACTTATTAATTAGGTATATTTACTGGGAGATATAATTCATATGCAACACTTCGTGACAACCATTTTATTAGACTACATCTTCTGTCAATATTGCCAACCTGATTTACATGTTTTTGGGGATCAGGATAGCCAACATTTCAATACCTCCTCTCAATTTATACAACATTTACATAAATAGTAAATTTGGATGAATTGTCAACTAAACAACAATCTTGACTAACCAAGTCTTGACAATAATTGAACAAAACGAAGTCATACAAACATACTTATACATCCTACATTACTCAGGTTACAACTCATACCTATATAGAAAAATATTCAAAAAAAAAAACTTTCATTAACTCAAAAAATATTAACATGAGAATATGATAAAAAATAAAAAAAGCAAATAGATAATTCACACGAGTATGTGCCTAAAGTATAAAAGTACTAATCTATAAAAACTTTCAACATTCTTGAATTTTGATCAAAGTTCTGAGACGTGAGAATATTTCATTTGAAGGAGCTTTAGTGAAAATATCAGCACAGTTTGATTTTGTATTTATGTACTGTATAGTAATTACATTGTTTTCAATTAAATTTCGAATGAAATGATATTTTGTGTCTATATGCTTAGACCTTTTACCTTTAAATGAATTTGTTGCAATAGACAGCTCCCTGGTTATCTATATATAATATACTCTATCTATATATAATATACTCTATCTATATATCTATATATATATATATATATATATATATATATATAATATATATTTGTAACCTTGCTCCTGTAGTAATCCTTTTACAAGTTAACAAACAACTTTTTTAACTTACTACACTATACTGACGAAGCCCAAATATGCCGAAACACCGGTGTATATAGTTGCACAGAAATGTATGGAATGATGACCTTTCATCATTTTATATATTTCCAACTAAATTCGCATTCACTTTACGAGTATTAGCCAATGATTTTGCTTATTTATTTATATATATATATATATATATATATATATATATATATATATATATATATATATATATATATATATATATATATATATTGATAAGGGGTACCTTGTCGCCTCAGAAACGGTGAATCGGTAGACGTTGTCGCCTCATATATGACGTTGTCGCCTCACTTTGGGAGGCGACAACGTTTTGGGCTGAAAATTTCAGGACAGCTTCCCAACCACCTTATGAGTCGATGTGCAAAAAATAGTTTTGAGGTGACAACGTACCCCTTTTCACTATTTTTTGGTTCGTTAGTTCGGCAGTATATCACTGGCGCTAGTATCGGCATTGCAGCAGTGACTGGCTGTATGTTGTCGCCTCAGCATATAAATTCCACTTTTTGGTTAACAACCGGTACCTTGTTGCCTCAGATTTTGGCAACGTCGCTTTCAGTTTGCATTGGGTATTAGGGTCGTGAAATATAAAAATATGCGCTGTCGGCACCGTAACAAGGCAGCTAAAAGTTTAAGATATAATTTGCAGATTTAAAATTTACGATTTAAAATTGTTGCCCTTATACAGGGTGTCCAGAAACTCTACTAACAAACGAAAAAGGGATATTCTCTAGATAATTTTAAGATAATTTGACCCAATTCACTTAGTCCGACAATGCTTCCTAAGAGAACTAGAGCTCTTTGAAGATGGCGTCTTGTAATTAGTTTTTCTTAACTACCGCCAGAACGCTTCTATTTAGAAAAACGAAAATTGGTACGCATATTTATCATCCAGATATAAATCGGTTCTATTCATTGTGAATTTCCAGTACGGTCATAGGCGCCCGTTTTGGGTACGGCAACGGTTATTTTATCCCATAACATTTTTGTGTTTAATTTTTAAGCATTTTTGACTATGGATTATTTAATTGTGAGTTTTTCTAGTACTAAAAGGTACTCTTGCTTTAAAAGTCCATAGAATACACCATTTTCTAGAAAAATCGATTTGAAAATTTCTCGTTTCTTGAATGCTACGTTTGTTTATATTTCAGACATAAATCGATTTCTTTAATTGCAAATATTTAGTACAGGTCATATGCGTCCGTTTTGGGTAGGTCAACGGTTATTTTATCGCATAACTTTTTTGTCTTTAATTTTTAAGCATTTTTGACACTAGATTATTAAATTATGAGGTATTCTGTTACTAAAAGTTACTCTTGCTTCAAGTTAGTAAAATACACCGTTTTTTAAATTCTTTTCAAATTCAGAAAACGAAAATTTTCAAATCAATTTTTCTAGAAATCGGTGTGTCGTACCGACTTAAAGCAAGAGTAGCTTTTAATTCTAGAATACCTCACAATTTACTAATCCAGAGTCAAAAATACTTGAACGTTAAAGACAAAAAAGTTATGCGATAAAATAACCGTTGCCCTACCCAAAATGGACGCCTATGACCGATACTAGAAATTCACAATGGATGGAATCGATTTATCCCTGGAAGATAAATAGGCTTACCAAATTTCTTTTTTCTAAATAGAAGCGTTCTGGAGGTATTAAAAAAAACTAATTACTAGATACCATCTTCCAAGAGCTCTAGCTCCCTTAGGAAGCATTTTCGGACTAGGTGAATTGGGTTAAATTGTCTTAGGAAAATATCTGAGGAATCGCCTGTCTTTGTTTGTGGGTAGAGTTTCTGGACACCCTGTATAAACAAGTTCTACAAAAGAGAGAGAGCATGCCGTAATAAAAATATGTAAGCTGGTCGCATAGGAATTAATAAAAATTACAAACAGAATATTAGTGATCATGGAGCGTATGTAATACTTAAGTAGTCATTAAAATATGGAACTGAACAAGTCTATGCCCCAAAGGATCATGAAGATGAAAGGATAGGAAAATTCTAACCAGTCATTAATTTAATCCTAAAAACTAAAAAAATTGTTATATTATGTGACTTTATTACAAAAGTAAGAACATAAATGATTTTTTCTGTAACAGCAGTAGAAAAAAAAGTAACAGTTATGACTATGACAGAGGATAAACACTGATATACTATCGAAATTACAGAAAGTTGAAAAACACTAAAATGAACCTGAATGGCTTAACTCAAATAAAAAAAACTAAAACCAAAATAAGTATCTTTATGTGGGTGGCATGCAAACGGGAGTCAATCTAAGCAAATCTCGTATAGGAATTCATCATTGAGCAGTAATAGCAACAGTTTCAAAAATCTCAAAAATGAAACAACAAAACACTATCCAACATCAGAAGTTTACTACTTCTGCTCTGAAACAAAAACCCGTATTCTGACATTAAAATATTTGAATAGAAATATGACGACAGTAATATTTCAAGCAAAAAAATATAGGACGATAAAATAAGAAACTAACAAAAATAAACTGACAAGACATGAAACGAACAAAGTAACTGAAAATAAGATTTTAATAGGTGGCGATGTAAAGATAACACGGGAAATACATATCATCGAAGTAGCCTTATTTTATTATTTATTTTATTTATCATTGATATTGCTCACCAGATTAATATCCTTATAGGTAATATGCATGTTTATACTTATTTGTTTACGAATTTTTCTAGCCCTTCAACTGATGCGTTATCTTTCCTGATCCTCATATATTCAGGTTTCTTCATATTAGGATTCAGTCCATAACGCTGACTCACTTCTGTAACTTCATTGATTATGTCTTGTAAGCCTTCTAGCTAGACTATTAGCAAATGACGATATCATCTTAAACGACATAACAGAATTTGCAATCAAAAAACCGTGGTGGTTCCAGTAATAATTACGTTTCTGAATCGCAAACCCTTACAGCCTGTGTAATGGATCCAAAAAACGTTGTCCCCAAATTAAATATTAAGGAACAAGAGTCTTCGACAAAACGAAAGATGTATAGCATTTACATTTACGTTAATTTGCTTTAAAGCGTATTTTAAGACCCAAAAATTTTGACGATCTCAAGTGCTCTAAGAGTTTTATATGTCAAAAATGAATAACCATTTTCAATTTCGTTACAACGCGAAACTACAGCTGCATCATATTCTAGTCCGATCAGAGAGCGCTGCAAGCGCCTCTACCGGTTTCGAGACTTATTAGTCTCTCATCAGGAGGCACATATAAATACATAATTTGAAAACGTTCCTGACAACAAAGTTATTCAAGAACAAAAATGGTCAAAGCTCGTACCACTTGTAAGTGATATTAAAATATTCTGAGAAGAAAGTATTAAAATTGGTGTGAAGTGGCAGTAGACATTTGAGAGCAATATTGATGATATTGAAACATAAAAATTTAGTTAACTATGCTCTAGCATTAGTTATTATTTTTAACAGGAGACGAATAGGTGATGTTCAGTATTTAAAAATTCAGCAATCTAGTAACGAAAGATAAACGGACTTCAGTGATTTTGAAAATGTTTTAACTGAAGGAGAAAAGGCACTTACGAGAGGACACAAAATTCCAGTGTGTTCTGGTAAAGGTTCTTGAGCTGTTGTTATTTTACTTCCAAAAATGTTGCAAGATTTCATAGAAACTTTAATAAAACCTAGACATAAATACATGTCTGACGTTGTCCGACGTTAATAAATATATGTTTGCAGTTCCAGGCAGTAAGCTAAAATGGGACAAAGAGGATGTTGCGATCCGTAAATTGACAAGCAAAATGAATTTAACAAACTGTGAAGCTATATCAAGCAAAAAATTACGCAAAAATATTGTAACAGTAGCACAAATTTTAAGTATGTCCAAAAATTAAACTAAACAATTTGCCAAGCGTATGGGGCATGATGAAAAAATGCAAGATGAATGATATGAACTACCTGCTGACATTTTTATCAAACCGTAAAATTACAAAAATTTTAATAGTAATGGAAAGGGATTATCTTCCTATAGAATACAAAGGAAAATCGCTTGAGGAACTAGATTTTCACCACGATTCAGAAATACGGAAGAAAATAAAAAAAAAGCAATCTTCAAAATACGAATATTAATTTTCCCAAGTATTTCAGGTATGCAAGAAGTCAAAAAAAATTAAGCGTTGGTTGCAAAAGATAACGTTCTGGCTCAAACAAGTAAAGAATTTAAAACGAACAGCGACTATAAGTACTATCCAAATAAAAAAACTACTCAAAGCATCAAAAAACCAAGCGAGGGAAGATTCCGAATGCGATTCATATATGTGCCTCCACAAAGAAGAAATATTAAAAAACAAACCTTTTAAGAGAACACTTTTCAAATTATATTCAAGATGGCGTATATCCATCTAGGTAAAAAGGTGAATTCCATATTATAAAATCAAAAATTCAACATCTTATAAAAGTGAAATAAAATATGTATGGCATCTGTAAGTTGTTTATATGTTGCTTAAGTGAAAATATAGAAATATTTTTTTTTTACTTTTTGTTGATATTTTTATAATTTTTTTTTATTCTTAGATATAATAAACATCTAACCAACGCCTCAATTAAAGGGTTTGACGACTTAGATATTAGTTACCCATTTCGCAAACATCCGCTAATCATTTAAACAAAACATAATGAAATTATTTTTGTAGAAGAAAAAAATTAAATAGGTACCTAAAAACCTAGTTTTGAGTTTTTCTCAAAATTTTTTTAAATTAGGATCAAAAGAAATTTCAGAAAACCATTTTAGCCCTTAAAACCACCCCACCTTCACCACCTTATGTATTATTTTCGTACACTTTGCTGCGTAAGGATACGTTTTGTTGTAACATTTTTACGGCTATTTATACTAGTTCACTGGTTTTTTATTAAAATTTTTAAATAAACCGTTGACACTTTTTTCTGTGAGATAGATAAATAATAAATTATGTATAATATCGTTAAGAGCCTTTATAATTTTACTGTATAAATGCAATAATTCACACAAAATAATTTGGCTTAGCTTAATTTATTGCAAAATACTAGCTTTGGAATATCTACTAATAAAAACATTTTGCACATATAATACAAACAAACCATGTTCATATCTTAAGCTTATTTAAAATATCAAAAATAACCATCCTTTATTTTTATTGTCAACAACAATAGAACATGTAAACAAATTCCCACTATTTCTTTACCTATATCCGTATTAAATACCTACCTCTCGCTGTGCACCAAAATTCGACCCACTCAATCCTTTATTCATTTTCCAATATTTGGCAACGCCGTCTGAGGCGACAACGTACCGGCTTTCATTCTTAGTCATATATAGTTACGAGGCGACAGCGCATTGGATTTGACCGTAAATTTATATATAAAAAAAAAACATTTAAAATCGTTTCCCCTCTTTAGAGATTCTTAATTAGAAAGTTCCCCTCATTATACAGGGTGTAACAAAAATACAGGTCATAAATTTAATCACATATTCTGGCACCAAAAATAATTCGATTGAACTTAACTTACCTTAGTACAAATGTGCACATAAAAAAAGTTACAGCCCTTTTAAGTTACAAAATGAAAATCGATTTTTTCGAATGTATCGAAAACTATTGGAGATTTTTTATTAAAAATGGACATGTGGCATTCTTATGGCAGTAGCATCTTAAGAAAAAATTATAGTGAAATTTGGACACCCGATAAAAATTTTATGGGGGTTTTGTTCCTTTAAACCCCCCCCCCAAACTTTTGTATACGTTCCAATAGGGCTTTTCATTCACAGTCATTTGTTTCGAGCTTCTGTCATGTGTCACATAATATTAATATATCTACGTCATACGTTATTGGTATATAACAATAGGGAGTTTTTGTGCACACAAATACGTAAACGTAACGCATCTTTTTGACATATACGCTTGCGCATTAATTGTTGAACTCCCGTATCGCGATACGTATTACCTAAGGTTACGGGCTGGTACGTTAGGTTCATACGCATCCCTATCGAGCCGAAAGTCACCGAATGCATACGAGGATCTTGCCCGATTACCTACCAAATGAACATTTCATCAGCGTACTATCCGTTTATAAACATTTTAAGGTTATATTGGTTATTGGTTTTCTATTTGAGTAAAATTATTCTGTTTGTAATTGGAAATTGGAACTTCATAATAGATTTAAAATTTTATTGTTTTTAAGTTGTCTATTAATAAAGCAAAACAAACAAATCTTGTATTAATTTAAGAAATACATTGATCACCACAATTAATAACTAGATAAACAAATGACCTAGTTTCAGTAAAATTTTCAAATAAATATTACCACACTATTTACATTATACCTACTGGAATTCTGATGTAGGTATACAATAATTTACAACTAAAAAGTAGGTATAAACAAAAATAAAAAAAATTTAACCTAAGGAAAAATAATATTTTTATATTTAAATAGAAGCAATTAAAACCATACAATTTCATTATTCATTTATCTTTTTTTACATTTGTATATTAATTGTATATTGTGTGAACATTGTTTTATTTTTTTGAATGTCAACGGAATTTAAAAGTGACTTTACGATTTGCTTTACGTTACGTTAAGGCAGTTACAAAAACTACCTATTTTAATATTCATCCTCTACGACACGTTAGTTGCTTTACGTATACGGAGATGCGTACGTTACGTAGCAACAAAAACTCCCTAATGATACAAACCAAAGACGTATGGCGTAGATATATTAATATTATGTGACACATGACAGAAGCTCGAAACAAATGACAATCGATGAAAAGCCCTATTAAATTATTATTGTAGTACCATTATGTATGGTAAACAATCTATGGTAAACACACAAGCATAATATGCTTATGTCATATCCCCTCTCTCCGACATCACTGGGTTGAAGTGAAGTGTGAATAGGTGTTTTCGTGGTGCACATCCTGAACGTGTTTAGAGGAAGAACGCTTGTGCATTAGGTCCGCTTGCCACTATGCTAAATTTAGTACTGAAATTAGTACTAAAAATATTGTATCTACAAATTAGATGCGCGCGCCGATTTAGTACTAAAAATTAAAACATGTTCTAATTTCTTGTACTGAAATTGACACAATATTAAAAAGTGAGGTTGTATTGTATATTAGGTACTTTTGTTTTTTTTATAGGTACATAATAATAATAGTGATTTCAACTTTCAACATGTGGAGAAAAAGGCAGATTGAAACATTAATAGAGTTTTACAAATCGAATCAATGATCAATGTTTGTATGTGCCAAAGCACCCTCTCTATAGAATAGGAACGCACGAATTAAAGTTTTGGAAGAAATAAAGGCAGAATTAGCCAAACTAGGTGTGGATATATCTCTAATAGCAGAAATAAAAGCCAAGTTTGCCAGTTTTGCAAAAATACTTCTTCCCATCTTTTATTGTTAATAAGTTAATGGCTTGCAACTTGCAATCTCAATTAGTAAAGCTCCTATCTATGAACCTTGAGTAAAGCTCATGTAAATTTAGTAGGTAGAGCGCATGCCTATATGCTGATTACAATTCGGATAGTTGCAAACACAAACTTGGCACAAACTGACTTTTTCATACTAAATGGACTCGCGCAACTAACCAATATTTTTAGTACTGAAATCAGTACCAAAGAATACATATCTCCCAAGAACCGACACAAACGGATTATCTATGAACTAAATTTTTATGCGCATGTGCCAGATCGGCCATTTCTCAATGTGTATGAATAGCAAATAATTTTGGTGACATTTGTCTTGTACAGGATCGGCGTTTGTTGTCACAGTTGTTTGTTTGGCTTGGCGTTAGTATTTTGTTTTTGTATCAGTTTGTAGCTCATAATATTGTGTATAGACTTATTTTCTATATACATATATTTTCTTATATAGCCTACAACCATTAATTGTTATTTTCCAACATTTATACAATTTAATTCTTTTTGAGATATCTTGATTATGTGAATTAATTATTTTAAGCTTTTTCATGAACTATAAACTATCGTATAAAAAATTAATTTTGTATTTATTGAGATTTCACAAAGAATTTGAATCTAAAATATCATTCAAATTCTCTAACCTTTTTTTGACCTCTACTGTACCAAATGCATCTGCAGGAAGAGCACAAAATCATATTTTATGTGTTCATTCCACAAGCCACGTGCTGTGTTTAAAAAGTTGAGAATCCAATACTCACAAAAACTTCCATAAAGTACTTTTATTTTTATATCAGCAAACCTAAATTAAATTTAATAAACTATGTTTCATTAAATTGTTTCTGTAGTTTGTATAAAACAATAACTTAGGTCAAATATATAAAACAATTTATGACTGACTACTTGAAATTCAGGATTTTCAGGAGTAACATTATATAATTTAGCTAATTCAAAAAGTTTGATCCAATATCACTTGAAATTGTTTCAACATTCGAGTTAATGCTTGATAATTGACAATACACTCTTCATAATAGGTTTACATTCTCTTGATTATACTTGCGTTCCAACAAAAAAAGCTAAGCTTTCATATGGAATATAAGCTTCTGACCATAATGATCAAAACGTTTCCATATATATATATATATATATATATATATATATATATATATATATATATATATATATATATATATATATATATATATATATATATATATATATATTTATCCGGCCCACGTTTTCAGTCCCGCTATATTATTCAGGCTACCTAAGACCCACTTAATCCAAATGATTTAGGTGTGTATATAAACAGGAAATAAGCAGTTCGAAAATATAACTTCTTAAGCATGCCTAGAGGGGAAAACATTTCTTTTTACATAAAAAGTTGCATACTGAGTAACAGTTTTTAAACCCAATTCATTTTACCACCTTCTCGAGCCCATATATACTACTTGATAATATCCCACCATCGTAACCAGACCCAGCGGTGTTGCCAGACAATCGGGACTCGTGGCGTTGGTCGAAAATGTTATAGCATATACCAATCCCTAAGTGGTCACAATTATTGGATTTTTAGAAGTTAATAAATTTGTCTCCATAATGTATCATGACCTTGGGATTCATTATTTACTATACTTAAATTATACAAAGTAGTCCAGTTGGGTTAGACGAATAAAAGGCCTAAACCTTGCATGCCGAGCTGCCCCAAATTTCATTTTTCTAATCTTTAGGAAGGGTCAATAGTAGTGTAAATTTAAAATCTCGACTGAATTCCGCCGTTGAGTAGCCGCCATCTTGATTTTAAACGAGGACCGTTTTTTCTCAATATCTCCGCCATTTTAAACTTCTTGACAAAAAGTGTAAGAACTGAAATGGTTGAAAATTCGATTTTATATAAATTCTTTTATTATAATTTTTTTCGTGCGGTCGATATTTTCCGAGTTATGGGGGAAAATAATGAGAGTTAGAACATAATTATTGAATTACATATTTCGTTTATTATTAGATTTACGACAAAAATGTACCGATAAAAAATAAAAAGAATTAAATTTTATACAATTTTGATTTCTTTCACCTTTTTGTTAAAATCAATATTTAAGGTAGTACGTAGTCGGTAAAGGCGCGAGCGTAAGACCTGATTCATTTTATAGCAATGGTTTTTGTTCAGCATCTACGCCATTTTTAACTTTTCGATAACAACGGCCGGAACTAAAATTGTTCCACATATGATTTCCTACAATTTCTTATTAACAATTTTTTTGGTGCGGTTGATATTTTTGGAGTTAAGCGGGAAAATAGTAAAAAGGGGTGGGAGGCATAATTATCCCAAGTATTATAATTTTATCATTTAGGGAAGGTCAGTAGTAGTGTAAATTTAAAATTGCTACTGAATTCCGCCGTTGCGTTAGCCGCCATATTGATTTTAAAGAAGAAGCGTTGTTGCTTAATATCTCCGCCATTTTCAACTTTTTGAAAAAATGGTAGGAATATAATTGTTGGAAATGCAATCTCCTAAAATTTCTTTTGCACATTTTTTTATGCGATCACTATTTTTCGAGGTAAGGGGTAAAATAGCGAAAGCGGAGTTGAAGCATAATTATTGAATAATTGTCTCGTGTATCATTAATTTAAGGACATGATTGTACGTAAACAAAAATAAAGAGAATTATATTTTATACAGTTTTTGAAACTTCCATTAAGTTTTTTGTCAACTGAATATAATTTTGTTCTAACATTTTTTTTTTAATTTTGGACCCTGTTTGGGAAAATTCCCCACCCCTCCCCCTTCGTAGGTTCTCTGGTCTCTCTAGCCAGAGAACGAGCCTTCGTAGGTTCACTGGTTCTCTCGAAAAATTGTAGTAACTCGCTATTGTAACAAACTCAGTCCTTACAATTTTTGTCGAAAAGTTGAAAATGGCGGAGATATGGAACAAAAACATTTGCTATAAAACCAATCAGGTCTTACGCTCGCGCCTTTACCGCATACGTACTACGTTAAATATTGATTTTATGAAAAAATTGATCAAATGAAAATTGTATAAACTTTAATTCACTTTTATTTTTATATAGGTACATTTTTGTCGTAAAACTAATAATAAACGAAATAATTTAATAATTATGCTCCAACTCACTGTTTTCCCCCATAATTCGGAAAATATCGACCGCACGAAAAAAATTAAATAAAATAAATTATCGAAAATTGAATTTTCAACAATTTTAGTACTTACACGTTTTGTCGAAAAGTTGAGAATGGCGGAGATATTGAGCAAAAACCGTTCTCGTTTAAAATCAAGATGGCGGCTAAGGCTACAGCGGAATTCAGTCGAGATTTTAAATTTACATTACTATTAACTCTCCTTAAAGATTAGAAAAATTTAATTTGGGACAGCTTGGCATGCAAGGTCGACTGCTATCCCGACTGGGCTAAAGGTAGGTATAGTCTTTTTACTACAAAAGCAAGGTTATGTAGGTCAAAATTTCTGACGTCAGAGCACTGACAAATTATTAGAATGTGACTTTTCGTCATGGCCACGTTAATGCTATTACCTGTCAGAGATTTTCTTTGTTTTTTTTTACTGTACAAATAATATATCTAATTATTTTTTCCTATTAATGATGTCAATCGGTTTTCATTTCTTGCCGAAATATATTAATAATACGCCGAAATATTTGTAATGTTAATTAAATCAACTTTAAAATTGACATTTTTTTAGCTGACCGAACTGACCGATCTTGCAAAAGTGTCAAAATGGTATTATAATAGGGCTTTTCATTCACAGTCATTTGTTTCGAGCTTCTGCCATATGTTGTATAATCCGGGTAGCTCGAAACAAATGACAATCGATGAAAAGCCCTATAAGAAAAACGTAATCACGAGTACATTGAGAATTTTAGAATTATATTAATTAAATAACCAACAACATATTTTATTATTAATAATATAAATTTTATGAAACATTCCTTTAAGTTAAATACTCCAGAAAATAATAATTTTATTTAAATATATCAGACAATCGTACGCTGTAACGCTGTAATCGTACTGATGTAACAGTTCTGTGTTGCTACATTTTTCTTCATTTCGTACACAATTTGATTCAAAATATAGCTTTACACTGTAGGTACTATTTTTATAAATACCTACACATATTAAAATATACCTTAATTTAAAAACTATTGCAATTATTGTTGTGTACCTATACTATTGTGTTTGTGTTCGTATTGAGAAACATTGTGCAAAATCAAAAATGCTTCTTTAATAGGTTATTTATTTTTAAACAAGAACGAAAAAATGGGATTCCCTTTTACCATTAACTGCAGAGAATAGATGTAAATTAAAGAATTTAGATTTCTCAGATTAGCTTTATTAGAAATAAGTTTATTATTAGATTTAAAGATTTGAAAGTTTTCTTATGAATTTTAGCGTTTGCAGTACTTAGTTTTAAAAATATTAAATAATATATTTTAATGATTATACCTACACTGTGGTAATATTGCTGGTAAATAATATATTTCGGCAAGTAATGAAAAACAAATTGGCATCATTAATTTGAATAAATAACCATAGATATTATTTTTATAGTAAACAAAAAAATCTGACAAGTAATGACATAAACGTGGCCATGATGAAAAGTTACATTCTAATGTTTGACAGTGCTGTTACGTCAGAAATTTTGACCTACGTAATCTTGCTTTTGTAGTAAAAAGACTATACATATATAAAATTTCGCTGATTTAAACTAACGAACTCAAAAATAACAGTATATTATTTAAAAAATAAACAAGTTTCGTTCGTCGAAAATAAATGCAATTCTTTATGCATTTATTATATCCACAAATGTCGCCTGCTTAATCGCAAAATAGATTATGTTACCCTTTATGTAAGCTCTCTTTTACAAATAAATTTAAACTCATATAAGTTTGAAGTCTAATTTTTACTTTTAATTTTTTAGTTAACAACAATTTTAGTTTTTTTTATTAAACGACAATATTGCATGTTTGTGAATGTGTTTTGAGTATCTCAAAGAAAAATCTGTAAAAATTACTGTTACAATATTTCATGTTTTTTTCAATTTTCTAAATTAAAATATGGCATTTTGGATAAACAAAACTTTGTTTTCTTTTTGGGGAATAATTCAACACAAATCTATCATTGTTACCAGCGCGAAATAAAAAAAAACGGTAGTTAGTAGGCAGTTTTAGCATATCGGGTCTGTATCAGAACTGTAGATATATACCCAATCAACGTATATTTAAAAGCCTCATAATCCTTAAAACTTGTTATAATTTTGGATCAAATAAGTTTTAGGTCGTTTTAGTGTATCGGGATTGTATGAGCCCTGTGAATATATATTCTTGGTTTATTTATACACCATACGGTGTTGCCAGGTGTAGGGCTTCTAGGCGTATGTTAACTATGCCAAATATATACAGCTAGTTGAGCGTGACCGAAGCGCCCTCGAATCTGCCGAACGGTGAACTAAATCTGTATATAATATGATGTATTACCGATTTTTCAAGCCCAGCTAAAAATTCACCCCCTGCACCCCCTACACCCCTAGAATCCAGTACTATAAGTAAACGTTGTCAGACCCGAAGCCGGGTCTGACAACGTCACTTTTGGACTGAATAGGCGGTGAAGTATGACGTTTTGGGACTGTATAAGCGGTCAAACAAATATATATATATATATATATATATATATATATATTAGAGCGGAGTAATTTATATGACAAAAAAAAAGTCATCGGGTCACAATCAGTTCCTGATTCTACAATGAATTCTGTGAAAAAAAAACATTACACCATGGGTATCTGATGAATTTCGAGGCGCCACATTTTTCATTTTAGTTTGAGGTACATCAGAACTCGTCATTTTACGACTTCTGATGTACATTGAGGTTGATTGTGGACAAAATTTCAACTTTTTTTATTACGGAATAGTTTATTTTAGTAGCTTTTGAGACGAGGAATACATTTTTGATATCTATTTTTACCAAAATTACTCACCAGTGGGCGCTACAATGCAATTTTGTGAACGTCAGAAGTTGTCATTTTATGACTACTGATGTTCATTGCGGTTAATTGTGTTTTAAAAGTTTTAAACTTTGTTTACGGAAAAGTGAATTTTAGTATTTTTTGAGACGAGAAATTTAAATTTAATATGTTTTTCTACCAAAAACACTCACTGGGGGGCGCTACAATACAATTATATGAATATTAGAAATTGTCATTTTATGACTTCTGATCTACATTGCAGTTGATTATGGACAAATTTTAAATTTTTTTTTACGGAAAAGTGTATTTTAGTAGCTTTTGAGACGAGGAATCCATTTTTTATATCTATTTGTACCAAAAACACCTATCAGGGGGCGCTACATTGCAATTTTATGATTATCAGAAGTTGTCATTTTATGACTTCTGATGTACATGGCGTTTGATTGTGGATAAATTTTAAACATTTCTTACGCAAAAGTGTATTTTAGTAGTTTTTGAGACGAGCAATCCATTTTTGATATGTATTTCTACCAAAAACACTCACCAGGGGGCGGTAGAATGCAATTTTATGAACATCAGAAGTTGTCATTTTATGACTACTGATGTAGACTGCGGGTGATTGTGTACAAATGCTAAACATTTTTTTACGGAAAAGTATATTTTAGTAGTTTTTGAGACGAGCAATCCATTTTTGATATGTATTTCTATCAAAAAAACTCACCAGGGGGCGCTACAATGCAATTTTATGAACATCAGAAGTTGTCATTCTATGACTACTGATGTAGATTGCGGGTGATTGTGTAAAAGTTTTAAACATTTTTTTACTAAAAAGTGTATTTTAGTAGTTTTTTAGACGAGTAATCCATTTTTGATATGTATTTCTATCAAAAACAATCACCAGGGGAGCTACAATGCAATTTTATGAACATCAGAAGTTGTCATTTTCTGACTGCTGATGTAGATTGCGGGTGATTGTGTACAAATTTTAAACATTTTTTTACGAAAAAGTGTATTTTAGTAGTTTCTGAGACGAGTAATCCATTGTTGATATGTATTTCTATCAAAAACACTCACCAGGGGGCGCTACAATGCAATTTTATGAACATCAGAAGCTGTCATTTTCTGACTACTGATGTAGATTGCGGTTGATGGTGTACAAATTTTAAACATTTTTTTACAAAAAAGTGTATTTTAGTAGTTTTTGAGACGAGGAATTCATTTTTTATCTATTTGTACCAAACATACTCGCCCGGGGGAGCTACAGTGCAATTTGCGTCATTTTGTGAGTAAAACTATGTTAATATTATTTTTTCTTATATTTTTATTTAGTAGATATTAATTCTGTGTTATTAAAAATATTTAACATTAACTTGATAATTATAAAATTTAAAAAAAGTAATAATTCTGTTAATGAAATTAATTAAAATATAATAATTAACTAGACCTTAAGCAATTACTTTTATATTAGGTAGGGGAGCCCAAGCGGGGATTTCTGCAGTTTCTCGAGTACGTCAGAATATCACATGGGGAGAAACATTGTACCCTGTAAATGTACCCCTACCATATATGGACTCTAACTACAGGGGATTTCGTTAAGGGGGTCCGAAAGAATTTATCCTTAGAAAATCTCGAAATCATCAAATTAAGATAAGGTAAGTTAAGTACATGCAGTATGTTTAAAAAAATCTTGCGATTTGAGCGGATCCGTAAGGAAATGGATGAGTCACAAAGTTTCACAACTTTGATCGTCGGAAATGAACGTCAGATCGAAAAACTGAAAACTATGTGTTCAATATTTTTCACAAATCTATCAAATGATACCAAACACGACACCCCACGGACAGAGGTGGAGTGTAACTTTAAAATTTTAAATAGGAATTCCGAGATAATTCGCGAAATGAATATGAGATCAAAAAACTGAAGAATATGTGTTCAATATTTTTTAAAAATCTATCAAATGACATCAAACACGACCACCCACGGTGGTGGGGTGGGGGGTTACTTTAAAACATTAAAATAGGATTCTCCATTTTTTTTATTGCAGATTTGGATTTCTTAGGTAAAAATAAGTAACTTTTATTCGAGACATTTTTTCAAATTATGGATAGATGGCACTGTAATCGGAAAAAATTATTTTTGGAATTTAAAATAAGAACATGGAAAGTCTCCAGTAAAATGGAAAACTTTTCAGTTTTTTTGGTTTTCGGACTTAATTTTCACAATACAATAGGTCTCCATAACGCTCGAGTAACTGCAAATTTAGCACACCTGCCTCCCCTACTAATACGAACGTATTACATCTGGTAGAGTCATATAACTCCAAGACAAAAAAAGGTATAAAAATCTTACAATTAAGATAAAGGCGGAAGTGAGCGCTCTAAAAGTATATAGGCCTGGATCCCGCGTACTAAAAAAAAGTTGATTAATAGCAAGCTGAAAATTTGTTAATAGCTTAAGGGTGTCTAGTCGGACAAACTTTGATATATGGGAACACTGGAAGAGAGGAAGTTTTAATTGGGGAACAGGTTAAAAATTTGGAACGTCAGACTACGAAAACGTCCCATATATTTTGTCAGGCAGAACTTCCAATTGATTTGTTACCCTTTCATTAAACACTCACACATTTGCGAAAATCAGACTACTATTTATCACCAACTGGACATTTTATTTAATAAGTCATAAGTCCGACACGTAGAACATGTCAAAGGACAGAAATTATGCTTGGCAAAATATTGCCAAGATGATCAGCAAAATCGAAATATACAATATTTTGGGAATGGAGGAAAATGTATGAAACGGCATTCTAACGTTTTCTACACCAAAATTTGACCAAAACCTCGTTTTGAATCATAATAATTTGTTATAATGCCTTATAATGACATGTTTGAGTACCTCGTATTAACCTTCCGATGACCAACCTTTTTTTGTTACACGGATGACCAAGGGGGGGAAAATGACCCCAGGTCAAAAATGTCAAAAATGACAATTAAAAAAAAAATGAAGTTTTTTTTTATGGCATGGACTTTATGTCATTCAACCAGTCACAACATGAGTATTAGTGTCATGTGTAGTGTGTATGTTGAGTAAGTGTCTTGTTACTTTGCAAAGTCGACGTCATTAGCGTAAAACTATTTGGAATTACACATAAGAGACGGTATTTTACAGTCGGAAAAATGAAAGAATACCCATGAACGAACATATAAAACACGCTGTATTTTCCTGTCACCGTGTCACAAAGAAAATTGTCCAGTGGAAATACATGTAACAATAATTGTTACATGTATAGTACCCTCGGAGATCCGTGGAAAAAATTTACACCCAAAATAACAAAATTCAGTTTGGCAACACTGTGTGAATGTTGATAGTAACATATCCTTTTTAAGATAAGCACAACTGTAATTTAGTCCAAACAAATTAATATATTTTTTGCCAACAAAAATGAGACTTTTCAACCAAATAATGTTTCAAATATGATGTGCAAAATAATTTTTCATCGGGCTCTGCTAATGGGCTTGCTTTTTTTGTCATTAAAGTAAAATAAAACTAAATTTTACTCATTAAATCAATGTTGTCCGGTTATCGTCTTAATTATTTTAACTGTACTAATATTCGTTGAGTAATTATGAATGATGAATAGGTCGTTAAAACATTTTATCTATAGCGGCTTCTGGAATATCTTAAAAATATCGAATTTCATTGATAAAATGCGCATATTCCACCGATCTTCGCTTCGACAATACTTGCGCTGGCCAATTTTTTGTGTGACACGGTGACAGGAAAATACAGCGTGTTTTATATGTTCGTTCATGGGTATTCTTTCATTTTTCCTACTGTACTAAACATCAACATCAGAATATATTTTTTATTCGTAAAATATAGGGAATTTCTTTTATTTCAAAATTTGAGGATATCTAGAATGATATTAAGTCAAATAAAAAAATAATGATTTAAAAATTGAAAATACTTTTGAATTTATTAAAGAAAAACATACGCTGGGGTCACAATTTCCCCTGCTTGGTCATCCGAAGGTTAATACCTTATTTTTCGATTGATACTTTATGATAAAATATGCAAATTGAGAAAAAAAGAAGACTGTTCGGGCTTAAATGTTTCAGCTCGAGCTTATTTTTACGTTCCTCAGAAGCTATACATCAAGTTTTAGAAAAATCAAAGATTCAAAATTTTTTTGATCCAAAATTGAGTGGTTTGGTTACTCAAAAACGTCTAATTTATTATATTTCAAATAAATTTAATTAAGGAAAATATTGTTTACTAAAGTTTATAATAAACTAATGAATTTTACCTATTTTTTGTAATATAAAATCAGGGCCTATTAAATAAAAACGTTGAAAAAATAATATTAACACTGTTTTATCCAAAAAAGGAGTCGTAAAATGACAAAGATGGCACTGTAGCGCCCCCTGGTGAGTACTTTTGGAACCAATAGATATCAAAAATAAATTCCTTGTCTCAAAATCTACTAAAACACACTTTTCCGTAAAAAAAAGTTTAAATATGTCCCCAGTGAACCGCAATGTACATCAGAAGTCATAAAATGACAAATTCTGATGTTCATAAAATTGCATTGTAGCGCCACCTGGTGAGTGTTTTTGGTACAAATAGATATCAAAAATGGATTCCTCGTCTCAAAAGCTACAAAAATACACTTTTCCGTAATAAAAAAAAGTTGGAATTTTGTCCACAATCAACCTCAATGTACATCAGAAGTCGTAAAATGACGAGTTCTGATGTACCTCAAAACTAAAATGAAAAATGTGGCGCCTCGAAATTCATCCGATACCTATGGTGTAATGTTTTTTTTTCACAGAATTCATTGTAGAATCAGAAACTGATTGTGACCCGATGACAAAAAAAATTACTCCGCTCTAATATATATATATATATATATTAATATATTAATTAAAAAAATTACTTTTTCTCTTTTCTCGATTGCTTATTAGTTTTTATTGTATACTATACATATTTTTTCAGTTATTACATCTTTATATTTATAGAAATAAAATAGTACAATACTTATTGGTTTTTTATTTATTTACCCCGATATTCGACTTTAAAGAATGTACTGGCTGGTTTTGGCTGGAATGTACGGAATGTTTTGGCTGGTTTCCCAGACAATAAAAATTGAAAATATTGACATTTGATTTTAACATACAGTTTCTTGTTGTTGATCACGAACATTTGTCATCCAAAAAGAATTGGATTCCGTGACGGTTACAACGGCTGTTATTTTTCGATTATTTTACGAAATAACGAATATAATGAATTAGGAAATACCTCGACAAACAAGTAATTGGTCCTAGGTTTTCACCCAAAGTAATCGAAAGTAGAACTGGTAGTCGATATTGGAACTCTTCGTGTAACTTTGCGTCGATTGATCTACGATTTTACTAATTTTGTCATCTTGTTTTACATTCATATCATATTTTTAGTAACTTTAAAGCAATACCTACGATTGTAACTCTAAAACCGAAGTCCGATGTCAAATTTCTCATCTTTAATACCATCCATGGGTTATAAGCTTTCATTCGACACCTCATTTGTCATTCTATCTGTATTAGTAGCTGAGGAGTTGTATTCGCGGTCGGACGGACAGACAGTCATGAAACCATAAGTATATATTTGTTCTCGTCTTGCGAATGCGCGTCGAATAATATATCACTTGTGCTATTGCGGTGACTTTAAAAGAGTACTTCCGGTCGCATTTCTAAAACCGGAAGTCCTAGGTCAAATTTCCCACCTTTAGTACCATCCATGTATTATGAGCTTTCATTCGACACCTCATTTGTGATTCTACCTGGTATAGTGACGGAGGAGTTACATTTCCGGTCGGACGGACAGACAGTCTAGGTCAAATGTCTCACCTTGAGTACCATCCATGGATTATAAGCTTTCATTTGACACCTCATTTGTCATTCTACCTGGTATAGTGACTGAAGGAGTTATATTCGCGGTCGGACGGACAGACAGCCTATTACACACCAAGTCGTTCAAATTCTCACCAACTTGTTCACACTTTTTCAAAATTGGTGAAAACAACAAATTATATTTTGTATCGTTGTATCAATATAAGCCAAAAAGAATAATTAGTGAATGTCACGCCACTATAATATATTTTATTATTGGTCTTTCAATGCTAAAATCAGGATAAAAAAGGTATTTTATCCATGGTTTTAATCAATATAATTCTCACCATTACTTTGTGTTGTACATATTTGCAACCTTTTGTAAATCAAAAATAATTCCACCATATTAAGAATGTCAACAAAAGCCGGCCCTGCATGCAACCTTTCTCTCAGTGCAACTAAAATTTTATTGATACACGCCAGAAATGTGCGAGACTTTTCTCAGTGTACTCGCGTGTACACTTGCCAACTCGATACTAAAATTGAGTACATGCTAACAATAAAAGAATCGCCGTCCGTGTCGGTTCTTGTGAGAGATATGTATTCTTTTGTCAGTACTGAAATTAGTATAATGGCAAACGGGTCTTAGAATTTTGGCTGTTCGCGGTGTTGAAAAATCCTCCTCTAAATAAAAAGTTCTCTGTTCGCGGAGCGCAACAAGGATTAAAGAGAGGATTTATTGTCCGCACATGTGCAGAAGTTGATTTGATGAATTTATTTATTTTGTTTAGAGATTCTATTTCTAACCTAACAGATTTTAAATTGTTTGTTATCATAAAAAAATTGTAAAAAGTAAGGTTTTTTAAATTGTATTATGTATTTCACTTTCTTATTTTTAAAACCTTTTTAGATGATGAATCTCAGTTCAAGTGATGAAGATTTGGAAGAGAGTGTAGGACTTTTAAATGTTCCAAAAATGCAATTTTTTTAAAGTATGTAAAATTACTTTTCCTGTCTCGGAGGTGTCGATTGTCGATGTTCTGTCGTAGATAAAGATAAAGAATTAGGCATTCCAAATCACGTGATATAATATGGCTGCTGGATGGCGAAACTGTCATCCATAGGCGTATCCAATGTTTAAACCACTTCATATTTAATTTGCTATCACAATTTCACAAATTTCGCTACACAATTAACAAAAAAACAAAACCAAACAGAATATTCTTTACAAATTTGTCAATATTCAATGTAAACATTAGATACGCCATGACCACCCCCCTTAACTATGTCTATGGCCATGTCAGTTTAGCCATCCACCGGCCACCACTGACAGTTCATTGGAATCCCTAATTAGGCAATTGGCATAGGCAACCCAAAAAACATCCGGAAATTGTTCGTGCAAAAACAAATTCAGAATATATTCGTTTGTATCCTGGGGCTTGATTCTAATTCATTTCGACAGTCGCAATTTCATTTCGACACCGCCATGACAGCCGGAGAGTATAGCGATTCTTGGGGATATTAACCTTATCATGTTGAGACTGCTCAGAATTTGGGTTGGCGCTTCGGTTTCTTGGATTTTGTTGATAGTCTGGGAAAATTATCGAAAAAATACCATTTTTGGGAAAAATTATTTACCAGCTATTTTATTGCTAAAATCGAATCTTAAGATTGCATATATTAGTAATATGGGGTATGACAAGTCCGCAGAAAGTGTGTTATTTTATTTATAAACAAATTAGCACTCCTAAATCTTCTTTTTTTTTCAATTAGTGGTCTGTAACTCCTATAATTTTTCCTTTGAGCCAAAAACACTCAAATAAAAATTCACCGTAATTTAGTTCTGCACAAAGTTATTTTTTTTCCGATTTCCTTCAACAAAAATTTTACTCAGAAAATCCGAGTTTTCCCAAAAAATCTGCCATTTTCAATTAAAATTTTAGGGAAGTACCTAATTATTTATCAATAATTAAATAATTGAAGACATGAAAGATTTATTATAGTAGATTATACAGAGGGGCTAAATTATGGAATAAATTCATTTCTTTAAAACGGACGATTTTGGAGCAAAATCCCGAAAGAGGTCGATTTTTATTTTTAAATTACAATTTTTTGGCATATATTTCATACTAGTGACGTCATCCATCTGAGCGTGATGACGTAATCGATAATTTTGTTAATGGGAATAGGGGTCGTGTGGTAGGTCATTTGAAAGGGCGTTTAATTCTCTATTCAGTAATATAAACATTAATATCATTAGGTATTTATACAGGGTTGCCAAAAAAAATTTTGAAATAAATTAATTGACGCAAAAAGAAGAATGTATGTAATTTTATAACTCAAAATACATTGTACTGCTGTCAGAAAATAGAAAAAAAGGTTTATTTCACAAATAAACATTTCTTTTCGCTTAAATTAAATCACAAACAGCCTCCCTCCTACCTATTGGCAGTTTGAACTTTTAATCTAAGCTAAAAGCAATGTTTATTTGCAAAATAAACATTTTTTTCTATTTTCTGACAGCAATAGAATGTATTTTGAGTTAAATAAATTACATGCATTCTTCTTCTTGCGTCAATTAATTTAATTCAAAATTTTTTTTGGCCTCCCTGTATAAATAATGATATTAATGTTTATAATACTGAATAGAGCATTGAACGCCTTTGTAAATGAGCTACAACACGAACCCATATTCCTATTTAAAAAAATAATTACGTCATCACGCTCGGATGGATGACGTCACTAGTTTGAAATATATGCCAAGAAATTTAATTTAAAAATAAAAATCGACCTGTTTCGGGATTTTTCTCTAAAATCGTCCATTTTAGAGAAAATGAATTTATTCCATAATTTAGCCCCTCTCTGTATATCAGGAGACCGGCGACAATCTAACCAATAGTTTAGCAATAATTAAAATGTTAATTAAAAAATTTCGGTAGAAATAATAACCAGAAAGATTATGATACACCAGAATAACTATGATTTTCATATAAAAAAGCACTATACCTATTCAACGTACCTTACAGGATTGAAATTGGACCATTTGAGCGGTCTCAGGAATGTTATAAAGAAACAATTTTTTGGTTTATAAACAAATAGAACCCCTCAGAAAATATTAGATTAAATTAAATTAAGTTAACGCTGTTGAAAAGAGCACGGCTTCTGTGTCCTTTTCGAAGAAAAACAAATTGAATTGCGAGGAGTGATTCCAGGTATAACCGGTCAAATTTGACCGGCATTTGCGACAGAGTTATAAACAACAGGATTTTAATCTTTGAACCATTAGATACCTTTTAATTCCGGTCCTCTTTGTACATACAAATTTTCATATCTTCAAGACACTCATAACAAAAAAGATTTATGTCACTGTCACCAAATTATTTAATTATTGATAAATAATTACTTCCCTCAAATTTTAGTTGAAAATTAAATATTTTGTTTGGAAAACCCGAATTTTCCGAAGAAAATTTCCGTCGAAGGAAATTGGAATAAATTATCAATGTGCAGAATTAAATTACTGTCAATTTTTATGTGAGTGTTTTGGTTTAAAGTTAAAATTTTCGGAGTTATAGAGCAATAATAAAAAAAAAAAGATTTCGGAGTGCTAATTTGTTTATAAACAAAATAGCACACTTTCTGTGGACTTTGCACAGCTATATTACTAATATAGGAAATCTTAAGATTTGATTTCAGCATGTCCAGCAATAAAATAGCTGGTAATTAATTTTCCTTGTTTTTTACTAATTTTCCCAGATTATTACCTCACATCTTTCATTGAGTTGATGATTCATGTTGTGGACATTCTCAATTATTATATTTCTAATTTAATACTATTCTATCTAATTCCTCAAAACAAGCAAATTTCAATTAAACCCAGCTATATTATAACACCTTTTGATTTAGTTTTCCTTGCAAGAAATAAACAAAACACATCTAAACTAAACCTAACCTCGCTTTTGGCCATTCATTCATCTCCGTGTCAAATAATTTCGACAGTCGCCATATTGAAAGCGACTTGTTTTTGGTCGAAATTTGATTTAGAATCAGCAGGGCCCCAGGGTTAAGTTCAGCAGCGGGATTACGAACACTCGATGCGAGATCGCAAAACGAACCGTAGGCAAACTCGATGCGAATACGCATCGAAGCCAAAAAGTGATTACGAACTGGGTTCGAGTAGACTGTCAGAAAATCATCGGCAATTTTCGTATTTTTGAACCTACGGGATAATATTTCGAACACATGGAATGATGTGCACGTTATATGTCAAGGAATTTATCTCATTAACCTCAATCATTATTACAATCGAATATAAAATAAAGTTTTTATTACATATTTAATTGTTATAAACGTTTATTTTATATTCTAAGGATGATACAGTGAACGTGTACCTAGATATATAAATATATGATTTTCGAACTTGAGTAGAATTTGAGATTAATTATGATTTTTTACCGTTAAAGATTAAATGGCCAGGGAAAGATGGGAAACGTTATATAAAAATATTACTAAAGGTCGTAATGGTCACTGCTAACTACCTATTCACTTCATCGAATTCTGTCTCAGAGCTTTCCTTCACATATTTTTAAAATAGGAAAGTATGTATTAGAGAACTTATGTCCGTGTAATAACACCTCACTGGGAGATTTAAACAATATATTTTTTTAATGTTCAAAACATGAGAATTATTATCAAAACCGTGTATAATCTAAATATCGTTTGATTAAAGTTGGATTTATAGTTTGACGTAGCATAGACGTAGACGCAACGGAGACGTAAGAAACGGACTGGAAACGTAAGAAAATATTATGTCAATTTATAGTTCGACGTAGCGGAATTTTTGCGCATGAGTAGAAAGAGTAAACAATGACTTAATTCTAATTCAACAACATAGCCTATAAATTATGCGAACAGTAATAAACAAACTTTGTGTTTATTTATTTATACTTATACTACTATTTATTATAATATTTATCTGTTTTGTGTGTTACATAGATTAGGAAATAAACGAAGATATGCTCCTTGGTGCCGCATGCCGTGGGATTTCCAACTATTTTGTTTCATTTCTGGTCTTTAAAATGTTTATTGGATTTACCTATCGTATAATATGTGTATATAACCCCGAATTAGGCTAATAAACAACTCATATTTATCTGAAATATTGAAATGACTCTATGATATATTTTTATTAAATTAATAACTTAACATCCATTGTATTAACAAATAATTAACAAAATTCGAATATGTTGATAAACAACTTTACAAAATTGATGAGGGAGTGTCCACTTTGGGTGACAGAACAAAATTCTTAATCTTGATTGGCCAGACGTAAGAAACGCACTGTAAAAGATGAAAGTTGGTCATCTCTTCCGTTACGTTACGTTTCTCTTATGTTCCGTCAGGCGCTTGCGTTCATTTATAAACACGAGTACACAAAATTCAGTGTTGATCTTTTCCACTGCGTCTCCGTTACGTCTACGTCTACGCTACGTCAAACTATAAATCCGACTTTACGTTTTAAATTGAAAAAATCAAAGTATGAAGTAAGTAGGTTATGTCATTATGTATTCACTTTTCTTAATTTTTATACTTGGACCGGCAAGAGAGAAAGCGTTATAGGAGATCAGCGATCTATCAGAGAGAGATAGATAGTTCGAGTTGGCAACTCGACAGGGTCGTAAGTATCGAGCAGTGCCTTCGAGTTGACTCGCATCGACAACGTAGGGAAAGAGGTTTTGTAATCACTCCCTACGGTAAACATGGCGGATACGATGCGTATCGAGTGTACGTAATCCGGGCCCAGAGTACATTCAGGATGTGCACCGCGAAAAGACCTAATGTGAAGTGACAGCGTGAACTGTCACTTGTCAGTGTTTGTTTGGACAAAAAAAATTTATAGAAAAAATATATTTTTTTTATTTTAAATTACAGTTAAAAACTATAGCTTTCAGTTCTTTCAAAACTAAAATACATATCAATTTTAATTTAATTCTTTAATATGGAATGTAATGAAGATATTAAAGACTGTAGAAACCAAGAAATATTAACAGGTATTAAAGATGAAGGAGATTCTGTACAGAAATATAACAATATAGAAGTTAAATCTGAACTAGATGAAAACAGTTATGCACAGGAATGTGTATTAGATGACTATTGTTCAGAGGATATTAAAATAGAAAACCATGCAGTTGTATCTAATAATGAAATTAAAGTTGAAATAAAAACAGAACTGGAGGAGCATAGCATTGGTAAGAAAATGATTTCTCTCATTTTTAAATATCTTATACCATGAATGTGATATTTCACTAAAATATTGAATAATATTTCAGGTTTATCTACTCTCACCGGCGCAAAATTCCGCCACCCAAAATTTTTGGTTATGTTTGACAATTTATAACTTTATTTCTACTCCGATTTTTAAGATTCTTGTATCAGTTTGTAGGTGCATGTATTGATGTCGTTTGTTATTATTCTGGTAACAAAAAATCCCCAGTGTCCCCAAGATTTTGTTTTGTGAATTATCTGAATATCTCTTTTCTTGTAAAAACTGTAAATAAAAACACTGCTTTGAAGGTTTATTTAATTAAAATTATCAAACGCACTAAAATTAACAACACAAAACAATTCAATAGCAAGTATGTCCACCTCTCACAGCAACAACTGCTCACAATCTGTTTGGCCTCAAATTAAGATGTGTTAATCCTTGCCAGGGGAATAGCCCCGATATTCCTCTACCAGGGCGATAACTACCAAGTTTTCTGGAAGCCTAGGATGACAGCGAATAGCTATTTTTAATTCATTCCATAAATTCCCAATAGGATTGAGATCTGGGCTGCATGCAGGCCGTTCTAATCTTATCAATCCAATGATATTTATGTTTATGAGTCAATCAGTGTTTTTATTTACAAAATTCTACAGCTCTTACAAGAAAAAAGATATTTGGATAATACAAAAGGAGTATGAAACAAAATCAGCCCTCCAATTTTTCCACAGAATTTTTTAAAATTCACCCCCATATAATGCCATTTAAGCAAAAAATTTTAGTTACCGGAATAATAATGATACATGTACCTACAAACTGATGCAAGAATAATAAAGTAGATATAATTTGACCAAGCCTACAAAAGTATCTAATTCCTGTAATCTGCTTAGCTTGCCAGGTAAACCCTTGTGAATAGCCATTAGACTAATGGTATTTATGAATGACACTTTTATGTGGACAAAATGTGATTTTGATAAACTTTAATTACAAATTACGCCTTTGTTAATTAAAATTCAAAGATGGCAAAATGATACAAAATCATTGTAATTTTGAGACGAATCTATAAATGTTTTATTGTATTTGAGTGACATTATTTTTTCCATAAGATGTGTGCAGTGTCCTTTGTTGTGTATTTAAATAATACTCCATTGCATAGTTTGGATTTTTGTTTTTTATGTTGTAAAATATGCCATTCTGTTCTACAATGTGTCCACGGATGGGGTGCCCTAGAGGAAAAACTTTTTTATTTTGAATTTTAGCGAAAAATGTCATTTCTGATAAAAAGTTTTGCTTGTTCTAAAATCCCATAAAATGAAATAAAATTTAAGTTTTTCAAATCCTGGTTAATTTTATAGCCAATTTTATGTAAATCCCTATAAATTTTTGCACTAGTTCGAAATTGTAACAATAATAACTTGGGAGAACAACCCTTTCACTTCTCTGGATTATGAAGCCAGAAGCCAGACTTTGACGTTCTCCTTGAATCATCTAATATAATTAAATTTATTTATTTATTAAGGGCAACAGGCTTTGTAGGCCTAGGGCTAAAATGTTTACATTTCTGATTACATAAATAATATAATAAATAACTTAATATAATTTACATAACTTATAAAACTTATACATTTTATTTAATTACACTTCAGTCTTTTTATACACTCCTTCACCACCTCTCTCCATCTCCTCCTGTCCAATGCTAGTTCTTTCCATCTCTCAAAGTTACTTTTCTTCAAGTCTTCATACACACTGTCCTTCCATCTTTTCCTTGGCCTGCCTTTCCTCCTCTTTTGTATTGGTCTTCGTGAGAGTACCATTTTTGGCATTCGTTTACTTCCCATTCTCTCGATGTGCCCCAAGTATAGTATTCTCTGTGCTTTGATCATTGTCGTGATCGTTGGCTTTTGATATAGTTCTTCCAATTCTTTATTGGTTCTTATTCTCCACTGACCTTCTATTTTCACACCTCCATATATTGCTCTTTGCATTTTTCTCTCCCATCTTTCTAAAAGGTCTGTTTCTGACTTTTTGAGCACCCATGTTTCGCATGCGTATGTTACTGTAGGTCTGATAACAGTCTTATAAATTCTTATTTTTGTTTTTCTTGATACGTATTTGGATTTCAATAATGTGCGTAATGCTCCATATTTTTTATTTCCTTTAGCTATTCTTGCCTTTATCTCCCCTTCTTCATGACCATTTTCATCTATTTTGGCTCCCAGGTAAATAATTTCTTTGGCTCTTTTGAACGAGTATGTTTTTTCTCCATCTATTTGTACTATGATGTTATTCTCTTTTTCTTTTTGGATCTCTCCCATTATCATATACTTTGTCTTTTCTTCATTTATTTTAAGTCCGAATTTTTTGGCTTCTGTTATTATGTTTTTCATTAACTTTTGTAGTTCTTCTTTGCTTGTTGCTAATAGCGTCAGATCATCTGCAAATGCTATGCATTGGTGGCCGTTTTTAAATATCGTTTCTTCCATGTTTATTCTGCTTTTCCTGATTATTCCTTCCAATGTTAGATTGAATGCCATTGTTGATAGTGGGTCTCCTTGTCGTAATCCTTCCTTGGTTTCAAACTTTTTGGATATATACCCTTTCCAAGCTATTTCGTTTGTTGTGTTTTCCATCGTCATCTTTATGACAATTGTCCTGACAATTTTACTTGGTATCCCCAATTCTTTCATCAGTTCGTCTATTTACTGTGTCGTAAGCCTGCTTAAAGTCTATGAACAAAGCATATAGTACTGTTTTATGTTCATAACAAGTAGTCTGTATTTCTTTTAAGGCAAATATTTGGTCAGTCGTTGATGTGTTGTTTCTAAAACCTGCCTGGTATTCTCCCAGTATTTTTTCCGAATATTGACTTAGCCTTTTTCTTATACTTTGTGCCAAGATTTTGTAAACTATTTCTAATAGTGCGATGCCTCTGTAGCTTTCGCGTAGCATTCTATCGCCTGTTTTATGTATAGGGCATATCCTTGCTATGGTCCACTCTTCTGGCATTTTTCTACTTCCCATATTCTTTTTATCAGGTCATATATCTCTCTCTGTAATCTTTTCCCTCCTGATTTTATCATTTCGGCCGATATTTCTATTATTCCTTGGCTTTTGTTATTTTTCAAGCTCTTTATTTCGTTCTTTATTTCTTGTTCTGTGGGTATTTCTATGGTTTCACCCCTATTCAGCGGTCCCCATAAGCGCGGTCCCCGATTGAGCGGTCTCAATACAGCGGTCCCCATAAACGCCATCCCCAATAGAGCGGTCTCAATAAGAAAATAATAATATGACAATGATAAGTAATTAGCTTTATTGTAGGATATTATTTTAACCTATTCTTGTTTGAAAATATACAGGTAATATCTAAGTATCTGGTATATACCCCAGTTAATAGGGAAAAAATTCATCGATTTCACGTAAAGATGTTCTACAGGGTTTTCAAAGTTTTAAATGGTAGATGAGGGATAACTGATGATAATTCCGTGAAGACGTACAACTGATTTTGCTTTTTTTTTAACAATTGTAAAGAATGAAAAAAGCAGTTTTTTGACTATAAAACGTTTCTTGTACATTTTAGAGAAAAATTTTTCAAATAAATGTAGATCTTAAAAATTCTTTAATTTGATGGTAAGCATATTGTAATATATAAACAATTGACCGAGATAATTGCAAAAAACCCTCATTTTTGCAGTAAATTATAAATATTAATGACTTTATTTTTTGCACAATGACGTAAAATTTAATGAATTTAAATTATGTCAATTAATGAGTTATTTAAGTGTGCTAAATTTCAACCAGATCGACCAAATAATTTATAAGTTATTCAATTTGTTTATCCCAGAGAGCAATTGTTTATACAACTGTTCTTGCCCTACAGTGACTCTGTGAGATATTTAGCAGATCGCAGTCGGTTATTTGAGACTTTAATTTTAAGACGTATTAAAAAAATTTTAACATTTTATTGAAATTGTTATTAAAAAAACTGTTTGAAAAAGACCTGACTTTTTAGCTTATAAACAATTAGAATAACTTAGATATTTTTTATGTTCCGTGCTTGCATGTAGGCTCAATGAAAAGCTGATGAAAAAATTCATATATAAAAAGAAAAAATAATTTTATATGACAAACAGAAATCAAGTTAGCATTTATTTTTTAATAAATCATATTTCCGTTGTTCATACAAACTAAGAGCTGAAAATTGAACAAATTGTATATGAGAATCTACATTTTATGATCGAGTTTATGAACTGCCTATGCAGTGAAATAATAAAAAGTTGTGACCCTTTAAAATCATACAAAATCATGGAAAAATCAATTGATTACATTTTTTTTAATTATTGAATTTTACAATTATTTCGTAAGAATTCTGTAAATTTTATTAAATAAAGTATATTATTAAGATAAATATATACATAATAAAAAATATACATTAAAAAAGAAAAAAATAGTTTTATATGACCAGTAGAAATCAAGTTAACATTTGTTTTTTAATAAATCATATTTCAATTGTTTACAAATATTAATAGGTGAAAATTGAACAGATTTTATATAAGAATCTACATTTTATAATCCGATTTATGGATTGTATATGCAGTGAAATAATAAAAAGTAAGGACCCTTTAAAATAATGGAAAATCCCTGAAAAGTAAATTGATTAATTATAAAAGTTATTGAATTTTACAATTATTATTATTTTGTAAGGATTCTGTAAATTTTATTAAATAAAGTAGATAAAATTAGATAAATTCTATAATAATTATAAATTAATGCAATACATAATTTTTTTTAATTTGATACTGCCTTAATAAAGTAATTTTTTTATTATAATTTTATTCGATGAATCTATTAATATTTGTCTAGGTAAGCATCTAATAAGTATAAATTATATTTTTGCATTATTTAATGATGTATGTGTAAGTTCAATAATTAGAATTAAATTTCTGTATTCGTTTTAATAGTAATTTATTTGAATAAATTTATATAATTAAGTACAAAAATTAAAAATAAAAGAATGTTCATGAATTTTAATTTGATTATTCTAGTCAACGTCTACAACTTACAAATTGCTTCTTTGCAAGTTATAGTTCATCTTCTACAAAGTGTATTTATTTCTTTAAATAAATCATCTAACTCAACTTCGTCAAGAATGACTGCAGCGCGATTGAAACATTTTTTTCTCTTCTTCTTCCAGGCTTGTCGTATTTTTCATACTGGCATCATAAATGACCATCATTAAAAATGCTCGTTGCATAATGTAGTATTATTTTGAAAATACGTAAATAAAACATCAACTTTTTTGCAAATTATTTACCATATTACCCCACTTTTTATGCAGTTGCAAAGCTATATATAGGGTGATTTTGGGACAATTGTCCCAAAATTCATTTTTGTTTATTTTATAAAATTCATTTTTTATTGTTAAAACTACTGTCTTCAAGAGGGTCCTGTTTTTACTCATTTTCCTGAACGATGCCTCTCAAACGGCATGCTGCAGAACCAAACGCCGCTGAAACGGGTCGGTGGAATCGAAAACCGCCCAAACGGGGACTGCTGAAATGGGTACCGCTGAACCGGGGACTGCTGAAAAGGGTCGGTGGAATCGAGAACCGCTGAAACGGGGACTGTTAAAATGGGGTCTTACCATTTCTATTGCTATCTGATCATCTTCAATTTCATGGTTTGTTTCCTTTTGTACTTCGCTCTTATTTAGCAGTTCTGTGAAATAGTTTTGCCAGTTTTCATTTTTTCCGGCTCATTTAGCAACAGCCCTTTATCATCTCTCATATATGGGTTGTTTTTTTGATATCCTCTTTCCATTGTTTTTTTGCTTCCTGGTAGAATGATCTTATTTCTTTTTTTTTTTTTGAAATTTTTCTTCTATTTCTTTCAGTTTGTTCTCGTTGTATTTTCTCTTTTTGCTTCTACATTTTCTTTTCATGATTTTTCTCAATTCTCTGCATTCTTCTCTAGTGCTTTCTTCGTCATTTGTGAGATTTTTGAGTCTTACCTTTCTTATTGCTTCTGCTACTTCTTGACATTCTTCATCATACCAATCTTTTGTTTTGTGTCTTTTTTTGGTTTTCGCTAGGATTGCTTCACTTGTGTTCAAGACTGCTTCTTTGATATTTTCCCATTGCTTGTCTGGGTTTGACGTTTCTTGTTCCCTGATTAGTCTGTTGGTTATTCCCTGTTCATACTTCTTCTGTGTGTTGTTATCTTTTAGTAGTCCTATGTTGAATTGTTTTCCATTTTTTTCTTTTGTTTTATTGTTTTTCTTTATGTTATCTCGATTTTGTATTCTGCTCTCACCAAGTAGTGGTCAGAGTTACAGTCCGCCCCTCTCATGATCTTTACATTTATTACATTGTTTGCATGTTTCTTCTCTATTAAAATATGGTCTATCTGATTTACTGTCTTTTTATCGGGGGAAATCCACGTTCCTTTATATATATCTTTTCGGCGTAATTGTGTGCTTCTTATCACCATTTGCCTTTCTGTTGCAAAACCTATTATTCTTTGGCCATTATCGTTCGACACCTCATGCTTACTATATTTCCCTATTATGTGTTCGTATATATTCTCTCTTCCGACTTAAGCGTTGCAGTCTCCCATTATTATTTTGATGTCAAACCCTGGTAATTTATCATATTCTCTTTCCAATTGCTCGTAGAATTCATCTTTTTCTTCTTCTGTGGCATCTTCAATCGGTGCGTGTACATTTATTATACTTATGTTTCGTTTGTCCCCTTTTAATCTTATTGTGCATAATCTATCTGATATTGGTTGGAATGCCATTACTCTTTCCTTCCATTTTCGCTGTATTATAAAACCTGTTCCTAACCTTCTGGTTTCTCCCCCACTTTTAAAAAATACCACGTCTTCTATTTCTACTATTTCTGTCTCCAATTGCTTTGTCTCTTGTAAAGCTATTATTTCTACATTATATCTTTTAATTTCTCTAATTAATTCTTTGAGTTTTCCTGTTTCGTATGTGCCTCTTACATTCCATGTACCCAAGTTAACTTTAGTTTTCTTTTTGTTATTTTTGCTTATTGCCTTGTCCATTGCCTGCGTCGTTTCCATCTTCTTTATCTTTGTTGCAAACTGTATCTTGTCATTTTTCGGCTTTTCTTTTTTATTGCTGTCTTGATTTGTCTTATTTCCATAGTTCATAATCCTCTTCTTTGCATTTTTCGTCGTCATTTGTTTCCTTTCATTGCTATTGCTTAGTTTTTTGCTTTGGTTTCTACCACCAACGTTTGGTTCATTCCATCCCAGCGCCATATTTCATGATCGGCATATATTTTCTTATACCCTACTTTCACTTTTCTCCCTTCCTTTCTTAGTTCTTGCCCTTTTTGTCTGACACGTTTCTGTACAATTCTGTCGTTCTTATCAGAATATAATACAGTTTGAACTGACTTTCTGTCAGTTTGAAGCCAAGATGAAGACTACTCTATAGTCTCACTACATTTATATATTCTTTTAACATCGACTTAATGTCGACATTGTTGCAGCCGAAATGGCCTAATTATTGTAACACTAAGGTCTTTTGACCTATCTATGTAGCTAGTTCCAACTACTCTGGATCTAAAGTTTCAACCTGATGATGGACTGATTGGTCTGAAAACGTTTGTTTTTTGTACTATAGATGTACCCACTCCAATCCAATTTGGATCTTTTTAGATAAAAATTTTAATAAATTTATATACCATCTACCTAAAAGTGAAGTTTTACTTCCTTAGTAAGTTAATTAAAATCTACTTTTGTATGTAAATGTAATAGTGTAACAAATAAAGAAAAATAATTTATCTTTACGAAAAAAAAACACAAACACAAAATACAACATTTAAAAAAATTAAAAAGTAGTTTTAATAAAATATTTTAAATATTTAATTACCTAAGGTGTTCAACATGACTTAGTATTTTTCTTTCTTCATTTTGTTACATTGTTACATTTACATACAAAAGTAGTTTTTAATTGTTTAAAAAATGTTTTTCGTGTTTGTGTTTTTTTTTTAATTATTACTAATAAATTATTGTTCTTTATTTATTTGTTACATTGATTACCGGACTGATAATCAGTAGGTAATCGTAAACTGTCAGTTTTAGACAATTCAGTCATGGCTTACTTACAATTTGGAAAATTTTAAACACAATAGGGCTTTTCATCCATTGTCATTTGTTTCAAACTTGTCTCGACTGTGATTGAAAAGCCTTATTAATAACTTGCTCTGAAAAATGAAAATATCTCGAAAACTAATAAGTTTAGACATAGGGAATATTATAAAAAAAAAATAAAGGATGGTATTACTATTTTTCGACCCATCCATTTGTTTCATTAGCCATTGTATTCGCAACAATTGAGTTTTTCTCAACTTGAAAACTTCTTGCCCTATCGCATTGAGACAAAGAATGATATTATTGTAAAAAGTAACGAAGAATCAAAACAACATGCTGAAATGATTATTAAGACAGTGACGAAGATTGTGAGGGTTAAAAAGGAAGGATATATCCCTACAGCACGCCTCTGGTAACAGCAGAAAACTATCTTTAGCACTAGTTAAAGTAGGCTAGCATGTGTAAACTGTTTGTCAAGTTTGAACAAAAAATATTGGAAGGTGTTAAGAGGAAACAGTAGCGATCAACAGGTAGCGAAAACGCGTTCCAAGATTGCGGCTGTAATTTTGAATATTTTTCGAGATATTTGGCACATGTATTCGTAATGTAATAAAGAATGGCGGTACAGAGCCCAATTTGAAAAATATATTAATATGTGGAAATTACTCTGTAATTAAATACAATAATAAAAAACGAGCCTGTACCGCCATTAAGAAGAACAAAAAAATACACTTTCTTCAAATAAACTTTTTTATCCGATGCCTACATTTTGTGTCATTTTGGAACTACTTAAAATTTTTTATTTCATTAGTAGTTAAAAAAAGACACAAAATCTAGGCATCGGATAAAAAAGTTTATTTGAAGAAAGTGTATTTTTTGTTCTTCTTAATGGCGGTACAGGCTCGTTTTTTTAATATTGTATTTAATTACAGAGTAATTTCCATATATTAATATATTTTTCAAATTGGGCTCTGTAGCGCCATTCTTTATTATATTACGAATACGTGTGCCAAATATCTCGAAAAAATATTCAAAATTACAGCCGCAATCTTGAAACGCGTTTTGGCTACCTGTTGATCGCTACTGTATCACCTTAAAACGATGGGCTGTTTTAAAATATTTGTAATAAAACACTCTGTATCTCGGTAAATAGGAATATTTTATTTAAGTGTTTTAGGTTAAATCTTCATATTTTGTGCTAAGGTTTCGCCAGTTACTATATGGACAATTCTTGAAACACCCTGTATATTGCAGACAGAACAGATTTATGTTAATTTTGCAATTTTGTATGTTGTAAAATACCCAAGATATTTGAACACCTGAAATGCTAATAGATCTAATGCCTGGTTGCACCAACAGATCTTAAGCTTAAGATGTACTTTAAGCTCAGCTTACAAAACATACGCATTACACCATTGAGTCTTAGATAAATTTTCAGCTTGTCGCAATTGATTGCCACGTAGATTGCTTAGATAAAAATGAAAATTATGGTGTAAAGTAAGTTAGACTTAAGGTGATACAGTAGCGATCAACAGGTGGCAAAAGCGCGTTCCAAGATTGCGGCTGTAATTTTGAATATTTTTTCGAGATATTTGGCACACGTATTCGTAATATAATAAAGAATGACCAATTTGAAAAATATATTAATATGTGGAAATTACTCTGTAATTAAATACAATATTAAAAAACGAGCCTGTACCGCCATTAAGAAGAACAAAAAAACAAATTTTAGTAGTTCCAAAATGACACAAAATCTAGGCATCGGATAAAAAAGTTTATTTGAAGAAAGTGTATTTTTTTGTTCTTCTTAATGGCGGTACAGGCTTGTTTTTTTAATATTGTATTTAATTACAGAATAATTTCCACATATTAATATATTTTTCAAATTGGGCTCTGTACCGCCATTCTTTATTATACAGGGTGTCCCAAAAGTAGTGGAACGGTCGAATAATTCGCGAACTAAAGATCGGATCGAAAAACTGAAAAATACGTGTTCAATAATTTTCAAAAATCTATCCAATGATACCAAACACCAACCCCCACTACACCCCCTGGAGGTGGGGTGGAGGGTAACTTTAAAATCTCAAATGGAAACCCCTAGCTTTTCTTGCAGATTTGGATTCGTTACGTAAAAGTAAGCAACTTTTATTCAAGACATTTTTTGGAACTGTGGATAGATGGCGCTATAATTGAGAAAAACGATTTATCCTGATGCCATAGGTAAATTATAGAAACGGTCTAATATCTCGAGAAATACACTTCCAAATGAGCAATCAAAAAAAAGGTTTTTAATACTTTTCGAAAACCTATCGAATAACACTAAACATGACCCTCCAACCCACCCCCTGGAGGTGGGGTGGGGGGTAACTTTAAAATCTTAAATAGCAACCCCCACTTTTCATTACAGATTCGGATTTGTCATGAAAAATTAAGCAACATTTATTCGAAACATTTTTTAGAATTGTTGATAGATGGCGCTTTAATTGGAAAAATACGATTTATTAGCGCCATCTATCAGCAATTTTAAAAAATGTTTCGAATAAATGTTGCTTAATTTTTCATGACGAATTAGAATCTGCAATAAAAAGTGGGGGTTGCTATTTAAGATTTTAAATTTACCCCCCACCCCGTCTCCAGGGGGTGGGTTGGAGGGTCATTTTTGGTGTTTATCGATAGGTTTTCGAAAAATATTAAAAACCTGTTTTTTGGTTTCTTATTTGGAAGTGTATTTCTCGAGATATTAGACCGTTTCTATAATTTACCTATGGTATCAGGATAAATTGTTTTTCCGAATTTTAGCGCCATCTATCCACAGTTCGAAAAAATGTTTTGAATAAAAGTTGCTTACTTTTACGTAACGAATCCAAATCTGCAAGAAAAACTAGGGGTTTCCATTTGAGATTTTAAAGTTACCCCCCACCCCACCTCCAGGAAGTGTAATGGGGGTTGGTCTTTGGTGTCATTGGATAGATTTTTGAAAATGATTGAACACATATTTTTCAGTTTTTCGATCCGATGTTTAGTTCGCGAAATATTCGATCGTTCCACTACTTTTGGGACACCCTATATTATGAATACGTGTGCCAAATATCTCGAAAAAATATTCAAAATTACAGCCGCAATCTTGGAACGCGTTTACGCTACCTGTTGATCGCTACTGTTTCCTCTTAAAGCGGCTCTATCTATAAGCTGAGCTGGGCTAAGCTGTAGCTTAAGATTTGTTGGTGCAACCAGGCATAAGTGCCACTTTTTACAAATATCCTTTTATTGTTGCTAACTGATCTATGTTCCTATGCCAATGAACTGCTAAAAGATTTATGTGCCAAACAAACACTATCCAAACGGCTACAAAAAATTTCAACAGATCTTTTAGATGTGCATTGTCATAGGAACATAGATCACTTAGAAACAATAAAAGCATGTTTGTAAAAAGTGGCACTAGTATGGACTCCGAATATAGGTCGACCTGCACCCATCTGCTTTCCGGATAAAACATTTTTTTATAAACTTCATACACATAGGCAAATACGACTTGCATGGGTTGCCTATCAAAATCGTGTCATAGCTATCCTTAAGGGGGGGCGTAGGGGTTGAAATCAATATTTCAAGCATTTTTTTTAAAGTATGGTAGAATTATTTTTAATTTAAATAAGCATATTTAGTACAATTCATAGATTAATCAAGAAAAAAATTCAAGGAAAATATTGAAAAATAAGCCAACGGTGACAAATATTTAAAGACACCTCAAAAAACAATGAATTTTCCGGTAGACCAGAACTCATCATTGGATCACAGTAAACAAAAAATTCAAAAAGATTTTATTAACTTATGAGTTTCTACAGGTACGCTGTCGAATTTTTTAGTTTTATCGACTTTTGGCTTTTTTTATTCACGGGCAGGCCCTATTCAGATATAAATGTTATAGACTACAGGCCCATGTCCAAAAATGGATGGGTCATATTATGAACCACCAGGTGACATATACAGAGAGAGTCTGTAATTTGGAATAAATTCAATATCTCAAATACTAATTGTTTTTTTGAAAAATGCTCAGACCCATCGATTAGTATTTCAAATTGTCCTTTTTGACATCCAATTATAATGTATACAGGGTGTCCGAATTTAGAGATATGACGTCATCGTTGATTTTCTTAAATGGCAACACTGTCATTTTGATAGCTATTTTGATAGGGTGTGTAAAGTTATACACAACTGCAAAATATCAAATTTTTATTCTCTACCATTTACAAGATAATAGAAAATAACAAAGTTATATCTGTAATTTGGAATAAATTCAATAATTAAAATAATAATTGTTTTTTTGAGAAATGCTCAGACCCGTCGATTAGTATTTTAAACTGTCATTTTTGACATACAATAATAATGTATACAGGGTGTCCCAATTTAGAGATATGACGTCATCGTTGATTTTCTTAAATGGCAATACTGTCATTTTGATAGTTATTTTGATATGGTGTGTAAAGTTAAACACAACTGCAAAATTTCAAATTTTGTTCCCTATCATTTACAAGAAAATAAAAAAGAACAAAGTTATGAAAAACAAGTAATCAAATAATAATTGAATTTAATTATTCCAATTAAGCAAATACTCATAATGTTGGCCCTCAATTATTGTCAAATTGTCAATGGGCAACGTTATGAGCATTTGCTTATTTGAAATAATTAAATTCAATTATTATTTGATTACTTGTTTTTCATAACTTTATTTTTTATTATATTGTAAATGATAGGGAACAAAAATTTGAAATTTTGCAGTTGTGTATAACTTTACACACTCTATCAAAATAACTATCAAAATGACAGTGTTGCCATTTAAGAAACTCAACGATGACGTCATATCTCTAAATTGGGACACCCTGTATACCCAAAAATTACAATTTGAAATACTAATCGACGGGTCTGAGCATTTTTCAAAAAAACAATTAGTATTTTAATTATTGAATTTATTTCAAATTACAGACATAACTTTGTTATTTTCTATTATTTTGTAAATGGTAGAGAATAAAAATTTGATAGTTTGCAGTTGTGTATAACTTTACACACCCTATCAAAATAAAAATAGGTATCAAAATGACAGTGTTGCCATTTAAGAAAATCAACGATGACGCCATATCTCTAAATTGGGACACCCTGTATACATTATTATTGTATGTCAAAAAGGACAATTTGAAATACTAATCGACGGGTCTGAGCATTTTTCAAAAAAACAATTAGTATTTGAGATATTGAATTTATTCCAAATTACAGACTCTCTCTGTATAGGACGATATAAGAGCATAAAATAATAAGATTCAGCACTATGCCGTCACTTGTAAACAGTCCAACTGAGTGCTGGTGAGAATTCAAAAGTGCAGGTAGAGTGGGTACATTTTAGTCATATATTTTTGTACGGCATTTTTACCATCGATAGACCCATGAAAAATAATAAGAAAGCGGGCAGGGCCGTAAAAAAATGGTGAGCCACAAAGTTGGAAAATTTTTTTGATTTTCTGAAAATTTCCAGGGTAAATTTGGTCATTTCATTCTGTACGGCATCAGTTTTATACTGTTTCAATACAACTTCTGATTCATTATTCCGCAACGCCGTACAAAAATCATGCGACAAGGGGAAAAATCGAGGGTTGCAATCCCCTCTCTTTCCGTGGTCCGGGAGGTGATTTGAAAAAGTATGGCTTCGATTCCAAAACATTATCTAGCACTCAGAGGTACTATTAAAAATAATGCCGTCAAAAAAATTATTGTTTATTTGAATGTATATTAGTACCTAATAATTATGTTAATTTCATGGTATACTTGATTTATAAAGCTAAAAAAATCATTTGACTCTGTACGGCAACTTTGTTTTCTATCATGATGTTGTAAAATACAATTGTGATATAGTATTGCTGTTCAAAAGAAACTGTTCTAAAAAAATTATAGAGAAATACAAAAACAGAAATGTTTTAAATTATTGCAAAAGGTTAGATATTCATAGATTAATAAAATATAGCAATTATTCTTTTTCTCATGATCATCTTTCAGTGCGTCACAGTTTTTCGATTTCTCTCTAACGCATTAAATTGTATGTGACAGAAAAAAAGGCACGTCTGGGAATACTTCGGTAATTATTCTAGTTCGGTGATTATTCTAGTTGTCGATAGATGGCGCCATAATCAAAAAAGAATTATTTATTAAATAAAATAATAATATTATCAATATAATCTGTACAATTTATAAGACTATACAAATGAAAGAAAATACCATTTTATAAATGCAATAGACACAATTGATTTGGTTTTATTCCAAATTGAAAATAAAATTTGACAACTGTCAGATTTAACTAAAATGTCACGTTAGAATAAATGTCATAAATATGTATTATCACGGACTTACCTTTTTTTCTAGAATTTGTGACGCACTGAAAAATGTTCATGAAAAGGAGAATATCTACATTTATCCTTTGTTTTAAATAGTATTAAGATAAATAAATTAGGAAAAAATGATGCCGTACATTTTAATGCAGACAATATCTTTTAGGCTGATGAAAATGACGCTACCATTTTAAAGGTGTAGTACTTTATGGTCATTAATTTGATACTATACGGTATTAACATATTTTTGAAGAGAACAATTATTGATAATAATATGATAAAATCATTATGACGTCTAACTGAAGTGAAAGGGTGTGTAGGTATATAATATCCAAGAATTGAAACTGTAAATCCCAGTATCACCAGTTTTGTATACTTTTTGGTTTAATATACAGTCCGTCTAATTTACTTACCGTTGCACGTCATTATCTACGTTAGAGATCGAAGTTGACATTGTTGCCCAATTACAAAGAATTCTTGAATTCATTTTAAATCAAATACATCACACAATTTTGGCGGAAGTGGATTATACAGCAAAACAAATTAATATTCAATGTAAATAAATGAAAACTTTAGAAATAGAGAACAAGAATTAAGTTATAATCTTACGTTAAAGTACATAATAAAAATAGTAAATAATATAATATAATGAAACAAATACTTATAGTAAAGAATATAAATAAATATGAAGTGTCATCACCGCAACTGTCAAATAAATGTTACCAATTTATGCCAAAATATCACCTTCGTTCGATTGTAGTTACAGTGTATTCCGAACAAATATGCTTCATAAAAACGCTTTATAATCCGTTTATACAAATTAAATGAAACATATTATTGTGTATTTCTTTAAGTTAACATTAATAGAAATTTTTAAATATTATTTCTACGCGTATATAATAAAATTAGTCTAGTGGCTGTAATGCCACTGTACTCGGCAAAGTGATTCTAAAAAAGAACACACCTACCACCTAAATTTTCGTGTTTTTACCATGTGACGTCACGGGCTATGACGCGGATAACATGCAACGGTAAGTAAATTAGATGGAGTATATACTTCAAACATTATTGATACATGTATACAGGGTGTCCCGAAAAGATTGGTCATAAATTATACCATAGATTCTGGGGTCAAAAATATGTTGATTGAACCTAACTTACTTTAGTACAAATGTGCACATAAAAAAAGTTATAGCCCTTTAAAATTACAAAATGAAAATAAATTTTTTCCAGTATTTCGAAAACTATTAGAGATTTTTTATTGAAAATAGGCATGTGGCATTCTTATGGCATGAGCATATTAACAAGAAATTATAGTGAAATTTGTGCACACCATAAAAATTTTATGGGGTTTTGTTCCCTTAAACCCCACACAAACTTTTGCGTACGTTCCAATTAAATTATTGTTGTCGTACCAATAGTTAGAGACAATATTAAAACTTTTTGCCTCTTAGTCTTTTTTCGATAAACCAGTTTTTATCGAGATGAGGCTTCTTTTTAATATGTTTACATAAAAATTGTATGGGGGTTTCGTTCCTTTAAACCCCCCAAATGTTTGTGTACGTTCCAATTAAACTTTTATTACGGTACCATTAGTTAAACACAGTGTTTTTAAAACTTTTTTGCCTCTTAGTATATTTTCATATTATAAAAATGTAAATTATAGATTTTTAATATTATTATCAGGTCTCTATAATCGTACTTAACCATATACAAATAGGTGGTGGATTTGACAAATATTCAAAATATCTTGATAAAAACTGGCTTTTCGAGAAAGTACTAACAGGCAAAAAAGTTTTAGAAATACTTTGTTTAACTAAAAATACTTTAACAATAGTTTAATATGAACATACACATAGTTTAGAGGGGTTTAAGGGTACAAAACCCCCATAAAATTTTTATAGGGTGCACAAATTTCACTATAATTTTTTGTTAAGATGTTCCTGCCATAAGAATGCCACACGTCTATTTTCAATAAAAAATCTCTAATAGTTTTCGAAATATTGTAAAAAATTGATTTTCATTTTGTAACTTCAAAGGGCTATAACTTTTTTTTTGTGCACATTTGTACTAAGGTAAGTTAGGTTCAATTATCATATTTTTGGACCTAGGAGTGGATCTGTTTTCAAGCAATGAAGAAGAACCGGAAATAAATAGAAGGCTTGTGCTGGCAAATAAAGCCTATTTCGCGATGGGCCACATATTCAAATCGCGAGACGTACACCGGAAAACAAAACTCCGGGTATATAAAACAATAATCAGGCCCATAGTAAGTTATGGCTGCGAAACATGGGTGGTGACACAGAAATCTGCCAATGCATTAGATGTGTTTGAAAGAAAAGTATTACGTAGGATACTGGGCCCAATAAGTGAAAATAACAACTGGCGAATTAGGTATAATAGAGAAATATACGAGCAATATAGCGAACCAACTCTAGCACAACACACTAAACTGCAGAGATTACGGTGGGCAGGGCACGTGGTCCGCATGCATGAGAATAGAATCCCCAGAAAATTGCTGAATTCAAGAATGCAGGGAAGAAGACCTGTTGGAAGACCTAAAAAGAGATGGGAAGACGAAGTCGATGAGGATGCCAGGATCTTCCTGGGAACGCGTTCATGGAAAAGAACAGCGGTAAATCGAAATGATTGGAGAAGCTTATTGAAGGAGGCCAAGGCTTGATTTGGGCTGTAGTGCCATTGGATGGATCATATTTTTGACCCCAGAATCTGTGGTATAATTTATGACCAATATTTTCGGGACACCCTGTATAATTGATTTGTTTCATTGTAATAATGTGAATAAATAAAATAACTATTTAAAAAAAATTACTACGAGAAAACGACTACTTAGCACACAGTACAGTATTATAGGAGATATGCCTACAAATGCTAAATGTCGTAAGAGAACTTTGGTCCTTAAGCGATAAATATGTAAATTATATTTATTTAATATTTTTATTACTTTTTTATCAATATGAAGTTTCAGATTTGTACGGCATTAACTTTTTATAAATTATTGCATTAAGTACAAATAAACTATCTAAATGCCGTATAAAAAGATATCGTCATTCACCTTACATTTCGTTATATGGATTTTTCTTACATTTCATTCTGTGGATTTTTCCTTGAGCTTTTTTTCCTACAAACCTATGGACCAACGAAAATGTACGGCATGTAAAATAATGTTATCTATGCATAAAATACTTTCAAAATAAATTAATTTTATTTTGTTTCAAATCATCCCCCGGACCACGGAAAGAGAGGGGATTGCAACCCTCGATTTTTCCCCTTGTCGCATGATTTTTGTACGGCGCACAGTGGTCCAAAAACCCGGAAAGATGGCCAAAATATGAAAGCGTTTTTTGATTTGCATGAAATTAGACATTCAAGGGTTTTTCAGGTCGCTAATTACGAATCCGAAATCTAAATTGCAAAAAACAAAATGGCGGATGTAATATGGCGGGTTTATATATTTTAAATATATGTCATACCGTCGAAATTTAATATCCAGAGGTTTTTGAGGTTGCTGATTACGAATCCGAAATCGAAATTTCAAAGAACAAAATGGCGGATGCAATCTGCCAATTTTTATTACAACGTTAAATTAGATTATTAATCATATGAAAGTCACAACTAATTTTTACTTTATTTTCCAACAATACTGTACCTGACCCTTTTATCTACGATTTTACCCTACGATACTGAAATAACTAAAGATCTACAGTCATAACAACTACCTGCATGCTGCGACATGATCTGTTTATTCTGCGTTGATAACGATTCATATTGAAACTCATAGCACAGAGCGCCTGAACAAAAAATTCTCGCAAAACCAAAGGGGCAGATAGTGGCAACTAATTTTTTTTGAATCTTAAAGAGAGAAATATAAGCTAAAAGATGATTTTAGTAATATTTTGGAATTCGATGGAATATATAACTATTTGGCTATCTGAAAATTGAATTTTTTCAAAATATATACTTTCTTATTACTTAACTTCAACTTAACAATCTACTAAATGTAACACATATACAAATACTTTTATATTATCGGCTTTTATTAAGGATGGCTCCACGAATATCATCCATATTGGAGAATTGAAATTGCACACTTCGTTTTCGAGATACACGCACAAGTCTGTGCGTATAAAATATTCATTATTCTTAACTGCGCATCTGTTCCGTACGAAGGTCAACTTTGAACTGAACTGAAAATTCAGATATAGGAGATATAGCTCTAGGGTTGCCAACACTGAATAGGGAATTTAATTCTCTTTTAGAAAATGTAATAATATTCTCCAAACGTTGAATTTTTATTTTTGACGTTTGGCCAGCTTTTCGGGATTTTGGACCACTGTGCGGCGTTGCGGAATAATGGATCAGAAGTTGTATTGAAACAGTATGAAACTGATGCCGTACAGAATGAAATGACCAAATTTACCCTGGAAATTTTCAGAAAATCAAAAAAATTTACCAACTTTGTGGCTCACCAATTTTTTACGGCACTGCGCGCTTTATTATTTTTCATGGATCTATCGATGGTAAAAATGCCGTACAAAAATATACGACCAAAATGTACCCACTCTACCTGCACTTTTGAATTCTCACCAGCACTCAGTTGGACTGCTTACAAGTGACGGCATAGTGCTGAATCTTATTATTTTATGCTCTTATATCGTCCTATATACTTCACCTGGTGGTTCATTCATATGACCCATCCATTTTTGGGCATGGTCCTGTAGTCTATACAGTGTTCTAAATTATCATAATACATATAACATAAATTATCATAATATAACATAACAAAGTGGTTTGAGAAAAAATAATTCTATGAGTAGTACAGTTACAAAAAAGAAAAAAAGAATAAGATAACATATAGGTCAGTACAATTACAAACAAAAGATAACACATAAATCAATTCAGAAATGTTCCAAGGTATAACGGTTTTGAGTTACCTAATGCATACAGGTCATGTATTCTTGTTCTCATGATCATTTTTCAGTGCGTCACAGTTTTTCGATTTCTCTCTAATGCATTAAGTTAGATGAGACGGAAAAAGCGGTAGCTCCGTGATTAAACACAAAAATAATGCAGCATTACAATGGTTATATACAAAAGATGTCTATTCCTAACCTACGTTTGATTCGTTGATATGTAGAATGCGCGTTTTCTCTAGCCAATCAAATACACGTATTACGAACATTTGACGAAAACTTCGTCCATTTTGGCCATTTTTTAGAAGTGTCAAAGAGTCAAGTGACGGTTATTATTCAGGTCAGTATTTTGTATACCTGTCATTTTGAAATTTCGAATTCGACTTCACTTGTGTTTCACAACGTCTTTGTGCATTATTTTGTGTTTTGGTTTAGAATTTAGTTAATTAAAAGTTAGTCATTGGCGTGAGGAGACTAGAGACATTCGAGATGTACCGAAGAGTGCTAAATATCTCATGAGTAGATAGAATAGCCAACGTGGAGGTAATGAGACTTACGCATAAGGAACGAGAACTAACAAATAAGAAGAAAACTGAGATATATGGGACATGTGATGAGAGATGTATATCTAACACTCCAAGTCATTATGCAAGAAAAATATCCATAGTAAGGAGACGTAACTCATGGCTGAAGAACCTTAGGAACTGGTTTGGATGTAATAACAATGAATTATTTAGGGCCGCAGTTTCAGAAATAAAGATCGCTCTGATGATTACCGACTTTTGAAGCGAAGACAGCACCTAGAGAAGAAGATAAAAACACAGTTTATGGATAGTTTTGTGTCATTTTTTAATGTTTCCATATTTATAAATTTAATTAACAATATTGTTTACTTTTTAATTTTATTCCCCTTTATAAAAAATACCTACATGTTAACATACTGTGTAAAAATCAAATCTACTAAATTACGAATTAGTTTAATTCCACAAGCTTTTCACCTATGGCTAAGTACGATTGTGGCATCTGTCAGATTCGTCAATAATTACATGAAATAAGTCTCGACACACCCAATACAGTATATGACGTCATAATTAATGACGCACTGAAAAATGATCATGAGAACAAGAATAACACTAATCACAATACGAAAGCTCTGGCCGGAAGTATTAAAAAGTTAGGGACGAAGAAATATGATTTTTAAATATAGATTTAAATATAGAATTAGATATAACTCAGGAATCAAAACATCAGCCTGGAACACTGTTGTATGTTTACCTATTCTGTAAGATTTGTTATAGTTGCATGTTTGCCTTAAGACTCCTGTTACAGTACCATGGGTAGTTTTAGATCCATCAGTATAACTTCTAACGTGCGTACAAAGTCACGCACATTCTTTTTTTCTATGTTAATAAGTCCAAAAATAGATATAAAAACTTTTTAGAAAGTCAGTGCAACTATAAACTCACTTTTGTCTCTGTTCTCACAACTTTTAAAACACAACTTAACAACCATAACCATAATAATAAAAATTGTAACAAAAATGAAACTTCTGCTTGAGAAGTCGATGTAACAAAATACTACATTTGCAATAGTTTTTGTTTAGGGAAATGATAAGATGAAGAGAGTAAGATGAACTAATAACAGAAGTATGAATCGACAGATGCAAACTATATGTAGTTAGGCTAACAGGATATGCAAGAGAATGATTACTTGACACTCAATGATGGATTCGACTAATTTGCATGCCTGTCAAAGACACTAGATCAAAATAGTGATGATGGCTAGTGGCTAGGAAATAAAATATTGAAATAAAAATAATGTACTAAAAATAGAAAAAGAAGAAAAATCATGGGCGCCAGAAGAGGGTATCGACCACTCTTCCACGTATCCTACACTGCTGTAAAATTTATTAAATCTGTACATGTGCATATCAGGGAATAATAATAAATGATATACACAAAACAAATATAGATTTATTTAAATAGAATTACTTAGGTGTTACGAAGCATTGCCAAGCAATGTTTGGCATACCACTTAAGGACAGGAAAACAAACACATGAATAAGACAGAAAACCAAAGTCACCGATGTGGTACAAAAATCATTAAAATTGAAATGGGAATACGCTGGACATGTAGCTAGGAGCGATCTAAACAAATGACACAGAACAATTCTAACCTGGAGACCATACCAACACAAAAGACCCAGAGGCAGACCTCCTATGAGATGGACAGATGATTTGAAACGGACTGCCGGGAAAAATTGGCTACATGTAGCGTACAACAAAAAACAATGGAAAGGAAGACTTGAAGAGGCTTATGTTCAGATGTGGACATGAATGTCTAGACGAAGAAGACTTGGATTTTACACAATCTCCGAGTTAACGAAATGAATATTAAGTGACTCTAAAATGACAAAGGTGATACTTTACAAGTATGTACTAGTGCAGGGGTCACCAATTAGCGGACCGCGGTCCGCATCCGGACCTTGGGCTAGTTTTGTGCGGACCGTCAATAAATTCAGAATATTCCTAGAGTTTGGCAATTTTGAAAATGTTTGGCCTTGAAATTGTGTACTATGTTTGGCTCAACTTATGTGTGCGAAGCCGTTTTTTCATGAATGAACTTTATTAAGAATCAGTACAGCTCTCAGCTAACAGATAAATATCTCAACTCCCTAATGAGACTTAGTTTCACTAAACTCACTCCAAACTTCAGACAGGTTGTGCATAAAAAAATGTCATTTGTCTCTCTGATAATTTAATTTTGTAAAGAGTTTTCCCTCTTATTGTTATACTTACTAATCATTCATTTTGATATTAAGTAAACTGAAATATAAAATTGTCACGTTCATTTTTTTATATTCATTATTTCCTCTCTACTATATGTCAAATAGGAGTACTTTTCAGATGTGCATTTAATTAAAATAATTTTCAGATTTAATAAGTTTGCAACAAACAAATTCATTGAAACGAATGTAGAAAAGATAACATGTTAATTAGCATTTTGTACTGTGATTATTTATTTTAAATTCCTTAGTTTCCTATCTACAAAATTGAAGATGTCTAAAAACTTCATTAGCATTCAAAATATAAATTCCTAACTTTTAAAATATTCTCGGTAACAATTTACAGTACTGCTGTTTTCAAAATACATATACTGATAATAACATCAAAACGATACACAATGAATTTATATTTTATTTATTGTACAAGAAAAACTTACAGAAAAGTATACAGTAACCAAAAAACAATCAGATATTATTAGTTTTCCTTTCCATATTATGTGTGAGGCCACTTTCGTATGAAGAATGTTTCTGGCTCGATTTCTTAGCGGATTCCTGTTCCAAAATGTCCCCTTTAAACAAATCAGAAGGGTGCCGGGTGAAACAATTTTTTTAAGCAAATTCAAAATTAGTTTTTTGCCTCGAAAAATGTATTTTTAGGTTTCTTGGGTAATTATAAACAAAAAAGGTCACTTGTCATATTTCTGAAAAGTTGATAGTTTTTGAGTTATAAGCGATTTAAAATCTGAAAATGCGAAAATATGCATTTGCAATGATAGAAAACTCTTAAGTTTTAATAAAATGACAGATCTTTTTTGTTTGATGACTCAAAAGTGCTTAAAACATATTTTTGGGGGCAAAAAAAGGTGATGTTTTAAATTTGTTAAAAAAAATGTTAAACAATTTCTGCCCAAAAATTTCGCCTGGCACCCTTCTGATTTGTTTATAGGGGATATTTTTTAACAAGAATCCGCAAATAAACTGAATCAGAACGACCAGACACAGGTAGCGTTAAATCCGGACCCCGGAAGTGTCATAGGGTTTCGAAACGGACCCTCAGGGAAACTAATTGGTGACCCCTGTACTAGTGTATACGGTACTAGTGATACTAAATACAATATAACATAACAATAATGTTACATGTTAGAAAATTAAATACCTTTGACATATAGAGCGTACAACTCACATGAGACTAAGGTAATAACCTTCACCAAATTATTATAGTACGAGTACTATGTACAACTGAGTTAGAAACCGAAAAATATGAATAATATAAAGATATTCAGTACTGAACAGAAATACATCAAAAAATGATCCTACACCAAAAAAAAATAAATCTAACACAAGCAGAAGAAGAAATTTTAACATCAAAAGATGTCAATGAAAAATGGAATAAAATCCAGAAGGCATTGCTAAAGGCTGGGGAAAATTTAAAGCCTGCAAAGACAAATAAAAAGCAGAAGTGGATGACTTCGGAAATTCTAGCATTAATGGAAGAGAGGAGAAAGGCCAAAGGGAGAAATGAGCCAAAATACAAAGAACTACGATATAAAATTAAAGTAGAGATAAAAAAAGGACAAGGAAAAGTGGTTAACAGAACAATGCAAAGAAATAGAAGAGTATGACAGAAAATACGACAGCTTTAATATGCATAAAAAAAATAAAAGAACTAACAAGTACCAAAAAGCGAGCACACTATGGGATACTCAAATATGATAACGGTAAACTCATCGCAGACATCAAAGATAAATTAAGGTTTTGGCAGGAATACATAATAAAACTATTCGACGATGATAGAATGATACAAGAAGAACCACAGGAACAAACAGGACCGAAAATAATAATGTTCGAATTAGAACAGGCAATTAGAAATGCAAATACCGCAAAAGCAGTAGGCCCAGATCAGATACCCACTGAGCTAATTAAATGCATTGACGGAGAAACACTGCATATACTTTTAGATCTGTTCAACAAGGTATATACAACAGGAGTAATACCCCAGGATTGGTTGCTGTCCACATTTGTAACACTACCAAAGTCAATACATGCGACAGAATGCTCCCAGTATAGAACAATTTCTTTAATAAGCCACACACTTAAGATATTCCTCAAAATAATACATGGAAGACTGTACAAAAAAAAATAGAGGAAGATATAGATGACACCCAGTTTGGTTTCAGAGGAGGACTAGGAACGAGAGAGGCTCTGTTCGCGTTTAACGTTCTCGCGCAAAGACGACTAGATATGAACCAAGATCTCTATGTCTGCTTTATAGATTATCAAAAGGCTTTTGATAGAGTACGGCATCCAGGGGCGTCATTTGATAGGGGGCAGGGGGGCATTTGCCCCCCCTGACCCTGAAAATTACTGAAATTTATAAAAAATAAATCAATTTTGTATTATGTTTGCATATAAATGTATTGTATATATAATGCTTGCCCCCCCCCCTAGCAAAATTTCAAATGACGCTCCTGACGGCATCAGAAACTCATAAAACTTTTAAAAGAGAAGAATGTGGACAGTCGAGATATACGGATTACTATCAATATGTACTGGAATCAAAAAGCAACGGTTAAAATCTAAAATGTCGAAACAGAGGCCATAAAAATCAAGAGAGTAGTTAGACAGGGTTGCGTATTGTCTCCATTGTTATTCAATCTGTACAGCGAAGCTATTTTTAAGGAAGCAATATCAGAGGAAGAACAGGTTATATCAATAAACGGAAAAATCTTGAACAACATAAGATTTGCAGACGACATCGCTATTTTTGCAGACAGTCTAGATGCACTGCAACTATTAGTAAATAGATTACATCAAGTCAGCATGGACTACAAATGAACGTTAAGAAAACCAAGTTCATGATTATTTCTAAGCAACATACAGTAGGAAGGTTGGATATCGAGGGAAAACAAGTAGAAAGAGTGAATAACTACAAATATATGGGAACCTGGGTAACTGAAAGCAATGACCAGGGTAGAGAAATCAGGACACGCATTGAAATTGCAAGACAAGCATTTATAAAAATGAAAAAGATGTTTGTTAATCGAGACCTTCCTCTGGAGCTGAGGATAAGAGCCTTAAGATGCTACGTGTTCTCGACTTTGTTGTATGGAGTGGAAAGCTGGACACTAAAAGTAGAAAATATAAAGAAGTTGGAAGCCTTTGAGATGTGGTGCTATAGAAGGATTTTGAAAATACCATGGATCCAACGAGTTACAAAAATGCAGAAGTGTTAAGAAGGCTGTAAAAGGATTGCGAGGTGATAAAGAACATCAAAACAAGAAAGCTAGAATATTTAGGCCACATAACCAGAGGTGCGAAATATGAGATATTAAGGCTCATAATGCAAGGTAAAATAAAGGGTGAAAGATTTATAGGTAGAAGAAGAATTTCCTGGCTGAGAAACTTAAGAGAGTGGTATAGTTGCAGCCCAGTAGATCTTTTTAGAGCAGCCGCCAATAAGGTACGGATATCTGTGATGATAGCTAACTTCCGAAAGAGAAGGAACTACAAGAAGAAAAGAATACTGAACTCTAAATGAGTTAAGCAGACACAAGGCTGACTAAGTAAAATATACTAAAAAATGAATTAAGTACAGCAAAGTTAATGTTAAATAAGAACAAGTTAAGTGAAATATATACAGTATGTCCCTGTAAGTTGTATCCATATGGAAAATTTTTTTATTATTAAATTTACGAAAAAAAGTTATTCTTCATAAAAAGCTCTGCATGGTCCAAAACCTAAGATTTAACCATCAAATATCAATTTTTTTGAATGTTATACGAGGTATGTCAAAAAGTTTGAATTTCACTCAAGAGTAAAGTAGCTTTATTTTTCACAATATTGAAAATTGCTATTATGAAAAGTTGTTTATAATTAAAAACTATATTCTAGTATGCAATTACATCCTTCTAATTGAAATTTTTTTTTTTTTTTGAAAAATTATGGATATCAACATTATTTTCAGTTATTTCAATTCAGATAACTCTTTTATTATTAATTTTACGAAAAAAAGTGATTCTTAATAAAAAGTTCTGCATGGTCTAAAACCTAAAATACAACCATCTTATGTCAAATTTTATCAATTTTATACGAGGTATGTCAAAAAATATGAATTTCGCTCAAGAGTAAAATACGTTTATTTTTCACAATATCGAAAATTGTTATTATGAAAAGTTATTTAGAATTAAAAACTATGTTTCAGTATGTAATTACATCCTTCTAATTGAAATATTCTGAACTATAAAGGTACTTTACTTTAGATCTAAATTTATCTTTTTTCACATACCTCGTATAAAATTAATAAAATTTGATATAAGATGGTTTTATTTTAGGTTTTAGACCATCCAGAACGTTTTATTAAGAATCACTTTTTTCGTAAAGTTCAAAATAAAAGAGTTATCAGAATTGAAATAACTGAAAATAATGTTAGCTGTCCATAATTTTTCAAAAAAAAAACAAATTTCAATTAGAAGTATGTAATTGCATATTAGAATATAGTTTTTAATTCCAAACAACTTTTCATAATAGCAATTTTCAATATTGTGAAAAATAAAGCTACCTACTTTACTCTTGAGTGAAATTCAAACTTTTTGACATACCTCTTATAACATTCATAAAATTTGATATCTGATGGTTGAATCTTGGGTTTTGGACCATGCAGAACTTTTTATAAAGAATAACTTTTTTCGTAACATTAATAACAAAAAAGTTTTCCATATGGATACAACTTACAGGGACATACTGTATATAAATTATTCAAATTGATTGACTAAATGAAATAAGGTTAATTAATTATAAAGTAAATTGAAATAAATACAAAAATTAATTAAATACATGACTGGGGAGTTACATAAAGAACTGGGAACAAGCAATGCAGACATAAGAAGTAGATAAAGTTACATAAGTAAATGAAATCAATTAAATTAATAATAAAATGTAAGAACATATTCGCTGGGAGATAACCTTTGAGCTCAAGGTATATTACCGCAGGATTATACGTAAGTGTGGGAACTCTATAAACTAGTAATAAACTACAGTAGACTCGCGATTATCCGAGGTAACGGAGACCGTGACTACCTCGGATACGGAAAAACTCGGTTAACACTGAGTTTGGTTATATTGATAGAAAAACACGTAAATAACCATAACTGTGGATATTTTAATCATTAAACTAATACAGTACTGTCTATAAAAGATAAAAACATTTACCTTATCATTGTTACTGTTTTAAAAAACTTTGATTGATTTTTGCGTAAGCTTCATTCCTCTTTTTGTGGTGGCAATGTTGCGCCAAAGTTGAAAGTTGTAACTCACCAGTTATGACTTTTGCCTCGGTTAACCGAGGGGCTCAGATAATCGCGAGTCCACTGTGTTAAAAAAACAAATGCAAGCTAAATGTTGAAAGATCAAAAATAATTAGTGTAAATAATTATTAAACATTGTGAATAAAATAAATGTCTGTGATTTTAAACGTTATATGTAGAAAGCCGTTAACTGTTACCAAAAACTAAACATTCACACAACAAACCCGATTTACTACCACTCCCAAAAAGGTTCGGTGTTGCATCCCAGAAGATCCTCTGTCTGTGAAACTACCCTTCTTGAAGGGCAGAATGATGAAGCCAAAATTAAATTGTCCCCAACGCTTGTTGGGGACAATTTGTAAACGATTTTGTTTCAAAACGAAATCTGTAGATTTTCTTATTTTATTAATGAAATACTCTGCATAGAGTACAAAGACTCATTTCATTCAGGCTCTCTGAACCGCAAAGTAGAATATTTTCCTAGTGGTGCCCCTTGGTATTGTTGTACCTGGGTTATACAGAGGAGCTTGAATCGAGTCGAAATTCATTTCACTTATTCCCCGTTAGAGGGCGTTCTAACCATACTGCGATATAAATAGTTTTAATTTATATCGAAAACTACGGTCGTAATGCTGCAAATCTGTCTTCCGCAAAGCCTCCTTGACAACAGATAGATCTAGAAATTGTACTATCGGGGGATGGCGGGAGACAGATTTGAATCAAAACGAAATCCGTAGATTTTCTTATTTTAAAATACTTTAGTAACGTGACGGAACATTGCAAACTGACAACACATTATTTAGCCACAGCCGCCTTATTGGATAGTTTTTGACATATCATTTGAATACCCAATCAGAGCAAACGTATAACTGATCTGCGCGTAGCACCTTTCAATTTTTGATAAATTCGCGCACATTTACATTCACTCCCAAAATATAACTTCAAAAAATGTTATGACGTTTTTGCACTACATGGTGCCTACTACTTATTCGCGGTCTGCAAGTACTTGGAGGGGATACGAGAACGATCGTGCGCGAATAGCGGAGAAATATTGCAACTTTCTTAAATAATTCATATTGTCAATTGAAATTGTCAAATTGACGTATATTTCATACCTACTGTCATTGAAGAAGAAAAATTATATATTGCTCCACAATATTGATATGATATGCAATTATTATATAAAGGTAAATTTAATTAATTGTATTTTGCTTGCAGTACTACATTTTAATAACTAATTTTATTTACTACATACAATTGTTTACGTTTTAATAACATAACCTGAATCTTATTTTTTTCTTATTATTTTTTGGACTATGGCCTTGACAATTATCCAGTAACCAGGACTAATATAATTGGCCAATATAATTAAAATTGTGAAACATGTTGCTGAGCGTAGAAACCAGGTGTCGCTTTGCCGAACTTGCACGTTCCCAATACCTTTAAGGAACGCACTGTTTTTAGTAATAAACAAATTCTAATATTTTGGTTTTTATTTTAGGTGCCCCACCTGATATTACAATGGGACTCGCAATTACCAAACCATTCAATTCTGCCCAAGTACATTTGAAAACATGTACTGGTGATAGACCATATGAATGTGAAATTTGTAATAATCTGTTTACTACAAAAGGTAATTTAAAGATGCATATGAGAATTCACACTGGTGAAAAACCTTATAAATGTGAAATTTGTAATAAGCTGTTTACTCTGAAAAGTCATTTAAAGCGGCATATGATAATTCATACTGGTGAAACACCTTATAAATGTAAAATTTGTAATAAGCAGTTTAATCAGCTATATAGTTTAAATTATCATATGAGAAATCATACTGCTGAAAAACCTTATAAATGTGAAATTTGTAGTAAGATGTTTACTATGAAAGCTAATTTAAAGGTACATATGAGAATTCACGGTGGTGAAAAACCTTATGAATGTGAAATTTGTAGTAAGCAGTTTACATTAAAAAGTAATTTAAATACTCATATGAAATGTCACAGTAGTGAAAAACCTTATAAATGTGAAATTTGCACTAAGCAGTTTGCTCACAAACTTTCTCTAAATGCGCATATCACAGCTCATACTGGTAAAAAGCCTTATAACTGCGAAATGTGTACTAAGCGGTTTACTATAAAAAGTAATTTAAATACTCATGTGAAATGTCACACTAGTAAAAAACCTTATAAATGTGAAATTTGTTATAAAATGTTTACTACAAAAGGTAATTTAAAGGTGCATATGAGAATTCACAGTGGTGAAACACCTTATAAATGTGAAATTTGTATTAAGCAGTTTACTATAAAACGTAATTTAAATACTCATATGAAATGTCACAGTAGTGAAAAGCCTTATAAATGTGAAATTTGTAGTAAGATGTTTACTAGTGAAGGTGGTTTAAAGATGCATATGAGAATTCACACTGGTGAAGCACCTTATAAATGTAAAATTTGTAATAAACAGTTTGGTCATCTAAGTGGTTTCAATTATCATATAAAAGTTCACTCTGGTGAAAAACCTTATAAATGTGATATTTGTACTAAGCAGTTTACTATAAAAAGTAATTTAAATACTCATATGAAATGGCACAGTAGTGAAAAACCTTATAAATGTGAAATTTTGTAGTAAGATGTTTACTACAAAAGGTAATTTAAAAATGCATATGAGAATTCACACTGGTGAAACACCTTATAAATGTGAAATTTGTAGTAAGCAGTTTGGTCGTCTAAATGGTTTCAATTATCATATGAAAGTTCACAGTGGTGAAAAACCTTATACATGTGAAATTTGTAGTAAGCAGTTTACTATAAAGAGTAATTTAAATACACATATAAAATGTCACACTGGTGACTTACTTAATCAGTAGAAACATTGATACCTTTCGGTGTTGGGTACCATTCATTCAATCTTAATAAGGTGTCGGGAGTTGCGTCTAGCTCTTAGTAAACTTTCTCCATTCTTATCTTTTGGTTGCCATTTGTGTTGCTTCTTGCCAAGTTTTTCCCTTACTTTGTAGTATCTGGGAGATGTCACTATTCCATTCTTTAATGGGTCGTCCTCTTCTGTTCTTCCCTATTGGTTTTGCTTCCCACACTCCCCAAGTAGCACCGAACGGGTTTATTAAGTCTTTTAAGGATGCTTTAAAACTGTAGAATAAAACTAAAATTAAAACCATTTGGTTTTTAAGTAAACCTTAAGATTGCAATAAAACCGCTTTCAGCATCAAAGGGCCCACTCTGAAAGAGGTCAATAAAACCAAAAATAAAAACTTTAAAACTTTGTTTTCTTAAGCAACTGGTTTTAAAGCTGCTGTGAAGGTGCTTTTAAAACCATGTTAAAAGACACTTTAAGTGCAGACGGTTTTATAGCAAACTTAAAAAGGTTTTTTAAATGGAGACTTTTAAAGACAATTTACCATATTAAATTATTCTTTAAAGCCATATACTCCATATAGGCCAGCAAATTTTTACATGTGTTATGATAGGTAGATACGTATTAATAATAAAAAGTACTTGGTTATTTCGGACTGTCAAATTCGGAAAAATACTTGCGCACCCAACTTTATTGATAATGTTAACAAAAATAGGTCTAAATAGCTCACGCTCCCTAAAATTTCTGACTTGGCGATTAAAAAATAAAAATAATAAAAAAATTTAAATCCGAAAAATATTAATTTGAGGGAAAAATAATTTTATCTACAATTTTAATGTTTTAATGTTAAAATAAATCGAATTTATGTCTTATTTATAATTTTTATGTAAGCCTTATATTGTAATCTATCATGGCTTTCAGCATGTCTAAAAAGCAATATGGCCGAAATCCAAATAAAACTATTTGGTATATCGACAGAGATTTCTTAAGATCAAATGGTTTTATTTTATACCTTTCCAAGAGCATATATCCTACATAAAAGCAAGGTTGCCTTGAAATTAAAACCGTTTAGTTTTAATGCTGCTGTCAATAATGCCACTCGGTTTTAATGTGAATCTAACCTAAAATCGAGTCGTCGTAGTGCTGTGTGTGTTTTATTTTTCTTTTAAAATGACCAGTTTTTTATATTTTAAGTACATACTTGCGACTTATTTTTTCCATACGAACTGTACTTCCACTTTTTACAACACACTACACCACTGTCTCGCTCTAAAACAAATAGCCAACCATTTTGGACATGAAAGAAGAGGGGATGAGTTTAGTTTTATCGTTTCTAACAAGAAGCATAGTTTAGTCTTTACGATAACCAAATTAATTCAGTTAAGAACGTTTGGTTTTATTATAGCCTACTAATTGCTTTTAAGAAAGCAACTTTAAAGACAACTAAAAAAATAGTTTTAAGGCATATGTTTTACTAACATAATAGTCTTGAGATTAACTAGTTTTAATAATAGGTTTTATTAGTCATATTGGGAGAATCTTTAAAACTTCAATAAAACTAAAAGGTAACTGGACAATTCGACGTTTTTCGATTTTCTTTTCTCCACACATCGAATTCGATCGTCGATCTTGTACGGAACTGACAAGAATCTAATAAAACCAGACAGTCCGGAAGTTCTTCATAAAACTGATTAGTTTTAAAGTGAACTGAGAATAAACCATTTTAAAACTACAATAAGACAAATTATCTATTAAGATTAATTAGTTTTATTTGATACTCTTATTAGAAACTTTAAAACTAGTGACAAATGCATAACAGTTTTAAAGTTCTGGCAGTATATCTACAAGGTATATAACTTTAAAACCATTATCTTCATATTTACCACAACAAAACCTTTATAAACCTTAAATAAAACTAAAATGTTTTTATTGTGCTACTTGGGTCTTTTCACTTGTCTGTTATTGTCCATCTGGGTTAGATGCCTGAACCATGCCAATTTTTTCTCCTTAATTGTGTCGGTTACCGGTTTGATCTTGAGTCTTTCTCTTATTTCCTCATTTCTTACTCTACCGGTTTTTCTTACTCCGATCGTTCTTCTAATGGTAGGCTAGCAAAGTATGCTAACTGTGCTGTCACATGAGCGTTATGGGGACCTATTGGATTGTGAAGAGTAGCTCCTAAAACCAAAAAAAGTTGTAAAGTTTTCCATTTTAGTGGGGACTTTCCATTTTTAATTTAACTTACCATTTCCAACAATCGTTTTTTTTAGATTATAGCGCCATCTATTCATAATTCGAAAAAATGTCTCAAATAAAAGTTACTTATTTTTACGTAAGGAATCCAAATCTGCAATAAAAATGGGGGCTTCCATTTAAGATTTTAAAGTAACTCCCCACCCCACCTTCGTGGGGGGTCGTGTTTGGTGATATTCGATAGATTTTTCAAAAATATTGAATAAGTGTATTTTTCAGTTTTTCTATCTGATGATCATTTCGCGAAATATCGCGGGATTCGTATTTAAAATTATAAATTTACCCCCACCCCTCTCCGTGGGAAGTCGTGTTTGGTATCATTCGATAGCTTTTTGAAAAACATTGCGCACGTATTTTTTAGTTTTTCGATGTGTCATTCATTTGGGACTCATCCATTTCCCTACGCCCCGCTCAAATCGTAAGATTTTTTAAATATACACTGTTTTGCATGTACTTAACTTACCTTATCTTAATCTGACGTTTTCGAGTTTTTCTAAGGATAATTGGATTGGATAAGGATTTTTGTCGTTATTGTTACCGTTATGTTTTTTTTTATTTATCATTCATATCATTTATCACATAACATCACAAATTATTTTCTTTATATTATTTTTCTAGTAGCCACATGACTATTTCTATCATTTCAATATTATATTATTATTGAGTATACAAGAGTATACAAGATGGCGCTTGTGGATGAAGTTCGCAAGGAACTAAATAAACTCAACAAAAGTGATTTAATTCGTATAATTATTGAAAAAAGAATGTCTGATGATCTAAAAATAAGTGATAAAGTAGTAAGATATCTGGAAACTACTGAAAATTTGGACTTTTTTTGATGCTGACAACGAAAATATCGAAAAAACTGGTAAGAGCCACACAGAACTGATGAGTAAAATTGCACTTAAATGCGACGTAAGAGTAGCAAAAGTTGAGTTAGATGCGTCAAATCGGATAATAAATGAACTTGAAAAAACGATTAATAACCAAGAATTTATTATTCAACTTTTAAAAAGCCAAACTAATTTTGAGGTTAATAATATCAATAACCACACGAAACAACACGAAAAGCGACGTTGCCACCTTCAATAATAAATCCTCAAAAGTAAAACACAATGAAGCAGGTAAACAAGAATCTTTTTCAAATAATCTCACAAAACAACAGGTTGCTACTGCTGTTCTTGAAGCGCAGACCGCTACAAAAATGAATGAGATTCAAAATTTAAATAAAAGTAAGAATAAATGCGTCAAAATTGTTGGAGACTGTGACACAAATGAAGAAGCGGGTGATAAGGTGTGGGTATATGCCACAAAATACAAAAAAATCCTATACCATGGAGAATATTCAAGATTATTTGAAAGTAAAGTTTCCTGGATTACAGCTGATGCAGATCTTCACGAACAACTATTTATGCCCGAAACATGGCCTAAAGGTATTGAAATCAGTGATTATTTTTTTCCTAGAAGACACAATTTCTACAAACCTTCTAAGTTTAATGGATCCACTTCACGAGGACGACATCTCTTACCTACAGAATTAACGATGCTGTATCCTACAAGCTGTGCCATTTAAATTTACAAAGTTTAGCAAATAAGAGACATTTTTTAAATATGGTTTTAGAAAAATATTGTCCAAATATATTTTGTTGTTCTGAACACTGGGTATCTTCAGATAAATTAGAATCATTAAAGCTGGCAAACTATCATCTTTTAGGAAGTTACTGCCGTCATCAGCAGTCTCAGGGTGGTGTTGCGATATTTATCTGTAGTGAGTTGTATAAGTACTGTACTGTAATTGAACCTTTGTCACAATACAATGTAGAATTTTCATTTGAATGTGTAGGTATTAGCTTGTTAGATGACCGTTGCTGTGTGCTAACAATGTATAGATCGCCCAATGGTAGTATAGAAACGTTTTTTAGGTGCTTATCTGAAGTGTTAAGCAAAGTACATAATAAATTTAAGCAAATCATCATATGCGGTGACTTAAACATTAACGGGCTTGTCAATACCACTTATCTCAGATGTTTCTCTGATCTCCTTGAAAGCTTTCATCTAAAATCACATATATGTTGCAACCCGAATAGCAAAATACGGTAATATAATAACCAAAACATCTATTGATTACATAATAACTAACTTAGATTTTCGAACACTGAATATAATATGTATAACGGATCCAGCCATTTCTGATCATTCAGCTCAAATACTAAAATGGGAACTAATAGAACAGTCAGTTACAACTGATGAAAAAATGTCTCGTCGTTTAGCCAACTTTCTGTAGCAGAATTTAAATATTTATTAAGTAAAATCGATATTGATTTCTCAAAATTTGTATCGGTAGATGAAATGTTTAAGTCCTTTTGGGATGAATTAACATATGCATTTAATACAGCGTTCCCATTAAAACTTGTTAAACCAAATCACGAAAAACGTAAACCTAACAAAGTAAAGTTTTCAGTTAAGTTAGAAAATGAAATATCGGAACTTAAACATGATAACTGGATTAGAAATAACTCAATATTATCAGCAACGAAAATTATAGACAAAAAAAAACAAATGATTAACCACAAAATTAAACTTGAAAAACAGAAGCATTTCTCAGATTTAATCAACAACTCCAGTAATAAAACGAAAACAATGTGGTAACTAGTAAACACAAAACTAAATAGAACCAAGAAACTTGACCTTCCAAAAAAACGGGAATACAATAATAAGCAATTAGAGTGTCCTAAAGAAATATCTAATGTTTTTGCTGAGTATCTAATTGAGTCCGTAGAATCAATAGTTCCAAAAAATGGTCAATGGAACAAAAATAACTATACATTAACAAGACGTACGCCTAATGAATCACTTTATTTTTATCCAATCATTGAATACGATGTTTTAGAGGTAATTAATTATTTTAACAACAAAAAGTCCACAGGATTTGATGACATGCCAGTTTCACTCCTAAAGAATGTTCATCACAATTAGCTCCTTTTATAACCGAATTAATTAATTATTCCGTGAGCACCGGAAAATTCCCCGATATTTTAAAAACTTCTAAAGTAGTTCCGGTTTCTAAGAAAGGTTCAAGAAACGTATTATCAAATTACAGAGGTATATCTATTTTAAGCGTTATCGCAATAACTTATGAAAAAGTAGTGTATACTATAATTACGTCATTTCTATATAAAACAAAAATCCTTAGTAGTAAACAACACGGATTTCGACAAGGACGATCATGTGAAACAGTTACAGTAGATTTAATTCAAGTTATTCATGAAAAAATCGATCAAAATTTGTACACTTTTGGAATATTCTTTGATCTCTCGAGGGCCTTCGACTGTCTTGATCCAGTATGTCTAAAAGAAAAACTTATAGGCATAGGCATTCGCGAACCGGTCAACTCGTGGATATATTCGTATACAACGAGTAGACCACTTTTTGTGTATTAATAATATTTCATCGGAAATCTACTATAGTAATTTAGGAATACCCCAGGGTGGAATATTAGGTCCACTACTCTTTTTACTTTATAGAAATGATATGCCTGAATATATCTCAGAAAAACACATATTCATGTATGCAGATGATACCACCATACTTGTCTCAGCGGAATCCTTCCAGTTAGCACATTCTAAGGTCAAGAATGTAATCTTGTCATTTAAAAACTGGTGCTACCGAAATAATTTGGTAATAAATATAGATAAGACAGTATGTATTCAGTTTTCTTATGGTGAAAGAAAAATAAGTACCTACTTCTGCGTTCGAAATTACAGACAACGTGATTATTAAATCAGTTGATAGTACTAAGTTTCTTGGCACGATTGTGGACAATACACAATACTTTAAATTATCGTGAACACGTAAACAATACCTGTTTAAAATTGAATCAAGCATATTTCGCGATATTGTCGTTAAAGGACGAAGTTACTGTAAATGCGTTGGTTACACTATACTATTCCCAAGTGTATTCCATAATTAGTCAAAACATTATTGTTTGGGGACAGGCATCGGAAAGTTTGATAGTATTTGTCCTACAAAAACGAATAATTCGAACAATATTTGGTTTACGCTTTAGAGACAGTCGTCGTCAGTGTTTTAAAAATAATAACATTCTTACGCTTGCTTCAATATATATCTATAAGTTGTTATTACGCACGTTCACTAAGTTAAATGATCTTAAAACAGCAAATGACTTACACGCATATAACACAAGAAATACCGGGATAATATATCTTCCTCGTCATATTCATACTAATTTTAGAAAATCTGAATATGCAGACTCCCTACTTTTTAATACACTACCATCTAGTTTTAAAAATTTTAATTCACTAAGAACTTTCCAAAAAAACTTAAAGCAATTATTAATAAGCCATGCCTTTTATTCAGTGCGTGAATTTACAGAATGCTTAGCTCTAATTATTTAGAAGATGTCCAAAGTCTGGGGCGAATTTTAAAATTGTATTGACATGATTTATAGAATAATTGTTGGCGACTTATTATGTATTTGTCTTGTACTTATAATATTATTTTTGTTTGTAACTGTAGTGTTGTAATGTTTATTGTATTTTTTTGACATGCCCTATGCATACGTGTATGTAACCAAGGGTTAATAAAATGATCTATCTATCTATCTTATCTTATTTATGTCAAATTATAAATCACTTTATTTCAAATTATTTCAAACTAACTTTGTAAACTTGAGGTTAAGTGGAGTAGCTCTAGCTAGACTTCGCCTCACGTATCTCGTGTTTGTAAATTTTTACAGACTAAATAAAGGCAATTTTTTATTGAAGTTATACTTCTTTACCGGCGATAGAGGGTGATTTTTTATATGTTAAAACCTATCAGCCCGGCGCATGCGCATTATAACTTTGTTCTGATTGGATGTTCAAATGACATGTCAAAAATTATCCGATATGGCAGCTGTAGGACAGCTGTGGTTTGGAGGTAAAGGTAAACAAATGTATAATATATTAGTTTTATTGTTGTGAGGACAGAAACAAAAAAGTTTATAATATTGTAGTGACTTAAATAGTTTTTAAAAGCAACAGGTACGTAATAATTGTTAATGTATCATGGGTATAAACCTACCTATTTGATCTGCCAAAATACATAGTATGTAATACTTTTATTTATATAATTTGATTACCATCAAAATTTCTATCAATATTCACCTAATATATTATTTTTTTACTCTATGTTTTGTTGTATTTTTTCAATTCTAAATCATTTCAATTCAAAATTAAAATAATTTGATCAATTTTCAAAATATCAAAATATCACAAGTTTAATCCGTTTAGTTAGTCGATCTTCGTAAATAATGACACATAGTGTCCGTGGCTAAGCGTTGAAGCCGAATGAATTCCAATACCAACCGCGCTTATCAGCGCTGGTTCGAGTCCCAATAGAAACTTTCTTTTTTGTTTTTTTTAATACATTTTATGATTGTAAGTATATTTATTATATAATTGTATTTTCAGAAAATACGTATTTAGTTAAAAAAAATTTCGACAATTAATGTTCAGACATCATTTGTGGCTTGTTTAATGTGTGTGTGTGTTTTATTCTTTTATTATTTTAATTTTTGGCACTGTTCTAATAAAAATGTTTGAGAAGTAGTAAGTATAAATTAGTTTAATATTTAAACAAAATATAAATAAAAAGTATATTAATTTCGTTTAAATCATATAATAGAAGTATAACTTCTTACGTGCGTACAAAGTACACACACATTCTTTTTATTATTATTATTATTATCTTCCGCCTTTGTATCCTTGTTATTTATTTTCATTATCTGAGTCTTCCCTTTGTTTACATTTAAGTTGTATTTGCTTGCTTCTATGTTCCATCTCTCTAAGTTATAATTCAGTTTTTCTGCTGTTTCCGCAATTAGTACTATGTCGTCCGCAAATATACATATCTCAGAGTTTATCGTTTGCATTCTGTTCCAACCGATGTAGTATTTTTTGAAAGTTTTATTACATTCTTTCATTATCTCATCTATTACATTTATGAATAGCACTGGGCTGAGACTTCTCCCTTGTTTAACTCCTTGGGTTGTTTCAAATGGTTCTGACTGCATATTTAGCATTCTTATTGTATTTGTTGTTTTCATGTATATACTTTTTGTTGCTTCTACCAGTTCTTCACTTACTTGTTTCTTCTTTAGGCTTTCCCATATATTTTCTCTTTTGATTGAGTCGAAAGCTTTTTCCATATCTATAAAGGTCAGATGTATTTCTCTGTTTTTCTTTAAGGCTTTTTCTATTATTTGTTGCATGGTGAATATATGGTCTTGTGTTCTATGTCTTTTTATGAATCCACGTTGTACGTCCTCTAATTTGTGTCCTATTTCTTTTCTGATTTTCGTTTCTATTATGGTTTCGTATACTTTTGCTGCTACACACAATAGTGATATGCTTCTATAGTTCTTACAGTCTCTTGTGTTTCTTTTCTTGTGTATAGGTATAATTACTGCATTTGTCCACTCTCTGGGTAATATTTTTCTCTTCAATATTAGGTTATATATTATGTATATAATGTAGAAACTCTGGAAACTCGGGACATAGACTAAACACCGTTTTTTCTCCTTAAAGAACAAAATTTATTAGTTTTGTATACAATTATAAAAACATATTTACATACCTTAAAGAAAATCGGTTTTATAAGTCGTTTAACATTCTAATCTTTAAATTAACAATAACAAATAATACATTAACAAGTTTAAACGATAATAATTAACAAATATGTAAGAAAATATTAAATTAGGTTTTAAAATGGAAGGAACAAGATTTATGTCAATTTAGTGTCAGAATATATATTATTCTTCTATTTCTTTATAAATATCCTTTAGCCTTTTACATACCAGGTTTTCATTATTACATTTCCCCCCCTTGAAAAGGCAAGAGCTTACTGCTATGGACAAAATTTTTCTGATTCCGACGATAGCCTCCATTTATTTCATAAATTGATGACGAAAACCTGTTTAAAATTTTGAATGACCCCTTTCTTATCGGATCAAGTTTGTTTCTGTTAAGACGGTTACCCATTTCGACATAGACTAAGTCTCCGACTTTAAATTTATAGTCTTGCTTCTTCCGGTCAACTCTAGTTTTATTGTTATTGTGAGCTCTTTGTGAATTTTGGAAAGCCAGAGTTCTATTCTGAGTCAAATCTTGGGGTTGATTAAGATCTGAGGGCAAAATTGAAGATTGTTCACCCGTGTGTAAATAAAGTGGAGAGAATTTTGTTACACTGTGTGTTGTCCAGTTGTATTCTTCTGTACATTCAATTGAGATGTTGGACCATGGATGTCGTGGTTTCTCGTTAACCTTGCAGCGAATACCATTTACCAGTGTTTGGTTGAGACGCTCATTTAATCCGTTTAAAAAAGGACAGTCAACAGCCGTAAAAATTAAAGTTATGCCACAGTTTCGTATGAAGGATTTGAACTCATTTGAATTAATCGCTGCATAACGATCAGCCAGGAGAACTTTCACCTTATTCTTCTCAAAAATAGGACGTAAGAACTTAATTAGATCTTTAGCTTGTTGGCATTTAGAAGGGCATGTATAAGCAAACCTACTAAAATGATCTACCAAAAGATGAAGATAACGTTTAGGTGAATGGTTGCCTGCAAATCCACCAATAGTGTCAAGTGACATGATTTCATATGGTTCCTTGGCTGGCCCTAATTGTGATAAACGACCAATATCTCGGCTTCTTCTTGACTAGTTTTTCTTGCAAATATCACATTGGTTACAAAATTCTGCTATATCTGCATCCATATGTTTAAAATAATAAAAAGGTCTTATCTTTGCTATCATATGACCAGTTCCAATATGGCCATAGTTGGAATGATTTTTTTTTACCAACTGTAAACCAAAGCTCTTGGATATAAAGATCCGTTTTTTGTTTCTTAAATTTTTATAAAGAAGTTCGCCTTTCTTAACTGTACGTTTGTCTAAAGATAGCTCAGTGTTATTATTTTGTTGATCTTCTATTAGATCTTCGATGGTTATCAAATTAACCACTTGTAGTATATCATCAGTATTCTCAAAAGATTCCAAAACAGGGTTTCTCGAAAGAGCATCAGCTTCTTGGTTCGTTTTGCCTGGAGACTATGTAATGGTAAAATCATATTGAGACAAGTAGTACACTAGGTCTCCAAGTTCTTCATCGGTTCGTGCTTTTATTTTAAGATTTTCTAATGGTTTATGATCTGTGATTACCTGAAACTTTAGCCCTATTAACCAATGCTGCCAATAACGTAGCGCTTCTCTTATTGCGAGACACTCCAAATAGGCCGCTTTTTTCTTTGCTTGTGATGGCGTGAATTTCTTTGAAAAATATGCTACTGGGTGCAACTCACCATTGTCTTGTAACTGTTTCAAAACAGCACCAACTCCTAAAGCACTAGCATCTGTAAATAAAAAAGTTCTTTTCTCTGGGTCAAAAATTAACAAGATGGGACTCTGGCAGAGATATTCTTTAATTCGAATAAATGTTGCCTCACATTCATCTGTCCATTTAAACCCTGTTTTATTACGTAGAAGATTATGGATGGGCTCAAGAAACCTAGTATGATCTGGAATGTATTTATGGTAAAAATTTATTTTTCCTAGGAACTGACGAATATTTTTCTTATTTTGAGGTCTGGGAAAGTGCTTAATAGATTTTAAGTTATCATGATGTGGTCTAACAGAATTGTAAGAGAGAACATGGCCTAAATACTTCACAGAAAATTGAGCGAATTTACATTTTGATAGTTTCAGCAGGAACCCTTCTTGGCTAAGTGCATGAAGTAATTGTTCTATGTGATGTATGTGTTCTTCGAAATCAGAAGAAAATATTAGAATATCATCAATATAATTTATGCAAAAGCCCTGAAGTCCGTTACGTCGAATAGTAGTGGCTAGTATTCGTTGAAAAATCGCTGGAGATATTTTTAAACCAAAAGGTAATTTCTTCCATTGATAATGTCCGGACTGTGTAACAAATGCTGTCATAGCGATCTTTTTGCCTTACTGGTATTGTCCAAAAAGCTGAATTAATATCCAAAACTGTATACCATTTGCAGTTTCGAGCCTTTACTATAATGTCTTCAATTCGTGGGAATGGTTGTGATTCCGGTACCAAAATTTTATTCAGTTCACGAAAATCAACACAGAGTCTCGATCGTCTTCCTTCGTCTTTCTTATATGCCAAGGTCACTGGCGCAGCAAAAGGAGATTCAGATTCCTCTATCACTCCTGCTTCAAGTAACTTGGTTATCTGACTTTCAATTTCACGTTCATCAGCAATGGAACATCTATAAGGTTTCTTTGAAATATATTTATTTTCTAAGAGTTTAATGTGAGCTTCCTGATTTTTTACTTCTCCTACATCGTACTTAACACTTTCTGTTCTTCTACGTTTTGTTATTGTATAAGATGTTTGACTATTTTTTACTGCCGATAAGAAATTTTTTTGATATTTTGTTTTAGCTTCATAATAAGATATTTTTTCTACGTTCATTATATTTTTAATACTCTTTTGTTTTTCTCTTTCTGGACACTCAGCCCTTATATCTGTTGCGGAATGATTCCCGTTACATAATATGCATTTTACTGACTCTTTATCTAAACATTTTAAAGTTGTTCTGAAGCTATTTTCTTGTGGCATTTTTACAATTTTAACTATTTATAATGGGAAATAAGCCACAATATTATTAAAAAATGATTTTTATTAACGTTTCGACGCCCAAATCGGGTGCCGTTGTCAAAATACAAAATACTATTAACATAAAAAAAAACGTTGTTGCTTAGTAAAAAAATTCTTCTAATAATTTATTTAATTTGACTCATTTATATCGGCAATTCAGATACATATGATACATTTTAAAGTAGAAGACTTTAAAATGATATTGCCAATATTTATGAGTTGCGTTCCTGGGACGACTTTACTGAAAGATAGTTCATTCGATTACATGAAATCAACCCCAACTCAAGAATATCCGTCACAAAAAAATCATAGCATGTGATCTGTCTTTAAAAAGACAACCACATGCAACAGTGACATTAAAATTCTCGAGTTAGAGATCTCATAGTAAATCACGAGGGAAAACCAGGAAAAACCTCGTGATACTATCCCGACATCGTAAGTATTTGGTCTTACATTTAATTTACTCTCAAAATTAATACCAAATTCTGACTATTATAATTTTGTTTAAATTATAAATAATATCAATAATACATGGATATATAAGTAATACTAAAATATAAAATATGTACTAACTCAACTATTGACTTACTAATTGTGGTATTTTCTTTCTATTGACTTCCTCTTTCAGTATGGGTATCCACATCCTACTGCATTCCACCGAGGAATTTGCGACACAATTGGTTTCGTTTAGCATAATTAGAGCCGCTTCTTTGATTTTTCTCTTTTTACTATCTGTTTCTTTCGGGACTATACTTGAATCTCTCCACTGAACTCTATGTTCATTATCCCATGCGTGTTGACATATTTGAGATCTATCAAATTCTCTATTTTTAATATAAGATTGATGTTCACTTATTCTAACGTTTATTGGTCTTGATGTTTCACCTATATAAAACTGTTCGCATTCACAAGGTATTTTATAAATACAATTCTTTGTCCTTTCTTGTTCATTGTTAGGTTTAGTTTTAGATAGAATAGATCTCAATGTGTTGGTTGTTTTGAATGTTGTTGAAATGTTGAATTTATTTCCTATTGTCTTAAGTTTCTCGGATAGTCCTTTTATGTATGGTATTGATATTTTCCTCGTATTATTTCTTATGAATGTTGTAGGATCCCGTTCTATGTTGTTCTGTTCCATTCGATCCAATCTTGACAATTCCTTATTTATAAACGATAAAGGATAATCATTAATAATAATAATATTTAAATAAAAATCATTTTTTAATAATATTGTGGCTCATTTCCCATTATAAATAGTTAAAATTGTAAACATTTTAAACTCTCATGTTCTCCAGCACAAAACCTACACCTGTCTGTTCCTCTACACTGTAAACTAACGTGTCCGTACCATAAACATTTCAAACATTGAATTAATCTCGGTTGATACGTTTCTACCTCGTACACTAATTTTTCTATAACTACCTGATGTGGCAGTATTTGCCCTTTAAATGTAACAATTATGGTAGATGTAGGAACAAAATCTGCATTTCCTTCTGAATTTATTACCTTTCTATTTATTCTTTTGACGTCTATAACATCAAAATTGTATCCGTATCTTGGTTTAATTAATGATTTCAATTCTTTTGTATCTAAATCTTTATCTACCAACTTAATTACGCCCTTTTTTTGAATAAGAAAATTTGGTAAATACGCATTATAATTTTTAATAGCTAAATTTTCTGACATTAATTTATTTGCACTTGCTCCCGAATTTAGTTCTACCTTAACTTTATTTCTACCTATAACGATTATTTGTTTAATATTATTGTGAATCTCCGGAACCGAATTATTTATAATTTTTGCTGTCCCAATCCGATAAAATTTTCCAATGTTGCCTAGACTATTTTCAATATAAACATAAGGTCCATTATCAGTTGCAGTATACAAGTTTTTGTTTGAGTTCTTAATTACCTGACTGTTATTTACGCTCGGAGTGGTATTTACCTCACCTAACTGACTATTATTTGTAAAATTAAATCTTTTTGATATTACTGTATTTTGATTAGAAGTATTATTTTGACTTACCGAAGCCTCTGAATATTTATTATTATCATGATTTTCCGTTACGTGCGTTTGTTTTCTGAATACTACCTAATCCGGGTGTTTCCAATTCTGTTTCTGTTTCCATAATCTCGCCTTCGTTGTTGAATTTTAAATTTTTTCCTCGATCTGGTGGTTTAGGAGGTATATCATTATCCATATTATTATTGTCCATTAATGTCTATAAAAAACCTGTATAATTTCACTCACTCGATACACGACCGATTCGTTTGAAATTTTAACACTGAATGCTAAAATAAAATTTAAAATAGTTATTTGACCATCATAATACAATGAATTTAACGAAGGGAATATGGAAAAATGCAGACCCTTTAAAAAGAGGATTCCCTTCCAATTACAGTCTAAATACGAGAACTGACCAAGTACATAAGACGTGGAGACCAAGAAACTAAAAGAAGAAAAATGTGAAATTTGTAGTAAGATGTTTACTAGAGAAGGTGATTTAAAGATGCATATGAGAATTCACACTGGTGAAAAACCTTATAAAAATGTGAAATTTGTAGTAAGCAGTTTATTATAAGAAACAAATTAAATAGTCATATGATATGGGAATTAACGGGAAGACGAAGATGCCCTCAGTTTTATGATGAGGAAACTGGAGCAAGAATATACAAAGAATTGGATAGAAATAAACCTAAAGAAAGCTGAATACCTAGCAACGGAAAATACAGAAATAAAACAACTGGAAATAGACGAAGGTAGACAAATCAGAGGAACAGATAAGTACAAGTATTTAGGTTTTATAATCTCAAACAAAGAAAGGAAGATATAAAAAATAGACTAGGACAAACAAGAGATTGCATACGAAAATTGAACTCGATACTGTGGGATAAGAACATCAGCATAAAAACAAAAAGAAGAATATATAATACCATGACAAGAAGTATCCTCACTTATGGGTGTGAAAATTGGACAATAAATAAGAAAACCAAAAATAAAATTAGAGCAACAAACATGGAATTCCTAAGGAGAAGCTGCAGAGTAACAAGGAGAGATATAATAAATAACATAGAGATAAGAGAAGAATGGGAGTGAACTCACATAATAGACTACATCGAACAGAAGAGATTAACCTGGTACGAACATGTCAGAAGAGCAGACCAAAATCGGTGGATAAACCGAATAACAGAGTGGAGCCCGATAGGAAAAATGAAGAGAGGCAGAGCCCGAAGATCCTTCAGAGATGAAGTAGACGAAGCAATGGAGAGAAGAAATCTACAGGAAGGGGACTGGCAAGACAGAAAGAGCTGGAGAGAACGGTTGAGTGAAGGAATACAGTGGAAATCCTTGTAAAAGACCTTCTTCTTAGCCTTCTATCGTCCCCATAGGCCTCTCCCAACTTCTTCCATCGATTTCTGTCCTGAGCAACATACTTCTAGTTTGTTCCGGCTATTGTTTTTATGTCATCTACCCATCTTATCTGTGGTCTTCCTTCTGTGATCTTAGCTGTGGTCTACCTTCGTAAGATTCTCCAATACTGTATTGTGTCATTCCATCGATGGTTTTTTTATCTATCGTTGTGGCCTGCGAAGCTCCATTTGAGTTTGGCAATTTTTGTTGTGATATCCTCGATTTTTGTTTTTGATCTTACCCAATCGTCCCTCTTTTTATCTGATAGTCGTATACCTAGCATTGCTCTTTCCATTGCCATTTTTCTCATGGCTAGTTTATTCATATTGGCCTTGGTTGGCTTGGTTAGGGTCCATGTTTCCCATCATAGGTCATGATGGGAAGGATGCACTGGTTGAACAATCTGCTCCTCAAGTATTGAGGTTTTTTTTGTTTAATGTTTATTTTAAATGTTAAAATCCACCCAGAGTGAACACAAACTAGTCCTAGCAAAAATAAGAATGAAACTAACACCAAAACATTTTCTACAGGAAATCACCGAGGAAAAATTGAATGTAGAATCACTGTGGAACGATTCTACAAAAGAAATGTACCAAAGGAGACTAGCACAGAAGATCCAGCTGAAACAAATAGACGACATCGAAGATATAAACGCGAGCTGGGAGAAAATTAAAACAACATTGAAGAGGCAGCAACAGAAGTCCTAGGAAAACGTAAAGTCATACGGAACAAAAGAAACAATAACAATACACCATGGTTCAGAAAAGAAATAAAAGAGAAGAGAGACGCCTACATGAAGTATAAAACATCAAACACTCCAGAATCCAAAGACACCTATAGAAGAATACGAAATGAAACAAAGCAATTGGTAAGAAGAACAAAAAATGAACACTGGGAACAGTTTACAAAAAGGATGGAAAACGACTTCTACGGAACACAAAAACCAATATGGAGATTCATAAGAAACCAACGGAAAGAAATGGCAGAATTGAAGGAATACATTAACATACCAGCAAACGAATGGGAAAGATACTTGACGGAACTGTTTAAAGGAAAGAAAAATAATAACCTACCTGAATTAAGACACGAAATAGAAATCAGTTTCCAGGAAGTAGAGATAGTCATAAATTCACTCAAGAATAGAAAGTCACCAGGACCAGATAGAATAACCAACGAGGTTCTAAAATACGGAGGAGAAAGTATAACCCTAGAGATGACAAAACTTATACAAAAACTAATATTGCACCTCAAGATTCCAGACGCATGGAGAAACGGCATAATGATACCAATGTTCAAGAAAGGAGACAAAGAATACCCCAACAATTATAGAGGTATAAATCTACTGAATACCGCACTTAAGCTAACCACAAAAGTCCTAACCAACAAAATCAATAAACTAACAACTTTATCAGATGAACAACAAGGATTCAGATCCGGAAGATCCTACGTAGACGCCGTATTTGTACTAAGACAAATCACAGAAAAGGCCATTGAGTACAATAAACCAGCATATCTATGTTTTATAGACCTGACAAATACTTTCGATCGTATCCAAGTCGAAGACGTCTTACATTTACTTTATAGAAGAAACATACCAATCAATATTATACAAACCATCGAAAACATCTACTTTGATAATCGAATACAGGCAAAGATAAATGGAAAACTAACGCCGTTTATACCAGTACAAAGCGTAGTCAGACAAGGTGACTCATTAAACCCACTACTCTTTAATATAATAATGGACGAAATAATAGAAACAGTACGTAAATGTCATGGTTACAGAATGGGGAACAAAGAAATCCAAGTTATGTTATGCAGACGACGCCGCATTAATCGCCGAGACAGAAGACGATCTCCAAAGATTAACACACATCTTCAATACAACAGCCAAAAAATACAATATGATAATATCAGCAGAAAAAAACAAATGTATGATAACATCTAAATACCCACTACGATGTAAAATCGAAATTGATGAGAAAATAATAAAGCAGGAAGCAAGGTTTAGATATCTGGGAATAGATATAACCAGTTACGGAGATGTTGAAGAGGAAGTACGATAACAAAGCTTAAAAGCAAATAAAGCGGCGGGATCTCTTAATGACACAATCTGGAAGAACAAACACCTAAGACAAGACACAAAAGCAAAAATCTATAAAACAGCAATTGGACCTATATTAACATACACGGCGGAGATAAGACCTGACACATCTAAAACGAGACGACTACTAGAAACAACAGAGATGAAAATACTCCGACGAATATTAGGGAAAAGTCTGTTGGATAGGGAGAGAAGCGAAAACATAAGAAGATCATGCAATAGGTATAGAAGACATAAATGGATGGGTGACTAAACGAAACCAGGAGTGGAACGAACACATTAGTAGAATGGCAGAGGATAGGATAGTACGAATAGCATGAGATAAGTCACCAAATGGACGAAGAAGTATTGGCAGACCAAGAAAAAGATGGAGCGATAACTTAAACAATTTAGGAGGCTAATATTGAAGAAGAAACAGGCTTTAAAGCCTACATACAAGAAGGAAGAAGAATGTTTATTTTGTAATCTGGTATATCATACAATAAAAATAAGCATATGGGCCATTCCACGAACATACGCCTGTTTTGGATTACTTCGACAACGAATATTTTACTGTGCAACATAAGAAGTACGAAAGTAAATGGCGCTAATAATTATTCCAATAAACAACAATGTAATTTGCAATTTACTTTCGTTCTTCATATTTTGCACAGTAAAATATTCGTTGTCGAAGTAATCCAAAACAGGCGTATGTTCGTGGAATAGGGTATACATGTTGATTGATACAATGTCGTGAAAGATAGCTTGTCCAATGATCCACTCTCTGTATGCACTTACATTTATATTCAAAAGAATAAAAATTTATAACATCACATTATTACATTGATATTAAAAGAATAAAACTATCACAATTTAAAATTAATTTCATATGTACAATTGCTGTTAGAATGGTAGATCCAAAGAGCTTATTTTCAGTCTTCGGGTTTCGTCACTGTTGTGTGCAGAAAAAATGTTATAAGACTTGGTGCCTTCTACCTATACCTTTAAGAAACGCACTATTTTCGGGGACACAATGTATTTTTCCTTTAGTAATAAACAATTTCTAATATGTTGGTATTTATTTTAGGTGCCCCACCTGATATTAGAATGGAACTCGCAGGTACCAAACCATTAAATTCTGCCAATGTACATTTGAAAACATGTACTGGTGATAGACCATATGAATGTGAAATTTGTAATAATATGTTTACTACAAAATTTAATTTAAAGATGCATATGAGAATTCACACTGCTGAAACACCTTATAAATGTGAAATTTGTCATAAGCAGTTTAATCAGCTAAATAGTTTAAATTATCATATGAGAGATCATACTGGTGGAAAACTTTATAAATGTGAAATTTGTAGTAAGCAGTTTACTATAAAACGTAATTTAAATACTCATGCGAACTGTCACAGTAGTAAAAAACCTTATAAATGTGAAATTTGTAGTAAGATGTTTACTACCAACTTTAATTTAAAGGTGCATATGAGAATTCACACTGGTGAAACACCTTATAAATGTGAAATTTGCACTAAACATTTTGCTCAGAAAATTTCTCTAAATGCGCATATGGCAGTTCATACTGGTAAAAAACTTTATAAATGCGAAATTTGTACTAAGCCGTTTACTACAAAAAGTAATTTAAATACTCATATGAAATGTCATAGTAGTGAAAAACATTATAAATGTGAAATTTGTAGTAAGATGTTTACTTCAAAAGGTAATTTAAAGGTGCATATGAAAGTTCACACTGGTGAAAAACCATATGAATGTGAAATTTGTATTAAGCAGTTTACTACAAGAAGTTATTTAAATATTCATATGAAATGTCACAGTAGTGAAAAACCGTATAAATGTGAAATGTGTGGTAAGATGTTTACTAGAGAAGGTGATTTAAAGATGCATATGAGAATTCACACTGGTGAAACACCTTATAAATGTGAAATTTGTAGTAAGCAGTTTGGTCATCTAAGTGGTTTCAAATATCATATAAAAGTTCACACTGGTGAAAAACCTTATGAATGTCATATTTGTAGTAAGCAGTTTACTATAAAAAGTAATTTAAATACTCATATGAAAGTTCACACTGGTGAAAAACCGTATGAATGTGATATTTGTAGTAAGCAGTTTACTATAAAAAGTAATTTAAATACTCATATGAAATGTCACAGTGGTGAAAAACCTTACGAATGTGATATTTGTAGTAAGCATTTTACTATAAAAAGTAATTTAAATACTCATATGAAATGTCACAATAGTGAAAAACTTTATAAATGTGAAATTTGTAGTAGGAAGTTTACTACAAATGGTGATTTAAAGATGCATCTGAGAATTCACACTGGTGAAAAACCTTATAAATGTGAAATTTGTAGTAAGCAATTTGGTCGTCTAAGTGGTTTCAATTATCATATTAAAGTTCACACTGGTGAAAAACCTTATGAATGTGAAATTTGTACTAAGCAGTTTACTATAAAAAGTCATTTAAATACTCATATGAAATGTCACAGTAGTTAAAAACCTTATAAATGTGAAATGTTTTAGTACCACAGGTATTCCTGAGGTAGAATTAGTTTTTTAGTTAGTTGGTTTGAGTTAGAGCATAAGACATGACAGTTCAGATAAAACACAAGATAACAATAGATATATGTAATGTCAACATAAATTTAAGTCCCTTTTAACATACAAATAATTAATAGTTTTGATTTCAACAGTTTCACTTAATTATTTTCAATTTATAGTATTTATTACTGATAAGAACAAAATTAATTAGTTTAAATACCGAAACCAGCTGTTCCCTTCACATTAATATAATAACTTGTTATTTTAGTCCCTTTTTTCTTTTTTTAGACCTATTTAACCCGACCTAAACTGTACCTTGTTTCTTCTTGTTTTTCTCCCATAAAAAAAATAAAATATGTTACCGCCTATTCTCCTTCACTAACACATATCTGTAACTGCAATCTTCTTTAAATATTAAATGTTGAATGTTATGTTAAATGTACTCTTATTATGACTTCGTCATAGCCCCAGGATTGATAAATACATACAATTGTACTGCCGGAACACCCTTTTAACATACAAAAGGGCCATTAGACACCTTAGCCTGGCCATTAATAACATCTATTAATATTTGAGGTTTTCCCAATAAAAAATCTTCACGTGTCCCAAAACGCAGCACCAACGGAAACCTCAACAAAAGAACTCCCAGCACATCGAAGGATTGAAAAACTATTATTTTCAATAAAAAACTGGGAATTCAAATCGCCGGTCAGGCTTGAAATGTGCTTTTTCTATCTCTCTATTGAAAAAGAATGAACGTCGTTGTTTTGCCGCCAAGGCATTCAAAAAACAAAAAAAAACTCTACATCAAAAAGCATGTCTCTGTTAAATTTACCCGACGCCACAGTGGGGCAAGAGACAACATAAGTTGGCATTAAATCATTGTCGATATATTATGGTAAAAATTTTTGTTTTAACCCTTAAGATCCTGAATTAATTTATTTAGCAAATTTTATTTTTTGTTTATTTTGATGTATTCAGGAGAAGGTTTGAACACAAAATACATACATTTTTTTCTTGATTATTTTTGATTTTTTAAAAATTGCCGTTACATATATGTAACGCTAGGAAGATATAGGAGTAAAAATATTTAAAATATTTCCGATTATAAATTTCAAAATAACAAACAAATTCAAAACTAGATAACTGAAAAATCATAATCAAGTTATTGTAGATGAAAATCTATGTAGCACTTGATGCGCACTCCCACATTGAACTTGCATCCCATGGTACGCACATATGAACTACAGCATTCATCTGCAAAACGTCTCCTTTTCTTATCAGGAATATAGGTCAGGAGATAATAAATCTTATCATATCTTATATCTACGACTACTTTGAACGAAGATGGCCTGCCTGCATCTTTTGGTTTGGTACCATACTTCGTAAGATACGATGTTATTAGATACCTTCGAAATTCCAGTTGTGGCATAGGATCATAGCATCTATTATGTCCAGTTATGTCCAGCATCAATATAAATAGACCATTATGTCCATAGTTATGTCCAGCATCAATGTAAATAGACAGCACTACCATTTTTTAGAGCAAATTCCTACTTGGTATGTAGCATCATTCTGGTCCATAAGATCAACTTCAACTTTTCTTTCACTAGTTTTTTAGCTTTTGTTGATGATCTGGAAAGCTGAGCCTCGGTAATATCATCATATATTTCGGAATCTCTTTCAGTATTTCGTAAAACAAGTTCAACAGGTGCTCTAACAATTTTCTCTGACAGCCTGTTAAAATCATTATATTCCTCATCACCAGACTCCTCGTCTGTTAGCACATTTAATTCTGGGGGTTTAGTACCCATATGTATGTATATAGCATCACCGTCTAAAGTTTCAACGGCATCAAGCATCTCCAGCGCTTCTTGGAGAGAAAGCCCTTTTCTGAAACAAAAAATATGTTACAATTCTAAAAGTTCTGATTTTTGCTCCCATATGTTCCTAGCGTTACATATATGTAACATCAAAAATTAAAGCCATTTTTTACAAAATCAGGATAAAATTTCTAAAAATTTATATTATCAATAGGAAAAGACATTAATTGATTCTCAACTGAAAACACTTCAAACAAAATATAATAAAAAAAGAATAGTAAAAATATACTTACTCAAACTTGAGATCCATTTTTACCATAAATAATAAACACCGTCACATAAAACACTCAACTAAATCACATAAAACTAAACAGGTTATATTAAATCCTCGAACCAACTGCTGAAAACTAGTAAACAAGTGTCCCTCGAAAGTCTTGCATCACCATCTAGTTAAAATTAGAATCACTTTCCGAATTTAAGGCTTAAGATTTTAGCGGTTTCTGCGTTACATATATGTAACGCTAGGAACTTAACGGTTAATATTATAAGTTGTGTGTACATATACAAAAACGATGTTTTTTCAAATGTTTTCTTCTTCTTGATGTGCCTATCCGTGACGAATGTTGACGATCATCATGGTAATCTTTATTTTATCTGCAGCAGCGCGGAAAAGCTGCACAGATGTTGTGTTAAAGCAGATTTTGAGGTTCTTTAACCAGGATATTCTTCTTCTTCCTGGACCTCGCTTTCCAAATATTTTTCCTTGAAACATGGCTTGTTCAAAAAATGTTTTGCTCAAACTTAATTTTCAAAGCTGCATATCCGTAGTTACTACCGATATTGATTTAAATGATATTTGAAATTTAATCATTTTAATTTAAAATAAATCTACAGTCTAATTTACTTGTTTTTATGTACATTTATTAATATTATTTATATCTCAAAACAATTGTGTTAACATTATTTTTGAAAAATTACCTAACCAAATTGCATGTTTTAAAACCATTTACCGCATATTTATAAGAATCACGTAAAATTTTGAAGGTAACATATTGAAAAACATAAATTAGAGATCATAATCAGATGTGACATCAACATCTCGCACATTCGGAGATTTCAACATATGCACTAATATGCAGTGCTTCCACTGGCAGGTGTTCTAATTTCTTTCTTTTTATGTTTATTTTGCTTGTGATCAGTGGATCGCTACTAATCAACAAAAAGTGGGATACATCTTAATTTGTTTTGGATCTACTACACTTTCTTGAAGTATTATGCTTGAATTATGCAAATAACGAAAAATTGGAATAGAGTTTTATTCAATTTAATTAGGTTAACATAACCTCACAAAAAATAAACTTGTGAAAAAAGGAGCAAATATGAGCAAAAAGTTAAAATGACCTTTTAAAGAATAGTACTCAAGCTTTTAAAATAAAACAAAATTAAAGTCGGATCATTCTTGGAACACTAACAAATCACTTGCTCTTTTTGAAAAATGCATATTTTGATATTTTATACAGATAATTTTAAACAGCATATTATAAGAAACTATATTTACTTAATGAATACATCACATTTGTAATAATATCATCACTAATCTGAAGATCAAATATAAGTGGATCAAACGTAAGTCAAATCACGCTATCACGGCTTACGCATTGTTAACACCGGACTATGTGCACTTTGCGACGCGTCGCAACGGGTGGAAGGGGATTTAATAGGGAAACAATGATGATAAATTATACGTAGGATTGTGTACTATTGAATTAGAATGAAAACGACAGAAAATATTGTATTTAATATTTTTATTTTATGCCAACTTTTTAGCTCTCCTGCCCCACTGTGCGACGCTCTGTAATTTCGACAGATAACATTTGAAACTCTCACAAAGCATAATATATAATATCTTTCTATAGAAATGTCTCTAATGCCACAGTAATGTCTATTTGCACTACAGAGATGGCAAATAATGCGTTAATTAACGGCATTAGACGTTACTGTGGCCCCAGCATAATGTAAGGGGAACGCAGCAAAATGCAAAAATTTGACGCATGTCAAAATTTTCAATGTATTGATTTTTTTTTCGAATCCTGAGAAAACTAATAAATATTTTCGAAAAATTTAAACGCAGAATAAAAGATTACAATTGTTGTCATCATTACCGAGGGCCGAAAGTTCCTGAAAACTTCTATAATGTTAATTTTAATAAGTTACGGGGGTGAAAATAAAAGAAAATTTAGTGCAATTTTTAATTGCAAATATTATTAAAAGAAATTTTTTATTTATTCTAAGGGACTTTCAGCCCTCAGTAATAAAGTAGTCTTTCATTCTGCGTTTAAATTTTTCAAAAATACTTTTCTCAGGATTTGTTTTCTTATGATTCGAAAAAAGTGAATACATTTAAAACACATTGAAAATTTTGACATGCGTCAAAATTTTGCATTTTGCTCCGTTCCCATTAACCTTACTTTTAGTTAATAATAAAATGTAAAGAAATTATGAAACATTACCAATTGGATGACTATTTTAAGAACAGTTGTGAATGTAATTATACAAGTTAGCGACAAAGTATGGAAACACAATAATTTCTCGCAAACCGCTATAACGATTTTTATATATTTTGATGGGTAAGGGTCTTTTAATGCGACCGATATTATAGTGGTGTGGTAATTACATTGTTGTCATATCTTCCGTTTTTCTGGAAATCTAATGAACTTCCTTATTTCAAATGGAACATCCTGTATATTTTTTGCGTTTTGAAGTCCTTACAAGATACTGATTTTTTTAGTGTTACATTTCCTATACCTAAAGCCCATAATTTCGGAGTTATTACTACATTTATTAATAAAAAATTTAACCAAATTATAAAAATCAATTTTTTTCGGTCCGGATATACATTATTTTAGGTTCTTTGGATCATTGGGAACAAAAAAGGTCTTTTGTAATTTTCCTCAAAAGGTACAGTCGGAAAAATGAAAGAATACCCATGCGTCATCGATGATATTCATACGAATCAAATCAAAAATTTCTAGTCAAAACAAAGTCTAAACTAAGTTTTTTTTTGGCTTGGACTTTAGTCATTCAGCCAGTCTCAATCAAAAGTAAATATATTAAAGATATTGCCAATTAGTGAAACATGGTTATTATAATAATATTACAATTTTTTACTTCTTATTTACCTACTTACATATTACAGCTAATGTACATACTATGTTAATAAATATTATAAATATATTATACTACTTAATGTTTATCAAGAACACATAGTGACATAGTGTATACATTTTACAAATAAAAATATTAATGTTAATATTAAAATAAATGCATTCTTTTTTGTATTTTTTTTTTTTAATTTTCTTTTTGTTTTGTTTTTTGTTTTTTTTTTCTTTTGTCACTACGATAAGATGTCAACCCGCTTCAACCCCTCGGAGGTTTAAATCCTCTTAGTGATTTTTTTTCTTTAATTTTTTTTGCATTTTTTTTGTTATTAGATTATTTTGGATAGATTTTTTTTTTAATTTAATCATTTTTTTTATTTTTTTTTGTTTCATTTTTTTAAATTTTTTTTAACATATTTTACAAAAACCTATAACTAATTACAATAATATTTTACTATCCGACAAGAAAGATACCAAACAGTCAAAAATTTTCTTTTTATTCAGTGACAGAATAAAGAGAATATTTACAGGGAGTGGGATGTTCTGGTCTATAATTCTTTTAATTAGGTGATTGATTAGGTGTTTATGCTTCTTGCATTCAAAAATATGCAAATATTATTAAAAGAAACTTTTTATTTATTCTAAGGGACTTTCAGCCCTCAGTAATAAAGTAGTCTTTCATTCTGCGTTTAAATTTTTCAAAAATACTTTTCTCAGGATTTGTTTTCTTAGGATTCGAAAAAAGTGAATACATTTAAAACACATTAAAAATTTTGACATGCGTCAAAATTTTGCATTTTGCTCCGTTCCCATTAACCTTACTTTTAGTTAATAATAAAATGTAAAGAAATTATGAAACATTACCAATTGGATGACTATTTTAAGAACAGTTGTGAATGTAATTATACAAGTTAGCGACAAAGTATGGAAACACGGTAATTTCTCGCAAACCGCTATAACGATTTTTATATATTTTGATGGGTAAGGGTCTTTTAATGCGACCGATATTATAGTGGTGTGGTAATTACATTGTTGTCGTATCTTCCGTTTTTCTGGAAATCTAATGAACTTCCTTATTTCAAATGGAACATCCTGTATATTTTTTGCGTTTTGAAGTCCTTACAAGATACTGATTTTTTTAGTGTTACATTTCCTATACCTAAAGCCATAATTTCGGAGTTATTACTACATTTATTAATAAAAAATTTAACCAAATTATAAAAATCAATTTTTTTCGGTCCGGATATACATTATTTTAGGTTCTTTGGATCATTGGGAACAAAAAAGGTCTTTTGTAATTTTCCTCAAAAGGTACAGTCGGAAAAATGAAAGAATACCCATGCGTCATCGATGATATTCATACGAATCAAATCAAAAATTTCTAGTCAAAACAAAGTCTAAACTAAGTTTTTTTTGGCTTGGACTTTAGTCATTCAGCCAGTCTCAATCAAAAGTAAATGTATTAAAGATATTGCCAATTAGTGAAACATGGTTATTATAATAATATTACAATTTTTTTACTTCCTATTTACCTACTTACATATTACAGCTAATGTACATACTATGTTAATAAATATTATAAATATATTATACTACTTAATGTTTATCAAGAACACATAGTGACATAGTGTATACATTTTACAAATAAAAATATTAATGTTAATATTAAAATAAATGCATTCTTTTTTGTATTTTTTTTAATTTTCTTTTTGTTTTGTTTTTTGTTTTTTTTTCTTTTGTCACTACGATAAGATGTCAACCCGGTTCAACCCCTCGGAGGTTTAAATCCTCTTAGTGATTTTTTTTCTTTAATTTTTTTTTATTTTTTTTGCATTTTTTTTTTGTTATTAGATTATTTTAGATAGATTTTTTTTAATTTAATCATTTTTTTTTATTTTTTTGTTTAATTTTTTTATTATTTTCTTTAATTTTTTTTTACATATTTTACAAAAACCTAGAACTAATTACAATAATATTTTACTATCCGACAAGAAAGATACCAAACAGTCAAAAATTTTCTTTTTATTCAGTGACAGAATAAAGAGAATATTTACAGGGAGTGTTATGTTCTGGTCTATAATTCTTTTAATTAGGTGATTGATTAGGTGTTTATGCTTCTTGCATTCAAAAAATATGTGGTTCAAGTCACTTTTAACCTCACATTCTTGACAAATATTTGAATCTAATATGTTTATTTTAAATAAATGTGCAGGATAACATCATGTACAAATCTAATTCTACTGATGGTGGATATGTATTTGCGAGGGAGGGTGAAATTCTTATACCAAGGTTTTTCCGGAATAATCGGTTGTATCAAACTGTATTGTGTTGTTGATATGTTACAGTACCTTTCCCAGTGTGTTTTCCAGTTCTTCATCTGTTCAGTCCTTAAACAAGCAAAAGCATCTAGAATGCAGGGTTGATATTTGGTTACTGTTCCATGGATGAGGGAATTTTTAGCTAATTGGTCTACATGTTCATTATGTGTAAGTCCTGAATGTGCTTTGATCCACATAAGTTGTATTTTTTGGGTGTGTTCATTAATTTCAAATAAGATTTTTTTATTAAGAAAATGTATGGATTAGAAGTACTACAAGGTAGTTGAGGTGATTGAATAGCAGTAAGCACAGATAATGAATCAGATAAAATTACTGCAGAATTATAGGATACTAACTTGAAATAAATTAAAGCCTCGTATACCGCCGAAGCCTCGGCAGTAAAAATGGAGAAATTTGAGGGCAGTTTAAACATTTTTTCTATAAATTTATCTGGAATATAAAAGGCACAACCAGTACCATTTGAACTTTTGAATGCATCTGTATAAATACAAACAGATTTTGACCAATTTGTAAGGTAGTTGTTTAAAACAATACTGTTTAATAAAGAGTGTTCATGATAACTGGGTTGTATTATATCTACTCGATTTAGTAGCTCAAAGAAATCTTCCTTCGAAATCTACCACTTTATTTGCAACTGCAAGTTCAGTATTATTATTCGCAGTGTTTCGAAATGCGTCACATAACGGTGGCGAGTTTTTGTGAGCCTAATATTTATTTGTTAAATCAAAATAATTTAAAGTACTAATTTCTTTATATAAACAAGTATTGTAACATCGGATCTTAAGAAGAAATTTATTCTTAAATTAAAATCTTAAGAAGAAAGTCTAAACTAAGTTAATACTGAAAATAAACGGATCTGACTACTACCCGACCGTACGATTTTTGGCTACGTAAGAATGTGTCAAAAAATTTTTGTGATGTTATTCTTTTTCTGATAATATATATTTATTGGTGATAAATGTTACTATTACTATAAACACATGTTCATGTTACAAAAATATTGAGTAAGCAAAGATAGTATTATGAATTTCTCCATGTTAAAGTTGCCAGTTGACGTAAATAGTAACAGGAATTTAAAAAATGTCGTTTATGTCAGCTGCATTAAGTGTTTAAAATGAAAGTAATCTCAATGAATTCAGATCATTAGGTATCCTGATCATTTTCCAGACATTATTTGCAAATAAATGTACCTTCGTAAAAATATTATACTAATCTGTAATTTCATACACTATGATTGAAAAGTCAGAGTAATATGTACACGTTTGGCGAACTCATAGACAGAAGTTAACCATATTGACAGATGATTACTTACAAATTTTATTGACGTATTTTAATTAAATAAATACTTACCAAACCTTCTTCTTCTTCTTCGCGCGACTAGGATTACTCCTGTTTGTCTGCCTCTTATTCTGTTTCAGTTGTTGTTGACTGTACATTGTCTTTCCACCTTTTCGGCGGCCTTCCAACGGGTCTTCTGCTATACGGCTTGTTGTTTTTACAGATGTTCGCTAATCTATCTGGTTCCATTCGGTTTACATGTTCGTTCCACTTTTTCGTTCTTGTTTTTATCCACCTTACCAAACCAAAAATACAATATAATATCAAAATAGCTCTTAAAAGAACTGAATTTATTCAAGTAAATACGACTGATTATTAAAATTTATAAACTCTACCGAACCTAACCCAGTTTCACTGTCAAAGTGACAGATATCGAATCAGTCAGATTATAGTTGACCAGCAAGGTTACTCGAATAGTAGTTGGCCCAATAGAAAATAAAAGCGAAGGAATTTAAACAACTTATTTGGACTATTGTTCATATTGATGATTGATAGGTGTCGAGTACGAATAGAGCGCCGCTGAGGGGTAAACACGTGAATAATGAATAATAAAATAAATTCATTTTTACTTATTTTATTTGTACAGTTAATACGTTTAGAACTTTTATTGCATTGATTTAAGAAAATTATGTAAAATGTCTTTCTCGTTTTTGATATATTAAGAAGTTTATAAAAATGTCGTTCTTTTAAAATTAGGCAGATCATTATCCTCATTAACTTTGTCCACAGTAGGAATCTCGTTTCTAAAATATTCCTTACTACCCTCTTTGTTGTTATTCGACTTATGTGGTCATTCCATTCTACTCTTCTGTTTCTTATCCAGTTATTAATGTTATCCACCTTGCATCTCCGTCGTTTATCTGTACTTCTAGCTCTGTCCCATGGTGTCTTCTCATCGATTCTTCAGGTTTTCGTCACCGCTGTTTCGAGCAATCTTTATGCCCTCTCTGTGTCATGTCCTGTTTCTGCCGTTTATCTCATTATTCTGTCTGATGACTGTAAATTTTGCGTTTCATTTCTTTTCCGATATTTCTATTAATTATGAGTAGCTGTATACTTTTTATTTTTTTTTATTTAGCCTAATACCTCGACAACTAATGGCTATTGGCATGGTACAGTGATTTTGTAACCAGATAATGTAATGTCTAGTATGTGTGCTGAGTAAATGTCTTGTTACTTAATAAAATCGACTTCATTTTTTTTACAAAGAGACGATAATTGTATCCGAATGTCTGCGGTCCCTCCGAGGAGTATCAATCCCACAAGGATAGAAACTATTTTCATGTAATTGACGATCTCGGGGAAAACATGATAATTGACGTTGTCACAATTTACACTTTTTTTAGTATAATTTTTAAAGTGAAAACTTTTAGCGACGTTGAGGAAAAAGCTTTGATTTCGCGTCACGATTGTTGCGACCGACACGGCTACGATCGTGAAACTATATCATAATTTCGTTGATATTTGTCTGGTTGGAGAGTGTGATGCATTAAATGAAAGGAGAGGGATAACGATTATATTAAGATAGAAAAAACAAACAAGGTGACTACTAAAAGGGCCCTACATAGCATCTTCGTTATTAATGAATGTTTAGTTACATACGATATATCAGATGTCAGTATGGATGAAAATAGATTTACTGTAAGACAGATTTTGATTTATTAACTTGAAGAAAGCCTTTGACTGAGTACAAAATAAACAACTGACTGAATCGTAACATGTGACAAAGCAAATGAAAGGGTAGGATATAACGAATATATTTAGAAAAAACAAACAAGGCGACGAATAAAATCTCTCTCTCTCTCTCTCTTTTTTTTTTTGCTTTTTAAATGCATTTATTTCTTTCGGATCCTAAGAAAACTAATTTTTCAAAAATACTTATTAATTTTCTTAAAATTCGAAAAAAATCAATGCATTGAGAAAACATTGGCCCGAAATTTGGCGCCTATGCTCTTGTTAGATTTTCTATTAACAATTAAGACAATGAAAAAAAAAACATCAAATTATTTATTAACCCATTAACGCCCAAGTTTTTTTTTTATTTAAAAATCTTTACTTTTAGGGTTAATTTGATGAAAATGTTAATAATTTAATCCAAAAAAACAAGTTTTTCGGTTTCCTGTCTTTTTTTAAAAAAATTATATGGTGTTACCATATGGTAACGCTGAGCGCTTAAGGAATTTTTAGGATCGTTGAAACCAAAATTTTTAATTTTTTTTTAAATATTTATTTGAGAATATTTTCATCGTCTGGTGTGGTATCCTATAAAACAATTAACACACAAACCAACGTTGCATTTTTTACACATTGTTCGTCCAGATGTTGTACATCTGTCTCAGCACATCGCCTTCTACTGCTTGATGTAACAAATGGTCGAAGCGATCAAAACGAAGATCTGGCAAGTTCTGTCTATGTAGAATAGGTCTTCCTGTATATAAGGGACGACTTCCATATCTTGCGAGAAGAGCTTGGGCCAATTCTCTCGTAAACGATAGTAAGGATATATATTTTTTATATAAATGCCATGAATTATGGACTGCAACATCCAACAACCATGTTACAGTTTGCCAGTACTGTAGTTTTACTGCAAATTGCTACTCGGTAGGTTGAAACACCTTGATCCATCCAGTCGGTACCCACCATATTTTGTTGTATTCAGCAATATAGTGAGGCCGACTTACTTGAATGTGGCCTTTTTCTTCATGAGAAAATCTTTTTACCGTGCCCAATGCTGAATCACCACAACTCGTAGATGCTATTGTAACAACAGAGTTATCTTTCCATCGCACCAGTAACACTATGGCTTCTGCTAACAAAAATCCACGACTGAAAAAAAAATAAGATTATGACTCCGTAAGCGCCCACCGCAACCATATGGTAACGGCGTACTTTGACTATTCCTACCGAATTCGCTACATTTAATTGTTGATAAAATACAACCGTTTATTGGGACCGTGCAAGTTCGGCACAGCGACCCCTATTTCTACGCTCTGTACTTTTATTCGCACTTTTAATTATATTGGCCAATTATATTAGTCCTGGTTACTGGATAATTGTCAAGGCCATAGTCCAAAAAAATAATAAGAAGAAAAAATAAGATGCAGGTTATGTTATGCAAACGTAAACAATTGTATGTTGTAAATAAAATTAGTTATTAAAATGCAGTACTGCAAGCAAAATACAATTAATTAAATTTACCTTTATATAATAATTGCATATCATATCGATATTGTGGAGCAATATATAATTTTTCTGCTTCAATGACAGAAGTTATGAAATATACGTCAATTTGACAATTTCAATTGACAATATGAATTATTTAAGATAGTTGCAATATTTCTCCGCGACTCGCGCACGGTCGTTTCTCGTTTCCCTTCCAAGTACTTGCACACCGCGAATAATAAGTTGGGGTATAATAAACTTAGTTTTTTTTTAAATATGCATATATATTTACTAGAAGACTCTCAATAATTGTTTGCGCAAAATGGACGTCTTTTTCTATAAATTTAAACCACACTGTCATAGGATTATCACTCCACGGTTGAGAAAAGGCTAAAATACGAATCCGTTACGTTTTATGGGTGCTTGAAGTATTCCTAGAAACGATAGTTCTCAAAATATGCGGCTGACTAATTACATGGGCATACCGCAGAATTTTTAAAAATCATGTGTTTTACGTTACCATATGGTAACGCTGGGGCTAATGGCGCTGTGCAATATTATTTTCATTACAAAAACTACTTTTTGAATCAAATTGTTTTTAAGCATTCTAGCAAACCTAATTTTATAATCATGACCTAGACAACATAATAACACGTGTTGAATTTTATGATGGTCCATAATGACAACATTTTTAATTAGGAGTTTAAAATACTACTATTATGTTGCTCTGTTTTAATCACAATAACAATCAGTTTAGCCCACCTCTAGGTAAGAATCAGGTATAAGGATTATTATAGGACCGGTTCCTATTTAAGGGTCCACATCGCGCCAAGGAATAGAACCGAACCGACCTGACTACACGCAGAAGGCGATTGCAGATCCTTCTAGCTTTCTATGCATACGCGGTACGAATAGATTATTATTTTTATAAGTTTGTGGATATGTATTTAAAACATATTTTTTCATCTAAAATATTGCTCTGAAGCGATTTCTTTGTGAAATAAGCCACAATTTAACTTAAAAAATGATTTTATTAACTTCCATTTCGAACGTCGTTGTCAAAATACAAAATATTAATAAATTAAACAAAAATGTTGTTGCTTAGTAAAAAAAATCTTCTAATAATTGCCGATATGAATGAGTTAGATTAAGTTATATTATTAGAAGAATTTTTTTTTACTAAGCAACAAATGTTAACAAAATAATTTTTTAAGTTAAATTGTGGCTTATTTCATATTTAGAATAATAAATTACACAAACGCCACAAAGAAATAGCTTTAGAACATTATTCATAATATTATGTATAATGCCAATCATTATTATCCATAAATAGTAACACATGAAATATTTAGCACTATAAATATTAAAATAAATATTTTAGGTTAAATTATATGTTTTAAATACATATCCATAAACTTATAAAAATAATAACCCATTCGTACCGCGTATGCATAGAAAGCTAATAGAAGAATCTACAATCGCCCTGTCTGTGCATGTAGTGGGTTCGGTTCGGTTCTATTCCTTGGCGCGGTGTGGACCCTTAAGTCCGATTACCTACGTGCTCATTCGGCTGGGCTCTCTATTTTAGTAAACTCCTAAAAAGAGAGATAGAAGTAGGAGGTTCTAGTTCAAAGATATTTTCTACATGTACATACCAATGTTAATGTTGCTATGATTTCTGTTTTTAATGTCTGCCACTTTTATATTGGTCCATTATTTCAAATGCAGTTCAAACACTGTGTCTTAGAAACCTATGTTCCATTTTTCTTTGATTTACACTGTATAAGCCTGAATTATTTACTTCAAAAAAATTAGTAGCTGGGGGTGAAAGGGTTAAAGCCTACTCCTGAAGAATGTTTATTTTGTAGTCTGTTATATCATACAATAAAAATAATCCACTCTCTGTATGCACTGTTACATTCTTACATTTATATTAAAAATAATAAAAATGTATAACATCACATTATTACATTAATATTTCACAATTTAAAATTAATTTTATATGTACAATTGCTGTTAGAATGGTAGATCCAAAGTTCTTATTTTCAGCCTTAGGGTTTCGTCACTGTTGTGTGCAGAAAAAATGTTATAAGACTTTTTTGCTCTAAATGGTGCCTTCTATATATACCTTTAAGAAACGCACTATTTTCGGGGACACAATGTATTTTGCCTTTAGTAATAAACAAATTCTAATATTTTGGTTTTTATTTTAGGTGCCCAACCTGATATTACAATGGAATTCGCAAGTACCAAACCATTTAATTCTGCCAAAGAACTTTTGAAAACATGTACTGGGGATAGACCATATGAATGTCAAATTTGTAATAATATGTTTACTACAAAATTTAATTTAAAGATGCATATTAGAATTCACACTGGTGAAAAACCTTATAAATGTGAAATTTGTAGTAAGCAGTTTACTGTAAAAAGTAATTTAAATACTCATATGAAATGTCACAGTAGTGAAAAACCTTATAAATGTGAAATTTGTAATAAGCTGTTTACTATGAAGAGTAATTTAAATACACATATGAGATATCACACTGGTGAAACACCTTATAAATGTGAAATTTGCACTAAACAGTTTGCTCAGAAAATTTCTCTAAATGCGCATATGGCAGTTCATACTGGTGAAAAACCTTATAAATGCGAAATTTGTACTAAGCCGTTTAGTATAAAAAGTAATTTAAATACTCATATGAAATGTCATAGTAGTGAAAAACATTATAAATGTGAAATTTGTAGTAGGATGTTTACTTCAAAAGGTTATTTAAAGGTGCATATGAAAGTTCACACTGGTGAAAAACCATATCAATGTGAAATTTGTATTAAGCAGTTTACTATAAAAAGTTATTTAGATATTCATATGAAATGTCACAGTAGTGAAAAACCGTATAAATGTGAAATGTGTGGTAAGAAGTTTACTAGAGAAGGCGCTTTAAAGATGCATATGAGAATTCACACTGGTGAAACACCTTATAAATGTGAAATTTGTAGTAAACAGTTTGGTCATCTAAGTGGTTTCAAATATCATATGAAAGTTCACACTGGTGAAAAACCTTATGAATGTGATGTTTGTACTAAACAGTTTACTGTAAAAAGTAATTTAAATGCGCATATGAAATGTCACAGTAGTGAAAAACCTTATAAATGTGAAATGTGTGGTAAGATGTTTACTAGAGAAGGTGATTTAAAGATACATCTGAGAATTCACACTGGTGAAACACCTTATAAATGTGAAATTTGTAGTAAACAATTTGGTCGTCTAAGTGGTTTCAATTATCATATGAAAGTTCACAGTGGTGAAAAACCTTATGAATGTGAAATTTGTAATAAGCTGTTCACTCTAAAAAGTCATTTAAAGCGGCATATGAGAATTCACACTGGTGAAACACCTTATAAATGTGATATTTGTAATAAGCAGTTTAATCAGCTAGTTAGTTTAAATTATCATATGAGAAATCATACTGGTAAAAAACCTTATGGATGTGAAATTTGTAGTAAGATGTTTACTACAAAAGATGAGTTAAAGATGCATATGAGAATTCACACTGGTGAAACACCTTATAAATGTGAAATTTGTAGTAAACAATTTGGTCGTCTAAGTGGTTTCAATTATCATATGAAAGTTCACAGTGGTGAAAAACCTTATGAATGTGAAATTTGTAATAAGCTGTTCACTCTAAAAAGTCATTTAAAGCGGCATATGAGAATTCACACTGGTGAAACACCTTATAAATGTGATATTTGTAATAAGCAGTTTAATCAGCTAGTTAGTTTAAATTATCATATGAGAAATCATACTGGTAAAAAACCTTATGGATGTGAAATTTGTAGTAAGATGTTTACTACAAAAGATGAGTTAAAGATGCATATGAGAATTCACACTGGTGAAACACCTTATAAATGTGAAATTTGTAGTAAACAGTTTGGTCATCTAAGTGGTTTCAATTATCATATGAAAGTTCACACTGCTGAAAAACCTTATGAATGTGAAATTTGTAGTAAGATGTTTACTACAAAAGGTGAGTTAAAGATGCATATGAGAATTCACACTGGTGAAACGCCTTATAAATGTGAAATTTGTAGTAAACAGTTTGGTCATCTAAGTGGTTTCAATTATCATATGAAAATTCACACTGGTGAAAAACCTTATGAATGTGAAATTTGTAGTAAGCCGTTTACTATAAAAAGCCATTTAAATACTCATATGAAATGTCACAGTAGAAAAATCTTATAAATGTGAAATTTTGTAGTACCACAGCTATTAATTTAATTAGTTGGTTTGAGTTAGAGCATGAGACATGATAGTTCAGATAAAACACAAGATAACAATAGATATATATAATGTCAACATAAATTTAAGTCCCTTTTAACATACAAATTAAGTACTAATAATTTTGATTTCAACAGTTTCACTTAATTATTTTCAATTTATAGTATTTATTACTGATAAGAACAAAGTTAATTAGTTTAAATACCGGAACCAGCTGTTTCCTTCACATTAATATAATAACTCGTTATTTTAATCCCTTTTTTCTTTTTTTAGACTATTACCACCTGTTCTTCACTAACACATAACTGTAACTGCAATCTTCTTTAAATATTAAATGTTGAATGTTATGTTAAATGTACTCTTATTATGACTTCGTCATAGCCCCAGGATTGATAAATACATACAATTGTACTGCCGGAACACCCTTTTAACATACAAAAGGGCCATTAGACACCTTAGCCTGGCCATTAATAACATCTATTAATATTTGAGGTTTTCCCAATAAAAAATCTTCACGTGTCCCAAAACGCAGCACCAACGGAAACCTCAACAAAAGAACTCCCAGCACATCCCATCAAAGCATTGAAAAACTATGATTTTCAATTAAAATTTGGGAATTCAAATCGCCGGCCAGGCTTGAAAAGTGCTTTTTCTATCTCTCTATTGAAAAAGAATGAACGTCGTTGTTTTGCCACGAAGGCATTCAAAAAAACAAAACAAAAACTCTAAATAAAAAATCATGTCTCTGTTAAATTTACCCGACGTTCTGTAACTTCATCAAAAACCAGCCTCCATTCAACGAAGAACACTCGACATTTGTTTTTATTCAATACAAACAACTAAAGAGAGATAGCGTCAATAGCACAACACAAAATTTAGATATGCAGCATTCGAAAGTCTCACAAAGCATAATATCTTTACGATATAGAAATGTCTCTAATGCTGGGGCCACAGTAATGTCTAATGCCGTTAATTAACACGCATTATTTGCCATCTCTGTAATGCAAATAATTCGATAATTACCGGCATTAGACGTTACTGGGGGTTAATGTTAAGGGGAACGGAGCAAAATGCAAACATTTTGTACATGTCAAAATTTTCAATGTATTTTAAATGTATTCATTTTTTTTTTTCGAATCCTGAGAAAACTAACAAATATTTTCGAAAAAATTTAAACGCAGAATAAAAGATTACAATTGTCATAATTATCGAGGGCCGAAAGTCCCTGAAAACTTCTATAATGTTTATTTTAATAAGTTATAGGGATAAAAATAAAAAAGAAAATTTAGTGTTATTTTTAATTGCAAATTAAAAGAAGCTTTTTAATTATTCTAAGGGACTTTCGGCCCTCAGTAATAAAGTAGTCTTTCATTCTGCGTTTAAATTTTTCAAAAATACTTACTAGTTTTCTCAGGATTTAAAAAAAAATGAATACATTTAAAACACATTAAAAATTTTCACATGCGTCAAAATTTTGCATTTTGCTCCGTTCCCCTTAACCTTACTTTTAGTTAATAACAAAATGTAAAGAAATTATGACTTTGACTACCAATTGAATGACTATTTTAGGAACAGTTGTGAACGTAATTATACAAGGTAGCGAGAAAGTATGGAAAGACGGTAATTTCTCGCAAACCGCTATAATGAATTTTACAGATTTTGATGGGTAAGTGTCTTTTAATGCGACCGATATTATAGTGATAATTACACTGTTGTCGTATCTTCCGTTTTTCTGGAAATCTAATGAACTTTCTTATTTCAAATGGAACATCCTGTATATTTTTTGCGTTTTAAAGTCCTTACTAGATACTGATTATTTTTCATGAAAATTCCCTATACTTAAATTCAATAATTTCGGAGTTATTACTACATTTATAAAAAAAAATTAACCAAATTATAAAAATTAATTTTTTCGATCCGGACATTATTTGTTTTTTGAATCATTTTGAACAAAAAAGGTCTTTTGTAATTTTTCTCAAAAGGTATAAACAACTTAAGACATCTTTTCCGAGTTATAAACAATTTAAAACTGAAAAAAAAAATCGAAAAATTACGATTGTTAGGGTTCAAAAACACAAGTAAAAAATCTAACAGTAAAACACTGAAAACGTTTGTTTTCTATACTTCCACAAAATTTATTACAACTAAGTGACTACAAGTAAAAAATATTATTTTTGAAACTACAGTGTTTAAATTCAAGTTCAAACCTTATTTTATCAGGTAGTGATAAGTTATTTGGTCTTATGTAATTTTAAAACATTGTTTTTAGTTGTTAATGTAGCCCATCACCCATCCTCTCATATCTGCTTCATTAACAATTAAAAAACAATGTTTTAGAATAACATATTTTTTTTTTATTTAATAAAACTCCAACAGGAATCTTATGATTATTGCTATCTGATCATTACTATGATCAATAAGCAAGTTAGTTCTATATACAAAATATTATAAAAACTTATCTAAGGTCATATTCAACAATATTCCTTAGGCTCTAATACATTACAGTACTACTAGCTAACGTGTACACTTTAGCCGCACTTTGCTCTGCTTTTTCACTTTCACGCACTTGAACTTATTGCACTAACTCGAACGGCTTCGTTCTCTTAAGTTCTCTTAAGGTCTAGGAGATTGATGGCCTCGACATTCACATGGTTGGAGAGCCTTTGTTCATGACTCTGGGCAAACTTACTGTCTGGATAACCGTATCCATCTGGAGGTCTCGATGAAGATCACAGTTTCTGAAGTACCATGGAGCTTTGACGATGTTCCTTAATACTTTATTCTGATATCGTTGTATAATTTGGATGTTACTTTCTTTTGTACAGCCCCATAGCTGTATCCCATATGTCCATATCGGTTTAAGGACTTGCTTATACAATAACAATTTGTTATAAGTAGACAGAGTGGATTTTTTTCCCATCAACCAGTACATCTTTCTGAACTTGATTTCTAATTCTTCCTTTTTTTCTTAATATGCGCTTTCCAACGTAGCTTGGAATCTAATGTCATACCCAAATATTTTGCCGTATTTGCATAAGGTATTTGGTTTCTATTTATACTAACTGGGATATGTTGTTCTGTTTTGTTAGTAAAATTGACATGAACAGATTTTGTTTCATTTAATTTGATACGCCATCGCCTGGTCCAGATGTTAATTTGTTCAACAGAATTCTGTAGCATGGTTGCTGCTTCCTCGTGGTTTTGTCCGACTGCTAGAATGCATGTGTCGCCTGCAAATGTCGCAATTGTGTTAGGTTCTAATGATGGAATATCACTGGTATAGAGCAGGTATAGCACTGGCCCCAGGACACTTCCTTGTGGAACTCCAGCTTTAATTTCTCTTAATTTTGAATTTGCTTCCTCATTTTTAACTCGAAAGTATCTGTCGGATATATATGATTCTAGTAGTTCAGAATATTGTTTTGGTAAGTAGCATCTCATTTTATGATATAATCCGTCATGCCACACTTTGTCAAAAGCCTGCGCTACATCGAGGAAAATTGCAGAACAGACTTTTCCTTCTTCTAAAGCTTTTTCTACTATATCTGTTATTCTATGCACCTGATCTATCGTTGAGTGGTTTTCTCTAAACCCAAACTGATGATTAGGAATTAGATTTTTTTCCTCTATAATCGGTTTTAGTCTCTTCAAGAGTAGTTTTTCATATAATTTAGACATGACAGGTAACAGTGAAATAGGCCTATATGAAGAAGCTTCTTGTGGAGGTTTTCCTGGTTTTAGTGTCATTATAATTTCTGCCACCTTCCATATCTTTGGTACGTACCTCAGCCTAAAGGAAGCATTTATAAGATTTGTTAATTTTATTATAGCTTTCCTTGGAAGTTGCTTTAACACTTCCCCAGTAATCAGATCAAATCCAGGAGCTTTCTTTGGATTTATATTTTCTTTTATTTCCAAGTATACTTCTTTTGGAGTTACAGGGCTAATCTCCATTTCATCTTGATCAGGGAGCTCCCAGTTAATTATTTCTTGTTCTTCATTTGGTTGAAGAGTATTTTCTAGGTGATCAGCAAACCTGTTGGCCTTTTGTATATTGCTTCTTGCCCAGCTACCATTAGTATTTCTAATTGGTGGATTCTGTAAGATTGGCATTTTTAATCGTTTGGTAGCCTTCCACAATGAGTAATCAGTAGCGCTATCATTTGATAGTTCACTTAGGTAGATGCTAACCGATTCGTTTTTAATTTTTTGAATTTCTCTTTTTAATTTTTGTGTGGCATTATTTAATCTAGTTTTATCAACTGGTGCTCTAGACTGATGCCACTTGCGTCTCAGTTTTCTTTTTTCGGTTATCATTTCTCTGATTTCTTTCGGGTAGTTATTTCCTTTTATTATTTCGACACTGTTCTTGCTGTTGTTCCAAGCAGCTTGTTGTACATTTTTATTGAGTAGTTCTACTTCTGCCTCTAGTTGATCAACGGTTCTTAATGGAACTAAGAGGTTAATCTTCTCTTCAAGTTCTATCTAGAAACTTTTCCAGTCAGTATTTTTGTTAACAAGTCTAGGAGGTCTTTCTTTTTTGATAACAGTGTCACTGAGTGTGAGAATAATTGGAGAATGGTCGAGTTCATATCAAATGCCTCTTCTATCTCTATGTAACTTGTTGAAATATTTCTGACTACAAAGAAGTCGATAAGGTCTGGGATTTTATTTGTGTCAGTAGGCCAGTATGTCGGCTTTCCCGTTGATATTGCGTCGCATTTTATGTATTTCATTGCTTCCAAAAATTCTTTCCCTTTGGTGGTAGTCAGTCGTGACCCCCAATGCGTATGTTTTGCATTGAAGTCTCCTCCAAGGATAAATCTATGTCCTTGACTGGTCAGGAAATCTACATATTGATTTTTCTTGATGGCATGTCTTGGCGGACAGTAAACCGCTGTGACAATTACCTCATAGTTTTTACATTTAATTTTTACTGATGGGGACTGAAATTCTTGAGTTCTGTATCCCATTTCCTGATAGTGCATAATATTTTCTTTGATTATTACTGCACTACCTCCTTTGGCTGCATTATCAGGGTGAGTAGTGTGATAAGTTTTATAACCCCTAAATCTAATATATGACTCATTTGTAAAATGGGTTTCAGAAATGAGGCATATGTCTATTTTCTCTATATCTAGTATGGCTTGTAGTTCTTGCTGATGTTTCAAGATGCCACTTGCATTCCATTCTACTATTCGTAAACTACCCGCCATTACCAAGTCTTTTGGGTATAGCTCCTTTGGTGCTATATTCTATTCTGGTTATACGGTCGTCCAGGTTAGTTAATCTTTCCAGTATTTTCTGTAGTGTTTGTTCTATTTTCAGATCTTTTTGACTACTATAGTTTTCTTCGTTACTTTTACCAGCTGCTACCATGCTATAAGTTCTTGTTTTGTGTTCTTCTTGTTTTGAATTTTCTACAGGTTTTGGATGCATTCTTTGTGGTTGTCTGGGTAAGGTCTGTTTCTTGTCATATTTATCTTTTATTTTTTGTATTTCCTTTGCTACGATACATCCTCTATAGTTAGCCGGATGCCCTTCTCCACAATGGACACATTTAGGTTGTGCGTCCTTGGGTTTCTCACATTTGGCTGTTAGGTGTTTTCTCGTGCAGCGGACACATCTTGGTTCTTTCGCACAGTAACCTTGTGTGTGTCCATATGCCTGACATCTCTTACATTGAGGTACCAATTTTGATTTTCTTAGCGGAAGTATTTGTACTTTTACGCTCATGATATCGGAAATCTCATAAATTCTATTGATATTTTCGTCATTTCTGAATACCAACATAAACATATTTAGTGGTTGTTTTGTTTTGTATTTTAATTTCGGTATGACATCCATTATCTTGAATCCTTTATCATTTAAATCTTTCATGATCGAATCTTTACTGGCTGTATGATGTAATTTATTGACTATAACTATAATTGGTCGGTTTTGCTTATTTTCGTACGTATGCCATGGATAATTTACTTCACTCAACTTTTTGGTTAATTTCCTGAAGTCTTCTTCACTATCGACATTAATTTTAGCGCTCCTGTCTCCAAGTACTTTCATCTGGTATTTAGTAGTATGTAGCCTGACTAATTCATGGAATTGGCTAAATTCGACAATACTCTCCACAATTATTGGAGGTGGGAGTTGGGTTTTTCTAGTTTTTTCTTCTCTTTGTTGGACAGATGACTCTTTTTGTGGTGGGGTCAATGATGTATCCATTTTACGTTTTTTGTAATTGACACGTATCCACTCTGTCTCCTTAGCTAATTCTTCCTCATCAGTTTGATATTCATCATTCTTAGGTTCTTTCTCTTTGGTTAAGTTTTTCTCTAGATCTGCAAATTTTAATTGCAAGCTTTCATTTAATTTTTTTAAATTATCTAACTGGAGTTGGAGCTGATTTACTCTATCCGTAGCGTAATTCTTCTCCATTTCCGTCTGTTTCCATGCCGCGTACAGCATTTGTTCGTTTTGGGACCTTGCATAATTTTCCTGAAAGAGGGCACTATTTTGTTGTATTAACAGTACCTCGTTAGGTGTTTGAAGACCCGCATTTTGTTGGATCATTTTAGCGAGAACCAACAATTATAATAAACGCTAGGTGCCCTTCATTATTTCTAACCAAGCGCCCGGACTATACCCAATTTAAAAGTATTGTAAACAAAACAGTAATTTGGATTTTTATCTTACCAGTTTTTGTCACTTATCTATTTTCGACTTAATTATCAAATGATAATTAGCAGACACGGAAACACACAACCTTTATGATACGAGGTTTAATGAATACAGAATAACATATGCCAAAATTTCTTATAGGCAACTGATAGAAGAAGGTTTGAGCTTGAATTTAGATATGTACTTTGTAATTTCAAAAGTTATTTTTTTTTCTTGTGTTTCTGAACCTTGAAAATCGTCATTTTTCGATTTTTTTTTCAGTTTTAAATACTCAGAAAAGATGTTTTCATTTCCTTATAACTTTTGAGGAAATTTACAAAAGACCTTTTTTGTTCTCAATGATCCAAAGAACCTAAAGTAATGTCTATCCGGGCCAAAAAAATGGATTTTTATAATTTGGTTGAAATTTTTTTTATTTTTTAATAAATTTCGGAGCAATTACTCCGAAATTATGGCATTTAAATATAAGGAATATAACATGAACAATAATCAGTATCTTGTAAGGACTTCAAAACGCAAAAAATATACAGGGTGTTCCATTTGAAATAAGAAAAATCATTAGATTTCCGGAAAACGGAAGATGCGACAACAATGTAATTACCACTAGAATATCGGCCGCATTAGAAGACCCTTACTCACCAAAATCTGTAAAACTCGTTATAGCTGTTTCCGAGAAATTACAGTGTTTCCATACTTTCTTACCACCCTGTATAGTTTGGGGATACCTTTTTGTATGTCCTATATTTGTGAAAGAATGGAACTTCGTTTGTAAACAAGAGCTCGACTAGAGATAGTTTTATAGTTTGACATATCATGTCAAGATAAATTTAGGCATATATCCCTTACATAACTTTACCAAACTTAAATACCAACTATAAATCGTATCAAGGACAAAATAATCGGTTACTAAATAACCAAAACCTAACAAACGTTACTACCAAATTTTCAACTGTAATAGTAGTAAGATGTTTACTAAAAAGGTGATTTAAATATGCATATGAGAATTCACACTAGTGAAACACCTTATAAATGTAAAATTTGTAGTAAGCTGTTTGGTCATCTAGTGGTTTCAATTATCATATGAAAGTTCACACTGGTGAAAAACCTTATGAATGTGAAATTTGTAGCAATCCGTTTACTATGAGATGTCATTTAAATACTCATATGAAATGTTACAGTAGTGAAAAACCTTATAAATGTGAAATTTGTAGTAAGATGTTTACTAGAGAAGATGATTTATTGATGCATATGAGAATTCACACTGGTGAAACACCTTATAAATGTGAAATTTGTAGTGAACAGTTTGGTCGTCTAAGTGGTTTCAATTATCATATGAAAGTTCACACTGGTGAAAAACCTTATACATCTGATATGTTGTTGTACTAAGCAGTTTACTATAAAAAGTAATTTAGTTACTCATATGAAATGTCACAGTAGTGAAAAACCTTATAAATGTGAAATTTGTAGTAAGATGTTTACTAGAGAAAGTGATTTAAAGATGCATATGAGAATTCACACTGGTGAAACACCTTATAAAATTTGTAGTAAACAGTTTGGTCGTCTAAGGGTCTAAGTGGTTTCAATAGGGAACTTGCATATTTTTTTATTACATAATATTGTTCAGTTTTGTTTAACAATGAGATTTCCAAAATTTCACGCTTGAAAAACTCATAATAACTTAGAAGTACCGGGTGTCTCAATAAGAATGACTCTCGGCCATATCTCAGGAACCGTTTATAGTACAGTTTTGAGAAAAAATATAATAAATAAATGTATAACAAAAGTTGCCTCGGGAAAAACCTTGAAATTATTTTCATAATTCTAGGGCCACCGCTAGAGGGCGTGGTTGAATATCAAAAAAATAAAAATTTTACAAAATTTACCTAATGAAAGGGCACTGCAAATCCCATCATCGTATTCTTAATAAAGTTCTGCGCATATTTGATTTCACCAAGTTTAAGTCTACCTTTGCAAATAAGAGGTGGGGGTGAGTGGGAACCTTCTTATGAAAAAATGGCTATAAGTCCGGTTCTGTTAAATCGAATTTTGCATACTTGGTCCAAGGTTAATAGATTGGGCGTTAATAATTGGGCAAGGTTAATACCTCCTATCTACGAACCTTGTACTTGGTCTTGTTGAAAACAACAGCTCTTCTTCGTCAATGTAAGAGTCTTATTTTCGAAATAGCCTAATAAGTAATAAGCTAGCTAGTAGGCGTTATTTAATTATTTTTGGAAATCTAGTTTTCTTTGGAGAATATTAAATACAAGTATGCATTTTTAGTCCTGTATTACAAAATTAGACCAAATTAGCAACAGAATACCGAAAACCGCATGTCGATACCTTTTTTCTACCTCGAGATATCTTAAGAATCCTGAAAATTTTAAACAACTGCTAATGTCACCGGTAAACGAAGTTAAGGAAAAGTAGTGTGCTATGGAAAAAACAAAGAAACATTTTCCAGGTGTAAACGTATATAATTAATTAAAACAACAATAAGACAAACAAAACTGTAAAATATAACAAATAAATAAAAGCAACTACTTAACTTAGTGACGACCTAAATGTTCAAATTGTTGCCCATCATTTTCGTTGTAAACATTTACTCTTCCAAGAGTAGATTGAACAACAGTCTCAATTTCTGCCTTCGCAATGCTTTGAATGTCGTTTCGTATTTTCCAGATCATGTTTCCTCGAGTAGTGGGCCTAGCGGCAAAAATAAGGTCTTTAATCCGTCCCCATAATTAAAAGTCTAAAACAGTTAAATCTGTTACTATTCAATCTTCTCTTGAAAGAGTAAATGCTTGCATTGAAAATGATGGTCAACAATTTGAACATTTAGGCAGTCACTAAGTACTAAGTAAGTATTTGCTTTTATTTATTTGTTATATTTTATAGTGTTGTTTGTCTTATTGTTGTTTTAATTAATTATATGCGTTTACATCTGGAAAATGGTTAGTTGTTTTTTTCATAGCACACTACTTTTCCTTAACCTCGTTTACCGGTGACAGTAACAGTTGTTTAAAATTTACACATTTCTTAAGATATCGCGAGATAGAAAAAAGGTATCGACATGCGGTTTTCGGTATTCTGTTGCTAATTTGGTCTAATTTTGTAATAGAGGATTAAAAATGCATACTTGTATTTAATATTTTCCAAAGAAAACTAGATTTCCGAAAATAATTAAATATCGCCTATTAGCTTGCAAATTACTTATTAGGTTACTTCGAAAATAAGACATTTACATTGACGAAAAAGAGCTGTTTTCAACAAGACCAATTATGCAAAATTCAATTTAGCAGAACCGGACTTACAGCCATTTTTTCATAAGAAGGTTTCCACTCATCCCCCTCCACCTCTTATTTGCAAAGGTATAGTTAAACTTGTGAAATCAAATATGCGCAGAATTTTATGAAGAATACGATGATGAGATTTCCAGTGCCCTTTCATTAGGCAAATTTTATAAAATTTTGAATTTTTAGTATTCAATTACGCCCTCTAGCGGTGGACCTACAATTATGGAAATAATTTCCAGGCTTTTCCCAAGGCAACTTTTGTTATAAATATTTTTTTCTCAAAGCTGTACTATAAACGGTTCCTGAGATATGGTCTAGAGCCATTCTTATCGGGACACCCGGTACAAGTTTAAAGTCTTCTGTATTTTAAAATAGTTCAAACGACCCGTGACGTCACATAGTTTAACTTTACGGTTATATTTATATATATGGTTATATTTAGGAGTATTTTTTCTTCTCCTGTAGTTTATTGGCCTCCACCAACTTGGGTACTTGGCCAGCTCATCGTCGCGGAATAAGGGAAAAAATTTTATATTCTAATGACATTTATCGTATGTCATTGTAATAGTATATACCAGTTTGTTCATATTGGAGTTTGATACAGTTTTTGAAGGAAAGGAAAGAAGGTTTACTATGGAAAATAAAAGAAAACATCATAACTGTTGTTTAGTGCCATTTCTAAAAGTACAAGTTTTCTATGGATTTAAAATAGTTCAAACGATCAAACGTATTTTCTAATGACGTTTATAAGGTATAATTTAAAATTATATACAATTTTGTTTCCTTTGTTGGTGCAGAATGTATACATATACTCATATGACGTCACGACGCGTTTTGGGCTAGCTGCAATAATGTGAATTTAGAATCGTCTTTAGGGGCCAAACGGAACACAAAAACAACTTTTTATCTTTGATACATGTTTTAAATTATGTTCCGTTGTGATTTATAACATTTTTTTCAAATTTAAAATTTTATTCAAGTTCCCTATTAATTGTCATATGAAAGTTCGCACTGGATATATAAATGTGAAATTTGTAGCAATCCGTTTACTGAGATGTCATTTAAATAATCATGAAATGTCACAGTAGTGAAAAACCTTATAAATGTGAAATTTGTAGTAAGATGTTTAGAGAAGGTGATTTAAAGATGCATATGAGAATTAACATTGGTGAAACACCTTATAAATGTGAAATTTGTAGTGAACAGTTTGGTCGTCTAAGTGGTTTTAATTATCATATGAAAGTTCACACTGGTGAAAAACCTTATGCATCTGATATTTGTACTAAGCAGTTTACTATAAAAAGTAATTTAGTTACTCATATGAAATGTAACAGTAGTGAAAAACCATATAAATGTGAAATTTGTAGTAAAATGTTTACTAGAGAAAGTGATTTAAAGATGCATATGAGAATTCACACTGGTGAAACACCTTATAAATGTGAAATTGATAGTAAACAGTTTGGTCGTCTAAGTGGTTTCAGTTGTCATATGAAAGTTCACACTGGTGAAAAACCTTATGAATGTGAAATTTGTACTAAGCAGTTTATTCATCATCAAGGGTGCTACAGCCCTATGAAGGAGCCTCGACCTTTCCAAGTCTATTACGCCAGTCAGTCCTATCCATTATCAACCGTTGTCAGTTTGCTGCGCCTATTTTTCCTCCCATCCTCATCTACACCATCCTTCCATCTTAGTTTTGACCTACCCCTATTTCTACTTCCCACAGGTTGTGACATAAGGATTCTTCTAGGAGGGTTGTTCTGCTGTGATATTTACCACCAAATATATGTTTATATCTGTGGTATAACTCGTAGTTGTACCTCCTCCTCCAAACACCATTTTCACACCTTCCACCGAATATTCCTCTCAGGATCCTTTCTTCAAATTTAATATAAGCAGGTTTTCATCTACCTTGGAGATGGTCCATGTCTCCGATCCATATGTCAACACTGGTTGAATAAAGGTTTTGTATATGGTTATTTTTGTTTTTTGGCTTAAGTTTCTGCTTCTTATATGTCTGCTCAGTCCAAAATAGCATTTGTTTGCTAGGATTGTCCTTCACTTGATTTCTTCCGTCATGGTTTCTCCTTGGTGATCGCTTGTGATTCGCTTGATTTCTCCTTGGTGATCAGGGAGCCTAAGTATGTGAATTTGTCCACCACTTTAAAGGTAGAGTTATCAACCGTGAATTGGTGACCGATGTTTCTGGCTCTATTGTTGGGTGTAGATGCCATTATCTTAGTTTTCTCCTCGTTTACTTGCAGGCCCATATTTTTTGAGGCATTTGAGAAGGTGGTATACATTTATTCTAGCTTGCGTGTTGTGCGGGCAACTATGTCCACGTCATCTGCATATACCAAAATTTGGGATGATTTATTAAAACTATTTCCTCTGTTGTCTATTCGGGCATCTCTGACCGCCTTTTCCAGAGCTATGTTGAAAAGGAGACACGCCAGCGCATCTCCCTGTCGCAGCCCAGCATGCATTTCAAACAATTTTACAATCAATACAATGCGTGTATTTCGATTTTGCAAACAACTTTACGCATTGTAGCCTTAACCAATCTTATCAGTTTATTAGGGATGTGGAATTCATCTGTGGCTATTGATACTCGAAAATATTTTGAAAGCTGTATTAACGAGGGTTGTTCCCCTATAGGTTTTAAATTCCAATTGACCACTACTCCAGGCAAACGATTCCAATACACTACTCTTCCGGGAATTGTTCGTAATTCCAGGCTCTCAGTATTATTTTATATATTTGGTTAGTCAGAGAAGCACTTACACATTCAATAAGTTCCGCGAGTATACCATCACTTCTTGGAGATTTATTATTTTTTTAGGTGTTTTTTGCATCCCGTACTTCTTGAATTGATGGAGGCTCTAATGGTGTATTGTTGCTTGCTCCTGGGGGTGGTTGATTTGGATCTTCTACTTCGATAGTAAGTAGTTATTTATAGTGTTCCACCCACCTTTTCAATATGTCTTCTTTTGTATTGAGTATGTGTCCCTCCTTATCCTTACATAGTCTTAGTCTTGGTTTGAATTCCTTTCTTGCATTATTCGAAGTTTTATAGAATTTTCGTGTTTGATTTTCCTTTTTTAATGTTTCAAATTCTTCCAGTATTCTATTTTCATAAATTCGCTTTTTTCTTCTATGAATGCACTTCTCTTCTAAAGTTCTCTTCTATTTTTGTTGTTTTTCTCGGGTTCTTCTTTGCTGCATCAGCTTATATGCATCGTTCTTTCTTCTTGTAATGTCCTCACACTCAGTATCGAACCAGTCATTGCGTGACAGTGGGTTTTCTGGCCCTAGAATATTATTTGCTGCGTCTTTAATATTATTTTTACACATTCCCATTATTCGCTCGTTCGCTGATTGTTAGATTCTCATTAATTATGTATTTTGTTTTGATATAGCTTTGAAACCTTTCTACCGTTTGCGGATTTTTGAGGAGTTCAATATTAAGGCGCGTTGTTTTGGAACTTCTCTCCTTCTTCGCGTTTGAGATTCTAGCTCGAATTCCTGTGCCAACTAGAAAGTGATCTGAATCAATATTGGCGCCTCGATATGTGCGGACATCCATTAGGTTTTAAAAGTGTCTAGCATCTATGATAACATGATCAATTTGGTTGTTCGTTTATCTATCAGACGAGTTCCAAGTCCCCATATGTATTTTTTGTGTAGAAAACATGTGCTTCCTACGATCATGTTCTTTGCGGCTGCGAAGGTGATTGCTCGGTGTCCATTCGTATTGATATTATTAGGGAGACTCTATTTACCGATGTACGGTAGATATATTTCTTCCCTTCCTATTTTTGCGTTCGGATCTGCGATTACTATTTTAATGTCATTTCCAGGACAACTGTCATATGTTCTCTCTAATTCATCATATAATTCGTCTTTTTTTCATCTTCCTTGTCCTCTCTGTTGGGGCATGTATAAGACTAATATTAAATAAAAAACTTGCCCCTGATCCTTAAGGAGCTTATTCGTGGATTAATCGGCTTAAAATCTATAACCAAGTGCTTTATTATTGCCTATAAAGGCTGTCCCAAATTCATGTCTAGTTCTATGGTAACTATAGTATATGTTGCAGTTTGTTTTTTGGATTATGCCATGGCTGTCCATCGTACTTCTTGTATCGCAGTAATATCAGCGTTATATTGTGTTAATATGTCGCACAGTTTGCGGATGTTTCCAGGTTCATTGAGTGTGCGAACGTTCCAGGTAAATACTGTAAGATTTTCATTATTTCGTTGCAAGTCGTCGTCGAGATTTCTGTCCAGCATTTTTAACTTTAGATTTTGTAACTGTGGGTTTTTGCGGGGTTGGGTAGTTAACTCAACGCCAAACCCCCTTTTCGGAGGGCCATTTCACCCGCTCTCGTCAGTTCCCGACCCAACTTTCCACACGGGTTTGGATACCGGTGCCCGATTTCACTAACGATACCTAAACAGTTGCCTTATTAAGTAATTCTTATAGAAAGGAACTTCCTAAGTCCTAAGTCAATACTTAGGAACAATTGCGTTTCACAACTAAAGAGCTATTTATAAACTCAACGTTGACGTTGTCGTTCGACGTTGATGTTGGAAGATGGTCAAATGGGAAACTCATGCTTCCAATTATAAACTTCGTTCGCCGTTAGCGTTGACGTTGGGAAGATTCATCTTTTTTCGTTGCCGTATGCCGTTGTAAGCACGATCACAGAACATTAACAATAAGCTGTAGCGTCATAAAAAATAAAAACTGACAAGGTTTGTCAAAACAAACTAAAAATAATTATAATTATTTATTTATGTTTTTAAATACAGAAAACATTCTCAAGTTTCAATATAACCTATATTTAATATGAAATTGAAGTAGTCAATTATATGGTAATGGTAAGAAATAATTTAAAAACGATTTGCCCTATATTTCATTAATTTTTATTATTTCAGCTAATATAGATATCTATTAAAAACATTATTGTATAGAGCTTATGTTTTGCTTATTGTTACGTTTAAAAGAATACTAATTTAGGTTTCAATTGTATTTTATTATTCTTATCTTCTTATTACATGTTATTACATGTGGTTTCTTCTGCCGCCATCTGTCTGCTTTCCTGCCCAGTCATCATTTTGACAAGACACTTAACAGGAAGCATGAAGTCATAAAACATAGAACAACATCATGTATAACCAACTACACAACACGCTTTTTCTTCTTCTAAAATAAATGATAGTTCTCTAAATACTTTGGGGGTTTAACAACACGAGGGATATGTCTAACACCAGCTTCAGATGGATTATCATCACCATTGTTACAACTTTCATCAGTATCACTCATAAATACATATTCAATATCATTATTAAAAACAACTTTACTTTCACCATCTGAGACAGAGTTTATGAGAGTTTAGAAATTATGAGTTACAAGATTTCTTGAAGCTTCATCAGTCTCTTTGAATATAGAACTCTCTTCTGAAAGTATTACATGACTTTCATGATCAGATCCGGTTTCAGAGAATGAATAACTATTGCTATGTGTTGGTATCATTGTATTAGGGTTTGTAGTATTAACAACAGCATCTGCTTTATTATCAAATTCATAGAGTAAATCTGACAGATTTCTATCACATATATTTACAGGTAAATTTGTTTTATTAATAGACTTCCTATTCCTTCTAAATTCATTGCCTTCTACATCTTTAATTAAATAAGATCTATTAGTATACATAGTTATTATTTTTCCTTTATTCCAAGAGTTATTTTTTTGGAATAGTACATTATACCCCATTTTTTTTAAGAAGAGGTAAATCTCTTGCAGTTTTATTATAAAACTCTTGGTTTTTTTGTGAATTTCTATTTAATATTGAAATAACTTGTTCGTTATTAATTATTTTTGGCATTAAATTACTTGAAGAAATTGGTAGTCTTGTTTTTACTAGCCGATTTAACAACATTTGTGAGGGAGCATATCCTAATCTAGGGAGAGGTGTATTTCTATATTCAAGCAAATAATATGGCAATTCATCAATATGTTTCATTTTTTAAACATATTTTTAGAAATATCAACATATTTTTCTGCAAAGCCATTTAAGGAGTGATGATGGGGGCTTGAAAATTCACACTCAAAATTCCAACTTTTAGCAAATTCTTTAAATTGTAAACTATTGTTATCAATTGTGGGACATTATCTGAATAAAAAATGTCTGGGCAACCAAACTTTGAAAATATATCTTTACAATGTTTAATAACTGTTCTAGCAGTTTTATCTTGTGTTGAAAAAATTTCTAACCAATGAGAATAAGAGTCAACAATTAATAAATAACTTTTGCCTTTATAGTCAAAAAAGTCTGAGAACATTATTTGCCATGTTCTCTCAGGAGTTTTATGACTAACTAAGCGTTTCTTTTTGGTTAGCAGGCTTCTTAAGTTGACATACTTCACAATTAGCTACGAGATTCTCTATGTCTGATGACATGTTTGGCCAAATCATTATCTCACGCGCTCTATACTTGCACTTTTGTATTCCAAAATGTGCAGAGTGAATTAATTTCAGCATATTATCTTGCCTCAAATTAGAAGGAACAATAATTTTTTCTTTATAAAAAAGTAAGTTATCTGACGGAAGTATATCCTGCGTCAGATTATAAAAATATTTAAGATCTGAGCTAAGTTTTTTATTATTTTTAGGCCATTCAGTTAAACAAAAATTCTTAACTTCTTTTAACAAAACATCACTATTAATTGCATTTTGAAACGCTAATTTCTTTTCTTTCTTAATGGGCAAGGATAAAGAAAGCGCATGGACTATGTACTCTAAGTCAGTATCAATAGGAGTCTCCTGTTTAATGTAAGACCTACTTAATGTATTAGCAACATACATTTGTGATCCAGGCAAAAATTCAATTTTAATATTATATTTCTGCAGCTTTAAGAGCATTCTTTGCAATCTGTTACTGACATTATCACGATTCTTTTGAAAAATAGGAATTAATGTTTTATGATCTGATCAGTTTTGATAACTTCACGACCATAAATCCAGAAATGAATTCACAAGAGAAAACGATACTTAAAAGTTCTTTCTCAATTTGAGCATATTTCTCTTCAGCCTTGTTTAAAGAGCGTGAAGCAAACGATATAGGGTGATTGTCCTGCATCATACAGGAACCAATCCCCTTACTAGAGGCATCAGTTTGTATTACAATTGGTTTTTTCTCATCAAACATTCTTAAAATTGGCTTACTTGTGATTAATGCTTTTAAATCATCCATTTCTCTTTGATGTTCCATTAACCACTTAAATTGTATATTATTTCTTGTTAACTTCCTCATATTATAAGTTTAATTTGACAAGTTTGGTATAAATTTTGAAAAAAATTTAAAAAGCCCCAATATTATCAGTACATCTTTTTATTTGTAGGTGTTTCTAAAGCTAACACAGCTTGAATGTTCTTTTGCGAAGGTTTAATACCTTTTTTTGAAATAATTTGCCCTAGAAAGTTGACTTCATTAAGCTTGTACTGTAGTTTATCAAAGTTGAATTTAATATTGTAAGTAAATGCCTTTTTAAGTACAGCCTTGAATGCTATATCGTGTTCTTGTTCATTTAAACCTGATATAATAAGATCATCAAAATATATACACACATTTTTAATACATCACCGAATATTTCTGTATTCTTTTTTTGAAAAATTTCTGGAATGCTACTTAATCCGAATGGTACTCTGTTAAATTTATACCTACCAAAAGGGGTGTTAAAAGTACACAAGTCTGAACTTTTACCAGTAAGCTGAATTTGCCAGAATCCATCCTTCATATCGATTACCGAGAATATCGTTTTGCCTTCTAGTCGGCCTAAAATACGAGGTCCTGGCTATTAAATAACGAGAGTGCGCGCAGAAGGCGTCCTAGAGGGGAAGAGTGGGAAACGAATGCAGCATTGGATAGCTGGAAGTGTCTAGTCTTCCAGTACGAAAACACGTTTTTTTTCTGTAGAGGCTAGAAAAGAACGTGTTTTTTTCTCGTGCCGATAACAATGTGTGACGAAAAACATGAGCAACGGATTAATGTGAAATTTCTCGTTAATTAAAAAAACTCCGACTGAGTCGGCTATAATTTGTTGAAAGAGGCCTATGGTGAGAATTCTCTATCTCGTGCGCGTGTTTTCGAATGGTATAAACGGTTTTCTGAAGGCCGATAGAGCGCCGAAGATGACCAACGTCCAGTTCGACCTGTCTCTGTTTCAACTCCGCAAACAGTGACCAAAATAAATGAAATTGTGCGCGGAGATCGTCGTATGAGCATTCGGATGATTGCTGAGACTGTAAACGCCGATAAAGAAACTGTCATAAAAATTTTACATGACGAATTGAACATAAAGAAAGTCTGTGCGAAGTTGGTCCCAAAAATTTTGACCCCTGACCAAAAGCTCGTCCGTCATCAGATCTGCTCAGATTTTCTTGAGAGGTTACATGAAGAGCCTGAATTAATGGAAAACATCATCACTTGTGATGAAACCTGGATATTCAAATACGATCGAAGCGACAATCCATGCACTGGAAAACTCCTGCATCGCCAAGAATGAAAAATGCAAGGATGTCGAAATCAAAATTTGAAGCCATGCTAATCGTTTTTTTTTTCGACGTTAACGGCATCTTGATGACTGAATGGGTTCCAGAGGGTCAAACTGTAAACAAAACTTACTATTTGAAAGTTTTGGCAACGCTACGAGAGCGAGTTCGTAAGAGACGGCCGGAGTTGTGGAAAAACAAGTCGTGGATCTTGCACCAGGACAACTCACCTGCCCATAACGCGCTGTCTGTGAAGCGTTATTTAGCCTCTAGAGGCATTCCAGTGCTCGAACACCCGCCGTACTCGCCTGATGTAGCACCCTGTGACTTTTTCCTGTTTCCGAAGATCAAGTATGCCTTAAAAGGAATCCGGTTCGAGTCGATGGAAGAGGTGAAGCGAAAAACGGCGGAGCTCCTAAAAGCTCTAACAAAAGAAGACTTCCAGCATTGCTCTGACCAATGGAAAAAACGAATGGAACGGTGTGTGGCGAGGGAAGGGGAATATATTGAAGGAGAGCATTCGATTGTAGAATAATTTTTTAAATAAAACTCTTTTTCATAAACAGTCTCGTTATTTAATAGCCAGACCTCGTATCATCACATTTGGGTATATTATAAGATTCTCTACATAATGTATTTGTTGAGTGGTTTTGGGTCCAAACATAAGCGTAAGGTACCATTAGGTTTTTCAACTATCATTAACGAGTTAACCCAGTCAGTAGGGTAAGATCTTTCAAAGTTGACTTTAATCTTTCATGTAGTGCTAATTGTACCTTTCTTTGTATCTGAACCACAGGATGAGCATCTGCTTTCAACTTAATATCAACCACTCCTGGCATACATCCTAATCCCTCAAAGATAACTTTAAATGTCAAAAATAAGTTTTGTTTACTTTTTGGCAAACCTATGTCACCATCCAATAGTTTATTTACTGAATCAATACGACAAATCATATTAAAAGACAAACAGTCATTTAACACTAGTATAGGCTCTGAATCTAACTGAACAACTAGGAATTTTATATGTCTTAGTACATTTTTATATTCACACTGTAATGTAATATAACCAAGAGGCTTTGACTTAAAATTTCCATATGAAATAATTATCATTGATGTTGGTGTTATATCAGACATTTTAATTTTTAACAATATAAAATATTTTAATGGTAATACACTAGACTCGGCCCCTGTATCGAGCTTGGAAGATATGTTAATATTATTAATTTTCATACCAACTGTAGTGTTTCTTATGACATATTTGATATTGTTGTTCACATATAAACACTGAATTATTATCTGATACATTATCATAAACAACATTATTACCTTCAAAACATTAATATTTTGTACCTGTGCTTCTGTTACCTCCGATACTCTTCTCTGGACAGAATTATTTTGGTCCTTGAAAAAACACACTTCGGCAAAGTGTCCCCTTCTTTGGCAATTTCTGCATGTTTGGTTGTATGCTGGACACTTCCTAGGTTCATATGCGTAGGCACACCGTGAACATTTCTCATTTTTCTAATTTGTTCTTCCTTCAGGTCTTCCATACCTTAAGGCGAGTACTTCCTGAGGCTCCTCCGCTGTTTTGTTGAGCAACTCAACATGCTGCATGGTCACTTCTATGCTTCGACAATATTCCTGCATTTTTTCCAGGGACATAGCAGGCTCTCTTAACAAATGCCGTTGTACTTGCCTATCCTGTATGCCAAGAACCAGTTTGTCTCGAATCATTCTATCAGCATAACTGGCCTTGCATTGGTCATTTTCACATACAAAGGTACAATTAGATGCTTGTTTCTTAAGTTCAGTGAGGAAAGAATCTATAGTTTGGCCTTCTTTTTGATGGATACTATTGAACTTAAGGTTTCCATAGTTGTATTAGTTTTTGGCAAAAAATGGTCATCAAAACAAGACATCTTCCAGCTTGCTGGTCTTGCAGTTTGGAAAAGTGTTGTATACATCTAAACAAGATTCACCAATGATTATTTTCTCAGCTGCAGTATTTTTTTCAGATGCTAACATGAAAATTTCAAACCTCTGTTTCCATTTCAGCCATCCATGTGGTTCCTGTACATTAAAAGCTTCGGGAGGCTTAAAACATTCCATTTTTAACTTATTTTTATTAAGACTGTAGGACTCAAAATTATTATACCATATTCTTCACACTTGACATTATGTTTTGCTTATTGTTACGTTTAAAAGAATACTAATTTAGGTTTCAATTGTATTTTATTATTCTTATCTTCTTATTACATTTTATTACATGTGGCTTCTTCTGCCGCCATCTGTCTGCTTTTAAAGCAGACAGTGCTTTCCCGCCCAGTCATCATCTTGACAAAATGTCACTTGACAGGAAGCATGAAGTCACAAAACATAGAACAACATAATGTATAACTAACTACAGAACAGCTTATGCAAAATTGTGAGTTCCTTTATAGTATATAGCATAAAGTTCATAAAGATTACAAAAACGTAATGAACAAAGATGCACCATGAGAGGAAATTATCAAAAGAAACAGTTAATGTTAGTGGTAGTAAGAATACAAAAAATGTTTTGGTAAAATTTCAATTTTTTCATTGATTTTAGTGGATGTGATCCTGATCGTTTTCAAGTTTCATACTAGAATTGAGGCATCAGAAAGTAACCGACCTTTCCGTAATCAACAGTATACACCTTTTTTTTACCGAGAACCCTGGATATAAGGACCTTTTTGCAACATTCTTTTAAGTTTAGTGTCAGTCTATATATTTGTGGTTTATTAATTCTTATAATTGTTTTATAAGGGACATTTAACGCTACAAAGGAAATGTAAAAAATGAAGAAGGTAGCAGAACATCTTCCACTGTCTCTTATGCACCTATTGAAATTATATTTGAGGACGAACCTATACCAGACACATTCTGCCGTGCTTAGCGAAAACGCCGTATCTGCAAGAATCTGAAAAAATTAGATTTATACATTTTTCTAACCCAAATGTGCATATCTATCTTATTTGCTTACTAAAAATGACGTAAGTTAAGACAAAATACATTAAACACAACGCATTTTATGCCGTATCTGCAAAAATGTTCATGGATACTTAGAATAAATGCGTCATCTGAAAAATACTTGGAAAAAACGCCGTATTTAAAGGTCACTTGCCGCGTTTATCCTAAGCAGGCACTAGATGCGGCGTTCTGCCTAAGTATTTGACAGATAATTACAGCATGTGTAAAATTTTAAGGTTAGTTTGTTGCCATTTTTCAACGTGAACGGTTGTTTGATATAATTTTTTAAATATATCAAATAGAAAATAGGACAAAGTTAATACAGCAGAAGGCTATTTTTCTTTATCAATAGAAAATCTAAACACATATTATGTTTGAGTTGTTGGTGATCAAGAAATAATGTGAGGTATAGCGGAGTTTCCTATGTGTATGAATATTGTTGTTAATGCGACATTGTAATATTACGTTACATCAGGCATTTTAAACAGTGCAAATTTTATAAGGTTTGTTCGAAATAGGAATTTTGGTACGAAGTATTTTGATCACCGTACGTCGTAGAATTTCCAAATAAAAAATGTGTTATAAAAGTACATAGTTAAATCAATGTATAATAATTAATAATTAAAAATAAACTTGATCGTAGATGTTAATCCTTTCTGGAATGTTGTAAGGGAACGCCCCTTAGCGGCAAACTTATTAATTCCAAAATTATTTCCAACACTTTTTTTATCCATTTTCATGACACACTTTTATAAAAAATGTTTTTTATTCTCCTTTTTCATCGTTATATTGTATTTATTATACAGTAGACTTCCTCTATAACGAGAACTGAAATGGCAGACTAATTACCTCGTTATACGCGGATCTCGTTATATCAGACAACAATTATATTGTGCATACATACCTATATCGTTGTCTAAAATATTAACTTTCTATTATATAGTGATGCCATTCGGAGCAATATAAGTTGCTAAATATTGGGTGCGTTCGGACGACCATAGCGGCTGGCATTCAGCAGAAATCGGCTGAGTGGTTGTATCCAGCCGTGATAGGGAAAGCTTAGTAAATCTCTCAGCGGCTGGCTTCCAGCGGTGACGTCTGACAGCTACTGCTGGCTCAGCTGTCCAGCCGCTGTGGTCGTCCGAACGCACCCATTGTTTCTTGGACAATTAGGCTTCGCCATCATAAATTATAAATTTTTTTACTATTCAGTATCGGCCAATAAATAAACAGAACAGGAAGAACTTTATTATAGGTAGGCGTGGATTTTTATTAAAGCACTACCCTCGATATCTTCAGTGGAGTCGGCCTCAACAGAAAACAGTGGAGGCATGTTGTCGAGTCGGCTAAAACCCACGAAGGGTTAGTAACGCAACGGAGTATTAAGTACTACCCTGGAGAAGCGCACAGATGTTGGGAATTTATGTATACGGGTAGGCAGTTGGGCTATTTACTTATAGCCATTACAGCGCTAAAAATAGATAAAGAATAATAAAGATACATATTTTACGATTTCATTTTTCCTCGTTATAGAAATGTTCAGTTCAATAGGAATTTCATGGGACATCTAGTGTACCTCGTTATAAGCGAAACCTCGTAATAACCGTGTTCGCTATAGAGAGAGCCTACTGTATTATAAAATAAGAAAATGCTTAGCGCAAACGCAGTACTGCATTCTTCCTAAGGAGGAAGAAGTAAATTTTTATGTAGTATACTTAGAAAAAACGCAGTAACATGAGTTTTTAGAGTAAATAAAATATATTTTGCCAATCTTATGTATAAATATGAATTCTATGATATTTATTATCTATATAAAGTAGAAAACAAAAAAAAATTCTAAATAGTTTTCAACGGCTAGACATTTAAACAAAAACCGATTTTACTCAAATGCGATCTCTCTGCAGATACGGCGTTTTTCCTAAGGACGGCAGCATTACAATATGTGCATACATTTAGCTCCAGAAAAACCTAATCTGTTAATCATTTTCTTTTATGTTCAGTACTTAAACGTGAGTTTTCATTTCTTACAGTAGCAATTAGGGCATTACACTCAAATTTAATCACTGCTTCATAAAAAATGGTAGGTAGTCTTGTTTCTCCAGCAAGAGAAAGTATCTTAAATAATACATTTTCTCAATATGTTAGTGCATGCTTGGAGGCATTGAATCCTGAAGACGCTGCTGAGGCAAGGAAGCAGATATGTTCATAGTTAGAGTAGTTTTTTCTTACATTGTTATTAATTTAGTTTGTTGTTTTAAGGTTTTATAGATTATTTTGTTTATTGATAAGTGAACAATATCCCTTCGTTGGCTCAGTGTAGATGGTCTTTAAGTTGTGATGGAAACACCAAATAATAGTAGCAGAGTTTATTGATGAGACTTACACTATGGATGTTGACCCGGGGTACTTTGAGTAGAGACTTAAATGATGATCGTTGAAGACAATCACTCGCGTTAATGAATTAATAATAATTGAATTTCTAGACAAGAGATCTTAGTTTTATATAAGTTTAAATTGGGTCAATGTAAACACGGGTCCCGCGTGATTTTGTGTATCTAATTAAGGTAAATTGTTTATCTTATGTCAGCAACTTTTGGCCGATGTCCAAATTATATTATTGATAATTGACCAAATGTGTATGTAATTTAATTAATTACGTGTGTGTGTTTAATAACAAATAAATGCATTCGATCTACTGGGTGATAAAATGATACTGTCCAATTTCGGATATGAATACTGAATATTTGATATTGGACATACTGCGGAATCGGGCAAAAACTGGCCCAAGTGTCAATACTCAAAGTTTACATATAAGTATTACATAAAATAGTCAAATTCAAACATGTTAATAAATAAATAGTTTAAGAATAATCAACAATCTTCCAACCGTACTCTAGCTATCAATGTCCGACTCTATCTCTAGATTAAAATTAGGGCAATTGGATGAAAATGTGGAGAGTGGGAGGTCGGCCTTTGAAGTCGACAGTACATTGTTATGCCGATTACTACTTAATACAGGTACTTCCTGTTCGTTAGTCTATAAAAGGATTTGGTTGTTGTGGGGTAGTTGACTAACTGGAGGTGAGGGTTGACTTGGTAAAACACTAATTGTTCATACTTTATTTATTGAACACTACTACTTATTATCAGTAACAAGTTGGTGGACGAAAGTCTATATTATAACTACCTTGATGGTTGAATAATGAATGCTGAATAATGAATGATCTCTTTCTTTACTTGTTACGTATCTATAATCAATCCCAATTGTTTATTATGATTGTTGACACGATTCGACCTAATGAAATAATTATATCAAAATAGCTGATTAAGGTGATCTTGAAACAAGTGCATTATATTGGGAAATTTGTGTCACCTAGTTATTTACAACAACAGTCAATGTTTGTTTTAAGATATTTAAAAATTAAATGAATATGAGTTGCTTTTATTTTGGAATGATAATATAAGTCCTGTACATCCCCTACCCTTACAAGAAAAATTTTCTGAGAGATGTACCTTATTATCTCTGCCTTTCCGACAAAGAAGAAAATTTTTCTAAACAACGTCACCAACTCATTACTGTGTTAAAGATTTATCCAAATATATACAAATATAAAATACAAATATAATATGTATATACAAATATACAACTTATTATCCTATAAAAAAAAATTAGTCCTCAAACATCGTCTATTCTTACTTATTACTTCCTTATATCTCGCGAAATTCTACACTCAGAAATTGTAATGTATATTTTACCTTTTCCCTACTTAAAATAAAATTATAACTTTAATTCTGACATTTGAACTTACTTTTTAATTATACTTCTTTCACTTTTAAAATAATTATTTGATTTTCTGACCTTTTACATATTCTTCAATTAAAAAAAATTTCTCCGTTTTCTTCCTCTTCTTCTTGTCTGGTACTTTACTAATACATATTTTCATTTTCTTTATACTTAGTACTTTCTTCGCCGTGTAGTAATAAACAAAAATCTTCTTCTTCATATTTCTTCATGATTTCTTTATCACTTGCTTTATATATCATGTATCTTCCTTCCTATATTCGTATTATTTCATAATTCTTCATTTTCTAACCCCTACCTACTTGATGGGTAGTTTTTCGCAACTTTATACCCTTGAATTTGCTTCCGGTCCTTTTGCACGTTCTTAGTCGTGAGAAGGTTTGTTCCAAAAATACAAAATGGATAGTTGTGCGCTTAAAAATCATCTACGTCTCGCATCCCTAAATTCCTATTTGAACCTACTGCTCACCCTTAGTTGAGAATAGGATTACTTCAAAACAAAAATTGGGTATGCTAAAATCTTCTGATCTTCATTTTGTACCAGTTTTCTTGACAAGAGTGTGTGTGTGTTTTTTTTTTGTTTTGTCTAGATTTTATCATATTAATTATGCTTTTAATATATTTATTAAAAAAATCAGTTATCTCATTACTTCATTATCATAAAACATTAAAAATCATATAAATTTATACTAAAATTCGACCAATATTAAAAACTTGAAATCAAAAATCTTATTGTCGGTATCAAAACTTCAACATTCAATAAAAATTCGAAAGAAAGTGGTAATAAAAATAGACTACATTCTGTTTAAAAAAAATCACGGAAAAAATCTCTTTACCTAACATTATTCTACCTATCATTATTCTATCTAGCATTATTCTTTTTCAATTATTCTACCTATCATTATTCTACCTAGCATTATTCTTTTTCGATTATTCTACCTATCATTATTCTACCTATCTAGATCTAGGGTATTTTTCTTATCTAGATTATTTTTCCTATCTAGGTTATTTTTCTTATCTAGGTTATTTTTCCAATCTAGGTTATTTTTCCTATCTTATTTAGGGTTATTTTTCTTATCTAGGGCCCTATACTATGTGCACGTCTACTACCTATAAAATTAACCTAAAAGTTAAGAACGAGAAAAACTTATGAATAAACGCTAAATAAATAATGTGAGTTTTTGCTATTTACTAAATAATAGTTTTTTCTCACTTAGTTCAGCTTAGTTCGGTTCGGTTCGCGAATGGTCACTAATTACGTCACAAAAAAGTCTCTATTTCTCTAATTGAGATACAGTCTTACATGACTTCATTTGGCTTAAATAAGTATATTTATATTATAGAATTTAAAGTTAGTTTTGTTGGATATAGATAAATAAATTAAATATTTTTATAGCAGTGCCATCTACTGGCCGCTTTACTATTTACTGTATAGTGTGTTGCTTTCAACGTTTGTTTAACAAGTAGTTCTTAAAATATACAGCCATTGGGTAAACAACGTTTTATTTGTTCCTTAAATCTCCCATTTTTGTTCCTCAACTCTACAATTTACGAACAGGTTATGGGCTCAAACGATTAAGTGGAAGTTTTTCTGGTCGTTCAAATCAAAACAGTGTGTGTTCATTCGATAAAAAGTTAGTTAGTCGGTTTGTTGGTTAACAACGTGGTTATTAACAGTATCGAAAATGGCGGTGAATTATCTTACAAGTGTGCCGCGTTTAACCGGTAGAGATAACTACCAGGACTGGTCGTTCGCGGTTGAGAATGTCTTTGTTCTAGAAGGACTAACAAAGTGTATTCAGGGAACTGAACAAGACACAACGCTTGTTGCCAAAGCCAAAGCTAAGTTAATATTGACTTTGGATCCATCCATATATTTGCATGTGAAAGAAGCTGAAACGGCGAAAGATGTATGGGATAAGCTGAAAAAGTTATTCGAAGACTCAGGTTTTTCGAGGAAAATAGGATTGCTTCGAACACTCATATCACTAAGGTTGGAAAATTGCAGTTCCATGGAATCCTATGTGAATCAGGTGATCGAAACTGCACAGAAGTTGAATAGGACTGGTTTCCAAATTGATGACTTGTGGTTGGGATCGCTTCTCCTAGCGGGACTTCCGGAACAGTATACTCCAATGTTATTGGCAATTGAACATTCGGGGATATCTATTACCACTGATGTAATCAAATCTAAATTGCTAGATATGCAGATAGACAGCACTAACAGTGAAAAGCAGACAGCTTTTATGTCAAAGTCGAGTGAAGTTAGCACTAAGCATGTCAAAAAAGTTAACAAGAAAAACATAACCTGCTTCCGGTGTAAACAAAAAGGTCATTATATGAATAAGTGCCATAGTGCTAATAATAATGCGTTTAGTGCAACATTCTTAAGTGGAAACTTTAAATCTACAGATTTTTATGTCGATTCTGGATGCAGCACGCATCTTACAGCGAGAAAAGATTGGTTGACAAATATCCGAGATGCAAGTTCGTCCAATATAACTGTGGCTAACAGTGAAAGTTTGGAAGTGAAATGTGCTGGTGATATGATGGTAACCACAATTGTCGATAAAAAGAGATTAGAGGTAAGCATCAATAATATATTATATGTTCCTGATCTGACGACAAATCTTTTATCTGTTTCTCAATTGATTAAAAATGGAAATGAAGTTATATTTGAAAATGCAGGTTGCAAAATATACAATAAAAATGGAATTATTGCAACAGCTGAATTGATAGATGGTGTTTATAAATTGAATACTGAATGTATTTCAGATCGTAAAAATTGTTTATTTGTAACTGGGGATACCTGGCACAGACGTTTCGGTCATCTAAATAGCCTATATCTAAATAAAATGAAAGATGGAATAGTAGATGGACTGAATGTGACTGGGAAAATTGATATTAACAAGCAAAACTGTATAGTTTGTTGTGAGGGGAAACAAACGAGATTACCGTTTCCAGAAAAAGGTCACAGGGCCAGTAGTTTATTACAGCTTATTCACAGCGATGTATGCGGGCCCATGGAAAACAAATCATTAGGTGGCTCTAAATATTTTGTTACTTTCCAAGATGATTTTAGTAAAATGGTATTCATTTATTTTATTAAAACAAAAAGTGAAGTTTTTAATTGTTTTAAAAATTTTAAAAGTATGGCAGAAAACCAGAAGGGTGTCCATATAAAAACTTTGCGAAGTGACAATGGTGGAGAGTTTTGTTCAAAAGAATTTGAAGATTATTTAACTGTAAATGGTATTATACATCAAAAAACGAATCCCTACACTCCTGAACAAAATGGTGTAGCCGAACGTTTAAATCGGACAATCATAGAAAAGGCAAAATGTCTGTTGTTTGATGCTAATCTTGAAAAAATGTTTTGGGCTGAAGCTGTAAACACAGCTGTTTATCTAAAAAATAGATCGCTGGCTTCCGGCTTAAAGAAAACACCATTTGAAATGTGGACAGATAGCAAACCTGACGTTAGTGGTCTTAGAATATTTGGCAGCAAGGTGATGGTACATGTTCCAAAAGAAAAAAGATCAAAATGGGAGAAAAAGGCTATTCTGCACATTTTAGTAGGATACTCTGAGACTACGAAAGGATACAGGGTGTATAATCCGACCACTAAAGAAATAATAGTAAGTAGAGACGTACAAATTATGGAAGACACAAAAAGGTGTGAAGTGATTCATGTTGATTTAGAAGGTGAACATGGGGCAAAAGAAATGTTAGATTCAGTGGGAGATAATAATACATCATGTCAGGATCAGAATCATCAGGTTGAAGAGAACACATCGACTGATGAAATTGTTGAGAACAATGATCCCGACTATGTATGTGACTTGCCGAATTTGCCAGTGGATGAAATCAGGAGATCAACAAGAATACCTAAGCCAAAAAGGTTTGATGAGTTTGTGACTTATTTGTGCTCCGATAGTGACTCTGATCCGGTTAGTGTCGAGGATGCCATGTCTAGACCAGATAGTAACTTATGGTTAGGGGCTATGACAGAAGAACTGCAGTCTTTCGAGGATAACTCAGCATGGGAAGTGGTTGATGTTCCTGAAGATGGTTGTGTAGTGAAGTGTAAGTGGGTATACAAGAAAAAGGTTGATAACTCAGGTAAAGTGAAATATCGTGCAAGACTGGTAGCAAAAGGTTACACTCAAAAATTTGGTGTTGATTATAATGAAACCTTTTCTCCAGTCATAAGGCATTCTACATTAAGACTTTTATTTGCTTTGTCAGCAAATTTGAATTTGGATATTTTTCATCTTGATGTTGCGACGGCTTTTTTAAATGGTGATTTAAAAGAAAAAGTTTTTATGACAGTACCTGAAGGTTTAGAAATTGAAAATAATAAAGTATTAAGGCTAAAGAAAGCCATATATGGTTTAAAACAGTCAGCTCGGTCTTGGTATGAAAAAGTTGATAATTTCTTAATTAATCTAGGTTATAAGAAATCTGATTATGAGCCATGTCTATACACAAAGATGAAAAATAATCTAAAAACCATTATCTCTGTTTATGTTGATGATTTTTTTATTTTTTCTAATGATTCAGATGAATCAGATAATTTAAAGTTGAAATTAAATGAATGTTTCAGAATTAAAGATTTGGGAGAAATTAAGAATTGTTTAGGTATGAGAGTAACTCATAATAAAGAGAATGGTGTTATAACTTTAGATCAAAAATCCTATATTGAACAGTTGTTAAAAAGGTTCAATATGGAGGATTCGAAAGAGGTTTCTACCCCAATGGAAATTAGTTTAAATTTGAATAGAGACGATAATACATCTGCTCAAGTGCCTTATCAGAATTTAATAGGTGGTCTTATGTATTTGTCAGTTTTGACAAGACCAGACATTTCATATCCTGTAAGTTATCTCAGTCAATTTAATAATTATCATTCAGAAACGCATTGGAAGCATGTAAAACGAATATTAAAATATTTAAAGGCTACAAAAGACTATGGTTTAACTTTTTCAAAAAATGATAATTATTTGAAAGGCTATGTAGATGCCAGTTGGGGGAGTAATTCTCATGACAGAAAATCTTATACGGGCTTCTATTTTCAGTTTTCTGGTGGACCTATTGTCTGGGAAAGCAGAAAACAGAATAGTGTTTCTCTGTCAAGCACAGAAGCGGAATACATAGCAGTATCAGAAGCTGCTAAAGAGGCTATTTTTTTAAAAAATTTGTTGTATGAGATGTTGGGTATTGATGAAATCGTTATACTATATAATGATAATATGGGAGCTCATAAATTAGCAATAAATCCTGTATTGAATAGAAGGACGAAACACATTGATATCCGATATCATTTTGTCAAAGAAGCTGTAAACAAAGGTTTGATAAAGCTGGAATATTTGGACACAGCTAACATGCCAGCTGATCTCTTGACAAAAAGCTTGAGTTCTGTGAAACATAATAAGTTTTTGAAAGAGATTGGTTTAGTTAAGATAGTGTAATAAACATTTGATAAATGTTATTTTCTTAATTTGTTTATCTAGTGGGAGTGTTGGATATAGATAAATAAATTAAATATTTTTATAGCAGTGCCATCTACTGGCCGCTTTACTATTTACTGTATAGTGTGTTGCTTTCAACGTTTGTTTAACAAGTAGTTCTTAAAATATACAGCCATTGGGTAAACAACGTTTTATTTGTTCCTTAAATCTCCCATTTTTGTTCCTCAACTCTACAATTTACGAACAAGTTTACCTTAAAAAAAAAAAAAATTAAAGTAACTTAATATTATACTAAATATTATACTAAATATCTACATGTACTTGAAGCAATAAAACGTATTCTTCTTAAATAGTACTTTTTACTGTATAAAATTCTTTTTAATTATTCGGTTTCCTAATCTTTTTGTAGTCAAATCTTCTTTAAATCATCCTTAAAACTTGTCCTTCATTATGATAATTTTTAAGGCTTAATTGTCCATATTCTTTTGTCTTTTTCCTCCAATGGGGTTTCCTTGTCATATATATCTTCCTTACGTCATTATAACTTGTATGTCTTTATTTTCTTCTTACATCATTACTTTCTTTTCTTCTTAAAATCATTGTATAAAAATTCTTGTATATCCTTGTACATAAATAATTTTATTTTCTTTGTCATCTTCATGTTTTTTTTTATTTTCCTTTTTAGGATTCTTCTCTTTGTCTTGTCCTTTGTAAAAAAAAATCTCTCAATCTTCATTATCGTAATTCCATTAAAAATATTTCTAATTCACCTTTCCTAGTGTATAATTTCAGTAATTTTTATGTCTTATGTAATGCGTAAAACTCTATTCAGCAAATTCCTCATGTATGTATTTCTGACTGCGGATCAGAAGATTCCAGGTTCGAATCCTGGCAGGATCGCCATATAAAAGGATTTGGTTGTTGTGGGGTAGTTGACTAACTGGAGGTGAGGGTTGACTTGGTAAAACACTAATTGTTCATACTTTATTTATTGAACACTACTACTTATTATCAGTAACAAGTTGGTGGACGAAAGTCTATATTATAACTACCTTGATGGTTGAATAATGAATGCTGAATAATGAATGATCTCTTTCTTTACTTGTTACGTATCTATAATCAATCCCAATTGTTTATTATGATTGTTGACACGATTCGGCCTAATGAAATAATTATATCAAAATAGCTGACTAAGGTGATCTTGAAACAAGTGCATTATATTGGGAAATTTGTGTCACCTAGTTATTTACAACAACAGTCAATGTTTGTTTTAAGATATTTAAAAATTAAATGAATATGAGTTGCTTTTATTTTGGAATGATAATATAAGTCCTGTACAAGTCTGAGTATGTGGATTCCCTGAACGACATAGTCGTCCAACAGGACGGTATTTCCATAACGTGAGTATCCCAATTATTACCATTATAGTAATGGTCCCGGTGGCTACAAAATAATGCCAATTAGATTCTGGAATCGATTGCCACTGCGTATGCGTCATTTCTTGTTCTAGACTTTCCTCCTCAAGTAACGCGTGACGTAGCTCTCCTCCTGGTATGTCCAGGTAGGTGTTTAGAGGCATGTTAAACCTGCGGGGTGTCCTCGCCACCAATTGGGCCACGGGAGTGATTGGCGCCTTCAGGTAGCTTGTTACCGCTCTCTCCATCCCACTGCTAGTGGGGAGTAATGTAATATTTTTCGTTTGGGCGATACATTTGGGTGAAAGTTTCAGGAATGTGACTCGTTCCAGTACTCTTTCGCTCCGATTTCCATCGCAACTAATGGATATGTGTATCGTGACTGGCGTGATAACGAGCCAGAGGTTGGGGGTACCCATCTTACTCCATTGAGCTGTCTGTATTGTCCTGGCTACCACTGGACATGTGCTATTCTTAGATCGCTCATAAATTTCTTCAAGTATGCAGTTTGGTTGGGTATCCATGTTCCTTATAGCCGTTGGTGAGCACGCTATCTGCGTCTTTGTCAACAGTAAACATCTTTCCCTATCTTCTGCGGTCAATTCGAAGTAGTGCAGTGTGTTATAATCTACGACCAGTAGATTCCTTGGGGCGACAAATGTGCGCAACACCGACCCCTCAACGTTAAGTGGTATGGCCGTGACTTTCAGCATGCTGTACTTAATTTTCCCTGTCACTATGAAATAGCCGATGACTGTTATATATCTGTCGTCATGACTGACTTCTGTTTCTATAATGGGCTGTCGTCGTATTTCGACCCCTTGTGGCAGTATCTGCCCTGCTTTCTCTATCAATTTGGTTATCTCACACGGTTTCACTATATCAATGAAGTGTCCGTGGTTATAGTGAAGGTTTAATATTCCCTCGTAAAATTGAGTATATTCGTTTATGAATTCCATAACTTGCAACGCTATCGTTTGTATTCGCAACGTGCTATATTCGGTTTCTAGTCTCTGTGCTTTGTCTTCTACTTCGTTAAGTCCTTTAGATATTTCTTGTAGGCCTGTGATTAGTGCTTTGTTAAACTTGTTCATTTGCTCGTTTATCCTGTTCTCTGTGTGATTGATTGATGTTATTGTTTCTAACATTATCTTCGCTTGATGCTGTGATCCCTTTATTAGCTCCTTTTGGTTATTGTCTAATGCTTCAATGTTACTGTAGGCTTCGTCATTGACTCCAAATACTGAGGTTAATATTGTTCCTAATATTCCTCTTCTTTCCCTTGCTTTTATTTCTACTGTCAACCCCTCGCTTACTGATTCCGCCTTTCTTTGTCCTTCCTCTAACTTCCCTATTATATCCTTACAATTCACGATTTTAAGATTTTTAAATAAGTCGTAAGCTCTTCTTCCCGATTTGGTGATATAATTTCTCTCCCTATAAGGAAGTGAGCTGGTGTCAGGGCTATTTTCCCTTCAGGGTCTTCTGATGACCCACATAATGGTCTCGAGTTCATACATGCTTCTATTTGTGTCAGCACCGTACTCAATTCTTCATATGTTAGAACTGTTTCCCCGATGATTCTTTTCAAGTGATATTTCATTATCCGCACTGCGCTCTCCCATAGTCCTCCGAAATGTGGTGCATATGCAGGTATGACATGCCATTGGGTACCTAGTGCCAGTAATCCTTGTTTTATCTCGTCATCTATTTTTTGATTTTCTTTTTTCAACAAATTTGTGGTTCCGTTATCGCTGTATACGTTGTTGCACTGTTCTCTGCGTGCCGTAAATCTCTTGAACGCCGCGATGAATGCATCCGTAGACATATCGCTTACTACTTCGAGGTGTACTGCCTTCGTTGACAGACACACAAATACTGAGATGTAGCCCTTATAGCTCCTCTGTCCTCTGCCTCTCGTGGTACTTATTTTTATTGGCCCGGCATAATCTATCCCTGTGTTAGTAAAGGGATGACTCGGGTTCACTCTGTCTTTCGGTAGATCTCCCATTAATTGTTGTGCTGATTGGCTTTTATACCTCCTGCACCTTAAGCATTTTGCTAGATGATCTTTCACGGTTCTTCTGCCGTTGATTATCCAGTATATCCTTTTTATATACTGTAGTGTTTGTTGTAATCCGCTATGTAGATTTTTTGCGTGACTATCTGCTATAAGTAACTTTGTTAATGCACTATCCTTTGGCAAAATTATCGGATGTTTTTCTCCGTACTTTAGATTCGTGTGTCTCAGTCTTCCGGTGACTCTTAGAATTCCTTGTCTATCCAGGAATGGTACCAATGACGCTAATTTATTTTTCTTGTCTAACTGCTGTTTCTTCTCCAGCTTCTTTATTTCTTGTTTGAAGTAGGCGTGCTGTGTGTGCTTTATCACCTTTAATAGCGTTTCCTCTAATTCTTGGACTGTCAGCTGACTTTGTCCACTGTCCTTCTTTTTTCTGCATTTGTCTGCAAATCTCCTACAGTATGCAAGTACTCTTCTCATTCTTTCTAAATTTGAGAATCTCTCGCATATGTCCTCCTTTATCGTTGTCGTGTGCACCGTTATTTTCGTTTTGACTTCCTCCTCATTTGTCTCTGGTATTTCTTCTGATTCCTGCGTTAAAGTTTTGTTACTAGTCAGCCAAGTTGGTCCCTTCCACCATAGCTCTGCTTCTAATAATTCTGATGCGGTACTTCCACGTGAGAGGATGTCCGCTGGGTTTTCCTTCGTATCTACCTTATGCCAATTTTTCGGTCCTATAACGCCTCTTATTTCCTCTACTCTGTTGGCGACGAACATTTTCCACCTTTTTGATGATCCCCTTATCCAAGCCAGGGTTATCATTGAGTCTGACCATGCATATACCTCAATGTTTTCCCTATTCAATGCTTGTAGGGTTTTCTTCATTAAATTTGCTAATAGCACCGCGGCACACAACTCGAGCCTCGGTAATGTCGTTTTTCCTTTCAATGGTGCGACTTTCGATTTTGCTATCATTAGATTCGTTTTGATTTCTGGGCCTAACACCCTTGAGTAGATTACCGCTCCATATCCTTTCATAGATGCATCTGCAAATCCATGTAGTTCTACTCTGTTTGTCTTGCTTAAGTTGTTCCACCTGGGCAATGTTATTTTCTCCAGATTTACTAATTGCGCCTGGTATGTATTCCACCTGCTTTGTTGGTTGCTAGTTAATTCTTTATCCCAACTGGTTTTTTGCTCCCATAATTCCTGTATGAACATTTTCGCCTGAATTACTACAGGTGCTATCCACCCTAGTGGGTCGTATAGTTTTGCTACTTCTGACAGTACGTGTCTTTTCGTTATTTTCTTTGCTGTCGTTATCCCTATTTTGAATGTGATTATATCTTCTTTAGGGGACCAGTGTATTCCTAACGTTTTCCGTACTTCTTCTTGTTTGAATGCCTTGGAGTCTACGTTCCTCATTTCCTCCGGTACGTTCTCCATTATTTTTTCTTCGTTGCTCAAGCATTTTCTGAGAATGAAACCTCTTTTTCTGAACAGTTGTATTAATTCCTTTTGGGCTATTTCTGCTTCCTGCACTGTCTCCGCTCCTCCTAGTATATCGTCTACATACATGTTTTCTTTTACAATTTTCGATGCCAACGGGAACCTCGCTCCTTCGTCTTCTTGTAATTGCTGTATTGTTCTCAACGCTAAAAATGGTGTTGCGGCCGTGCCGTATGTCACCGTCGTTAAGTTATATTCTTGTATTGGGTCCTTTGTGTCCTTTCTCCACAAAATTTTTTGATATTTTTGGTCTTCTTCTGCCATTCTGATTTGTCTAAACATTTTTTCCAAATCCGCTGAGTATGCTATCTTATTGAATCTCCATCGTAATAGTATATTTGTCAAATATTGTTGTAATTTCGGCCCTGTGTGCATAATATCATTCAGGCTTACTGCCGATGAGCTTTTACTTGATGCATCAAACACGGCTCTTATTTTCGTTGTAGTACTGTCCTCTTTTCTCACTGGATGATGAGGTAGGTAGTACCCATCTCCCTGGTTTTCTGCTATTACCATATGACCTTGGTTTTCATAATCTTCCATGAATTGTCTGTAATTCGCTTCTAACTGTTTGTCTTTTGCAAACTTCCTTTCTAGTTGCATCAATCTTGCGAATGCCTGCTGCTTAGATTCTCCTAGCTTTGTTACGTCTTCCTTAAACGGAATTCTCACTTCGTATCTCCCGTCTTCATCTCTTTTTACTGTCTGTCGATACATTTCTTCACATTCTTGTTCTTCTACTGATAAACTTGTTTCCTGATTTACTTCTTCTAATTCCCAGACTTTCTTTATTTGTATGTCCATCTCTTGTCTGGATATCATACAGCATACTTCTGCTTTTGTAGTCTCCTTCTCTCGTGCTATCCCCGAAACTATCCATCCTAGTTTGGTGTTTTGACTCAGGAGTCCATTACTTATTCTGTGCATCCCTTCTGTCAATATGTAACTGTATTCTTTTACTCCTAGTAGTAAGTCTATTTTCCCTACCTTGTAATATCTTGGATCTGCCAGTATTGCATTTTTCTCGTTATAGTCCGGTAGAATTATATCCTGTTCCGGTAAATTCCTTGTTATCTTCGGTAATACTAGTGCTTCTATTTCCATCTCGAAGTCACTTTCGTAATGAGTTTCGATTAAAAGTTTCATACTCCAATTGGCTGTTTTTTCTCCTGACGAGCCTATCCCGGATATGGTCGCCTGTATGGGCTTCCTTGTTGTTCCTAGCGTCGTCGCAGCTTGTTCCGTTATAAATGCGCATTGTGACCCTTGGTCGATTAATGCTCTCATTATGTGTGAATCTCCTTTCGCATCTCTTATGCGTACAACAGCTGTCGCTAGTAATGCTTCACCTTCCTTATGGCTTGCACAGTTTACTGAATTCTGTCCTCTTTGGTGGTCGTTGATATTCCTATGCCCATTGGTATCTTGTGTATTTTCTCGCCTTCCGTTATTTTGTTCTCTGGCGTTGTATGGATTATTATTTCCTCCTCTGTACCTATTAGCTTGATACCCGTTTCTTCTATTATTCGAATCTCTTCCATTTCTTTCTTGTGTTTGTTCTCCTTTCGTTTCATTGGAGTTTCTTTTGTTGCCTGTGGTTCCTTTCTCATAATGCAACATATGGTGATGGTCTCCGCCACAGTGTCTGCACCTATATTGTACATAACATTGTTTTTCTTTTTTATGTCCCAGGCAACCAACTGACGTCATATAACGTCGAGGAAACGTCAGTTTTGGTTGAATATATACACGTGTTTGAAAATTACGTCATATAGACGTCTATTGTAGGTGATTTTAAATAAGTAAGATTAATGACGTTAAAATAACGTTTAAAAAACGTTTTCATTTCAGACAGTTTAAGTCTGACGTCACAAAATTGGGAGGAGCTTGTTTGTATTACTCCAAACAATTTAGTTAAATAATTTTCATAAGAAATTTCTCATTTATTGTTTATGTGGTTTGTGTCTTGTGTGATAAAATAAGACTTTTCATTTAGATATTTAGTTGAAGAAACGTGTTAATTAAGAGATTTGTATTCGTTTTTGCTCAGTGAGTTAGTTTAATGCGGTATTCTTCTTGAGAACTGTTTGAGGTTATGTTTATTTTCTGTTAATGAACTAATTATGTGTTATCGAGTAATTTGTTAATAAATTATTTATTAGTTTGTATGTTTTTTCAGTTTTGATACAGTAAGTAGGTATACTTATATAAATAGTGAAAATTCTATAATGCTAGGGCTGGTACAATCATGCAGAATCAATGTTAGATTGTTTGTAATGCACAAGCGATCTTAAACTAATGGTAGTATATCTTCATCGACACATGGGACGTAGACCTATAGGTTTCATGTTACCTATTTTTTATGCTACCTATTTTAAAACATCTGAAAGAGGTCACTTTTTGAAAGTATTAAAGACGTGATTTTACCGACGTATAAAAGTCGTCACCTTTTAGACGTTTTAAAATCGTCACAATTATGACGTCAAATCGATGAGACAAATACACGTGATTTTCAACGTCGGTACTACGTCATAGAAACACGTCAATTGGTCATTTTATGACGTGTTATCTACGTTATAAAAACGTCGTTTGGTTGCCTGGGGTGCTAGGCAGTTTGCACACAATCCTTTTTCTTTTATCATCCTGTTTCGGTCTCTTACATTGAGTTCCTGAAATTCTCTGCAGTTCGGTACTCCGTGATCTCCGTTGCATATCACGCAACGTGTTCTTGGTTTCCTCCCAGATCCTCCTTGCTTCTCTTGTCTTTTTTCTGACTCCAGCAGTTCCAGTGTCTGGAATCTTCGCTGTAAGAATGTTTGTGTCGATTTGTACGTCGGTATCTCTCTACTGTCTCCAACGTGGTTTTCGTACAGCCTCCTGGTTTCATTGTCCCATTTCGTTATGATAATTCGGGCTACCAATGGGCTCCACGCTTCCGTGTCTGTTCCTAACCCTCCTATGGCTTCCAGACTTTCGTGGAAGGTGTCATGTAGTGATTTCAATGCTCTAGCAGAAGATTCCTTTACTTCCTGTGCTAGTAGCATCCTGTCTATCAATTTAAACAATATCATCCTTGGATTCTCATATCTATCTTTTAGCATGTTCCAGGCCACTTCGTAGTTGGCCTCGGATATGTTTAAGTGTTGTATCATTCTGTTGGCTTCCCCTCTTAGTTGAGTTTTTAGGTACTGCATTTTTTCTGCGTTTGATAACTGGTCGTTTTCATGTATTACTTTTGTAAACAGATCGTGGAAAGTTCTCCACGTTTCATACCTGCCTTCATACACAGGGATTTTTACCTGCGGTAATGTCACACCGTCCCTCCTCTGTATGCTTTCTGGCCGTTGCATTCCTGGCCTTATTTTCTTCAAGGTTTCCCTGACTCTCCTCTTTAGTTGATTTATTCTCTCTACTTCTCCATTATCTATAGCGTCTAGTTCCTCATTTACTGCTGCTTCAATTATTAGTGTATTCACCTTTTCCATGTATTCTCTTAACTCTGACTGCAGCTCTTCATCCTCCTGCAAATCTTGTTCATTTTCTGGCCATAATAATTCCTCGATTCTTTGCTTCCTTATCTGTATCTCCTTTACTTTCGGTGCTTTTCCTCTTTTCAGCACCCTTCCATATTCTTCCAACAGGGTTTTCCCCTCAATATATGTCTTAAATACCTGATCATGGTATTTTGTTTCAAAATATTTTTCTTTCGTTATACCTCCTTCTAGCAGCTTTTCGTGGTTATTCAGAAATTTTGCCCAATATTCTTCTAATTTTTCCTGCCTATCCCGGATATATTGTTGAGTCCTCCGAGATTGAGAATCCTTTTTAGTGTTTGAAACTAGTTTCGCTAATTCTGCTCCTATCTCCGCTTGCTTAACGTATACACTTTCCATGGTTATTTTTATAAAATTTTAAATTCAGCGGTAAATATATTAAACAATATGAACTGTATTTTATTTATTAAGCAATGTACTTAAATATGCCTATAATGTCTGGCTAATTGGCTAGTCCAAGGCCATCAAATTCACACAAAAAAAAATATCTGCTTATTAACAATTATATTTATTTACTATACCTGTACTATCACGCTCTCTCGTAAGCCAGAATGTATATAAATAAAAATGTAATTGTATGCCCTTGTCAAGTTTGCAATTTTTCAACGTTACCGTAGGTCGCTTGCCTGACTAAGTGATTTCTGTTTGTAAATTAACTGAATAGTATTACGATTTCACTAACGCTGAAATTGAAATTCTTTGGTTGGATAATTTAATGAACCTTTGTATTTATAAAAGATCTGTAAATGATATATGTAATATTAATACTGGAATCTTATTCAAATTTGGCAATTAGATATCTATGTGATTAATTTTTACAGAAATAGGTAAAATATTTTCATTTTCTAAAATAGTGAAAATTTAACTGAAATTATTATATAGAGTGGACTTTTATCGTTCTATAAGTTACGTAGTATTTTAATTTTTTCGAAATAAAGTATTTAATTGAAATTAAAGCAAGCTATATGTTTATGAACGTTTCTTTTTTTCAAATTATTTTTCAAATATATTTTTGTCTCTGTATTATTTATATGGTATACATTCTAAAGTACATTATTTTACTATTGATAGAGTGGAGAGTGTTGTTCTAGATTGTTGAATTATAATAAAAATACAAACTTGTTAAATTGTACGATTGTAACAGTTGGAAGATTTTGTAATTATTCAAAAACTTACGGTTTTTTTTTGTTTTCTTAGACGTCTAGGGTCCCTCGCTTCTGGTAGGCTCTGCAATCGGCTCTCGGCTATGGTACTGCTCTTAGCTCTGCAATCGGCTCTCGGCTTTGGTACTGCTCTTAGCTCTGCAATCGGCTCTCGGCTTTGGTACTGCTCTTAGCTCTGCAATCGGCTCTCGGCTATGGTACTGCTCTTAGCTCTGCAATCGGCTCTCGGCTTTGGTACTGCTCTTAGCTCTGCAATCGGCTCTCGGCTATGGTACTGCTCTTTGCTCTGCAATCGGCTCTCGGCTTTGGTACTGCTCTTTGCTCTGCAATCGGCTCTCGGCTTTGGTACTGCTCTTAGCTCTGCAATCGGCTCTCGGCTATGGTACTGCTCTTTGCTCTGCAATCGGCTCTCGGCTTTGGTACTGCTCTTAGCTCTGCAATCGGCTCTTGTTCTCCCGGGTCTAGTGGTCTCTCTCTGAGGGTGTTGCTGGTGTGGACTGTATAGGCTTTCTCAAACTTCCTTGAAGTATTCTTTTTCTCGAAGGACCATGAACAATATCCCTTCGTTGGCTCAGTGTAGATGGTCTTTACGTTGTGATGGAAACACCAAATAATAGTAGCAGAGTTTATTGATGAGACTTACACTATGGATGTTGACCCGGGGTACTTTGAGTAGAGACTTAAATGATGATCGTTGAAGACAATCACTCGCGTTAATGAATTAATAATAATTGAATTTCTAGACAAGAGATCTTAGTTTTATATAAGTTTAAATTGGGTCAATGTAAACACGGGCCCCGCGTGATTTTGTGTATCTAATTAAGGTAAATTGTTTATCTTATGTCAGCAACTTTTGGCTGATGTCCAAATTATATTATTGATAATTGACCAAATGTGTATGTAATTTAATTAATTACGTGTGTGTGTTTAATAACAAATAAATGCATTCGATCTACTGGGTGATAAAATGATACTGTCCAATTTCGGATATGAATACTGAATATTTGATATTGGACAATAAGAAATAAAACATTTAATTGTACTGCTGTCTTTTTTTTACTTAATGATAAAAGATCACAACAAAAAAGTTTACAAAATGATGGAAAATAATATTTTAACCAATAAAAGTTGTTAAATATTTATAAATAATATATGAAGGGTACAGACGAAGTATGGCAATAGTCCATTTGGATCGATTTCGGACGAATTGAAAATTAACTTATAAAGTCAAAGTAATTATTATTATTCTTTAAATTTGACTTTATAATAAGTTAATAAATATTAATTTTAAATTTGCTCGAAATACACACAACGCAAAAGTCTAGGGATATTTTTATAAATAGACGTATTCTGTCTATCTGTAATCAACTTAAAAAAAGTAATACAAAATTTGTAGTTTAAATTGTTGTTTAATATGTCAAAACCATAAATTGCAAGAAAAAACAGAAAATTGGAGCAAAAAAATATATTGCAAATCACCCATGTTTCACATACCACCATAAAATGTCAAAAATACGAAATATAAACTTAAAATAAAGTATGGCCACCACGTTGGTTTATCGCAGCTCTACATCTACTGTTCATGCTCCGAATCACATTGTTAATGTCTGCTTGAGGTAGTTGTGTCCATTGTTCTCTCGAAGCTCTTTTAATTGAAACTCATTGTAGATATTGCCCATATGTGGAGTAATTTTTCATTGGAGCATGTCCCATACATGCTCAATGGGATTTAAGTCCGGTGATTGTGCTGGCCACGGCAATACATCAATACCCTCGTTATCGAACCAGTTTGTTACAATATGCGCAACATGTGGTCGAGCGTTATCATGCATAAAGTAAAAATTTTCTCCAACAGCGGCAGCAAACGGGCCCAAAACAGGTTCAAGAATAGTGTCCAAATATTGCTGACTTCTGAGAAAGCCACGTGGGAAAATGAGGTCAGTTCTTCCGTCAATCATGATTCCGCCCCATACCATTAATGTACCACCTCTGTATGCATACACTTCTTGAAGATGTAATCGTTCTCCATTCCGGGTCGTCTCCAAACATTTGTCCGACGAGAATCTGGATGAAATCCATATCTAGACTCGTCACTAAACAAAACTGTGGCCCAGTCATTGTCAGTCCAATTCTGAAACTCTTGACACCAGGTTAATCTTGCAGCGTGATTGCCTCTAGATAGAGGTGGACATCTCAGTGGTCGCCGACTACGAAGATTGGCTTCATGGAGACGATTCCTCACAGTACTGCGGCTAATTGTTACATTATGTGCAAGCTGTAATTCATTAACCAGCTCGGGTGCTGTGATTGTTGGCTGCCTTCTGGCATTTAAAATTAAATATCGGTCTTGAGCGACGGTTGTAGAGCGACCACGTCCTGGATGTTGCTCGGCTGGACTCCCAGTGTTTCTAAACCGACGCCACAAACGACTTACGATGCTTTGGGAGACACCCAGCTGGTCAGCAACTTGAGTTTGCCGCATAACAGCTTGAAGGAGGTCCACGGCTCTATTCATCTCGTCCAACGTTAAATGTTGCCGTTGCATGGTAAAAAGCGTGACCCGTCAAAATAGCCCGGTCAAAACAGCCCCGTCAAAAAAGCCCCGTCAAAATAGCCTCAACACAAAATAGCCTCGACAAAATAGCCCGCCGACAAAATAGCCCGCACACAAAATAGCCCCGGTCAAAACAGCCCCGGCTAAAACAGCCTCTTATAAACAATTACATAATTATTTATACAAGGTGTCCAAAAACTTTTTTTTTAATTTAAATTATTTGACAAAAAGGAAGAATGTATTTAATTTATTTAATTTAAAATGCATTTTACTGTTCCCCGAAAACAGAAAAAAATGTTTATATCATAAATTAACATTGATTTTTGCTTAACTTTATTGTTCAAACTTCCAAGAGGCAGGAAAGACAGGACTCGAGTTCTCTGAAAAGACAATTTTTGTTTAATGTGGTTAAGATAAACATCTGAATAGAGGATAATTACCATTTCCGAAAAAATGTATTTTTAAGGAATTATTTCATGATGAATTCTGAAAGGAGCTTTTTTTTTCGGGGCTATTTTGTCGGGGCTATTTTGTCGGCGGGCTATTATTCCGCGGCGATTTTGTCTGCAGGCTATTTTGTCGGAGCTATTTTGTGTGCGGGATATTATGTCGGGGCTATTTTGTCGGAGCTTTTTTGACGGGGCTATTTTGACGGGGTACCGGTAAAAAGACAATATCTTTAACTCACCTATTAAGCAAGAATGGTATAAAGTGACTAAAATTTAAAATAAATAAAACATAAAAATGTTGATTTTTGGTCCCTTATAAAAAACATTCTAAAACACGTATTGCTATCAGTTTTACAATTTTTTTTGATAAGAAGTGAGTGCCTGTATCAACAATTATAGTACAAGCAAATTTATATGGTCATGAAATTTCTGTCATTGGTATTGTCAAATTATTAAAATATCCTTAGACTTTTGCGTTGTGTGTAAATTCAAATGAACTAGTGCCATTCTTCTGTACCATTTATATAGGTATATATCGATAGTTAAATACTGAAACCTCATAAGTTACAATCTACAACTTTTCAGGAGAGCGAAAAAACTTCGCTGCTTAGTACAGGTTTTTTATTTCTCAGTATTTATTTAATACTTTGAAAAAAGATACTTTAAAACAGAAGAGATAAAAACATGTACTAAGCAGCGAAGTTTTTTCGCTATCCTGAAAAGTTGTAGATTTTGAGATTCCAGTATTTAACCGTTGATATAATAGACTCTAGTTTTTTATTGAGGTTACATGTCATTTATTTGTAAGGGGTAGGATAAGAGAAACTATGTGTTACTATCGAGTATAACTATAAATATAGAAAAGGAAAATTATTGGCAAAAAACTCACAATGTGTAAACAGAAAAACTATTATAAAAGGAGATAAGCGCGAAAAAATGTACCTATAGAATAAAAAGTAGCCAAAAATATACTGTGCAAATTTCAGATCAATTCGAGTAGCCTTACTAATTGTAGCAAATTACCAAAAGAGCAATTTAACTCAAGAAAGGATTACTACTACAGCAATGTTACCATTTGTGATAACAATGTCAGAAAGGATCTGCTTTTCAGGGTTACTACTAATACAGTCCTACCTAAGGAACAGAAACGTTATGAAATAAAGGAATTCACATTTTATCACAATTTTCTCTTACAAAAGGCATATATTGTCCTTTTCATGATCATTTTTCAGTGCGTAACAAATGATAGGAAAAAGGGTAAGTCCATGATAATACACATTTATGACATTTATTCTAACATGACATTTTAGTTAAATCTGACGGTTGTCACATTTTATTTTCAATTTGGAATAAAAACAAATCAAATGCGTTTCTTGCATTTATAAAATGGTATTTTCTTTGATTTGTATAGTCTTATAAATTATACAGATTATATTTGTAATATTATCTAATTAAAAAAAAAATTATTTTTTTATTATGGCACCATCTATCCACAACTAGAATAAATGTTATAAAAATGTCACCGACGAAATGTAATCACCGACGTGCCTTTTTTTCTGTCACATACAATTTAATGCGTTAGAAAGAAATCGAAAAACTGTGACGCACTGAAAGATGATCATGAGAAATACTGTACATTAAATTAATGTTGAAAGTAGCAATAAAAAACACCTAAAATTTATTTGATTTATTTATTTTTAAAATAATCTGTGTAAAGTCAGGTGAGGTAAGTGTGTAGCAAAATATTAAAAGTTAGTATACTTACTTACCTCCCGCATTTTGAGACCAAGTAAGATTTGAAGCTAATATTTTAATATACAGTGCTAGTCAAAAGTCCGTACCCCCCCTCGTATCTTTTGAACGGTTATACCTATAATAGTGAAATTTGGAGGGAGGAAATAAACGGACGTAAGCTTCTTAACTAGTCATGACAGATGACGTAATAGTGACAGATGACTTTACAGCGTCACTGTGAGAGATAATTTTAAATGGGACCTTATGGCAAGTGATACCTCGTTTGAAAGGTATTGAAAATACCTATTCATTTATACTAATTTTGTTTGAGTTTAAGCTAATTTTGATGAAAAAATGAAATAAATATAAAATTGTAGTTTCGCATTTAATTAATAAAAATTCAAAATTCTGCCTATGATTACTTGTCAAAAGGGTTGAAGTTTACGTAAAAACTACTAGAAAATTGAAAAACGTCAAATTTTTTGACAAAGAAACCATAGGCGGACATTTGAATTTTTGTTAATTAAATGAGAAACTACAATATTATATTTATTTAATTTATTCACCAAAATAAAAATCCACCTACACCCAAAAAAATTAGTATGGCTGAATAGGTATTTTAAATACCTTTCAAACGAGGTATCACTTGCCATAAGGTCCCATTTAAAATTATCGGAGCGTCATAAAGTTAGCGAAACGGTTTTTTCAAAGTCGTTATTTTGACTTCTACCATAGCTCAAAAAATTGCACCTCGTTTGCGGATAATTGCACCATTCAAAATTTCATTTGCGGAGTTTCCGTTTTCGAGATATAAGCAAATCAAAAGTGGAGATTTCGGCGCAGCGCTAAAAATAAATGTCGATTTTCAGGGTATAAAATGCCGTAAAGTCACTAAATAACCATATCAAAAAATTGCACCTCGTTTGCGGAATATGAATAAACTGGTTTTAATTGAAAATTGTGAAAATTGAAAATGTTATAAAGGAAAAACGTTTTTAATGTTGGTTGCCTATACTGTAGGGGCAAAAGAATGCCAGAATAATTTTCACTTTTGGTAAACCTAAACTGTAAGGCTAAAAGTAGTATGTACCATAGTCAAAATTACTCCTCCTTACTTAAAGGTCCTCCTTTGAAATTTCCTCCTTAAATAACTCCTCCTTTGAAATTTCATTTGCGTATATTCCATTTTTAAGTTATATCAAAATGAAATTTCTCGGGACAGCGCCAAAGTATATATTTCCATTATCGGGATATTTATTAAAAGCTGTAAAAATAACAATAACCATATCATTTAATTTCTTCTGGTTTGAGGATTACGAATAGACCTGGTTTAAACTAAAAATCATAAAGCTTAAAAATTTTCCGAAGAAAAAAATTTTCCATTTTGGTGGTCCTAAACTGTATTTGCAAAAGTATTATCTGTATTGTAATGTATATCTAAAATGATTGCTTCCGACGTAAGAAAATCCCTCCATTCGAAATTTCATTTGCGGATTTTCCGTTTTAGAGTTATAAAAAATAAAAATTTTCGGCGCCGCACCAAAGTGTTTATTTCCTTTTTGTAAATATCAAAAGCTATAAAACCACTATATAATCATATCTTTAATTCCTCCTCGTTTGAGGATTATGAATATACCTTTTTACTAAACTAAAATTTTTAAGTTTTTACTAAAAATCATAAAAATTAAGAATTTTCCGAAGAAAAAAGATTTCCATTTTGGTGGGCCTACACTGTATTAGCAAAAGTATTATCCACCATATCTAAAATAATTCCTCCTGATTTGAGGATAATACCTCCATTCGAAATTTAATTTGCGGATTTTCCGCTTTCGAGATATAACCAAATAAAAAGTTGAGATTTCAAATAAATTTTCATTTTCTGGGTATAAAAAGCCGTAAAATTCCTAAATAACCATATCACCTAATTGCTCCTAGTTTGCGGATTATAAATAAACTGGCTTTAATTGAAAATAATGAAAATTGAAAATTTTATAAAGAAAAACGATATTAACGTCGGTTGTGGTTGCCTACACTGTAGGGGCAATGCAAAGGAATTATTATTCAAGTAGTGATGTTGATTATAGTTACTTTCGAGGATTCGTTACAAATCGTTACTTTTGTATAAAGTAATCATTTACAGTTACAGTATTCGTTACTTTGGATTACTATAATTACTTTTGTATTTGAGTACCGGTAATCATATCGAGAATCGTATTTCTCAGTAGGTAGATATTTTGTATAGGTATTTCGATATAACAACGACCTTCACCGATCTGTTAAGGGATAAATCGTTACTTTTGTATAAAGTAATCATTTACAGTATTCGTTACTTTGATTACTATGATTACTTTTGTATTCGAGTACCGATAATCATATCGAGAATCGTATTTCTCAGTAGGTAGGTATTTTGTATAGGTATTCTGTAACACCATTAAAACGCTTCATACCGATAACGATATTCCATAACACTCGTAAAATACCGGTCCCGTCCGTTACTAACCCGCTGGGATACGATTGGTATTTTTTTTATAGAAAGTAATCAAGTGTACTGGTTGTAGATACAATAGTCATTACCCGCTCTGATACGATTGGTACAAAGTAACGAAGTAATCAGAGTAATCAAAGTAACGATTTGCCTCTCTGCATAGTAATCGTTGCTTTCGGTATTCGTAAGTAACGAGTACTTTGTAACGAATAGTTACTTTTTCAACATCACGACTATATACACCATGGCCAGAATAATTTTCACTTTTAACTTAACACATTTAAATTTCTCCTGGTTTGAGGATTATGAATAAACCTGGTTTTAACTTAACTAAAAATCCGCTGTGTCTAGGTACACGCTAACGTGTACGCAAATAAAAAAGTTAGGTACATGCTTAAACGTCATCAAATCAGTGATATCATTTTAGCGTGCACTCTGACTAATTTTTTGGTAACTTTTTGGTATTACACGCTAATTTGAGCCGCGTGTATGCTGTGGTAAACATCTGTAAGTATCGCGAGTGTCAGAATGTGGTTACAATTTTATCTAATCGCGTTTTGTTTACACTTTAATATTAATTGGCAAAGAGTTTTCTTATTTTTTATTTGTTTAGTGTTTTTTTAATTAACTGTGGAGTGTGGACAATTATTTATATTAAATTTACATTCAAGGTGCAGTAGAAATAAACAAACAAGGACCCGTTAAATGCTACTAGGAGCACTCTCGAATCAAAATTTACAATATATTAACTTTGGAAATCATTATTTGGGATTTTCAATGAATATATACATATATTGTAAATTATGATTCGGGAGCGCTCCTAGTAGCATTTAACGTGTCTTGGTTTGTTTATTTCTACTGCATGTTGATTGTAAATTTTGTATAGTTCTTTTTCTTCTTAACTTCCCCATCACAAAAATATAAAGGTTTATTATGTTATACAGGGTATTTACAAAGTTATAACCAAATTTCTATGAAAATCGCAACAAGTTCAACTCACTGTATAGTATAAATAAAAAAATACACCAAAGCATTGGTTCATAAACTGGTATAATTAACTTATAGTTCTGCTTCGCTTCCCCTTCCTCTAATAACAAATATTTATCTATCAACAAACACTAAACATATTAACAAAATAGGGTGTACCAAAATATACAGTTACTACGCACGCTAAATAATTTCGTCACTGGATTGATGAAGTTTAATTCGCATTCGCGTGTATTTAACTTTTTTATTTGCGTACACGTAAGCGTGTAATTACCTAGACACAGTATTTTTTTATTATTTAGTGTATGGTGGGATAGTCTTGGCAGTCAAGGTTAAGGTGAAACATAATGAATGGAATGGAAGAAGAAATATTTTTAACAACAACAACAAATTGGGAAGTGTTTTAAGGTTATGTTCTTTGTTGCTATTTTAATTTTAAGAAAAATTTTTGTTTGAGCTTCTTTTAATATGGCATAAAAAGGTTTTCAAATATTCCATCCTTAATGACTTCTTGGATAATGATAACAAGATCATAAGATAAACATGAAAATGCCATAGTATCCGGTGATGGAAAAAAGATGATCTTTGACTCTGATTAATCATAAGGAGAGAAATATTAGTGGGTGTCCAGTATGAAGAAAAAAGCTATGATGTAATAAATAATAAGTATGATTTTATCACTTTATTTTTTTTATAATATATTAATTCGGTACCGATTTTATTGTAGATTTGTTGAAGGCTAGTGAAATTACATTGGCTACATGTAGTTGTTCCAGAGCTGCTAAATGCCATCATATTGCAGGATTGGCACTATTAAGCGTTATAAAATTTTAAGTAGTGGATAAAGAGGTTGTAGAATGCTCCAGCTAAAACTTAATCTGAGGTAGCGAAATGTACTGAATTGCGTTATCAACCAAAGCCAATTTTAAAGCTAATTGGTTCTCACCAAAGCCATAAATGCCCACATGTTACTACAATCTTCCTCGAGGCACTTACGAGAGAAAAGTTATGTTGCAAAATTTTTCATCAACTTATCACGGAAAAAGATAAAATGTTATTTTTCTCACGGCACGACTGCTCCCGGGTTAAAATCCTATATGGCGTCAAAATTAATGAGACACAAAAAAGGGTATGAAATCAACTATAATTATCTTTTAAATCCTTCATTTTTAAAACCTTCTCTCTCGGGAGGAAAACTAGAACATCGCTCCTTTGTTATAAAAATAGCTATTATCTTTATTAATTCAAATCATAATTTATTTTTAATTTATCATTATGAATGGCTGTAGGATTAATAGAAATAAAATAGTAATTTGTAAAAAAACATTGTTTTATTTAATCCAAATATGTACATAATGAATGGTATAAAAGAGGATATCTTTATTAGTAAGAAACCATTAACAAATGAATACAAAACAAAATGATTTAAGAAAAATCAATAGTATAGGTACAATTGTAATCAAAAATATACAATTACAATACTTATTTTAAATGGACATGTTGAAATAACAAGACAATTAACTTTAGTAAAAAAGATACACAATAAATCAGAACATAAAATAAAACCTTAGGTTAAAATAAACCCTACCTATTAGGTAAATTTAAATGCTACCAAAAATTTAAAAACATTTTTGTTTCTTTTTAGAAAAAGTAGTTTCAAAGCTAGTTGCGCACAGGCAGCTATACTACTACATAATGTATAATATCTCATATTGCTCACTATAATAATGAGTAAGCCTGAAAACGTAGAACCGTAATATATAGTATGCGCCACCATACTATTCTCTATTATAAGTTATACCCTATTCCACAAACATACGCCTGTTTTGGATTACTTTGACAACGAATATTTTACTGTGCAAAATAAGAAGAACGAAAGTAAATTGCAAATTACATTGATGTTTATTGGAACAATTATTAGCGCCATTTACTTTCGTACTTCTTATGTTGCACAGTAAAATATTTGTTGTTGAAGTAATCCAAAACAGGCGTATGTTCGTGGAATGGCCCATAGTATATTGTAAGTGGGTTTGCCATTCTGTGAATTATCATAATAAATAAATCCTCCTTTAATATTCCACAGCAGTTAACAGCAATAGTCCTCTAAAAGTACCTGCCTAATGCCATCTTCCACAGCTGATAGCGTCAAGAGTGGCAATGTTGTCATTGTCAAGAAGATGCCCATTAATGTGTATTGGGGTATCCCTTAACTAGATTTTGTCGACATGTTGTTATTTTGAACAAGTTACTTTAATCCACTTATTTAGTTGGATTATATGTACAACTTGGTTATATATTATCAGTAAAATATGGTCATATTATCTTTCAACCAAGTATGGAATATGATACACCAGATTTCTATTAACATCCTAAATGCTCTAAACTTTGCAAACTCAGGTTAAACACAGTTGCTCGAAATGACATAAGTAGTGTTAGGTTAGGTTTGTAAATACCCTGTATAACATAATAAACCTTTATATTTTCGCTGTGTCTAGGTACACGCTAACGTGTACGCAAATAAAAAAGTTAGGTACACGCGAAACGTCATCAAGTCAGTGACGTCACTATTTAGCGTGCACTGTTACTGGTTTTTTGCGTACACGCTAACTTGAGTGTCAGTCAGAGTGAGGTTCAATTTGTCTAATCGCGTTGTGTTTGTGTTTACATTTTAATATTGATTAGTAAAGAGATTTCTTATTTTAATTTGTTTGTTTTTTTTTATTTCTTATTTTAGTGTTTGTTTTTAAATTAATTATGGAGTGTGGCCATTATTTAGTTCTTTTAATGAGTTTAACAGTATTTTAAAACAGTATGAAAAAGATAAGAGACAAAAATTCGTGATTAAGGGTAGCGGAAGTATTAAGATAAAATATACACGGCGATTGATTAGTATGATAAAGCTAAGTAGATCCGCTATAGTTATAGATAGCAATAAAAGTTAGTAACAAAAATTGTAGCAAACTTTGAGCTTCATATTACAAAATTAATTAGAATGTTACAGGGCGTTTGATAACATAATGGCAGGCCAAACTTATGTTTTTTTAAATGGAACACCCTATATTTTATTTTATGTTCGAAATCTTCTTAATTTCCCCATCACGAAAATATAAAGGTTTATTATGTTATACAGGGTATTTACAAAGTTTTAACCAATTTTCTATGAAAATCGTAACAAGTTCAACTCCCTGTATAAATAGAAATAAACACACCAGCATTGGTTTATAAACTGTTATAATTAACTTACGTATAAAAATTATTTTAACAGTATTTTGTACATACATGCCATGTCAACTGAATATTTATTTTGATAACCTAAATATAAATATTAATATATAATATATGATTATAATAATATATAATAGTACTTATATTATACTTTTATACAATATAGGTACACATTGATTTATTACAATTAAGTTTGAAATATCTGAATAGTTCTGCTTCCCTTCCCTTAATAACCAATATTTTTCTATCAGACAAACACTAAACTTATCAAAATAGCGTGTACCAAAGTATACAGTCACTGCGCACGCTAAATAATGACGTCACTAGCTTGATGAAGTTTAATTCGCGTGTACCTAACTTTTTTATTTGCGTACACGTTAGCGTGTACCTAGACACAGCGTTATATTTTTGTGATGGGGAAGTTAAGAAGAAAAAGAACTATACAAAATTTACAATCAACATGCAGTAGAAATAAACAAACCAAGACACGTTAAATGCTACTAGGAGCGCTCCCGAATCATAATTTACAATATATGTATATATTCATTGAAAATCCCAAATAATGATTTCCAAAGTTAATATATTGTAAATTTTGATTCTAGAGTGCTCCTAGTAGCATTTAACGGGTCCTTGTTTGTTTATTTCTACTGCACCTTGAATGTAAATTTAATATAAATAATTGTCCACACTCCACAGTTAATTAAAAAAACACTAAACAAAAAAAAAATAAGAAAACTCTTTACCAATTAATATTAAAGTGTAAACAAAACGCGATTAGATAAAATTGTAACCACATTCTGACACTCGCGATACTTACAGATGTTTACCACAGCATACACGCGGCTCAAATTAGCGTGTAATACCAAAAAGTTACCAAAAAATTAGTCAGAGTGCACGCTAAAATGATATCACTGATTTGATGACGTTTAAGCATGTACCTAACTTTTTTATTTGCGTACACGTTAGCGTGTACCTAGACACAGCGGATTTTTAGTTAAGTTAAAACCAGGTTTATTCATAATCCTCAAACCAGGAGAAATTTAAATGTGTTAAGTTAAAAGTGAAAATTATTCTGGCCATGGTGTATATAGTCGTGATGTTGAAAAAGTAACTATTCGTTACAAAGTACTCGTTACTTACGAATACCGAAAGCAACGATTACTATGCAGAGAGGCAAATCGTTACTTTGATTACTCTGATTACTTCGTTACTTTGTACCAATCGTATCAGAGCGGGTAATGACTATTGTATCTACAACCAGTACACTTGATTACTTTCTATAAAAAAAATACCAATCGTATCCCAGCGAGTTAGTAACGGACGGGACCGGTATTTTACGAGTGTTATGGAATATCGTTATCGGTATGAAGCGTTTTAATGGTGTTACAGAATACCTATACAAAATACCTACCTACTGAGAAATACGATTCTCGATATGATTATCGGTACTCGAATACAAAAGTAATCATAGTAATCAAAGTAACGAATACTGTAAATGATTACTTTATACAAAAGTAACGATTTATCCCTTAAACAGATCGGTGAAGGTCGTTGTTATTCTACCTACTGAGAAATACGATTCTCGATATGATTACCGGTACTCAAATACAAAAGTAATTATAGTAATCCAAAGTAACGAATACTGTAACTGTAAATGATTACTTTATACAAAAGTAACGATTTGTAACGAATCCTCGAAAGTAACTATAATCAACATCACTACTTGAATAATAATTCCTTTGCATTGCCCCTACAGTGTAGGCAACCACAACCGACGTTAATATCGTTTTTCTTTATAAAATTTTCAATTTTCATTATTTTCAATTAAAGCCAGTTTATTTATAATCCGCAAACTAGGAGCAATTAGGTGATATGGTTATTTAGGAATTTTACGGCTTTTTATACCCAGAAAATGAAAATTTATTTGAAATCTCAACTTTTTATTTGGTTATATCTCGAAAGCGGAAAATCCGCAAATTAAATTTCGAATGGAGGTATTATCCTCAAATCAGGAGGAATTATTTTAGATATGGTGGATAATACTTTTGCTAATACAGTGTAGGCCCACCAAAATGGAAATCTTTTTTCTTCGGAAAATTCTTAATTTTTATGATTTTTAGTAAAAACTTAAAAATTTTAGTTTAGTAAAAAGGTATATTCATAATCCTCAAACGAGGAGGAATTAAAGATATGATTATATAGTGGTTTTATAGCTTTTGATATTTACAAAAAGGAAATAAACACTTTGGTGCGGCGCCGAAAATTTTTATTTTTTATAACTCTAAAACGGAAAATCCGCAAATGAAATTTCGAATGGAGGGATTTTCTTACGTCGGAAGCAATCATTTTAGATATACATTACAATACAGATAATACTTTTGCAAATACAGTTTAGGACCACCAAAATGGAAAATTTTTTTCTTCAGAAAATTTTTAAGCTTTATGATTTTTAGTTTAAACCAGGTCTATTCGTAATCCTCAAACCAGAAGAAATTAAATGATATGGTTATTGTTATTTTTACAGCTTTTAATAAATATCCCGATAATGGAAATATATACTTTGGCGCTGTCCCGAGAAATTTCATTTTGATATAACTTAAAAATGGAATATACGCAAATGAAATTTCAAAGGAGGAGTTATTTAAGGAGGAAATTTCAAAGGAGGACCTTTAAGTAAGGAGGAGTAATTTTGACTATGGTACATACTACTTTTAGCCTTACAGTTTAGGTTTACCAAAAGTGAAAATTATTCTGGCATTCTTTTGCCCCTACAGTATAGGCAACCAACATTAAAAACGTTTTTCCTTTATAACATTTTCAATTTTCACAATTTTCAATTAAAACCAGTTTATTCATATTCCGCAAACGAGGTGCAATTTTTTGATATGGTTATTTAGTGACTTTACGGCATTTTATACCCTGAAAATCGACATTTATTTTTAGCGCTGCGCCGAAATCTCCACTTTTGATTTGCTTATATCTCGAAAACGGAAACTCCGCAAATGAAATTTTGAATGGTGCAATTATCCGCAAACGAGGTGCAATTTTTTGAGCTATGGTAGAAGTCAAAATAACGACTTTGAAAAAACCGTTTCGCTAACTTTATGACGCTAATTATCGGTCACAGTGGCTCTGTAACGTCATCTGTCACTATTACGTCACCTGTCATGACTAGTTAAGGAGCTTATGTCCGTTTATTTCCTCCCTCCAAATTTCACTTTTGTACGTATAACCGTTCAAAAGATAAGAGGGGGGTACGGACTTTTGACTAGCACTGTATTCGCTTCGAGCGTTAACAAAGTGTCAAAGCAAAATCGACCGACCTGCTCATGGTGGCGGTTTTTTGAAATTTTATAAGGACGCTTTGTGTATGTTTAAATGAGACATTTAAAAAAATGTCGTGTCACGCTAGTGATATTATGTATTAATATAAACAGAAAATAAAAACGCACTATAAATTCTTCACTTTCCAATATTGATTTATCAGTTTGATTTTGTATGCATAACCTCGCTATCGCAGTTTATGTCAATAAATATTTATTAACGAAAAAGAAAATATTTTGTTGCACTATAAATTACAGTATAAATTAATAACTAATGAATTCTAACAATTGTATTCGGTTATTATCACTACAAAATAAAATATTCAAGTTTAACAAAATAATCCCATAAGACTCAATGTTAAAACGTCCTTACAAAATCTGACAGCGTATCACGTGACTATACGTAGAGGGGAGACGCACGGAGCCAATATAATATGTATTACCAAATACTATGGACGTTACCTACAACTGCTTTATTTTATAACTTTCCACGGCAATGACGTCACCATATTTTAATTCTTTTTTAAACTATGTCCGCAGTACACACTTTCCCCTTCAATAGGGGAAGTGTGTGTCTACGATTTATTTTTTAGATATGAATCAATAGAAATGGAATCTGGGTAAGTGTGTAAAAGTAGAATGTTCGTTCTATCGTTAGCTATTTAAATATTTTAAATAATCGTGAAACTGTTCAAGTTACAAACTTTTAATTTAGTAAAGTTCAATGCAAATGGCCTATGCTAGGTAAAAAAAAACAACTTATTGAATATTATAATTAGTAAAAGTGACGCTGAATCGGTGTAATCCTCTTTTGGTCACCACTGGCTCTGGAAGAACCAGTACAATGTCATCAATTCCCACAAAACTTTTTTCCTCTGGGTCTGCCCAAATAAAGGAATTGGAAGCAGACATATCTAACGACCTCACCTTTCTTGTAAACTTTATTTCCACTTCATCATCTGCTTTATTTACTGAGACAATTTGGCCGATATAATGTTTAAGTGTTTTTTTAGATGGAAAGACCACCAATATAATACCCAGTCATTACAATCCACATTTTTTGGTGTTTTGTTTATTTGATCCAAATAGTTGTTCTTCTTCCTCTCTAAGCTCTTCTTCAATGTCATTATTAGAATCTTCACATATTACTTCCTTCTCCCCTTCTTCCGATGATGATTCTTCTGACTCAATTATATAAACTTTTTTGAAGTTATACTTCTTTACGATCGAGAGTGAAATTTTATAATGCCGGGCGCATGCGCACACAGACAGTATGTATTTCGTTGCTAATCTTTCAAGATATGTATGTATCAGCGCTGTCAGCGCAAATAAGTCATGTTATATCATATAACAGGATATATTAGTGTTTTTAGTAAATGTATTATTTATTATAATTTTTGTGTCTTTGGATTTGTCTTTTTCGGGAATAAGATATTTTATAATAATAGTATAATATAAGTATATTAAAAGTATTTTGTATACTTCACTTGGTCTATTAAATTTGTCAGTATGTATGAGAAATCTTGTAACCTGTCAAAGCAAAAGGAATATAGCTCAGTGGTAGAGCGTGTGACCGGAGATCAAGAGGTCCCTGGTTCAAATCCCGGACGATTCATATTCTTTTTTTATATATATTTTTGGTATCGTTTTAATAATTTTTTTTTAAAGTGGTAGGTAAAGAAAGTTAGTTTAATATTAAAATAAATGCAAATAACCTGTTAAGTATATTAATTTCGTTGAAATCATAATAATAGAAGTATAACTTCTTACGTGTGTACAAAGTACACACACATTCATTTTTTTTTCTTTGGGAGCTTCTTAGTTTATTTTTCTTGTAGACGATTAAGTACCTCTGGAGTAGTTATTATTTCAGCACCAGTTGCAATTTTTCTCTTCGGCTTTATTCGATCTAAAAGTTGGTGTTGTTTTACCATGTCTAATAAGAGTTCTTGAAATGATACAGTATGCTCATTCGAGATGCCAGAAACTGATGATTCCTCTATGTGTCCATTGTTTTCTTCTTCTAAGTGAGGCATATTAGGGCTCTTTTTGTATGGTTCCCATCGCTTTAACGCCAGCGGGTCATAATGGTCTGTTGAGATAACATTCGAATTAAAAGGATATACTCCACCTTTTCTAAATCCGTTGATTATAATGTCAGTATCTGTTTCAGACCATATCTTTCCAATCAACGTACTAAAATGTTTTTTGGTAATTCGTTGACCCTGGCTATGCCTTTGCCACTCGACAAGTTGTGAATCCCATCGTAATTTAAGCGAACGAAAAACACTCATATCGAGTGGTTGAAGAAAATTACTAGAATGTGGATGGAGCTTTATAGTATTGTTACATTGTTTTTCAATGCGCATTCTATTAGACGTTCATCTATATGGGATACATGACCCATCTATATATTACAAGGACAGGTCTAGCATCACCGATTTCATTCATGAAGCTTTTCTTAAAATAGTTCAAAAAAATTTCAAATGCCATCCATCCGTTAGCTGTGGCGGCATATGTAGTTCCTCGAAAATCTTTTCCTTCAGGCGCAACCCATCCATCCCAAATATTTTTACCTTTAAAAACTATTAATGGGGGCGCCTTATGTCCTGCTGCATTTGCGGCCATTAGAACGGTTATATTATCTCTTCTACCTCCTGCTGTCGTTCTGGAAGAAGCAGTTCCCTTCTTTTCCACAATTTTTACCTTAGGGGTCAAGACAAAATTCTGCTTCATCCAAATTCCAAATAAATTGTGGTTTATCTTTTAAATCTAAGTCATTTAGAGTCTTCTCTAATAACTGAAAATATTCGCCAATAATAAACGGGTCCATACACTTTTTGCGGGAAAATTCAACCGACTGGGGTTTTTTAATAGATAAACCATGCCGCTTTGTAAATCCTAGGAACCAGTCTTCGCCGGGCACACCATTTTAAAAGGGAGTTTCAAGTTTATTGCGTGCGACATAATTACCTACGATGCTTAAGACTTCCATCCGACTTAAAGTCCAACCCCACTTTTCCATGGTTGTGAGTCAGTCTACTAATTGAATTTCTATCTCCAACGGAATAGCCGTACTACGGCCCTGGTGCTTTTTTGACCCCTTAGTCCTCTAATGTGATAACACCTGACCTTACAGCATTGCCAGAAGAAGAAAAATATATAAAATATCTCAGAAACAGAATATAGGACCTTTTTGCAACATTCTTCTAAATTATTCTGTTGATCCCTGGTCTTTTCTGCATAAATCCATTTGGTTGATCTGAACACTACATACCATAGGGTGCGCCAAACCTCTGGTTTTCTTTGATTACGGCTAAATTATGGGATATACAAAAAAATGTTTTTTACAAAATTAATGTATATCGAAGCCGTCTATAATTTAAAATTATTTTCGATTATACAGGGTTAGTCAGAATGACGGTACAAACCAAAGTTGTGTTTTTTTAAATGGAACACCCTGTATATTAAATCATTTTTAAATATATTTTTTAAAAATATTAAGAATTTATATACGGTATTATAGGCCTAAAATTAACAATTTTCGAAATATGTACACTTTTATTGAGAAAAATGGTAATATTCAAGGGGCTGTGAACTAGGCTTTTAAGGTAATAAAAATTTAAGTGACATGTCAAAGTTTTTTTAGTATACTGTTATTTTTAAATAAATTAACATATTTGACATATAGCCATAAAATATATAGTGTGATCACTATTTGCAAATACAAAATTTTCTCATTTTTTTTAAATGGGATACCCTGTATATTAGTATTGCCTTTTGTAGTAAATATTGCAACCTTTCTTTTGGTATAAGGTTGTATATACCTAGTATGTTTCGTTTTGTAGATATTTAAAAAAAACTATAGATTTTACGTTTTTGCGGATTTTTTATTAAAAAATTTTTTTGCAAAAAAAATAATTATAATCTGGTTTTAGAAACATACATTAAAATATCAAATATGAAAATAAAAACGTAATTAAAGATTAAAATAAATCGTATACCTACTAGTACAATTCAATTGAATTTAATAACTTAAAATTATTTTACAAAAAATATTTTACCATACTAATGAATGCATAAATTAGTTACGAAATTAAATAAACAACCAAATTTGATATCTACCCTAGTAATTTTTCTACCACAGCAACTTTCCTGTACCAAATTAAGTGTAAGTTATATTGTATTTACGAGTAAGCTCAGTTAAACTTTTAATTTACCTTTTTTTACTTACATCTTGAGAACATAATAATTATAAAGTATGCTTTGAAACCAATGAATGTTAAATGTATCAGCCAAATTATTTATTAAAATAAATAGTATTAAAAGGTGAACAATAGCTGGTAATACTTTTGTAGTTGATATTTTTGTAACAATTTTTTTATATTTTAAATTTTAATTTTTCAACCGAACAATTGGTGGATATGACATTTTTGTTTTGGGCGAAACCATTAGAAATTATTACCAGCTTTTTTGTGACACGACTGTACATAGATACTATTTACTTCATAATATACTTCTATAACGTTCATTTGTTTCAAAGCATACTTTATATGTTCTCAAGATGTAGGTAAATTAAAAAGTTATTAACTGATCTTACTCGTAAATACAATTTAAATAACAAAAGTAGATACCTACAATAAAGTTACTAGGGTAGAAAAATTTCTAGGGTAAATTTTAAAATTGGTTGCTTAATTTTTAATAATTAATTTATCCATATTAATTCCTTATTAGTATGGTAAAATATTGTTTGTAACATAATTTTAAAGTTATTAAATTCAATTAAGTTGCACTTGCATACGTTTTATTTTAATCTTTAATTACGTTTTTATTTTCATCTTTGATATTTTAGTGTATGTTTCTAAAATCAAATTATATTTTTTTGCAAAAAAAATTAATTAAAATTATCGCGGATGTAAAATATCAGCGAAACGTAAAATCTATAGTTCTTTTTTTAAATATTTACAAAACCAAACATGCTATGTACATACAACCTTATACTAAAAGAAAGGTTGTAATATTTACTACAAAATGCAATACTAATATACAGGGTATTCCATTAAAAAAAATGAGAAAATTTTGTATTTGAAAATAGTGATCACACTGTATATTTTATGGCTATAATTAAAAGATATTAAATTATTTAAAAATGACACTATATTATAAAAACTTTGACCTACCACTTAAATTTTTATTACCTTTGAAACATAATCCACAGCCCTATAAATATTACCACAGCCCTATAAATATTATTATAATAAAAATATAAATATTTCGAAAATTATTAACTTTAGGCCTATAAGACCTTATACAAATTTTTCATATTTTTAAAAACTATATTTAAAAATGATTTAATATATAGGGTGTTCCATTTAAAAAAACAAAACTTTGGTTAGTAACGTCGTTCTGACTCACCCTGTATAATCGAAAATAATTTTAAATTATAGACGGTTTTAAAATACATTAGTTTTGTTAAAAACATTTTTTTATATATCCCATAGTTTAGCCGTAATCAAAGAAAACCAGAGGTTTGGCGCACCCTGTACATATTTTCATTTTCAATTTCATGTATACAAAAATTATGTACACCACTAGTTTTATCACAATACTGTTGATATTTATTTTAAATATATTCTCTGTATACGCTCTGAGCTTCGCTGGTAAAAAGTAATCAAATATTTGATTACACAATATTGTAATCGATTTTTTCAAGATTTTGCTAATAGTCCAGTCGGGTTAGACGAATAACAGGCCTAACCTTGCATTATAAGCTGCCCCAAATTTTATTTTTTTAATCTTTAGGGGGGTCAAGAGTAGTGTAAATTTAAAATCTCGACTGAATTCCGCCATTGCGTTAGCCGCCATCTTGATTTGAAACGAGAACCTTTTTTGCTCAATATCTCCGCCATTTTCAACTTTTCGACAAAAAGTATAACAACCAAAATTGTTGAAAATGTAATTTTCTATCATTTCTCTTTTTACAATTTTTTCGTGCCATCGATATTTTCCGAGTTCTAGCGGAAAATATATATATATATATAACAGCGCTAACAGGCCTTATAGGCCTACGGCTTCTAAATTCTGGATAATATTTCTCCATTCTGTTCGGTCCTCTGCACTCTTTCTCCAGTCCTTCACCCCGATTTCTTCCAAATCCCTCTCTGCAGCCTCTAACCATCTCTTCCTTGGTCGACCTCGTCTCCTTTTTCCCAATGCTCTGTCATTCAATATTCGTTTGACGTTTCTAGTTTCTGGCATTCGAGTAATATGTCCCAGCCATCTAACTCTTTGGGCTCGTATTTTTGTCGTTATTTTTGGTCTCCCATACATCCTCATTACTTCTTCATTTGTTCGTCTCCTCCAGGTTTTCTCCGCTATCTGTATACCTCCAAAAATTTTTCTCAGGATCTTCCTTTCCCATATCTGTATCTTCTTCTCCTCTTGTTGATTCATTACCCACGTTTCGCTCGCATACAACACTGTGGGCCGTATTATCGTTTCATACATTCTGATTTTCGCGTTTATTGATACATTTTTTGCTTTTAATATCGTGTTTAAGGCACCCACAACTCGACTTCCCTTCAATAATCTTTTATCTATTTCTTTTTCTTCCCTTCCAGTACTGGTTACAGTCACTCCCAGGTATTCGAATTCTGCTACTTCCTTAAATTTATATTCATCTCCTTCTCCTTTCATTTTTATATAGTTATCCTCTTTATTTATATCTCCTTTCATTACCATGTATTGTGTTTTTCCTTGGTTGATTCTTAATCCATACCTTTTTGCTTCCGCTTCGAACTTTTGGAATATTTTTTGGAGATGTTCCTTTGTTCTTGTTAGGATGACTAGATCATCAGCGTAAGCTATAAACTGCTGTCTGTTGTTAAATATGGTACCGCTTGTATTAATTTTTATCCTTCTTACTATGTGTTCTAGTACCAAGTTAAATAAGTCTGTAGATAGAGGGTCACCCTGTTTCAGTCCTTTATTCACTGTGAATTGTTTTGAAAAATTTCCTTCCAGTGTTATCCTGTTTTTTGTATTGTTGAGCGTCATTCTCACTAATTTAACCAGCTTTCCTGAAATACCCAAGGATCTCATTGCTTCATATAGCATATCTCGGTCTACTGAGTCGTAAGCCTGTTTAAAGTCAATGAACAACATGTGTAGTCCCAAATTTTGTTCGTAGCTGTTGTTCTGTATTAGTTTTAATAAACATATTTGATCTGTTGTTGATCTTCCTGGTCTAAAACCTCCTTGGTATTCTCCAATGATCTTATTTACCTCCTTTTGCAATCTATTTCGGATGATTTTTGCAAGTATTTTATAGGCCACTTCTAATAGCGATATTCCTCTATAATTTTCGCAACTTGTTTCATCACCTTTTTTGTAGATTGGACAGATGAGTGCATTGTTCCATTGTTGCGGCATTTCCTCTTTTTGCCAGACTGTTAATATTAGTCGGAAAATTTTTTCTTGCAGCTTTTCTCCTCCTACTTTAAAAATCTCTGCCGGAATTCCGCTTTCTCCTGCGCTTTTGTTATTTTTTTGCTTCAATATTGCTTCTTTTACTTCTTGTAGTGTAGGTTCTTCTTCACGTTGTTGTTCTGTGTTATCCTGTTCATGTTGTTTTATTTCCTGGGGTTCTGCTTGTTTATTTTCATTTAATAGTTCTTCAAAATACTCCGCCCATCTGTTCAATTTTTCTGTTGTTTCTCCTAAAAGCACACCGTCTTTACCTCTACAATAACTTGTTTTACTCTTTGCAGTTCCTCGAGATTTTTTTACTTCTTGGTAGAAATTTCTTATTTCCTTGTTTACGTATGATTCTTCTATTGTTTTCAACTGTTTGTCAAGATGTTCTCTTTTCTTTTTTCTGCAGATTTGTTTTACTTCTCTTCTTGCCATTTTATATTTTTCTGTAGTATCCTGTGTATTATTTTTGTCTTTTTCTATTTTTGCTTTATTTCTACGTATCAATGCTATTTTACAATCCTCGTCAAACCAGTCTCTTCGTTTCTCTGCTTGTGCTTTTCCTAGACATAGTTCCGTTGCTTCTGTCATCGCTATCTGTATATTCCTCCATTCTTCATCAATATCTTCTGCGGTGGGGTAACGAAGTCTTTTATTTATCTCTGCCACAAATTTGTTTGCCGTTTTTTCTTCTTTAAGTAATTCTATCTTGTATGTTAATCTTTCTTTTGCTGTTCTTGGGTTTCTTGGCAGCTCTTGTTTAAGTTTGGCTATCGTTAGAATATGATCGCTATTGGTATCTGCCCCTCTGTAGCTTCTGGAATCGGTAATTGCTCTGATATGTTTACTTTCTATTAATACGTGGTCTATCTGGTTTTTTGTCCTTCCATCTGGAGATATCCAAGTTATCTTATGAATATCCTTATGGTCAAATCTTGTGCTTACAATTTTCATTTTATTTTCTGTTGCAAATTCAATTAATTTTTTCCCATTTTCATTTGATTCCTTATGCAAACTTTTTCCACCCGTTATACTTCTGTAAATCTCTTCTCTTCCTATTTTGGCATTCATATCTCCTACGATTATCTTTATGTCATATTTCTGAATTTTATCCATCAAATTACTTAGCTTCTCATAGAACTCTGTCTTGGTTTCTAGGTCTTTTTCTTCAGTGGGGGCATGTGCATTAATGATGCTAATTTTTCTGTACTTTCCTCTTATTCTTAAATAACATATTCTATCTGATATTGCTTGGAAGTCTATAACTAATTTACTTATTTTTTCTGTCACCATAAATCCAACTCCAAAATATCTGTTTGTCCCGCCACTCTTAAAAAAGGTTCTTTTTCCTATTTTGACTATTTCAGTTCCCAACTGTTTTGTTTCTTGTAAGGCCAGGATGTCTACTTTGTAATTCTCCATAATATTATCTAAATTTTTTAAGGCACCCTCTTCGTACGTACTTCGTACATTCCAGGTTCCAATTTTTATTATTTCCTCATGTTTTTCTTTATTTGTATCGTTTTTTCCCTCATTTTCCAAAGTCGTTATTCCTTTTTTTGCCATGTCAATACCATATTTCAGCCGCTGTTCTTCGTTTCTTAGTTTTTTGAATTTTCTATCAGCTGTTCTCTCTCCTCGTCCCATATCCAGATTTTGCCATTTACCAGCTGTTATTAACTGATCTTACTCGTAAATACAATTTAAATAACAAAAGTAGATACCTACAATAAAGTTACTAGGGTAGAAAAATTTCTAGGGTAAATTTTAAAATTGGTTGCTTAATTTTTAATAATTAATTTATCCATATTAATTCCTTATTAGTATGGTAAAATATTGTTTGTAACATAATTTTAAAGTTATTAAATTCAATTAAGTTGCACTTGCATACGTTTTATTTTAATCTTTAATTACGTTTTTATTTTCATCTTTGATATTTTAGTGTATGTTTCTAAAATCAAATTATATTTTTTTGCAAAAAAAATTAATTAAAATTATCGCGGATGTAAAATATCAGCGAAACGTAAAATCTATAGTTCTTTTTTTAAATATTTACAAAACCAAACATGCTATGTACATACAACCTTATACTAAAAGAAAGGTTGTAATATTTACTACAAAATGCAATACTAATATACAGGGTATTCCATTAAAAAAAATGAGAAAATTTTGTATTTGAAAATAGTGATCACACTGTATATTTTATGGCTATAATTAAAAGATATTAAATTATTTAAAAATGACACTATATTATAAAAACTTTGACCTACCACTTAAATTTTTATTACCTTTGAAACATAATCCACAGCCCTATAAATATTACCACAGCCCTATAAATATTATTATAATAAAAATATAAATATTTCGAAAATTATTAACTTTAGGCCTATAAGACCTTATACAAATTTTTCATATTTTTAAAAACTATATTTAAAAATGATTTAATATATAGGGTGTTCCATTTAAAAAAACAAAACTTTGGTTAGTAACGTCGTTCTGACTCACCCTGTATAATCGAAAATAATTTTAAATTATAGACGGTTTTAAAATACATTAGTTTTGTTAAAAACATTTTTTTATATATCCCATAGTTTAGCCGTAATCAAAGAAAACCAGAGGTTTGGCGCACCCTGTACATATTTTCATTTTCAATTTCATGTATACAAAAATTATGTACACCACTAGTTTTATCACAATACTGTTGATATTTATTTTAAATATATTCTCTGTATACGCTCTGAGCTTCGCTGGTAAAAAGTAATCAAATATTTGATTACACAATATTGTAATCGATTTTTTCAAGATTTTGCTAATAGTCCAGTCGGGTTAGACGAATAACAGGCCTAACCTTGCATTATAAGCTGCCCCAAATTTTATTTTTTTAATCTTTAGGGGGGTCAAGAGTAGTGTAAATTTAAAATCTCGACTGAATTCCGCCATTGCGTTAGCCGCCATCTTGATTTGAAACGAGAACCTTTTTTGCTCAATATCTCCGCCATTTTCAACTTTTCGACAAAAAGTATAACAACCAAAATTGTTGAAAATGTAATTTTCTATCATTTCTCTTTTTACAATTTTTTCGTGCCATCGATATTTTCCGAGTTCTAGCGGAAAATAGTGACATTTATATACAAATAGAGCATAATTATTGAATTATCTCGTTTATTGTTAGTTTTACGACAAAAATGTTCCTATACAAAAATAGAGAGAATTGAATTCCACACAATTTTAGTCTCTTTCATATTTTTTTGCTAAAGTTAATATTTAAGGTAGTATGTATGAGATAATGGTGCGAGCGTAAGACCTGATTGATTTTGTAGCAATTGTTTTTGTTCAATATCTACGCCATTTTCAACTTAAATTGTTCCAAATATGATTTCCTACAATTTCTTTTTAACAATTTTTTTCATGCAGTTGATATTTTCCGAGTTAAGTGGGAAAATAGTAAAAAGTGGTGGGGGGAGCATAATTACTGAATTGAATCTTTTTTCCGAGCTTCCCCAAATTTTATAATTATATCCTTTAGGGGAGATCAATAGTAGTGTATATTTAAAATCTCGACTGAATTCCGCGGTTGAATTAGCCGCCAAATTGATTTTAAAGGAGAACCGTTGTTGCTTAATATCTCCGCCATTTTCAACTTTTCGACAAAAACGGTAGGAACTAAAATTGTTGGAAACGCAATTTCCTACAATTTTTTTCCATAATTTTTTATGTGATCAATATTCTCCGAGTTAAGGAGGAAAATAGTGGAAGCGGAGGGGAAGCATAATTATTGAATTGTCTCATTTATTATTAACTTTACGACATAATTGTACATAAACAAAAATAAAGAGAATTATATTTTATACAATTTTTTTTTAAACTTCCAATGAAACACCAACCAAACTAAGTACACAAAAGACATAAATAATAACTTAATATGCATTAAGTTCACTTAATTTTATTAACTAGCGTGTTTTATTGGTTGAATTTGTCTGTCGATAATTAAGTTTCATGTCAGCTAACATATTTTAATATTTCAACAATTTTTTTTTAATTTTGAACCCCGTTGGGGGGAATTTTTCCATTCCCCCCTCTTAGACCCGCCACTGGTTCTCTCGAAAAATTGTAGTAAATCGTAATTGCAACAATTTCAGTCCTTACACTTTTTGTCGAAAAGTTGAAAATGGGGAAGATAGTGAAAAAAACAATTGCTTTAAAATCAATCGGGTTACGCTCGCGCCTTTACCGCATAGTACTATCTTATATATTGATTTATATATTTTTTTTATATATATTTTATATATTTATTTTGATCAATAAATCAATACTTATGCTTTAACTGTCACTGTTTTTCCCCATAACTCGGAAAATATGGACCGCACGAAAAAAATTATAATAAACGAAATTATAGAAAATCGCATTTTCAACAATTTAAGTTTGTATATTTTTTGTCGAAAAGTTGAAAATGGCGGAGATATTGAACAAAAACGGTTCTAGTTTAAACTCAAGATGGCGGCTAACGCAACGGTCAAATTCAGTCGAGATTTTAAATTTATACTACTATTGACTCCCCCTAAAGATAAGAAAAATAAAATTTGGGGCAGCTCCTAATGCAAGGTCAAATGGTATCCTGACTGGGCTATAATCATTTTGACGTTTTATTGATAATTTCTTGCTTCGGATACTTTCACGCTTAGGCAAGGTCCGAAAAATAGCGTCAGGCGGAGCAGTTCGGGTCGGTAGTGGTCTATCTATCTCTCTCTCTACCGGCGCTCGGCTTTCTGTGTCACTGTCGTTCCATTACTCCCCACCTCTTGGTAGATACGCTCACACTCACACGACAGACAAAGATAGCTAGACCACTGTACCACAGAATAAGGAACAAGCAGAAGGCCCACTCTCTTTGGCGGGAGAAGTACGCGCAACTCGTTTGCGTCTGAGGAATCGGGGTCCGGACAAATAATCCCCGGACAAAAAATCCCCACAAAATTATCCTCCGACAAAAAATCCCCACAAATTATCCCCGGACAAAAAATCCCCACAAAAAATCCCAGACAGATAATCCCCACACATTTTTTTGGACAAAATATCCCCACAAAAAATCCCGGACAAAAAATCCCCAAAAAATATTTTTGTTGAATAAAGTTGTCGAATGAATGCTTATAATCCAAGGATGGTACTAAAGATGAGAAATTTAGACTGTCTGTCCGTCGGTACGTCCGACCGCGCATATAACTAATCCGTCATTATGCCAGGTAGAATGACAAATGAGGTGTCGAATGAACGGTAATAATCCAACGATGGTACTAAAGATGAGTAATTTGGCCCGTCGGTCTACCTGACCGCGAATATAACTCCTCCGTCACTGTACCAGGTAGAATGACAAATAAGGTGTCGAATGAAAGCTTATAACCAAGGATGGTACTAAAGGTGAGAAATTTGACCAAAGCTGTCTGTCCATCGGTCCGTCCGACCGTGAATGTAACTACTCCGTCATTACGCCAGGCAGAATGACAGATGAGGTTACGAATGAACGGTTATAATCCAACGATAGTACTAAAGATTCACGCACGCATTTCGTTTCCGAAAGTTGCACTTTCCTGCACGGCGTGCGTGAAAGTAAATTTCCCCGCACGGCGTGCGGGAAAGTAAAATACCTTGTAATATGGCATTATAATATATTATAATACATGCAATAAACTAATATTTAGATAATATTTACTAATTTATTTCAAATTTATCTTATTGTGTTCATGTTTTAATGAAATTAGCGCGATTATTTCATTCATAGGAGATTCTGACCAATAGAAAGCTACAGAAATCTAAATGAAACTGATAATTTTTGATAATATCCCGTCGTCAAGTATATTACGTCAGATGCCCTTCGTTGCTATGAAAAAATACATTCAGTGACATTAATGACAATTAATGTTGTAAAAATGATAAAAGTGATGACTTTCAACCGCAAATATTTATAACAACTGTGTGTTTAATTGTACTAATTTATACTTACATAAATAAATTACAATAAAATTTTGGTTTTGAACAGTTTTATTTATGAAATAATCGCAACAAATTGCACTCGATCTCTAAAATTAATATTGTAACAAGAATTATACTTGGCAACCCTGCCGACCGAGTGACAGAGGTTCTCCCAACGGCTGACGGCTGACACGGCGGAGACTGCTTCAAGAGTGCCTGATTGTACTCCAAGCCATTGAACTATTAGTTTTAATAATGTAGTTTGTTTCTATTTCTTTCGGTGATTATACCGCTCACAGTAAAGTTTGTGCTTATTATTATTCAACCCCGATGTGCAAGGTGCTTCCCATTATTTACAGCTGAAGTTCGAGTACGAGCAAAAACCCTATAATATATCCTAACTCTCACACCCTAAACCCTCATCCCCTTATATTGGCGTCCCAACTTTGTGGCTAGGAATTATAGACATTGTTTCGTAAGTGTTAAAGTGCTTTTTAATACCAGAATTTCGCTGTAAGTAGTATTTTAAAATCAATAACCCTACTTTTTCATATCGTGGCGTGGCATGTATTTTGCGCCGATTTTCATGTTTCACCGGTATATATCGATTTTGCATGCACGATCTGAGTACGGGGAATCGATTTCGTATTTCGATTATTCGAATTGATGTTCGCTTGCTTGTCGTTCTGCGCGGTGTTGCCTATGTCTAACACTGTTTCGTAGCTCTTCAAACTTTTTCAACATTTTGTTGCCAAATTTAAAATTTTACCGAATTTGCTCGGATTTTAAATTAAAATATAATTATATAACTCTTTTCAATAAAATAACTTTATTGCATATAATTGTATAACTTTTCAATAAAATAACTTTATTGCATATAATTATATAACTTTTCAATAAAATAACTTTATTGCATTTAATTATAAAACCTTTTCAATAAAATAACTTTATTGCATATAATTATAAAACCTTTTCAATAAAATAACTTTATTGCATATAATTATAAAACCTTTTCAATAAAATAACTTTATTGCATATAATTATATAACTTCAATAAAATAACTTTATTGCATATAATTATATACTTACCTTTTTCAATAAAATCACTTTTATTGCCTGTGTCTGTTACATATTTAGTAATATTTGGTTATCTGCTATACTTTGTACAATGTCAAAAGGTAATTCAAAAAATCCTAGAGCAGGAGAATGTTCTGCTCCCGCTATGGTAACAATGTCACAAGATCAATTCGATTCATTGCTTTCGGTACTTGCTAATTCTAACAAACAAGTATCTGAAGATATTCTGGTACAAATCAGAGACCTTAATAGAACTCCTACACATACGTCAGGAGGAAACTTCGTTAAGTGTACTGCTCGCTTTGATGGTACTGTTAACGCTGATGTTGAAGCTTTTCTCGACAATGTGATCACTTTTAAGGACTGTTCCCAAATAAGTGATGAAAATGCTCTTCGTGGTTTATCCATGCTTCTTAATGGCAGTGCTGCTACATGGTGGCAAGGTGTCAAAAATACCATTCTCACATGGGAAGACGCTGTACAAGCCTTGAGAGATGCCTATTCGAGAAAACTTCCTCCTCATTTGATATTTCGAGAATTATTCTCGCGTGAACAAAATTCTAAGGAACCTACCGAACTGTTTGTTTCTCGTATTCGAGCTTTGCTCGCACAATTACCTTATACCCTAACCGAAGAGGTTCAGTTGGATATGGTTTATGGCTTAATGGCGCGTAAAATACGAAAAAGGTTACCAAGGAATAAATTTCGAGACTTTAAGGAACTTTTAAGGGAATCTCGAGAAATCGAAGCATCCTTAAAGGAAGGTTTAGTTGCTACCGACTCTAATCAACGACAAAAACCTCAATCGAATGAAGAAAAGGATTCTGTCAAACCAAAATTCAGACCAAAGTGTACATTTTGTAAAATTTTTGGCCATACTCAGCCAGAATGCAGAAAATTTAAGCAATCTAATTCTAATGATTCAGTTAGCACCTCTGTACCTCCTAGTCGTCCAAATACAAATCCTAGCACTTCAAATGTACCTTCTCAACGTTCTTCCAGTGTAGTTTGTTACGGTTGCAATACTCCTGGTTATGTTCGCACAAATTGTCCTAACTGTAAAATTTCTGTTAATCCTGTTACCACAGAAGCAGCTTCTTCTGTAGAGCTTCTTTTAGCAGAAACTAACAATTTGAATAATCGTCCCCTCTTACCAATAAATGTCTTAGGTTTGAGTGGTTGCGCATATGTTGATACTGGAGCTAAATGTACTATAGCTGGAATTAGACTTTACAATCATTTTTTAAACAAAGGTCTACACTATATTTCCAAGGAAATGAGTTTAGTGCTCGCTGACGGTATAAGCCGCACGGTAACAGCTCATATTTTTGAGTGTTTGGTTCTCCTATTAGATAGATCCATACCTACAACTTTTGTGGCATTTCCTGAACACACATCAGCTAAAACTCTTCTTGGCATAGACTTCTTAAAAAATGCTGATATTATTATTAATATCTCTCAAATGAAATTCTCATTTGCTGATTCTCCTGATATTCAACATAAACTATTACGGGAACCTAACTCCTGCAATGCTTCAATTAATCTTCTTGAACTTACTTTACGACAGGACGAAGCTTCACAGTTAAATACTTCTGAGCGTAGTACTTTACAATGCTTGATAAATCAGTACGGTGACGTTTTTATGGAACATAATGAACCTACACCATTTGCTGAGCATTGTATTAATTTAACCAGTGATATTCCAATCGCTGTGCCCCCTTATAGGACAACACCTCAGAAAGCAGAGGTACTCAAAAATGAAATCCATTATTTATTGGAAATGGAAATCATTGATGAAAGCGACTCAGCTTATGCTGCACCAACTGTACTCGTTCCTAAAAAAGACGGTACCTTTCGCATGTGCGTTGATTACAGACGCCTCAACGAAATAACTGTACCAGATAGATATCCTCTACCGAGGATGGACGATCTGTTGCATGCCACCACACAGACACTATTTATGACAACACTAGATCTGAAAAGCGGCTACCATCAAATAAGTGTTCGTCCATCAGATCGAGATAAAACTTCTTTTATTACCCCTTTTGGTATTTTTAGATTTAATCGTATGCCTTTTGGTCTACGAAACGCGCCTGCTACTTTTCAAAGGCTTATTGACCGTTTTCGTAGCGGATTACCAGGTATTACTATTTTGGCATATTTAGATGATATTATTATTTTATCTAGCTCATTTGAAAATCATATCAATGATCTAGCTAGTGTGTTTCAAAGATTACAAGTATTCAAACTGTGTGTAAATAGAGCAAAATGTACTTTTGTGCGCTCTTCAGTAAAGTATTTAGGGCACCTTCTTACGCCCAATGGGATCGCTCCTGATCCAGGGAAGATATCAGCAATTGCTGAAATGCCTATTCCACGCAATGCTAAACATGTTTTGTCATTTTTGCAAACTTGTAGTTGGTTTCGACGTTTTGTGCCAAACTTCGCAGGTATATCCAAACCTCTTTCGGATCTAACTAAGAAGAATGTAGCATTTGTTTGGGGACCGGCACAAAACCAGGCCTATGAAACTCTTAAGAGATTGCTTACGCAAGCTCCCATTCTGCAGCAAGCAACTTTTACAGATACTTTTGTAATTAAAACAGACGCAAGTTCATATGCACTTGGCGCATGTCTCCTCCAGGGGGAGGAAGAAAATGAAAAGCCGATAGAGTATGCAAGTCGCTTACTCACAGCGGCTGAACGTAACTATAGTACGACAGAGCGAGAAGCTTTAGCTATAGTATATGCAATTAATAAATTCAAGGGTTACATAGAAAGTTCGCCTATTATTGTCAAAACAAATCATCAACCGCTAAAATGGTTGATGTCACTAAAATCTCCTACTGGCCGACTTGCTAGATGGGCATTAGAAGTGCAAAGTTACGACTTACGAATCGAATATGTTCCTGGACGGACGAATCGAATCGCCGATATGTTATCAAGGCCTATCTGTGGTCCAGACACGAAAGATATTTGTGACCTCTGTACTATCGCAATGGATGTACCAACGATAAGCAATAAAAAACTTAGAGAGGAACAGTTGACTGATTCACAGCTTAAAATAATTATTGATTGCCTTGAATCTGAAGAACCTGAATTAGTAGACATCAACCGATATACTGATCGCGGATATGTCATGAATCAAGGAGTCTTGTATCGGTATAATCAGGACCTTGAATGTGAGGATGCTCAGTTAGTAGTGCCTCAAAATAAAGTAGCTGAGGTTTTGAAAGAGTGCCATGACATGCCCATTGCAGGACATTATGGTGTCGAAAAGACAATCCAAAGAATTGCTCTTCGTTATTACTGGCCTACCATTAGGCGAGATGTTGTAAAGCATATAAAGAAATGCATCGACTGCCAAAGGTATAAACCTTTGAATCTAAAACCAGCAGGTCTAATTCAAACTCCTGTGTTGGCACAACGCTTTGAATGCGTTGCAATTGATTTAGTGGGTCCACTACCTGTGACTGAAAAGGGAAACAGATGGATTTTTGCAGTGGAAGATACTTCCACGAAATGGATAGAAATATTCCCGTTAAAACAAGCTACTGCGGAGGAGTGCACAAAAGTACTAATAAGTGAAATTTGTTTACGATACGGCACCCCTCGTAGAATAATAAGTGACAACGGACCTCAATTCGTTAGTAAAATAATGCAGCAGTTTACATACTGCCTAGGTATTCAGCAATCACTCATTCCTGTTTATCACCCTGCCTCAAATCCGGAGGAACGTAAAAATCGAGATCTTAAGATTCAGATTTCCATTTTAGTTCAAAGAGACCATACTAAATGGGATGAAGTGCTACCCAGTATACGTTTTTCTATGAATACCGTACCAAATTTAGCTACCGGTTATTCCCCGGCCTATTTGAACTTTGCGCGTGAGCTACGTACGCCCACAGATGTGCATAAAGACTTACGAGCTATTATCGCGAGTGAAACGGTTATTCCCGAGATAACACCTTACTTGCGCAGGCATACTGACATTTTATTAAGTGCGCGAGAAAATAATGAGTTACGCCAAGACTCTTCGAAATTGTATGCAGATAAACATTTTCGCGAAACCGTTGTGTTTAACAAGGGACAGAAAGTTCTAGTAAAGACTCACATCCTTAGTAAAAGTGATGCAGGACTGTCTTCTAAATTTGCGCCTCGTCGCGATGGCCCATACCTTATCCTTAACCAACTTTCTCCCACCTCGTACGAGTTAGCAACTCTAACGCACCCAGATGTATCGATCGGAAAATACCACGTGTCTGCTCTCCATCCCTTTTTGGAAGATGATTCCGATTCGCCTGTAACTCCTCTACATGAGTTACGTAGTAGAGGTCGACCTTCAACCACGTTGCAGAAAGATGTCGCAGCCAAAAGCAAAGGGGCTATCCCTAAACGACATCCTAAGACAACGCAGCAATCTACAGGTTCTGGTGTACCTGTAACCACAACCAGCGACTCCAGTAGTACCTCGTTGCCTACGCAGATTGATTGTTCCATACAGAGACCCAGACGTTCCAAGCGCCCTCCTAAGCGCTATCAAGATGCTCATGTATGATGCCGAGGTCTGTTCCAAGCCCTCGCTAATAACCAGTTATTCCGTTTTGTATCAGCCATACTCTACGTCTGATCCAAAGGGGGAGGATGTAACAAGAATTATACTTGGCAACCCTGCCGACCGAGTGACAGAGGTTCTCCCAACGGCTGACGGCTGACACGGCGGAGACTGCTTCAAGAGTGCCTGATTGTACTCCAAGCCATTGAACTATTAGTTTTAATAATGTAGTTTGTTTCTATTTCTTTCGGTGATTATACCGCTCACAGTAAAGTTTGTGCTTATTATTATTCAACCCCGATGTGCAAGGTGCTTCCCATTATTTACAGCTGAAGTTCGAGTACGAGCAAAAACCCTATAATATATCCTAACTCTCACACCCTAAACCCTCATCCCCTTATAATATAGAATTTTTGCCTTCGTGACTTTTTGACATAATTTCACTCGCCTTCGGCTCGTGAAATTAAAACTGTCAAAGTGTCACTCGGGAAAAATTCAATAATTTTAGAGCTCTTGTGCAATTACTACTGATAATTCGATGAAATAAAATTATTTTGACATAATATTTAAAAGTCAGATCAGTAGACAATTACAATGGTTTTGAATCGTCATGGAAACCAATATCGTCGTCGTGGTAACCCATTATATTGAAAGTTTGGTTTTGACAACCTTGACAAAGAATTGATTTGTGGATTTTCACTTCTAAATAAATATTGATATATGTAAATCTATTTTTTGTGGCTTTTTTTTTCAAACGTACGGCCCTAGAAAAAATATTATTCCTAACTCGTGTGGAAAGTGTCTTCCCTGCACTCGAATGCTTGCCCGAACTCCGCTATCGCGTCGTTTGGGTCAACGGAAGTCTCGTGCGTGAAAGTATTCACTTTCCGCACTAGTTAGGAAAATAACTATTTTCTGATGTCGATATTTTCCGAGTTATGGGGGAAAATAGTGACAGAGTTAGAGCATAACTATTGAATTGTCTCGTTAATTATGAGTTTTACGACAAAAATGTAGGTACCTATACAAAAATAGAACTTAGTAGATAGAATTAACTTTGCTTTGGTCAAATTGCCTTGGTCAAATTGCTTATCGTTAGTACCATCCTTGGATTATAAGCTTTCATTCGACACCTCATTTGTCATTCCACCTGGTACAGTGACGGAGGAGTTATATTCGCGGTCAGGCAGACCAACTTAGCAAATTGCTCATCTTTAGTACCATCGTTGGATTATAACCGTTCATTCGACACCTCATTTGTCATTCTACCTGGCATAATGACGGAATAGTTACATTCGCGGTCGGACGGACAGACGGACAGACAGCCTTAATCAAATTTATCATCCTTGGTTATTAGCTTTCATTCGACACCTTATTGTTCATTCTACCTGGTACAGTGACGGAGGAGTTATATTCGCGGTCAGGTAGACCGATTTACCAAATTGCTCATCTTTAGTACCATCGTTGGATTATAACCGTTCATTCCACACCTCATTTGTCATTCTACCTGGCATAATGACGGAGTAGTTACATTCGCGGTCGGACGGACAGATAGACAGACAGCCTTAGTCAAATTTATCATCTTTAGTACCATCCTTGGTTATAAACTTTTATTCGACACCATATTTGTCATTCTACCTGGTATAATGACGGAGGAGTTACATTCGCGGTCAGGCAGGCCGGCGGACCAAATTGCTCATCTTTAGTACCATCGTTGGATTATAACCGTTCATTCGACACCTCATTTGTCATTCTACCTGGTGTAATGACGGAGTAGTTACATTCGCGGTCGGACGGACAGATGGACAGACAGCCTTGGTCAAATTTATCATATCATTTTTAGTACCATCCTTGGTTATAAGCTTTCATTCGACACCTTATTTGTCATTCTACCTGGTATAATGACGGAGGAGTTATATTCGCGGTCAGGCAGACCGACGGACCAAATTGCTCATCTTTAGTACCATCGTTGGATTATAACCGTTTATTCGATACCTCATTTGTCATTCTACCTGGCATAATGACGGAGTAGTTCAATTCGCGGTCGGACGGACAGGTGGACAGACAGCCTTGGTCAAATTTATCATCTTTAGTACCATCCTTGGTTATAAGCTTTCATTCGACACCTTATTGGTCATTCTACCTGGTACAGTGACGGAGAAGTTATATTCGCGGTCAGGAAGACCGACTTAGCAAATTGCTCATCTTTAATACCATCGTTGGATTATAACCGTTGATTCGACATCTCATTTGTCATTCTACCTGGCATAATGACGGAGTAGTTACATTCGCGGTCGGACGGACAGATGGACAGACAACCCTGGTCAAATTTCTCATCTTTAGTACCATCCTTGGTTATAAGCTTTCATTCGACACCTTATTGGTCATTCTACCTGGTACAGTGACGGAGGAGTTATATTCGCGGTCAGGCAGACCGACTTACCAAATTGCTCATCTTTAGTACCATCGTTGGATTATAACCGTTCATTCGACACCTCATTTGTTATTCTACCTGGCATAATGACGGAGTAGTTATATTCGCGGTCGGACGTACCGATGGACAGACAGTCTAAATTTCTCATCTTTAGTACCATCCTTGGATTATAAGCATTCATTTGACAACTTTATTCGGCAAAATTATTTCTTGGGGATTTTTGGTCCGTGATTTTTTGTGGGGATATTTTGTCCAAAAAAATTTGTGGGGATTATCTGTCCGGGATTTTTTGTCCGGGGATTATTTGTCCGGCGATTATTTGTGGGGACTATTTGCGGGGATTTTTTGTGGGGATTTTTTGTCCGGGGATAATTTGTGGGGATTTTTTGTCCGGGATTATTTGTCCGGGGATTATTTGTCCTAGCTTCGAGGAATCGGCCATTTGTCGAGAGGAAGCAGTGCTGTTCAATGGAATTTCACCTCGTGTGCATTAGAAAGTTCAGTGGTAGCGTGTATTGTGTATTCACTGTCATTAATTTGTGTTGTGTCACGTTGTGTTGTTATTGTGGAGTTATCGTGTGCTATACATAAATAAATATTATATTATATACATATATTATTAATAATCTAATATAATTATTATTAATAATATTTATATTTTTAATAATTATTGTAAATTGTTTATCTAATTTTAGGCAAGATGGGCAAGTCACATCTAGTATGTGCAGCAATAAATTACAACTGCAAAGCATATATACATAATTGCAATTTGTCTTTTTTCGGTTTTCCGAAAGAAAAGGAAAGGTAAAAAATACTGAATATAATACAGATGGCAGTTGAATTATCAAATAATTAGTATTAGATTGAAGTTTACTATTTAAATATCATGTAATAGATTTTTTCATATTTTAGTTGTGTTTATGTACTTGCAGAGCTCTAGTATGGCTGCTGGAAAGTGGTCGGAAAGACCTGCAATGTAAAATTAATAAGCTGGTGGATAGTTATAGATTATGTGGGGCTCATTTTGAGGACAAGTGTTTTAAAAATGATTTGAAAAACCGTTTGTATCCGCATGCAACACCAACAGTATTTCCATCTTTAGAAGGTCCAAGCTGGTGTCATCGAAAGAGAGCCAAAAGGAGCATAATTATGCTAAGAGTTCATTAAGTAAGTACTTAAGTTTTTTACACACACTATGATTAAAATTTGACGTCATATACAGTATGATGCAAATGAATACAGTATGGTGACTCACATAGTTGGTAAGTAGGTTTTAGGTAAATAAAGACAACCACCCGATAAGTTTTATAAAAAATTAACAGTTCCCAAGGCAACCACAAGAGTAGTCAATTGTTGCAGTTCACCAGGTGACTATATGATCTTCACAGATAATGTGTTAAAACCTAGTCTCACTAATTAATGATTCCTTTGAAAATGGTAAATTTCCAGAGTGCCTAAAGACAGCCATTATTATTCCTCTTCGTAAAGGGGGCGAAAAATCTAATGCCTGCAACTGCAAGGTTCAGTATTGGGTCCTCTACTTTTCCTTATCTTTATAAATGACATCACTAATTTAAAAATCGATGGAAAATTTTTTCTTTTTGCTGATGATACCAGTATCACTTGGAGCAACTCAACTATTGCAACTCTTCATGAAACTATAACTTCTGATATTCTTACGATAAAAACCTGGTCTGACTCTAATTTAGTCTCCTTTAACGTAGATAAAACGGTAGCATTATCATATAAAGCTGCTCTTCAACCCCTGCTTGTGAATAACAGCCAGATCTCTACCTTTGATTCGGTAAAATTTCTTGGTATTCTTTTAGACAGCAACCTCAAATGGTCCCTTCATATCGATTTGTTAAGTAAGAAACTCGCCTCAGCCTGCTATGCCATAAGATCTGTTTCGAAGGAACTCAATTTAGCATCTTCTAAAATAACATATTTTTCTTTGTTCGAGTCTCATCTTCGATATGGTCTTCCTTCTTGGGGGTCTAGTACAGCTGCCCAATTTGATGTTATTTTCAAATTACAAAAAAGAGCAATAAGATAACTGTTTGGCCTCAGAAGAACAACCCATTGCAGAAGTTACTTTAAAGATCACGAAATTTTAACCCTTCCATCTTCGTATATTTTGGAAACTGTTTGCTTAATTCGTAAACACCTGCATGTCTTTCCAGCAAGGCCTCATCATGACTACTCCACCAGAAATTCAACTTTTGACGTCTATTTACCGATCCCGTCTTCTAAGTTAGTAAAGAAATCTATATTATATTCTGCAAAAGAACTATACAACCATCTGCCATCTCCCTTTACAACTTAAATCTGCAACATCTTTCCTCAAGTTCCGTAAAATGACAAAAGCTCATTTCTCCAAAAAGTTCATATTATTCAGTACAAGAGTTTCTTAATGACTAACTAAGAAATTACAGTAATGTACAAGTAACTAAAGTATATTTATCTATATTTGGGTATCACATACAGCAGCTTAAACTTATTAGTTCCTTTGTCTGTGTTTTATTATATGTCGTATGTTCAATTTTGCAATTTATAGTAATTTTTGCAATATATTGGTTTTGTCTTTTTCTTCACTTTTTTAACTTGTTTATATTTTTTTATTGACGATTTATCTAATTTCAGAAAATTGTATTTTTTATTGTTATATATTTTTTTCTTTGTGACTCTATGTTAAGCTTTGTCCATAAAATTGTATAATTTTCAGTGAGAATAAAGCATATTTCTATTCTATCTCATTTGGAACTGACACTGACCATTTGACACCTTCGAAAGAGCTTGGGGTGTAAATAACCTAGGACAGCACCGAAGCCTGCAGACTAAGTTTCTTAATAAAATATTTTACTTGCCTGTCTACAGAGACAGATTATTTTTATATAAAGTAGCTTCATGAATTCTAAAACGTAAGTTTTGAATTGTGACCATATTAAAATGAGAAAATAAAGCGTTTATACCGAAGTTAATTCCTTTTTACTGATAGTGTACTGTATGTATAGAGAATCCAGAGGAGTAGAATACAAGGGCCCATAAAAGTCTCATGATCGCCGTGTTAATGTTTGCGATATTGTGTAGAGTTTGTTTCGCTGTTGGCACTTGGAAATGAGTTCAATATTTTATCATCAATATGATGGTAGCCCTTAGAATAGGACTACCGATAGTTGATAAGATACTCTACACGCTGCACTATGCATATAACCAAATTTTAATTGCAAAGGACAAGGAATATATAAAATGGGGTCTGGAGGTGAATGTTAAAAAACACAATATCTATGCGTAGGAAGGGAAGAAGAAGGAAAGAACCTGAACCTGGAACAGAAGATAATTACAAGCTGTAATAGGGATACATATATCTGGGAATAAAACTAACTAGTGATTTTAAACATTTTACTAGTAAAATACCACATATTTCAAATTTTTTAACATTTATTAATTATTTATACTCCATTTTTATAACAATTTTTGTAAAGTTTCAATTATTTTTACTGCTTTTACCAGAACAAAATTTCCTTTTTATACAGCAGTGTTTTAACAAATAGTCTCTACATGTACAACTTCGCTGTAATTCTTAAATTTGTTTTAAATGTATATTTCAACGTCGAAGATCTGAATACATAAATACTATACTAAAATCACAATAAAGATGCATTAGAAATAAACAAACCAAAATACATTGAATGTTACAAGGAGCACTCCCAAAACATGATTTACAATATACATACATTGTAAATCCCAAATAATGATTCGGGAGTGGTCCTCGTAACATTCAACGTGTCTTGGTTTGTTTATTTCTAGTTCATTTTTATTGTGATTTTAGTATAATTGTTAATTTTCTCACCTTTCTGGATCCATCGGAAAAGTAAAAAACTTTCAGTACATTTCAAACGGGTATTTTTACAAACAGCACATAATATGCGTCCACCCCTTTTTTTCATTTATATTTACTTTACTTCTAAACTAGTCAAAAAAACTTGCAATATGGCTTTTCAACGATTCTCATTTGTTTCGAGCTTGTGTCAAGTGTCGTATAATCCGTTTATATTTATTTATTACCTAATTATGTGAAAATTTAAAATTAAAATAAACAATTTATGAATGTCATTTGTTTTTTATTTATACTAATTTTCCACTCAATTAATAAATTCAATTATCAGTTGTTTATTAATGGGATATCAAAATGTTTTATTGTATTATTTATTATATTTTAATTCAGTTCATTTCAATTATATATTTATCCAGGAATAGAAAAATTAACCAAAATTGATTCAAATTAAATTTATTTACGGCAACCAAAGACATAATAATATACAATATTTCATGTCCTACTTTTACTTGAAGAATACACATGAAATTATTTTAAATTTACTAAATTACCGTCTGAATATTTAAATTACGGTTCTGTCGTAGCTTGTCACAAATTTCTCAATCCGAACCTGTGCTTTTCCTCAATACAAATGGCGGGCGCGTACTCGCAAACATCAAAGGCGGCATCCGAGAGTGGGCCTTCTGCTTGTTTCCCCACTCTTCTATGGAGCGAATTCTGTGACTGTACTTTTAATATTGGCGTTACTGGGCCTGGGGCGTTACACCCAGAGATATGTCAAGAATAGATCTGGCTAGGGATATGCTAAACAATGCATCAGGGTGTAACGTCGATATCAAGTACGGTGGTCTAGCTATCTTTGTCTGTCGTGCGAGTGTGAGCGTATCTACCAAGAGGTGGGAGTAATGGAACGACAGTTACACAGAGGCGGCAGCCATAATATGCTAGAGAGAGAAAGCTGAGAGTAGATAGACAACCTGCGTTCTGGCACATCCCCTAAATCGCAACCCTTAAATATTAATAAATGCCAAACGGCTTAACGTAGGATGACGTGTGACGTATCGTTGGAAAGGGGATGAAAAAGGGGGTTGAATGCAGTATGTGGCGTGCGCATCGGAATATGCCAAAAGGGCATTACGTCATATCTTCTTTTCTATTGGTCCGATTTTGACGTAAGAGGGCTCGTCGGAACGGGGAGGGGGTAATGAATAAGTTGAGACAAAAAACAAAGATGGCGGCATTGCCAAAACGGCATTACAGCATATCTTCGTTGCTATTGGTCCGATTTTGACGTAGGAGGGCTCGTCAGAACGGGGAGGGAGTAACGAATAAGTTGAGACAAAAAACAAAGATGGCGGCAGTGCCAAAACGGCATTACAGCATATCTTTGTTGCTATTGGTCCGATTTTGACGTATGGGGTGTCAAATAAAAGCGGTGGTGACACAGCAGCCAACTGTCAATTCTTCTTCTTCTTTTCGTTTGTCAATTCTTCTTCTTTTCCGTATAGTGCCTAACAGAACGTGACATTCGACATCTTTGTTGTCATTGGTCCGATTTTGACGTATGGGGTGTCAAATGAAAGCGGTAACGACACAGAAGCCAACTGTCAATTCTTCTTCTGTGAAAGCGGCGGCGACACAGAAGCCAACTGTCAATTCTTCTTCTGTCAACGTTCAATATTAACTGTCAATTCTTCTTTTCCGTATAGTGCCTAACAGAACGTGACATTTGACGTATGACGTGACATTTATGTGTGACGTGGCAAAGCGCTGACATTCGACGCAGAACGTGACATTTGACGTAGATATGTGACATTCGACATCTTTGTTGTCATTGGTCCGATTTTGACGTATGGGGTGTCAAATGAAAGCGGTAATGACACAGAAGCCAACTGTCAATTCTTCTTCTGTCAACGTTCAATATTAACTATCAATTCTTCTTCTTTTCCGTATAGTGCCTAACAGAACGTGACATTTGACGTATGACGTGACATTTATATGACATTGTTCAGTTTTCCGTCCGACATTTGACGCAGAACGTGACGTAGGACGTGAATGACGTGAAATTCGACGCAGAACGTGACATTTGACGTAGATATGTGACATTCGACGTAGGACGTGAATGACGTGAAATTCGACGCAGAACGTGAATGACGTGACGTGAATGACGTGACATGTGACGTAGGACGTAAATGACGTGACGTGAATGACGTTAAGTTCGAAGCAGAACGTGACATTTGAACGTGAATGACGTGACATTCGACTTGCTATCCTCTGCTGCGCTCTGCTACCGTCTGCTAATCTCTATTACCTTCTGCTCCGCTCTGCTACACTCTGCTGACCCCTTATACCGCTCTGTGATCGTCTGTGCCTTCTGTTAGCTTGTCTCTGATGACGTCTGTACGTCTCTGGTACCCTCTGCTAGCCTCTGTTATCCTCTGTGACCCTCTGCTAGCCTCTGTTATCCTCTGTGACCCTCTGCTACCCTCTGTTACCCTCTGCTGCGCTCTGCTACCCTCTGCTGACCTCTGATAACCTCTGTTACACTCTCTAAAGTCAAAAAATAAAAGACAACATTTTATTAATATTATTTATTAACAATTATCCAAATCATTTACAACTTTATTGCTATAATACCATACATATTCATTCAAAGCTTGACTTAACAAAGTATCTGGAAAAATTCCACAAAACGCAGTTAAAGCGTGAAGTCGACTATATAAACTGTTACTCTTATGACAATTTTGCTGAATAAAGTATACAACATTTCTATAATACGAAAAAAACTGTAAATTGTCCAATAACGACACTCGTTGAGACACTAAATCAATGTTTGCTCTCAGGATCTGGCTTACATCATCATCACATAAATAATATTCGATTCCATGTTTCTCGATAGTCAGGAACTTTACATTTTCCATTACCAATTGTCTTAGTTTGCAGAAATCACCACACTCAAATTCGATTGGATCATACTCATCGGAACAGGCGGGCAAAGGTGGTATGAAAAATTCTTCCATAATTTGTATAAACATCTCAATTAGGGTAGTCCACTCGAATGTGTTTAAACTGATTCTTGTACATTTACCATGTTGGTACAGAATAATGGATGGAGAAAACTGTCGAGCTGGAGATAGACCAATTTTTATGTGAAAACATCCTATTGGATATGTAGTTTCCAATAGATAATATGGCTCATCTTTGGCAGCTTCTTCATATTTTTCCAGTACTCGATCTAATTCAGCGTCGTAGATAATTGTCTCTTCACTTTCGTATCCGCTATCTTGAGAAGCCATATTACTGCTGTTGCAACTGAATACACAAGTCGGTTGGAGAAACTCAAACTGAATGTGACGGATGGTTGCTGAGAGAATTTATACTTTTTCAATCCCCCACTCTTTGCGTGTAATTGTCAGCATTTTCTAAAAAATGTATGTCTACGTGGCGTATCGAAATATAGATCCTTAAACTACATCTGAACTAGTAATCCAGCTGTTGTGTTTGCTATCCAATCCTAACCATTTAACATACATCTTATTGCCTTTTCGTCTAAGTACTTTTTCAACCAAGTAAATGTCGGGATTTTTTGTTTTCTGTAATTCTTCTTCGTAAAACCCGCCGCTAATCGGTGTACCTTGCATGTCTTCGAGCAAATACGTTATAGGATTCGTTATCTTAACTTGTACAATTCTAAATAATTCTGTAGTCCAATTGGGCGTGTAGGCCTTTTCAAAGAAATGTTTTGCCTTTGATATACGTACAATGTCGCCAACTTTAAATCTTCGTGGACCAGCAATCTTTAAATGACTATAACTTTTGTTTAAAATGGCTTTTTCGTTGGATTTGTTGACATGAGATGGCTTGTATCCTGTTTTACTGTGCTTTGTATTGTTGTATTCCTCAGTGACTGTAGGTAGTGCATCTAGCCATTTGTATGATCCATGTAAACTGAAATACTTGTACAACTTTGCTTTCAACGTTCTAATAACTCTTTCACAAATGGCAGCCTTCTTAACCGTGTAGGTACTGTAATGATTAATTTCGTGTTTTTTCATTAAATTTTGAAATTTTCTGTTGTAAAATTCGGTTCCCTGATCAGATTGTAGGTTTTTCGGAACTCGTTGAGTATGGGCGAGAATATCCGAAAATGCCCGAGTAATTTCCTCACCTGTTTTGTTCTTTAGAGGGCGTGTCCAAACAAATTTTGAAAAACAATCAATTACAACTAGTATTAGTTTGTAATTTTTATTTTGGTGCGCATAAGGACGCATTTCAGCCAAATCCATCTGCCACAAGTCATCGATTCCTTTGATTATTGTTCGTCGACGAGGATAATTTTTTCGTGCTGGTTTATGCAACTCATACACCACCTGTTCCTTTTCTTTAGACATTTTTATAAACGACTTTCAATTGCTGTTAGGCGGGTATCTATATTCATCGAATGAAGGTTGTCTACTACATCCTGCAATGCCGCGTTCATTTCTTTTATCTTCTTTTCCATCTTCATATCGTATATCGCATGATGTGCAATGGTTTCTGCAGCCGATTTTATATTCTTATCCGTATCCTTTTTTAGTGTATTCAAATCATCTTTGAATATTTTTTGCAACTTTTGCTCGAGAAGTGGAACTGTGGTTTTATGAAGCTCTTTTCTTACTTCGTTTAGTTCCATGGTTAAATTCTTTATATCACGAGTTTTTTGCTGCAACAACTTATTTACATTATTCTCCGTATCCTTTTTTAGTGTATTCAAATCATTTTTCATTATTTTCTGCAACTTTTGCTCGAGAAGTGGAACTGTGGTTTTATGGAGCTCTTCTCTTACTTCATTTAGTCCGATGGCTAAGCCTTCTATCTCCCCAGTTTTTTTCATCAACAACTCACCATGTGTTTGAATTAATGGTGACTGTATGTTACGCAACTCATTTATTTGTGCATCGACGTATTTTTTCGTTGCAGCATCACCATTTTCTGATGGGTCCTTGACATTGCAAATTTTCACATTTTCAGCATTAATATTGTATGTGGAAATGTAACTCGCGTCACCTTTTGAGCGCTACCACCACCACCACGAGAATGATGACCGAATTTGTCGACACTCATAATGGAAATGATATTGTCATTCCCAGTTACTCTATTATATTAGCTTCTTTTAGTTCATTGATGATGGCTACAATTTCGTTGTCGAGAGATGTGTTGCCGGCGTCTTTCGAAGCCACCAAGAGTTGAAGACGCTCCACCAATTCATTTGGGTCGTCCCAGTAAATATATTCCCTAGGTGTTTCACTGTAAATCAAACGAGAGTCATCGATAAGCCCTGATCCTTTGGAGGATGCAGCTGGCGAAGGTAGCTGTGGAGACGCTGATTGAGATGATGTTGAACGAGTTGGTAAACGACTATGTGGTGGTTGCTTTAGTGCTGATGATGTAGTAGATCGAGTATTTATCTGTGACGGATTCTGTGATACCGTTAATGTAGACTGTGACAGATTCTGAACTATCGTTGATGTAGACTGTGACGGTTTCTTTGCTACCGTTGATGTAGATGCAGGTCTAAACAATGGCTTAATAATATAATGATATTTGTCTCCACTTGAACCTTTAAGGCGGCCTATTGAATTCAGATGAACTTCGGTTTTCTCTAATAACGTTTTGTATAAATTTTTATCTTCTTCATTGTAGTATTCAGGATCAGGATTATCATAGAAAATAAGGTGATATAGTCCAGGCGTCTCCTGCACCGATCCTCCTTGACCATTTTTGGCGTCATCCATAACCTCTATGGCACCGTCTTTGTTAAACTTTATTCGTCGTTTACCCCACGTCCAGCCCAACAAATCATTGTAAATAGGTCCATAGTTTTTATCGATTTTATCAGACTTCATCCAAAATTCTTTTATATACTCATGACTCATCGGAGGATATTGCTCCATATATTCGTTGAAAGCATCTTCAGAAATATTATCAGGATCAAACATTACTTGTTCGGTTTCGTTATCGTGCGATTGGTGTGTTTCTATGCTATCTTCATATTCTTCATCTTCTTCATCGTTGTTTTCAAACACATCTCCATCACTAATAAATGATACTGGTGGTGTTGGTGTACGATTTTCTGCTATATTCGGCTCTTTTTTTAGTCCTACTTCTTCCTTTTTCACATCTTCTTCTTTTTTAACTTGTCTAAACTTGTTATCGATAGCATGATGCAACGTTTTTGATGATTGCGCAATATCCTTGAGAGGTTTCGAGATTGGTTTAAAAAGTTTATTTAGTGACTCATCTTGTTCTGTCTTGCCTAATTTCAATGCCAAATATTTTTTGCGAATTGATCTAGCCAATTCGGCAATTTTCTTCTTGCGAATGGCAATGGCGACCGCATCATAAGACATCTTGTTGACGACTAAACAATACATCAACTTACAATTTTATATATTTATCAAATCCTTTGCGGTATCGGCCATTGTTAAGGGGAAAATCTTTCATAATGACCAAAGTACCATAGCGGTCTGTCGTCCAACATTCTGAACAGAGTTTTTTAAATTCATCAAACGACATGTCTGGCGATACGTGTTCATCAAATATATGCTTCAAATTTATCTCGTCCTGCTTGAATAATACAATCATGTTACAATTGTCTCTTATTAGCTGCTTCGGTATTTTTGAATATGTTTGACATAAATAAGCGGCATCAATATCTTTATGTCTGCACATGGAATAATACTCGCGAATCTTCTGTTGGCCATCACATGCAACATCGTCAAATAGAAAAATTGAGTTTGGTTGTGCTTCATCTGGACTGATAATTTCTTCATTGTCTTTGTATGGAAAGTACCCAACACCTTTGACTTGGGCTATTACATCTTGCAGTAGTTGGTATTTCGGTTGAAAGAGGGATTTCGAATAAACATAGACATTTTTGAATTTGGCGCCATTCGGATTAAATAAAAGTGATAGCATGACATTCGTTTTTCCGCACCCACTTGGACCGCAAATAATGGCTCTAAATGAGTTTGGTAGCAATTTACCATGTTTACTGACTGTCACTTTCTGGACAATGTCCAGATTATCAATTGGCAACGTCTGCTCTTGTTGAACGATCTTCATCGTGTGGCAAGTGTAGTACATAAGTACGGCAATATATTATAGATGTCATCACTTGCATGGCATCAGTCCAATGTTGGTCGTCGAAGGAGGAGGTCTCGTGAACTCTTTAATTAATAAACTGCCATTTGAGCTACATATTCCTGGCGGTTATCAGTACTGTGGACGTAAGTAACTTTGCGACAATTTTGTTGTGTTTTATAAGTAAAAAAATACGTTCTTTATAGCTGGAACAAAACTACAAAAACGTCTTGCACGTGGAGATCCAGGCATTAATCCATTAGACGCAGCTTGTAAACAACACGATATCGCTTACTCGCAACATTCATCTCTCGAAGAACGTCACAAGGCCGATAAGGAATTGGAAAATAGAGCCTGGGAGCGATTCAAGTCGAAAGACGCTAGCTTTGGTGAAAAAACTGCTGCCTTACTTGTAACCGGTGGAATGAAGACGAAAAGAAAATTGGGAATTGGATGTCAGTTACGTCGTGGAAGAAAGGGGCGTTACTCTTTCAATCGCGATGTTGTCTCAAAAATTGCAAAGTCCATGAAGAGAGGAGCATCGTTACACAATACTGCTTTGACTGCTGTACGAATTGCAAAATCCATAATCAAAAGACTTGGCGGCCGAAAAGAAATTGACGTTCCTCGCGTATTACCACTAAAATCTGGAGGTTTCCTACCACTCATACCTCTCTTTGCTGGTCTTTCGGCATTGGGGGCTTTAGCGGGTGGTGCTGCGGGGGTGGCAAAAACTGTGGTCGACGCAAAAAATGCCCAAAAGAAATTGGAAGAGGATATACGTCATAATAAGGCAATGGAACATATCGGTTCAGGCCTGTACCTACGTAAGAAACCCAGAGGCGGATTCGGCTTGTATTTGAAAAAAAACTTCCAATAAAGCTGCCCAATCGTCCGCTGTATGACTTGGACATTGCACATTACGCGAAAATACTTAACATACCACATTTTCGAGGAGTTTTCATGAATGACGCTCTGCCTAGAGACGGTCCTCGACAACGAGAATGTGCAATAGTTAACTTGGATGTGTCCGCGCATAACGGAACACATTGGGTAGCATATAGAAAGATAAACAACGACGTGGAATATTTCGATTCATTTGGTAATTTGAAGCCGACCAAAGAACTTGTGAAATATCTGGGTGCACGTGCCAGAATTTTCTACAATAATCACCAGTATCAAACTTACAATCAAATCGTTTGTGGGCATTTATGCTTAAAGTTTTTATATAATGGACAGTAGTAGATTGCTTATGTCCCATATGTTTCGCGAAAAATGTTTTACAGAATATAGTGAAGAAGAACTAAAACACATACCGCTAGAGTATATTATACGGACTGTTAGACCTTCAGAATTGTTAAGTGTATGGCATAAATTGCCTGGGGAATATCGAGGAGAATTTAACTTGCAGATACTACTTCCGTGCTTCGTACATTACAACAGACCAGATTGGAGGACTCACTGGGATGGACCACCCGATTCTCAAGCATCTTGTCATTTATGTAAACTTGCTTTAGAACAAATAAAAAATATGTGAAAAAAAATGGTGTTTATTCACCTATATATATATAAATCTATTAATCTATCGACTTGAATCAGTCATCATGTCGCAGTTGTTGAGAGTAGTTAGTACCACTTATACATTTTCATTTCAACCACCCACACCATTCGTGTTGGATCCGAAAAAAGATTACGAAATAGCTCTTCGTGCCTTCCATTCCTACAACAGTATACCAAACATTGAAAATAACAAGTTTTATTACTGCAATGACAAAAACAAATGGCAAAACTTTGCTTTTCCCGATGGATGTTATGAAATTGCCGATATTGAAGAATACATACAAAAGAAACTGGGTGCTGACAATGAGCTTAAACCAGAATCGATATTTAGTCTAAAACCTAACCACAACACGTTGCAGTGTCAAATATTTAGCAAATATAGGATTTCGTTTAAGCAACCTGATAGCCTTGGTACAGTATTGGGATTTTCTCCGGCAATACTCAATCCTGGACGGATACATACTTCGAATCTACCTGTTAGGATTATTAAAGTATCTAGCATACGCTTTGAATGTAACATTAGTACTGGAGCCTTCGACGGTAACAGACCTGCTCATACGATCTACGAATTTGTCATACAATCAAATCCTGGGTACGCAATTGACGAAACTCCTCACAATTTGTTGTATTTACCCGTTGTGTCGCAGCGTCAACTTACCAATATCACTGTCTTGGCTCTCGATCAAGAAGGACGACCTGTAAACTTTAGAGGAGAAGAGAGCACATTGGTGCTGGAACTTAGATCAAGAGGGAAATGGGACTAGTAATAAGGTCATCTACTGCTCAAAGGACACCATTAGTTGTGCAGCCGTCCAAGCGACAACATCATATTAAAAGAACACCATTAGTTGTGTCGAAGCGGAAACCTCTTACGTTCGCAAAAAAATTGTTTTTACAATCACTTGGTTTTAAACTAAAAAATTACAACAATGTATGAAAAACAAGAATGTTCAGACAACATCGTAATGCCTCCAATATTTGATATTTATCGTAAGCCAATGTTTGATGAGTCGATTCGAAAGGCCGAATACCGAACTTATGCACCATTCATCAAATCATTCAACTGTAATGATATTGTAGAATTTAGCATTAATCAAGTTGACTCGTTTTTTGCAATGAGCGAAACCTTGTTGTGCATTAAAGGATCACTCGTCGATAAAGAAGGATCTGGCGTAGTCAAACTAGCCAACAATGTGGGTGCTTTTCTTTTCGATTCGTGTACGTACAGCGAAAGCGCACGGGAGATGGAAACAGTGCGGGATCCTGGTATCGTAAGTGCTGTACGTGCCATGACGTGTTACAATCAAGAAGATTCCCATTATATGGTTATGGCGGGTTGGAATTACCCTAATGATCCCATTCTACACGATGCAGATAATTCATTCAACATACAGATACCTCTTAAGCATATTTTTAACATTTTCAACGATTATCCAATGATTACGTGTGGTCGTCAAACAATAAGACTAGTTCGAGCTCGAAACGACAACGATTGTTTAATTATTACTGATGAAACTACAAAAGCAAAGATTAACATCACCAACATTGAACTCAGAGTGAAGCACATATTTCCAAATGACGAAATTAAACTAGAACTAATGAAGTCCATTCAACAAGATCAACCTATAGTTATTCCATTTAGAAAGTGGGAATTGCACGAATTGCCTACCATTACCAAAGGGGCTAGGCGTGAAGTTTGGGCCGTTAAAACTAGCACATCAGTTGAAAGACCACGTTATGTCATTGTTTTCTTTCAAACAGGCAAACGTAACACGATTACAGCTGATCCTACCTTATTTGACAATGTTAGCATCCAAAGTATTAGATTATCCTTAAATGGAGAATATTGGCCAAACGAGAGAATGCAGTTGGATTTCAGCAAAACTGACTACAACGAGGCCTATTTCAACTATACCGAATTTTATCCCAGCTACGTACATTCCCAACAAAAGCGACCTCTACTCGATTTCTCAGCTTTTAAGAATCGTGCATTGTTCGTCATCGACTGTTCAAAACAAGAAGAAAGCATGAAAGCATCCACTGTTGACGTAAAACTCGATATTGAAGCACATAATGGTTTTCCCGAAAATACCAAGGCCTACTGCATTATAATTCACGACTGCGTAATGGAGTACTACCCACTTACCGAAATTGTAAAAAGTCTAAATTAGACGCATAAAGTGTCAGTAGTACAAGAGCAGTCATCATGAGAGTAGCATTCGTAGATATTCAGGGATTCGCTGTGGACGGGTGGTTTGTTCCCAAAGAACTTACCATCGAAATAGGTTTTAAACGAAGTCATTATATCTTTTTACCTCCGAAACCATTCGATGCGCTAAGTAATGATGATAAGAAGACAGCATCATACGTGGAGAAAAAACTGCTTGGCATTCGATATTCTGATGGAGCAGTAGAATTGTCCAAAATAAATGAAATACTAGAAACCAAGTTGTTGTATGCAGCCGATTACATATACGTTCGAGAAGAACAAAAAGCAGAATTTTTAAGCAAGAAATTGTGACGTTCCGCCCCTTATAGAATCGATTATTGATGGGAAGATATTATTTAACTATCCAAAATATTATTTAATTATTTTCAGAATTATTTTCTTTCAATGTTTATTCAAATAGAACTTAAACCCATCTCAGAATTTTTAAATGCTTGATGACGTCACATTTAAAACGTGGCAACATTGGTTTCCCCACTTTGACAGCCAATGCTTAGTAGAGGGGTACGAAGGATTCAGCTGTGAACGTGAGCCTTGGATTGCCATTGTTTCTCGAGTGTTCGGTCTGAATCGTAGTGTGCGGGGTCATTAGACTCAATTATTCACCTCTAATTCTCAGTTCCAAATTGATTAAATATTACAATAAAAGTATAGTGAAGTTATCCAGCAGCAGTGGATTTGAAGAATTTTAGAGCATACTATATCCAATGAGTTCTACCCCGGTAAATACACATTTTATTAAGTATTTTATTCAGCCATTTTGGAAGTCCTTGACATTTGCTAACTAAGTTTCACATAGTCTATTTTCATGGTTTTTATGTTTTATTTTCATGGATCAAACTCATCTAGAGATAATTCAATATTCGTTGTTAATTTGTGCTTCCAGTTGGAAAATAGAGCTAATTTAAACTCCATTTTTTATATTACTTTCAAGTCTACAGAACTCCTATCTTTTGAACGATGATCAAATAAGTATCCATCGCTTAGTCTTACTATATTTCATCCTTGTATAATATATCTATATACCGGTGTATATATTATAATAAAATATTCTTTCACAGTAATTATATTTTGTATTTCAATTGGAAATTACTTGTGTTATTTGACCAAGGTCATCTGATAGCAACCTGATAAAAGGTCAAGCTGTCTAGTCATTCAAGTTTTTGGACTTAATGACCTATTTCTTCTTATTCCCATAGGAATAAAAACACCTCCTCGTATCTCTTGCTTCTTTTTTTTTGACATTGGTAGATTGGTAGTAACACCACACTGTGTTTTTTTTAGCACCTACCATGAAATCTTAAAGCCACCCTACAACAACACCAAGGCCAGACCACACAGAGAGAAACAATCAATAGGCGACCAGCCTGGATTATTTCCACATTTTCTTTTTTTGAGTACCTCCAGCTGCTTTCCAACAGTTTTGAGTACCTTCAGCTGCTTTCTACCAGTCTTCCTCTCCTGTACCTCCAGCAGGACAGCTGCTAGCGAGAGTTAGCACCCTTGGGTGCTCATTACATCAACTTCAAGATTAGGAAAGAGTGGTTTGTTTGGGAACATTTACTGTGCTCTTATTAAAGACAGACTGGTTTTGTGATATTTAGTACATTTTTTTTTATAGTTCAATTGCACACACATTTTTCCTGCTTTATATTTTTTATAGGTTTTTTTTCTTTACAACATAATATTTAATTGATAGCGTTCCCCAACACTCTGCAATCTATAAAGGTATAAATTTCTGAGCTCAGATATTTTCCCTGATAATAGTAGTCGGTACTCTTATCTTGATTATTTTTAGGCTGTGTTCCACTTTTGTATAATTATTTAAACTCATTCCATTATTTTAGTATATGTTTAATTAAATTTTTAAAAATTAACTTCACATATTAGTCAAAATTGTAATTATTAACTTTATTTAACTTGAACTTATTAACTTTACTTAACTTTAACTTATTAACTTTATTTAACTTTAACTTTAATTTATTAAATTCATATGAACTTCTGGATTCTAATCTCTCAGATTAGTTTTTGGTTTCACTTGTTATTATTACTATTATAAACCACGAGTTAGGAAAAGGATCTGTGTATCCACTCGTAGGTTTATTTATTCAATAAGGCTTGTGCCTGTCCCACTCACAGTGAGGTATTTATATGTTATATATAGTATCAGGTAGTATTTAATTAAGGTGTACGTATTATAAACGTACAATTATTATTTGGTGAGGGTTCTACTAACCTAGTTGTAAGTTGTACTTCCTGTATTAGAGGTACCCGTAGTCAGTTTTTCTAACCTTATAAAGAGTATTCTTAGATCATAGTTGTATGATGATTTTGTAATTGACTTTCACTAGTATCACTTTTTCCTGTCATGTTAGAGTTACACACTAGTTACTTGTCCTAACTCAGAGATTGTTAAAAAGATCTAGTAGTTACATTCAATAAATACACATTTATTGTGATTTTTTTTTCTTATTACTCCTTTATTTTTAGTAGTACATTTTATAATTTAATAATCTTTAATAACTTTTCACATACTTGTACTACAAATTTAACATACTCTATAGCAGCGTAGAATACCTGGAAGAGCGTTAACCTAGTTATCCTTCTTCTGGCGCCCAAAAATTCATTCTATTTTCAGTATATTATTATATTTACTCTATCTATTTTCTGAACATTATCTTCATATCTTCTTTTCGAGCCATCATTGTCACTTCCTTTAATCTATTGTCTGGCCAAAAATAGCCGTGCAAATTGGCCGAATCCTTCCTTGAGTGTCAAGTGGCCCTTCTCATACATATTTAGCTAGCCATTCAAGTTATATCTATCTATTAATGATTTCTCATCTCTAGTCCTGTATCAATTCGATATTCTTTGTCTTGGCATCCTTCCATACAAATACTACTACAAAGTTGTATTTTAGTTACTCCAGCTTCTTCAACGGAGAAGCCACACATTTTTGTCCTTTGGCTACATTAAGTAGATCTTCTTCTTTTTACTACTTCTGTTGGAGTTTACCACTCCCTTTTCATTCACTCCAACAGAAAATCATCAGCTAGTTGTTACATCGGCTTTCCAACGTGGTGGCTTTATTTTTGGTCTGAGACAGTATTCATTTAGGTCAATTCTTCTCTTTTATCTGAAATCTCTTTGTTATTTCCGTTTGGTATCCTATACACATATTGTTACTTATTTATTTTATTTTTAATTTCTGATACATATCAGGTATTCTTAAACGCTGTTTTGATTTTTGTTTATATTTTGGGACCTCATTATAGTATATGTTTGTGCAGCTTACATTCTGGGTTAGATTTTGAATTTTTATTGGGAACTTATATTTAATATTGCTATTAATAATATAATTCATATAACAATTTTATTTCTTCAGTCAATAGTGGTATAGTTGGAGGTACAACTAAGTGTTGATTATTATTATTATTATTATAGATATATATTTTTTCTAGAGTGGTGGTAAGTTACATATAAATAAAAAAATTTACTTCCAGTATTTAGGTAGTAGGTTTACTTGAGTATACAATATTTATTGGATTATTTATCCATTTATTTGATCTTATATATTTATTTGATCTTATTTATTAGATTATATACTGCATTATATATATATTTTTTTTTTTGCTGGCTATTTTGATTTTGTTGGTGTGTTGCTGATATTTTCTCGGTTTATATTATATATATTTTGCGTGCAAACTTTCATATTTTCATATTTTTCATATTTCTGTTCTTTGGACTATTTGTCAATAACTTTGCTCTCATCATGTGTGCTTTTAAAGCTGAACATCTTCTGGTGGATGAATTGGATTATGAATTAAAGATTCGGGACATAATGCCAGAGGAGTCGACAACTGTCGATAAAAAACGCAATCTTTTGAGAGGTGCTTTGAAACAAGAAGCTGGCAATAGAAGTTTTCTCCAAATTTCAGCTGTATCCCTTCCTTTTGAGGAACAACAAAAAGGAATCACTGAAACATTGGACAGCTTGTCTAAAAAAATCGAAAAGTTTAGGGGAACTGTAAAGGATACAGAGTATGCGCGATTAACATCTCGTCTAGGCCATATTTCTGCCCGTGTACACTTGCTACACTGTCCTTCTGAAGAACAGGAACCGTTCAAGAGGTCTGTTTCTCTTAAAATATTAACACTAGAGGGTGAACTTGATTCTAGAGTTAACCCCATTGCTACCTCTACTCCTAATGCTTCAGTCAATGTACCTAGCTTTACGTACTCCAAACCTGTTCAAGTACACAAATGGGGTATTTCATTTTCAGGTGAAAAACAGCACACTGATGTGATGTCATTTTTAGAAAGGGTTGAATGTCTTCGAATATCTAGAGGTGTTTCTGAAGAGGATTTGTTTGCTGCTTCTGCTGAGTTGTTCACCGGGACCGCTTTTACATGGTTTATGAATAACAGGGGTAATTTTTCTTGTTGGTCTGATCTGATTAAAAAGTTGAAGTCGGATTTTCTTCCGTATTCATTCCAGGATGATTTATTAGATCAAATTAAGAATCATAAGCAGAAACCTGGGGAATCTGTTACTATGTTTATTAATACTATATTAGGTATGTGTAGTCGTTTAGACACTCCTTTGTCAGATTTAGCTAAAATTAAAATCATCCTTAAATGTCTATTGCCCTTTTATCATCAACAATTAGCTCTTATGGACATTCAGAACATTGATGACCTTACTATAAAATGCAAACGTTTGGAGGAAACGTTATCCTGGTCTTCTCAACCTCCATCCACATCTCGATCCTCTTCTAACTCTTCTTCTCAGCCAACTTCCTTTAGGCAACGTTCTTGGCTAAATAAGGGTCATGAACATAATGTTTCGGTTGTTAGTTCTCTTGTCTGCTGGAATTGTGATCAGCCTGGTCACCCATTTTACAATTGTGGGATTCCTCAAAATCGTATTTTCTGCCATGGTTGTGGCCGAGAGAACACCCTTAAAAGAAACTGTTCTAAGTGTTCGGGAAACGACACGTCGGAGGTCCGTCCCCTGAACGTTTCTCCGTCCAACATCCAATCAGGGAATCAAACCCCATCGTCAAACGAAACTGCTGGACCAAGCACATCCAGCAACCCAAACCCATCTTCACGAAAAGGGAAAGGGGTGTCGTTCAAGAAAGCAGCACACACCACAAAACAAAATTAAACCAGAAATTTATTTCTATAGATAATACGTTAGATTCGCTTGATTCAAATGATCACAGATGGTCATTTACAAACGCTTCTTTGATTGGTAGTGTTCAACGTAACAATAATAATTGTGATAGTAATGTGGTTCCATTATCTATATTAGATTCTAGTTTTGTTAATGATGATGATACGTCTGGGTTAGTTCCATATAACGGTTGTAGACAACCAAATACTTTAGATCTAGATATTAATTCGTTATTAGTTAGGAAACAAAATGATAATAGGCCATATCTTCCTATTCAAATTTTAGGACAATCGTGTTTAGCTTTGTTAGATAGTGGCTCTAATATTTCATTGATAGGGGCACATTCGTTAAATTTATTGAAAAATTCTAGTATTCCCATTATGCCCATTTCATCTTTGCAAGTATCTACTGCAGATGGTACAGTTCAGTCCATTACGGGCAAACTCCAAATTAAAATCACAGTGGCAGATTTATGTAGGGAAATTACATTTTATGTTATTCCTTCCGTGCAGAATTCTATAATTTTAGGTATGGACTTTTTCAATGCTTTCAATAGTACCTTAAGTTGTTCTGATTTTTCTTTTTCCATATCTGAATTTAATTTGTCTACCCTTAGTGCTATTCACGATTTTGCTAGTTTATCAAGCTCTGAACAAAGGCAATTAGAGAGTATGATCTCTAAATTTACTACTCTTTCTTCAAAAGACAAACTAGGTCGTACGTCGTTAATCTCTCACACTATCGAAGTGGGAAATCCCACTCCTTTCAGATTATATCAGTACCCCATACCTCAAGCCTGGCAGGCAGATTTAGAAAAGGAAGTAGATTCGATGCTTGCTTTAAATATCATAGAACCTTCAACATCGTCCTACTGTTCTCCGCTCTGGTTAACGAAGAAGAAGGATGGATCCTTCAGGATCTGCTTTGACGGTCGAAAACTAAACAGTATCACAACTAACAGGGATGCTTATCCTATCCCCAGAATAGATGTGATTTTGAGCAAACTTCAGAATGCCAAATACATCTCTTCTATTGATTTGTCTAAGGCCTTCCTACAGATCCCACTGAGTGAAGAGAGCAAGAAGTATACTGCTTTTGCTGTCAGTGGTAAAGGATTATTCCAGTTTGTCACCATGCCTTTCGGTCTTGTTTCTGCTCCTCAGACAATGTGTCGTCTGATGGATTTAGTCATTGGTCCACCGTTAGAGCCCTATGTTTTCTATTATTTAGACGATATTTTGGTTGTCACTCCTGATTTTTCCCTTCATATGGAAATTTTAGATAAGTTATTTTTACGTCTTAAGGAAGCTAATCTAACGGTCAATCTGGATAAATGTCAGTTTTGTCGCCCTAGTCTTAAGTTCTTGGGTTATGTTGTGGATAACCAGGGGCTGAGGACTGATCCTGAGAAAATAGTTGCTATCAAAAATTTTCCTATACCAAAGACCACCACCCAAGTCCGTAGGATATTGGGAATGTGTGGCTATTATCGGCGATTTGTACCGTCCTACTCTACTTTGTTGTCACCTCTTACTGATCTTTTGAAGAACAGGAAAAAGGGACAGACCATTACTTGGACTCCTGAGGCTGACGAAGCTTTTAGGCGCGTTAAAGATGCTTTAACGAGCGCTCCGGTTATGATGTCACCTAATTTTGATGAGCATTTTTATCTAATGACAGATTGCTCTAATACAGCTTCTGGAGGCGTATTATTTCAGTTGAAAGATGGCTCCGAACACCCCATAGCGTACACTAGTAAGAAGTTGAACAAGGCCCAGAAAAACTATTCAACTACGGAGAAAGAACTCTTAGCTATCATCCATGGGTTAGAAGCTTTTCGTTATTATCTGGAAGGTCGTAATTTCACTATAATTACTGATCATAGTTCCTTAGTATGGCTTCATAGTATGAAAAACCCTTCACAGAGGCTTTCTCGATGGATATGCAAACTGGCTGCCTATTCATATAAGATTGTCCATAGAAAGGCAAACGGGGTAGTGGTCGCAGATGCTCTTTCACGTGTCCATGATATTAATGTCCTAGATCTGTCCTCTTTAAGTCCTGATATGTGGTATCAGAATATGATTGATAGGGTCACTCAAGACCCACAAAAATATCCTGATTTTAAGGTAGAGAATAATATTCTGTACAAACACATCTTAAGTCCGATAGAGTCCTTATCCAATATGTCGGAGTGGAAAATAGTTGTACCTACGCCAAATAGGGAAAATATTCTGCATATGTTTCATGATGAAGTTACGGCGGGTCATTTTGGTTTTTATAAGACTTATCACCGTATTGCCGAATTATATTATTGGCCTGGTATGCGGAAGTCTATAAAAAGGTACATTTCTAAATGCATGGTTTGTGCTACTTGTAAACCAAGTAACCTACCACAGGCTGGACTTATGGGTTCCTTCAGGAACATAAATTTTCCTTGGCAGATGATCTCAATGGATCTCATTGGACCTTATCCTCGGAGTTACAAGGGTAATACCTATTGCCTGGTAGTTGTGGATTATTTCACTAAATTTCCTTTAGTTTGTCCCCTTCGCCAGGCCACAACTCCAGCAATTTTAAAATATTTGGAGGAACAAGTCTTTTTGGTGTATGGTGTTCCTCAAATTGTGTCATGTGACAACGGTCCTCAGTTTGTATCGAAGGCCTTTAAAGATCTTCTAGCTAAATATAAGGTTCAAAAGACCTTTTATAATGCTGCCTACCATCCACAAGCAAATCATACTGAGAGAGTAAATCGCAGTATTGTCACAGCTCTAAGGTCCTATACTTACCCTGATCACAGAGCTTGGGATCAATATATTCATTCCATAGCTCAAGCCATAAGGACTTCTGTCCATGAAGTTACCCAGTGCTCTCCAGCATATTTGAATTTTGGTAGGAATGTGGCTTTATCAGGTGATTATTTTGGTGTAATTTCAGACAATTCCGAAAATCTTCCTCAAATATCTGAGAAACTTCATCGCTTAGATGATCTCCAGACGTTACCTCATATTTTCGCAGACATTAGGAAGAAGTTAAAAACTTCTTACCTAAGGAACCAGCAGCACTATAATTTGAGGAAACGAGATCTGCGATTCTTTGTTGGTGATCGAGTCTTAAAGCGCAATTTTGTCAAATCCAATAAGGGTGATGCCATTTCTGCAAAGTTTTGCCAGAAATATGTCCCATGTACTGTCTCAAGGGTAATATCTCCTTTGATTTATGAATTAAAGGACAATTCGACTAATAAGCGAATTGGTCAATTTCATGTAAAGGATTTACTGCCTGACAACACCATGGACGATGTGGATTCTTCAACTTCATCGGAAGAAGATTAGCTTAACAGGGTTGTTTAAGCTAATATCTTCCTGTGTTTGCCTTTAATTAGTTTTATTATGGTATAGTATTTTAGTTTAAATTGTTAATCACCAGATAATGCCTGACCATAGCAATTTTTATCCTTCGGCATGGCTTGATGATTTCTCACGTATTAGTTATTAGGTACCGAATTCTTGTGTAATACCGCTTGTATGAGTTTATTATTATTTTTTTGTATTATAGATTGCATTTGAGTCATTATCGACAAATATTCTCAAATACTAATCCAGCCAGTAGTATTACCAAGTTAATAACCTCCACTTGTACTCTTAGTTTTGTACTCAACCTCTCAGAATAAAAGGGCTGTTGATTATTATATATTAAGATATTTGGATGTGTGGGCTCATACAAGTATTCTTGCTTAATATAGATGGAGCTATGTTACACTACCATATCTTAGATTATGTGTTATATCTTGGATATTTGATTACATACCTATTATTTTTTTTTATTGTTTTTATATCATGTCATTGGATTTGCCATATTGGAAAGAAGTTGTGGTTGTTAATTTGTTATTGGGTTACTTTATTGATATTTGTCACAGGTACCTTAAATACTTTATATTAATTCGGATTCTTACTTCCTCCACAGGATGATTCTGGAATGAATTTGGAATTTTGATTTATAAATGAATTCTTGAGTCCTTCATATTTCTTCTTATGAACTAGTCTGTTAATGCTCAAAGTTGGTGAATACGTGGGTTCGAAGTTCAGCAACTGATCACTGCTATCCGATTTCGTAATCCATGTCTTTCTTGTCAGAGTAGGCAGATGTTTATCCATGATAATATTTCTGGTTGGGAAATGGTGTACAACACTTCCTAACCATTCTTGTGCAATTGTTCCAAATATTCCAGGCACATTTTCACACGATAATAGGGAAGTCTAGTTTGCTTATTTTATGTCTCTTAGTTCATAGTATATAGATGCTTGACTTTCCATAGACGTAGAGTCGTAATGTTAGTGATTAACCCACTGGGACAAATTATTGATTTTCTTTTTAGTAGATTCCCTCTTCTTTCCTTAGGCATTAATTGTTGCTTAGATTCAGGAATATCTCCTGGATAATCCTATGTATGTTCACATGAATATACAGTCTTATGAAAGATTGGGAGCTCGTTCCCGTCATATTTTGTATTTACCATGGAGTCATAGAACTTATAAGTTCATCCTTTATTTTTACTATTTAGTTTCGATAGGCTCATATTACCGGATGAGGGTAGATCTAGAGCTAATTTAGTTAGTTATTTAGTATTAGTGAGAATTGGTCCATAAATCTTCCTGATCGTTCTTCTTTGGATATGCTCCTATAAATCTGGTGTCCATTGCTAGTCCGATTTTGGATTAAGTGTCCGATTCTTCACTTATTTTGTTTATTTGGTTGTATAGGTTCGTATTACCGGATGTGGGTGTACGTAGACCTAATTTATTTATATGATTTAGTATGGATGTGAATTGGTCCATAAATCTTCCTGGTCGTTCTTCATTGGATATGCTTTTGTGAATCTGTTGTCCATTGATAGTCTGACTTTGGATTGAGTGTCTGATTCCACATTTATTTTGGTTAATGTGTTTGCATTCCTTTGGTATGTTCACTATTTATATTAGTTGGTATTGGTGAAAATTATTCTATAAATATTCCTAGTTGTTCTTCTCTGGATATGCTATTACGAATCTGGTGTCCATTGCTAGTCCAATTTAGGATTGAGTGTTTGATTCTTCACTTATTATAGTTATTGATTTCATTGGTGACTTTAGTATATGTACTTGCGTTATGGTATGAATTGGCTCTCACCTTTGCCTGGTTGTTCGTCCTTGGATATACTCCTTATAAATCTGATGTCCATGGATAGTTCAACTTTGGATTTACTGCCACTTCGACACTTATTTGTCATTATAAATTATGTCTCATCTTTAGCACTTTTACTAGGACTTCGGGTCATATTTTGCAATTTCCGTTATTTGCTGCAGTGACCATCCTACTTTCCCTTGATTATTAGTGGTGATTATTTGTAATCTTGCGAATCAACGGGGAATGATACACTAAGCACTACTACTCTAGTTTAATATTTTGAAAAAAAAAAAAAAAAAAAAATTTTTTTTAAATAAAATTTTTTTTTCTGGTGGTTGAAAGGGAATGTGACGTTCCGCCCCTTATAGAATCGATTATTGATGGGAAGATATTATTTAACTATCCAAAATATTATTTAATTATTTTCAGAATTATTTTCTTTCAATGTTTATTCAAATAGAACTTAAACCCATCTCAGAATTTTTAAATGCTTGATGACGTCACATTTAAAACGTGGCAACATTGGTTTCCCCACTTTGACAGCCAATGCTTAGTAGAGGGGTACGAAGGATTCAGCTGTGAACGTGAGCCTTGGATTGCCATTGTTTCTCGAGTGTTCGGTCTGAATCGTAGTGTGCGGGGTCATTAGACTCAATTATTCACCTCTAATTCTCAGTTCCAAATTGATTAAATATTACAATAAAAGTATAGTGAAGTTATCCAGCAGCAGTGGATTTGAAGAATTTTAGAGCATACTATATCCAATGAGTTCTACCCCGGTAAATACACATTTTATTAAGTATTTTATTCAGCCATTTTGGAAGTCCTTGACATTTGCTAACTAAGTTTCACATAGTCTATTTTCATGGTTTTTATGTTTTATTTTCATGGATCAAACTCATCTAGAGATAATTCAATATTCGTTGTTAATTTGTGCTTCCAGTTGGAAAATAGAGCTAATTTAAACTCCATTTTTTATATTCCTTTCAAGTCTACAGAACTCCTATCTTTTGAACGATGATCAAATAAGTATCCATCGCTTAGTCTTACTATATTTCATCCTTGTATAATATATCTATATACCGGTGTATATATTATAATAAAATATTCTTTCACAGTAATTATATTTTGTATTTCAATTGGAAATTACTTGTGTTATTTGACCAAGGTCATCTGATAGCAACCTGATAAAAGGTCAAGCTGTCTAGTCATTCAAGTTTTTGGACTTAATGACCTATTTCTTCTTATTCCCATAGGAATAAAAACACCTCCTCGTATCTCTTGCTTCTTTTTTTTGACATTGGTAGATTGGTAGTAACACCACACTGTGTTTTTTTTAGCACCTACCATGAAATCTTAAAGCCACCCTACAACAACACCAAGGCCAGACCACACAGAGAGAAACAATCAATAGGCGACCAGCCTGGATTATTTCCACATTTTCTTTTTTTGAGTACCTCCAGCTGCTTTCCAACAGTTTTGAGTACCTTCAGCTGCTTTCTACCAGTCTTCCTCTCCTGTACCTCCAGCAGGACAGCTGCTAGCGAGAGTTAGCACCCTTGGGTGCTCATTACATCAACTTCAAGATTAGGAAAGAGTGGTTTGTTTGGGAACATTTACTGTGCTCTTATTAAAGACAGACTGGTTTTGTGATATTTAGTACATTTTTTTTTATAGTTCAATTGCACACACATTTTTCCTGCTTTATATTTTTTATAGGTTTTTTTTCTTTACAACATAATATTTAATTGATAGCGTTCCCCAACACTCTGCAATCTATAAAGGTATAAATTTCTGAGCTCAGATATTTTCCCTGATAATAGTAGTCGGTACTCTTATCTTGATTATTTTTAGGCTGTGTTCCACTTTTGTATAATTATTTAAACTCATTCCATTATTTTAGTATATGTTTAATTAAATTTTTAAAAATTAACTTCACATATTAGTCAAAATTGTAATTATTAACTTTATTTAACTTGAACTTATTAACTTTACTTAACTTTAACTTATTAACTTTATTTAACTTTAACTTTAATTTATTAAATTCATATGAACTTCTGGATTCTAATCTCTCAGATTAGTTTTTGGTTTCACTTGTTATTATTACTATTATAAACCACGAGTTAGGAAAAGGATCTGTGTATCCACTCGTAGGTTTATTTATTCAATAAGGCTTGTGCCTGTCCCACTCACAGTGAGGTATTTATATGTTATATATAGTATCAGGTAGTATTTAATTAAGGTGTACGTATTATAAACGTACAATTATTATTTGGTGAGGGTTCTACTAACCTAGTTGTAAGTTGTACTTCCTGTATTAGAGGTACCCGTAGTCAGTTTTTCTAACCTTATAAAGAGTATTCTTAGATCATAGTTGTATGATGATTTTGTAATTGACTTTCACTAGTATCACTTTTTCCTGTCATGTTAGAGTTACACACTAGTTACTTGTCCTAACTCAGAGATTGTTAAAAAGATCTAGTAGTTACATTCAATAAATACACATTTATTGTGATTTTTTTTTCTTATTACTCCTTTATTTTTAGTAGTACATTTTATAATTTAATAATCTTTAATAACTTTTCACATACTTGTACTACAAATTTAACATACTCTATAGCAGCGTAGAATACCTGGAAGAGCGTTAACCTAGTTATCCTTCTTCTGGCGCCCAAAAATTCATTCTATTTTCAGTATATTATTATATTTACTCTATCTATTTTCTGAACATTATCTTCATATCTTCTTTTCGAGCCATCATTGTCACTTCCTTTAATCTATTGTCTGGCCAAAAATAGCCGTGCAAATTGGCCGAATCCTTCCTTGAGTGTCAAGTGGCCCTTCTCATACATATTTAGCTAGCCATTCAAGTTATATCTATCTATTAATGATTTCTCATCTCTAGTCCTGTATCAATTCGATATTCTTTGTCTTGGCATCCTTCCATACAAATACTACTACAAAGTTGTATTTTAGTTACTCCAGCTTCTTCAACGGAGAAGCCACACATTTTTGTCCTTTGGCTACATTAAGTAGATCTTCTTCTTTTTACTACTTCTGTTGGAGTTTACCACTCCCTTTTCATTCACTCCAACAGAAAATCATCAGCTAGTTGTTACAAAATGTCACATTTTTGGAGTTTTTCCCCTTATTATTGATGTTTGCAAGTTTGATGGCACGCCTCTTGCTACTGGAAACGTTGGTCCTGCTACAAACCCCTGTCACGCCGTTGGACTATTTTCGTGTACAGAAAGAAATGTGGATCGTCTACGTCACTGGTTTTCTTATACAATATTACCATTGTAATTTTTCTATGTATAAATAAATATTTTTAGAGAGAGATTTTTGCTTTTTTATTTAAACACCTTATTTACTGATCAAGTCTTATATTACATGAAGATTCAAATTTTCTCTTTACAATTTCAAACATAATTTTTATAATTAAGATAAATATAGATGCTAATATTACACAAGACATTGCAAAGACATTGTCTATTTCACTTTTCACATACTCGCTGGTGTTGTTGCTGGCACCCATGGTGTAGGCTGAATACGTCTCAATGGATATGTAGCTTGTGGTAGTTTTCTAAAAGCGTAAAGACCTTGCTGCTGCTGCTGTAAATTCAACTCTTCAGGCTTCCACGTTTTGTCCTCAATATGCAGACTATCGAAATGTCTTTTAATTTGTTTTATATCCTCATATGATTTAATATCTTTATTTAACTGATTAAGTTTAGTTTGAAATTCCATAACCCTATGTATGTACTCGGTGGGATTCATATCAATACTGAACATGTTCAGTGTCACAATGTCTCATAAATGCCACGTTCTGCGTCAAATGTCGGACGGAAAACTGAACAATGTCACATATCTACGTCAAATGTCACGTTCTGCGTCGAATTTCACGTCATTCACGTCCTACGTCAAATGTCACGTTCTGCGTCAAATGTCGGACGGAAAACTGAACAATGTCATATAAATGTCACGTCATACGTCAAATGTCACGTTCTGTTAGGCACTATACGGAAAAGAAGAAGAATTGACAGTTAATATTGAACGTTGACAGAAGAAGAATTGACAGTTGGCTTCTGTGTCGTTACCGCTTTCATTTGACACCCCATACGTCAAAATCGGACCAATTACAACAAAGATGTCGAATGTCACGTTCTGTTAGGCACTATACGGAAAAGAAGAAGAATTGACAAACGAAAAGAAGAAGAAGTGACAATAGCTCAACACAATGAAGAATAATTGACAAACGAAAAGAAGAAGAAGAATTGACAGTTGGCTTCTGTGTCACCGCCGCTTTCATTTGACACTCCATACGTCACAATCGGACCAATAGCAACAAAGATATGCTGTAATGCCGTTTTGGCACTGCCGCCATCTTTGTTTTTTGTCTTAACTTATTCGTTACCCCCTCCACGTTCCGACGAGCCCTCTTACGTCAAAATCGGACCAATAGAAAAGAAGATATGACCTAATGCCCTTTTGGCACTGGCGCCATCTTTGTTTTTTTGTCTCAACTTATTCGTTACCCCCTCCCCGTTCCGACGAGCCCTCTTACGTCAAAATCGGACCAATAGAAACGAAGATATGACGTAATGCCCTTTTGGCATATTCCGATGCGCACGCCACATACTGCATTCAACCCCCTTTTTCATCCCCTTTCCAACGATACGTCACACGTCATCCTACGTTAAGCCGTTTGGCATTTATTAATATTTAAGGGTTGCGATTTAGGGGATGTGCCAGAACGCAGGTTGTCTATCTACTGCTGAGCGACAGTAGAGAGAGATAGACAGGGCCGTAACTACCATTGGGGCAACCGGGGCAGTGCCCCGGGGCCCCGGCCAAGGGGGGCTCCGTGCATATATTTTAACGAGGAAAATAAAAATATGTATTTAAAAGCCGATCCCAACGAAATATTTTCAACTGACACATTTTTAAAAAGACCGTAACATAGTTTTAATTTTTCACTGGGGAAATTAGTCTTTTAGACTAAAATGCAATTGGAACTGGGCCCCTGAGGCCTGAGTTAAGCTGGGGCCCCCGAGACCTTAACATAAAAATATAAATTATTACTTAAGAAATTAGTTGTTTCGGCGTAATAAAACCTAAAATGCCATTGGAAGAGGGGGGCCAGGGGCCAAGCTGGGGCCCCCGAGACCTTTCGTAAACATATAAATTGTGGCTGAGGAAATTAGTTTTGGCGAAATAAAAACTAAACCCCAGGTTCCAGCTACTTTGTCTTAATCAATTTACCCCAGACCACATCTTGGTACGTGAAAGGAACCACATATTGAAAAGAATGGTATACATAAGATAAAATGAGCACATTAGAATCAGTCCCACTAGTACACTGACCAGCTTCACTGAGTGTGCTTGGCTCACACTGCAGTAGTTTAAAGGCACCTTAAGGTGCTTTTAAATCAAAGTGAACACGAACGAAGGAACGAATTCGTAGGTGTTCGCTTGGTTATTCGTTCGGTACAAAGTAACACCATTTACATTGTAGCGAACGAACGCATTCGTTGATAATCCATCCGCAATGTCAGATACAGATGAAGCTGTAATCATTAGCGCTGCCAATTTTATAGTTATTGCAGGACATGCTGAAAAAAAAAGAAAGAAGAGAGTATGGTGTTCACATAGGAGAGAAAATGAGCTTTCAAGGGGGCTTGTTTCCTATTCTGTGCCCTAGCCAAGTCTATCCTTAACATGTCTCTGAGACTAGCAGTCTGATTTCTGATTTTTTAGGTTAACTAGCAACTAGCTTCACTTCACTAATTCACTTTTCTTTCACCATCTTTTCACAGTAACCATCTTTTCACTTCCTTCACATTCACAGCTGTTCACAAGTTCACAGCCTTCAGCTTCAAGTTCAAGGCTTCAAGGAGTTTGAGTTTTCACGAGTTTTCACTTTTCACTGTTTTCAGTTTTCATTTTCAGTAGTTTTCAGCATAGATAAGGGGTGAGGGTTTTCAGTAACTTTGGCTATGGCTAGCACTAGCAGCTAGCTTGGTTTGGTCAAATACTATGGACTGTATCTAATGGACTATAATACCATCTAATGTATTTGGTTTGGTTTTGGTAATTTAGAATGTGGTATTAGTAAAATTGTTATAAAATTACATACACGAAATGGAAGTAATAAAACAAGAAATCGGTGAGGAGACTGGTAGGGTAGAAATAGATAATAATGGAGTGGATGATGCTGTTTTGGATAACTTTAAATATGAAATTAAGGAAGAATCCAATTCAGAAAGTACAGATTATGCTTTGGAATGTTTAGCTTTGAAGGAATTTCCAATAAAGACTGAAATAGAACAAGATGGATATGAAGTTACCTGTTTTGAAGAAAAACAAAATACCACAGAAGGTAAGTAAGTAGTAGGGGAATATTTCAGGGGAAAATCACTATTTTTTTTTTGTTTGACTTAACTGTTTTTCAACAAAACATTTGTATCCTGTAAAGGTGATATATGATATAAAAGATTTTTTATAGTAGATTATAATAATATATCAGGGAGTCAGCGAAAAACTAATCAATAGTTTAGCAATAATTAAAATGTTAATTAAAAAATTTTGGTCTCAATAATAACCAGAAAGATTATGATACACCAGAATAAGGATGATTTTCATGTAAAAAAGCACTATATAGTCGGTTTGCTAAACTCGGACACAACTGGCTAGTGATTTTAGTAATTTTGCCAATTTGGTAAAATTGGCAAAAAAAAATAACTAAATAGTTAGTAATTTTGCCAATTTTGGTAAAATTTAAATTGGATTATTTGAGCCGTCTCAGGAATGTTATAAAGAAACAATTTTTTGGCTTATAAACAAATACCTACCTAGCTGTTGAAAAGGGCACGGCTTCTATGAAAAGAAAAAAAATTGAATTGAGAGGAGTGGTTTCAGATATAACAGGTCAAAGTTGGTGGGGATCCTGTTGTTTATTACTTCGTCGCAATCTTTGAACCATTAACTTTTTATTCCGGTCCTCTTTGTACATAGGTACACTTCGCGTCAAAAAAAACTGGTACAACTCTTATAACTGAAAATCGTGTTTTTCAAGTTGTGTAAGTTGATCTTGTCACAAGTGTCATTCCAATTTCTAGGGCAACGTTGCCAGTTCAACGAAAATATTATATCAAACTAGGTAAAAACGGGGCTGTGCGACAGACCCCATTTTTTAATATACTAAAAACTAAAACAATTGTAATTTTCCGTCATCTTAATTAAGTATCCATATCATTGATTCGTGTTTTATTATAATTTATGAAAATATTTCAATTCAAAAATAATGATAGATAATAAATCTTGACATGACTTTAAATTATTATGTTTAATGTCAAATGACAATGACAAAACTGCATTAAGTTGTGTAGAATAAATAAAACATACTGGAAAAATTAAAAATTCAATTTGAAATTAATAAAAAATGAATAACTTTTACAATTCGAAATATACATTTTAAATGTTATTTTTTTGTATTTAGATTTAGTGCAATTCCGTTATTTGTGATGGCAACGACGAAGTGATTCACGAACAATAATTGTCAGCCTGAACACAGGTTTACATTGGGAAAAAAAGTGTACCAGTTTTATATGACGCGAAGTGTACCTACAAATTTTTATATCTTCAAGATATTCATATATTGTAATAATAAAAAGGATTTGTTTAAAGAATTTAAAAAAAATTTTGTAAGTGTTTGTTCACAATGGACGTAAACCATAAGATGAACATAAACCGTTATCATGTCGTAAACCGTAATTTGTAGATAATTTTATGAAGTGTTCACAATAGACTTAAATTTTACGTAACAAAACAGGTATTTTGATTGTCAAATGCCAAAACGTTATTTATGGGTTATGAGTTGATGTAAATAAATAAATAATACCTACATGTTTGTTTTTGAATTTGTGTGCATTTAACAAAAATATGAATATAGCTGGTTTGACTTGCTTACCATTTTATTGTTAAGGAAAATTTAAAAAACAAATAAAGAAAAAAGGATAGGTAGGAGGCTTATGAATGAAATGAGGTTGTATGATGCAGAGTGATTTTTTATTTTGTACAAGGATTTTTACATACATTTTTAAAATGTTTATCACCCTTACTATATTATAAGTAGGGCTTTAAACGCACAAGCTGAATTAAAAGTTCTCCGTTTCATTTAATTTAGCAATTTAATTTATTACCAAAACGTGAAATAAACATAGATTTGAGTAATTCGGTAAACAAAAACATACCATAAGTAAATTGACAGAATCCACCTGTCTGAATGGTCAAAATCAATTGATCACCAACATTAAAATACAAAAAATACTACAGTTGTGCTTAAAATTCACATAATTCGAACATAAAGTTGAAACAACCTCAACTTTATGTAATCCTTACGTTTACACCTAAGACAACCATAACCATAAATTTTACGTTTACCCATTGTGAATACTTACATTTAATTTCTACATGTCCAACTTTATGAATTACGGATACATTGCACGTAAATTATGTTTTACGTCCATTGTGAACTAATGGACAAAATGCCCAAAACTAAAGAATTTTGGGCATTTAGTCATGCATTAGTTAGGTCGCTATACTGAAGTTACGTCTAATTAAAAAAAAATGAAGAAAATCTCTCTAATATGGGAAGCCGAGAAAATACATTTTTTTAACATATACCGATTTTGAATTTGAAAGTCTATTTTCTTCAACCTAGTTTTTGATAGGATTTTGGTATTTTTCACCCATAATAGGTACCTATTGTTTTTATTATTATATGTTATGACTATTAGTGATGTTGATTATAGTTACTTTTCAGTATTTGTTACAAATCGTTACTTTTGTATAAAGTAATCATTTACAGTATTCGTTACTTTGATTACTATGATTACTTTTGTATTTGAGTGCCGGTAATCATATATCAAAAATCATATTTCTCAGTAGATAGGTATTTTGTATAGGTATTCCGATATAACAACGACCTTAACCGATCTGTTTAACTGATAAAAATGATTTGATTACCATGATTACTTTTGTTACTTTTTATTTGAGTACCGGTAATCATATCGAGAATAGTATTTCTCAGTAGATATAATAACGACCTTCACGAAGTACGAAGTAATCAGAGTAGTAGATACAATAGTTGTTACTCGCCCTAATACCAGAGTAATCAAAGTAGTTACAATACTCGTTACTCGCTCTGATATGATTGGTACGAAGTAATCAGAGTAATCAAAGTAATAAAAGTAGGTACAATAGTTGTTACTCACTCTAATATGATTGGTATGAAGTAACGAAGTAATCAGAGTAATCAAAGTAGATACAATAATCGTTACTCACTCTGATACAATTGGTACGAAGTAATCAGAGTAATCAAAGTAACGATTTGCCTCTCTGTATAGTAATCGTTACTTTTGGTATTCGTAAGTAACGAGTACTTTGTAATGAATAGCTACTTTTTCAACATCACTAATGACTATGAACTAATGACTATGAGTCTCTTGATAATATGAAAATTTGTATGTGGAAAGAGGGCCGAAATAAAAAGTGTAATGGTTCAAAGATTACAATCCTATTGTTTATAACTTTGACCGGTTGTATCTCAGGAACCAGTCCTCGCAATTCCAACCAATTTTTTTTCCAACACTGTTATCTTAATTTCATTTACTAATATATTGCCTGGTAAACTATAGTTGCCCAGATATTCTGTTTGTTTATAAGTCCAGAAATTGTTTGTTTTAAACATTCCTCACACTGCTCAAATACATAGTCCAATTTCAATTCTGTAAAGTACCTTTGATAGGTATAGTGCCTTTTTATATGAAAATCATAGTTTGTTATTCTGGTGTATCATAATTATTCTTGTTATTATTGCGACTGAAATTTTTAATTAACAATTAAATTGTTGCTAAACTATTAGTTTGTCAGCAGCTTCCAGATATAATATAATCTACTACAAAAAAAGATTTTGTTATTAAGTTATTTAATTATTGGAAAACTCGAATTTTCTGAGGAAAACTTCCGTCCAAGGAAATTGGAAAAAATATCAATGTGCAGAATTAAATTAAGTTAAATTAGTTAATTAAGTTTAAATCTTCGGAGTTACAGATCAATCATTTAAAAAATATTTCAGAGCGCTAATTTGTTTACAAACAAAATAGCACAATTTCTGCGGACTTTGCATAGCTTTATGCAATCTGAAGATTTGATTCCAGCATGTCTAGCAATAAAATAGCTACTAAATAAGTTTCCTTGTTTTATACTAATTTTCCCAGATTATTACCTTACATCTTTCATTGAGTTGATAATTCACGTTGTGGACATTCTCAATTAGGTATTATACATATTTTTAATTTAATAACAAGCGATCCACAATTATTATTGGGATCAAAGCTAGCCGTGCAAAAAATTATGTATGTATTGTTTTAATCTGAATTTATATCATTGGTTTATCAATTAATTTTGATTAACATTATAAAACATTTTTTTTACTCCTTTATTCTGCAATCTATCAGTAATGACAATAAGCGTCTTTGTTGATAAATAATTATGACATGTACAGGATGCTCCATTAAGCACCCTGTTTTATAATGTAGCTATCGCTAACTTTGTGGCATTACCTCTAATATTTACAATATGTTATTATTTACAAAGATATGTACATTACTAATTACTTAAACCTATTAATTAAGTCTCTTGGTTTGAATTTTTTTAATCTTCTTTCTTCATGTTCATGTAAGTCTTCAAACAACCGCTTGGCTAACTCGTTAGGATGTTCAGACACTCTTTCGCGATATGTTGCACTATATTCACTTATCACCTCTTGCACTGTTGGAACTGCTAAGTCTTGTTGGATCACGTAGTTGGGTACATAGTACGGAGCATCCAGAATCAGCCTTATCGTCTTGTTTTGGAACCTCTGTATTATATTTAGGTTGCTATTAGAAGCTGCTCCCCAGAGCTGGATACCGTAGGTCCAAATGGGCTTTATAATGGCTTTGTAGACCAGTAGTTTGTTTTCTAGAGACAACTTCGAGTTTCTGCTGATAATCCAATATAGACAGCTTAGTTTTAGTCCTAACTGTTTGCGTTTAGTGAAAATATGTTTTCGCCATGTTAGTCTTCTGTCTAGGTGGATTCCCAAGTATTTTACATCTTCGGCTTGAGGTAACTTGTTGTTGTTAAGTTGTACTGGTGGGCAAGTTTCTTTACGGAGGGTAAATGTTACATGTGTAGATTTTAGTTCGTTAGCTTTCATGCGCCATTTCGACAGCCATTATAAAACATAAAAAATCAGTCAAAACCTTTAACATAGAACTTTAATCAAAAATAAAAAGAATTAACAAAATAATAAGTAACAATAATAAATAAAATCAAACAAGGGAACATCCGTAAACTACGTCGTAAAAATTTTAGAGTTTTTAATACCCTCCCCCCTCCCATCGTAAAGCGTCGTTTGCAGTTGACCCCCCCCCTCATACCGACGTCGCAATTGCAACTCATGAGCCCCCTTTTTATTGATTTTTTTTTAATTCCATGTTATTCCCAGATTTTTAAAAGTTAGCTCTCAAAGTTTATTTACGAATGTATCCAAATCAGTATTACTATGTAGCTCATTAATATCCTCGTACTCTCTCAATTCACTGTACAACTAATAATTAGCTATATAGTTACAAAAGACAACACTTTTATCGGAGTTCCTATGCTTCCTTAAATGCATCATATAAATCTTGATACTTATTTTGTTTTGATTTCAATGCCATTTCTTTTATTAAATATAAATAGATAATGTACTAACTAAATAGAATAGAATATTTTATTTCCATTCATTCTTTTAGAATTTTTTCACACAGAGTATTCACTAAATAAGTGAACAGTAATATTTATTGCTTCCAGATGTTGTTCTGAAAAGAAGCGTTTGTTTAAAGTCATAGGACAATGTTTTATTGTTTGTTATTTTGTATAAAACTGATAGCAATATTATTAAGGCTGTGAGTGATAAAAACGAAATGAAAAGTATGCGATAAAAGTAATATACAAATTCTTTTTCATTCTAAAATAGGGTATATTTTTTATATTCTTGCACTTCAAACGATGTCAGATGTGCACTTAAGGGCTCTATTGAATAAAAAGAAGCCTTTGCTTTTACTTGCTCGTATTTAAGTATTTACTTAATAGTAATTGAAGAAAGCATTAAAGAAATGACTTTATTCAATTAGTATTAAGTAAATACTTAAATACTTGTAAGTAAAAGCAAATACTTCTTTTTATTCAATAGACCCATTGACCCCTCCCCCCTGTCGTATACCGTCGTAATAAGCAAAGTCCCCCTCCCCCTGTTCAACGACGTAGTTTATGGATGCTCCCCAAGATGCTGTATTCGCGAGCTCAAGCGAGGGTGCTGCCGCTTATTTGGAACTAGAGGAATTGGAACGAAAAAATAAACAAATCATCCGTTAACCTATGTTTGAACGTTATTTGAAAACTTGTCGGATATGTTCATTTAATTAATAATTTATGTATATTAATTAATTACATCAATAACAATATTGATTATACCGTTGATTGAATATACGGATAGATCCCCAGCCCTGTACAAAAAAACCGTGCCAACTTTTCTCCTCTCAAAACACTATCTATAGCCATCTATAGTTGAGCATGATGATTACGCGGCAGCCGAAACAAATCGAGCAAAGTAGGTTTCTTCCCTTCTCAATGCCTCCCCTAGATTCTCAACGTAAATACGGTTCTCCCACTCCTTATCACTTAGACCGCTTAGACATTCAAAATCTGCATTTTGAATCAATTTTGAATTTGGTTTGCGTTGTTTTGTAATTTGTATCCTAGTCGATTTAATTTTTTGGTGAAAAATGAATTCCTCTAAAATTACACACGTTGTGTTTATAAAAATTGTAATGTCTCGAGAAAAGACGGTAAAGTGTTAGGTATTTAAATTTCCGGTAAAAAATCAAGATACAGTGGAACCTCGATTATCCGTCAGGGCACCGGACCAAGGGTATAACGGATAATCGAAAAGACGGTCAACAGAACATTAAAAAAAAACTTAATTGATCAAACGACTAAGTGACACAATCAATGTTCGAATTTGAATCAACTGAATTATGGTGACACACAGATATTGACTGTAATAATTTTATTATTTTGCTGTGCTTTTTATTTTCGGCTTACGATTCTAAAAATATATCTCTCAAAAAGCACGGTAGATATCATTTATCATTTTACCTATTTAAATTGAAATTTAATCCAGAGCCCTGAATAAGGACAAAAATTAGTCACATAAAAAAATGCGGGGGTGGCATAACTGCACGTGTACATTTCAGCGAATTTCGTTTGGCTTATCGCTTATCGCAATGCTTAAACAAAATGAATTGATGACTAAATTTTTACTTACGTAGTCAATATAACTTATGTATGGACCCTGACGGTTAACAGAGGTAACGGTTAATAGAGAGACGGATAATCGAGGTTCCACTGTAGGTGTAAAAAGTGGGTGGAAATGAAAATGTGCAAACCTGTTTAACTAATTTAGAAGACTTAAAACCATATCATATTTGTGAAAATAATTTCCAATCTACATCTTTTTGTGATGCAACAGTAAAATCTAAAAAACTCATAAAAAGTGCAGTTCTGTTTAAATATCTATCGAGTGGTAAGTATTTAGTTTATGTATACTGTGGAAAGGGAATTTTTGATTTTGGCAAAATCGCTTTTTTGTAAAATAATGATTTCTAACGCAATTAATAAATTCTATTTTAATATTTGTTGTGAAAACGACAACAAAACAAATTGCAAATAATTGTTTCATATTTATCTACCTTATTATATTCTGACAAAGATCTTAGGATTCTTCAGGTCAGTAGTGTCCCCTAATATCAGCAGGTAGTTTGAGTTTACCACGGTTTACCGTTAATCTCTTGTTCCGGTTTCAGTAATTCCTCGTTGTTTTGATATTATTCTTAAAATCACACATTTTACAGAAGGTGTTTAACAGTACAGTACATAACAAAATATTTTATAAAACCTTAATCTTAAGCTTATTACCAAGTCATTTGTATTTTAATGGCGTGGTTAAGTCTTCGGCCCTGGTAGCAATTAATACATTTTAATCTATTGTACTTTTAATTATTATACCTGGTATCGTTGCTGGTATTCAGTATGTCCACCTCTTGAAATTTAACGATAATACTCAAATACCAATAACTTTGTAAAAGGATTAAGATACGGTTTTATAAAATATCTTGAAAGGGACATACTACCACAAAATCAATGCTACTAAACCTACTATATTTCTTTATTCTGGATAGAGTGGAATGAAATTTTAAAAAGCGTGTAATAAAAAAATTCCATAACATCTACTTTTTTCGATATGTAACGATATATTAACCCAATATAAAATAATATCTAAAAATTATTACTTCACCACAAGAAGGCGATTTTAATAATACATAGTGGCATGTTATAAATAGATTTTGTACTTTTTTTTATTTTACATCGCACAATATTGTATAATAAATTAAGTAATATTTGCAAGAAGAAAGTGAGAAAAAAGATATATTTCTCACGAGCGCAGAAGTTTATTGTTGGCACGAGCCGAGGTACTAGGCTAGTGCCGCAAATCAAGCGAGGGAGAAATATGTCACTTTCTCATGTGTTGTACACTGTGCTTTTTCTATGGATGAGGTTTTGTCAAGAGTTCAAACTTCAAAATTAAATAATTTAGGTGCTTTTAGGTATATTATATGCATAAATTGAAATAAAATACATATACATGTAGGTATTTAATATTCTTAATATTGGTATGCTTTATTTATTTAAAATTATAATTAAAATTTATATTTGAACAGTTTTGAAAGGTAATTTCTGGTAATTTTTGCTTTAACACATTTTGTTTAACAACAATAATTGTGTTTGTATTGTGCATGTTACCATGGAAACGGCGATCATATGTATGCATAACTGGCGGAGAACCCGTAAGAAAAAATATTTCTCACTGCAATGGTCGACTTTTCTCACTGCGTGAGAAATTGTTCGTTTTGAATGTATGTAAGTAGTGAGAGAAGTTGCACATGGTAAAGCATCCATAGAAACATAATTTTTCTATGGATGCTATAAAATTTGGATGGTATTCTCCTTTTCATGAACATTTTTCAGTGCGTCACAAATTATAGAAAAAAAGGTAAGTCCGTGATAATACACATTTATGACATTTATTCTAACGTGACATTTTTGTTAAATCTGACAGTTGTCAAATTTTATTTTCAATTTGGAATAAAACCAAATCAATTGTGTCTATTGCATTTATAAAATGGTATTTTCTTTCATTTGTATAGTCTTATAAATTGTACAGATTATATTAATAATATTATTATTTGATTTAATAAATAATTCTTTTTTGGTTATGGCGCCATCTATCGACAACTAGAATAATCACCGAACTAGAATAATTACCAAAGTATTCAAAGACGTGCCTTTTTTTCTGTCACATACAATTTAATGCGTTAGAGAGAAATCGAAAAACTGTGACGCACTGAAAGATGATCATGAAAAAAAGAATACATACAAAACGAATAATTTTTCACGCAGTGAGAAAAGTCGGCCATTGCAGTGAGAAATATTTTTTCTCACGGGTTCTCTGCTGGTTTTCCATATATGTGATCGCCGTTTCCATGGTAACATGCACAATACAAACACAATTATTGTTGTTAAACAAAATGTGTTGAAGCAAAACTTACCAGGAATTCAGTTTCAAAACTGTTCAAATATAACTGTTAATTATAATTTTAAATAAATAAAGCATATAAATATTAAGAATATTAAATATCTACATATATGTGTATATGTATTTTAATTTAGGCATATAATATACCTAAAAGCACCTAAATGCTTTAATTTTGAAATTTGAACTCTTTGACAAAAACGCATCCATAGAAAAATTACAGTGTACAACACGGGAGAAAATGACATATTTTTCCCTCGCTTGATTTGCGGGGAAGTCAACAAACTTCTGCACTCGTGAAAAATGTGTCTTTTTTCTCACCTGTACAATATACTATTTCATTAATTTTTGGCATATGCCCAGTTTGTCAGCTTGTGTTTATTGAATTATTATTTATAGACCATTTCCTCACGGTTTTTCCTCCAAATTTTAAAGAATCGCTTGGATTGAGATAAAATTTGGCATAAATATAGGCATACGGTTTTCCGTAAGTTAATACTTTTCGAGTTATTTCCGAGTGAACATGTTCCACAAAACAAACGCAAATAACTCAAAAAGTATTTTATCGAAAAAGTGTATGTATGAGGTCTCTAGACCCAGTAGAATCACAGTTGTAGCTAATGAAAAATAGGTTCATATCAAATCAAATATTTCAACGTGAAATAAACAAAAAATGAAACACTTTTTGGGGAAAACTCATTGCAACTTTTTTAAAGTGTTAAATTTGTTTTAAGTGTTAAATATATTTAAATTTTTGTTTGTTTTTTTTAATGTTTCTAGGGTTAAAAGTAAGCAAGTTACGCCAGGGGCGGCCCGTCGGGGTAGGCAAGATAGGCGCCGCCTACCCTCTTCAAATGTAGTACAATAATATAAATTATTAATATAAATTACTTATTTCAAAATTATAATTTATAAATTTTGACACAATATCTACAATAAAATAGCAAAAATTATCCAAATTATTTTTAAAAATATCCAAAAAAATTTCTCCGTAGTTATAATTATTGTACGCTCCTTGTAGTATCAGTAGTACTGTATAGATTCTATATTCTCCTTGGTCAGGCACTCGGGAACATAGCCTGAAATAGAACGACGCCAACACCGAATTGACGTGCGATCTCTCTCTGTTTACGCGAGCAGGCCTGCTGCAGGTCTGCTCGTAGCGACCGTATTCTACGATTTTTAACCGGCGGATAGGCACAGAGTCTTATAGCCGGACCTACAAAATTTTATCAGTTGCTTCTCTTGTGTCTTGTGAAACTGTTTTAAAATAATTGTTTTTTGATTTTGGCTGTTATTAGTAGGTTAAGTATTGAATAAAACTAGGTAGGACAATTTAAATTTGTTTATGAAAACTGAATAATGTGTTATTAGATTATATAGATAATTAAAAATTTAAAGCGAGGTTAATTGTTAACTTATCAATTTATTCGAATAGTAAATTATTATTTGATACATAAATAAAATAAGTAATATTTGACGTTGTTGAAACGTAGGTGTGTTAGTTTTATTGGTGGAAAAACTTTAGTCATCGAATATGAATATTTTAAACGATGTAATATGCAGTTTGATCGAGACGCCTTTTTCAAGGCGCCAAAATCAAGAAAGATTAGTAATTATTTCAATGGGCCGGCCTTTACAAAATTTAACAATTTTATCCACAGATAAGACAAAAGACAATCAACCATTTTCGAGATCGTTTAAAACAATATGGTATGAAAATCATAAATGGTTAAGCGGAAGTTATTTTAAAAATTCACTTTTCTGTTGGCCTTGTCTGTTGCTCTCAAATTTGAAGCAAAATGTTTGGGTGAGTCAGGGATATTCAGATTTGAAAAATTTATCAGCTAGTGTAAAAAAACATGAATCTTCGAAAGAACATTTAAACAATTGCTTAGATTTAAAACGGTTAGAAAAAAATAAACAAACTACTGACAGTGCTTTCGCTGGACATATTTCTCTATCTAATAAGATATATAATGAAGAAGTTGAAAAAGATTGAAGAAGTTGAAGAAATTGATGTTACAATTCTTTTAGCAAAACAAGAATTCTTCAAACATGGGTAATTTTAAAGAAATTTTTAATTTAGTAGTTAAACGCGATCAGGAAATCCAGGATCATGTTAAAAAATGAAGGGGTGTTCACGGGTTTGTCAAAAACAATACAAAATGATTTAATAGATTGTCTTGCCGATTACGTAAAAAATGAAATTTCAACAGAAATTAATGAAAGTCAATTTTTTTCTATACTAGCTGACGATACTACTGATATAACCGAAAAATCACAGTGTACTTTAACAATCCGTTTTGTTAACAAAGTTGGTCAGGTAACAGAAAGATTTTTAGGGTTTTTTGATGTTAGCGATAATAGATCTGCAGACGCTCTATATAGTTTAATTTCAAACGTGCTTGAGCCATATGATTACAAAAATAAATTAATTGCTCAATTTTACGATGGTGCAAGTGTAATGACTGGCTCTTTAAACGGATTACAATAAAAAATTAAAGTAGATGCTCCAAAAGCAATTTTTACACATTGTTGCGCTCATAGATTACATTTAGTATTGCAAGACGGCTCAAAATGTATTACAAACTGTAGGATATTTTTTGTCGCCTACCCGAAGTATATGTGTAGCCTACCCGCATACTGAGGTCACGAGCCGCCACTGAGTTACGCTCAAAATAAACTTGTGTCCCTTTTTTTTTAATAAAAAAATTGGGAAAATCGCACCCAATTAGCATCTCAAATTAAAATAATCATTACTGCTTCACAAGTTGCTTTACTTAGGTATGTATTATTTATATGATCTGTAAGTTTCATCGGTCCAAAGTGCTTATTTTTGAAAAAAAATTGTTTAAGGAAAACTTTTTTAATTTTTAATTTTGAAAACCTACTTTGTTTCGAAATAACTTAAAAACTATTAGCGATACCAAAAATCTCAAACAGTAAAAAATGTAGGTTTTGCTTTTCTGAATATTTTAGATTTTTTGTTTTTCTGTAAGACAAACATTGGTTAAGATATGGCTGTTCAAAATTTGCACACAGTCGGGATTAGTGACTCGTTCAAGCCCTTTCAAGTACAGTCCTTTCAAAAATAAGCACTTTGAACCGATGTAGCTTACAAATCAAAAGTATAATAACAATACACACACGAGTAAAGCAAGTTGTGAAGCGGTAACGATTAATTTTACTTACTTTTATAAATACTTAGGTACATTTAAAAATTAAATTTAAAAAAACTTTTTGAGTTATTTGCGAAAAACCGTCTGAAACGTGACTTTTTGTTGAAAAATGATTATCTTCATTCTTAAATAACTCAAAAAGTATTAACAAAAGTTGCTTAGAATTAGTCAGTTTATCCATTTCCGGAATGTTTTTGAATGTATCTTTTTTAACTTACGAGAAGTGGTGAAACTCACCCCCAGGGCAATAGCACGCATTGGCACATTATCACTTTTTTCTTCTACATGTTTTTATGTGTATGGTAAATTTAATATCAATCCAAGCGGTTCTTTAAAATTTGGAGGTTTTGCAACATTTTACCCTCAGTGAATGGACTATTGTATTAACACTGCACCGATAGTATTGTTTGTAAGAATCATCGATATATTATTGTTTCTTTAACAAGTATAATAATTAATGACTCGCGGTAACACGTTATGCTTGTGTAAATAACTCGATTTTTTAATTTTTGGTGTTTAATTCAAAAAATGTGTTTATTTTTAGTCACTGTCGAGACAACTGACCGTACTTTGACAGTTAATCGCAGTCAAAATGTAAAAACCTATTTTGGCCAAAGAAAATTGGAATTTTTTGATATGTCTCCAGATCAGGATGTTTTTTTTGTAGAAGGTCTTAAGATTCCATACACACCACTTTGGAGAAATGCTAATGAGACGCTCCAACCTGACTCGCTCCAAGTGAATAATAGCGAAACTGCAAAACATACTCTTACTAACGCAAGTACTCCTACATCAGTTTCAATTAAAATAAATAAATTGAAAAAAATAATTCGGTACAAAAATTCCCAAAATTTACGCTTAAAAAAGAATTTACAGAAAACATATGAAAAAAACAATCCCAGGACTATACTGAAAACCCTTTTAAATCGTTGCTCAGAAGAAGCAAAAATTCTTATCGAAATTCAACTTTGCTACGTAAAAGGGCAAAAATGGAATCAAGCTGAAAAAAAATTGTCCCTTTCCATTTATTATAAATCCCCTGGATTGTATAAATTTTTAAGAAATAAATTAAAATTTAAACTACCATCAGAATCAACCATTCAGTCTTAGTTGAAAATATATAATTTGCAGACCGGCGTGAAAACAACATTAATTTCAAAATTAAAAAAATAAGTTTTAACCATGACTGACGTTGAAAAACATTGTGTCATATTGTTCGACGAAATTAAGTTAGAAGTAGGGTTGGAGTCGTTGGAGTACAACAAATTTTATGATTGTTTGGAAGGTTTCGAAGATTTTGCAGTTTTAGGAAGAAATGATAAATTGGCAGACCACGCCAATGTATTTATGATTAGGGATTAGGGGTATTATTAATTCATGGAAAATACCATTCTGCTACTACATTTCTAAAGCCCCTGTAAAAGGAGAAATTTTAAAAGACTTATTAGGCCGATGCCACATTATGCGTTTTGACCGGATGCGTTGAAAACGCATCCGTTTCCAACGCAACCGGACCGACCTGTCACACTATGCGTTTAGTCTGGTGCAGTTTGTAAGCGCGTACCGATGACTCAAAACGCATCCGTTTCCAACGCAACCGGACCGATCTGTCACACTATGCGTTTTCACCGGATGCGGCGGAAACGCATCCGGTCAAAACGCATAATGTGGCATCGGCCTTATTGGGGGCTATGCTGTATCATTTACGTAAACCGATTACGTACGGTAAACTCGAATTACAGGCTGTAATCTTGTGTGTAAAATCGGTATGCTGTATCAATGATATCCAAAGGGTTGCCTACCTTCGTATGTAATTACTTGCCGTTTAGTTTGGTTATGTGAAAATGTTTATGTTATATTAATAAATATTGTTATTTTTATTTGTGAAACAAAGTTGTTTGTGTGATAGACTTGTATTTGATATTTAGTTTAATTGGTTGTTTAAGTGTTTAATTTTTAAGTGATTTTATAGTTGTTTAGTACTTCAATATATTATATCATAAAATGAATTTTTGTTTTTGTTCTAAGTAGCTTTGACTATTTCCTACTAACACTACATCATCAGGATACAGTAAGTACCAGGGAATGTAAACTTGTGCTCACAACGAGGCGCCGACCCTCGCTCCCTGGTATCCCTCGTACCATATCATGCATTATGTTAAATGCGATGAGATCGTTCACGAAAATGAAGAGTAGTAGAATACTCTGTTCTAGGCGAGGATACCATCCTTTGGTCTCCTTAGTGAGTGCACCCTTACCCTGCTAGGCCTGGATCCCACGTACCAAAAAAAAGTTGATTAATAGCAAGCTGAAAATTTGCTAATAGGGCTTTTCATCAATTGTCATTTGTTTCGAGTTCCTGTCATATGTTATATAATATTAATATAGGGCTTTTCATTCAGTCATTTGTTTCGAGCTTCTGTCATGTGTCACATAATATTAATATATCTATGTCATACGTTATTGGCATATACCAATGATACAAAGACGTAGATATATTAATATAATATGACACATGACAGAAGCTCGAAACAAATGACAATCGATGAAAAGCCCTATACACGGATTATACGGCATATGACAGAAGCTCGAAACAAATGACTGTGAATGAAAAGCCCTATAGCTTAACAAACTTTGATGTACGCAAACACTGGAAGTTTTAATTGTGGAACAGTTTAAAAATTTGGAACGTAGATTACTAAAACTCCTGTGTATTTTGTCAGACAGAACATCCAATTGATTTGTTACCCTTTCATTAAACTCTCATGCAAAAATCAGACTGATATTACTAACCAACATGATTCCTGTCATTTGACATGTTCTTCTTGTTCCACTCATTAAAATGCCCAGTTGGTGATAAACACCAGCCTGATTTTTGCATGAGAGTAATGAAATGGAAATAACTCAATTGGAAGTTCTGTCCGACAAAATACATGGAACGTTTTCAAAGTCTGACGTTCCAAATTTTTAACTTATTCCACAATTAATACTTCCCCTGTTCCCATACATCAAAGTTTGTCTGACTAGACACTGTTAATCTATTAACAAATAATTTTCAGCTAGCTATTAATCAACTTTTTTTTGGTACGCATTATCCAGGTCTATGCAGTTCCCTTGTTTACTGATCCAAAACTAATGAGTATAAATAAGAACTGAGTACTTACTGTGCCTCTCCCATATTTTCATGAAGTGTCTAAGTCGTTTTATGACTCTGTAGTTTGTTCATTATTGTATTTTTTTTTTGTTTTTATAAACGGGTACAAATATACTGCTCCATTCGTTTAGCATTTGTCCAACTTCCATAATTCTATTAAATAAACGTATTAGCCAACTTATTCCTGCCTCTCCTAATGGCTTCCACATTTCCCCAGGAATATCCTCTGATTCCTTTATTTTTTGAAGTGCTTGAACCACTTCCTCATGGTCAGTGTGAGTTGACAGTAAAATCAAGTAGGAAGTATATATCAGCACGTCTCGCAACAAGGATGGAAAAATACAGTATGTTTAAGATATACTATGTGAAGACAGACACATGTCTCTGACTCATTAGCTATCATCAGTACAGTATAGCCAAGTTAGAATAGGTCTGCGTTAACCTTTCCTTGTTTGAAAAACTCTAAACATTGATTGTTTGAAACATTCCGCATTCCTTTCCTCGGGTAGCTGTAGCTTCCTCCTTGGATGTGTTAGTTGTTGCTCTGGAATCGTTAGGATCTTCTAACATTATTGTCACAAATTGGTTGCATTGCTTCTGTAATGATCTTTTCCCAAGCTAGCATACACCTCTAGTAAATATAGCGGTATAGCATAGAGAAATGTAGATAAACTGATAATGTTGATTTGTAAACAAAACATCTTCACTAAATGGGTGAAAAAGCTGAATTCTTAGTGTCTGTTATCTGTATTTTGATGTTGCAGTCATTAAGTTAAGGGGCAGAATAAAAAAAAACTCTGTAGACACATTAACGGACACACTTCACATGTAGTCACATCTTCTTAAGGAGTGACTTCATATGCAGTTGTGTCAGTGAATGTATTAATATTGTTACGCGATTGACTCTACTATTTTATTTATTTCTGTTTTTAGGCACTAAGTTTAATTTAATTGACGTTATTTATTTTTAACAACTTACACTTAAAGAAATAAAGAACACTGAATTTATATCCTTTAATAACACTAATTTACAAACTTAACATTAAAATACTGCATTATTTGTATACGTTGCAAAATAACTACGGCTTTATTAAAGATTACACTAAAACAACAATTTATCTAAATGTCTAATATGTACAATTTACATTTACATTTATTTCGCGTCCGAACATCGAAAATCTTTCTCGACCGACGACTACAAATATATCACTGACCCTAATTTCAAAAAATGTCTCTTTATATAGTTATAAAAATTAATCTACTGATTTCCAGAAAAAATCGAAAGATATGTATTATTTACAAAGCAATAAAAGAAAGGTGTATTCGGTGACCTTCTAGATATGCCGATACGTTCGTAAACAGCTGTCTCGCCGACGAACAGGGTTTCAGACACTTCGGCGCCAGAAAGTTCTGGCGTTGACAGGGCCGCCCTGGGACCGTGACATTGCCCCCTCCTCAAAAGATGGTTCCTCCTGGAACCTTGTCGGGACTGGAACTGGATGCTGGTATCTGCAACTGGACCCTCTTTTACAACTCCCAGTTGTATAAAAGTGACAGGGGATGGTCTTCTCTCCGCACCAGTAACTATACGGATTGCAACAGACTAACACCTGGACCTCGGTGTCTTGGAAAATTTCTTCTACCATATTTCGGATAACTCTCCAGTCTAATTGGCTGCATTCTAACTTTGGCATGGCTAACTTTTGCACGTCAGACTCCAACACGTGCTCTCTCAATTCAATTAATGCATCCCATACATCTTGGTAGGTAGGTTGGTCATGGACAGTGTCTTTTGTTACCAGATAGAATAGGTAACGTGATGCATCTTGGAGTTTCAATGCTTTGCCAGGAGCTGGCAGTTGGCATTGAAGTTCTGCAACTCGACCAAACTTCATTCGGAAAGCGGATGCCAACCCTCGTGCGTCTTTGATACTGGCCGGGATGGTATGGGCCAGTGAATAGTCATCGGGAAGTGCGAGTAAATCTCGCTTTTCTTCAGTGGTAACACCATGTCTTGCTTTACCGGTACCTCCATAGGCCCCCATGAACTCCTCAAACGTGAGGTCAGGTATTCCTCGAATTTGGTTGACTTCCACTTCTTCATCTACGTCGTGGTCTCCCTCGTACGGCGCCAACCGGTTATGGTGGACTATCATCGGCTTTCCCCTAGGAATCTTGCTTATTCGGTAGATAACGTCATTGATTTTCTTGACAATGAGGTACGGACCTTCCCAGAACTGCTGCAACTTGGGAGAGCAACCTGTTCGCTTCTTTGGATTATAAAGCCAGATTTTGTCGTGCTTCTTGAAACATCCCTTCTCGGCTTGGGTATCGTATCGTTTCTTCATTCGGTCGCTAGCTATCTGAAGATTAGAACGGACCAACTCATGTATATCGTCCATTCTTCTTCGTAATTCATTCACGTAATCCTCACCAGCAACATCTTCTCCAGGTCGACATCCAAACTCTAGATCACAGGGTAGACGCATCTCACGTCCAAATAGGACTTTTGTTGGTGTTTGCCCAGTTGATTCATTAACAGCAGATCTATAGGCCATTGCGAAGAACGGAAGGTACTGGTCCCAGTCTCGTTGATGATTGGACACCATCTTTGTCAAATACTTGCCGACTGTCCTATTCATACGCTCCACCATTCCATCCGATTGCGGGTGATAGGCCGTGGTTCTTGTCTTCTTCATGCCTAGTTTATCACAGATTCCTTGAAATAGATCGCTCCCAAAGTTCCTTCCTTGGTCACTATGGATCTCCAGAGGTACTCCAAATCGGCTGATGCAGTCTTTGATTAACACATCTGCAATAGTGGCGGCCTTCTGGTCTGGAATTGCGTAGATCTCCACCCACTTCGTGAAGTAATCCATTACCACCAACATGTATTTGCATCCATTGTCACTTTCTGGAAATGGCCCGGCAATATCCAAAGCTATTCTTTCAAACGGACTTCCAACATTGTACTGTCTCATAGGAGCCTTTCTTTTCCGGTAGGGCCCGTTACTTGTAGCACAGGTAGTACATTTCTTACACCAGTCCTTCACATCGTCGGAACTATTCATCCAATAAAATCGTTCCCGAATTCTCTGAAGGGTCTTCTTTACACCAAAATGCCCTCCTGATGGACTGTCGTGTAACTGACGAAGTACTTCGGCTACTCTGCTCTTTGGAATCACCAACTGTGTTCTCCTCACCGAACCATCATCATTTTCTATTACTCGTTTAAGCAAGCTGTCTTCCAAGATAAATGAGTCCCACTGGGCCCAATACGTCTTAACTACTGAGCCTAGGCTTGATATTTCTTGCCAAGATGGTCGACGATTTTCTTCTTTCCATTTTCGAATCTTCTGTAAAACTGGATCTTTTTCTTGTTCTTCCTTGATCTTGGTAGGCGTCCACTCGTCGTTGACCACTGTTGTTCTTAGTACTGCTGCTTCCTTTGACTCTATTTTGTTGCAATGGGAACATTCTGCTGGACACGGTCTTCTAGATAGAGAATCAGCGTTCCTGTGGCTAACTCCGGCCTGATGCTCGATCTTGAAATCATATTCTTGAAGTCGTTCAATCCATCTGGCTATCTGACCCTCTGGATTCTTAAACTGCATTAACCATTTAAGGGCGGCATGGTCGGTTCGGATTAGAAACTTCCTTCCGTAGAGGTATTGATAGAAGTGTTCCACTGATTTTACTACTGCTAGAAGTTCTCTTCTCGTGACACAATAATTTCGTTCAGGTTTTGAAAGCACTTTACTAAAATATCCAAGGACTCGTTCCTGTCCTCCTTGGATCTGCGACAGCACTCCTCCAATTCCCACATTGCTTGCATCCGTATCTAAGATGAACTCTCCTTCTGGCAGTGGATACCCTAATATTGGCGCTGTAATTAAATGCCTCTTCAAAGTTTCAAAGGCCGTTTGGCAGTCTCCATCCCAGCAATAATCCCTTGCTTCCTCTGTAAGTCGCGTTAATGGCTTAGCGATATCTGCAAACTTCTTAATGAATCTCCGGTAGTAAGTACATAGTCCCAGAAAACTTCTTACTTGATGTTTATCAGTTGGTTCCGGCCATTCCTTAATGGAATCGATTTTTCCTTTGTCCACGGCCACTCCTTCTTTGCTGACTATATGGCCTAGATAATTGACTTTACTTTGAAATAGCTGGCATTTCTTGGGGTTTAACATTAACCGGGCAGCTTTAAGTCGATTAAAAACGTCTTCTAAATTCTTCAGGTGGTCTTCAAACGTCTCCCCCAAAACGATTATGTCGTCTAAATACACCAGGCACGTCTTCCAAGATAACCCTCTCAACACATTTTCCATAAGCCTCTCAAATGTCGCAGGAGCATTACAGAGTCCGAACGGCATAACGTTGAATTCCCATAATCCAGATCCTGTCGTAAAGGCCGTCTTCTCCTTGTCCACTGGATCCATTTCTACCTGCCAATATCCAGACTTCAAGTCCAACGTAGAAAACAATTTACTTCCAGCCAATGTGTCCAACGTGTCGTCGATCCGGGGCAGAGGATAACTATCTTTCTTGGTAACATTGTTCAACAAACGGTAGTCCACACAGAACCTCGTAGTTCCATCTTTCTTCTTGACCAGGACCACCGGAGAGACCCATGGGCTCGTAGAAGTTTCTATCACCCCGTCTTTCTTCATTTCTTGAACAATCCTTTCAGCTTCCTCTCTCTTCGCCTGTGGTAATCGTCGAGCTGTTTGACGAATTGGCCTAGCGGTACCAGTGTCAATTTTATGTTTGACAACTGTCGTTCTTCCTGTCTTTCCTCCTTTTGGTACGAATATGTCACGATATTGCCTAAGAAATTCCCTTAATTTCCTTTTTTCCATTTGATTTAGAGATTGGCCTGCAACTGCAACCATTTGGTCGAACTTGTCGTTGGAATTATCTGATGTTGTCGTCTGCCGGATTATGGACGTCACGGGTACACAAGTTCCTACTTTTGTCTCCTTCTTGGTGGTCACTGGGTAGTCATTGACATTAATCAATCTGACGGGAATTTCTTTAGCAGAAGTAACCAATTCCTTTCCAATTATGATTCCTCGGCCAACCTCCTCGTCGTGGTTCCATGGCTCCATCATAACAGGTGTTCCTTCTTCTACAATTCCCTGTAGCCGCGCTACGATGATCGTTTCACTCCTCGCAGGCACAACTGTATCTTCTCTAATAGCTGCTAGCATAGTGCTGTCATCATGTGGATGAAGAAATACCTCCTCGTTGCCAACTTTGATTACCCTGTTCTTAAAATCCAATTGAAATCCACGCAAATTCATTACGTCCATTCCTAATATAACATCTTCTTCGATGTCTGCAACTATGACAGTATGGACGAACTTTTCTGCTCCAATCCCCAATTGTATCTGGATTTCTCCATGGATGTTGGCATTTTCACCTGTGGCAGTCCGCAGACGCAACCTCGTTGGTAAGAGTTTCTTACGACTGTTTATAACTGACGGTCGTATAATGGTCCTGGTCGCTCCGGTATCCACCAACAATGTATACTTTTTACCATTTATTTCTCCATCTACATATACATTATCTTCACGACATTTCAAAGAAGCTATTAGTATTAGATGGTCTTTAGAGGAGTTCTGAGTCGAGGCTGCCCTCCTAGGGTCTGTGCGTTCTCTTATTTCCTGCTGGTGAGTTTCTTGATTTGCGTTCTTCCTTAAACTCCGTGCGTACCCCTTTTCACCACAATTGCAGCAATTCATGGTCTTCGTTTTCTTCGATGTAAAGCCTTTCACCATATTTACCAGCTGGTCAAGTTTGTCTTCATCCTCTTCCTCTTTCACGGTCCTAACTTTACTGTACCCGCCAGAGGCCTGGGTAGCTGATTCGTATTCGAGGGCGGCAGACAAGACATCGACCAGCGTCTTGTGACGAGCTAACCGCAGTGTTCTTGTCCGCATGATCACGAAGGCCATCAATGAATGTTTGAACAGCCAACTTTTCCATCATGTCTTCGGGAGCTGTTGGATATGCATACCGTACTAACCTGGCAATATCGACCTCGTATTCTTGAAGAGCTTCATCTTTCTTTTGTCGTCGATTTTTAAGCCGCGCCTGATAGACATACTCCAAATGTTCCTGCCCATAGCGCATGTTTAGTCTCTTCATAAGTTGTTCATAATCATTAGTTTCCTCTACTGCTATGGTCTCAAGTACATCTAAAGCCTCTCCTCGAAGAGCAATAACCAGGTTTACAGCTTTGTCTTTTTCAGACCATCCGTTCGCTCTTGCACCTGCTTCGAACTGTTTCACATAACTGTTCCAGGAAAACTTTCCGTCGAAATTTGGCACCTTAACACGAGCAAGACTCACACTCCCTTCAACTATCGACTGTGGCTCCAATTTGTATTTGGTTTCATCATTTTTAATGTCTGTTAAGATGGGTTCCATACCTTTGTCTACTTTTTCCGTTTCCTGCATTTTTTTTTCTATTTCCTTGATCTTTTCTTCAAAAGTAGATTTTAGGGATGATATTTTGTCATCAAAATCGGAGGTAACTTTAGAGATGCTAGCAGAGATCTCGTTAGTCATCTTGCTTTCAAGGGATGAAATATCACCCGAAACTTTCGAAATGTCGCTAGAAACTTTTTTTCTAATGATGTAATGTCTCCGGAAACTTTGTTCTCTAACAATGTAATGTCTGTCGAAACTTGGGAGATTTCACTAGAAACTTTGCTCTCTAACGATGTAATGTCTGTCGAAACTTTAGAAACATCGGAGGAAACTTTCGAAATCGACGAGATCACAGCAGCATGCTTGTCTTCAAACAAATAGGTTTCTGGATCTTGACCCTCTTCCTGAAGAGCGTTCTTTAGACGTTCGACCAGATCAGCCTTTTTACCAGTAGAACTCAGATCCCTTTCTTCCAATTCAAGTCTCAGGTCTGCAATTTTTAGCTTACACAAGGTAGACATGATCACACACTTTATTTATTACGATTTATATTAATTTATTTTTAAAGGTTCCACACTGTATTTAAACCGAAAATTTACGTTGATATTTATTTCAAGTATCCTCACTTCTGCACCATTTTGTTACGCGATTGACTCTACTATTTTATTTATTTCTGTTTTTAGGCACTAAGTTTAATTTAATTGACGTTATTTATTTTTAATAACTTACACTTAAAGAAATAAAGAACACTGAATTTATATCCTTTAATAACACTAATTTACACACTTAACATTAAAATACTGCATTATTTGTATACGTTGCAAAATAACTACGGCTTTATTAAAGATTAAACTAAAACAACAATTTATCTAAATGTCTAATATGTACAATTTACATTTACATTTATTTCGCGTCCGAACATCGAAAATCTTTCTCGACCGACGACTACAAATTTATCACTGACTCTAATTTCAAAAATGTCTCTCTTTATATAGTTATAAAAATTAATCTACTGATTTCCAGAAAAAATCGAAAGATATGTATTATTTACAAAGCAATAAAAGAAAGGTGTATTCGGTGACCTTCTAGATATGCCGATACGTTCGTAAACAGCTGTCTCGCCGACGAACAGGGTTTCAGACACTTCGGCGCCAGAAAGTTCTGGCGTTGACAGGGCCGCCCTGGGACCGTGACAATATCAAGCTTTCGCAAAATTTATTTGTTTCATCAAGTCTAAAATAAATTTATAATTCTTTTCTCAGTAAATACAATGAAATTAAGACAAAAAAGCATTGTATTAAAGAAGCATAAAAACTTACAACATGAGCTTAGTCCATTAAATTTTAAACATAAAAAATATAAGATTGTTAATCTAGTAATAATTACAATGTTTTATTTAATTTTATATCACAGTAATAGTTTTTGGCACTGAAATATCTCATAAAAACGGATTACTGGTTGTCTCGTAATCCATCTCGTAACTGAAGTCACTCTAGATTTAAATTATGTCTTTCTGCCACAGCATTTAAGTACATAAATAACCGATTTACAAAATTCATCTTTTCAAAATATAAACATTAAACTTAAAAACAAGCAAAAAGTTGGGTTAACATGAATTAACTGACAGTCAGGATTTGACAGAACCCTAAATAACATGATACGTAATTTTTTTGATACATCATACCACTTTATACACTTATGTTTTGACGACTGTAATCTGATGTACGTAATTCTGAACTTTACACATGTACGTAATCACTTTACGTAAAGGATACAGCATAGCCCCCATTATCTGAAGTATTAAGAGCAGTCAACGAAATAGGCTTTACGACGTACCCCATTTAATTAAATCATTAAGAAATAATTTGATGAGTAAAAAACTGCAATTTTTTTTAAATAATAATAAAATAGACTGGAATGACTTTGTCCAAACTTTCGAGGCAGATCAAAAAAGTATTATATCTAGGTCTATGGTCAACATAACCACCAAGCAAGTATACCCAAATACGTTTCAAAAGATGAGGGTAAAATTTGCAACCCAGGTTTTTAGTTCTTCTGTGGCGGAAGCTATCCGTACGGCTCATGATTTGGGTCAAATAAAGAGCCAGTCGGCAAAAAATACGGCGGCTTTTTTTAAACAAATAAATTGTTTGTTTGATTCCCTGAACAGCAAAACTTTAGCAGATCCAAATGTTTACCGAAAGGGTTTGTCAACATATAACAGCATACCGTATGACACACTAAAAAGCGGAATTGATCTTTTTAAAGAATTGAGGATTATGGAAGAAGACAAAGAAAGAAAAAATATTTACTGCTTGGATGGATTCCAATGGACTATTACTTCCATATTAAAGCTTTGGGAGGACTTAGAAATGGAAGGAATAATTTTTTTTACATCCAGGCTTAATCAAGATCCATTCAAAAATCTTTTTTCTGTAATAAGAAACCGTGGAGGCTACAATCCTCAACCAAAAGTAAGTAATACTTTTATAACTAATTTATAAAATTGAGTTAAACCCAATTGGGTATTCAATCGACGGTTTGATATATAATAACACAATTATGAAATAAATAAAAGTCTGTAAAGTGTTACTATCTCAAAAAACAATCCAACGTAAATAAAATTACGATTATCAAAGTTTTATAAGCAATCTAAGGCCGATGCCACATTATGCGTTTTGACCGGATGCGTTTCCGCCGCATCCGGTGAAAACGCATAGTGTGACAGATCGATCCGGTTGCGTTGGAAAACGGATGCGTTTTGAGTCATCGGTACGCGCTTACAAACTGCACCAGACTAAACGCATAGTGTGACAAGTCGGTTCGGTTGCGTTGGAAACGGATGCGTTTTAACCGCATCCGGTCAAAACGCATAATGTGGCATCGGCCTAAACGTCTCAGGCCCAGTCAATTTATCCTTTTTAATTGCTTTATCTGACAAATCAGTCTATAACCTGTTAGTTAACTGAATTCCTGGCAAAACCAAAATTAGACCTTTAAAAGATTTTTTTGTTGTATTGCTAATAGACTTTTTCTGCATTATAATACGTTTAATAGCATACTTCCTCAAGCATATGAAATATAGCGTCACGATTCTTTTTTGCTAATTTACTTTGTCAATTTAAATTTAAATCGGTAGACTACAATAAAAGCGTCATCACCACTACGATGTATTGCTAATGGATTAGGTCCATTAGCAATAATGGACTCCTAATAGGTGCTAATGGATATTTTGTAGATACTTATTATTTTGAGTAATTTTCTTTTTTTCAAGGTCAAGGGTTTCCGTATAGCTCTGCAGCATAATATGCATATTAAACTTATTAACCACACCGAAGGAGCAAATTGTGAAGATGACGAAACAGTCTGATGCCTTACAACTGGATTCAAATTCCGATGAAACAGAGCTTGAAATAAATCCAGGATATAGTGATGAAGCAATAGATAGCCTAGGTCTTGATAAACAAGCGGCAAATACTGATGTGGCAACGGATGTGGTTGATACTAAATCTGGTGACACAAAAATTATTTATGTACGGCCCACCCTAGAGACCTGTTCGGGAATCTACGTAGCGGGATATCTATTATATTATATATTAAAAAAATTCAATTGCGAAATTTGTTCACAAAATGTTAGCTCTGGTGGTTCAGCAATTAGCAAAGACGAATTATTAATTTTCAACCGGGATTATGGGACAAAATGTGAAGTCGAACAGTTGAAGCATTATATTTTTACTAAAAGAATTTAATACAATTTTTCTTAAAGTAAAAACCGAATATGGAATTACCATAAAAATAAAACAATATTATGAACTCTAATAAAAAATGGCTGGATAATTGCAAAGAGCACAATACGCGTGTTATTGATCAGCTAATTAAAATTAAAATTTTTTATACAGCTAAGTGGATCTCTGCAAAACTAGAAACCTCCGCGACAAAAAATGTTTTCAGTAAACCACACAGTAAAGTCAGAATTTTGTCATAAATACCCCTTAATTAAATGTTTCTGGGTAATGGAAATTAGAGTTTTGAGAATTTATTATTTTTCAAATATAACATAACTGTAAATGATTTTTCTATTGTAGTTTTTGGGTTTTCAGAAAAAAATAGAATGTTTTAAAAGTTTTTATTAAGTGCTATCAGAATAAAATTAAAAATATATTACAATATTGCATGCTAATATAAAAATTTAACACACTACCTGTGTATGTAAATTTTTGATAATGTAATTTATTTGTGAACGCTGATGTATTTCTGGGTAACGGAAATTCTGTTTTGAGAATTTCCTATTTTTCAAATATACCATATCGATTATCGATAAAAGATTTTTCTATAGAAGTTTTCGGTTTTTCAGAAAAAAAGAATAAAATGTTTTAAAAGTTTTTATTAAGTGCTCAGAATAAAATTAAAAATATATTACAATATTACATGCTAACATAAAAATTGAAAACACTAACTGTGTATGTAAATTTTTGTTAACGTAATTTATTTGTGAACGCTGATGTATTTCTGGGTAACAGAAATTGAGTTTTAAGAATTTCCTATTTTTCAAATATACCATAACGATAAAATATTTTTCTATACGCTCTGAGCTTCGCTGGTGTCGCTCCTGGCGGATTACTAATTCAACTTTCACTGGTAATTTTTAAATTTATTATTTAATTGTTATCGCTTAATATTTACAACGCTAAAAAGTAATTAAATTGTAACAGATTTTTTTAAGATTTCGCTAATCATTTCGACGTTCTATTGATGAAATATTAATTTCTTACTTCGGATACTTTCACAATTATCGTGTAGATGGCGCTGATTAATTTATAATTACATATTACGGAACATTAAAAAAACGTAAATTCAGTATTTAAAACGTAAGTATATTTAAGGTAAAAATATATACCACAGCTTTGACCAACTAATATTGTGTATAATTAATGTTTTTAATTTTAATTTTAAATTAATCACTTTGACATTTATGTCAAATTTCCGGTAAACGTTTACAGACTTGCCACTACTGGCGCTCACGAATTTATAAATATCCCCTCTACGTACGAGCTCACAGCGTATACGCTCTGAGCTTCGCTGGTGGCGCTCCTAGCGGATTACTAATTCAACTTTCACCGGAAATTTTAAATTTATTATTTAATTGTTATCGCTTAATATTTACAACGCAAAAAAGTAATTAAATTGTAATCGATTTTTTAAGATTTTGCTAATCATTTTGACGTTCTATTGATAAAATATGAATTTCTTACTTCGAATACTTTCACAATTATCGTGTAGATGGCGCTAAGATTAATAGATTAATTTATAATTACATATTACGGAACATTAAAAAAACTTAAATTCAGTATTTAAAACGTAATTATATTTAAGGTAAAAATATATACCACAGCTTTGACCAACTAATATTTTTTATAATTAATGTTTTTAATTTTAATTTTAAATTAATCACTTTGACATTTATGTCAAATTTCCGGTAAACGTTTACAGACTTGTCACTACTGGCGCTCGTGAATTTGTAAATAGAGAGTTATTGCCACCGCCAAATAAAGGATCCTTTATTACAGGATACTTTAATAAAGGACAAATACAGGACGGGTCTAAAAGAGTGGTATTGCAAACGCAGTTAAAGAATCTTTTATTTTGACAAATGACATGAAATATTTTTGTAAATATAAAAATAACCTATAAAATTCCATTTGTCGATATAAATTAAAATAAGATAATTGAAGAGTAAAACGTTAAATTTAATTATTTTGTCATTTAAAGATGTTTTGAGAACAACATAATAGAGAGATATCGAAACCCTATTTAACATCGTCCTTTAATAAAAGATCCTTTATTTTGACATAAATAACCATGCTTATATGTCAAAAGTGTCAAAATAAAGGATATTTTATTACCAAACGACGGTTTCGATATCTCTCTATTATATCCCATAATACTCATCGTTCAATAATATGGAAGTGCAATAAATTGGAAATAATATTTTAGGAGTTTTTAAATACTTTTGCATTATGGGTATATGTAATGGGGAATTTCTGGAGAATATATTATTAGGGAATAGTGGATATCCATTCCTCAACTACAACTACCGAATGACACCATTCCAGAATTTTCAGACAGAAGTTGTGTTTTTATAATCCATCACAAATCCCTTCAAGAATTGTTATTGAAAGAACATTTGGTATTGTGAAGAGATTTCCCATTTTACCATATGTAATGAGATGCAAGTTACCTTTTATTCAAAGAATAATATCAGCTTGTTCAGTTTTACATATTGCAGTAGTACATAATAGAGAAAACGTTGAAATACTGGCAAATGAGTGTGCTGTTGATATTGATATAGAAGCTGTGGCAGTACATTTTCAACCAGGAGCTAATCTAATGCGACTAAATTGTGTGTGTGTTTGTTTAAAATTATTGTTCGACATTTAAAGCTAGCGCTTAAACTAATTTTATTTTTATTGGACTGCAGTTTGTTAATAAATTTATAAATAAATATAAATATTATATTGGTGACTGATTTTAAGTATTTTATGATCATTAGCAGGTTTTAAATAATAAATTTATAACTATATACATACATGCTATTGGCGTTGATCTTTTATCCATTATGGCTCTCTCTTTCTTTCTTTTCACCTCTGGATAACTAGTTATCAGGAAGTTTATCTGACATATTAGATACTAATAGATATCTGACAGAGAAAAACTTCCCGTTAACTAGTTATCCGGAGCTGAAAAGACAGATACTAAGGATACTGTTATATAAACTTCCCAATAATTAGTTATCTGAAAATGAAAAGACCTCTAATCTGTCAGATAAACTTCCCGATATACAAAAAGATAATAGAAGAATTAAGCTTTATGCTGGTTTTTATTAATTTTTTTGGCAATGTTTAAATAAACAAATACTGATGGCATGAAATGGATCACGAACAAGGAGGAATGAAGAAGGAATTGGAGATTGTGTTTACCATTAAACGCATAAAACTGCAGTATCTGGGACACATATGATAAATCAGCACCGTTACTCCCTGCTGCAGTACATATTGCAAGGTACAGTCAAAGGTAAGCGAAGACCTGGTAGAGGGAGAATATCAATGGAACTGTTTCGAATCGCAGCTAGCAATGTTACGATTGCTATATGATTTCCAACATTCGAAACGGATAAGAACCAAAAGAAGAAGATGGCATGAAAATGTTAGTGTATTAATACTTTTGATTAAAAACTTTATAGATTCTAATCTATAAAAGATTAAATTTTCAAAAATAAATACTTGAACCTTTGTTTTATTTTGTTAACCTGTTGTTATATATCTGTTGAATAGAATTCTATTTTGAATCTAGAATTTTAACAAATCCTAACTTTCATTAAAATTTATTGATCTTATATCTTCAATCTCTTATATCTGCAATAAATATTTATTTCTATAGAAAAATGTAAAATATATTGAGTTTAATAAATGAGTTACTGATATTTTAAGTCTGATCATTGTAATTAGTAACAATTTAAAATTATTTACATAATATTCCTTTTTACAACTTCTTGTAATAACTCAAGCTTCAATAAAATGTTCTTTTCTATATTCGTTTGGGTCAAAACATAAATAATCTATATCTCAGAATATTACTGAGAGTTGTTTTTAATAAATAAAACCCAACATACAACTTTAATGATGAAAATTTAATCAAATATCAATCCCACAATACATAAATTATCAATCCAAAGAAGCGACAAGATAAATTCAAAATACAAGTGAAGTTAGACCTTTCTTCACATTTTTGACACGTTATGTCAAAATAAAGGAACTTTTATTAAAATAAAGGTGTCCTCTAATTTTCCTTAAATACAGGCGGCCAAAAATAAAAGACGCAATACTGCGCATGCTTATATGTCAAAATAAAGGATCTTTTATTACAGGTCGACTTAAAAGACGTTGGCAATAACTCTCTAATATCCCCTCTACATACGAGCTCACAGCGTATAGTAGTTTTCGGTTTTTCAGAATGTTTTTAAAGGCTGTTGTAAAGTACTGTTAGAAAAAAATTAAAAATATATTACAATATTACATGCTAATATAAAAACTCATACAGAAGTAAAAAATTTTGATTTGTATAGTGGTATAAAAAGTTTATTAAAAACTATTAAAATGTCATCCAAATGGATTGCAAAACGTTTTCGATCTGAATCAGATCAAAACGTTCGAATGGATCGATTTGCATGAAAATTTGGAATTAAGTTCACTTTACCCTCTACTTCAAAACCTACACTGCGGTGCAAAAAAATCGATCTACTAAAAATTTGGTCATTTTGGTCATTTTTGATGTTTTGAATTTCCTAAACCTGTTGTCCGATTTAAGTGATTTTTTACCACGTTATAGCCTTATCCATTGACGATATCGATGTAATAATATTGTTGCTAGACAGTTAAACTGTCATTGTATACCGGGTGTACGAATCAAACTGTGTTTTTTCTCAAAGTTCGCATCACCCTGTGGACTATTCTAACATTTATAAAATACTGAAATTAAAACCCAACTATATCCTCAGGTTTTCTTAACATTATGTCTTTCGATTTATTCGGTTATGTTGAATAATAGAAAAGTTAGGTACTTTAACAACTGGCCATGTTCGTCATCAGTACAGGGTGTTTCTAAATAAGTGCGACAAACTTTAAGGGGTAATTTTACATGAGAAAATAATGACAATTTGCTTTATAATCATATGTCCGCAAACGTTTCTTTTCTGAGATACGGGATGTTCAATTTTTTTTTACAAACTGACGATTTATTTATTGCTTTAAAACCAGTTGAAATGTGCAGATCAAATTCGGTGGGTTTTAAAACGTAGTTATTGCACATTTTTTGAGATACAATTAAAAATTTAATATTCACCAGTGGCGCGCAAACGGGTATTATGACCGATAATATTACCCGTGTACGCACGCCAATGGTGAATATAAAATTCTTAATTGTATGTCAAAAATGTGCAATAACTACGTCTTAAAACCCATCAAATTTGATTTGCATATCTCAACTGGTTTTAAAGCATTAAGTAAATCATCAGTTTGTAAAAATAAATTGAACATCCCGTATCTCGGAAACGAAGCGTTTGCAGGCATATGATTATAAATCAAATTGTCATTATTTTCTCATGTACAATAACCCCTTAAAGTTTTGCGCAAATATTTTAGAAACACCCTGTACTGATGACGAACATGGCCAGTTGTTAAAGTACCTAATTTTTTATTATCCAACATAAGCGAATGAATCGGAAGACAAAATGTTAAGAAAACCTGAGGCTATAGTTGGGTTTTAATTTCAGTATTTTATAAATGCCAGAATAGTCCACAGGGTGATGCGAACTTTGAGAAAAAACACAGTTTGATTCATACACCCGGTATACAATGATAGTGTGACTGTCTAGCAACAATATTATTACAGGGATATTGTCAATGAATAAGGCTATAACGTGGTAAAAAATCACTTAAATCGGACAACAGGTTTAGGAAATTGGAAACATCAAAAATGACCAAATTTTTAGTGGATCTATTTTTTTGCACCGCAGTGTATATTGTACTGATGGGCGCTTTTTATTTTTTAAGGGTGAAAACTACCCCTTATTGCTTAAACGTGTAAAAAAGCTTAAAAATGGTGAAATTTGTTCAGATGCATTACATAATGATTATCTAATACTCTAACTATAGTTATTGACTATTTTGGCCCTTTAAAAGTTTATTTTTAAGATGAAAACTACCCCTAATTGCTCAAATTTGCTGAAAATTGCTCAAAAATGCTTAAGGAGGATAAAATTTGATTCGGATGATTTATGTAATAATGGTTTGAGATTCTAATATAATTTCTGAGTATTTCAACCCTTAAAATGTATTATTGGAGGGTGTCATTACGTAATGAGTGCCTAATACTCTAACTATATTTATTGACTATTTCAACCCTTTAAAAGTTTATTTTTAAGAGTGAAAACTACCCATAATATTTATATTCATTTATATTCGTCTCGCCTTACGGATACACAATCGTTCTTTTTAGATTATAGCGCCATATATCCATAATTCGAAAACATGTCTCGAATGAAAGTTACTTATTTTTACGTAAGAAATCCAAATCTGCAATAAAAAATGGGGGTTCCCATTTATGATTTTAAAGTAACCCCCCACCCCACCCCCGTGGGGGTCGTGTTTGGTGCCATTCGATAGATTTTTCAAAAATATTGAATAAGTGTATTTTTCGATCTGATGTTCATTTCATTTTCATTAAATTTACCCCCACTCCTCTCCGTGGGAAGTCGTGTTTGGTATAATTTGATAGATTTTTAAAAAATATTGAGTACATATTTTTTAGTTTTTCGATCTGTCATTCATTTCGCGAAATATTCGCTTTTTTCTTGTGAAACTTTGGGACTCGCCCATTTCCTTACACCTCGCTCAAATCGTCAGATTTTTGAAATGTACACTGTTTTGCATGTACTTAACTTACCTTATCTTAATCTGACGATTTTGAGTTTTTCTAAGGATAGATTTTTTTAACGAACTTCCCTGCATTAAGAGCCATTAGAGGTACATTTTCAGGGTACACTCCTGTACAGTGGTTCAAGGTTTCTCCCCATGTAATAATCTGACTCAAAAATCCGAGCAACTGCAAAAATACCCGCTTTGGCTTCCCTATCATTACATTAATATGCTTCCAATTGGATTTCTCCGTTTTTTAACCGTAACTTTTTTATTTTTAATCTTAGAAAATTTGGTAAAAAATTAATTTTGTAGGTGTTTACAAGATCTATAAGGCTCTTAATATCAAATTCTTTTAAAACCCTCAGTCGCAAAAAGATGCGACTTTGAAAGGGTTGGTTAAAGTGGTTTTTGCATGTTAGTACAAGTTTTAATTGTCAATAGCTCACTCAATTATTGCGGTAGAAAAATTTTTTGCACACCAAGTTCTTGGGAATTAAATAACCTATAATTTCATATTTAAACATTTGTTCGTATATCTGATGCTAATCTTTCTATTCTGAAGAAAAGGGCATTTTTTACCAAACTACAAAAATTCGTTATTCGCTTTTAACTCCAGTTTTTTTAAAAACCAATCATTCTAAGAAAGTCAAACTTCTAGAATCTATTAATAATAAAATAAAGGAGACTGAATAAGGTCAATGACTAAAAACACCGCTAAGTTACATCATTATGCTTCCAATTGGATTTGTCCATTTTTTTAAATATATTGGTTTTTTAACCATAACTTTTTTATTTTTTATCTTAGAAAATTTGGTAAAACAGTTTCTTAAGTTCTATAAGGCTATTAATATTAAATTCTTTTAATATAGACCTTTTACTTTTTATTATAAGTCACTTAATTTTTGAGCTAGAGATTTGTTTTTATTTTTGGAGATAGACTTTAAATACTTTAAATTAGTTTCTATAAGTTATCCTCGAAAAATGCATAGTTTTCCCGACTTTTGACTTTGAAACTACAATATTTAGCATTTGACGAAGAATAACTAACATAATAATAAAGTATAGCTTGATTACTATTGGTCTTATAGAAATAAAAAAAAACCGTTTTGTTTATTTTTTCAAAAGGTACATTTTTGTTAAGTAAAGTTGTTTGGATAAAATGAAAACATTTTGAGTTATTAGCAGAAAACTACTTTTTCTCAAATTTTCAAGCAAATCAATCCATTCTGTAAAAATTGCGAGGTGAAAAGCTTCTGTTCCTGGACTACATTGATTTTGCTAATATAAAAATTGAACAACACTAACTGTGTGTAAATTTTTGTTAATATAATTTATTTGTGCACGCTGATGTAATTCTGGGTAACGGAAATTCGGTTTTGAGAATTTCTTATTTTTCAAATATACCATAACGATAAAAAATTTTTCTTTTGTAATTGTTGGTTTTTCAGAAAAAAATAGAATGTTTTTAAAGTTTTTGTAAAGTTTATCAGAATAATTCAAAATATATTACAATACACTCTAGCATAAATGTCTTTCTTTTTTACGAGAATTCCTACAGATTTAGAGAAAATTACGCTTTAATAATAGTGGAGGATCCGGTATAAGGTCGAACTGCACCGATGAATTTAATAGATAAAAATTATTTGATATGTAATTTAGTATGTTAACAATTATTATAAAAAACTATGGATGCCCGATACCTATAAGTTTATGCTGACTATAATTAATTAACTAAAAAATGTCTTTTTTTATATATTTAAAAAAATTTCGTTCCGCGCAGATATTATTTTATATTTTTTGAATTGTTTTAAACAAGACCACGAAAACTATGGAACTACAACTTACTAGAGGCACATTGAAAAAACAGACAGAGTAATGTCTATACAAAAAGAAGAACAAGAAGAAGTTTTAGACAAAAAAGGCCTTTTGTAATTGTTCTCTTAGGTTGATCGCTTTCGAGTTATATCTAAACAATTTAAAATTACAAAATCGTCATCTGTTTTAAAAAAAAAATTGTTTACTTGACAACGTTCAACGAACAAATATACTCTAAACTCTAAGCTATATATTCTTTGGTTGAACTTCAGCGTACAAGAGAAAAATTACCGAAGACCGTTTTTGTTTTGAATGATCCAAAAAATCTAAAATAATATCTGCCCGGGTCGAAAAATTTTCTTTAAAATTTATAGATACGTCAATTTTTTATTATTAATTAATTTATATTTAGAATGTATTCAGAATGCGTGCGAACTGTTTGAACGGGATCGATTGGCGCGGGAGGTCGCTGAAGCAGCGGTCGCCATGTTGCCGGCAGTATTTTAGCGTCATCGTGCGTGTTTATAAACTGACTGTCAGGGCGTTTTTCAATTTCGTTTTTTGCCTTCACGGATAATTCTCGATTTTATGGACAGGGTAGGAGCGATGGTTTTTGCTTTTTCGAAATCTATTTTGTGACCTGTCTTAATATGATGTTGGGCTAGGGCTGAAGTAGTATCGGAATGTTTTACAGATACAGAATATTCGTAAATACGGTTGTGGATTCGTCGGTTTGTCTGTCTTATGGTATGTTCATGGGCAACTGGAACAATATCTCATAGACATCATGGTCTTCATTGGGGATTTGGTCTTTTACGGATCTGACGAGATTGGACAACTTGGAGTGAGCAGTGAAGATGGTTTTGATGTATAGAGGGTTGAAAGTTCTACTGATCTTGTCAGTGACACCTTAGATAAAAGGTAGAAAGATTTTGGTTTGATCGGGCGGCAAGGTTTCTTTTTTGGACGAATGGGGTTTAGAGGTTTTTGAATGCTCCTATTGATTTGGGTTTTGTGGTAGCCATTTTGTAAGAGTTTTGCTTTATTGAACTAATTTCGAATAATCTGTGATTGCCATCACTAAGTCTTATGGAAGGGAAAACAAAAGTGTTTATCACTGAAATGAGTTTGGAGGGGTGATGATGTGACTGGGCATTGAGATAACGGTTTTTATGGGTGGGTTTTTGGTACGCGGAATATATGCCAAATTTAGTATATTTCAGCTATGTGTTTTGGCGAAAAAATATATAGAAAAATATAAAAGACTGTAAGACTTGTACACACTTCTATATAAGTCAAAACGGCAACAGGTGTATATTTTCAAAAAACTGATAGTGTGTAAAACATTTATTAAAAATCAGCTAAGTACTTTCAGCATATCAAAATGCCATCGTCAGAGCTTCCTATAAAAACACTAAGTTAAGAGACTTATTCATAAACATATTACATTTAAAATTGATTCAGTCTCTGATCATGGGTGAAAACCCTTTAAAATATATATAATGTCACATCGATGTCAGTACTTCACAATATGGCTACCATATTTATATTACATTGAACAGCTGTTACTGACGGTTTTGAATTAATTAAGAAGGAAGCAATTAAACAGAAACAGAGTCCGATGCGACCTCTATGTTATAAATAATAATCAAAAAATTTGAAAATGACTGTTGTCATATAGGTTAAATGAAGCCAAGTGGAGTTAATATAAGGTCTTGAAAGCTAATTTTTTTAATTACAATTGTTAATGTTAAAGTGAAAAGTTAAAATGTATATAAATTATCAAGTATTTTTAAAGACAAAACCGTTAATGCTTGACTAAATAAAGAAGTAAGATATATTAAAACAAACCAAGGAGAAGTCCCATTTGTCAAGTTCAGAGTTCAAAAGCTGTCTCTTTAAATTAAGCCAAATCTAAAATATTTACTTATTTGTAGTCAATGAAAGAAAATTCAAGAATGTTGTTACAACTTCTTTGAAATACTTTTATTCAACTCAACAGAAATTACAATACTTTAAAAACTGATAACTGCAAACCTCAAAGTCTGAATTACAACTGAACTGAACTATAAAATATCAAACACGTACAGTCGGAAAAATGAAAGAATACCCATGAACGAACATATAAAACACGCTGTTTGTCCAGTGCAAGTACATGTAACAATAAGAAAAATGAAAGAATACCCATGAACGAACATATAAAACACGCTATATTTTCTTGTCACCGTGTCACACAAAAAATTCGCCGGCGCAAGTACATGTAATAATTATTGTTACATGTATTTGCACTGGACAATTTTTTTTGTGACAAGGTGACCGGAAAATACAGCGTGTTTTATATGTTCGTTCATCTGTATTCTTTCATTTTTCCGACTATATGTATGTTTATATAGATTTCTGACGTTCTAGACGTCACCAGACATTTCTGGGTTATTCCATGACATCCAGAACATTCTCGTACGTGACTACTTCTTCTTTCTATGTAGGATCAATCTACGGAACTGTCATAACACTGCTCCTTCCTTTATAGTTATTCGCCTCGAATAACTGGTTTATCAGTGCCTGGTTGAAGCCAACAGGGTGGATCAGTTCCATGATATGGGGCTAATCTCTAAATATGAACTACCTTGGTTTTACTTCTAGCTGAAAACAAGATGCGGTAGACTAGATCATTTATTTTTTTAAGACGGTGTACGGGCCTTCCCAGTTTCGTTGAAGTTTCGAGCAAAGTCCTTTCTTGCGTGTGGGATTGTATAGCCATACTGAGTCACCTCTTTTGAAAGTTGTCCCAGTAGCTTGCACATCGAACCTGAACTTGGCTTTATCACTTTGAAGCTTCAAACTTTTACGGGCAAATTCGTGGACTTTTTCCAGTTTTTCTCTTAAGTTTTATGGGTACATCAGGGATGAAGGTTCTTCTTCGCAGGTAGGCAATTTTCCGAAACTAAGATCTTGAGGAAGCTTCATTTCTCTTCCGGTGATCATCATTGATGGAGAATAACCGGTTGCTTCATGTTCAGAACTTCTGTAGGCTAACAGGAATGGAGGAATTAGGGTATCCCAATCTTTTTGATTATCAGCAACAAAAATTGAGAGGTATTGACAAATAGTTCTATTATGTATTTCGATCATTCCGTCTGATTGTGGGTGGAGAGGCGTAGTGCGAGTTTTCTTAATACCCAAGATTTTCATTAATTCTTGCCATAATTCTGATTCAAAATTTCGTCCTTGATCAGAATGCAATTCTAAAGGAACTCCATGTCTTATACGACGTGTGTTATAAATGCTTCGGCTACTGTAGTCGCTTCTTGATTAGGAAGGGGTGCAATTTCAGGCCATTTTGAAAAATAATCCATTGCAACCATTAAGTACTTGTTACCTCTCTGTCGTTCGAAGTGGACCGAGAATATCAACGGCAAGTCGTTTAAAAGGCTCTCCGGAAAGATATTGTGCCATTTTACCACGACTTCTTGTTCTAGGGCCTTTTCTACCGTTACATAAATCACATTTCTTACACCAATCTTCTACATCTCGGCGACAATTTATCCAATAAAATCTGTCTCGAACTCTGGCCAGTGTTCTTTTTACTCCAATATGCCCTCCATATAGGCTGCTATGAAGTTCTTGCAACACACTTTTAATGTGTGATTTTGGCAGTTCCCCTTTTTGAACTATACGTACTCCATCGGGACTTTCCCACTTCCGATATAACAGACCATTCGAAAGATGCAAAGATTCCCACTGAGCCCAGTACTCCTTTATAGTTCGACTGTATTTAGATATTTCCTGCCAAAGAGGTCTTACTCCATTTTTAAGCCAATCTCGTATAACTCTTAAGTCGTTATCTTTCTTTTGACTCTTTTCCAGAGAAGTCTGGTCATTATCTTCTTGCTGTTCAACTGTGGTCATCCGCAGACTTACTTCTTCGCGGAATGGGACGTTTCATCGCCGCCGGTTCATCGCCGTCGTTTCGATGCCGCCGGTTCACCGCCAGTCCATTTCATCGTCGTCCGTTTCATCGCCAGTTAGTCAGTTGATTTTATATTATGGAAGATGACACGACACGACGTTAAATTCAGTTCAGAACTTATGACAATTAAACAGATAAAAAATATTATTATATTTACTGTTCTACTTCCCCTAAATTTTTGTACAGACATTTTGGGTTCTTTTCGAATTTAAGAAACAGTTTCTCTTGGTTGGAAATGTTGACCGTAAAATTTAAAATATTACCTTATAATATTATTTTATATTATAAAAGTTTATTAAAAGATTAAGTATGGCAACCGGAATTGTCATATCTCGCATTTCCTAGAATTCCTAATTAATACTAAAAATAAATAATAAAAATGTTAAAGACGGCGTCCCACCATCAAATAATTTGATCAAACTGGTTTGAGCAAACTGAAAGTGACAGTTAGTGACGTCACATCCTGAGTGTACATTGTGGATAATAATGAAAAATTTTAATTTTAAATAAAGTACAAACAAGTTAGACAACTCAATACAAAAAATTTGATCAAACTAGACTGATAGTGAGAGCACAGATTTTTAGAATTTCAAAAAAACTTCAATTGTGACGTCACTTTGACGTACTTCCGGAGTTTGCTCAAACTGTTTGATCAAATTATTTGATGGTGAGACGCGGCCTTAACTGTCGAAAATTCGGAAATATATCAGATAGCGATTAACTGACGCGATGAATCGGCCGGCGATGAACTGGCGGCATCGAAACGGCGGCGATGAAACGTCCTAGACCCCTTCTTCGGTTACATTCTCTTTTTGTTCCAACTGACATTGGCTTTGAACTTGTAATTCTTGTAAAATTGTTTATTTAACACATTCTTCTCTTTCATCAGTTTCTGACATTTGTTTTCTAGATTGGACTGTGTAGTTTTTGCATTATTTTGAATTACCTTACACTCTTCTTGGAATATTGACACCTGGGGTGGGATTCTGTGTACAATCGCTAACGCCGATCGCTTTCTATCGATGTCAATATATTTGAATTTTTAGTTTTAATTCAAATATTTTCTTGTTTTACTAAGTGTCACTTCAGCATCAATTAGAGTATAACCTAGCAAAACTAGAAAATAATTCAATTAAAGCTAAAAATTCAAATATTTTCACGACAATTGACATCGATAGAAAGTTACGTGTAGATATCTACAGTGCACGGAATCTAGCCCCAGTTCTCTTAACTTTTCTGTTTCATTTTTACTAATCGCTAGTTGCTCTTTCAAATAAACAACTTCAGATGCCAAAGCATTTTTTTTTATTAATTTCTTTGAGACCTGTATCTCCTATCATCTCTAGTGGGACTTTGTGACAGGCTTCTAAGTGTCGATCTAGGCGATCTTCTGACCTCATTCTTTGATTCTTCATTTATTGCCTGGAAACGGCTTCTGAAATTATTTTGCTTATGTCCCATTTTTCAGCAATTAAAACATCTTCTACTTTGATTATGTGACTTTTGTTGAATATTTTGTAGTATACTTAACATCTGGGATAAAATTAATTGTTGATTATCTACGGTAGTGACTTGCTCATTTTCTTTAACTGTTATTTCTTTTAACTTTGGAAGATATTTGGAAATACTTTTCGCCACTTCGTACTCCTGGGCTGGGATTAGTGCTTTATCTAGCGATTTGTGGTGTTGTAATCGCAGAGCTAGTTGCATTCAACATCCTGTAATCCATCTATGAATGCCTGTATCCCGATTTGTTTTAGAAAATCATTAGGTGCCTGAGGGTATGCTAAATGCAATAATCTTTTTATATCGGCTTCGAACTCTTGTAAGCTTTCGTTAGGTTTTTGATATCTAACTTTCAGTTGACTCTGGAAAACCTGCTTTAGGTGCTGCTGGCCATATCTTGTCTCTAAAGCTTGTGAAAAAGAAACATCTGAAGAAATGGAAATAAAGAGAGGAGTCAGGCAAGGCTGCATAGTATCACCTCTATTATTTAACGCTTATTCTGAAGAGGTAATGCGAGAAACTCTGGAAGATGAAACAGTCGGCATAAGAGTAAATGGAGTCTTCGTTAACAACATCAGATATGCAGATGATACAGTAATAATAGCCGATAGTTTACAAGACCTGCAAAGACTCGTGAGTAAAATAGTAAGGTGTAGTAGGGAGTACGGACTCTCTCTCAATATCAAAAAGACGAAGTTTATGAAAATTAGTAAAAACAACCATAATACTAACGAAATCTTGATAGTAGAGGGCCAGCAGATCGAAAGAGTAAAAAAGTACACTTACCTAGGAACACTTATAACAGAAAATAATGATTACACTGCAGAAATAAAAGTCAGAATCGAAAAAGCACGTTCCAATTTTATAAAAATGAAAAAGGTCCTATGTAGCAAAGATTTAACATTAGCTCTTAAAGTACGCCTAACAAAATGTTACGTCTACAGTGTTCTATACTATGGAGTGGAATCATGGACGTTAAATGTAGAGACAATGAGACGACTTAACGCCTTTGAAATGTGGACCTATAGAAAAATTATGAGGGTTTCCTGGGTAGATAGAGTTACAAACAATGAAGTACTGAGAAGAATAGGTAAAGAAAAAGAAGTTGAACTTACAGTTAAAGAAAAGAAGCTACAGTATCTCGGACATGTGATGCGGGGCGAGAAGTATGGCATCCTACGACTCATAATGCAGGGAAAGATAGATGGCAGAAGAAGCATCGGAAGAAGACGAATTTCATGGTTGAGGAACCTGAGAGAGTGGTTTGGATGCAGCTCAAAACAACTATTTAGAGCTACTGCCTCAAAAATTAAAATAGCTATGATGATGGCCAACCTCCGCAGCGGAGATGGCACCTGAAGAAGAAGAAGAAAGCTTGTACGAGCGACATATAACTAACTGCATCCTGGGGAAGAAATTGTAGAACGGTTGCTGCTTGTCCTCTAAGTGACACTACCAAGGAAGCAGCCATTTCTTTCTCGGTCCATCCATTTGCTCTGGCTGATACGTTTCCCATGCCATCGAACGTAGGTGGTTTCAAAATTTTGGTTGTCCTAATTGCACCAGGTTCAACTACGGAATTTGACGAAGCTATATGTTCTGATTCGATATTTGTTGCTGAAACAATATTGGATAAAGAAGATTGGTTTTTAATTTTTCTTTCTAAATCAACTATTTGTCTTTCCAAATTAAATTTCAGATCGCTTTGTTGCTGTTTTATTTTACTTTCAAAATCGTTTTGCTGTTGTACTAGTTTATGGTCTAAATAGTTTTGTTGTTCGTCTATTTTGTTTGTTAAATCGTTTTGTTGTAGTATTAGTTTATTTTCTAAATAGTTTTGTTGTTCGTCAATTTTGTTTTTTAAATAAGTTTTTATATCTTTATGTTGTTCCTCTAATTTATCTATTCTACTAGTAATTTGACTTATACCTCTAACTAAAAATTTTCGTGAATTTGAGATAAACTATTTATAATTTCTACCTCTGCTTGTCTACGCCTCTTTTCTTTTTCTTTCTCTTCTTGTCTACGCATCTCTTCGACTTCTTGCCTACGCTTTTCCTTCACCTCCCTACGCTGCTCCTTTTCCTCTTTCTCTTCTTGTCTACGCTTTTCTTCATCTTCTTTCATTTTTATAAACCATGCAGGGGTCCTGACGTATCCATTTCCTTACTAAATGCTGTAGATCTCGTATTAACCATTCAAAAATAATTAAATACTTCTTCCAGCCCACCGCTGTCGCCAATGTTACAACTTCTTTCAAATACTTTTATTCAACTCAACAGAAATTACAATACTTTAACAAACTGATAACTGCAAACTTCAAAATCTGAATTACAACTGAACTGAACTATAAAATGTCAAACACATATGTATGTTTATATAGATTTCTGACGTTCTAGATGTCACCAGACATTCTGGGTTATTCCATGACACCCAGAACATTCTCGTACGTGACTACTCCTTTTTTTCACGTCGTGGGACTCTTTCTATGTAGGATCAATCTACGGAACTGTCATAACAATATTAAAAAGTAATGTTCAAAAAACTTTAGCAATTGTTGGGCATGCTGAATACTAAAAACTATTAAAGCAATATTTGGTCAAGCATTAACGATTTTGTTTTTAAAAATACTTTGATAATTTATATACATTTTAAGTTTTCACTTTACCATTAACAATTGTAATTTAAAAAAATTTAGCTTTCAAGAATTTATATAACTTCACTTGACTTCATTTAACCTATATACAGTGCTAGTCAAAAGTCCGTACCCCCCCTCGTATCTTTTGAACGGTTATACCTATAATAGTGAAATTTGGAGATAGGAAATAAACGGACGTAAGCTTCTTAACTAGTCATGACAGGTGACGTAATAGTGACAGATGACTTTACAGCGCCACTGTGACAGATAATTTTAAATGGGACCTTATGGCAAGTGACACCTCGTTTGAAAGGTATTGAAAATACCTATTCAGTCATACTAATATTGTTTAAGTTTAAGCTAATTTTGACGAATTAATGAAATAAATATAAAATTGTAGTTTCATTTAATTAATTCAAAATTCAAAATTCCGCCTATGATTACTTGTCAAAAAGGTTGACGTTGACGTAAAAACTACTAGAGAATCGAAAAACGTCAACTTTTTTGACAAAAAAACCATAGGCGTACATTTGAATTTTTATTAATTAAATGCGAAGCTACAATATTATATTTATTTAATTTATTCACCAAAATCAAAATCAACTAAAACACAAAAAAATTAGTATGGCTGAGTAGGTATTTTGAATACCTTTCAAATGAGGTATCACTTGCCATAAGGTCCCATTTAAAATTATCGGTCACAGTGGCTCTGTAACGTCATCTGTCACTATTACGTCACCTGTCATAACTAGTTAGGAAGCTTACGTCAGTTAATTTCCTCCATCCAAATTTCACTATTATAGGTAAAACCGTTCAAAAGATAAGAGGGGGGGTACGGACTTTTGACTAGCACTGTATATATATATATATATATATATATATATATATATATATATATATATATATATATATATATATATATATATATATATATATATATATATATGACAACTTAGTCGTTTTCAAATTTTTTTATTACTTAATGATACAGAGGTCGCATCGGACTCTGTTTCCATTTAATCGCTTCCTTCTTCATCAACTGTCAGTAACAGCTGTTCAATGTAATATATGGTAGCCATATTGTGAAGTACTCACATCGATGTGATATTATATAGGGTGTAACAAAAATGCAGGTCATAAATTAAATCACATATTCTGGGATCAAAAATAGTTCGATTGAACCTAACTTCTTCTTCTTCTAAGGTGTCTATCCGTTCCGGATGGTGGCGATCAGCATGGCTATCCTAACTTTGCTTGCTGCTATTCTGAATAGTCCGGTTGTCGATGTATTAAACCACTTTCTCAGGTTTTGAAGCCAAGATATTCTTCTTCTCCCTGGTCCTCTCTTTCCACATACCTTGCCTTGAAAAATGAGTTGCAACAAGCCTTATCTCTGTTCATTCCTCATAACATGATTGTTAATCTCGCATTTCTTGCCTATTCTACGTAGAACCTCAACATTAGTCACACGACCCACCCACGAAATTCTTAAAATGCGCCTGTAACACCACATCTCGAATGCCTCGTGTTTTTTTGTTACACCCTGTATATATTTTAAGGGGTTTTTACCCGTGATCAGAGGCTTAGCCCTGAATAAATTTTAAATGTAATATGTTGGTCTCCAATTACTCTTCTATTGAGGTGTTTATACCTATAAGACGTAATTTTTCTATTTTTGTACTTTCTATGAATAAGTCTCGTAACTTACTGTTTTTATAGGAACCTCTGATGATGGTATTTGGATCTGCTGACAGTTGCCGTTTTGACTGAAACATATATGTTAGTTTTTTATTTTAGGCTTTCCCCAAGAGAAGAACGCATTGGAGAGTATGAAAACAATTCCCGCGGATACATCTAATAAAGAACAACATACTAGTCAACCTGTTGAAGAAAATACATTAAAATGTGAAATTTGTGTCAAGGAGTTTGCCACTAGAAAGTCATTAAATAGACACATAAAAATTCACATTGGTGAAAAACCACACAAGTGTGAAATTTGTTTTAAGCAGTTTAGTCGAGTTGAAATTTTAAAAAATCATTTAAGGGTACACACTGGAGATAAGCCTTATAAGTGTGAAATTTGTTTAAAGCCGTTTAGTAGCACAAGTCATTTGAAAAAACATTTGAGAGTGCACACTGGAGAAAAACCATACAAGTGTGAAATTTGTTTTAAGCACTTTACTAACACAAGTCATTTGAAAAACCATTTGAGAGTACATACCGGAGAAAAACCTTATGGGTGTGAAATTTGTTTAAAACAATTTAGTGAAGCAAGTACTTTGAACAGACATTTAAGAATACACACTGGAGAAAAACCACACAAGTGTGAAATTTGTTTTAAACAGTTTGCTCGGAAAGGTAAATTAAATGAACACATAAACGTTCACACTAGAGAAAAACCAGCCAAGTGCGAAATTTGTTTAAAGCAGTTTTCGCAATCATACAGTTTGAAATCACATATGAGGTTGCACACCGGAGAAAAACCACACGAGTGTGAAATTTGTTTAAAGCAGTTTACTAGCACAACTCATTTGAAAAAACATTTGCTGGTGCACACTGGAGAAAAACCTCACAAGTGTGAAATTTGTTTTAAGCAATTTTCGCAACCATATAGTTTAAAACAACATATGAGGTTGCATACTGGAGAAAACCGACAGAAGTGTGAAATTTGTTTAAAGCACTTTACTAGCGCAAGTCATTTGAAACACCATTTTAGAGTGCATACTGGAGAACAACCACACAAATGTGGAATTTGTTTTAAGCAGTTTAGTAACACAAGTCATTTGAAAAACCATTTGAGGGTACATACTGGAGAAAAACCTTATGGGTGTGAAATTTGTTTAAGACCATTTAGGGAAGCAAGTACTTTGAAAAGACATTTGAGAATGCACACTGGAGAAAAACCATACAAGTGTGAAATTTGTTTTAAACAGTTCGCTCGGAAATGTAGATTAAATGAACACATAAATGTTCACACTAGAGAAAACCCAGCAAAGTGCGAAATTTGTTCTAAGCTGTTTTCTAAGTCCAATTTGCTGAAACACCATATGAAATCGCATGGAGAAGAAACACCTCATAAGTGTGAAATTTGTTTTGAACAGTTTACTCGAACAGATCTTTTTAAAAATCATTTGAGAACACACACTAGAGAAAATCCTCATGTTGATGATGGTCCTATGGATATTTGTCAAGTTATAATTAAGGAGGAAGCCCAAGATACATTTGAGTATGTAGCCTTAAAGAAAATCCCCATAAAGACTGAAATAGAATAAGAGGAACAAAAACTTTCGCCATTTATAGAAAGAGAAACCAATCCAAGTGGTAAGTAAACCACAAGAGTACTAGCAACGAATATAGACCCATATAGGGGTGTATATTCGGTTGTACTATGATCTGTGTTTAAACCAGGAGTAATTCAAATTTACCGCGCCGTAATGCTTGTTTGTAATTGGTCCAACCTCAAGCAAGTTTACTCCACAGTTATGAAATTATGATACTAATGACTAGACTTACGCAAATATGCAAATAAAAAGGTGTAAAATATGCGCATAAATATGCAGTGTTTTACGTTATAATATGCATGTAATAAAAAATACGTATATAGTACGTATTTTAAAAACTAAGTTTATGTAATTTAAAATTAAAATTAAGGCCCAGTAAACCTTTACCTTCAATTGATAAATCTAACCTTGAAATTAATTCTAATGATTTTGTGTCCATGTTTCTTACCATTTTTAACATTTTCCAAAGTGTTTTAGATGATATTAATTCTTTTGATGATCTTAAAAACATTGATACTGATCTTATACGCAACAAAATAGGCCACTTTTATGGAAATGGCTAATAAAGGAAATAATAAATTAAAAATTTTGCAATGGAATGCTCAATCAGCAGTTTCTAATAAGATAAGTTTAGTGAAATGTTTAGAAGAACATCAAATTGATATAGCTTTATTATCCGAAACTTGGTTTAGGTCTGACCGACAGATTTCTTTTCGTGGTTGCAATATTGTACGCAAAGATAGGGATGACGGTTACGCCGGTGTTGCAATCCTAATAAAAAAATCTTTTAACTATACTCTAGCTAATGTTCGTCAAAATTTTTCTAATGAAATATTAATGTGTGGTATCCAGATCATAACTAATAATAAGGAAAATTTTAAATGTTTTTTCGTCTACTGCCCACCCAACATAAGGACAAGCCGCTCAGATTGGGAAAATGTATTAAACACACTAAATGGTACAGGTATTATAGGAGGCGACTTCAATGCACACCATGAGATGTGGGCTCATATAAAATAAATTCCAAAGTAACTTAGGTATTAGACGTTCTTGAGAATACTGATCTAGTGCTTTTGAATACTGGAGAACCTACCAGATTTACAAGAAATAACATTAGATCTGTGGTTGACTTAACATTTTCGTCATCAGATCTTGCTATTGATTGTGAGTAGTATACACTTAAAGATGTGATGGGATCAGATCATTTTCCAGTTATTATCGAAATAGACAAACATTTACATCCAAATGATACAATTTTCAACCCTAAGACTAAATGGAATCTACGCAAACCAACCTAGATATATACGAAGATACAGCTGTACATTTTTTACAGAAGATCATCCTGAAGATAATACAACGCAATCTAAATACGATTTTTTAATAGAAGGAATTAATGCTGCGGCTTCAATAGCAATACCTATAAACAAAGCTCCTAGAAATAAATTCACAAAAGTTTTACCACCTTGGTAGGACAACGAATGTGAGACAGCTATAAAAGAAAGAAAACACAAACTGCATATTTATAAAACAAATAGCACTCTGGAAAATTACATAATGTGCAAAGAAGTTATAGCCAGAGTTAAGAAGTATCTCAAAGAAAAAGCTAAATATAACTGGCGTATGTGGTGTGCAAATTTAAACAAAAATACTCCAGCTTCGGAGCTCTGGACCCAAGCAAAAAAAAATGCAAAGACATTCTAAAACCACTAAGAAATCTGGTAACTCTAACTATCAAAATCATTTTTTCGATATAATAGCTCCGCCAATGGTGTATAACAATATAAACCATGTAATGACCAAGCGAGAACAAAACAAGAAAAATCATAGTATATTTTTAGAGCCTATAGGTTTAAATGAATTTGACTTTGCATTAGATAATAGAAAAAATACCTCTCCTGGATATGATGAAATTCGATATCCTATGCTTTATCATTTACCAATTAATGCTAAAATATTTTTAACCCAAATAATGAACGACATTTGAATACGCGGTGAATGTATCGAAGAGTGGAAAAAAGTTATTGTTGTGCCTATTCTGAAACTCGATAAAAACCCAGATGAAAGCGAATCGTACAGACCCATTTCTTTGCTACCATGTATATTAAAAATGTTTGAAAGGATTGTCAAAAACAGATTAGAATGGTGGTTCAAGAACACAAATGCTTTTCGTCAAAGTCAGTGCGGTTTTAAAATAAATATGGCACTGGTGATGCTGTTGGTCAACTGGTTACAGATATACAGCTGTGTCTTTCTCGAAACGACTACCAAGCTTCATTATTTCTTGATATGAAAGGAGCTTATGATAGTGTAGACTGGACTATACTACGAAATAAAATGATCAACTTACAAATTCCAGGAAGAAGTAGCGGACACCATACTTAAAATCTATATAAATAGATCAGTAGCAATCAGAAAAGATAACGGCCTCATTTCTGAATATCGTTTGGTAACAAAAGGTTTACCTCAAGGATCGGTTTTATCACCATTACTTTTTAATATATACACCTATGATTTACACGATATTTCGCTTAATACAAATATTATTCAGTATGCTGATGATTTCGTCTTTTACACACATGCAAGAAGTTATGATAAAAGTTTACAAAGTTTGAATACAGCAGTTACACCTTTCATCCAGAATATAAGTAATCTAGGTTTTGATTTATCTCCGCACAAAGCAAAAGTGGTCATTTTTACCCGACACAATATTCCAAATTATACGACCATACAGCTGAATGATATTAATTTTTCTTTAGCCAACCAAATAAAATATCTTGGAATTACTCTAGATAAAAAATTAACCCTTAAAGCACACATTGAAGAAATTTTACAAAAATGTAGTAAGGGATTAAACTTCTTGAAATGTATTATGAGGACATGGTGGGGGGCGGATCCCCAAACAGCCTTGACTTTTTATATATCATATATAAGGTCCATTATAGATTATGGCAGCTTCCTATATGGCAGTGCTAATAATAACTTATTAAAAAAATTAGATACTTTACAAAACAAAGCTTTGCGACTCTGCATTGGCGCAATGAAATCAACTCCAATTGAACCGTTAAAGGATTTAGAAACACAATAGACTTCACCCCTACAACAGTTAAAGTCAGCTTATATGTTTTATTGTTGAACATTCAGGTAATTATACCTGGATATTCTGAATTAAGATATCTTAATAATGAAATAATCAATCAGATATTAAACAAGTATCAAATGTATACTGCTATTTACACAGATGCACCAAAAGATCCTTATGGTACAGGTGCGGCGTTTATTGTCCCACTGCAAGTGCAACGCAGATTTAAATTAAGTAGAAAAACATGCATTTTTACAGCAGAAACGTTTGCTATTTTGAAAACTATAGAATTTATAATGGAAAATAACATTTCATACTCCATAATTTTTTCTGATTCACTTTCGGTTTTAAATAGTTTACAATCACATTTACAAATCAACTCCGCATATAGTCATCCTTACATAGCCAAAATAAAAACTTTGCTCTCTCAAATGCAAAAAACTAGAAAACTTATTTTTGTGTGGGTAAAAGCACACTCAGGTATCACATTCAATGAACAAGTTGATAAAGCGGCTAAAGAAAGCATACAGTTGGGAGAAGATGTTACACCCTTATTAACATTAGATGACAGAATAAATATTGCTAAGGATAATTTATATAAAAAATGGTCTAAATAATACAAACATTTCATTTTGACAAAAGGCACAAGATATACATTGCTAGAACCCGATATTCGAAAAAATTACTGGTTTAAAAATTACGACTATCCAAGTTCCATAACAACCATATCTCGGATGAAGTTTGGACATGCTTGCTATCCGGCACATTTATACAAAATAAAAATAATTGATAACAATTTTTGTGATATTTGCAATGAAACGGCAGACTTAGATCATATATTTTTTAATTGTAAAAAGTACACACATCAGTCGGACATTCTTACAAAAAATTTAAGAAGTTTAAACGTTTACGGTCCCTATAATGTTATGTATCTTTTGGCTCTGAGTGATAAACGTATTTTTGATTTTATTTAGTTTTTCCTATATGACTGTAAAATTAAGTTATAGAAGACTAGATTAGGCTTGTAACCTTAAATGTCTTTCCTTTTGATTTCCTACATGCTGCCTTACCGTGTGGGGTGGGTATGTAGGTAATAAAATAATTAATAAAAATGATAAGAAAAACCCTTGGATGAGAAAAGTGTAACCCTTATCCCAAAATGTTTATTAAGATTAATTTATCTATTCTTAACAAAAAGGTCGGTCAGACTTAGATAGCCTTTACTTAGATTACTATTTAGATAATTTAGATAAGATATATTATGTTTATTTATGTTTTGTTTATATTATGTATAATTGTTTTGCTTGTATTATGTTTATATTATGTACTACTTACTTTGTTTCTGGCCGCATAGTCTTATCCTAAAGCCAGTAAAAAAAGTTTATGTAATTAAAATATTTAAGTATTTTAACAAATAAATAATATTATTTTGAATTGTGGTAACAATAAATTATCAAATGCTGTTCAAACTTATAGAGTTTATCTAAGTAGGCACCTACATATATTTGTAAATAGAAAAACTTCTTTTGGCATCACCAACTGATGTAACTGCATTTTTCAAATTTACAATAATAGTTGGTTCTAAATTAAGTGATTCGGAAAATGTCCCAGCTAGTACTTGAACCACTTCAGAAATAACCTGGTAACCACCGTTTTTCTCTATAGTTGCTTTAAATTTCTGAAAAATTTTCTTTCCAATATTACCTTTAACAAGTGGTATCATCTCAAAAAAGTGGGCAAATCAGATAGTGAGAGCTGTCGTTTCTGTGATAACAAAAAAGAAACGGCGGAACACATTATATGCAATTGCGTAGCACTGTTCTTAAAATTCCTAGAAGAGGTCACTCTAACGCTCTCTGACATAGGAAAAAAGTCACCTAGGATGCTAATTAATTTCATCAGAAGTATTGACATCCTAATCCTAGAGTTTAACTAGATTAACGTATGCACAAAAGATCTTTATAGGTCGAAGTGCTGAGAGGCTCCATAGCCTTAACGACCTCACATAATCTAATCTAATCTAATGACGAAAACCCTGGTGAACTTGTTTTAACATTTGGTATTATATAGAACAGTTTTAAGGTGGGCCGTTATATTATGCAAAATATAATAAATAAATGAGTCTAATTAATAATAGATCGCTATTTTGCATAAACAGTGACAGGGCCTTAATAATATAAGGGATCAAACTTTAAACAGTTCCTTATTTCTGTTGTTTTTTTTTTACTATAAGCGACTAACTTAAAAGCATTTTTTCCATTACATGTAATTAATGGAATTTATTTATAAATCCACGAGGAAAAATTTCCTGTAGTTGGCTGTATACCATTACAAAAACATAAGGAAGCAAATCTTGCTTCCATACAGCCATGATGTGAACTAGTCAAATTGAGCTCATTGGTACCTCGGGCGTAAACATTGGATATTTTATACATCCATATTCAAAATCACATCTTTTTCATATGTTCCTATGACGGATTAATAATAAAGGGTTTATACCCAAATATTTTTTACTTTGGTGGTTATCATGTTAGATTCTTAGATTACACTAATGATGATCAGTCAACCGATTGAAAACTAGTTATGTCTTTGATGTAGCCCTGTATAGGGATTTTAACAAATATACCTTTTATAAAGGATTTTATGAATTTATTTATATTATCATTTTTTCTCATTGCTATTTATAGTGCAATTATCAAATAACAAATCTACTAAATTTCACATTTATGGATATACATTATTTTTTCATAATGATGGAAACCAGAATCTTTAAACGCGATTTCCGAAAAATCTACTTTTTTGAATTGTACTTCTATGTTACGAAGGGTGCGAAATGCATAGTTTACGATTCTATAAGGTACATACAGACAAATGAGACAAACATTCATTTTTATTTATAGATATACCTATATGAAATGTATTGGAGCGAGAGAGTATAGCGAGCTGTTGAAAGGTACACACGTTATTTTGATAGTCCGTTTAGTTTTGGAATTAGCAGTGGTAAACTATCTGAAATTAAATTTTTAAAAGTAGTGCACATAAGTTAAAGTGTTATCCAGTCTGTTTGGTGAATTTGGCTCCAGAAAAGTGCATCCAGGCCTGTGTGTAGATAAGTTCATCGTATTGCAAGGTCAGCTTTATTTACATTATTTACATTAATTACTATCTATCACTCCCACCATGCCAACTAGTCAAACCTGCGCTAATTGTTTAAAAGCGATCGACGACCGTGAACGTTCGGCCCTACAATGTGATGCCTGCAAAAGAGGAATTCACCTGGCATGTACCGAGCTTCTCCAAGATGATCGCATAACCAGATGTAAGGTGCGAGGCATTAAAATTATTTGTAACAGCTGCTCAAGCAATATTGAAGCGTTTTCAAATTTAAAATCCATTCTTAAGGAATATAATGATGATCTACAATTAAAAATTAGTCAAATAGATGCAAAGATCGCTGAAATTACAACGAAATTCAATGATCTAGAAATTAAATTATCATCTGCTGACCAACATTCGTCACCACAATTTGCTGAAAATATCGCCAATGAAGCCGTCGATCGTATTAATCGTGCCAAAAATGTTATTGTCAGAGGCGTACCAGAATCTACAGGTGATATTCAAACTAAAAAAGATGAAGACAAAAAATTTTTGGAGGAAATTTTGTCGGCTGTAGAATGTAATGCTACCCCGGTTACTTTCTTTAGAGTAGGCAAAGTTGGTGATAGATTTCCTAGAATGATTAAAATGGTAATGAATAATGAGTATGAAGCTAAGCAAATTCTACGAAATAAAAGGAAACTCTTAGAAAAAACAAAAACAAAAAATGTATCCATTGTTGACGATAAGACACCTATGCAAGTTAACTTTTTAAAAGAATTGCGATCTGAGTTAGAGACTAGAAAAGAAAACGGAGAGCAAAATTTAACAATAAAATACATACGTGGTATACCAAAAATCACTAATTTTCGACAATAATATTATGAAAACCTGCTTTTACGACTGGCTCTGCTTTTATACCAATTTAGCGACATTGCATTCTAAATTTAATGAACTTTTATGTTATATTCCGGATTTAAAACCTAAAATAATATTAATCACCGAGACTTGGCTAACACAAAAAGATTCTGACAATTTATATACTATAGATTAGATGGATACTCTCTTTATAGATTTGATCGCAGCAATCGAAGAGGGGGAGGAGTGTGCATATACTTGTCATTAGATATTTCTGAGACTTTTTCTGTTGCTAATCTGGATGTTGTTGTACCTAACATTGAACTTTTATGTTTAAAAATTTCTCTTAATTCACTTGTTATTCACTTGGCGTGCATATATCGTCCGGGTAGTACTGTCCTAGAAGATGACCTAATCTTGATTGAAAAAATGGAACTCCTTTCAAACCTTGAAAACCTTGTCTTATTTGGTGATTTTAATTTTGCCGATATCTCTTGGCCTTTGACTATTGTAAGCAATGAACTAACAAATTCGAAAAACATTTTTACAAATTTTGTTCAAAGTTCTAATCTACACCAATTGATTACCAATCCAACTCGTTTCAGAATAAACAATTTGCCATCAACGTTAGATTTGATTTTTACAAATGATGACCAGTTGCTTACAGAACCGGTGATTCGCACTCCAGTGGGCAATTCTGATCATGTAGTTATCACGACAAACATACAGTTTCTTATGGAATATAATCATCTTTCTGAAAATACAGTTATACATGAAATAACAAATTTTGAAAACCTCTCTCTTCAATTGCGTGATGTTGATTGGCCGTTACTACTGGGAAGTCTAGAACATCCGGAAGAAGTTTGGAATAATTTCATAAACATCATTGACAACTACAAAAGACTCAACACTACAAAAAAAACTTACTATAGGAACAAACTTAAGCCATGGATTAGCGGTGAATTGATATCACTTATAAGACACAAAAGAAAATTATGGCGAAAATACAAACGTACAGGTGATACACGTGACTTGCAAACTCACAAAAACTACACAGGAATACTAAAAAAGTATATCAACGAAGCCAGAATGGCATATGAAGAATCTATTGTAAGCTGCAACGACTCTAAAAAACTGTATAAATATGTTAGGTCTGCTATGTCTTCTAAAGTGTCCATTCCACTGTTAAAAAAGCATGATGAAACGATTTGTCAGAACACGTGTGAGATCGCTAACATTCTCGCAGATACATTTTCTAAAGTTTTTGCTATTGAACCGTCTCAAAATCAGTTTCCTATAATCAGTAATCCACGAGTTATTCCCAAAATTGATTATTTGATTTTTCACCTGAAATCATTCAGCGCCATATTGACAAATTAAAAAACAACTCATCTCCAGGGCCCGATAAAATTTCTACATTATTTTTGAAAAAATGTTCAGATGTCCTCTCTGTTCCACTATCACTAATGATGCGTTCATCTTTTAATGCACACTCTTTGCCTTTAATTTTAAAAAGTGCTTCGGTGACACCTATATTTAAAAAAGGGAATAAGTTAGATCCTAATAATTACAGACCAATAAGCCTTACACCTGTTATTTGTAAAGTTATGGAATCAATTATTACAGAGTGTCTTTCAGAATTTTTACTTCGAGAAAAAATTATTCCTCTACAACATGGCTTTGTGAAAAGTCGATCAACCATGACTAATTTACTGTGGTGTGTTAATGAGTGGACAGCAGCATTAGATAAAAAACGACCTGTGGATATAATATATTTAGACTTTGCAAAAGCATTTGATCGAGTACCAAGAAGAAAATTGATGTATAAACTAGAACATTTTGGCATTCGCGGACAACTTCTTGAGTGGATTAATGATTTTTTAACAAATCGGGAGTTTTGTGTTAGAGTTGGCAAGTCGCTGTCATCTAAAAAAACGGTTTTAAGTGGTGTTCCACAAGGATCTGTTTTGGGTCCACTTCTATTTGTGTTGTATGCTAGTGATCTTGAATCTCATATCAAATCTAGGAAAGCTTTCTACGCAGACGATACAAAAATATTTGCTGACCCACTCTTGAATGGGCAAGACTTACAAAGTGACTTAGATTCGATCTTCAAGTGGTGTTCGGATTGGATGTTACCTCTAAATAGAGATAAGTGTGTGGTTTTACATTTGGGAAAAAATAACCCTCGTTTGTCTTACTCGATAGACGGGCATTTACTGGATACTGTGGAATCATATAGTGACCTTGGTGTAACAATTACTGAAAATTTGAGTTGGTCGGAGCATATTTCAAACGTTACTAAAAAAGCGAATAGTAAGTTATACCTATTTAGTAAGACTTTTACAAAAATATCATTTTCGGGTTCTATTCGTTTGTATAAAACTTATGTCCGACCCCTACTGGAGTACTGTGGAACGGTTTGGTGCCCAGAATTAGTGCGCGATAGAACTCTCCTCGAAAATATTCAAAAGAAGGCCACCAGACTATGTTTCAAACGAAGAAGGCCAGATTACCAACAAAGACTTTCTTTAGCCGGGTTATCAACTTTTGAAGCTCGTCGACTCCGTGGTGACTTAATTATCACCTTCCGAATTTTAAAGTATGGATATGGAGATTTGCAACACTTGTTTATTTTAGACGATCACAGCAGACTACGTGGACATAGTTTGAAAGTGAAGAAGGAACCCTTTTCGTCGATAAAGCGCCAACATTTTCTGTGTAATCGCATTTTTAGTATATGGAACAGTCTCCCAACGGAAATTATAAATTCTCCATCTATTAATGTTTTCAAAAACCAACTAGACAGTTATTTGTTTGTAAACTGATCAGTGTTGTGCACAATCTATTAGTCTATAGTTTATTTGCGAAGCTAATTTTTGTAATGTAGGTACTATTTCATTTTTCTTGTAAATGGGCTTATGGGTCTCCATGACCCCAGCCCTTATTTCTAATAATAATAATAATAATAATATTTAGTGCATAGTAATGTAAGCGGGGAGCGTTAGTTCTGTGTAAGATTCCAAGGTGAAAGCATCGCACAATAGTATATAGCAAGTAGTAAAGTATATAGCATGTATTTTAGAGGAAATAAAATTTGTTAAATGTTCTAATTAATTTTCAATCCACACCTTAATACACGAGCGGGACACCCTCAAAAAAGCGCTTAGTTTTAGAGATACTGACCACGGAGGGGTGAATGGCTAATTTTATTCATACTTTATATTTTCGAGGGTGCTGAAAACGAAAATGAAGTTTCTCTTGAATTTTATGTGGGGGAACATTGTCAAAATCGCAATTTTAACCTAAATTAAAAAAAAAGGAAATCACTTTTTTTGCGTTTACCTCGCTACAACTCTGTTCCATTTTAATATTTTTTTCTGAAATTTTTACAGTACATAGCTCTAACATTTCTGAAGACAACGGTGCCTGTCTCAAGCTTTTATTCTTATCATGTTAAATGTTTTGAATTTTTCAAATAAAAAGGTGCGGATTTGTGCATTGCACAGTTTAATCGCAAAAGTTGTGTGACGAAGTTTCAAATTTAGCTTCTTAATCACGTTTATGTTAAAGAAGAGAGTACAAAGAAGTTTTCTGCTAAGTTCTAAAACAAAATGTTTTATAGAAAAAAAAATAGTGCAACTTTTAATGTCGACATTAGAAATCCCCAATATAACGCTTATTTTTCGAGATACTGACTATGGGTGGTGTATGGCTAATTTTGGTCTTAGATTATGTTTTTGACCGTGATGAAAACGAAAATGACATTTATTTTATATTTTAGGTGGGGGAATATTGTCAAAATTGCAATTGTACCCTAAAAATAAAAAAAATGAAATCACGTTTTTTTGCTTTTAGCTCCCTACAACTCTGGTCCGTTTTAATATTTTTTTCTAAAGACTGTACACTATATATCGCTCACTTTTCTGAAGACAATAGTTTCTGCTTTAAGCTTTTAGTCTTATTCTAGTAAAAGTTATGAATCTTGTAAAGTACACGTTGCAGATTCTTGAATTGCAAAGTTTAATCGCAAAATTTGACTGACACAATTTGAAATATAGATTTTAAATCAAATTCAAAAATAAAACATGAGTACAAAGAAGTTTTCTGGAAAGTTTTGGATTAAAATGTTTTATAGAAAACAAATGGTGCAACGTTTAACATTTACGTTATAAATCCCCAAAATAACGCTAATTTTTAGAGATACTGATTATTGGTGGTGAATGGCTAATTTTGGTCTTACTTTATGTTTTTGATGGTGCTGAAAACGAAAATCAAGTTTATTTTGAATTTTAGGTGGGAGAAAATTGTCAAAATCGAAATTTTGCCCTAAAAATAAAAAAAAGTTAAAACACGTTTTTCTTAAAATTAAAAGTTGCACCATATTTTTTCTATAACACATCTAGACCTAAAACTCCCCATAAAACTTCTTTGAACTCGATGGTTTAACATAAACGTAATCAAATAGATAAATGTTGAATTTTGTCACTTAATTTTTGCGATTTAACTCTGCAATTCACGAATCTGCACCTTTTATTTTTAAAAATTCATAACTTTTATAAACAAAAGACTGAAAGACTACAGTTACTTTTATAGTCTTCACAAAGGTGAGAAATATATGCTGTAAAAATTTTAGAAAAAGATATTAAAATGGAACAGAGTTGTAGCGAGTTAAACGTAAAAATTCGTGACTTTTTTTTTTCATTTTTAGGTTAAAATTGCGATTTTGACAACGTTCCCTCACATAAAATTCAAAATAAACCTCGTTTTCATTGTCAGCACCATCGAAAACATAAAATAAGACCGAAATTAGCCATTCACCTCCCATGGTCAGTATCTCGAAAAATAAGCGTTATTTTGGGGATGTATAACTTCTATATTAAAAGTTGCGCAATTTTTTTTTCTATTAAACATTTGTAACTAAAACTTTCCAGAAAACTTCTTTTGTACTCTATGTTTTAACATAAATGTGATTACTAAGATAAATTTTAAGCTTTTTCTCTCAACTCTTGCGATTAAACTTTGCAATTCACGAATCTGCAACTTGTACTTTAAAAAGATCATAACTTTTACTAGAATAAGACTAAAATCTTAAAGCAGATAGGTACCATTGTCTTCAGAAAAGTGAGCAACATATAGTGTACAAACCTTAGAAAAAATATTACAATCGACCAGAGTTGTAGCGAGTTAAACGCAAAAAACGTGATTTCACTTTTTTTATTTTTATGGTAAAATTGCGATTTTGACAATATTCCCCCACATAAAATTTAAAATAAATTTCATTTTCGTTTTCAGCACCGTCAAAACATAATCTAAGACCAAAATTAGCCATTCACCACCCATGGTCAGTATCTCAAAAAATAACCGTTATATTGGGGATTTCTAATGTCGACATTAAAAGTTGCACTATTTTTTTTTTCTATAAAACATTTTGTTTTAAAACTTACCAAAAACTTCTTTGTACTCTCTATTTTAACATAAACGTGATTAAAAGACTAAATTTTAAATTTCATCACTCAACTTTTGCGATTAAACTTTGCAATGCAGAAATCCGCACCTTTTACTTTGAAAAATTCGTAACCTTTATCAGAATAAGAACTAAAGCTTAAAACAGGTACCGTTGTCTTCAGAAATATTAGAGCTATACAGGGTGTCCCGAAAAGATTGGTCATAAATTATACCACACATTCTGGGGTCAAAAATAGTTCGATTGAACCTAACTTACCTTAGTACAAATGTGCTCATAAAAAAAGTTATAGCCCTTTGAAGTTACAAAATGAAAATCGATTTTTTTCAATATATCGAAAACTATTAGAGATTTTTTATTGAAAATGGACACGTATCATTTTCATGGCAGGAACATCTTACAACGAAATTATAGTGAAGTTTGTCCATCCCATAAAAATTTTATGGGGGTTTGGTTCCCTTAAACCCCCCAAACTTTTGTGTACGTTCCAGTTAATTCATCATTGTGGTACCGTTAGTTAAACACAACGTTTTTAAAACTTTTTTGCCTCTTAGTATTTTTTCGATAAGCCAGTTTTTATCGAGATGCGGCTTCTTTTTTAATATATTTACATAAAAATTTGATGGGGGCTTTGTTCCTTTAAACCCCCCAAATGTTTGTGAACGTTCCAATTAAACAATTATTGTTGTACCGTTAGTTAAACACAGAGTTTTTAAAACTTTTTTGCCTGTTAGTCTTTTTTTTTGACAAGTCACCTTTTATCGAGATATGACTTATTTGTCAAAATGTACCTAAAAATGTAAATTATCAATAAATGTTCGGATTATTAACAGGTCTCTATAATAATACTTAACCATATAGAAATATGTGGTGTATTCGACAAATATTCAAAATATGTTCATAAACACTGGCTTATCGAAAAAGTACTAAGAGGCAAAAAAGTTTTAAAAACATTGTGTTTAACTAATGGTGCCACAATAATAATTTAATTGGAACGTACACAAAAGTTTGGGGGGGGGGGGGTTAAAGGAACAAAACCCCCATAAAATGTATGGGGTGCACAAATTACACTTTAATTTTTTTTAAGATGTTGCTGCAATAAGAATGCCACATGTCCATTTTCAATAAAAAATCTCTTAAGAGTTTTTGATGTATGAAAAAAAATCGATTTTCATTTTGTACCTTCAAAGGGCTGTAACTTTTTTTGTGTGCACAATTGTGTATACGTAAGTGAGGTTCAATCAATCTATTTTTGACCCCAGAATCTGTGGTATAATGTATGACCAATCTTTTCGGGACACCCTGTATATTGTAAAAATTTCAGAAAAAAATATTAAAATGGAACAGAGTTGTCGCGAGGTAAACGCAAAAAAACATGATTTTATTTTTAGGGTAAAATTGCGATTTTGGCAATGTTCCCCCACATGAAATTTAAAATAAATCTCATTTTCGTTTTCAGCACCTTCAAAAACATACAGTATGTCTAAAATTGGCCATTCACCTCTTCCGTGGTCAGTACCTGGTCATTTTAGGGGTATCTCCCGCTCGCCTATAAGAGATAACAGTAGCGATCAACAGTTAGCAACAAACGCGCTCCAAGATTGCAGCTGTAATTTTGAATGTTTGTCGAGATATTTGGCACACATATTCGTAATATAATAAAGAATGGCGGTACAGAGCCCAATTTGAGAAATATGTTAGTATGTGGAAATTACTCTATAACTAAAAAATATTGCAAAAAGGAGCCTGTACCGCTATTAAGAAGAACAAAAAAATAAACTTTCTTCAAATAAACTTTTTTATCCCATGCCTAGATTTTGTGTCATATTGGACCTAGTAAATTTTTTTTTATCTCTAACAAGAAATCGAACATATAATTAAATAACTGATTAGACAAAATAGAGAAAGTGTCACTGTCATTTTGACAAACCTGCGTCAAGGCCGCGTCTCACCATCAAATAATTTGATCAAACAGTTTGAGCAAACTGCGGAAGTACGTCAAAGTGACGTCACAATTGCAGTTTTTTTGAAATTCTAAAAATCTGTGCTCTCACTAGGTTTGTTCCAACATGAACTTTTGGACGGCCCAAAAACCGTCACGAAACTGCTTGTACCGTTTGTTGTGCGCATGTTCGTAATTGTATCGCCCAGTTATCGTCCCATGACGGTAATCATATATTTGTCATTTTTGTTGGTGACAGCTTGTGTGCTTTTAGTCGATCAAAGGCTCAAAAAATTTAAAGAATTAAATCCTAGTGCTCAAGTCAGTCCAACCAGCACATTATGCATTTGCCCGATTACTGAAATGATCATCACGAAACCGTCACCGAAAGATCACAATTCTTGTTGGAACAGTGGGAAGGACGATCCGATGACGATCATATTTTTGTTGGAACGGATTTTCTTTACTGCGCAGGATCGTTACCGTTTCCTGACGGTTCTCGGTCGTGTTGGAACAAACCTACTATCAGTCTAGTTTGATCAATTTTTTTGTATTGTGTTGTCTAACTTGTTTGTACTTTATTTAAAATTAAAATTTTTCATTATTATCCACAATGAACACTCAGGATGTGACGTCACTAACTGTCACTTTGTGTCACTAACTGTCAAGTTTGATCAAATTATTTGATGGTGGGACGCGGTCTTCAGGTTTCTGTTCTGTTATCTGCGTAGGGATTACAGGGATAGGGCTTTTCATTCACAGTCATTTGTTTCGAGCTTCTGTCATGTGTCACATAATATTAATATATCTACGACATACGTTATTTGTATATACAATAATAAAAACCAAAGACGTATGACGTAGATATATTAATATTATGTGACACATGACAGAAGCTCGAAACAAATGACAATCGATGAAAAGCCCTATTACGAACAGTCGATACAAATCGTATCCGCCATGTTTTACCGTAGCGCCGTAGAGTGTTCGTAACAGAGACATTTTAACAATAGACTAGGCTAGTTATATGCCACTCAATGCATCGGGGTGTAACACCAATATCAAATACGGTGGTCTAGCTATCTTTGTCTGTCGTACGAGTGTGAGCGTATCTACCAAGGGGTGGGAGTAATGGAACGACAGTGACACAGAGGCGGCAGCCATCGTATGCTAGAGAGAGAAAGCTAAGTTTCTAAGCTTTGGTTCGTAATCTCTATGCAGATAACAGAACAGAAATCTGACGCATGTTTGTCAAAATGACAGTGACACTATCTCTATGTTGACTAATCAGTTATTTAGTTATAATTTCTTGTTAGAGATAAAAAATTTTACTAGGTCCAATATGACACAAAATCTAGGCATGGGGATAAAAAAAAGTTTATTTTTATGTTCTTAATGGCAGTACAGGCTTCTTTTTGCAATATTTTATTTAGTTATAGAGTAAGTTCCATATACTAAATTAGTTCTCAAATTGGGCTCTGTACCGCCATTCTTTATTATATTCCGAATATGTGTGCCAAATCATTGCCAAATATCTCGACAAAATATTCAAAATTACAGCCGCAATAATCTTGGACCGCGTTTGTTGCTACCTTTTGATCGCTATTGTTGCCTCTAAGGGGAAAGGAACATAAAGCAAAATTTTGACGCATGTCAAAATTTTCAATGTATTTTAAATGTAACCATTTTTAATGTCCGACTGGTATATTATTTGACAAATAATGACATGATTTCGAAGTCAATTAAGCATGATATAATGCTCTTGGACGTTATTTTGAAAAATAACGCCCTAGGGCATTAAATTTAATTAATTAGTTAAATACTGTCAAGTTGGCAAATAGCAACCTAAGTAAAACTATGGTTACCACTGAAGAGTACAGGGGAAAACAAGGAATGTCACATTTTATAGATATTGAGATAAACACCAATAAAGGTTTAATACTTAGGAGATGTTTAATACTTAGGACAATGATATCTAAAAACTACTTAGGAGATTCTTAGCAGATTTCTAGCAATTATTAGTCTGTAATCTTAATATAATATTAATCTATATTAACTTAATAACTAATTTAATAATGCACCCAAAAACTGCTATACTACATTCGCTCTCGCGAGAATTTTTTTTGACACATTCGGAATAGGAAACATACAACACAAAAATTCCTACCTCACACAATAGGGATGTTCACAAAAAATTAAAAAGTCATTTCAAACATCTAAAACGATTAAGAAACACCCTAGGAATAATTGTCCAAAATTTCAACAAAATTGAAAAAGCCTTTCTATAAAAAATCTTTATTAGAAATCTAGCATTATTTTAAATTTCAAGAACGCTTCTCTATTGGCCTGACGTCACTAGTTGCATACCCCAAGCGCGCGCCATTCTCATAGTGTTACTGTTTACCTGTTTGACGTTTCAGGTCATTTTATTTTGTTCTCTTCTTGTTTTATCAGGGTTAAAGTGGAGTTTTATAGTGAATTTGTTTAGTTTAAAGTGGATAAACTGTTTGTAAGGACATATTTTGGGTTTTACAAAAATAAACAAATAAAATGGAAGAAGGTTTTCAGAAAGCCGATTCGTATAAACTACCGACTGTAGTGTAGATGTAACAATGGTGTATGATTTATTGGCATCTTGTAAAAAATAAATCTACCACAGCTTTACTGAGTGCATATTCCATATAATTTTCCATGTCTTGTTTAAGCTAAAAAAATAAATGCTTAATACTCCACAAAAAAAATAGAGAACGTTGTATGCATGCATTGTACGCATGCATATTGTATACATACATTGGCTGGTTATTACTTTACCTTGGTTAGGTGTATTAAAAATATGTTTATTTTTCTTCATGTGGCTTGTCCGTTGTGGACGTTGGCTATCATCATGGCAATTTTAATTTCATTTGAGGCGTTTCTGAATAACTCAATCGATTTTTGTCCAAATCATTGGCGTAAGTTTTTAAGTCATGAGTGTCTTTTCTTCCGGGTCCGCGTTTGCTCTCTATTTTATCTTGCGTTATCAGTTGGAGTATACGATATTTATCATGCCTCATGATATGACCGAAATATTTAAGATTTCGTTTCTTAATTGTAAAAGAGATTTCTTTTTGTTTTCCCATTAGACGCAATACCTGTACGTTGGTGTGGGTCGCCCAGGATATTTTGAGGATACGTGGGTACACCCACATCTCGAATGCCTCTAGCTTTTTCATTAATGTTTCCAATATTGTCCAGGCCTCTGCGCCATATAGCAAGACCGGAAATAATAACATTTTAGCAGCCGCATTTTTAGTGGGAGAGATATTATGTCGCAATGGGTGAAAATATTTCTCATGCATGTTGTTAAATGTTGCTATGTCCTTTTCAACTCTAGATCTTATTTCGGTTGTTTCGTATTTCGAGTTGACAACTGTTCCAAGGTAAAAAATATTTTGGAACTTGGGAATTGTACATTTTCATTTCAACCAATCTTTTCACTAAATTATTAATGATTTTAATATAATATAAAGTCATACCTACATCCACATGTAGTTATTTCAAGGTTTACTTTTACTGTATGTATTATTAGAATCCCGTTTTTAGGAATATCCCAGTTTAAGGAATACAAATTTGAGGTCCCGAAACTTTTTCATTTATTCTTTAAGGGGGTAGGTGCAAAATCTTGGTCCAATGCTATTTAAATTCATTCATTTTTTTCGAATCCTGAGAAAACTAATAAGTATTTTTGAAAAATGTAAATGCAGAAAGAACAATTACATTATTACCAAGGGCCGAAAGTCTCTGGAAAACTTCTATAATGTTTATTTTATTAAGTTAGTTATTTTAAGTTCTAGCTGCAACAAACCATTTCTTTTTCTGTTTTAAATTGGCTGGAACGGTAATAAAAATCTTGTCAGAACTGTTTTTTGATGTATTTACACACCCAGGAACAAAACACCACTTATTTGGCTTTATTTTTAATAATTAAATACGTAAAAAACTGCGCACATTCAAATACACTGAGTAAATAAGTATACAAAACTAGTCGTCGATCAAAGACGTTACGACTGCTGACGTCACAGACCGTAGCCTCGCTGCAGGGTACCGTTTTTCTAGCCTCCAAGAAAATCAACATTATGAACTCATTTATCTTAAAAAATATACATTTTTAAACAGTTCTATGATTGTTACGTTTTTATATACCTTGTAATCTATTGAATTTAACTATATTTAAAAATTAGTGAACATCCCTATTAACTGCTAAAATCAACTCAAATCGACATAATCTTTCATTAAAAAAAGAAGAATTATTAAAAATAGTGGGAGTGTCTACTAATCTCATACAATTTTGTGAAGTTTATTTCTACAAAATATTTTTATTTTGTACAATAAATAATTTTCTCATTTGTTATCAATACATTATAATGGTGTAAATAAATAATTATTGATTGGCGTAAGGTTTAGGTATTTTTATATCTGTTTACTACAGTGATGTGGGAGAGAGGGGATATGACATAAGAGATGCTCTCGTGTTTACTAAATGGGACCACTTGATTTGACACTTTTGGGAAAGGCAATATGGCGCCGGGCAGGTTTTTTATGTTATACGTGGAATATATGTTGTTAATTAATTATTAAAATTATTAATATATATATATATATATATATATATATATATATATATATATATATATATTTATATAATATAATACAATTTTATAATTATATACTTTATATAGAACAGAATATACTGCTAAAGAGTTGTTCCGCCATATTGCCTTTCCCATTTAGCCCGTGAAAGCGATCCCATCTACTTCACCTCATGTCACATCCCCTCCCTCACACATCACTGGTTTACTATTAATAATATTGGACATGAGCAGGTGTGTTGGTTTTGTAGTAATTTCCAGTCACTTCTGACAACTGAACTTTTCAAAAAAAAAATTACTAACGTCAGTGTCAAAGTGAATCTCGATAGAGCGAATTCAGTATAACATTCCTTATTTTTGTCCAGTGGCGTGTGGACAATCATGGTCCTTCGCCTGGATATAAATTCTTAAAATTTATATAGACTGATTTTTCTGGTTATTGTTCTAAATCGATATCCTAGTCGATAGTACTCAGTTTTTGCTACCACATGACGAGAAAATCCAAAATTCATGAGAAAGTGACTTTCCTGGTTTTTCCCCTGTACTCTTCAATTACGTTACGACTAGGTATTGCTGGTGAATGTACCGGGTGTCCCAATAAGAATGGCTCTCGGCCATATCTCAGGAACCGTTTATAGTAGAGCTTTGAAATAAAAAAATTTATAACAAAAGTTGCCTCAGGAAAAGCCTGGAAATTATTTTCATAATTGTGGGACCACCGCTAGAGGGCATAATTGAATATCAAAAATTAAAAAATCTAAATTTTACAAAATTTTCCTAATGAAGGGGCACTGGAAATCCGATCTTCGTATTCTTCGTAAAATTCTACGCATATTTGATTTGACAAGTTTAGGTCTACCTTTGGAAATAAGAGGTGGGGATGAGTGGGAATCTTGTTATGAAAAACTGGCTGTGAGTCCGGTTCTGCTTAATCAAATTTTGCAAACTTGGTCTTGTTGAAGACAGATCTTTTTCGTCAATGTAAAAGTTATGATTTCGAACCAACTTACTGAGTAATATACCAGCTAGAAGGCGTTATTTAATTTTTTTCAGAAATCTAGTTTTCCTTGGAAAATATTAAATACAAACATGCATTCTTAATACCATATTACAAAATTAGACAAAATTAGCAACAGAATAGCAAAAACCGCATGTTAATACCTTTTTTCTATCTCGAGATATCTTACAAAACGTGTAAATTTAAAAACATAACTGTTACTGTCACCGGTAAACGAAATTCATTAAAAGTAGTGTGCTATGGAAACAACAAAGGAACATTTTCCAGCTGTCAACGTATATTAGGTCTTTTCAACGCTTCTCATTTGTTTCGAGCCTCGTTCATATCTCGTATATTAATATTATACACGGATTATACGGCATATGACAGAGGCTCGAAACAAATGAGAAGCGTTGAAAAGCCCTATTACAAAGAAATAAAAACAATTATTTAGTGATGACATAAACGTTCAAATTTTTGCCCATCATTTTCGTTGCAAACATTTACTCTTTCAAGAGTAGATTGAACAGCAGTCTCAATTTCTGCTCTCGATATGCTTTGAATGGCGTTTAGTATTCTCTGGATAATGTATTCTAGAGTAGTGTATGATGGGCAACAATTTGAATATTTAGGTCACTAAGTCGTCACTAAGTAGTTCTTTTTGTTCTGTGTTATATTTAATTTTAATAGTATTGTTTCTCTTTATATTGTTGTTTTAATTAATTATGTTTTTATACGTTGACATCTGGAAAATGTTATTTTGTTTTTTTTCCACAGCACACTACTTTTCATTAACTTAGTTTACCGGTGATAGTAACAGTTATGTATAAAATTTACACGTTTCTCGAGATATCTTGAGATATAAAAAAGGTATCTACATGCGGTTTTCGCTATATTCTATTGATAATTTAATCTAATTTTATAAAGTATGATTAAAAATGCATACTTGTATTTAATATTTTCCAAAGAAAACTAGATTTCTGAAAAAAATTAAATAACGCCTCCCAGCTGGCTTATCACTTATTAGGATGGTTCAAAATTACCACGCTTACATTGAAGAAAAAGATCTGTCTTCAACAAGACCCAGTTTTCAAAATTTGATTTAGCAGAACCGGACTTACAGCCATTTTTTCATAACAAGGTTCCCACTTACCCCCACCTCTTATTTGCAAAGGTAGAGTTAAACTGGTTAAATCAAATATGCGCAGAATTTTATGAAGAATACAATAATCGGAATTCCAGTGCCCCTTCATTAGGAAAATTTTGTAAAATTTAGATTTTTTTATTTTTGATATTCAATTACGCCCTCTAGCGGTGGACCCACAATTATGAAAATAATTTCCAGGCTTTTCCTGAGGCAACTTTTGTTATAAATTTTTTTATTTCAAAGCTCTACTATTAACGGTTCCTGAGATATGGCCGAGAGCCATTCTTATTGGGACACCCGGTACTTATTTGAAAACTAATTAATTCAAAATTCATTCAAATTTTTTGCATATAAAGAATAATTTAGTCGGACATTAAACGTTGAAGGCACCACGGGTATTATAGATAATAACGCTTTCGGTCAACGTATATCCCTCGGGCCAACGGCCCTCGGTATATACACCATTGACCTCAAGCGTTATTATCCTTCATACCCTTGGTACTTAATAATTATTTCCAATCTGAGATAACTGAGAAATATAAGTATTTTTGAAAATTTTAAACGCAGAATGAAAGATTACTTTATTACCGAGGGAGGAAAGTCCCTTAGAATGAATAAAAAGTTTCTTTTGAATGAGATATTTGAAATTAAAAATCACACTTAATTTTCTCTTAGTTTTTCACCCCTGTAACTTATTAAAATAAAGATTATAGAAGTTTTCAGGGACTTTCGGTCCTCGGTAATAACATAATCTTTCATTCTGCGTTTAAATTTTTCAAAAATATTTATTATTAGTTTTCTCAGGATTCGAAAAAAATGAATCCCATTTAAATAGCATTAGACAGTTTTCCAAGCGTATGTAACATAAACATAGTTATTTAGCATTTTTATAGGAAGTTTTCTAGCATTTAACCATTGTTTTTGTCTCTCAGATAATAACTTATTTACATAGATGTTTTATGTTTTTGTGTCTCAGATGATAACTTATTTTTAGTTGTTTTATGCTTGAAATGTAGCACTGATGGTAACCGATAAAAAAAACTGAACTTTATAATGAATACTTCGCATTGCACACTTCAAAACACAACAGAGAAGCATGTTTTTTTTTAATTAATTTGTCTAGTGAAAATGTTAAATGAATCCTTGTACCAAACAAAATTACAAAGAAACGCAACTAAAACACATTATCTAAAACACATTAAGAACATAGAATAACATTGGGTGCATTCAGCAGACTCAATCGATGACTAATCGCTTAGTGATTTTCTGCTGAATGCCACATAAATTGTCGATTAGTCGATAAATTGCCACATAAATTGTCATCATTCGATGACTTATCGGTCGCCATTTTAAACATCGGTTTTGAAATATGATTACTTAGCAAATCAAAATAAGATTGACGTATGACGTGTGTCTAAGGCGGCGCCAGATATGCGGTATTTGGCAAATACCGAGCAAATGCTTGCTATTTGCCTATTAGTGTGGATGGGTTGCTTGCTATTTGGCATTGACCAATTTTAGTGCTTGTCGAATATTTGTCGTGTTCCCGTACGTTGTCGGTCTTTTCAACACTTCAAAGTAAACAAATATTCGCCGTTTGAATATTTTTAGTGTCATCCACATATTTTTGCAAGCACAAGCAAGTTTTTTAGGTTAGGTTAAAGTTTATAACGTATATTAAAGTAGTTTAGTTATTGTCACAGAGTGTAGAAAATATTGAAAATAATAAATATGGAGTGGACCAATGAACGTATTTTACAATTTTTGGATGCATATGAAAATGAACCTATAATATGGAATGCAAATTGATTTTTTCTGCTATTTAATAATAAACTTCCACCAGACATAATGACAAAAGCAGCTGAATTTATAAGAAGCTCTGTATCACTATCCATTCTGTACCTTTTTTTGTTCGTTTAGAATATATTTGCTGTTCCCACAGTGGCTCGATATACGAAAAATCTCGAATATGTGGTGCAAGGTGCTTGCCGTTTAACGAACACTTCATGAGCACTCAAATATTTGATATTTAGCAAGCACTTGTTCAGTATTTGCCAAATACCGCATATCTGGCGCCGCCTTTTAACACGTATATTTTAAGTTATGTTTCTTAAAAAAACATGAATTGAAGGCAAGGAAGGCCGAAAGGCATATAAATCACACTGATAAATATCTGAACTGCTTTGTTGGATTATTCGTATGTACCTATTAGGTTTACCTATGTCGCAAGAAATTCAAGAATTTGAAAACTATGTATGAATTCAATGGGGTTATTTATAAATTACCATTTCATAATAATTCTCATTTCTGTTCTTGGGGTGTCTTTCACGTATTTGCAAATCATTTTGAAAAATGTGACAGTTGTCATAACCTTTTTCGTATGTACATGAAAGTATACCATTCAGAAGAATCGTTAGCGATTACACATCGCTAAGTAATCGATTAGTCATCGCAGTTTTCTGCTGAATGCAGCCAATTATGTTTGCCTCCCGGCTGCCATATTGATTTAATTTTGACAGCATGTTGAACTGCCCTATTGACATATTTTGACATAGGACTAGCAGTCTGATTTTTTAGGTTAACTCAGCTTCAAGCTTTAAGGAGGTTGGATTGGAGATTCAGTTTTCATGTTCAGTAGCTTTGCTCTTTGCTTTAGCTAGCTTGGTTTGGTATTGGGAATTTAGGATGTGTTATTAGTAAAATTGTTATAAAATTACATACACGAAATGGAAGTAATAAAACAAGAAATCAGTGAAGAGACGCATAGGGTAGAAATAGATAATAATGGAGTGGATGATGCTGTTTTGGATAGCTTAAAATATAAAATTAAGGAAGAATCCAATTCAGAAAGTACAGATTATGCTTTGGAATGTTTAGCTTTGAAGGAATTTCCAATAAAGGCTGAAATAGAACAAGATGGAAATGAAGTTACCTGTTTTGAAGAAAAACAAAATACCACAGAACACGTAGGTAAGTAAATAGTAGGGAAATATTTCAGCCGAAAATCACTGTTTTTTTGTTACACTTAACTGTTTTCCAACAAAACATTTGTATCCTGTAAAGAAGCGAGTGCACCAAGTTCGTAAATTCAGTAAAGATAGAATCACCATTTTATACTGTGTTTGAATGGTACTGGAACACACAAATTGGATTGTTTAGTGATTGGGAAAGCTAAAAATCCCAGTTCTTTTAAAAACATTTTTCTCTCAGTCTGCTACAAGAAACAATTTGAAAGTTTGGTCACAAAAAAGGTATTTAGTGAATGGTTCCACAAAGACTTTTTTTTATTTAGCTAATGCCTCGGCAACTAATGGGCATTGGCATGGTCAGAGCTGTGAGGTGCATCTGTTTAATATGATGCAAATCTTCGAAATACCACCCCTTAAGAGCCAAACCAAACGGACCACCCTGCAGCGCAACTCTGTGGATCCACAGAGTGGCTGACAATGAATTACTGCGGGTTCTTATGTAGAGTGGCTGTCGCACCCCACACGAGAGAGTGTAGCCGGCCACAGTCACCGAGCGTCACTGCTAGTGGCGTCCACTAGTGGCAAACCCAATTCAGACAGACCACTTTTGTAGCTGCTTCAGATGTTTACGAGAGGTTATAGGGTGAGCACCTAAAATGAATTTTGATTCGGAACGGTTTTTGATTGATGTGCAAAACAGACTGGATATATGTGATACAAGAACCCGAGTGCATATTTATAGGTCATTAAAAGGAAAACCGTGGGATGTCATCTTTGAATTATTTGTTTCTGATTTTAAAGAAGGTCCTATCGAAAATAATAAATCCCATAAGCAACGTTTTCTCTATTATTTATATTTACCTACATTTTATTATACATTGGATGCATTTGAACTGAACAAAACAAATAGGTATTCACAATATTGTTTGTTTATTTATGTTAAATAGTAGGGTCCCATTCTAGGTCAAAAAAGGTTTTATTGTTTGTTGTTGAAAACAAAACGATAATATATCAATCAAAAGGGGGTTGCAAGCTAACATGTTTTTCACTTTCACTCGGTTGTCAGGTTGTATCAAACTATTTTACGCCTGTACAATACCAGATGTACTGGTTGATTTTTTATGTGCTTCTTTCTGTGATATAGTTGTTTTTGTCTGGTTCTTTTTAATTCCATTTATGTAGATAATTAAAGTTATTTAAGTATGAAATTTTATAAAATATTTAAAACTATGGACATTACAAACACTGATTTTGACGAACACACTTTTTTAAAAAAATATTAGCTGCCAAGTTTTTAATCATTTGAACAAGCTTACTTTTTTTTCTCACTCATTACATTAAACGCCTCACCCTTCCAAACGATCCACTTTGCAGCGTAGTTGCCGGCGCTAGAAAATCACCTGTTTCAGCCACTCTGTGAATCCACAGAGTAGCGCTGCAGTGTGGTCCGTCTGGTTTGTTAAATATTATTGAAACTTAACTTTTATTTTTATTAAAAGAAACTATACAAAATGAACGAAAACTTTTATTTTAAAAACAAAACATATTTTAAATTAAATGAAAAAATATGTATTAACACTACACTAAATGGGTAGGCGCGAAATTTGCTACAAGGCTTTTTAAATGCATTAATTTTTTTTTTCGAATCCTGAGAAAACTAATTAGTATTTTTGAAAAATTTAAATGTAGAATAAAAGATTATCTCTATAATGTTTATTCAAAAAAGTTACAGGGTGAAAAAAAAAAGAAAAAATTGAGTCTACTTTTTAATATCAAATATTTTATTCAAAAGAAACTTTTTGTTTATTCTAAGGGACTTTCGGCCCTCGGTAATAATGTAATCTTTCGGCCTGCGTTTAAATTTTTCAAAAATATTTATTAGTTTTTCAGGATTCGAAAAAAAGTGAATGCATTTAAAAAGAATTGCAAGCAAATTTTGCGCCTATGATCTTAAGTTAACATTTACAGAAATTATAACTTTACCCTTCTGACTTTAATTTTGGCAAGCTCGTCAATCAGATTGATGTAGTCTAGTGGGGATAGATATGTGTAACAACTATTAGTTAGAACTCTATTGAAATAAGTGATAAATTTTTTAGATTTGTTCGTCTTAAGGAGCTTTGTAAATAGTTTTTAATTTTCAAAAACTTCTTTCCCCACTAGCTACCGAGTCAGGGAGTTTTAATAAAATTCTTAGTTTACAACTACATTTGGGTATAAAGAAATTAGGTTATTTTGGCACAATTAGTTCAAAACCTATAAAGGTTTCATGGAGTATGGTATCATTTGAAATATACATATCACGCAATTCTTCTAGATCAGCGTTTCCCAACCGGTGGGTCGCGACCCACTAGTGGGTCGCGGGCAGACTTCAGGTGGGTCGCGACGTGGCTCTTACAGTAGCTGAATAACGTACATATATATCATCATGGGTGAGGGATGGGTCGCGAATATGAAAAAACATCATAAGGTGGGTCGCCAGACATAAAAGGTTGGGAACCACTGTTCTAGATCATTATATCATCAGATTTTTTTCTTTTTCTATTGAAAGTATTGAATGAGGATTCATACAATATTTTTCTAGTGTTTCATCATATATTTCCCTCAATTTAAAAATATATAAAAATTTTAAATTTTTAATATGAATGAGTTTCTAGTAGATCAATCGATCAATCAAAGAATTAACGGCAATGTCTAAAATATAGATGAACAAATTTATTTTAAATTTAGATGCATCTGTTCAGACTCATCCACAGATTTTTCGTAGTCAAATAAACGCTTTTTTCTCCTGGCTCGAATTTCATTTTCAGCTGGAAATTCGGAACTTATATCAAAATTTTCTGCAATTTCATTAAATTTTCATTCGGTCATTAGCCATATTGTCTGTAATTTTTCATTTTTTCTACAGTTTTTGACAACATTTTTACATAATCTGACAATTTTTTTTTTATTTTACTGATTATGCCGCCCCCCTTGTGATGCCGCCTGATGCGACTGCCTCGCTGCATCATAGCACGGCACAGCCCTGGGCATGGTAGGTACGGTAAATTTTTGCAGTTAGGTACCTAGTGTCATGTGTAGTGTGTGTGTTGAGTAAGTGTCTTGTTACTTTGCAAAGTCGACGTCATTGTCTTTGCAAAGAGATGCTAATTGTATCCGAACGTCTACGGTCCCTCCGGTGAGTACCTATCCCATAAGAACAGAAACTAGTTTCATTTATTAATTTATAATAAACGAAAAATTTCTGAACCTGAACATGTTTATAAAAGGAGCCAACTTGCCTATCCTATAAAAGGTTTACTTGTATTTGACATTGATTAACACCATCCAAATGAACAAGAACTTAGAATGAGCAATAGGAATATCCAAACTATCTTCCTACTACCACACTGCACACCTTTATTATAGCTGATGAGTCAAAAATCCAAAAAGTAAGGCCCTTGTATAAAATTAAATTGTTCACCCATATATCTGTGGCTTGGAGCTAAAAGGGCCAATGTCAATTTTTTGCTGTTTTAGTAAACCAGTGCATTAAACATCGTTTGATACATACTTTCATATGCTAAAACGGCCTATGTCAAATTCAACCAGAAAGCCGTAATATTAGTGTAATGGAATGTCGTAATGAAATAATTCACATCAGTTTCGGTTAAAAGGGCCAAACTTGACATTGGCCCTTTTATTGATTAGTGATATTGTTATTTAGCGGAATATTCAGTGGGCCAAATATACAGGGTGAGGCAGATAAAAGTCCTATTAGAAATATCTCGTGAACTAAAGGAAACAGAATCATGAAAATTGGAATGAAAGGGTTTTGAAGAGTGATCTCTTTAATGAAAATATTTTTCATCGATTTGCTACTTCCGGTTATACCGGAAGTGGCTTATAACTTCGTTTTCTTAAATGGGACACCCTGTATATTTTTACATTTTTGGATTCTCCTGGATGTCTTCTTTCTTAAAATATGCGGTTTTGTAATTTTATACAGGGTAGTTTAAAAGCTAATTACGTTTTTTTATTAATTTCGTAGCAACTTTCACACCCTGTAGAATTGTAGTAGTTGGATATTAAAAACTATATTTATGTTAAAATGATTTTTAATATAGTCTACTATTATTAAAAATTATTAATATAGCAAAATATTAAATTTTAGTATACAGGGTTGGTCGAAACTCGGAATGGGGATTTTCTGAATTTTCTTAAATGGAACACCCTATATTTTATTATTGTAATGAAATGATATTTTATGCTACTTTTTTATTTCTTAAGCATTCCCTATACCTAACTACTTTAATTTGTGAGTTATTGGTGATTCAAGCTAAACATTAATTTCAACAAAAAATACGTGAAATTTTATTAGGTTGGCCGTGAAAATATTCAATCACAAATAATTTTTCGGAAATAAATACATATTAATCTAGACTGATCTTTAAAATTGCCAATAATGGTTGAGCTATCAAAATTCCTACGTAGTTAACATTCTTGGCGCGATTAACAATTAAGCACAAATTAAAGCATTTAGGTATAGGGAATGCTTAAGAAATAAAAAAGTACCATAAAATGTCTTTTCACTGCAATACTAAAATACAGGGTGTTCCATTTAAGAAAATTCAGAAAATCCCCATTCTGAGTTTCGACCAACCCTGTATACTAAAATTTAATATTTTGCTATATTAATAATTTTTAATAATAGTAGACTATATTAAAAATCATTTTAACATAAATAGAGTTTTTGATATCCAACTACTACAATTCTACAGGGTGTGAAAGTTGCTACGAAATTAATAAAAAAACGTAATTAGCTTTTAAACTACCCTGTATAAAATTACAAAACCGCATATTTTAAGAAAGAAGACATCGAGGAGAATCCAAAAATGTAAAAATATACAGGGTGTCCCATTTAAAAAAACGAAGTTTTAAGCAACTTCCGGTACAACCGGAAGTGGCAAATTGATGAAAATATTTTCATTAAATAGATCACCCTTCAAAACCCCTTCATTCCAATTTTCATGATTATGTTGCCTTTAGTTCTCTAAATATTTCTAATAGGCCAGTTATCTGCCTCACCCTATATACCTTGGCCCTTTTACCAATGACTGACTTTATTATTTAGTGGAATATTCAGTGGACCAATGTATACATTGGTGCTTTTATTTAGCATCAATTGACACATATCTACACCTGTGACATCAGCAGTATCGGCATCGTTAGTAAATTTTGGAATTAGTAAAATAGATATTAATTTAAGGACAAGAAAGATTAGGTATTAGGTAGGTTACAGTAATGGTAAGACATACAGAATCAGCATCAGTCAGAAATAATGGACTCACAGAAAATACAGATTCTAGCGATCCACAACCGTTTGAAGATAGTGGTGATGAATATTATGTACCAACAGACGACCAGTATGTAGTCGAGCAGTTTGAAGGTATTGGCACTACAACTTTAGTAGATAGTAACAGAGGAAGAAGAAAACAGGACAAAGAAGAAATTACAAGAAAATGAAAGCGCAATCCTCCCAATTGGACACGGAACGTGAGAAAATAACTAAAATCAGAAGGTATAAATCGGTTTTGAGAAAAACAATATCAGCTAAGCAACTAAAGGTACCTTGCACATGTTGGAACAAGTGCTTTCAAAAATTTAGGTACTCAAGAGAAGCGAAAAAACTTTTTACAGAGTTTTATCAGTCATCTAGTTCTGGACAAAAACAGTTGATAGCAAATTCTAAAGAAGAACAGGAAAGGAAGTTTCAACGGTTGAGACATAATGAAGGAAACTAAAGCAGACCAGCAAATAATTGCAATTAATAATATACTGGAATAATTTCCAGATGAAGCTCCATAGGAAAAAAATGATTTTTCAGAATAAGGAAAGTTTCTTAAAACAGTTTGTCCCATTAATTTAATAATAATAATTTTATTTTTATGTCTCTCTTACTACCACTTGCGTCTTCCTATTATTAATTTGTATATCTGTAATTTTTGTCTACAATTAACTATGTTGTTGCATAATAAACTATTAGTATAAAGCCACTATGTTTACTATTGTTCTAGTTATAATGGCCAATGTCGCAAAAGAAAATAAATACAAAGAAAAAATTTTAGACAATAAGGGCCAATGTCGTCTTTCTTTTCGAAATTTTTCAATCCAGAAAAAAAATAAAAACAGCCTTATTCTGTTCAAATACAGTGCGTCCAAAAAGTAACGCATAAATTCATTATTTCGTAAACCGGCGACTTTAACGAAAAATACCGAAACAGGTCGATTTTTATTTTTAAATTACGATTTTTTGGCATATATACCATACTAGTGACGTCATCCATCTGGACGTGATGACGTAATCGATGATTTTTTTAAATAAGAATAGGGGTCATGTAATAGCTCATTTTAAAGGGTTTTTAATTCTCTCTTCAGTAATATCAACATCAATATAATTATTTATAGAGGGTGTCCAAAAAAATGTTTTTTAAATGTAATTAATTGACAAAAAGATGAATGTATATAATTTGTCTGAAAACATAAAAATGTTTTATTTAAAAAATAAGCATTGATTTTCGCTTAAACGAAATGTTCAAATTTCCAAGAGGCAAATGGCTGTCATCTTTAATATTGAATTTAAGCGAAAAGTATTATTTATTTGTCGAATAAACACGTTTTTCCTGTTTTCTGACAACAGTAAAATGTATTTTTAATTAAATGAATTACATACATTTACTCCTTTTTGTCTCAATTAATTTAATTAAAATTTTTTTTGAACACCCTGTATAAATAATTATGTTAATGTTTATATTATTAAATAGAGAATTGAATACCCTTTCAAATGAGCTATCACATGACCCCTATTCTCATTTAAAAAAATCACCCATTACGTCATCAAGCCCAGATGAATGACGTCACTAGTGTGACATATATGCCAAAAAAATGTAATTTAAAAATAAAAATCGACCTGTTTCGGGATTTTTTGTTAAAGTCGTTGGTTTACGAAATAATTAATTTATGCGTTACTTTATGGACGCACTGTATATTATCCTCTGGGCAAAATTTGGTAAGTACAGTCTGCGTTACAATGAAACTATAAATAAAAGTATTTTTGACAAAAACTTCAATTGCAGTTGTCTCAAATTTGACGTAAATTAAAAGTAAAATTTGATGTAAAGATTTTGACATTGGCCCTTTTAGAACCAAGCCACAGATATTTTCTCAGGATAGTGACATAACGCAGTGCATCAAAAAATTTAATTTGAGACGTATTTTATTTAATAAGCTCATATTATTAGATAGAATGTAATATAGGTGAAGAAATATTTGAAGCAATACATGAAGAAGAAAGGCTAGTAAAAATAATTGTAGCCACCAACTACTATAACTGTACAAGTAAAACCAGATACAGCATTTAATTGTTTTAATACCTGCATAAACAATGTCTTCCCAACAATTGGCCCAGGTGGTTAAGTACATCCAAGTTGTTTTCCTGCAGCCTATTTTCAATTTCCTGTTCCAAAGTGTCAAGGAGTGGGAAGAAACGGTAGCTTTTAGGTGCTCTTTAACCCTTTCAAATGAAGCTTTAGAGCCTCCGCCAAGTTTAGCTGGGATTTTTTCTCTCCTGGTGAGCTGCGCCGGACGAAACCCAAATTTTTCCGTAATTTTAGAACAGTAATCAAACAGCTTGTCGAAGTATTGGCCTGTCCTAAAACTTTGTAGTATCTCAATTGTGCTGTTCTTGACTGATTTCAGAACGTCAAAGGTCAGGCTGACTGATGATAGTGTTTTTGACAGTATGTCACATTGTGATAAGACCTGCAGCGGGATTACGAACACTCGATGCGAGATCGCAAAACGAACCGTAGGCAAACTCGATGCGAATACGCATCGAAGCCAAAAAGTGATTACGAACTGGGTTCGAGTAGACTGTCAGAAAATCATCGGCAATTTTCGTATTTTTGAACCTACGGGATAATATTTCGAACAAATGGAATGATGTGCACGTTATATGCCAAGGAATTTCTCTCATTAACCTCAATAATTATTACAATAGAATATAAAATAAAGTTTTTATTACATATTTAATTGTTATAAACGTTTATTTTATATTCTAAGGATGGTACAGTGATAACGTGTACCTAGATATAAAAATATATGATTTTCGAACTTGAGTAGAATTTGAGATTAATTATGATTTTTTACCGTTATTAAAGATTAAATGGCCAGGGAAAGATGGGATACGTTATATAAAATATTACTAAAGGTCGTAATGGTCACTGCTAACTACCTATTCACTTCATCGAATTATGTCTCAGAGCTTTCCTTCACATATTTTTAAAGTAGGAATAAGTATTAGAGAACTTCTGTCCGTGTAATGAGTGTAATAACACCTCACTGGGAGATTTAAACAATATATTTTTTTTAATGTTCAAAACATGAGAATTATCATCAAAACCGTATAATCTAAATATCGTTTGATTAACGATTTACATTATTTCTAAATTGAAAAAATCAAAGTATGAAGTAAGTAGGTTATGTCATTATGTATTCACTTTTCTTAATTTTTATACTTGGACCGGCAAGAGAGAAAGCGTTATAGGAGATCAGCGATCTATCAGAGAGAGATAGATAGTTCGAGTTGGCAACTCGACAGGGTCGTAGGTATCGAGCAGTGCCTTCGAGTTGACTCGCATCGACAACGTAGGGAAAGAGGTTTTGTAATCACTCCCTACGGTAAACATGGCGGATACGATGCGTATCGAGTGTACGTAATCCGGGCCCTGTTTCAAGAGAAGAAGATTGAAGACGAAGTTGAAGTCTTCCATGCTTTTTAGCAAAGCGCTGGCTTGACCACCAGTGTCTGGGAAAGTGTTTTCGATTTCTTGTAGAGTCGAAATTGTAGCTTCGAAGTAGTCCAGCAATGAACGTACAGCTTCGACTCAGCAGGCCCATCTCGTGTCACTTAACCACTTTAAAGTCATTGTCCCTCCAGCAAAACCTTTTGCGCTGGCTTGAATTTTTTCGAAAATAGCGTGACGTTTTGTTGATCTTCCAATAAAGTTGTAAATACTTTGAAGTACAAAAAATGTGTTCCTTATGGAGGTTATGATTGAACAACAGCTGATTATGCACAAATTGAATATATGAGCGTTACAATGAATGTACATTACTGTTGGACTCTCTTCGAGAATTCTAGCGGCAACTCCCTTGTAAGGACCTCTCATATTTGAGGCTTTATCGTAACATTGAGCACGTAAGTTCTTAATGTTCAAGTCAAGAGGGATCAACACCATCTTAACGAGATTTGCCAACGTTTCTCCGTCAGCCTTTTACCTTTAACTTAAATAAATCTAACAATAAATTCTCCATGAGCGTAAACGTAAACAGCACATCTACTGTGTTAATTTTGTGACAATGTGCGCTAAGCCTACCCAGCCCATGAATTTCGTGCCATGTGGTGTTTGTGCTGTCTTCGCACAGACAGGTATTATAAAAGTTATTGCCCACATTTTATAGTGGTATTTTACACTTTATAGTTCACCCATGCCTCACAACTGTACATTAGAACTGGAAGTATTAAGGTTCTATATATCATGATCTTTGTTGTGTTAGATAGTGGCATCTAAAGTGTTTGATTAGTCCAAAGTTACTTCTATTTGCAAGTGTTATCCTATGGTTTATCCCTTCCAATATTGTATTGTTGATTTTTACCATGCTTCGTAGGGAGAATTCTTGAACAATTTCAAAATTAAATACTAACTGACGTTAAAATTATGTCCCATTTTGTAACTCTATCCCTGATGAAATTAGTTTTATTTTCTTACTTTAATTAACAACTTTCTTGAAAATACTTACTTTTTAACACATTGCGTGCCACGTCGCTCATATATGAGAGACACAGATGTTTTGCCAGAGGCCTAACTTTCGTGGCCATGGATATCAGTGGCCCCTGAGAGTAGTATTAGTCCAGTCGGGTAGCCGAATAACAGGCCTAACCTTGCATTAGGAGCTGCCCCAAATTTTATTTTTCTAGTCTTTAGGGGGGGGGTCAATAGTAGTGTAAATTTAAAATCTCGACCGAATTCCGCCGTTGCGTTAGCCGTCATCTTGATTTTAAACGAGAACCGTTTTTGCTCAATATCTCCGTAATTTTCAACTTTTCGACAAAAAGTATAAGAAGCAAAATTGTTGGAAATGTGATTTTCTATAATTTTATTCTCGTTTATTATTAGTTTTACGACAAAAATGTTTCTGTACAAAAATAGAGAGAATTAAATTCTACACAATTTTGATCCCTTTCATTTTTTTGCTAAAATTAATATTTAAGGTAGTATGTATGTGGAAATGGTCCGAGCGTAAGACCTGATTTATTTTATAGCAATTGTTTTTGTTCAATATCTACGCCATTTTCAACTAAAATTGTTCCAAATATTATTTCCTACAATCTCTTTTTAACAATTTTTTTCATGCAGTTGATATTTTCCAAGTTAAGTGGGAAAATAGTAAAAAGTGGTGGGGGGAGCATAATTATTGAATTGAATTTTATTTCCGAGCTGCCTCAAATTTTATAATTATATCCTTTAGGGGAGATCAATAGTAGTGTAAATTTAAAATCTCGACTGAATTCCCGGTTGCATTAGCCGCCATATTGATTTTAAAGGAGAACCGTTGTTGCTTAATATCTCCGCCATTTTCAACTTTTCGACAAAACGGTTGGAACTAAAATTGTTGGAAATACAATTTCCTACAATTTCTTTTGCATAATTTTTAAATGCGATCAATATTCTCCGAATTAAGGGGGAAAATAGTGGAAGCGGAGGGGAAGCATAATTATTGAATTGTCTCATTTATTATTAACTTTTCGACATAATTGTACATAAAGAAAATTAAATTTTATACAATTTTTGAAACTTTTAATGAAACACCAACCAAACTAAGTATGTACATAAAAGGCATAAATAATAACTTATATGCATTAAGTTCACTTAATTTTATTAACTAGCGGGTTTTATTGGTTGAATTTGTCTGTCTATATTTTAAGCTTCATGTCAGCTAATATATTTTAATATTTCAACATTTTTTTTTTTAATTTTGGACTCTATTGAGGGAAATTTCCCCATCCCCCCTCTTAGACCCGCCACTGGTTCTCTCGAAAACTTGTAGTAAATCGTAATTGCAACAATTTCAATCCTTACACTTTTTATCGAAAAGTTGAAAATGGCGGAGATATTGAATAAAAACAATTGCTATCAAATCAATCAGGTCTTACGCTCGCTCTTTTACCGCCTACCTGCTACCTTAATTATTGATTTTATGAAAAAAATGAAAGATATCAAAATTGTACAAAGTTTAATTCTTCTCATTTTTGTATGGGTACATATTTGTTGTAAAACTGACAATAAACGAGATAATTCAATAATTATGCTCTAACTGTCACTTTTTTCACCCCATAACTCTGAAAATATCGACCGCACGAAAAAATTGTAATTAACGAAATTATAGAAAATCGCATTTACAACAATTTCAGTTTCTACAATTTTTTTCGAAAAGTTGAAAATGGCGGAGATATTGTCCAAAAACGGTTCACGTTTAATATCAAGATGGCGGCTAACGCAACAGTGGAATTCAGTCGAGGTTTTAAATTTATACTAATATTGAACCCCCCTTAAGATTAGAAAAATAAAATTTGGGGCAGCTTCTAATGCAAGGTCAAATGGTATCCCGACTGGGCTATATCCTGATTAAGCGTGTCACGCAATGTGTTAAAATGAGACTTTCTAAATTAAAAAATGTTTATAAACAAAAAAGTTATTGCAAATTAAACCCGAAAATAAGCATTTTTAAATTCTTTATAATAATTAAAATAAACAATAAAAATATTTAAAGTACATTACACAATGTGAGTTTTTATGTAGTTACCAAAATGTACAAAAGATGACCCTGATCGGTCAAGTAGTTTTTAAACAATTCTAGGTATTTATCCTATTTTAAAGAAAAAAATGTCATTTTCAAATTGCCATACGGTGCTTTTTCAAAACTTGCAAGGGTATTTTTGATCTCATTCTATGAGTTTTTATGCAGTTACCAAATGTGCAACGATGACTCCGATCTGTTGAGTAATTTTTAAACTATTCTAAGTGTTTATCCTATTTTAGAGAAAAAATGCCATTTTCAAATGGCAGTACAGGTGCTTTTCCAAAAATGGAATAGATCAGTTTTTGTCCCATTCGAAAATCTCTATTTGTTTAAGAGATATAGCCTGGATAAATTAGTCTGGGACACCCTGTATAGCCTTGACAAACGTCTGAACTTTAACTTTTCAAATACAGCAGAACCCGGATTATCTGTGAGTAGATTAAACATGCTGTGGATTATCTGTGCTATTATTTTCCATTATTCAAATTGCATTTTTGAGGTTTTAGAGAAATAGTGTCATTGTAAGTCACTCAATCGAAACTATACACTGGGACAGAGACGCTAATGCAATATCGATAGCAACAGTGCTCGAGGAAATCATTTGCTGCTGACGCTGAAGATGTTACTCGGCTATATTATTAAAAAGAATTATTTTAACGATTGAACAAAAGATAACGAATTTAAATAGAAGTGAAAAGGGTGAATGTGTCGCATCAAATATCAGGAATCTATGAAGCTGGTAAGCAAACAATATCTTCTTCTTCTTCAGCCTGTTTGCATCCACTCCTGGACAAAGGCCTCCCCATGAGCAAACAATATGCGTATCAATAAATACAAGATGAATCTACAAAATTGTATATCTTAGTCTGATTCTTTCAAAAACATATCCGCATTGAAATCATTGAAAAGATCGGAGAGCATTACAATAACTGGGCCATTGTTAAGGAATTTGATTTTCACGATCACTTCGATACACCAGTTCCAAAGAGTAACAAGTCTGAATTTTAGTGTATATCATACCAAAAAGATTGTTACAGAATGATTTGAAGGGTTTACAATGAAAACAACTTTTTCTAGAATAAAAAAGAATATTTACGTAATTAAACACACTTAAATAAGCGGATGTCTAAAAAGGTCTTGGAACTTGTTTTTCTCCTCATTGTCAAAAATTTATCCTTGAATGGCTATGTACACAACGTTTATTAAAAATTAATGTAGTTGTTTAAAATCTTGAAAATTTCAAATTTAAGGCCCTTTGAAAATGACCTCTTTTCTCTAAAATGGAATAAACAAATAGAATTGTTTAAAACCTTCTAAACCGATCGGCCCCATCTTTTGTACATTTAATACCTAGATACATAAAAACTCACATTGTGAAACATGCTTTAAATATTTTTATTGTGTATTTTAATATTCAGTTATATATTTCATATAACTTTTTTATTTATAAACATTTTTTAATGTAGAAAGTCTCATTTTAAAAAGCAAATATTTTCAAGAATGTCAGTCGTCTGTGGAATGTTTTCATGTATAATGAAAATGAATATTGAAATGAATAAGAAAAGTGGTTAATAAAAAACCGTATTATTTTTATTTATTTTCTAACTTTATTTCTCTATTACTCTTTTATTATTAACTACATTTTCTTTATAACGCACTAAAAATTTCGATACGCGCGATATGGTATGTCTTTTTTGTTAACTTTCCCCAGATATTCAGTTGAAAAAGAGCGTCTTCTTCTTCTTTGTGTGCCATGCTTGTTTTCAAGCGTTGGCTGTAGTCGTATTAACAGGCTGATGAAATGTTTCTCAGTCGGCAACTATATGAAACAATTCCTCTACCGTTTGATCTGTCTATTGTCTAATGTTACGTAGCCAGGACAGTTGTTTTCTTCCTACCCAGCGTTTTCCTTCGATTTTGCCCTTAATGATCAACCAGAGTAAGCGATAACATCCTCGTTAAAACACGTGTATTACTCGCCCCGTCCTAAGATAAATCTGGCTTTACTATTCTTTTATCAGATATGCTAATATTTGGTTCGTATTCTTCTTCGTCTAGCCATTCACGTCCACATCTGAACATAAGCCTCTTCAAGTCTTCCTTTCCATTGTTTTTTATTGTACGCTACTTGTAACCAATTTTTGCCGGCAGTCCGTTTCAGATCATCTGTCCATCTCATAGGAGGTCTCCCTCTGGGTCTTTTATGCTGGTATGGTCTCCAGGTTAGAATTGTTCTGTGCCATTTGTTTAGATCGCTCCTAGCTACATGTCCAGCGTATTCCCATTTCAATTTTAATGATTTTTGTACTACATCAGTGACTTTGGTTTTCTGTCTTATCCATGTGTTTGTTTTCCTGTCCTTAAGTGATATGCCTAGCATTGCTCTTTCTATCGCGTGTTGAGTGACTCTGAGTATGTTCATATTCTTTTTGTGATTGTCCATGTTTGTGCCCCATATGTTAATATAGGAATAATGCATGCATCAAAAACTTTAAATGTAAGAGGTAGTTGAATTTGCTGATTTCTGAGTATATAGTTCAGTTTGCCGAATGCTGACCATGCTAACAACTATCTTCTTCTTTTTATTTCTTCCGTTTGAATTTCCCTGTTTAGTATTATTTTTTGTCCTAGGTAATTCTTCAACTTTTTCTATAACATTGTCGTTTATTATTATTGTCACGGTTTCTTCGAAGTGCATGACTTTTGTTTTGTTTAAATTCATCTTGAGTCCTATTTTAGAAGATTCGGTGTGTAGTTCTGAAAGCATGTTTTGCAGTTCTTGTAGGTCAGTAGCTATCAGGATTATGTCATCAGCAAATCGTAGATTACTTAGGTAGCGGCCGTTGATGTTTATTCCCTTATATTTCCAATTTAGATTTTTAAAAACGTCCTCCAAAACTAAGGTGAACAGCTTGGGTGATAGAGTGTCTTCCTGTTTGACTCCCCTGTTTAATGGTTCAAGGTTCGTGTATTCATTTTCATTTAGGTAGTATGTAGATGTAGCTTGGTTAATAGTTTCTTTTATTTATTAAGTTAATATATCTGATGTCTATTCTACAATTTTGCATTGCGTTTATTATGGACGTGTGTTCTATGGTGTCGAAAGCTTTTTCGTAGTCTACAAATGCTATAAAAACTGGAAACTTGTATTTGTTACATTTTTCTATTAATATTTTTGTGGTTAACAGGTAATCGGAAGTTGAATAGCCTTTTCTAAAAACTGCCTGTTCATATGGTTGGTATTCACATAATTTCCTTGTTAGTCTGGTAGTTTTGACTTTGTCATAACTAAGTCATAACAATATTTGGTTAGATTTATTTAAATTGTACCTCTATTAATGAAATCTGATAATGAGAATGCTATAAATAATGTTTTACCTGTTGTTATCACGCTATAAGCAATAGGATGGAATAGAGGAATAAGCTTAAAAATGTCCACTTACAACTTCTACTGTAGCAACAATTATGGTGATGTGATGATTAATGGTAAAGATGGTATATTATCGTGTCATTTGATAGCTGTGATTGGTATTTTACTATTTTCAACGGCTTGCTTAAAAAAAGGTGCAACTTACACATCTACAAGACAGCACAGGTACCTAAAACATATTTAGTATATTTTTGGGTAGACTTGTTCTGTTTGTAAAATAGTTTTATGTATTATGCTTAACTTTTTATATACATTCAATTTTCTCTAGTAAAAAATTGTTTTTATTTTAGGTTTCACGCTAAACGAGAACCAAATGAAAAGTATTGAGACATTTTTTGAACATTCATCCTATAAAGAACCCTGCATGAGTCTACATACCGAAGGAAAAACTGTAAATGAAACTGTAGAAGTTCAGACCACACACGGATCTTACAATTGTGAAATTTGTTTAAAGCAGTTTTCTACACCAAGTAATTTGAAAACACATTTAGTAGTGCACACTAAGGAAAAACTTCACAAGTGTGAAATTTGTTTTAAAGAGTTTAGCCAAGCAGGTTCTTTGAAAACACATTTAAGAGTGCACAGTGGGGAAAAACCTTACAAGTGTGAAATTTGTTTTAAGCAATTCGCAGCAAAAAGTAATTTAAAACTTCATTTTAGAGTCCACTCTGGAGAAAAACCTTACCAGTGTGAAATTTGTTTTAAGCACTTTAGTCAAAGATCAGGTTTGAAAGATCATTTGAGATTGCACAATGGAGAAATGCCTTATAAGTGCGAAGTTTGTTTTAAACAGTTTGCTCGAAATGATTCTTTAAAAACACACGCATACGTTCACACTGGAGAAACACCGTACAAGTGTGAAATTTGTTTTAAGCAGTTTAGCAAAGCAAGCACTTTAAAAACACATTTGAAACTGCACACTGGAGAGAAACCTCACAAATGTAAAATTTGTTCAAAACAGTTTAGCCAAGCAGGTGCTTTGAAAGTACATTTGAGAGTGCATACTGGAGAAAAACCATACAAGTGTGAAATTTGTTTTAAACAGTTTGCTCGAACAGATTTTGTGAAAAGTCATTTGAGAACACACACTAGAGAAAAACCTCATAAGAGTGGAGAAAAACCTATATATAATGCTGTTGATGATGGTCCTGTGGATATTTGTCAAATTATAATTAAGGAGGAACCGCATGAGGAAATAGAACAAGAGGAACATAAACTTTCGTCGTTTAAAGAAAAAGAAACCAATCCAAGTGGTAAGTAAACCACAAGAGTACTACCAACGAATATAAATCCATATAAGGGTGTATATTTGGTGGTACTAATGTCTGTTTTTAAACCAAGAGGAGTAATTGGTCCAACCTATTGATGTGGACTGGGAATATTCCCAGTGGGAAGGAATTTAAAAATGGGAATATTTCCTGGGTCATTATATCTTTCCAAAAAGTGGAAATTTATTAAAAATCCTGCTTATCTTTAAAATTTGCTGTGTTTAGGATGTATGTGTCTCAGTGTGATCTGTTTCAACAAAGTTGTACTTTTTTATCAGAAAATAATGACAGGGATGTACTACAGCATTGTCAATGGTTATTAGGTTTGTTTTTAAAGCAAGTCTCGAGTCCGAGTCTTTATAAATTTTCCTTAAATGTACATTATGTTTAAAGTAATGGCATCTGAACTATTAGGAGGACTATATCTGAAGTGGAGGCAACTATTAGGCCTCTTTTGTGGTGGAGGAGACTCAGAGCTGCGGTTTAGCCGATCTGGCAATAAGGATCCTGCTGGTTGCACTCTAACAAGAGAAATCGTTTATCATCAGAGCGAGCAGCCAAGCTTACCTACCTTGCTTACAATTGGAAACTAATGAACAGCACTCCAAAGGAAGGTTCTTTAAGCCGAACGACGTCAACCGATGGTAGGCTTAATAAGGATGGACCTGACGAAGAGAAGGTCGACGACGAGGTTGAGCTAGATGAAAGCCATGAGGATGAGGACGAGGATTGTGACGAAGAAAAAGAAGAGGAAGATGATGACGACGGCGATGGATATCAAATCCATGTAAATGACAGTGAGAGTGAATAAAATCTGATATTTTTTATGTCACTACTTATAGGCCTATTCGTTTTTTATCAGTAATTTTTATTCATGTATAAGTTTTTTTCACTAATTACATTTGTATTTTTAGACTTGAGAAGTTGTTGAATTAGTTTTTGAATAATTTTCATCATATTAGAATATGAATCCAACAATAAGTTTCCATTTAATGTAACAAATAACTATTTTTAAATCAGTTTCGGTGTAAATTATAAATTCCCAAAAATTCCCGGGAAAATATGAATTTTGGGAATATTCCCTTGAGAATAAATTCCCGGGAATTTTACATCGCTAGTCCAACCTCAGGCAAGTTTACTCCGCTGTTATCAAATTTTAACACTAATGACATTTATAAAATTTTGACACTATTGGCATTTCATTGGTTAATTAAGTTATATCAGCGATTTTTTGTATTTTCTACGTTACTCCTTTAATTTTTTGATTTTTAGTCTGTTTTTAAATAAAACCAGATGTTTTTAGAACTCTTTAGTGACGTATTAGTATAATATAATATTTATGGATTACCGTCAAAGGCCGATATAATCAACCAAAAAAGAAGATGTATTTGATGATATTTCTAGTGACTTTCTTGGGTGTAAATCGGTCTTTTTAGTTTACTCCTCTTGGTTTAAAAACAAAGCTTAGTATACCTAGGGGTTGGAGTTCTATGAATCTGAAACATAAATATATCAATGCATTCTGCTTCAACTATACCCTGTTTTTAAACTAGGAGGAATAAACTCAGAAGACAGATTCATACCAAATAATGCTATAGAAAAATAGCGGGACAAAAATCTAAAAATTAAAGAAATAACCCAGAAAACACAAAAATCGTCGATATAATTAATAAACCCAAGAAATTTAAAAGTCAATAGTGTCAAAATTTCATGTCAATGTTAGTAGCGTCAAAATTTCGTAATTTAGTGAAGTAAACTTGCCTGCGGTTGGACCAATTACAAACTAGCATTGCGGTGCGACTAAAAATTGAAATTGTATACTCCTAGTTTAAAAACAAGGTGTAGTGATTCATGAATGCATTATAGTCTAAGAGCAAGTGAACCCCCCCGACTAAAGGTCGTCCTGTAAGGCTAGAAATTTGTCTAGTGATAATTCATAGCACACCAAGGCTAAAAACCATGACCTGGCAGACATCAGCCGTGCACGTGTATCTACCAGGTGAATCGAAAAGTGCAAATTTAGGGGGTAAAATAAACTTTCTCCTGTAAAGTTTAAATTTAAGTACGTGTTTGAGTAAGTCTTTTAGAAGAAATGTGTACAATGACAGGCGATTCTGAAGAGCATAAGACCTTGCCAGGCGAGGGGAAAGATTAGGGGTTTTTCCTAAAATTATCTTTTTTGCATCGAACAATGTTTTTTTTAGATTTTTTGAGTCATTCCAAACAAAAAAGGTCTTTAGTAACTTTTCTTTTAGGTAAATAGTTTTTGTTATATAAGCGATTAAAAATTTTGAAAATTGCGAAATCGGTCATTTTTAACCCTAAATCGGACATTTAACTAAAAATTTCAATGTTGCCAAGGTAGGTAGATATTCTTTAAACATTGATTGATGAAATCCCGAAGAGTTTTTTGTAATACAATATCGAAAACCCCTTTGTTTTTTAATTGTTAATCAAGCGGGCGCGACACTGTAGTATAAATGAGGACGTTTGAGTTTGCATAAATTCATTATCTCGAGAATGGGCAAATTTGAAGAGAAATCCTCAGACAAGTCGATTTTTATTTTTAAATTAGGACTTTTAGGCATATGTATAATACTAGTGACGTCATTCGTCTGGGCGTGATGACGTAATCGATGATTTTTTTAAATGGGAGTAGGTAGGGGTTGTGTGATTGCTCATTTGAAAGGTTATTTAATTCTCTATTCAGTAATATAAACCTTAAGATAATTATTTATACAGGGTGTACAAACAATTTTTTTCCTTTTTGTCTAAATTAATTTAATCAAAAAAATTTTTTGTACACCCTGTATAAATAATTATGTTAAGGTCTATATTACTGAATATCACACAACTCCTACTCTCATTTAAAAAAGTCATCGATTACGTCATCACGCCCAGACGGATGACGTCACTAGTATTATATATATGCCAAAAAGTCCTAATTTAAGAATAAAAATCGACCTGTCTGAGGATTTCTCTTTAAATTTGCCCTTTCTCGAGATAATGAATTTATACAAACTCAAACGTCCTCACTTATACTACAGTGTCGCGCCCGCTTGATTAGCAATTAAAAAACAAAGGGGTTTTCGTAATTGTATTGCAAAAACTCTTCGGGATTTCATCAATCAATGTTTAAAGAATATCTACCTACCTTGGCAACATTGAAATTTTTAGTTAAATGTCCGATTTAGGGTTAAAAATGGCCGATTTCGCAATTTTTAATCGCTTATATAACAAAAACTATTAACCTAAGAGAAAAATCACCAAAGACCTTTTCTGTTTGGAATGATTCCAAAAACTTAAAAAAAAACTTTGTTCGATGCAAAAAAATAATTTTAGGAAAAACCCATAATCTTTTCCCTCACCTGGCAAGGTCTTATGCTCTTCAGAATCGCCTGTCATTGTACACATTTCTTCTAAATGACTTACTCAAACACATACATAAATTTAAACTTTACAGGAGAAAGTTTATTTTACCCCCTAAATTTGCACTTTTCGATTCACCTGGTAGATACACGTGCACGGCTAATGCCTGCCAGGTCATGGTTTTTAGCTTTGGTGGGCTATGAATTATCACTAGACAAATTTCTAGCCTCACAGGACGACCGTTAGTCGGAGCGTTCACTAACTCTTAGACTATTATATTGGGTACTCAACTATTCTCTCGTCGACGAGTTGCAACCGTTATAAATGAAAATGAATCTCAAAATGAATCGTGAGTTACGAAGATCTCAAAGAGCAAAAAATCCTCCCAAAGAAATTTGATGATTATTATGTATACAGGGTTTCCAGAAGCTTTTCTGACAAACGGAGACCTAAGATTCCGGAGAGGAGTTAGACCTCTTTGAAGATGGCGCTTTGTAATCAGTTTTTTTAATATCTCCCGGTAGATTTCAAAATTGTTTTAATGGAACGGATTCTACATGAGTGGATGTAAAGTGGCCTAAGCCCAAAATGAAACAAATGAGAAAAACAGTTTTCAAAGTTGAATAACACTGTTAATGTTAGAGGTTGTATTCTAATTTTTTTGAGGAGTTAATTATAATATGGAAAATCTTACATTTTTTTACAAAAAGGGATAACTTGTATTTCGTTGTAAACTTGTAAACTCGTTTCGGTAAAGTACCCCGCACAAACCTTATGGAAATTAGGTCCTATTGGATTTCGTTCATACTTTGGTAAAATACTCTTGAAGCATCCTGATAAAAAGTTCTCATGGGTACAACTCAATCGTATGAAGGATTTTCAAGATATAGAGGCACAAACTGGGAAAATTATAAGATTTACTGGGTATTTCAATTCCCTGACTTACTGGTTATCTGACAACATGTAGAAGTTTGGATCAAGGAAAAGTACTAGAAGTCTAGGATTTTTTCCTGGCCTGGCTATCCAATGGAGACCTTTACTTTGACCTTGACCTTCAACGGACGTCATCTAGATTTTCGATGGTTTTCGGCATTTAATTGATGCAAATGAATTACTGAAGGGTTTTTTGAGGTCGCTAAACACAAATATGCCACCAGTATCGATTCACGGAGCACCTGGTTTCCAATGTCAATGAAAGGGGCTCCTGGAGTTTCGAGAGTCTTTGGTACTACATTAATGCAAATGGATTAGTTCTAGGTTTTTGGGGTTGCTGAACACGAATACGTGATCAGCACAGACACAGGAGCATCTGGTGCCTAAGACAGGTTATATTATGGAGTTAAAAACCTAAGAGTAATCAATTTCATTACTCAGAAACTCCAGAAGATAACCTATCTCAGGCACCAGGTGCTCCTGTGTCTGTGCTGATCACGTATTCGTGTTCAGCAACCCCAAAAACCTATAACTAATCCGTTTGCATTAATGTAGTACCAAAGAAAGACCCTCGAGCGCCTTTGGAAACCAGGTGCTCCGGGGGTCGGTTCTGGTGGCATATTCGTGTTTAGAGACCTCAAAAAACCCTCCAGTAATTCATTTGCATTTATTAAATGCTGAAAACCATCGAAACTCTAGAAGATGACGTTCCTTGCAGTGGCACTGGCCACCACGTTTTCCGGAGGTAAATTCTGATGGCACATTCGTGTTTAGCGATCCCAAAAACCCATAAGTAATCTGTTTATATCAATTTAATGCCGAAAACCCACGAAACTCTAGAAGATGACGTCCGTTGAAGGTCAAGGTCAAAGTAAAGGTCGCCATTGGATAGCCAGGAAAGAATTCTAGACTACTAGTACTTTTCCTTGATCCAAACTTCTACATGTTGCCAGATAACCAGTAACTCAGGGAATTGGAATACCCAGCAAATCTTACAATTTTCCGAGTTTTGCCTCTATATCTTGAAAATCCTTCATACGATTAAGTTGTGCCCATGAGAACTTTTTATCAGGATGCTTCAAAGAGTATTTTTTGAAAGTATGAACGAAATCCACTGGGACCTAATTTCCATAAAGTTTGTGCGGGGTACTTTGTAGGTTAGGCCACCTTGCATCTCATAATGTCAAATATGCTTTACGAAATTTGAAATATTTGTATTGTAATTAAAGATATAAGATTGTTTTATAAGAAAAATGAAGATGTAAACATAATTGATTGTTATGTGCATGCCGATTGGGCAGTTGATCATTTAGATAGGAAATCTACAACTGGTTATGTAATAAGGTTATTTTGTAATGTAGTTTATTGGAAGTTGGGAAAACAAAAGAGTAACAAAGGTTCCGACATTTGCAGAGTACCTACCATTGTAAGAAGCAGTAAGTGAATTAATATTTATAAAAGAGTTATTAAAAGTGTTTGATATGAAATTAGAAGAAAAGTCGATCGATATTTATGAAGATAATTCTGGTGTATTAAATCTTGAAAAATATGGAAATTTTACAAATAATTTAAAGCAATGTAGAAGTTCATTATCAATATGTGCATTAGTATGTATGTATTACATGTATTAGCATTAGGATGTATTTATCTTAAATTGATGTTAATACAATATAAATGTAAGGAGGTGTGTTCAGATTGTAATAATTTATATTGTATATATGTAATGCCTTATTATTCTTCTTTTTGTGTAGACATGAATCTGTCTGTTGTTCAATGTGCCTCCAGTAAGTTGTCATACCACTGATCGTCTTCCGTTTGGGGAACCGTCTCTCGCCTCTCTTACTACTCTATTTGTTGTCATTTGGCTTGTTTGGTCGTTCCATTGTACTCTTTTGTTTTTTACCCAGTTATTAATATTGTCCACCTTGCATCTCCGTCGTATATCTGCACTTCTAGCCCGATCTCATAGTGTCTTACCATCGATTTTTCGAAGTGTTTTCATCTCTGCTGTTTCTAGCATTCTTTTTGTCCTTTCTCTATCAGGTCGTGTTTCGACCGCGTATGGCATTATTGGTCTGATGACTGTTTTGTAAATTCTGCCTTTCACACTTCTTTTCCGATATTTTTATTTCTCCATATTGTTTCATTCAGGCAACCTGCGGCTTTGTTTGCTTTATTCACTTGATCTTCCACTTCTGTTTCGAGCTTTCCGTAGCTAGATAGTGTGATGCCTAAATATTTAAACTCCATGACTTGTTCTATTATCTGACTCCCCAGTTCCAATTTACATCTTATTAGATTTGCTGTTATAACCATGCATTTAGTCTTTTTTTGGGAAAATTAACATGTTAAATTTTATAGTGGTTATATTAAATTGGTGCAGCATATGTTGTAAATCATCTTCACTTTGAGAGATTAGTTTCATCCATGATCAGGTTGAACAATAGAGGACTCAGGGAGTCTCCCTGTCTTATTCCATTGCCAGCTTCAATTGGGTCAGTTAGTCCTTCATCTACATTTACTTTTATTGTGTTGTTCTGATAGATATTTTCGGATAGTTTTAATTATTCCTAGAGGTACCTCTCTTGCGTACTATAAATGGATAACGTCCTTTAATTTAACCCTGTCAAATGCCTTCTTAAGGTCGACGAAACATATATGAAAGGTATTGGAGCATATTTAGTGCATAGTAGTGTAAGCGGGGAGCGTTAGTTCTGTGTAAGAGTCCCAAGGTGAAAGCATCGCACAATAGTATGTAGCATGTATTTTATAGGAAATAAAGTTTGTTAAATGTTCCAATTAATTTTCAATCCACACCTTAACAAGATCAAAATGTAAACATCTCTGCAATCGATTTTGACAAGGTCTGGCATAACAAAATGCTAAAAATATTGAAAACCGCTGAATTGGGCGATAAAATGTACGAAAATTACAAATCTATAGTGGAATCCTGGCCTTTTGGTTTTGCCAGTGCCAATAACTAAAAAAATACTTGCATCAAATAGCAAGAATAAAAGTTGAAAAAGAACTGTCGGATGAAATAAATATAAAATGAAGAGTAAGACGAGGTTGTATACTATCGCTTTTACTCGTTACCTTGTATTCAGAGGATAAATATTTAATGAAGCCTTAAGGAGACAACAAAAGGTATTATTATGAATGGAGTAACCGTAAACAATATTAAATATGCTCAGGATATCTTAGTTCTGGCTAATGCGAGTCTAGTGAACAAAATACACTGGGGGGTGCAAAATTAACCGGACACCTTAAAAATGGGTCATTTTTGATGTCTCGAATTTTCTAAACCTGTTGTCCGATTTAAGTGATTTTTTATACGTTTTAGCCTTATTCTTTAACAATATCGCTGCAATAATATTGATACTAAACAGGTAAATTTTCATTGTATACCGGGTGTACCAATGAAACTGTGTTTTTTTTTTCTCAAACTTCGCATCACCCTGTGGAATATTTTAGCATTTATAAAATACTTAAATCAAAACCCAACAATAGCCTCATGTTTTCTCAACATTCTGTTTTTTGATCCATTCGCTTATGCTGGACCGTAAAAAAGTTAGATACTTTAACAATTAGCCATGTTTTTCATCAATACAGGTTGTTTTCCAATAAGTATGGCAAACTTCAAGGGGTAATTCTACATGAAAAAATAATGACAGTTTGCTATGTCCGCCAATGCTTCGTTTCTGAGATAAAGGGAGGTTTGTCCCAACACGACCCAGAAACCGTCCATGAATGATCACCGTCCTGCGCAATACCATGGAACGTATTAATTCGTTCCCATGGAACGTTAATTATCTAGTAACGAAACGGTAATTTGACGGTTCTTGGTCGTGTTGGAACAAACCTAATATTAAGGATTTACGCCCGGTTTCATAATCAACTTAAAGTGAACATTAACTAAAGTTCACCTTAACGTTGACATTTACCCATATTAATTGCATTGATAAAGGTACCAACTTAAAATTTAAAGTCCACATTAACTGATTATGAAACCGAGCGTTAGTGGTCTATCCATCTTTGTCTGTCACATGAGCGAGATAGAATGACCACCGATCGACTGCCCGCGCGTTACTCTTTTTTTGCTTAGTATGCCTTGCCTGTTCTTAGTATGTCTATGCGTAGAGTAGGGCATTCCAAGACTTTGACGTTTATGCCACCGCTGAGCCGGGAGTCAAACATCAAACAATGGCTGCGTTCACCAGAAATAATCGTTTTCAATTTCAACTAAACAGCTGTGTAACCTTTAAAACTACGTTCAGTCTGGTGAATGGTATTTTTCCGTTTGACACTTTAATAGTTGGTTTTGTTTTGTGTTCTCGCATGTTTTATGAACTTAACCTAAAACGAGATTCGCCGTTTTTGTTTATTTATATCGTTCAACGACAACTTGGACGTGTCTTATTTAATTCAAAAATGGATAATATAATACTACAATGATACTACATATTGTTGTTTGATAATGAAATGAACAAGAAATATTTTTTAGTGCTGCTGGCTGTGCTTGTGCTGGACTTGGCAGAACCATTGGATGATAATGAAGTATTCCCACCATAAATAAATAATAATTGTCACGAGAAATATGAATTATGTTGAAAATATTGTTCCTTGATACACAGATTTACAATTTCGTGAGCATATACAATTATGTATCTCCTAAGTTTCAATTACTTTATAATTAAAACCATTGTAAAAGTAAATATTTTCAAATAATCGCGCCATTACAATATATTTCTTAAACACATTCAATATTGAAGCGATGCAAATACTACGTTGAATAAAATGCGACCGCTTCGTCAACACGTTGAAGTTTAGCCTAAATTTACATGACGTTCACCCGAAAAATCTTAAACAGTTTCAAAGCGCTGACGCAGCGCACTGGTCTGGTGAACGCACCCATTGTATTTGTTTATATTTTTTAAAACGTTTTTATATACTTGTCTTTGTCACTATCTCCGCAAATTTTGAAATCCATTTTAAACAGAGTTCTAGGCACCTGAAATTTTCAGAATAGCTCGGAACTTGCTAACAATGCAATATTGCTATTATATGGATAAATCTTCTGCTTCGGGCGACTAGGATTACTCCTGTTTGTCTGCCTCTTATTCTATTTCAGTTGTTGTTGACTGTACATTGTCTTTCCACCTTTTCGGCGGCCTTCCAACGGGTCTTCTGCTATACGGCTTGTTGTTTTTACAGATGTTCGCTAATTTATCTGGTTCTATTCGGTTTACATGTTCGTTCCAGTTTTTCATTATGAAGAAATCGATTTTTTTAATTTCAAACTATTTTAAAAATGTGACTAATGCAATGACATTTAGATTCCATTTTGAAGTACGTCAATAAATCGATAATTACAAATTGATGGTGGCTCAGGGGTAGAGCATTAGATCGAGAGGTCCCGAGTTCGAAACCCGGCTGTTGCGTATCTTTTTTAAATTTTTTAAATAAATAATTAAAAGTTAATATACTTAAAGTTCATATTTTATAAGTTAATTATTATACAGGGTGTCTAGAAACTCTCCCGACAAACGAAGACCGGAGATTCTTCAGATAATTTTAAGACAATTTAAACCAATTCACCTAGTCCGAATATGCTTCCTTAAGGCCGCGTCCCACCATCAAATAATTTGATCAAACTTGACAGTTAGTGACACAAAGTGACAGTTAGTGACGTCACATCCTGAGTGTTCATTGTGGATAATAATGAAAAATTTTAATTTTAAATAAAGTACAAACTAGTTAGACAACTCAATACAAAGAATTTGATCAAACTAGACTGATAGTGAGAGCACAGATTTTTAGAATTTCAAAAAAACTGCAATTGTGACGTCACTTTGACGTACTTCCTCAAGTACGTCAAGTTTGCTCAAACTGTTTGATCAAATTATTTGATGGTGAGACGCGGCCTTTAGGGAGCTAGAGCTCTTTAAAAATGGCGTCTTGCAATTAGTTGTTCTTAGATATCTCTAGAACGCTTCTATTTAGAAAAACGAAAACTGGTACGCTTATTTAATTTCCAGAGATAAATCGACTCCATCAATTACGAATTTCTAGTACCGGTCATAGGCGCCCGTTTTGAATAGGGAAACGGTTATTTTATCGCATAACTTTTTTTGTCTTTAACTTCTAACCATTTCTGATACTGGATTATTAAATTGTGAGGTATTCTAGTAGTAAAAGGTACTCTTGCTTTAAGTCGGTAGGATGCACCGTTTTCTAGAAAAATCAATTTGAAAATTTTTCGTTGGCTGAATTTGAAAAATTAAAAAAAAACTATTTAGAAAAACGAAAACTGGTACGCTTATTTGTCTTCCAGAGATAAATCGATCTCCTCAATTGCGAAATTCTAGTACCGGTCATATGCGTCCGTTTTGGGTAGGTCAACGGTTATTTTATCGCATAACTTTTTGTCTTTAATTTTTAAGCATTTTTGACACTTGATGATTAAATTGTGAGGTATTCTAGTACTAAAAGATACTCTTGCTTTAAGTCGGTAAAATACACAGTGTTTTTTTGAAAAATTTTTCAAATTTTTTTCCAATTCAAAAAACGAAAAATTTTCAAATCGATTTTTCTAGAAAACTGTGAATCCTACCGACTTAAAGCAAGAGTACCTTTTAGTACTAGAATACCTTACAATTTAATAATCCAGTGTCAGAAATGCTTAGAAGTTAAAGACAAAAAAGTTATGCGATAAAACATCCGTTGCCCTACCCAAAACGGGCGCCTATGACCCGTACTAGAAATTCGTAATTGATGGAGTCGATTTATCTTTGGAAATTAAATAAGAGTACCAGTTTTCGTTTTTCTAAATAGAAGCGTTCTGGACATACTTAAGAAATAATTCCAAGACGCCATCTTCAAAGAGCTCTAGCTCCCTTAGGAAGCATTTTCGGACTAGGTGAATTGGGTTAAATTGTCTTAAAATTATCTGAAGAATCTTCGGTCTTCGTTTGTCGGGAGAGTTTCTGGACACCCTGTATATAAATATATGTTACCGTTAAAACCCGATTTCAGTTAAAACCCGAATTTACCAGGAAAAACTAGTTTTAACTATGCGCTTTAGACAATTCTAGTTTTAACTAGTCAAAACTAGATTTGACTGCTGACTCTAGTTAAAACTAGAAATCCAGAACGGATTTCATTTAGAGTAGTTTATATTAGTTCAAAGTAGCTTTTTTGGAATTGTTGGCGAATACCAGTTAAAATAATTGTTGCAAGAGACAAGTATGAATTACGGCTTGTTCGGGGTAGTGTTAATGACGAAGGCGGCCGGTCGGTAGCAAATTAGTGTGTGAAACTGTTGATTGTTTTGCATCGTTTTTATTGGTTATATTACACCACTGTGTATTATTAACCATTAGTGATAATATCGAAGATCATATTGAGAGCAGAGATATAAGAACGTGAAAATAACGTGTTTTGGAAATGATTTTACAAATGGAACAGACAGAGAAGAAATAAAGTCACTACAATCTTGTGACCAAAAGCATATACATATAATAAATTAATGGTCGAAGTACAAGATGCGGAACTGTCTGCCATGAAAACACCATTACAAAATCGAAGACTAAAATGACTTTGAATTATTGAAGTTGGCGAAATAAAAAAGTTAGCTTCTAAAATTGATCCCATCAAATATTATGTACCTGTCGAAAATATTTTTGGCATAATTAAAGCAGCGCATGTTGCTATTTTTCATGGAAATCGGGATAGGTTGAAGACTGAAACCGCCAGGAAATAGGCAAATATAATTTTTTTATTGATATGATCAATACTTTTATACCAATGTGTGAAACCTGCCAACGGAAGAAGAGTAAAAATATAAAAACGAAGAGAGGTCTTGTGTCCAAACCTATATTGCATTCAGAAATGAATAGTCGCTGTCAGGTAGATTTGATCGATATGCAATCACAAGAGAATCGCATATAAACTACTAAATGAAATCCATTCGCGATTTCTAGTTTTAACTTAATTTAGCAGTCAAATCTAGTTCTGACTAGTTAAAACTAGAATTGTCTAAAGCGCTTAGTTAAAACTAGTTTTTCCTAGTAAATTCGGGTTTTAACTGAAATCGGGTTTTAACGGTAACATATATACCATTTTAAATATTTTCTTTGATTTATATGAGTTTAAATCCGCTAGAGACAGCGGTAGCTGCCGACGAGTTAAGATCGCAGCGTACCACACCGAATATATCGAATAGATACATATCGTGTAAAAGTAGTGTAGTGTGCCCGATGTGGTTTTTGTACGATAAGACTTTTACTAATACTTTTTATCAGAAAGTGATTTAAAAACTTTATTGTATACAATCAGTTAATACAAATAATTTGCCGGCCATATAGGGACTGCATGAGTCATTTAAAATTAAATTGTCAATTACTACCAACAACTGGCGTGTAGCTTATGTGTACCATGAGCAGCACGGGAAATACCAACAAACCAACTGTTTCTCGTTCCCGTTTCTCCTACAAAAAGAATCTTATTATCCAATGCCTCCCCCTTTATCCCGCATAAAATTATCGAAACTGCAGTTAAAAGTCTAGGTCAGGGGTTCCCAACCGGTGGTACGCGTACCACTGGTGGTACGCGGCAAGATTTCAGGTGGTACGCGTTGCGTGAGCGAAATAAGCGATTACGCTGGGCCTCTATCTGCAGAAGTGCCAGAACGCTACTCGTTTTTGTACGATTTGATTTTTATGAAGAAGTTATAGAAGAGTTTTTGTTCTGCAAACCACTTACACTACATAGTAATCAAACACTACAGCGGAACTCGTTTTTAATACAAGAAATGAGTATGTGCTCAAATTAGGCGTTCCTTGGTCAAAGTGTATTGGTTTATGTACAGATGGAGCAAAAGCTATGTCAGGAAAATTGAGAGGGCTAGCAGCAAAAATAAAAAAAGTTGCTTCTGAATGCAACATTGGGTCTATATCAAAAAGAATAAGCTGCTAAAACTGTGCCAGAAAATATGATATCTGATTTATCACATACTTTATACTCGTAAATTGAAGCTCTTAATTCAAGATTGTTCTCCTTGATGTGTGAAGATATGGGTGGTAAGTTCAAAACTCTTCTGTTGCAAATAGAAGTGAGATGATTGATTATCTCGAGGGAAAATGTTCACCCGCCTCTTTGAACTGAGGTCAGAAGTTTTAATGCTTTTAACTGAAAAAAATAATGACGTGAACAAATTGTCCTATTATGAAGAATGTTTGTCACGGTTGGCATATCTAGCTGACATTTTTGACAGACACAACACGCTGAACATAAGTCTTTAGGGATTAAACACAAATACCCTTTACAGTCACTGAGAGAATAAACTCCTTGAAAATAAATTTTGTTCTTTATGTTCTCAAATACAGGAGAAAAATTTCTACGCTGTCGTCATTTTTTGAAGAAAACGAAATATCTCCAATACCAGATGTGATTGCTGATATAATTCTTCACAGGAAATCTCTTTAAGAAAGTTTTAATAAATATGTATCTGAAGATTATTCCACACTTGACTGGATCAGAAATCCTTTTGCAGGAATCTCACCAAATGTATTGGAATTACAGAGATCATTCATCTACCTAACAGAAGACAGTTCTATGAAAGAAAGTTTTAAAGATAAATTATTAATTGACTTCTAGATCCGGTGTAAATCCGGAGTATCCAATGCTCTTTCGGCAAGCTATGATATTTTTATGCCATTTGTTACTAGTTACTTGTGTAAGCCTGGTTCTCTTCATTTCATGATCCCCCACCCAATGTTTGGTGGTACGTCAAAATATTAAAATATTTCAGGTGGTACGCAGTTGCTACAAGGTTGGGAACCCCTGGTCTAGGTCTAAAAATAGCTTCTCCACTATCTTTTCTTAAGGCAGGCATTCCGGGGGAGGAATTCTCACATATCCTTAGCTTTAGAAGACAGGTTTACGTGTTGCCCACTCTGAAAATTTTGAGCATCAAACCTCTCTTCTGATCTCTTTCGAAGATAATGAAAATCGTATCTTCCTTTCTACGGACCAAATGGAATGTTTTGTCTGTAAAAAATCTATGACCGCGTGTTGCGCGGTAATAAGTATTATTACATGTACTTGCGCTGGCCAATTTTTTGTGTGACACGGTGACAGGAAAATACAGCGTGTTTTATATGTTCGTTCATGGGTATTCTTTCATTTTTCCGACTGTATGTCAAATTCCTCAAGGAAAACCGTTCCCTGGTGGAATGACTCCTGTAAAGCAGCCATCAAAGAATTCAAAAAGGCCCTAAATAAGTACCGGAAAACCCGCAGAATTGAAGATCTCATTCACTTTAAAAAAATGCATGCAAAATCAAATCGAATCCTAAAAGAGAGCAAAAAAGCATTGTGGGCTAAATTTGTAAGTTTTATTTCTACAGACTCCCCTCCTGCCCTAGTTTGGGCAAAAATCAGGCAGATGAAGGGTGCAAATACAACATATTCAATACCTGCAATAACTCATGAAGACAATGTTGTTACAGACGATCAGCAAATAGTTAGTATACTCACACAACACTTCTATGAGAAAACCAAATCCAACTCTTCCATTTCATATACAAACAATAATACACTTATCGCTTCAGATCAGTCGAATCCAATCAATCTACCATTTACCGAACAAGAACTAAATATTGCCATCTCTTCTACAAAAAATTCAGCAGCCGGTCCTGACAACAGACCGTCAATTTTTCTTAAAAATCTTCACCAAGCAACGCTTTCCAAACTACTCGAACTTTACAATATGATATGGTGTAATCAAGTTTTCCCTGACCTCTGGCGACAATCAATCATAATAACCATTAAAAAAACTGATTGTTTATCTAACTCTCCCAACTCTTTCAGACCTATCTCATTAACACGTACACTCTGTACATGTACTTTGTACATCTGAGAAAATGATAAACAGACGTCTGTTGGTATCTGGAGTGACATAATCTTCTAGATTCTGCTCAATCGGGCTTTAGAGCTAATAGAAGCACGATAGATAATAATTTGGTTCTTCTTCAATCAGAAATTTCTCAAGCCATAACACATAAGAGCGATGTTGTCGCTGTAGCCTTGGATATACCTAAAGCTTCCATCATTAAAAAACTTCAAGAGTTTAACCTCTCCGGGAATATTTTATCATTATGTAACTTTTTATCTAACAGATCCTTCAAAGTTGCTACAAACAGAAAATCATTTGGATCACTCACTCCTCAAAACGGTGTACCACAAGGCTCAGTTCTAAGCACTATCTTGTTTCTTATCAGTATAAACGATATAGGCTCCTTCGTTTCTCCCCCAGTCAAATATATGTGATATATGCGGACGACCTTATCATATTTTGTCAAGGAAACATGTTGTTTACTTTAGAACGTATTAGATAGGATTTATAAGTGGTCCACAGAAATTGGGTTCAAATTGTCAGCTTCCAAATCCATAGTCATCAAATTTAGTAGAACATACAGTTCCCATTCCCCTGCTATTTATCTAAACGGAATTTTACTCAAACTTGTCGACCAAGACAAACTTTTAGGAGTTACTTTTGACACACGACTTACAAGGAGACATCACATTCAAAACACCAAAAACAACTGTTTAAATAGAATGAATATTTTAAAAACTCTAGCCCACCACCAATGGGGAGCTGACGAAAATATCTTATTAACCCTTTCGCTGCGGAGCTACTGAGAGTATTTGCATCTCGTCACTGCGGCGCTAATAGACGTCTCCCGCAGTGAAGCAAATATTTTTGGCTTTTAGGTTACAGTTGACTTAATTGTTGGAATTCTATCATTTGTTTTACTTTATTATTTTATTTCAACTATTTATTGCCAATTCTAGAACTATTATAATATATATAATAAATAATGTAGTAAAACAAATGATAGGGTTCATTTGTTCTTATGGTTCTTCCAATTCCGCCATCGAATAATGTTTACCCCTTTTTGGTAGCAGCGGCATGATGTAATAGTTATTACCAGTATTTTTTATCTCAAACAAAACGTAATAATTAGCGACAATTTCACTTTACGGTACTAACGCATTCGCAATACTAAACACCTTCTCAGTCAAGGTTGCCAGGTCAAAAAACTAAAAATCACCAGACAATTGCTTAAAAAGTTGCCAGATTTTGCTAAAAATCACCAGATTGTTATGAGTATGCGCAGTAACGAAAAATGTGTTGCTGCACATAATTTTGCGCATGCGCATACGCGTAACCAATAACCATTCGAGAACGGTAATGTGAAGGGTTGGAACAAACCTAATAAAACAATAATTAGAATACAAATGAAACGATTTTTTTTGTAAAATATAATGTAAAATGTAGGTGTTCATTTTTATAAAAGGTACTGATAATCCCGACAATGTAGATTATTTAAAACTTAACGTTTTATGTCTTAAACTTGGCCTGACAGACGACCCTAATCGAGCGTGTTATACAAAATTGTTTTGTTGGAAACCTAGTAATTTTTGCTTATGCTAATAAATTTTTAATACAAATTAAAATTGAAAAAATAGTTCCTAAGAACCTTTGAGATTTTAGTTTATTAGATGATCAAACCAACACAAAACGTGACAAAACTACAAAATATGAAGAACAGTAATCACTTAAAACTCTACAGCTGACACAAGAAAGATAAAACTGCTAAATTGATATGTTGATATTAACTGAACTGGTTTGTTTATAAAACCAAGACATAAATTATTGGAAGTGCGTGAACACTTGCAAGAGTAGCGTAAACTTCGGGAAATCCCCGGTTGAGCACCACAGAGGCGGATCATTTTATATTACAAAATTAGACTTTTTGTATTATATGAATTAGGCAATTCTTAATAACGAATAAAAAACATATAATCGTACTTTTTAAATAAAAAAATATAATATAGATAAGGTCAAAAAATCACCAGATATTAAGCTTTTTAAAAAAGTTTTCACCATATCACCAAATGGGTTAGAAAATCACCAAATCTGGTGAATTTTCACCAGACCTGGCAACCTTGTTCTCAGTTACCCCTCCTACTCATCCCGCTCGAGGCACTTTAGGTGGGCGGTTCACGCCCATTCATTATGAAAACATCTGATGACATTATATTTTATATTTTGTTTACGTTATTTTTTGTCTATCCGCAAATAATCGCTAACCGCAGCGAAGCGGTTAGCCCTGTCGCATAAATGCGTTTCCCGCACATCTCGTCATCTCGTGCACTACTGAAATTACGCAAATATGCGGTTCCCGCAGTCAAAGGGTTAAGCATATAATATACTAGCTCTAGATTAGATTATGGATGCTTGCTCTATATGACCGATTGCAATATTGTTTTGAAGTTTCTTTTTTCAAAGTATTAAATAAAAAATAGGTAAGAAATAAAAAACCTGTACTAAGCAGCGAAGTTCTTCGCTCTCCTGAAAAGTTGTAGATTCTAACTTGAGGTTTCACTATTTAACTGTCGATATATACCTATATAAATAGTACAGAAGAATGGCAACAGTTCATTTGAATTTATTTCGAGCAAATTTAAAATTAATATTTATTAACTTATTATAAAGTCAAATTTAAAGAATAATGATACTATCTAATTACTAATCTTTTATAAGAAAAGTTAAAGTTTTTACAGTGCCGGTTTAACCTAACTTCGGGCCCTGGGCGCTGAATATTTGGGGGCCCCTTAATTGCTATTCGTTGTCAGATTTTTTTACAAGAAAACACATTCATGTATTTATACCCGTAAAATCCATACACAATTTTTAGCAAACAAGAAGAATAGCAAACGTAAAAATATTCCAAAAAATACATTTAAAAATGTATAAAAAAAATAGAAAGTTACACAAAACAACACATGGCAAACAAAAAAATATATTCTAAAAAATACATATGACAAAAATTAGATCACTTTTTTGCTTAATTAGGCATTAGCAATCTGTCAGATGATACTATCACAATTCAGTTGCTCTAGGTCTTCATTTACTATAATACAATAGTGATATGCGTCTAGATTTTCTTGACCCAAATTTGGCGTTAAATATATTTTTATTCTTTTTAAAGCCGAAAAAGACCACTCGCCTGATGCATTAGAAGTTGGTATCGTGAAATAAACTCGCAGTAAAGGTAAAATATTGGGAAATGTTACCTTTAGGTACAATATTTACATCCTGGATCATACCAAATTTTATAAATGTTTATTTAACTTTTGGCATAATGTTATAGAATGGGTAATTCCATTATGCAAGTTCTCTTTGGTTTCATCAACATATTTTTTTATATTTCACATATAAAGTATTAATTCACGTCTTGACTGCTTCTTTATCTACCGTAGAAAATCATCTAACAGCTGATGTAACATCTTTGTAGCATATATCCTCGTCTTCGAAAAACAAATATTTTTGGCTTCTATCTAGTTCAATTTCGCTTGACATATTTCTTACGTCTCCAACAAATTTCAAAATATATTGTCATTAGCCATTATTTCTACTCCAATTGACACGTTTAAGTCCACAGTTTCTTCACGTTCACGTATTGCTTTTGCATTAACTCGTTCCAAAGTTTTTGTCAAAATCTGTGTCAATAGAGCTGTCTCAAAGATTTTATTCTGCAGTGTCTTGGCTTCATTTTTAATTGCTAATTTTTCGTCTCTGTTATTGCTTAACTGGAAAAAATAGGTTTGATGGATCCCTAGTTTTTAACTAAAGCATTTACAGCGTCAAAAGTTTCTACAAGCTTTGATTTCATTACTTCCAAAAATTCATTGCAAATTTGGTGAGACAGATAGCTAACTGAACCTTTTCATTTCGTAAATGCTCAGCTAAGAAGTAGTCAAATTTAGCCAAGTATACAAGACAACTGTAATTTCCTTTATGATGACTCGTTAAATCTTCATTGCATCAACGGAAAGCTAGTCCTTGAGAAGCAAGTCATTTAGTAGTGACAACAACTCTTCTTAGGACGTTTATCCAATAGTTAGCTTCGCATTTTACTTGCTCTTTCAAGACAGCGTCTATAACTCCAATCAATGATTAATGTAACCATAGAGTTCAGATGAAATTTACTTTCTTCGTGAGATTTGAGCAAAATATTCAAATGTTTCCAGTGGGTCCATCCAAACACAGTTAAACTATTTTTTCAATTGAAAATAATTTGTATGGGTAACAATAAACAGCTTTAACACTTGCGCCGTATATTAGCCAATCTCTCTTTTCTTTGCCTCCATTGGGTTTTCCTCTATAAAAGTTGCTTTTATTTAATCTTCTATAATAAGCTTTTTCTACATCTTCAAACATGTTTTTATAACGTTCTAAGAAATCACTTTTTGGTTTAAAAGTTCGCAGTTTTTATATATAAAGTCATCAGTCTTAAAATCAGACCATTTCGAAATCGTAGGTATTTCGACGTTTTTTTTTTCTATTTTGGAAAATAAGTAGATTATTTAGCGGACTTTACTTTTTTTATTGGTAAAAGGAAGGGGTCCGTACGGGCCCCGGGCCCCTGGGCGCCCGCCCCAAGCGCCCAGTGCATAAACCGGCACTGAGTTTTTAGCAAGAAAAAATATTAATAATTGTTTAAACATGAGTGTTATAAACAAATAGTATTTTGCGTTCCGACTAGAGTAAAAAATAGTGTGCGTAGCCGACTAAATCGTAGACGCGGGTAGCCGCGCTCTCTAAAAAGTCGACCACTAGTCCAGGCTGTATCGTCGTCCCCGAAAGGTTTGTTCCTTAGAGCATGGAAAATTTTTGAGAGAGAGGGTAAAAAATTTTCCATACTCTAAGGTTTGTTCCGATTCGTTTTCTACACAAACTTACTCAAAAAGAGGTACTCAAAAACAAATCCACAGGGTGCCGAGAGATGCCGCGGTCAGAAAATTGTTTAAACAATTTTTTTAAACAAATTCAAAAAATTATTTTTTTTCACTTATACAATTTTTTTTAGATTCTTTGGGTCATTATGATCAAAAAAGGTCTATTGTGATTTTTCTCTAAAATTGATTGTTGTCGAGTTAGGCGCGATTTAATATTTGAAAAACGCGAAAATTTACATTTTTAAGGCTTAATAACTCGGTTAAAAATTATTACAATGAAAGTTAGAAATTGACCATCATATCAAAGTTTAAATCCCCCCTCTATTACTAAGCTGTTATTTTTATCAAATGTTAAATGTCAATTTAACTAAAAAAATGATTTTATTAACGTTTGGACGCCCAAATCGGATGTCGTTGTCAAAATACAAAATATTAATAAATTAAACAAAACTGTCGTTGCTTAGTAAAAAAATTTTCTAATAATTTATTTAATCTTTTTAAAGACACATCACATACTATGCTTTTTTGTGACGGATATTCTTGAGTTAAGGTTGATTTCATGTAATCGAATGAACTATCTTTCAGTAAAGTCGTCCCAGGAACACAACTCATAAATATTGGCAATATCATTTTAAAGTCTTCTACTTTAAAATGTATAATACATGTCTGAATTGCTGATATAAATAAGTCAGATTAAATAAATTATTAGAAGAATTTTTTACTAAGCAACAATATTTTTGTTTAATTTAGTACTATTCTTCCCGTAGCTCAAATACGTCCGAGTTCGCGCATCGCATGACGTAACTGGAGACCTGAATTTGAATTATTGTTAGCTTACAACCGCGAACAATTCAAACTAATCGGACATTACGAAGTTGTAGGTCTCCACCTACGTCACGACTCCCCTCTCTTCAGGATGCGCAATGTATTACTTATAACTTTATTATTGTATAAGAGCTCAACTTTTTTAAATTTTACAATAATTGTAACGTCAGCTTCAACGTGAACATTTTTTATCAATGTAAAATGATGAATTCACTGATATTTTTAAAATTATTCATACAAAGCAATTGTTATTGTTTAAACAAGTGATAAACAATTAGCGGTGAAATCTGTGAATAGAACTTTTTACTCTAACATATTTATAAACTAAAAAAAAAGTATTAGAAAAACATAAGCTTGTTTGATTTTTTTTTCGAAACAATGCAAGTTTTCGATCTACATTGACTCCCCTAACATTACTTAAAATTTAAAGCAGCGATATTAAAAACACTAAAAACAATTAGGTGAGGGAAAGGTATTGAAGAAAATAAACTATTTTTTTTAAAAACTTAATGTATATTTAAGAAACTTTTAATCCAAAATTTTTTACATTGCCTATTCATGTCTCATTTTTGCGCAGTATTCGATTTAGCTTATCACTAACTCGATTACCTAGTTAAATTTTTCGCCAAATTGAAAAAAAAAATAGTTACTTTATTAAGAAAATAATTAAAAGCTTTATGTGTTCGAAACTCTCACAAAATATTCATAAAATTCAAAGAAGTACGTTCCTTATTTATATTATTGTACATATGCGGCATTTCCCATCTCTGGTGACGTCACGAATACGATTCTGTCACGTAAAGCAGAAACTAAAAAACGTCAAAGTGACAATATAGAATGAAATTCATCTCCCGTAAGTAGCAAATCGAAAATTATCTCGTTTAAGAAAGAAATTAGAAAAATAACCCGAAAAGAGACAAATATTTGTGTTTCTCTCCACATATAATATATACATAGAGGATAGTTAATTAGAAGACACAAATACCCAGAGTCTCTCCCGTTAAGTATTTAGTTATCGTAAATTTGGTCATCTGATTCGTAGCAAAATTTGAGTGGAAATTCTCGTCATGCCTAGGCAGGTGGTATTAAGGTGGAGGTAAGGACATTTATATTTATGAGCTCATAATATAAAGGCGTATCGGTCAACGGACTATTTTAGTGCGCGGAACATTTTAGTTTAGATACAATACCGTAGTTTTCGTTCGGACATTTGCATTAGATTTAGTTTTTAAAATCTGTCATTTGTGTTTACTGTTCATAATTATTTATATTTAGGTACATATTATTTTATTTATACGTATATATTTTCTTCTTCTTCTTTTTCATATAAAGGGTGGGGTCTATTTACCAGCCTCATAACATGTTTATGTAACTTTATTTATACTTATTTATCTATCTATCAATCGGTTTTAAAACGTCTTGCGACGTTGTCCGATGCCTAATTTCCATGACACTCTATCATCCCATTGGCCCTCTCTAAGATCTCTTGCGCTCATCGCCTTCGTTACTCCCTCTCTCCAAGATTTCTTGGGTCTTCCTCTCTTTCTGCGGTTTGGTGGTACCCATTGCATAATTATTTTAGGGAGTCTTGAGTTATCCATCCTCTGGACGTGTCCGTACCATATCAGCTGTTTTCTTTCTATGTCTGTTGTTAGAGAGCCGTCAACCCCCATTCGCTGTCTTATCTCATCATTACGTATTCTCTCTCTGCGTGACACTCCTACTGATCTTCTAAAAGCGTCCATTTCTACTGCCTCCAGTTTTCTTCTGTTGTTTTCGGTTATCCGCCAAGTTTCTGCTCCGTACAACTTTTAATAAGAGATTCGTAGATATTGTGTTTTCTTCTTTTTCCTATTTCATGATTCCACAGTACGCTGTTTAGACAACCTATTGTTTTTCTGGATTGTGTTATTCTTCTCTTTATTTCTTCATCATCTTTCCCCGTTGTGTCAAAAACGATTCCTAGATATGTGTAATTGTCGCAGGGCATGATGATTTCATTATTTTCTAATGTGATGTTCAATAGTTCGGTACCTATTGGCAGGTATTTTGTTTTTTCTGTATTAATTTCTAGTCCCCACTTTCTATATTCTTCTTGTAATTTCCTTGCCATGTACTCTAAATCATCTTTATCGTTTGCTATAACAACCTGGTCATCAGCAAACTGCAATGTATATAAGCAAATCTCTCCAAGGTCTACGCCCATGCCTCTGCATTTTCGTTTCCACTGTTTCAATGCTTTTGCAACATATATTTTAAATAAGGTCGGTGATACACAACACCCCTGACGTAGACCTTTATTAACCAGGAAGCTTTGCGATAATCTGTTTCCAGTTTTTATTTGTGATGTTGACCCTTCATACAAATTTCTTAAGGCTTTTATTAAGGTGACACTAATATTCGTCTGTCGTAACACGTTCCAGAGTTTGTTTACAGGAACTGCATCGTACGCCTTCTGCAAGTCAATAAACATGAGGTGGGTTTCTTGATTTGTACTTATTTACTTGGTTTAAATAACGCATGTAAGATGTTTACGCCCGGTTTCCGAAAGGATGATCATCTCAAAAATTATGTAATCGACGATTAACAATGGATTAAATGCGTCAGAAACGTCAAACAAACTAGTTTTAACAACAGTAGATCACCTGACAAAAGATTAATCGCTTGTTAACAGCCGATCATAAGTGTTTTGAGTCTCTGAAAGGTCGATTAACCAGTTTCGCTTGTCAAACGGCGGTAAAAATGTACTGTTACCTAATATGAGATTATCCGTCGATTAACGGGCTGTTAAGAGTTTTTTTTTTTAGTTTTTTAATTACTGTAGTTAACAAATACCGGGAAAAAATTGTCAAATAACACATATATAAATAAATCATATTATTCAATGAACATAAGTTTTTTGATGGAAGAAATAATTTAAAAAATTTATTTAACTTGCAGAACATGGATATCTCGGACATTTTTGTATATTTGATTATATAATTTATATTTTTTTCGTTGAAAAATGTAAGATAACAACGATGCTAGACTCATAGAGCTATTTTTTGAGAGGCCAGAGCCCTAAAAAGCAGAACATAATGATAATAGCGATGTAAATAAGAGGGAAAACGTGTGTGAAATTATAGCAGCTAACTTTGAAGACAATAAAATAGCCGGTAAATAAATTACAAGTAAATACAAAAAGTAATTATATAGACCAAAAATAAAAATATGAGTATAAAACAAGCAGAACATAATGATAATAGCGATGTAAATAAGAGGGAAAACGTGTGTGAAATTATAGCAGCTAACTTTGAAGACAATAAAACAGCCGGTAAATAAATTACAAATAAATACAAAAAGTAATTATATAGACCAAAAATAAAAATATGAGTATAAAACATTATAGATCATAAATAAACTGTTTTATATCTCCAAATCTCATCACATAAATTTAATGCGTTTTATTCTTTTTGAAATTATCTAGCCTCATTTTTAAAATGCTATCATTCAATTCTTTCTCCAAACAAAAGTGACAGTACGTAAGAGAGAATGCACCTTTAGAGATACAAAGATACAAGTTTGGATTTAGAGGTTAATATAATTGAAATTTTGAAGGATAACAGTCAATTGTGACAGTATCGATAACAAATTGTATGTCAGATCATCGATTACATGATCTATGATCGTGTAATTTTACAATAATTGGCGTTTGAGAGACCCATCACTGGTTAACAGTTGATCAAATCTGACAGCCGATTAGATGATCGGAGATTTGAATAACGTTTCGGAAACCGCTGTTACTGTTTTAAAAATTTGAAATAAAAATTATTTTGAAAGTTTGTTAATCCTAAAATTAAAGGGTAAAATCATTCGTATATATTATATATTAAATTATAGGCACAATTTATATATTACATAAAATTAAATTAATCGAATTGAACAGAATTGAATCGAACCGAATATAATCGAATCTATAAGTATTCACGTCTGCCCTCTAATTTTTTTCACGGTGCCAGCAGGTTACGCATAAATCATTTAATTTTAAATATTTTTTAATCCATTTTTTACATGTACTTCTTTTTATAATAAATGCTCTTTCGAATTTTAAAACACTTGAAGACATAAGTGGATAAAGGTCATATGTCACACATTTTTTGAGAAAATTGTTTTATTAGGTTTTTGCTCTTCTAATATCCTGTTTAACCTTTTAAAACCTTAAAATCACCTCTTTTGAGCTAAACAGAAACAACAGGAAGGTATTAAAGCAATATGTCACACTACATTTCGAATTCTAGTGGATTAAGGTATTATGTCCAAAATCGCATTTGAACATAATACCTTTATCCATGTGAAATGTGTAAATAAGGAGAATTTTTTCTACGACATTAAAGATCTTCTGACGATCTTCTATTTATGAAAAAAGCAAACAAAGAGTTCAAATGAAAAGGTTAATTTTCGTGTTAATGTAAAATGGATAAGAGTTGACGAATTTGCCTTCTATCTTTAGGTATAAAACATGCCTTAATGACTAAATGCCATTTCAGCAAGTAGATTTAAGAAAAAAAAGACAACACATCTGACCAGAACTGAATATAGACCAAGAAGACTGGAAAATAAAACTGGTGGTTTGAGTTTGGAAAAACTGGAAAATTTAAGAGGCTAAATAAAATTTGTTCCCGAAGAGTACAGATTGTTGTATAAAAACGCGATAGAAAAAAATCAAATCCCAAAAAGAAAAGAAGCTACTAAAAACATGTTTTTATTAATTTTACCTCTTTTATTGCATTTTTTTGAAAATAAATGCCCATTTTTTATATTTAACTTATTCATCCAAAATTTGGAAAATCCCCAGGCCAAGATGAAATCACAGCTGAAATGTTACAGATGAAATCACCATGAAGTACATGAGTGAAAATTCAAAAGAAAAATTCCGAGAACTACTAAATGAAATACTCACAGTAAAGGAAATATCATCTGATTGGAAAACAGATATAATAGTACCACTGTTTAAGAAAGGAGACGCAAGAAATTGCGAAAATTATAGGGGTATTACACTGACAAGCGTTCCTGCCAAAATATTCAATAGAATAATTGAAAAAAGACTGGGTATTACACTGACAAGCGTTCCTGCCAAAATATTCAATAGAATAATTGAAAAAAGACTAAGGGAAAATCTAGAAATAAAATTAGAAGAATCTCAGCATGGCTTCAGAAAAGGAAGGAGTACCCAAGATCTGATTTTTATATTGAGACAAATAGGAGAAAAACTATTGATGAAAAGCAAAGAGATACATAATATATGCTTTATTGATTTGAAAAAAAAGCTTTTGATATAATAAGAAGGGAAGATATATGGAAATGTTTAAAGAAAAATGGAACAGAAAAGGATATGATAGAAATCATTAAAGCCTTATATAAAAAATAAGGACTCATAATCAAGAATCTGATGAATTCCAGGCAAGGATAGGACTAAAACAAGGCTGCGTACTAAGTCCATTACTCTTCTCAATGGTACTAGATAACGCAACAAAGCAATGCAAGGAGAAAACTAAAGACATGATATTGGGAAAATGAACAATGTACAAATACAAGAATTACTATTTGCAGATGATATGGTATTGTTAGCTGATACGGAAGAGAAACTGCAACAAATAATAAACATTTATAAAAAAGAACTAAGGAAAATGAACATGGAAATAAACACCGATAAAAGTAAAACAATGGTTATGACAACTACAAAAAAAGTGATAAAAATTAACGTAGAAGGACAAATGTTAGAACAAGAAAACAGCTACAACTACTTAGGTACAATTATTGAGGAAGACGGTAAAATAGACAAAGAAATAAACAATAAAATAGGAAAAGCAGGGACAATTTATAACACATTAAGAAATACGTTCTTTGGAAAGAAAGAGATACCCAAATAAGTAAAAACACAAGTGTACCAAAAAGTGGTAAGGCCATCAATCGTCTATGGGAGTGAGTCGTGGACGCTAACAAAGAACAACAAAAGAAAAATCAGAGCTACAGAAATGAGATTCTTAAGAAAAATAGAAGGGGTCACAAGAAGAGACAAAATAAGAAACGACACAATAACTCAAGCTCTAAAAGATAAAGGCAGTTTTTGTTTTTATTTGATTCAGAGTTGGACCACCATCTCCATATAGCTAATTTAGCATCTATGCATCCTCAGTGAAGCTATGCAGTCACAACTCTGAAACAAATATCAACAATCCTGCATATTTAAGGGAAAACATCGCGATGCAATGTTTCCACCTATTGAGACGCAAAACAGCGACATCTCTCGTAATACGAGGAAGATGAAAAGCCCTAGATATAAAGTTTGCTACTTTTATACAATTAGAATAATTGAAATAAAAATAATAAACAATATTTTAAATCCAAGACTTTTCGTTAAGAAACTGCTTTCTGGCTGCATCCTGTATCTCCGGCTTTTACAATATATAAGCACAAGAGACGACGAATATAGAAGAAAGCAAATAAAGGACACTGCATAGCTTCACTGAGGATGCATAGATGCTGAAATAGCTATATGGAAATGGTGGTCCAACTCTGAATCAAATAAAAACAAAAACTGCCTTTATCTTTTTCATCTTTACTCAGATTCGAGTACCTGAAACTGTCTTTCGGTCCTTTTCCTAGACGAAAAGAAGGTAAATAAGTGGCCAAAGTGTCCTTCGGGAACGAAAAGTCTTGGATTTAAAATATTGTTTATTATTTTTATTTCAATTATTCTAATTGTATAAAAGTAGCAAACTTTGTATCTAGGGCGTTTTGTCTTCCTCGTATTACGAGAAATGTCGCTGTTTTGCGTCTCACAAGGTGGAAACATTGCATCGCGATGTTTTCCCTTAAATAGGCAGGATTGTTGATATTTGTTTCAGAGTTGTGACTGCATAGCTTTACTGAGGATGCATAGATGCAGAAATAGCTATATGAAAATAGTGGTCCAACTCTGAATCAAATAAAAACTGCCTTTATCTTTTTCATCTTTACTCAGATTTGAGTACCTGAAACTGTCTTTCGGTCCTTTTCCTAGACGAAAAGGTAAATACGTGGCCAAAGTGTCCTTTATTTGCTTTCTTCTATATTCGTCGTCTCTTGTGCTTATATATTGTAAAAGCCGGAGATATAGGATGTAGCCAGAAAGCAGTTTCTTAACGAAAAGTTTTGGATTTAAAATATTGTTTATTATTTTTATTTCAATTATTCTAATTGTATAGAAGTAGCAAACTTTGTATCTAGGGCTTTTCGTTTTCCTCGTATTTCAAGCTCTAAAGCTAAAATCGACAATTATTTATAGGGGAGCGACAGTTAGGATGGCTAGGCCACATCCATAGAATGAACGACACAAGAACAACAAAAAAAGTATATGAAGTCATGGTACAAGGCAAAAATAAAGTAGGCAGCTCAAGAATGAGATGGGAAAGAACAAGTTAGACAGGAAGAAGAGAAGAGAGGACTGCAATGGAATATGGTAAAACAATTAGCTCAAAATAGAACAGCATGGAAAAGAACTATCAAAGAAGCACAAGACTAAAATATATGGACAGAAAGATGTGTCAAATAAGTAATTTATATTCATTAAAATTGTATTGTTAATATAAGTATCTTATAATTATTAACATGTATTGAAATGTAGTATTGAACTAGATGTAAACAGCCCAACACCGAAAGGTACAAATGGGCTTAACTGATTAAATAAATAAAAATAAATAAACTTTTTTATCCACTTAACCCTAACATTTTTAATTATTTTTACTATGTGGATAAAGGTAATATGTCCACAAAATTTGAAATATTTGGCTTAAGGTGATACAGTAGCGATCAACAGGTAGCCAAAACGCGTTCCAAGATTGCGGCTGTAATTTTGAATATTTTTTCGAGATACATATTTGGCACACGTATTCATAATATAATAAAGAATGGCGGTACAGAGCCCAATTTGAAAAATATATTAATATGTAGAAATTACTCTGTAATTAAATACAATATTAAAAAAACGAGCCTGTACCGCCATTAAGAAGAACAAAAAAATACACTTTCTTCAAATAAACTTTTTTATCCGATGCCTAGATTTTATGTCATTTTGGAACTACTAATGAAATAAAAAATTTTAGTAGTTCCAAAATGACACAAAATCTAGGCATCTGATAAAAAAATTTATTTGAAGAAAGTGTATTTTTTTGTTCTTAATGGCGGTACAGGCTCGTTTTTTTAATATTTTATTTAATTACAGAGTAATTTCCACATATTAATATATTTTTCAAGTTGGGCTCTGTACCGCCATCCTCTATTATATTACGAATACGTGTGCCAAATATCTCGAAAAAATATTCAAAATTACAGCCGCAATCTTGGAACGCGTTTTCGCTACCTGTTGATCGCTACTGTTTCCTCTTAAGGTAACTTTTTTTTTTAAATTCAATTTAAAGTGTAAAAAAAGTACCTTTAGATACCTGTTTAAAAAAGTATACCAATGCAAGTTTAGAAAGTAATAAATTAACTTGGAACAAAAGACACTAAAATGATCATTACTCAAAATTATTATTATGTGACATACCTATGACTTTTATCCACTTATGTCTCCAATTGGTACAGTACTTTTTATTTCATAAATTCCCAAAAACGTATATGGATTTCGTACATTTACATTAGGAGATAGCCCCTTAAAGGTTTTCTTTGGTGTGCAAATTAAAACGTGTTTTCAAATTACTTTTTACAGAAAACTGCTTAAAACAAATTTCACACTTGTAAGGTTTTTCACAACTGTGACCCGTGTGTACGATCACATGTCTTCTCAATCTAGATTTTTCGGGAAAATTCTTGAAACAAATTTTACACTTAGAGACTTTTCTCCAGTGTGTATTTTCAAATGAGTTTTCAAACCATCAGCTTGACTAAATTGCTTAAAACAAATGTCACACTTGTGAGGTTTTTCTCTAGTGTGCAATCTCAAATGTGTTTTCAAAGAACTTGCTTTGCCAAACTGTTTTTCGCACTTGTGAGGTTGTTCTTCAGTGTGCAATCTCAAATGTAATTACTGTTCTTAAAAAACTGTTTAAAGAAAATTTCAAACAGAAATAAAAATGAAGATAATGGTATGGAAAAATACACGAAACGGGATTAGAATAAGATAATTATAGGCAGAGACGATTGGTAAAAAGACAGTTTACACAAGCAAAAGCAAAATCATGGAAAGAATTTGGAGAACTACAAGAAGGATTTGTAACAAATAATAGAAACTTTTGGACGACAATACGACACATGAAGGGGAGAAAACGAAAGTAAATAAATGCAGTAAGAGATAGATCAATGCCAATTCAAATAACCCCGGAACAAAAATAGCTAGGGTATGGAAAGAATATTATGAGGAAAAATTTGATACCGAAGTAATAAAGGAAGACAATGTAATAAATGAAGGTGAAGAAAAAATATGTTTGATAGGAGGATATAATGAAATTGAACCGGAAATGGTAAAATACATGGGAGAAGAGGGAATAAACTGGATATGGACAATATATAAAGAGGCGTGGGAAAAACAAGCAATCCCTAGAGACTGGTAGAATAAGATCATCGTACCAATATACAAAAAAGGAAAAATGTAAACTGCGATAACTACAGAGCTATATGTTTGTCATCGGTATGCTTTAAAATGTATAAGAAAATAATAGAAAAGAGACTAATGCAAGAAGTAGAAAAGAAATTGGGAGAAGAACAAGCTGCCTTTAGACCAGAAAGACAAACAAATGGCAACATATATATCATTAGGAACCTAATCGAAAGAAGCATAGACACGGGGGGGGGGGGGGGGGAAACTGGTATTGACATTCATAGACCTAAGAATAGCATTTGACACGATAGAAAGATAAATTACAGGGGAATGCTTGAGGAAAATAAATGAACCAAATAGATTGATAAAAATTATAGAAAGTACTTACAAAGAGGTAACAGGAATAATTGGAAGAGAGGTATTAAACAAGGAGATAGTCTCAGCCCTTTGCTATTCATAATCGTAGTGAACGAAGTAATAAGAAAAAAAAGCACTCATGGGAGTGCCGACAGAAGTGAAAACTTCTGATAGTATATAAATTACGAGCTCAATACTTTCCCCTATCCAAAAAGAAGTGCTATACCTATATTATATACGCGTTGCCTACGTTCTATGCTATTTATGTATACATACACATAATATATATACGTACGAAATTTATTTCGGCAAAGTGATGACGGTCGCAAACTAAATACTTTTTTCCTATCTAAAAAGTGCACAACGTCGCTAAAGAAGTTTTCACTTTAAAAATTTATTTCGTCAAACAATTACGGTCGCTAATTTAATACTTTTTTCCCATCTAAAAAGTGCACAACGTCCCTAAAGAAGTTTTCACTTCAAAAATTTATTTCGAGCAAGCAATAACGGTCGCTAATTCAATACTTCTTCCCCATCCAAAAAGTGCACAACGTCCCTAAGGAAGTTTTTATTTCAAAAATTTATTTCGCCGAAGCGATGACGGTCGCTAATTCAACACTTTTTCCCCATCTAAAAAGTGTATAACGTCCCTAAAAAAAGTTTTCGCTTCAAAAATTTATTTCTTCGAAGCAATGACGGTCGATAATTCAATAGTTTTTCTCCATCTAAAAAGGGCACAACGTCCCTAAAGAAGTTTTCACTTCTAAAATTTATTTCGTCGAAGTAATGACGGTCGCTAATTTAATACGTTTTTCTCATCGAAAAGTGCAAAACGTTCCTAAAGATGTTTTCACTTCAAAAATTTATTTCGCCGAAGCGATGGCGGTCGCTAATTCAACACTTTTTCCCCATCTAAAAAGTGCACAACGTCCCTAAAAAAGTTTTCACTTCAAAATTTATTTCGTCGAAGCAATGACGGTCGCTAATTTAATAGTTTTTCCCCATCTAAAAAGTGTATAACGTCCCTAAAAAAGTTTTCGTTTCAAAAATTTATTTCGTCGAACCAATAATTATTTTATATTTAAATGCTTTTATACAATTTATGTATACATACACTCATACACATAATATAGATACATACAAAATTTATTTCGCCGAAGAGATGACGGTCGCGGAATAAATCCTTTTTCCCCATCCTAAAATAGGTTTTACATTTATTTTAAATTTAAATACTTCCATACAATTTATATATACATACACATAATATACCTATATATGTACAAAATTCTAATCCTTTTTCTCCATCCTAAAGTAGGTTTTACATCTATTTTAAATTTAAATGCGATGACGGTCGCGAATTCAATGCTTTTTCCCCTATCCAAAAATCGCACAACGTCCCTAAAGAAGTTTTCACTTCAAAATTAAAGTAATAACCAACCAACTACAGACAATAATAGGATACCATAGATTACAACCGGTAACAATAGATTCCTTAATGTATGCGGACGACATAGTACTAATAGCAGATTCCGAGAACAAAATGCAGAAACTAATGGATACATGGGTAGAGCAAATAGAAGAACTAAAAATGGAAAAAAACGAGGAAAAAGGAAAAATAATGATAATAAACGGCAAAGAAGATAAAGATGAAATGCAAAAACTCAGAACTGAAAATACATAGTTACAACTTACGAATACCTGGGAAGTATCATTATCAATGACGGAAAAATAGACTGGAAAATAACAAATAGAGCAAAGAAATCAAACAAGTTATGCTATGCGTTAGCACCAATACTGTGAAAAAAGAACTTATAAGAGAGACAAAAATAAAAATATATAACACAATAGTGATACTGACTGCTCTATGCAAGTGAAAACCGGACAATTCTGAAAAAACATAAGAGCAGAATAAATTCAATGGAGATGAGACATTTAAGAAGGATAGTTGGAAAGTCAAAATGATATAGATTAAGCAACGAGACTATTAGGAGAATGGCCAGCGAAGAACCAATAATGAATAAACTAAAAAAGAGACAAATGAACTGGTATGGGCATTTGATGAGGATGCAACCCAACAGAATTACAAGAAAAGTTCACGAAGCAAAGAAAAAGAGGCAGACCAAGAAAAAAATGGATACAGCAAGTAGTAGAGGCGGGAAAAGTTTAAGAAAAATCACTCGAGAAATTGAAAATAATGACAGAAAACAGAAAAGAATGGAAGAGATGGGTGAATGGAAATTAAAATAGCGATCCCAAATCTGAGATGTATATATTTGCAGACCACATAGTACTAATTGCGGAAACAGCAGAAAAACTGAAATATAACTTATACAACTTAAATGTAAACAAAGACAAGACTCAGATAATGAAAATAACAAGGGACGGAAGATCAAGTAAAAGTAATGGTAGATCAACAAAAATAATACAGACAAATTCATACAAATAGTTGGGAACAGTAATCAACAACAAAGGAGACATCTAGGACGATCTTAACAACAGAATGGAAAACTATTCCAAGCACTAGGTAGAGGATTCCTTAATAATAAAGAAATATCAACAAAGACCAAGATGACAACATACAAAACAATATATAGACCTACGGTGACATACGGAGCAGAAAACAAAATAGCAGAATTCAGGCAGCAGAGATGAAATACCTTAGAAAAACGATCGGAGTAAGAAAAACAAATAAATTAAGAAATGAGGGAATAAGAGAAAGACTCGAGATCAAACCGATACTCGACACAATTAAGGAGAAAAAATTGGCATGGTTCGGACATCTAACCCGGATGGACAATACTGCCCTGCTAAGTAAAAACGTCCTAACTGACAATATTAGACTTTTGAGAAAAAAGCGATATCTATAGTTAATACTGTGCCATCCTCATTTTAAAAAGCAGACTTTTGCCATTAGCAGTTAATTAGGATTAATTTTTTTTTTGATTTACAGGCAATCACTAAAATAACTCCAAGTTTGAGATTTGATAGATAGGACTTTTTAACTAAGTATTAATAATGTGTAGGTTATTTAGAATTCTTAATTTTTCAGATAGGACTTTTTTAGTTTGAATATGAATGACACTTAAAATTTTACAGTGCTGCTAATAGTATGCGTTCTACCTCAGGGATGTGATCTACGTGAAGGATTTGCACAAAATAATGAAATTCAAGAAAATTCTTGTAGAAAAAATATGTATTTGCAAGTAATAAACATTTGGTGCAAAATACGTATGAATGATAATTAAAATTTTACGGTGCTACTAATAATATGCGGTCTATCTCGGGGGTGAGATCTACCTAAAGGATTTGCACAAAATAATGAAACGAAAGAAAACTCTTGTAGAGAAAAAATATTTATTCACAAGTAATAAACATGTGGAGCAAAATAAATGTAAAACGAAATGAAAGTAAATCTATCAGGCCATTTTATATGAAAAGAGGGCTTAATATTTGCGCATACCCTGGGAAAATATCTTACAATAAGTTTGTTGTATGTAGTTCTGCATTATTCTTTTATGTTTGTATTATTCTGATGTGTTTATTATTTTAATCATTTATTGTGGTTAAGGTGTAGCTTGTAAAACTTTTGTAAATGGATGCAGTAAATAAATAAATAAATAAAAGATTACGGTGTTATTTGCATAATAGTAAAGAAACTAAATTTGGCTATAGTTTATATTGTATATTCCTAAATAGTAGTAGTAGGTATAAATGTTTATTAGTGCTTTAATAAAAATTTCGCCTAGAACGATGTACATTATTGTGTGCAAACCCTTCCGAAAAAATAATATGGTGATGAGCCCACATGTATACAGTACCAACAAAAACAATCTTTATAAAATGAATAAAGCGCATAAGTCAGAAGAATTATTATTTTAATTTTACAACTTAATACTTTTTCACATCAATTTACTATTTTAGTTGAGAATAAGCCTTGAACAATTGGCTATTTCTCAACTAAAATTGCAAATTGATATGACAAATTACATTATTATTATTATTAAGTAATAATTTGTAAAATTAAAATAATAATTCTTGATTTATGCGTTTTATTCACTTTGAAAAAGTTGTTTTTGTCGGCATTGTAATAAAATACAGCTTATATATCGCATCCCTCGGTAGACCGCAAACTATAGAAGAAACAAGACGGTAGACCACATACTATAGTAGCATCAATTTTACTAACTGCGTTTTCTCACTAGATAAGTTTATTTCAGCGGCAAAACTATTACGTATTTTATACTTCAATAAATCAACAATAATTATCACATCCAAATATTTTTAAAATGTCTGTATGAGAAGCGATCGGGTATTCATTATGATTTATAGTAATTTCCCTTGTCGTATATTATATTTCGTATAAGCACTAGGTCAACATTAATTTCACCCGTTGAATGATTTCAACATGACTTACTTAGCCAAAAAGTCATATCTTCACAATTTTTGATGCAGATAGGATGCTTTAACTATAGTCAGCATATAGAACATTTATTCTAAGCACAACAGCTGTTAATTGTAGAAAGGACAAACAAATTTATAATTTTGTACGATTTGAGGTGGCAGAATGGACTTTCTGACTAAGTAATAAGATGATAAATGTCTACTAGTAGTGGAATATAGCATTACCACGAAAAGACGAAAATTGTAGATCGGACGTTTTTACTAAGCAGGGCAGAATAACAGACAAGTGAAAAGAGTGTGGGAAGCAAAACCAATAGGGAAGAACAGAAGAGGACGACCCGTTAAAAAATGGAATAGTGACATCTCCCAGATACTACAAAGTAAGGGGAAAACTTGGCAAGAAGCAACACAAATGGCAACCAAAAGGTAAGAATGGAGAAAGTTTAAGAGCTAGACGCAACTACAGACACTTATTTAAGATTGAATAAATGGCTTAACACCGAAAGGTATCAATGGGTCTACTGAAAGTAAGAACGTTAGGATAGCCCCTTATGTATTTTCTCTGGTGTGCAATCTGAAATGTGTTTTCAAATTACTTTTTACAGAAAACTGCTTACAACAAATTCCACACTTGTGAGGTTTTTCACCCGTGTGTACCATCAAATGTCTTTTTAATCTAGCTTTTTCGGGAAAATTCTTGAAACAAATTTCACACTTATGAGGTTTTTCTCCAGTGTGTATTCTCATATGAGTTTTCAAACCATCAGCTTGACTAAACTGCTTAAAACAAATTTCACACTTGTGAGGTTTTTCTCCAGTATGCAATCTCAAATGTGTTTTCAAAGAACTTGCTTTGCCAAACTGTTTAAAACAAATGTTACATGTGTTAAATTGTTCTCCAGCGTAAGGTTTTTCACCAGTATGCAATATCATGTGTGTTTTCAAATTACCTGCTTGGTTAAACTGTTTAAAACAAATTTCACACTCATAAAGTTTTTCCCCAGTGTGCACTAACAAATGTCTTTTCAAATTACCTGCTGTAGAAAATGGCTTCAAACAAATTTCACACTTGTGAGGTTGTTCTTCAGTGTGTGTTTTCAAATGTAATTTCAAGCTACTGTTCTTAAAAAACTGCTTAAAACAAATTTCACACTCGAAAGGTTTTTCTCCGCTGTGCACTATCAAATGTGCTTTCAAAGAATCTGCTTGGCTAAACTGCTTAAAACAAATTTCACAATTGTAAGATTTTTTCCAAGTGTGCACTCTCAAATGTCTTTTCAAATAACCTGCTTGGCTAAATTGTTTAAAACAAATTTTACATGTGTAAGACTGTTCTTCAGTGTGCAATTTCAAATGTGTTTTCAAAGAACCTGCTTGGCTAAACTGTTTAAAACAAATTTCACACTTAAGTGGTTTTTCTCCAGTGTGTATTCTCAAATGAGTTTTCAAATTATCAGCTTGACTAAACTGTTTAAAACAGATTTCACACTTGTGAGGTTTTTCTCCAGTGTGTACTCTCAAATGTATTTTCAAAGTACCTGCTCGGCCAAACTGCTTAAAACAAATTTTACACTTGTGAGGTTTTTCTCCAGTGTGCCCTCTCAAATGTATTTTCAAAGTACCTGCTTGACTAAACTGTTTAAAACAAATTTTACACTTGTGAGGTCTTTCCCTAGTGTGCACCACTAAATGTGCTTTCAAATTACTTTTTACAGAGAACTGCTTTAAACAAATTTCACAATTGTAAGATCCGTGTGTGGTCTGAACTTTTACAATTTCATTTACAGTTTTTCCTTCGGCATGTGGACTCATATGGGGTTCTTTATGAGATGAATGTTCAGAAAATGTTTCCATAATTTTCATTTTGTTCTCGTTCAGAGTAAAACCTAAAATAAAACAAGTTTTTACTAGAGAAAATTGAATTTATGCACAAAGTTAAGCATAATACATAGAATGATTTTACAGACAGAACTATTCTACCCACCAATAATATAATTGTTTTAGATGGGTGGCACCCAAAATCCCGATATGCGCAAGAATCCCGACACGCCAGAATCCCGAAATGAAAAAAACCTGACATACCAAAATTGCTAAAATCCCGACATGCCACAATCCTAGCATAAGTAAAAATCCCGACCACTACATTTTAAGTACATATTTATTGTTTGTTACGGACAATAACCTAAATCTGGTAAATAACGTTATTAACCTGTCAATATCGACAATGGGCTGTTGAATTAGTCATTGTCGACAATGGCTGGATATTAAGGTTATTGTCCAAAGAAACTGGACAAATAAATTTAAATTCGTGACATTTCTATCATTGTCCGGCCAATGTCAACAATGCCCGTTGTTAATCGGTCAATGTTGAAATTTTGACTAAAAGCTAGGTTATGTTTACTGTTTGCTTCATTTCTGTTCTCGTGCTGAAATTACTCATAGTAAATTTATGTAAAAAATGTCTTAAGGCCGCGTCTCACCATCAAATAATTTGATCAAACAGTTTGAGCAAACTTGACGTACTTGAGGAAGTACGTCAAAGTGACGTCACAATTGCAGTTTTTTTGAAATTCTAAAAATCTGTGCTCTCACTATCAGTCTAGTTTGATCAAATTTTTTGTATTGAGTTGTCTAAATTGTTTGTACTTTATTTAAAATTAAAATTTTTCATTATTATCCACAGTGAACACTCAGGATGTGACGTCACTAACTGTCACTTTCAGTTTGCTCAAACCAGTTTGATCAAATTATTTGATGGTGGGACGCGGTCTTTACAAAATGCCATGGTTCACTATCTTGTCAAAATAAAAATGATTAGCAGATTAGCCTTCAAAAGCTATTTTAAATAAAAAATAATATCTACATCATGCATAATTGTATTTATTTATCAACATTGGCCACTGTCGTTATTGCCCGGTTATTGATGAACACTCTAATTTTAGTTTATTTTTTTTTACAACATTGGCTAACAGCTAATATTATTGTCGTTAAAGGCCTGGCATTGTCGCTAATATCCAGGGAAATAGACATTCACGACAATACCCGGTCTTGACGTCAATGTCCAATTTACATCAGTGTCCGTAACATTTCCATTTCAAGTGCAGTACCAAATCATATATGTAGAGTATTAAAAATTAATTACTTACTAATAAGTATGGGTACTAATTATTATGTACTTTAAAAGAGAAACTTATTAAACACTTCATTTTATAAGGTATACTGAATTCGCTTTGCCGAGATTCACTTTGACACATTCGGAATAGGAAACATACAGCACAAAAATTCCTACCTCACACTATTAACTGCACAAATCAACTTAATGTTTCACTAAAAAAAGAAGAATTATTGGAAATAGTGGGAGTGTATACTAAACCCATAAACTTTTGTGGGTATCCTGTGTTCATTGGGTGCGTTTGGATGACCACAGCGGCTGGACAGCTGAGTAAGCGGTAGCGTTCAGACGACACCGCTGGAAGTCAGCCGCTGAGAGATTTACTAAGCTTTCCATATCAGCGCTGGATACAACCACTCAGCCGATTTGTGCTGACAGTCAGCCGCTGTGGTCGTCCGAACGCACCCATTTATTTCTACAAAATATTTTAAAAAAATAAAAAATGTACAATAAATAATTTTCTCTAGAAGGGAAGTTCCCTAGGTTGGCTGTATACCATATAGTTAAAAAACTCTAACAAGAAGTAAAACCACTTCTATGTAAATTGGTATATTTATTAAAACTTAAAATCCCAATGGATTGAATAAAATAAGTCCAATTCAGAACGTTTTCAGACCTATCGGTCCATCATCAGTGAATGTGCATACTTGCTAAATAGCCCCAGAACCAAACAGTGGTTGAATTTAAAATTCGATTTACATTATTTAAAAATAATATTCAACAGGCTAAACGCCGATGTTACAGGATATTGCCTATGGGAACATGGTGAAACCCTACCAAAACCTCAATCAACCATATTAGGCCAACTTTGACTATAAAGTGTCTTAAACTTAGACTTTATAGTCAAAGTTGGCCTAAGATGGTTGATTGAGGTTTTGGTAGGGTTTCACCATGTTCCCATAGGCAATATCCTGTAACATCGGCGTTTAGCCTATTGAATATTATTTTTAAATAATGTAAATCGAATTTTAAATTCAACCACTGTTTGGTTCTGGGGCTATTTAGCAAGTATGCACATTCACTGATGATGGACCGATAGGTCTGAAAACGTTCTGAATTGGACTTATTTTATTCAATCCATTGGGATTTTAAGTTTTAATAAATATACCAATTTACATAGAAGTGGTTTTACTTCTTGTTAGAGTTTTTTAAATAATTTTCTCATTTGTTATCAATATATTATAATGGTGTTTAATATTTTTATGCTGTTTACTATTAATAATATTGACAATACGCAGGTATGTTTGGTTGTGTAGTAATTTCCACTTAAGTCTAGCAACCCAATTTCCCATAAAAAATTACCAATGTCACAGACAGTTGTGTCTCGGCAGAGCGAATTCAGAATTAAAGCTGAAATGGACGGTTGTAAGTGACTTGATAATATCGTATATGAAAGTAAACTTAAATTGAGGATTTGATTATAATATATTGAACTATACAGGGTGATTCATTAAGAATGTCCAATCTCAGAGTTGTAGATTCTAGACCTCAAAATATTAAGATTTAACCCAAATCACTTAAATAAAATATGGCTGGTTACTGAGTTACAGGGTGTTTTATTTAAAAATTTATTAATTATTTTTACCCAGTACGTTAAAACTATTTCACGTATCCTTATCATACTTGGCATAAAGTGTAGGTACTGTACACCCTACGAAATTGTGATAAACAAACGTTTCTACATACTACCAGAGGCGTACGACAGGGGATAATGAATGGATAACCCTTTCCAAATTCTACGCCATTGGCGGAATTGCTATTTTTGCGCAATATTTGGATTCTTCAACACTTTCTGTGTAAATAATGTACTCTTCATTAGTAACGATAAAGTCATTATTTTTCGAGATATTTGAAGTTGAAAATGAAACGGCACAGCAATTTTGTGCTATGCATTGTGCCCATTCACTTTTAACTTCAAATATCTCGAAAACTAATGACTTTATCGTTACGAATAAAGAGTACATCATTTACATAGGAAGTATTGGAAAATCGAAAAATTGCGCTAAAATAGTAATTCCGCCAGTGGCGTAGAATGTGGGAAGGGTCAACCATTCAATGTTCCCTGTCGTACACCTCTGGTAGTAGTCAGAAACGTTTATTTAACATAATGTTGCATTGTGTACACTACCTACAAATAGTTAATATGTATTTCACCCAAATCACTTAAATAAAATGTGGCTCCTTATTGAGTTGCAGGATATTGGATTTAACAATTTAAAAATGGGTAATAACCTATTTGTACCCAGTACTTTAAAAGTATTTGACATACCATTATAATAATTGCCAATAAGTGTAGGCACTGTGTATCCTGCTAAATTATGTTAAATAAACGTTTCTCGCTACTACCAGAGGCGTACGACAGGGGAAAATGAACGGTTGACCCTTCCCAAAATCTACGCCACTGATGGAATTGCTATTTTAGCATAATTTTTAGATTCTCCAATACTTTTTATGTAAATAATATACCAGGGGTGGCCAGATTGTGGCTCGCGAGCCATATGTGGCTCTTTGAAGGATTATTTGTGGCTCTCAATACATGTACCTAAATTTTCTTTTAATTTTTGTGTTTTCAAATGAGTTAAATGATTGACACGAAAAAATATAAAAGACTGTGTAACATTAGACTTAGACAAGGAGACCCCTTATCATCGTTGTTATTTAATTTGATCTTAGAATAGGTAATAAGTAAAATATGATCTGAGCTGACAGGGGGATTTGCAAATCGAGGATCAAAACTATTGTTGGCCTTTGCTGATGATCTAGGTATAGTCGCTCATTCGACGAGAGACGTGAAAGAGGTGTTTTCACAACTAGTGGAAGGAACAGGTAGTCTGGGCCTTCGAATAAATGAAGAGAAGACGAAAAACATGAAAGTAACCAAAAATCCAAGAGCAAGAGTTAGGCAGAACCAGTGGTATGGGAGAGAGGGGATACGACATAAGGGATGATTTTGTTTTTACTAAATGGGACCACTTGATTTGACACTTTTGTGCTACATCCAATATGGCGACGGGCAGGTTTTTATACGTTATATGTGGAATATGTTATTAGTTAGTTATTAAAATTATTAATTATTTATATAATTTATATAATATAATATAATTTTATAATTATATATTTTATATAAAGCAGAATAGACTACCAAAGAGTTGTTCCGCCATATTGGATGGAGCGTTTTTGCGAGTGAAACCGAGCCCATCTACTTCACCATATGCCGCATCCGCTCCCTCCCACATCACTGGGCAGAACATAACTATTAATGACAACAACTTCGGAGTAGTAAAAGAGTTTAAATATCTAGGGGCAGTAGTCACAGATGACAACCACATATAAAAAGAGATCTCAGAAAGGATAACTGCGTGGAACAGAGCATCATACTCCCTATAATCACTATTAAGATATAAGCTACTAAAAAGTCAATCTAAATTAAGACTATATGTCAATTTTTCGCCCAATTGTTACATATAGGAGTGAAACGTATACTCTACATCAGCGGGAAAAAATAAGCTGCTGGTGTTTGAAAGGAAAGTTCTCAGAATGTAATTTGGCCCTCAAAGAGATGAATTGACAGAAGAGTGGAGAAGGCGCCGCAAAGCTGTATTGATGACTGTATGGTACTGAAAACATCGTAAGAGATATAAAAGCTAAGACAAGATGGGCAGGTGATGTGGTAAGATCAGAGGAAGACAGAGTGTTAAAGATAGTGTTTTTTGAGAGACGGTAGAAGATCAGTTGGTCGTCCCAGAAAAAGATGGAAGGATGATGAAGAATTGAAGTATTCTGAAGCATATTTGAAACAACGATGTGAACCATTTTATTTCACTTTAAAGTTCGTGTAGTCCAAACAGTATGAGAAAAATTAAATACCTTTTTTACACTTTTTAAATAATTATTGTTTAATTGCGGCTCGCGAAAAATTTCAAATTTTGAAAAATGGCTCGATTATCAAGAAGCTTGGCCACGCCTGTAATATACTCTTCATTCGTAACGATAGCATCCTTAGTTTTCGAGATATTTTAAGTTAAAAATGAACGGGTTCAACACATTAAACCAAAATAGCTATGCCGTTTCATTTTCAACTTCAAATATCTCGAAAACTAATGGCTTTATCGATACTAATGAAGAGTATATTATTTACATAGAAAGTAATGGAGAATCTAAATATTGCACTAAAATAGCAATTCCGCCAGTGGAGTAGAATTTGGGAAGGTCAATCATTCACTATCCCCTGTCGTACGCCTCTGGTAGTAGGCAGAAACGTTTGTTTATCATAATTCGTATGGTGTCCAGTATCTATATTTTCTGCCAAGTATGATAAGGATACGATAAATAGTTATTAAATGTTTAAATAAAACACCCTGTAACTCAGTGACGAGCCACATTTTATTTAAGTGATTTGGGTTAAATCTTAATATTTTGAGGTCTAGAATCTATAACTCGGAGATTGGACATTCTTAATGAATCACACTGTATACATATTGACAAAAAAGAAAAATAATTTAATTCATCTATACACCAGTCAATGAGAGCAAGAACAGGATATTACTTCCGAATTCTATCCTACTGCATGGATTATTTTGGGAATAGCCTCTATTTATCTCCTAATTCAAAGTCTACCCTATATACTATGGCGCTTTTTATCTTGGTGGCGGCTCCCACCCCTTCAAGGGGGGTGAAAAATTTTTTGGTCAAAATAACCACGGAAGTGGCTAGAGAACCTAATTCTAAGCAAATTTATTTTTGAAAACTCGATAATTTTTGAGTTATTCATGGTTGAAAATTGGCCATGATACCTTTTCGAACGGTTTTTTGCGAATGCCTTAAAAACCATACATCTAACTAAAAAAACTACATATAGGGTCACCTAGGGTTAGTGTGACGTAAAAATATACAAATTTGATTTTAAAATAAAAAAAAAATATTTGTTTTTAATTGAACGGTTTCAGATTTTTAATGGAAGACTTTCTGGTTAATTGTCACAATCATTGCACAACGAATAGGCATGTTGCATTTTTAAAATTCCTTCTACATTATGTTTTATTTAAGAGGGTAAGGTGTCACACTATCCCTTCATTATGGGGTTACTGTGACTAGGATTAGGGATAGTGTGATAACTAGCTTTTTTTGCCATTTAAAAGCACCTAGGATTAAGTGTGCCTTGGTGGGACAAAGAAAGACATTACAAAAACATTGTAATAATTTTTGGCATTTAAAAATTCGACAATTTTAGAAAAAAAATATGAAATTTTTTATTTAAAACGCCAATTTTTTTATTAAGGTAGGTATTTTATTGAGAACTTTTTCTTATTTTACAAATTCAGTAACATCTAACATTCAAAAACATCAACTTTTCCATTAAAAGTATACCGAATTCTTTCATCATTAAGGGATAATATCGGATCCATCAATATTCCTATAATCTGAGACATTCTAATAAACGAACTGTCTTTTTCATTAACAACAAAACTTTTTTATCCTTATCGACACTTCTTAATCCTTCCACTTCTATTTCATTTTTAGTGTCATGTGTCATCAAAGTTTTCAATTAGACACACATACCTAAAAGCAGTTCTACCACGCTTCCCACCCATAAAAGTTGCAACTATAAAATAGTCTTGTTTAATATCTTCCTTGTTTATAGGTTTTAGTGTCGCAGTTTCCTCTAAGAACTCCTCTTCTGCTTCGTCACTTTCCCCTAAAGACATATCTTCTATCTCCTCATCACTATCTGATTCATCTTTCTTCGACTTTTTCTTGATTGTTTTTGGACAGGTTTTCTGTTTTCCTTTAATGGACTCAGCCTTTTTGTCTTTAAATAACTTATGTATTCTTCTTTTGTTATTATTCTTTTTTATGCTAGTTTGAACTATCTTTTCCAGAAGCATATGCTCAAACACTTTCTCTGGTGTTTCTTGCCCAACAGAAAGTTCGGAGATTTGACACCCTTGTAATGGACTGGAGGATTGGCCAGTGATTTGGTGCTATTTTAATAGAGTGATATATGATGAACCAGCGATACCTTGCTCTTCTGATGAACGGTTGCAAGATACTGTCAATCATAACTTGATCAAACTAAGGTAGTAAGTGGTGATGGTGTCACATGTCACACTATACCCATGTTTCACTGTCACAGAAACCCCACAGTGCGAAAATCTGTGGGGTTACTGTGACGTGCCTAAAAAAATAATAGATAAAGACAATTGGGCCTTTAAAATAAGTTTAAATGTTTAAAATAAGTGATGCAATACCATGCAGAGAAAAAATCATAATTAAATAACAATTTTGAAGAATAAAACACTGAAAAACGTTTGTTTTCTATACTTCCACAAAATTTATTACAACTATGCTATTACTACAGCTGTTTCGGCAAAGTGCCTTTCTCAAGTGATATATTTTACAATGTGTTTGCCTTTTTAAGTCTTTAACTGAAGAGGTTGAGGAGTGGGGAGCTGTTTGTCTCGAGTTGGTCATTCAGAATTATATCTGTATTTGAATTATATCTGTATACCTGAATGACCAACTCGAGACAAACAGCTCCCCACTCCTCAACCTCTTCAGTTAAAGACTTAAAAAGGCAAACACATTGTAAAATATATCACTTGAGAAAGGCACTTTGCCGAAACAGCTGTAGTAATAGCATAGTTGTAATAAATTTTGTGGAAGTATAGAAAACAAACGTTTTTCAGTGTTTTATTGTGAGATAAAATGAACTTCCATCAAGTAACGGTCGAATCCATCAATTTTGAAGAAATCCAAAATTTGGATTAATATATCAGAATTTCAAATTCGAATTAAAATACACACATAAATAAATACTATGATTTTAACCTAAAAGCAGAAGGGACTGACAATTTTTTTTTAAATAATCTGTTGAAATTCAATAGAAGTGTAATATAACATCATATGTAATAGAAAAGCACAATATAAATTAGTATTTAATGTTGTCACACTAAAACCGCTGTCACACTAACCCTAGGTGACCCTATATACAACATTTTTGTAGCTTATAAAAACCAAGAGATTCGTTCATTCATAAAGCTTCTAGTTATAATACAAAAAGAGATATGGTAGTCTGAACTCTATGGAACTCTGAAAAGAGTTTGTTTTTTGGTGCATGCTCAAATCGGTGTATTCAACTTGAAATAACAGAGAAAAGGTTAATTTTAGGTGTTTAATGCTACCAATACCTTTTGTAGTGCTTGAAAAGACCTTTAAAATGAGCAATATTAAATGTCGATTACATTCAGACTAAGCGAGATATGCTGCAAAAAAATGATGACTAATGTATTTTAGTAAGAAAAAATGAGAAAACCCCTCATCCATCAAAATTTAAATGCATCGTTTTTCTTCTACAATACCTTTTATTATTGTGTTATTTATATGTTGAAAAAGTTAGACGAGTTTAAAATAAATGGTTTTTGAAAAAAAAGGATCAAATTATAGAGTGCATTTTTAAATTTTCTTAAAAATCTTCCTTTTTCTCCATGTAGGAACTACATAACTTGAAAATGATAAGATATACAGTAATGAAAAATAAAAACCAAATTTTTATCTAAAAACCCTACATTTTTGTATGGTATCTTTTTTTTCGTATTTCTTATCATTTTGGTCCTACCAATTAAAAACTGGCCTCGAAAAACGCTAAAGTAGATCTTATGAAAGGAATGCGACCAAAAATACCTCTTTTATTCTATGTCATTTGAAAATGGCCATTTTTCTGTAAAGTAGGATAAACACTTAGAATTGTTTAAAAATTACTCGACCATCTTTGCTTTTGAAAAAAAAAATGACCTTTTTGCTCTAAAATAGGATAAACACCTAGGATCATTTAAAAACTACTTGACTGATCAGGGTCATCTTTTGCACATTTTGGAAACTACATAATACTTTAAATATTTTTATTGTTTATTTTAATTGTTATATAGTCCATGGTGAGACCGCTCTGGTCAGAAAAAATTTCTGATTCGGTTTCTTTGTGAATTCCTATTCAAAAATGTTCCCTTTAAACAAATATGAAGGGTGTCGGCCGAAATTTGTGGGCAAAATGTTTTTAAACCATTTAAAAAAAATCAACAAAGGTATCTTGTGATTTTTCTTTTAGTTTTCGAGTTACAGGTGATTTAAAATCTGAAAAATGCGAAAATACGCATTTTCAATGCTTAAAAACTCATATTTAAATTAGTATTTTTGAGGTTGCCAAGTACTTAAATTCTAGTATAAAGATTCATTTTCAAGATTCTGAAGACTGATCTGGTCTAACTTCAATTTACACCGTTGCTATTTAATTATTAATTATGCGTGTTCATCCGATTTTTATGCCGGTGCGGCGCGCTCTATTTCAAAAATCTCTTATTTTCTTTCGAAAAATATATTTTTTAGATTATTTGGGACATTCTAGATAAAATAGGTTTTTTGTAATTTTTGGAAAAAGTTATTAGTTTTAAAGATATAAGCGATTTAAAATCCGAAAAATACGAAAATACGCATTTTCGGATTTTAAATCGCCTATAACTTTAAAACTATTAACTTTTTCGAAGAATGGCAAGAAACCTATTTTATTTATTAGAATGTCCCAAAGAATCTAAAAAGTATATTTTTCTGAGGAATATAAGAGATTTTTGAAATAGAGCGCGCCGCATCGGCAAAAAATCGGATGGCCACGCATAATTAACAATTAAGTAAATACCAACGGTGTAAATTGAAGTTAGACCCAATCAGTCTTCAGAATCTTGAAAATGAATGTTTATACTAGAATTCAAGTGCTTGGCAACCTCAAAAATACTAATTTAAATCTGAGTTTTAAGCATTAAAAATGTGTATTTTCGCATTTTTCAGATTTTAAATCGCCTATAACTCGAAAACTGTCAATTTTTGAAAAAAATCACAAGATACCTTTCTTGTTTAGAATGATTCAAAAAATCTAAAACAATATATTTCGGGTAAAAAAGGTGATCTTTTGTATTTGTTTAAAAAAATTGTTTAAAGAATTTCAGCCCAAAAATTCCGCCGTGCACCTTCAGATTTGTTTAAAGGGTACATTTTTGAATAGGAATCCACAAAGAAATCGAATCAGAAATTTTTTCAGACAGGAACGGTCTCACCACATGGACTAATAAACAATTTAAAAATGCTTATTTTTGGGTTTAATTTGCAATAACTTTTTTGTTTATAAACATTTTTTAATTCAGAAAGTCTCATTTCAAAGAGTAATTATTTTCAAGAAAGTTGTTAATTAAAGTAAGAAAATAAAATTAAGATAATTTCATCACAGATAGTTAGAAAAATGGGACTGGGACATAATTTTAATGCCAGTATAATTTTGAAATTTATCATGAATTCTCCCTATGAAGCATGGTAAAAATCAACAATACAATATTGGAAGAGATAAACCATAGAATCACACTTGCAAATAGAAGTAACTTTGGACTAATCCAACATTTTAGATGCTACTGTTTAACAAGAAAGACAAAGATCATGATTGATACTTCCAGTTCTAATGTACAGTTGTGAGGCATGGGTGACCTATAAAGAATTATCCATTTTCTTCAGCTGATGTTATGCAGGTATTGAAACAATTAAATGCTGTATCTGGTTTTATTTGTACAGTTGTAATAGTTCTTCTTCTTCTTCTTCTTAGCCTTCTATCTTCTATCGTTCACATTTGCACATAGGCCTCTCCAACTCCTTCCATCGGTCTCTATCCTAAGCAACATAATATGTATTTTGTATACATATTATGTATTTCCAATTTGTTCCTATTATTCACTTAGTATCATCAACCCATCTCATCTGTGGTCTTCCTCTCGGCGGTTCATTTTCGTAAGATCTCCTGTGTTGCATTGTTGCATTCCAATGTTGTAGTAGTTGGTGGCTACAATTATTTTTACTAGCCTACTGCTTCAAATATTTCTTCACCTAGATTACCTTTTATCTAATATATGAGCTTATTAAATATAATACAAGTTTCAAATTAAATTTATTGATGCACTGCGTTATGTCACCATCCTGAAAAAATATATGGGTGAACAATTTAATTTTATATAAGGACCTTACTTTTTCTTTCCTCGTTTGAGAGAAGAAACAATGCCAAATGAATGGAAAGAAGGGGTTATTGTACCAATCCACAAAAAATGCAACAAAAAGCAATCTACTAACTACTGGAGAATAACACTCCTAAACACCATTCTAGAAAATCCTTGTAAACATCCTACTACAAAGAACCAAAATATACACAGAATAAATCGTTGGCGATTATCAATGCGAATTTAGACAGGGCCGCTCTACTATTGACCAGATATTTACAATAAAACAGATAATGGAAAATGCTGGGACGAGTTTGATCGTGAGCTTCATCAGATGTTCATAGATTTTAAACAAGCATTTGATAGAGTATGCAGGGCTAGACTGTGGACAGCAATGCAGGAACTTGGCTTTCCAAAAAAACTAGTCAGGTTGATACAGATGTGTATGGAACGGTTACGATGTAAGGTGAGAGTTGGACAATGATACTAGGAGACATTCGAAATAAACAATGGACTAAATCAGGGAGATGCACTTTCACCACAACTTTTCAACTTAGCTCTGAATAGTGATGTGAGTCGAGAATATTTCCAAGCGAATATTCGCGAACATTGGAAAGTTTCCGAGAATATTCGCTAAAAAATGGAAATATTCTCCTGACCGCGAATATTCCCGGAAACTTTCAATGAAAAATTCTCGAGAATATTTCCGAGAATTTTCTAGAATGTTTTCAAGAACTTTCCATAATATTTCCGAGAACTTTTGAGAATATTTCCAAGAGCCTTTTGGACATAAGAGTCAGTGACGTAATTTGAATTTACATGAAAGTAGCGCTATTTAATTCACACAGCCAGCGAACCTATACCACTGCCGAGTACAAAAGGAACATTGATTTGAACATTATAAAGCTATACTTAAATCACAATAAAGATACACTACCACTAGAATAATCAAACTAAGACACGTTGAATGTTACGAGGAGTACTCCCGAATCATGATTTACAATGTATAAACTTTGTAAATTATGATTTGGGAATGCTCCTCGAACATTCAATGTTTATTTATTTATTTATTGATGGGCTAAACCCTTTTTCAGTTTTTGTACAATATGTATAAAATACAGTAAGATACCTAAGCCTACAACAGTCTTTTAACATGTGTTTTAAATGATGCAGTTGAAGTATTAAATAATTCTAAATCTGTTTGGTAACTGTTCGCAGTACGTAACATTCTAGAAATAACTTCATTAAGTCCATAATTAGTAGAATGGAAATCTACAAAAAACAGGTCAGAATTACGGGTTCTTCGCATAGGTATATTAAATGAGATTAAACCTAAAATTTCAGGGCAATTAATAAATCCATTTAGAAGCTTATGTAAAAAATATAATTCGAATTCAGCTCTTCTTGTCTCTAATTTGTTCATTTTAAGTTGATTAAGAATATAACTGTAATTATAATCTCCACGTCTTAAACCCATTTTATAACCACATATCCTTAAAAATCTGTTTTGAACTTTTTCTAATTGAGTTTTCTGGGTATTATAAAAAGGACACCATATAATACAGCAGTATTCTATAATTGATCGCACTAGCGAACAGTATAATATTTTAAACGTGAAAACTGAAAAGTCCTTTGAATTTCTCTGGATAAATCCTAACATTTTAAGGGCACGTGAAGTTATGTCATTAATATGATCATTAAAGTTCAGTTTTCTATCCAGTGTTATACCCAAATCCCGTACCTGATGTATCTCTTGCAGAACAGTACCATTAAGTGTGTAATTATTATTAAAAGAAGCCTGCGTTTTTTCACACCAACGTGAAAAATTATTTAAGGACAACTGCAAACATTCACAATCAGAGAGGCAAGCAATAGATCTAAAGATTTTTATGTCATCAGCGAATAAGAGAAATTGGTCCGAGTTAATTACTGTTTGTAAATCGTTAACAAATATATTAAACAGCAGTGGACCCAAATGAGAACCTTGTGGAACACCTGATGTTATATGAATTGGTTTTGACAAAAAACTACCGTATTTAACCATTTGAGAACGATTAGCCAAATAATGTTTAATCCAATTTGAGATGTTATCGCTAATGCCATAGCCACAAAGTTTGGCAATCAAGATCTCATGATTGACTCTATCGAAAGCTTTTGAAAAATCACCATAGATTGAATCGACCTGAGAACCAGACTCCAACGAGCTAATGATAAAATTTGTGTAATACACATGTTGTTCACCAATTATTATGTTTTTACAATCAAAACTTAACACTCTATTTACAAAAAAATCTAATAGTTTTGGTAACTCTGACTGTATACAAACTGCACGGTAATTTTCAGCTTTATCTTTCTGACCAGACTTGAAGATTGGTTTTAAAAAACTAGATTTCCAAAAATCGGGAAATATCTCTGATGTTAGTGATAGGTTAAATAAATGGTGTATTGGTTCTGCCAAAGTGTATACACATTTTTTTTTTAAAATACAATGGAACTTCGTCAGGTCCCCTGGTAAGCTTCCATGGGCTACTCAGAATCTTATCAACTATTATGTCAACAACATAATTGCTTACATTCGCAGATTTCTCAAATTTAAAAATAGGAATTTGATTAACTACAGCATCATTGTAGACAGTTGAAAAAAAGTTCGCAAAAATATCAACGATTTCTTGACTATTTTCCCCAGTATAATCATCATACTTAATAACTGATGGTAACATATGTGAGTTTCTTTTACTATTTATAAATTTCCAGAATGATCTAGGGTTTTCAGATATATTGTTTTCAGTTTCCTGAACATGTCGTTTATATAGTGAATTCGTAAGCTCTTTACACTGAGTCCTAATACTTGAAAATATATTATAATCATCTTCCCTACCAGTCTGTTTGAATGTTTTATGAGCAGTTTTCTTTTTTAATATTAACGATTTTAGATCACAGTTATACCAATTAGGATATGTGGATGTTTTATATTTTTTAATGGGTACAAAATTATGTATTAAATTGTATAGAATTTCATAGAAGGTTCCAATAGCCTCGTTGATATTTTTGTTGATGAATACTAATTTCCAATCAATCTCAGCCAAAAGATAATTTATGCTAAAGTAATCACCATTTCTGAAATCTAAAAAGTATTCTTCATAATTTAAAGTTGATGAGTTAACATTAACAAACAATTCCAAAGAAACTGGAGTATGATGGACACTTTTGTCAAACAAGGGATTAGATGGTTCCGACACAATTATATTAGATAAACTAGAAAAAACTAAGTCAAGAAAAGTATTTCTGCTATTAGGTATCACATTAATTTGAGATAAATTACAATAACTGGCAGTATTACACAAATCATTAGCAGGAGAATTGGGAATACATTGAACTCTAATTCCAAATTCATCATTTATCCATTTAACATTGGGTAAGTTATAATCACCGCATATAATCATCTCACTATCTGGAAAGTTTTCAAAAATAAACTCAACACTGCTACAATGATCAATGTAACACTGCTGTTCAGACGCAGGAGGGATGTACACAGAACCCAAAATAAGCGTTTGATTGAGACACTTAAGTGACACAAAAACTTGTTCAATATGACTTTGTGGTATAACAACTTCACACACTTGTAAATATTTAGATGTAGCTATCAGAACACCTCCTCCACGTTGCTTATAACTTGTTAGATGATTTCTATCGACTCTAAAAATGTCGTAATTGGAAAGTCCCAACTCAGCATTACTAAAGTCACAATTAAGCCAGGTTTCAACTAGTATAATTATATTATAATCAGAACAAGCAACCACTTGTTGTAAGTCATTAAGTTTGGTACGCAAGCCTCCTATATTCTGAAAATAAACGTTCAATAAAGTTCTTTCATGATTCTTTTCAAAAGATTTTGATTGCTAGAATTGATAGTTAACTTTTTCTTTACTTTTAGTTAACTGTTTTAAATAGCAAGAACAGTTTATATCAAAAACGTGATGATTAACATCAATATCGTTTAGTTTCATAATATCCTTAGCGTACGTACAGTTAGAACATTTAAAATTAGTTGTATTATTACATTGATCCTTTTTATGTTTACCCCCACAGAGAGGACAAACCTAATTTTTTGATTCACATTTGTCGGAAAAGTGGCCAAATTTCCAGCATCGGAAACAACGAATTATACTTAGAAATTCGAAAAACTGATAACTGTTCCATCCAATATGAACTTTATGTTTGTTAGAAATTAAATAATTAAATTGTTTAGGAGAAAGTTCAATTATTACATTTACATTATTTCCCCTACTTCTGTTAGATTTAAATTTGTGAATAATTTTAATATCAGTTTGAATCGAATCATCCGGTAAATTTTGATTTAGAAATTTATTAATAAATTCACCATTATCATTCAAGTCATCAGGGTTAACATCAATGATTTTAATTTTAGGATTATTCAATTTGCCAACTTTTATTTCATACTCTGCACCCAAATGCCGTTCTACATTACTTTTTAAATTTTCCAACGATTTCTTATCTTGACAGTGAATCATAACACGACCATTTGCTCCTTCCTTTACCTCAGCTAAAGAAACAGCCATATCAGCTGGACAAAGTTTTTGTGTAAGTACACTTTTTGTAACCGAACTATTTTGGTTCTGGTTTTTTGGTTTTATAATTAAGGGTTCCGTTTTCTTAATTTTCACAACATCAGCCCAAGATTTTCCATCAGCTTTTGAGAGTGAAGATGAATTTGATGATTCCAATAAATCAATTAACTTACTTGCTTTTTCAATTAGTTCATTATTTCTATCCGCTTTTTTGTTGTTAATATCATTAAACTTCGGTACACAGTCATTACAAAACCATTTACAGTTATCACAATCTTGTTTAATTTTCAAAAGTTGTTCTTTTACCTTAGCACAGTGAAGGTGATAATATTTATTACAAAAATCACAAATTATAAATTTTGTATTCACTATAAAACTGTCAGGGTTGTGCCACCAATTTTGAAATTCATTAGGTACACTTCGCGTCATATAAAACTGGTATAAAACACTTTTTTTTCCTAATGTAAACCTGTGTTCAGACTGACAATTATTGTTCGTGAATCACTTCGTTGTTGCCATCACAGATAACAGAATTGCACTAAATCTAAATACAAAAAAATAACGTTTAAAATGTATATTTCGAATTGTAATACATATATTTAAATTCCATACTTGTTCACCGTAAAAGTTATTCATTTTGTATTAATTTCAAATTAAATTTTTAATTTTTCCAGTGTGTTTTATTTATTCTACACAACTTAATGCCGTTTTGTCCTACAATTTCCGAGAAACCAATCACACCTTTCGATTTGACATTAAACATAATAATTTAAAGTCATGTCAAGATTTATTATAAGTCATCTGTCATTATTTTTGAATTGAAATATTTTCATAAATTTTAATAAAACATGAATCAATATATGGATACTTAATTGAGATGACGGAAAATTACCATTGTTTTAGTTTTTAGTATATTAAAAAATGCGGTCTGTCGCTCAGTCTGGTTTTTACCTAGTTTGATATAATATTTTCGTTGAACTGGCAACGTTGCCCTAGAAATTAGAATGACACTTGTGACAAGATCAACTTACACAACTTGAAAAACACGATTTTCGGTTATAAGAGTTGTACCAGTTTTTTTTGACGCGAAGTGTACTATCTTGGAAGGCAATATGTTTAAAATATCCCAGGGTGTCGAGGCATTTAAGGACACAGAAAATATTTTTACCAAGAATATTTCATTCCTTCCAATCAGTAGGTATTAGAAAAAGGAATGCTTATAATATAAATTAGAAAAAAATGGCAGTGAAGCCTGTGCACTATGCTGCAAACTTACTTGATTCTTCTTTAACAAGACAAAGCCTCACTGGTGAAGAGCATATATTAGCTTTGCAGTGTATAGACAGGATATTGACCAATTTGAAAATGAATCGTGCCACATGGGAAAAGATAAAATGGAACTAGGTACTATAACAAATATTCAGAATATTTTTTTAATAAATTTAAATAAATGTTAAAAGTATTTTTGGACATTTAATTTTTAACAGATTTTTTCTGTAGTCGGAATACCACAACAATAAGTAATGTAATAATACTGATTTGTATAATTTATTATAATAATTTTAATAAAAATGTAATGTTTCCATAAATTTCCGAAAGTTTCCAATATTCCCGGAAAGAAGTGAAAGAACCGAAAAACCGACTACAGTATTTCATCGAGAAGGACCAAACTTACTATTGGCATTTGCAGATGATATCAATTTAATAGGAAACACCCGATTAAGGATGAAGGAGACTTTGGTAGGGTTCAAGATGGAAGCAGAGAAGATGGGGCTCCTAATCAACAAAAATAAGATGAAATATAATGACCATTGATGACTTCTTTAACTTTGAGCGTGTTAGAGAATTTAAGTATCTTGGAACAACAATAACTGAAGACAATGACGGATCCCAAGAAATAAATACTAGGATACAAGCTGGCAACAGATGTCTTTTTGCCCTCCAAAACCTTATAAAATCGAAACAACTAACAAGACGTACGAAGATACAAGTGTATAAAAAAAATCATACAACCCATTGTGATGTATGGAAGCGAAACATGGACAATAACAGGCATATGAAGAGAGACTACATGTTTGGGAAAGAAAAATCCAAAGAAAGATCTTTGGGCCAGTGCTGGATAAAGCATCAGGACAATATAGGAAAAAAACTAACAAAGAGCTCAAAGAAATTTACCCAGACTCCAATATCATAAAAGAAATAAAGTCCAGAAGACTCCAAAGGGCAGGTTAGCTCAGAAGACATTTTGACCAAAGAACAGTAAGGCTGGCATGGGAGGAAGTCCTAACTGGAAGAAGACAACCTGGACACCCTCGACTCCAGTGGCGAGATAATATAGCAGGAGACCTGAATGCTATGGGCGTGGAGAATTGGATAGAGGTTGCTCAAAACAGAGAACAGTGGAGGCATGTTGTCAAGTCAGCTAAAACCGACGAAGGGTTGTAACGCCACGGAGTAAGTGCCTTACTTTTTGAATTTTCGATCCATCAGCTCTAATAAAGGTGTGCAGTTTGGTAGTAGGAAGATAGTTTAGATATTCCTATCACTCATTCTAAGTTCTTGCTCATTTAGATGGCTTGAATCATTGTCAAATACAACTAAAGCTTTTATAGGATAGGCAAGTTGGATCCTTTCATCATCTTCACTTCTAGGACAAAGTCTTTATGGAACCATTAACCATTCACTAAATACCTACCTTTTTTGTGACCAAACTTTCAGATTGCTTCTTGTAGCAGATTGACAGAAAAATGTTTTTAAAAGTTCTGTGATTTTTAGCTTTGCCAATCACTAAACAATCCAATTTGTGTGTTGCAGTACCATTTAAACAGAGTATAAAATTGATTGTATCTTTATGGGCCATTCCACGAACATACGCCTCTTTTGGATTATTTCGACAACGAATATTTTACTGTGCAACATAAGAAGTACGAAAGTAAATGGCGCTAATAATTATTCCAATAAACAACAATGTAATTTGCAATTTACTTTCGTTCTTCTTAATTTGCACACTAAAATATTCGTTGTCGAAGTAATACAAAACAGGCGTATGTTCGTGGAATAGGGAATACTTAACTTATGAACTTGGTGGGCTCCCTTCTTTGCAGGATACAAATGTTTTGTTGTCAAACAAAAAAATAGTGACTTTCGCCTGAAATATTTCCCTACTATTTACTTACTTTGTGTGGTATTTTGTTTTTCTTCAAAACAGGTAACTTCATTTCCATCTTTTTCTATTTTAGTCTTTATTGGAAATTCCTTCAAATCCAAACATTCCAAAGGATAATCTGTACTTTCTAAATTGGATTCTTCCTTAATTTCAGATTTAAAGTTCTCCAAACGAACATCATCCACTCCATTATTATCTATTTCTACCCCACACGTCTGCTCACTGATTTCTTGTTTTACTTCCATTTCCTTAAATTTTATTTCCTGTATGTAATTTTATAACAATTTTACTACTACCACATCCCACATTCCCAAATCTAAACCTAAACCAAGGGACCAGGGTTCAAGGCTGCAGCTGCAACTGCACTGCAGTGCAAGCAAGCAAGCTAAAAACTATTAAACTATAAACATAAAGTAAAGTAAAAACTAACAACTAACTGTTGTTAAATTGTTAATTAAACTGTTAACTGAACTGAAGATAGCTAACTAACCTAAAAAATCAAACTGCTAGTCCTATGCCAATTAGGCAATCCAAACCACGTGACCTCTGGTTGGCACACAAACTAACAAAGAGGTTATGTTTGCATCTATTTTTCAATGATTTTTCATTGTTTATCGTCGTATTTTGGATTCATTTGGATTTCGTTTCCTGTTTTTGTGAACTTTATAAACTTTACCACAATGCAAACTGATTATTTAAGGAAATTATTATTGGAAACTCCAGATGTTGCGAGAAAGGTAGGCGAAACAATTTTTTTTACTGTTCATTTTGCCCCGATATTTATCATTAATGATGAATTTTGCAAGCAATAACATTATTTCTTTTATTGTTCTAGATATTTATTGAAGCTGAAAATAATTGGGGATTTAGATCCATACGCAATTCAGTCAGAATTGGATTTTACAGTAAAGTGCAGTCCATCAAGTTACTATTATAGATATTTATACATATCTGGTGGAATCTGATATGTCACAGTTGCTATTCTAAGCAGCAGATGAAAGCATACAAAAGCCTTCAGGCACATAAATATTTTACAGCTGGATTTGTTTTGAATGGAGTAAAAATTGTTAATGATTTCCTGATTTCCATATTATTGTCGGAAAGGTATGCCTTTATTTTATTTATTCACCATTAAGAAATATATGGATAACAGTATTAGTGTCTTTTGGATAAATTGGTTTTAAATATTAGATTTATTTACGTTTATATATCTGTATGAAACCAGACATATCATCGTCCTAATCTGTAAACTGCGAACTCCATAATTCTCTGAAAATGATTTATTACTGCCATATATTTGAATTACTGTCATGATTGTTCTAAAATTATATTATATGAATGTCTGATTTTAAATAAAATATTCTCAATCATTGTAAAGAACGCAAATACTCTAATAAAAATAAATTTTTGTAGTTGAAGAATTTCCAAAAAAATAAAATATTTTTTTTAGGTGAAGCATTTCCAAAAATCTAATGCTAAACGACTAAATGCTTGGGTGGGGTGATAGCCAGTTCTGATGACATAGCAAATTTACATTGTATGCGTATGGCCGGTAATAGTGAAGTCTGCAGCCATATTGCAGCAATCCTATTTTTAGCTTAGTATGCTCAGGGCAAGACAGACGAAGAAGAACCCAATGTATGTACATATGTTACAGCTACATGGTTTGGAGATAGCAACATATGCATTCTCTGATGAAAAACTAATGAGTTTTGAAACTGTTCAGTCAGAGTGCTTGTTGCGCTCACTAAACGAATTGAAATATAAGATGGCTTTGGCATTGTGTTGCAGCGATATGAAAATGGTTATTCATTTTTAATTATAATGTTCTTCTTCATCATGAGTAATTATGTATTGGTCTTTTAAATGTGTATTTATTTTTGTAATTAGTATCAACTTGTAATGATAATATACATTTATCGTTTAAGGTATGACTATGTTTTGACTCTAAAATAAATGTTTTAAAAATCGAATCCTGCCTCTTTCTGTTAGTAACTACCCATGGATATCACAAATTGTGCTTACTGATAGGTTTGTTCGTAGAACGATCAGCAACTCTTGCCAACCATCAGACACATGTGCATTTGTAGTCTATGAATGCTAACTATTAACTGCACAACGCTAACTGTTAACTGCTCATGCATCTGATGGTTGGCAGCAGTTGCTAATTGTTTGTGTCGTACTATGAACAAACCTATTAGGTCTGGATCCCGTGTACCAAAAAAATTGATTAATAGCAAGCTGAAAATTTGTTAATAGCTTAACGGTGTCCAGTTGGACAAACTTTGATGTATTGTGACACTGGAACAGGGGTAGTTTTAATTGTGAAACAGTTTGGAAACTCAGATTTGGAACTACAAAAACATCCCATATATTTTGTTGGACAGAACATCCAATTGATCTGTTATCCTTTCATTAAATTCTCATGCAAAAATCAGACTGCTATTACTAACCAACATGATTCCTGTAGTTTGACATGGTCTTCGTGTTCTATCATTAAAATGCTCAGTTGGTGATTTTTTCACCAGTCTGGTTTTTGCATGAGAGTTTAATGAATTGGTAGCAAATCAATTGGAAGTTTTATCTGACAAATTACATAAACATTTTCGTAGTTTGACGTTCCAAATTTTTAACCTGTTCCACAGTTAAAACTTCCAGTGTTCCCGTACATCAAAGTTTGTCGGACTAGACACCATTAAGCTATTAATAAATTTTCAGCTTGCTATTAATCAAATTTTTTTTGGTACGCGGGATCCAGGTCTATATGGAATAAATAAATAACAAAACAAATTCCCTGTCAAAACTGCATTTATTTTGAATAGAATGAAAAACAAAATAATATTGTTTTAACAAAATAGGGGATAAATGTTAAAATTTAGTACTATTAATAAAGTTTGTCACATTGGCCTAAAAATGAATGTCACTAGTTACGTTAGTGTCACATATAAATACATAATTGTAATAATATTAATAAAAACCATAATTCCTAGCATGAGTGCGTCCTGTTATTTGACAATTTAGTTAGGTGAGGAAACATAAATGAGTTTCTAATACGGCTTTTCATCGATTACTATACACGGATTATACGGCATATGACAGAAGCTCAAAACAAATGACTGTGAATGAAAAGCCCTATAGAGGGAACACGAAAAAAATTAACATTATCCAATCAGCTCGACTTCCACAGTTCACTACTATACAGATTACAGGCATGTTTTCAGCACTTAAAATCACCACAAACGAAAAGTTTATAAAATAATCAATCTAATGAATGTCTTTAAATACTATATTAAGCTCAAAATCACGACAAAAAACAAATTAAAATTAACATTATTCTGATAAGTTGGACTTCCACAGTTCACTACTATACAAGTCACAGGCATGTTGTCAGCACTCAAAATCACCAAAAACGTAAAGTTTATAAAATAATTAATCTAATGAATGTCTTTAAATACTATATTAAGCTCAAAATCACGACAAAAAACAAATTAAAATTAACATTATTCTGATCAGTTGGACTTGCACAGTTCACTATTATACAAGTGACAGGCATGTTGTCAGCACTCAAAACCACCAAGAACGTAAAGTTTATAAAATAATTAATCTAATGAATGTCTTTAAATACTATATTAGCTCAAAATCAGGACAAAAACAAATTAAAATTAACATTATCCCGATCAGTTGGATTTCCACAGTTCACTAATATACAAGTCACAGGCATGTTGTCAGCACTCAAAATCACCAAAAACGTAAAGTTTATAAAATAATTAATCTAATGAATGTCTTTAAATACTATACTACCTCAAAATCACGACAAAAAACAAATAAGAAAAATCAATAATTACATTGAGTTTAGGTTAAGAACAGTTTTGTGTGCCAACCAAAGATCACGTGATTTAACTTTGACAGGTCGATGGATTCCCTAATAGGGCTTTTTAGAGGACCGCCTAAAAGGAGGACTTCGCAGATCGTGCCGTGACGTCACCACCCACATGTGATTTGTGCTGTTGCTGTTTGATTGGGTGCGTTCGGACGACCACAGCGGCTGGACAGCTGAGCCAGTAGTAGCTGTCAGACGTCACCGCTGGAAGCCAGCCGCTGAGAGATTTACTAAGCTTTCCCTATCACGGCTGGATACAACCACTCAGCCGATTTCTGCTGACCGCCAGCCGCTATGGTCGTCCGAACGCACCCATTTGGTATAACATAACATAACCTAAGAAATTATTTTTTGGCAGTCTGCTGTTGATTCGTATTTTAATAATTATTGTGGGTTTCTTTCCTAAAAAATAAAGGAAAATGGGAGTGTTTTGCCGTGAGTGTAATAAGGAGTTTCAGACTCAATCGGCACAATAGAAACATGCATACAAAGTATGCAAACTATATAGAATATGAAACTCCTCAAAGATATTGCTGCAAGGAATGTAACTTTTTTTTCAATTTTAATAAAGACATGTGCTCATTTATTGGAGAAACACGACCATGTTACAGAATTAGTGAATCTTCAGTTTAAAGACTTAGTTTTAGCTAAACTCAGTAAATTGTATTTGTTATTGTTATTAAATAACAATAACAAGATTACAATTTACTATTTTTCTGACTCTATGTAAGCTTTGTCTAGAAAATTGTAAAATTTTCAGTAACAATAAAGCACATTTCAATTCTATTATATAATAAATTATTTTCTTTCACGTTTTTGTTTTATTCTACATAATCTCTCGTTAATGTAACTCTGCAAAATTTCTTCATGATAATTTGAAAAAAAATATTTTTTTGACAAATTCAAATGTCGCTTTTCAATCTATTCAATCAGAAATAGCGACCCTAACTGAAAATAAGCTCACTTTCGACTTTATGTTTGTCCCATCGCATTCGGGTATACAAGGAAATAACAGAAGCAGATCAACTAGCTGTTTACTGGAAAGTGCAAGCAAGGGACAGAACAGAATGGCGTAGAACGCTTGAGAAGATCGAGGCTCTTTAAGGGCTGTAACACCAAGATGATGATGATCAACTAGCCTGCTCGACATCCTTCTGCCAGGACTCCATTCATATTAACGAGGTTTCTACTTATGATTTGAAGTCAGAAATAAAATGTAATGGGTTAAGTGCGTGGCAAAATAAGCGGAGTACACCATAAAACAAACTCAAAGAAATTAAACAATTAGTGAAACCGTGGCTTCGGCCAACAGCAGATAGACCCGACCAAGTGAAAATAACACATTTGCGGCTGGGACACAGTAACTTAACCCATAAGCACCTATTTACGCGAACTGTGCGACCAATATGCGAAAATTGCCAAACAAAGCTCTCTGTGAAGCATATATTAATTCAGTGCAAAATATATGAACCTACAATAAAAAGCACAATATCCCAAAGTATATAAAGGAAGCCTTAGGAGTAAACATGAATGTAAGTTATATAAAAGACACTAGATTATATTGTCAGCTATTGTAACTTTACCTGTATTATGTTTTTATGTCGCTAATATCCCTTGTGGTTGCAGCGTAAAATAAATAAAAAGAATATTTGTTTCTATAGAGTAATACTAAGATTACTTAAAATATCTTCAATTTGTGTAAACTGTTTATCTTGGCCTTTCTAAAAATTCTTAAGCATAAATTATATGTTGTTTTGTTTTTATTAAATGTAATTTTTTGAGCAGCGTTATCAAATATTAAATTAGATGTTGGATCATAATTTGAGAATACAAATGTATAGTATGTAGCTAGAATGTCAGATTATAGATGCTCATGATTCTCAAAAATGTACCTTGTAAAAAAAGGATACAAAAAAATACAAAGTTATAAAACAATAAACATCTAAAACATGTACTCGATGTATAATAAAATTCTCAAAATTTTCAATAAATATATAGAATATGGGAAGACTGACAATTTCGTGATGCTTCCTGGATATGTTTTAAATACTTTAAAATAATACTTTTATACATATTTTTTGTGCGAAATATAAATAATTCTGTATTATTGCTGTTTAAATTCAAATCGTAGTAATGGGCAAATGGTAGTAATGGTAACAAATATCTGTTACTTGGACAGTCTGATTATCTACTAATGCTATTTTTAATGAGTTCACTAAACCATCCAAACTATCCACAAATACATCCTTTTTGTATATGGAAGAAGAGGTTTTGTATTTTAGCCAATGTAAGTGGAACACACTTGAACTGATTCAATTGTTATATCGCACAGAAATAATCCATATCATACACAGAGAGAGAGAGAGGGAGAGATCAAAATGAAGATAATTTTGGAGATGTTTTCTAATCTTATAGAATATTTTTGTGTTATGGGACATGGGGAAATAGAAAAATGATTAATATACACCTATGATATTTTTTATTATTTATTTATTTGTCATTTGCAGTTTAATTTTTAAATTGAATAAATCCACTTCTTATCTGTGTCTCCCTTCTACCCTTTTATCTGGCATACTTCTGTTGTGCCCTTTCCTCATCTTTTTCTATGTGAAGTTGTTGAGCTATGTTAAATAATGGCTTTGTTCTTTCTTGCATTATCTACTTTATTTTATTATTGGTAGTTTCCTTCTGGAAATTGCTTTTTTTTTCTTAAAGAATGCGGGATTCCATCTACATGATTGCAATATCTGTAATTACATTTTTTATTTAGAATAAATTCAGACATAATTATATGAGAAAGGTAGGTAATAACAAATATTAAAATTAGATTTTATTCCCGTTATTGGATTCTTCAATTTTGCCACATTAATTATACAGAGTGTAACGAAAATACAGGTCATAAATTAAATCGCATATTCTAGGACCAAAAATAGTTTGAATGTAACTAGCTTAGCTTAGTACAAATATGCACATAAAAACAGTTACGGCCCTTTGAAGTTACAAAACGAAAATCGATTTTTTCGAATATATCGAAAACTATTAGAGATTTTTTATTGAAAATGGACATGTGACATTCTTATGGCAGGAAAATCTTAAAATCTCAAATTATAGTGAAATTTGTGCACCCCATAAAAATTTTATGGGGGTTTTGTTCCCTTAAACTCCCCCAAACTTTTGTGTATGTTCCAATTAAATTATTGTGGTACCATATTAGTTAAATTCAATATTTTTAAAACTTTCTTTTTTTGATAAATCAGTTTTTATCGAGTTGCGGCTTCTTTTTTAATATGTTTACATAAAAACTTTATGGGGGTTTGGTTCCTTTAAACCCCCCAAATGTTTGTGTACAGTAGGAAAAATGAAAGAATACCCATGAATGAACATGTAAAACACGCTGTATTTTCCTGTCACCGTGTCACACAAAAAATTGGCCAGCGCAAGTACTTGTAATAATCAGTGCTGTTTTTGTAACAATATAAGGTTCCGGTACGCAATGGTCCGGTACGCTAAGGTTCCGGTACGCAATGTTCCTGGGGGTCTGGGGATTCTTCATAAGGGGGGTCCACTCCCGGGAAAACTTTTTAAATTTATCCTCAATAATGGCGTTTTAAAGCTATTTGGGAGCAAGGGAAAAATTCAAGAATTTGTCTATAATTTTGTTGATTTTTTTATTTTTTGTACCAAGAGGTACCAGTACGGCGTACCGGCGTGTACCGTCACAAAAACAGCACTGGTAATAATTATTGTTACATGTACTTGCATTGGACAATTTTCTTTGTGACAGGGTGACAGGAAAATACAGCATGTTTTATATGTTAGTTCATGGGTATTCTTTCATTTTTCCTACTGTATGTTCCAATTAAACTATTACTGCGGTACCATTAGTTGAACACAGTGTTTTTAAAACTTGTTTGCCTCTTTGTATTTTTTCAATAAGGCACCTTTTATCGAGATATGGCTTCGTTTTTAATATGGTTCAAAATATACCTAAAAATGTAAATCATAAATAAATTTTCATATTATTACCAAGTCTCCATAATCGTACTTAACCATATACAAATATGTCAAAATTATTTGTTTTCTGAACGTCTGCACTTAACTTACTGTGTACCGGTAGCTTTATAGCCTATTAGAGTGTTTTATGTTTTTGCGATTTCCCAAATTACTAGGTTTTGCACTTTTGATGTCAAATATCTCTGGATCCTTAGATGATAGAAGGTCCAAATTTTTACAGTAGTTGTAGATGGACAATATCAAGTGCTGCGTAAAGTTTTATTGCAAAATGTACAAAAACAAGTAAAATAAAAAATAAAATCTAAACTTTTTTGGGTTTTTTTGTACGAGTATTTTAAAAAATTTTAAAATAAAATTTTCTTTCACTCCAACTTTACAAAAATTTACGCCGCACTAAAATGTAGTTTCAAAATAAAAAAAGAATTAGGTCTCTAAGTGCTTTAGTTACAGATATATGTGACATATTGTTAACATTGTCGTTAAATGGGACTTTGGGTGCCCTTAAGATACTACTGCCATAAGAATGCCACATATCCATTTTCAATAAAAAATCTCTAATAGTTTTCGATATATTGGAAAAAATTGATTTTCATTTTGTAACTTCAAATGGCTGTAACTTTTTTTATGTGCACATTTATAGTAAGATAAGTTAGGTTCATATTAAATTTATGACGTGTATTTTTGTTACACCCTGTACAATATTAAAAAATTATTGTCTTTTGATATAACTAATTGGTTTAGTCCTAGCCTACTATTCAATATAGGTACCAATAATTGGATTGGATTATATTTATATAATATAGTACGAAAAATGAAAGATTACCCATGAGCGATCGATCATAAACACATCTTTTCTATGTTCCAGAAAATAATGAACTAGTACCAATACTATAAGGACTGCTTATAAGTATTACATGTACTTACTTTGGCCATTTTTTTTGTGACAGGGTGACAGAAAAATACAGCGTGTTTTATATGTTCGTTCATGGGTAATCTTTCATTTTTACTACTGCAGTATTGTAAGGCTTTCAAAGTTTTCCCAACATTAACAAATTTTTACATAATTGAATAATAGTCCACTTTTTCTGTTTCATTAGCTATGATCCTATCATGTGTTTATTTAACTTTTCTGTGTCTTGTTATTGATTGATGTATTGGGGGTCTTGTTTACTTACATATAAAAAGTTTTCAACTATGTAGGTAATATAATAGATATATTTATATATATTTATTTAAAACTGATTAACCTCTTGTTCAAACTCTTCAGTAAACTTAGCATTATTTTGTTTTTACTTCTTCACCAATCCATATTTTTGAATGTTTTCTTTTTAAAACAATATTGTTTTCTGATTATTGTGTGTCTACTTCATGATTTTATATAATTATTTTTATTAATTCTGATTTACATACTTACATTTCCTTCTTCCACAATGAAAATAAAATCATCTTGATTATTATTATGTGAATCGATATTTTATAATTTATTAGAAGTTGCAATAAAAATAAACACAAAAATCAGTTTAATTAAATCACCAACATTGCAACATTTGACTTTGACATAATTGGTGACGTTTGACGTCACTCCTCATCTGTTGGTTACGTGTGACGTCACGGCACGATCTGCGAAGTCCTCCTTTTAGGCGCTCCTCTTTTTAGGTCATGTGTCACATCTTAGACAAGGAAAAAAGAGTTTCCTTGTCTAAGTGTCACATAATATTAATATATGACGTTTGTATTATTGTAGATACCAATAACGTATGATGTAGATATATTAATATTATGTGACACATGACAGAAGCTCGAAACAAATGACTGTGAATGAAAAGCCCTATTCTAAATATATAGGGCATTTATATTTGCTGTCAAAATTAAATCAATATGGCGGCTGGGAGGGAAATATAAATACAAGCTTAGTAAAAAGAGATAGATAGACCACCGATCGACTGTTCCCGCGTTACGCTTTTTTGCTCAGCATGCTTTGTCTACGGTTAATGTCTATGAATATACAGTATGGTGCAAATGAAAGGAATAAATTCGTTATTTCGTAAACCGTCGACTTTAAGAAAAAATCCCGAAACCGGTCGATTTTTATTTTTAAATTACGATATTTTAGCGTATATTTCATACTAGTGACGTCATCCATCTGGGCGTGATGACGTAATCGATACTTTTTTAAATGGGAACAGGGGTCGTGTGCTAGCTAATTTGAAAGGTTATTCAATTCTCTATTTAGTAATATAAACTTTTACATAAATATTTATACAAGGTGTCCAAAAAAAAATTAATTAAATTATTTGACAAAAAAAGAAGAATGTATATGTAATGTATTTAACTCAACATATATTTTACTGTTATCCAAAAACAGAAAAAATGTTTATTTTACAAATAAATATTCCTTTTCGATGAAATTCAATGTTCAAGCCAGCTCCCGCCAGCTACCGGCCTCTTGGAACTTTGAACATTTAATTTAAGCAAAAAGCAATGTTTATTTGTGGAACAAACATTTTTTTCTTATTTGTGACAGCAGTAAAATGTATTTTGAATTAAATAAATTACATACATTCTTCTTTTTTTTTGTTAAATAAGTTAATTTGATAATTATTTTTGGACACCCTGTGTAAATAATTATGTAAATGTTAATATTACTGAATAGATAATTGAATAACTTTTCAAATGAGCTAGCACATTACCCCTATTCTCATTTAAAAAATCATCGATTGCGTCATCACGCCCAGATAGATGACGTCACTATTATGCCGTATATGCCAAAATATGTATCATAATTTAAAAATAAAATCGACCTGTTTCGGGATCTTTCCTTAATGTCGCCGGTTTACGAAATATCGAATTTATTCCTTTCATTTGCACCATACTTAATGTTCTCAAAAAGAAGTTTTAAGAAGAAAAAATAATACATCGTAAGGTTTAAAAAACACCCATAAAATTGTAATGTAGCCCTTTTAACTTGAGCAATATTCTCTTAAAAGTGATCGTAATTGTGTAAAACTACGAAGTTTTCAAAAATTACATTTTTTGAAACGTATCATTTGAATTAAATTTTTGAGATTTTTTTTGAATGAAACATCGTTTAGCAAGATGTTTGTAAAGTAAGTGGTACTAAGAGTTTTATAGGTAAAATTGTATTAAGTGCACTTTACATCAACAATAAATTGAACAAGAAATTGACAAAGTTATTCAAGGTCAAATTTGACTTATACAAAACACCCAATTTTGCCGTGAATAAAAAGAAAATAAAGAAATTTGACAAAATAAAACATATCCAATTGTTCTATTTCATCAAATTCCTTCATTTTCTTTTACAAACCCTATATTTTGTACACGTTAAATTTGGCCTTGAATAACTTTGTCAATTTCTTATTCAATTTATTGTTGATGTAAAGTGGACATTAGTTACATTTTTGAACAAAATTCATGTAGTCTCACTTTCCGCCCACACCGTAGTAATGCCCATGTCAAAGAATACTGCCCATGTCGCCCATGTAATGCCCATATATTTTTTTTGTTTTTGTTATAAAAATGAGATAGCTTTAATGTTCTTCCATTTCCAAATTTCTTCCATCAAAATTTAATTTGATCAATTAGTTAAACAATTTATTATATTAAATTCAACGAATATTTAGCATAAACTTATAATCGTTTAATAGGACCATATGAATTACCCAGAACACTAAGGAGAGGCATGTAAAATAGGTCTGTTCCTTTGTTTTTTAGTGTTACACTTTTGAGTGTAAGCATAGCCACCTTTACTTTACAAGCCATGAAGTTGAAACTTGGCAACATCTAAGCGTAGACCGGTTAATTCTGACAGTTCTCATTTATTTTTAAATGTTTTTAAATAATATTCACTGTATTTACAGAAAAACTCAAACATTTTACAATATTTCGTGCTCCAAATTATAAAGAATATTAAAAGGTATGTATTAAGATGATTTTAGTTCAATATAATATATTTTTATATACTATATTTTATAGTATAATATATTTTTATATAAACTTACGTGCATATAGAAATGCGTCCACTTAAAATTTTTGTCATTTTTGATGTCTTATATTTACTAAACCTGTTGGCCGATTCAAGTGATTTTTTTAATATGTTATAGCCTGATTCTTTAACAAAATATGCTGTAATAATATTGTTGCTAAGCAGTTAATTCTAAACCCCAACACTTCACATCAAACCATGTGAGAAATTGTTGTTATAGTTATTTCTAGCGATATTTGTATATAATTTAAAATAAGATATTATTTATTTAAAATAAAGTACTTTACACATATTCTTGTTATTGATTATTTTTTGTATAATAATAATAATATATTAAAACCCAACTATAGACTCTGGTTTTCTTAATAACATTCTGTTTTTTTTATTATTTCGTTTATGTTGGATAATAAAAAAAATTAGCTACTTTAACAACTAGATTTTTGTTCTTTATCAATTCAGGGTGTTTCTAAATAAGTGCGAAAAACTTTAAAGGGAAAGGAACAAAATGCAAAATTTTGACGCCTGTCAAAATTTTCAGTGTATTTTAAATGCAATCATTTTTTTCGAATCCTGAGAAAACTAATAAGTATTTTTGAAAAATTTAAACGCTGAATGAAAGATTACTTTATTACCGAGGGCCGAAAGTCCCTTAGAATGAATGAAAAGTTGTTTTTGAATGACATATTTGAAACTAAAAATCACACTAAATTTTCTTAATTTTTCGCCCCTGTAACTTATTATAATAAACATAGAAGTTTTCAGGGACTTTCGGCCCTCGGTCCTAACGTAATCTTTCATTCTGCGTTTAAATTTTTGAAAAATACTCATTAGTTTTCTTAGGATTCGAAAGAAATTAATCCCATGTATATTCTTGTTATTGGTTTTTTTTTGTATAATAAACGTTACTTACAAGGAAGTACTTTTAATTTTATTTTGTACAAACTTCTAATTAATAATATTTTCTTGTTCGACTCAAAAAATACTATAAATTTTACCAGAATTTCTACTTTAAAATTGTGTTTTCAAAAGCGGTAGTCCGAAAGTCGGACTACGCACGTCATCAATTGCGATGTTGCCTTTTTCTCTTCATGGCTTGTTAAGTAAAGGTGGCTATGGTGTAAGTGTACGAAATTCTATGGACATTTGAGTGTAAAATGACAGCGGATGTGACAGCGGCTCATGACCATGCCCCGGAATCTTATATGAACAAACTGGGGAATTTCCCCCATCACTTTCACTACCGTCAGCTAATAAAGAGAAATGACAGCCTATCTCGCTCACGAAGACTTTAACCAATCATTTATGTTAACGCCATATCTGAATGTCATAAATAAAATAATCAAACGAGGCTTAACTCGGCAATGTCAATTCTATCAAAAGTAATGACAGTTAGTGGAAAAAATTTTCCATTAGTTTACAGTTTTTATTTTTTATTGTATTACCTTTAACGATTTGTTCTTAGTAATTTCAATTTAAGTTGGTTCCTTATCCTTCGTTGATAAAGTGTAGTTTTGTTTTAGTTACTAAACGAAAGAACTTTTGTGTTGTGTTAATAAAAAAACTGAACATGGTTTATTATTGTTGTGTACCGTTGTGTACAAATCATAGAAAAGTTAGAAAAATGCATAGATAGGTAAATAGTAATTAGTTTATAACTGTTTTATCTGAAACAACAAATAAATACACGTACCTATATTTAGAAAAACATTGTCATAACTTTTTTTATATCCCTTTTCCTTACTAAATTTGACAGCAAAAATAACATATTTTTGTAACTTGGGAATTCCGAATAATTTATGAGTATTACTTAGATATTATTTAAATAAAATACTTTAACAAGCTTAGTAAGTTCTGGTATTTTATGTTAATAATATAGGTGAGATTATAAGATATTTTAATTAGTAACGAAAGGGCCCGCAAGAGGCGCTGAACGGATGAAATTAATGCTTGTCCATTTAAATTTCCCGCCAAATGGTGATTAGTTAACACTACGGTCGCAAGTGGCGAAAGGAACCAAATTTTTACAGTGAGTTGCCTATCTATCCGGTAATACTATATTATTAATCTATGGCTCATGACAGCGGACAGTATTAAACGAAAATTATCGGTGTGCCAATCAAGCAAAGGGACAAGGAACTTCCGAATATGGCCTAACTGGGGGCACATAACATAACCTAATCCTTATATTTACATTTGTAAAGAATATCCTGTTTGTTTTTATTGTCGATTGTGCAGCGAAATTGTGTGCAGCAAATCAAATATAAAGTAGTTTATCGCCTACAGAACTGAATTAGTCCATAGCAGTTATCAGTTTTTCTTTCTTGGGAAGCTTATACATGTAACTTGTATTGTTGTAAATTGTGGGAGTAGGGCAGACAGGGAAAAGTCTTATTTTGTACTGTTCCCAAGGCTCCCCATGCAATACATTTAAATGAATTATCCAAACAAAGCCGGGGACAATGGATAAAAGCCACAAGAAGAACAGATATAAGGGAACTAAAATTAAAATATGAAAAGTAAACATTTTATAAGTGGTAAGTTTAATGTAATTCAATTAATAAGGATTTTAAATGTCTACAATAATAATAAAGATGTGATATTCAAGCTTAATTATTAGGAAAGCCAGCCATGTTTCACTTCCATGAAGCAGAGAAGGGAGGTATATAATATACTGTCCCTTTTGTCTTCTCACTAATTTCTCTTTTGCTAATGAAACCTGTAGTGAGGGAGTGATATAATCGTGATGTTTTAGCAATTCTGTTGTTCATTTTTTTTTGCATTTTTTGTCTATTATAGTTTATAAATATTCAAAATCATTCATATGTTCTACTAAATTTCCGTCTAGGTTTATATGGATTTCTTTCAGTGTCTTGGAAATAAGTAAAGTTTTAGTCTTTGCTAATTTTATTTTCATTCCTTTGTCTGCAAGTTCTCTCGTCTATAAATTTAGGTTGCTTTGTAAAGATTTCTCTGAACTTGGTATCAATGCAATGTCATCTGCAGATACACATTTACTCAGAGTTATACTTTTTAATCAATGGTAACCTAAATCTAATTTTCGGGACTCTACTGCATTTTTTTTATTGGTTCATTCATATATATAATATAATGAATAGCAGTGAGCTTAAAACTCCACCTTGCCTTACTCCTTGTGTATTAGCAAATTTGTTTGATTCACAGTTTAATGCTCGCACAATGTTCCAGTACATAAATTTTACTTGCATCAATTAGTTCTCCTCCAACATCGAACAGTTCAAGCCCTTTCCAAATGTGATGTCCGGGTACCTTGTCAAAGGCTTTTTCCATTGTCTTATAGTAAAGATATGATCTTGGACACTGTGCCCGGTCAGAAACCTTTTTGTGCATCGTCTAGTTGATGTTCCACTTTCTTTCTCAGTCTCATCTCCAGTGTTCATTCATAAATCTTAGCCAGTACACTTAGCATGAAAATACCTCGATAATTTGAACATTACTTTTTTACCTCCCTTCTTTACCAGAAGAGCCATTACTGCTGTTGCCCAATCTTCTGGGATGCGTTTCTGTTTCCAAATTGTTATCAGTAATTTGTGTAAGTAGTGTAATGCAGATTCCCCCATATATTTCAACAATCGTGTTTTGATATTATCTATTCCTGCCACTACCATTTTTCATTTTTGCAATGGCTTCCGTTAATTCTTCCATTGTTATTTCATTACTCAACTCTTTGGAATATTTACTCCATCTATTAATTATATCTTGTGGTTGGGTAAGTGTTTCTCCATTTTATTTTTTTTTATTTGCACGACAGTACTACCTGATTTACCTCTCATTTTTTCAGACCTTAATAGAACAATTTTTGGTTTGTCCTACTACTGTCTTGCTCCATCTTTTCTCCAAATCTCTCCCACTGTTCCAATTTAGCTTTTTTAACTTTTTCTTTCACAAGCTTCCTTGCTTATTAACTGTTATTTTCTAGATAAGCTCTCCATGGTACTTTCTTTTCTTTCACAGCTATTTTTATCTCTTCGCTCCACCAACTAGTCCTTTTTTTTTGACTACTTTTATTCAATAAAAATATTAAAATACTCTTGTGATAGTGAAGAGACAGTTTATGTTTCCTTTCGATCCAGAGGCGATACACAATCTTCAGACAGTTGTTTCTGCCTTACGGCGTCCCCAGTGGAGCTGCCTGCACACCTCTGAATCAAAACGAAATCAAATTGTCTATTTAAGTGGAATTTCAAAAATAGTTATCTACTATTAGGATGCTTCAGCGATATCTCTTAAAGAAAAGAGAAAAGTCCCAGATACAAAATTCACTATTAAAATAGTAAATAATTATTTAAATCTGAAACTTTTCTTATTGGAACCCCTTTCTGGTACATCCTTAATCTCTTTTTGACTTTTACAATTTCGGACTTTGAATTATCTTTCTGATCTTTTTTCTAGATTAATGAAAGCAGAATGTAACTGTATACTGCAGAGTCCTTTTCCCTTTCTTTATTCATCATCTCTTGTCTTATAAATTGTAAAAGTCAGAGATTAAGGATGTTACCAGAAAGAAGTTCCAATAAGAAAAGTGTCAGATATAAATAATTATTTACTATTTTTATTTTAATAGTGAATTTTATATCTGGGACTTTTCTTTATTCTTGTGATACTTTCCACATTTTTATGATTTTTTTATGGTACACAATGTAGAATTTTTATTTATGTCTTTGTTTTAGGAACAACCACCAGATGTTTAAAAGGTATAAAAAGAAGAAACTGCTGGAATTTCAAAACAAATGTGTTTGACTAGTAAAGATTTGGATAAATAACAGGAGTTACTTTGGGCTATAGCTACGTGCAGATTTATTTCCTTGTGGCTTCCTATGTTAATTCTTATTAATTATACACTTAAATATGTTTTTAGTCTCAGGAAGATTTTATATTTGATTATTTTTGAATAAACATTATTATTATTATTACCTTAATTTCCATTAAATAAATTAACTGTAATCAATAAAGTAATCGTTTAATTGTTAATAAATTATCAAGTATGATTCCCAAATATTTTATTTGTTTGACACCTTCTATGGGCTGATTGTGAGATTATAGTTAAGGTACCAAGGGTATTATAAGGATAATAAAACTTGAGGTCAATGGTGTATATACTGAGGGCCTTTGGCCTGAGGGATATAAGTTGACTGAAAGCGATATTATCGTTAATACCCGTGGTGCCTTCAACATTTAATGTCCGACTAAATTATTTTTTATAGGCAAAAAATTGAAGGAATTTTGAATTAATTAGTTTTCAAATAAGTACATTTACCAGCAATAGTCGTACGTAATTGTGGTAACCATAGTTTTACTTGGGTTGTTATTTGTCAACTTGACAGTATTTAACTAGTTATTTAAATTTAATACCCTAGGGCGTAATTTTTCAAAATAATGCCCTAGAGCCTAGGGCATTATATCATACTTAACTGACTTCGAAATCATGTCATTATTTATCAAACTGACTTCAAAATCATGTCATTATTTGTCAAATAATATACCAGTCGGACATTAATATTATTACAGTAGAACCTCGATTATCTGTCAGGGCACCGGACCAAGGGTATGACGGATAATCGAAAAGACGGTTAACAGAACATTAAAAAAAAATAAAAATTCATAGTACAACTCTCAAATTTCATTTGTATGGTTTGTTTGACAATATAAGAGGGATTTGTGTTCATACAATCGAATCAATTTAAAATATTCTGAAATTTGTGTTTGTTTTACTGCTGCTTCATATTTTGCGACGGCTGAATTTCTTAATCGGCATAAGGCATAAGATCATGCAATCTACTTTATTGGCTTCTTCTTGTTGAGAATACCACCCGATGAATTATTGCATATGCGATGCAGCTTCTCTAGATTATTTACGCAAATCTTTGTCAGTTACAATAGGTTCATCAATATAGCTACAGTCAAGCTTCCTTGTGTCCAAGCATCAATATAGCTACTGTGTCAGCTTCCGAATAGGTTTGGTCCGCCTTTGTTGCCATTTCAATGAGTTCTTTATCTGTCAGCAATGGATAGCCGTTTGTGTCCTCATCACAAATCAAATTACCTTTTTTTTTATTTTTTTGCATTTAAATGATTGCTAATGTATAACTCAATACAACTTCTGTATGTACCCTGACGGTTAACAGAGGTGATGGTTAATGGAGAGACGGATAATCAAGGTTTCACTGTACATGATTTCAAAGTAAGTTATATTATAATGCCCTAGGGCGTTATTTTTCAATATTTATTTTGAAAAATAATGCCCTAGCTAGGGTATTAAATTCAAATAACTAGTTAAATACTGTCGAGTTGACACAATTACGTTACAACTGTTGCTGGTAAATGTACTTATTTAAAAACTAATTAATTCAAAATTCCTTAAATTTTTTTGCCTATAAAGAATAATTTAGTCAGACATTAAATGTTGAAGGCACCACGGGTATTAAAGATAATATCGCTTTCAGTGAATGTTTATCCCTTTAGACCCTTTTAACCCTTAAGATTGCTATCTAAAAAAAATACCAAGAAACTTTACAGAATCAACGATACTGATCTGGCTGTTATTAACACATTCACAGACACACTTTAGATGTAGACACATCTTATGGAGTAAGTGGCTTCATATGCAGTTGTGTCTGTGAATGTGTTAAGAGGTAAAGATTGACGAGCTCCTGTATAGGATAATGCTACTGTTTTATGTTAAAAAAAGGTAAATTAGAATCGGACCAGGTTTTTATTGTGAGTAGATCAGAAGGTATAGTAGCAATATTTGAGTTGCTCCAAGTAATACTGGTATGATCAGCAAAAAGAAAATTTTTTCCATTAATTTTTAAACTAGGGATGTCATTAATAAACGTAAGGAAAAGTAGAGGACCTGATACTGAACCTTGTGGTTTGTAGAGGACCCCACATACAATATTTTGGAGACTAAAGTCTGTATTATTTGCTCTAACCAGTTGTTTCCAACTATCCAAGTAAGATTGAAACCAATTCAAAGAAATTCTTCGAATTCCATATAAATTTAGTTATTTTTATCAAAATTTCATGATTTACACAATCAAAAGCTTTGGCATAGTCACAAAAAACAGTGGCAGTGTGAAGATTATTGCTCAGTGCTTGATAAACCTCATGTAGTACAGAAAACATGGCATCAGCAGTACATTTATTATTTAAAAAGCCGAACTTTTGTAATAAAATGTTGTTTTCAACAAGAAAGGACATAAGTCATGCTTTTATGAGTCTCTCAATAATTTTGGAGTACCGGTAGTAATGCAATAGGTATATACTTGCAGGAATTAGATTTTTCACCACCCTTATGAAGAGGAATAATGATAGCTGTCTTTAGGTACTCTGGAAATTTACCTTTCTCAAAAGAATCATTAATTGGCGAGATGAGGACACAAGGATCTACAGATCGAGCGAGTCTCGTAAATTGCACGGCTTCGAGCCATGCTTCACACAACCATATTTGCGTACTTGTGTTTTGGGTTGTGTGGTCGTGCTCTGGTCGATTGGAGTTATAATTTACCAAATTTAAATATAATCGTTTCTACTGATTCATAATATGTATACTATAATATAATATATTGAAGTTTTTAAATATTGCTAATATTATTAAAGTTTTTAACATTGTATTTTAATATACTTTGTTTTATTAATAATAATATTACCTAAGTATTGCACCTTGTTCAAAAAAAGTTCAAGATAAATACCGCGGTTTTTTCATATGAAAATGCAAAGAAAAAATATACAATTTGCAGAGTATGTAAATGCTTGTTTTTTGATAAAACAATACAAATTGTATGTAGGTAGGTAGAGTAGCAAAGCATTGAGTAGTTATAGCAAAAGTAGCTACGCCATCTGAGACATAATAAGGATGAAATTAGTTTTATATTTTCTTTTCTCATGGAGCATGCATGATGGAGAGTTTTTTAAAATACGTAACAAAGCATGTTGTTTTGTTATCTATGTTGCAAATATGTTGTTTTTTTTCCAATTACAAAATATGTTGTTTTCAATACAAGTACCTAATTGTTGTTATTATTTACTGAGCATTTAGAATTTTGACTAACGCTCGATTTCATAATAAAGTTAAAGTGTGTGTTACCTTAAAAAAAGCAATTGTTACAGTTAAAGAAAACTTTAAATTTAAAGTCCACTTTAACTTTATTAATATAAAATCGAGCGTAAGAAATTTTATAAACTTTGGAAAATAGCATTTCAAAAAAAGTACTGTAAGTATGCTGTATTTTTAATTTTTTCTCAAAAAATAAAACAAAACTCATTTTAAAACATATATTAAATTATAAACACAACACTAAATAAAAAATTTTTCTCAACGGTTAAAAACCACACTTAAAAGTTTTAGAAATTCACACCCCAGAATCAAGTTACTCAAATTTTCAAACACCTCACCTGACACAGTGTCTCAAGTACAATTGCACGAAGCTGTTGATGTTATATTTTTACTCACATTAACAAAGTATTCATTTAGATTTCCAGGGTCTGAAAGGAAAAAATGTTTAAGCTGGGTGAATTTTATTTCGAAGATCGTTTATTATGGACTAAGTTTCTTTTGCAACACTTTTAGAGCTTCTCAGACAATTTTGATAGTACGATTTTGTAGCTGATTTTATAAGTTTTAAATAGGTTTTCCTATACTTGCTGATATATTCAGTGACAGAGCCATTGGAAAGTAAATTTCTTGATGTAGAGTAGTGAAAGCATATTCATGGCTGATATGCGGATACCGGATACCTTTAGTAGTCCAGGGCCCAGGATTTGCGATGTTTTGGCTTAATTGTAATTAAAGGAAATGCTTTGTTGAACTTAAAAGCATATTAAAGCACATAAAAGCATATTAAAAAAATCACTGAAAAGTGATAATTTTAAAATTACAGGAAAGTGCCACTCGGAGGTTAAGCAAAATTAAATTAAAACTTGTAGCTACTTTAGTTTTTTCAATTTATAAATCTAGTTTAAATTAAACTAAAAAGAAATATATCTTTTTTGTAAACAAACACATTTAACGGCTAAACAGCTGGCTCCGGTTGGATGATACTGCGCAGGACGAGTGTAATATCCACCACCGTCTCGGAGGTAGGTGTAGAAAAGTGTTACACTTTTTTTCCTACAACATTTCAAAGAAACGAGTTGTACGCGTTCTACGACAGAAGTTGAGTGTATCGTGAAAAAAAGTGTAAACACTAGAAAAACAAAGAAACAAGAAAGTGTAACACTTTTACACTTTTCTTACACTTTTCAAGAACTAGTGTTACACTTAAAACAAAGGAACAGACCTAAATATGTTTTGCCCGTACTTCTTGAAGACGTGCCTTTGCAAACACTCCGTGAAATGTGGTTTCTTCACGACGGAGCCCCAGCACATTTTACCAGAGCTGTGAAAAATCTTTTGGATACTACAGTCGAACCCGCTTATTGGAATAGCCTTCGTGCCAAGAAAAAGTATTCTTATAACAGGGATATTCTAATAACCGATCATTGGTGGCTAGTAGAGACGTTCCGGGACCGCAAATTTCTATTCCTTAAAGCGGGATATTTCTTTAACAGGTATTCTAATAAGCGGGTTTGACTGTATTTATCCTCGTCGTTGGATTGGTAGGAATGGACCCATTCTGTGGTCACCACGAAGTCCCGAATTCAATGTACTGGATTTTTATTTCTGGGCTCATCTGAAATAATTAGTTTTATGATAACCGAGATGGAATCCAAACAGAAGCTGAATTACGGGAACTAATTTTTGATGCTGTGGAAACTATCCGACATAATTTAGTTAACTGTGGCAGTAGGTACTACATAACAACTGGATTCGTCGTATCTATGCATGTGTTCCCGCAAGTAGCGCTCACTTTGAACATTTATTATAAAAATGGCTGTCAAGTAATATAAGTACAGACATATAATTTAATTTGAGTTCACAAAGTAAACAAATTAGTGATAGTCCGGGCATAGTGTAAAAAACTAAATTAGAATTATTAAATGTTGTCTGTTGTATTTAATTTCCACTGTAAACTATGTAATTCAGTTAAAACCCTTGCATTCATTACCTTTAAATATTAATAAATACATAATACTAGGTTTAATTAAAAGATAAAGAAGTGTTTCTTAGACCCGTTTGCCATTATACTAATTTCAGTACTGATTTCAGTACTAAAAATATTGGTTAGTTGCGCGAGTCGATTTAGTATGAAAAATGTCAGTTTGTGTCAAGTTTGTGTTTGCAACTATCCGAATTATAATCAGCATGTAGGCATGCGCTCTACTAATTTTATATTGATAATATTGATGTTGAAGAAGTATTTTAAACCTTTCTAATCCTATTTTTGAGTAAACAAAATAAAGAGCTAAAGAGGCAAATAATGAATGCGAACAATAACAGGAAGCGAAAGCTGAAATTATGTGCAGCAGCCGTAATTACAATGATGCTAGCAATTAAGAAAAAAACGATACACTTCTATCATGTATAAACAAAACAAAAGTAATATGCAACATATACTCACTTTTTAATATTGTGTCAATTTTAGTACAAGAAATTAGAACATGTTTTAATTTTTAGTACTAAATCGGCGCGCGCATCTAATTTGTAGATACAATATTTTTAGTACTAATTTCACTACTAAATTTAGCATAGTGGCAAGCGGACCTTTTATTGTAAATAATTATTCACATTATCAATTAGTTTAAAATTATTCCATATTTCAATACATTTCAGAAAATCATTACCAATAATTTTCTTAGGTGCATTAATTACATTTTAGGAGTTATTAAACCATAGTCACTTACGTAAAAGTTATATTATGTATTACCTAAAACTTAATCCAAAATCATAATTATTCAGATAATAGCAAATGCCACATTATTTAAGCAAGAAATAATTATTTTTATAGGTACAGCTGGTTCCTAAAAAAACTGATACGACTCTTAGTAAGATTTGATTATTTTGAGCAGTGTATGATTGGTCTGACATTATATTATATTTATTATGACAGACAAATAATAAAATAAACAAACAAACAGTCATTTTTTGAGGTTGAAGTTATCTGATAAATTTTAAGATTTGGCAGTGACAGTGACAGTATGAAAATAATAAGTATTTATCCTTCAAAATATAATAAATTAAATATAATTAAACTCATATTCATTATATCACACCTAATCAAAAGCTTTTTACAAGAACATAGTCAGCGATTTTGATATGGCTTAAGAGCCAGACTACATCAAGATCGCCAATAAATCGTGCTGGTTATTGCCTTGCAGCGAGACCAAAAACAAAAAGAAGAAGAAGAAAGTACACTGCTCAATTTTCTACAAAATACGCTTTAAGAGTCGTATCAGTTTTTTTTTTGGAACCAGCTGTACCTATATTTTCGATGCCAACAACTTTAAAATCACACCTCAAATAGTAAATAAACAAGGGGTTCGAATATGTTAAATTTTCAGTCACAAAAGAGTTCTTGTAGGACGATGCTAAATTATTTAATTTTAAGAAAATAAAGTTCACTTCTATGGAGAACAATGTAATTTTTTGGAAACGTTGACCTTAAAGGAACGCACTATTTTCGGGGACACCCTGTATTCGTTACTTCATGCTCGTGGCCCTTGGGTAGAAGTAGAAGAGGAGAGTGCGGAGTCTGACGTGTGTGAAGTTGCAGTTTGATTTTAGGTTAACTTTGTTCTTTGTTTGGTTTGGTTCTTGTTGGTGGGTTGCATTGGGTTGCATTTTTTGGTATTGCGATGTAGTGGTATTATATTAAAATTTGGTATTATATTAAAATTATGGTAAAAATTTACTCTAAGGGTAGACCTTGAAAATGCCAATTTTTTTATGGACTTAGCCTGAAAAGTGGAAAAAAGCAGACATTTTACTGTTTTCTTTGGGGGAAACTGGTAAAAGTGCCCAAAAATCAAGAAATATTTGAAAAAAATCAAAAAATGTAATAGTAGCCAAAAAAAATTTACGTGAAAAGGATACAAAAGTATATAGAATGTCTTAATAAAATATAAGTAATTGAAACATAATACATATAACTGATTTTTACAATCAAATTATGAAAAAATACGTAATATTGGTTAAAATAATATTTTTTTTGTCATATTTCAAAACAATATGGCGGACAGGCGCCGAGAGGTCAAATTTGACAGTGTTGCCAGTTTTAACCTTTTAAAGATTTAAAAATTTAATAAAAATTACTTACAAAACAGCTATAGATCGATGCAATTTGAGAGTCCAAAGCCAAATTCGTGGCTTTAAATGTAATAAAAGTTGCCACCAACATATTTATTTCCTCTGCCTGCAGTTTACTAGCTTCGAAAGAGGCCTTTTCTTTGTGAATATAGGTATTAAAGCCACACCTTAATTGTACTTAAATTTACTTTCGTAACACCTACACACCATTTAGTCTCACTTCACCTTTATTTAATGATAAACTGGGCAGATTGCAATTGGGCGCAGGCGGTCTGAAAGGAGGAAGGCCTAACCCTTCGGTCCAAACCTAACTTACGGGTATTATATTGAGAGAACCGCAGGAGGTATTTGACCGCTGAGCGCAATCACAACCCACCCGATAAACTAACTTCACTTTCACAAATTTGTATATGATGCAACAGACAACGCCCAAATCCAGGGCGCAGCACAAACAACCGACCTAACAAACTAAAAACTAACAATAAACTGTTTAAAAAATGCGTCAATGCATGCATCTACCAATTTTTCAAAAACAGTTGCCAAATTTAGAGGTTTGCATAAATATTCCAAATCAATGGTACGCTTAAATGGACAAAAATCGATGTTTTCATGTGAAATTATCTTTTGTCATTCACATGGCAACATGGTTTCCCGAAATCAGTGACAGTACATAACCATGAAATACACAAAATTTCATTCCAACCTTGAAAGTGTATTCTGGGAATCCCACAGAATTTATTTATTAAAATATAATCATAAATCACTATAATATTAATAAACTTGATGTAATCTAACCTAACGTAACGAAACCTAACCAGAACTAACCTGACCCTTGTAATAAAGCAGTCATTTTGTGTTAAAAATGCGTCAGAATAAGTAAAATGACATATTTAAGAATTGAAAAATTGTAATTTTCATAAGAAAACATATTTTATATAACTATGGCAACACTGTTAGGATTCTCCTTCTTGCGTTTATAAAACGGTTGTCATTCCTGTCGTTTCTTGTTGTTTCATGGTATATAATGGCGGAAAATGGCGGCGATTTTTAAAAATAAGACATATTTTAAATTGCAATTACATGAAAAGTAACGCCCGCCCCCAATAAAAAATTATTGTACAATTATCAGTAAGTGAAACAGAATTCATTGGTATAAATTTCATATCCGTAATCCGTCTACCCATTCAGTAAACTAGAACCAAAATTATATTTGGTATTATATTAAAATTAATTGAAATAAATTTTAACCAAATGGAAGTAATAAAACAAGAAATCAGTGAGGAGACGTGTGGAGTAAAAATAGAGAATAATATATTGGATGATGCTCTTTTGGATAACTTTAAATATGAAATTAAGAAAGAATCCAATGTAGAAAGTACAGATTATGCTTTGAAGGAATTTCCAATAAAGACTGAAATAGAACAGGATGGAAATACAGTTACCTGTTTTAAAGAAAAACAAAAAACCACAGAAAGTAAGTAAATAGTAGGGAAATATTTTCATTATGTTGCCAAAAATCGCAAACAACATCGCAAACAAATCGCAAACAACAAAAAACAAAACATTTGTATCTTCTGGCTAATTGGCTTAGCTTCAGCGCCATTAAAACAAAACACACACTATACACACATTTTGTATCCTGTAAAGAAGAGAGCGCACCTAGTTCGTAAATTGAGTAAAGATAGAATTACATTTTATACTGTGTTTAAATGGTACTCAAACACACAAATTGGATTGTTTCGTGATTGGTAAAGCTAAAAATCCCAGAACTATTAAAAGCATTATTCTGTCAGTCTGCTGCAAGAAACAATTTTAAAGTTTGGTTCACAAAAGAGGTATTTATTGAATGTTTCCATAAAGACATTGTCCCAGAAGTGAAGAAGTTTATGATCCAACTTGCTTATTAAAAGCTTTACTTGTATTTTACAATGATTTAGGTCACCCAAATGAACGTGAACTTAGAGTGAGTGATAGGAATATCCAATCTATCTTTCTATTACCAAACTGCACCTCTTTATTACAACTGATGGGTCAAGAATTCAAAAAGTAAAGTCCTTGTATAAAAATAAATTTTCACCCATATTATTTCTCAGGATGGTGACAACGCAGTGCCTTAAAAAAATTTAATTTGAAACTTATACAGTGGAACCTTAATTATCTGTCAGGGCACTGGACCAAGGGTATGACGGATAATCGAAAAGACGGTTAACAGAACATAAAAAAAATAAAAATTCATAGTACATATTATAACTCTCAAATTGTATTTATATGTTTTATTTGACAATATAATACGGATTTATGTTAGTACAGTCGAATCAATTTGATTTAAAATATTCTGAAATCTTTGTTTTATTGTTACTTCACATTTTGCAATAGCTGAATTTTTTAATCGACGTAAAATCATCATATCTAATGGCTTGTGATTCTAAAAATAGAACTCTAAAGCATGTTATCATTTATCACCTATTGAAATTGAAAATTAATCTAGAGTCCTGAATAAGAACAAAAATTATTTACATGAAAAATGCGGTAGTGGCATAACTGCATGTGTACATTTCAACGAATTTCGTTTGGCTTATCGCAATGCTTAAACAAAATGTATTGATAACTAAATTTTTACTTATGTAGTCAATATAACTTATGTATGCACTCTGACGGTTAACAGAGGTGATGGTTAATAGAGAGATGGATAATCGAGGTTCCACTGTATTATGTTTTAATAAGCTTACATATTAGAATAGAAGATAATCTGGATAAAGAGATATTTGAAGCAGTACCAGAAAAAAGGCTAGTAGAAATATGGGAGCCACCAACTACTACAACTGTAAAAACAAAACCAGATACAGCATTTAATTATTTCAATACCTGCATAACGTGGGCTGAAGAAAATGGATATTCTTTATATCCAATTTTATAGTTCACCCATACCTCATAATTGTACATTAGAACTGAAAGTATTAGGGTTCTGCATATCGTCCTGGCCATTTCCAACTATCGAATGTGAAAAGTGGTACTTTTTAGGAGAGCAAAATAAGTGTTTTTTAGAGACTCCTAAAAATTTTTATATTTTTTTATGTAAGGTCTAATCCTTGTTAGGATTTTATTAACTAAAATTAACTAAATTAACCTTCTGATGACCAACCTTTTTTTTGTTACACGGATGACCAAGGGGGGGGGGGGTAAGTGACCCCAGGTCAAAAATGACAATTAACAAAAAAAGTAAGCTTTTTTTTGGCATTGACTTTATGTTATTCAGCCAGTCACAACATGAGTATTAGTGTCATGTGTAGTGTGTATGTTGAGTAAGTGTCTTGTTACTTTGCAAAGTCGACGTCATTAGAGTAAAACTACTTGGAATTACACATAATAGACGGTATTTTACTAAACATCAACTTCAGAATATATTTTTTATTCGAAAAATATAGGGAATTTTTTTTATTTCAAAATACAGTGGAACCCCGTTAAGTCGGCCCCCGATAACCCGGAAGTCCGGCTAACCCGGACCGATTTTCATCAGACAAAATAAACATTTTTTCACTTTGACTGAGTTTTTTACCAAGAAATAAACAATACTGTGTACAACTGTACATAATTTAGATGTACTATACAAACATGTGTTTCATGTTTTTGGAATTATAATGGACTCTATCTGTAAGTATACCATATTTTACTACTTTGTAGGGTTTATTTTTTATTAATCAAAAATACATTCTAAGTTAAAAACAAAACCTTAAATTCTTTAAACATGTTTTGGTGCTAGGATGAAATACTTAAAAGTAAATATGAAATACAGTAGACTCGCGATTATCCGAGTCTCGGTTATCCGAGTCCCTCGGTTAACCGAGGCAAGAGTCATAACTGGCGACTTACAACTTTTAACCTTGGTGCAACATTGCCGCCTCAAAAAGAGGATTGAAGCTTACGCAAAAATCAATCAAAGACCTTTTTAAACAGTAATATTAATAAGATAAATGTTTTTATCTTTTATAGACAGTACTGTATTAGTTTTGTCATTAAAATATCCACAGTTATGGTTATTTACTTGTTTTTCTATCAATATAACCGATTTCAGTGTTAACCGAGTTTTTCGGTATCCGAGGTAGTCACGGTCCCAATTACCTCGGATAATCGCGAGTCTACTGTACTTAAAAGTGGATATCTAATAAGTAGTGGATTCTAATTCATAATCACTGTCAATATTTGGTTCAACATCCGTATTGATTTGATTGCTTGTATTTTCCTTATTTTGATCACTACTTATACCGGCATCCCAACCATTATCTGCTGCTAAGTTGAAACATGATGTGAGATCGTGACTAAATATTTCTTCTTCTACTGCAACGTCTGGTGGTTCCTCAAAGATGATAATGCCATTGCTAAAAGCTTCTGCAATGTTGGCATTATTAATGTCATAAACCTCTAAGGGAAATATAGGGGGATTATTGTCAGTCAGTATATCATTTTGTACTGATTCGGTATATGTTCTATTTTCATTTAGTAAGGCCATTATTTTTTACTTCTGCTATTGATTTGCAACAAAAAAATGACATAAACGCCAAAAATCGATCGCCATTTTTAGCTATATAAAATTGATTTGAACTCTATGCTGTAATACAAAATGAATTGTTCATCACACTAGTACAAAGTTATAATAGAATATTTTAAAATAAACTTTTTATTTGCGCAATTTTTAAATAAGAAACCTGCATAAGAACACCATTGAGGAATGGCACTTGCGTCAACCACGATGTAAATATGTGGTTTTGGCATAAACGCCTCATAGTTTTTAAAGAAATTCAGTGTGTTTACGCTTCAAAAATCAATACAAATTAAAAATATTGCAAAGGTAGATAATACCATGTTACTTATCCATAAAAATTGTAAAAATACATACCATTACTATTATTACTGGACCGAAATGTACACAATGATAATCTTACGGGCACTGGCGATTATGTCAATCGGTGTTCACGTGCGTGACTAGACTGGCGTTTATAAAAAATTTAAACCTATATTACACCTATTTCACTTTTTCTGCGATTATTCCGCGTTGACTGTCTGGTGCGGAAATTAAAATCCTATTTTTTAGTGCAGCTAACTAAAAAGTGGACACTTTGGCGTTTATGCCGTTTTGGCTTGGCAGCGTCGATATCGATAGCTTAATAAGAAAGCATTGTAAGAGTTCCTTACATTAAATTATGATTATAGCAGATGCAAATATTTGAATTATTGATAGTTTCTAGTTTATGAAAAAAAGGTAAAAACAAATCAGTAGTTAGCATCAAATTTTAATGAATGCATACAGATGAAACATAATTTGAGTCTTCTTTAACCCATAAGATGTCTTAGTGTAAAGCTTAGTGGTTACTTAGGCAAAAAACCCATGCAAATGATTTATATTCAACGTTTTGACTTCGAAATCGAATGACAAATTGTTTGTTTTCCTTCAGTTATCGTCCATCTTTGAATTTTTAGCGCCCTCTGTCGGAATTTAATTTTGCGAATATCTTTTTTATAATAGCTCCAGAATGACATTTGGATTTTTAAACATTTGTAGAAGTCCAAAGAAGGTTTAAAAGGTGAGAAAATATGATGAAATTGTAAAGAAAAGTACTAAAAACAACAATATTACTGTCATATACACACAGTTATATATTATACTGGTGATTATACTCCTTTAGAATTACGTCAATAAAACTGGGGCTAACTTCTGGTCTATTTACTTTATTACGTTTCCCGTAAAAGCCATGCATTTGGCAATTTGTTTGATCTAAAAATGGTATTTAGAATTGTTTCATTAATTTTATAATTATTAAAATGTATTGCAATAATGTACAAACTTGAATTTTCAACTTTATCGCAGAGAAAATGTTGAAAAATAGTTTTTATTATTGTAAGTAAACCATGTTTTAAAATTATTTTTAAATGTAATGAAACTACAATACTTTCATCATTTCAATATTGCTGTGCTCCAAGGCGTCATCTCAAATTAGAACACAGTCAGCCGACGTTAGAAATTCCGAACACACTCCTGGCCCGCTCAGCCGTCACCAGCTGTGGAGAGATTGATCGACGTCTGTCAACCATTTATGAAACTTTTATTTTCTCTTATTTGTAGAAATAATCATAGATTGGGAATATTGACATTAAATGTCGTTTCTTTATTCTAGGTAAATATTGTAAATGTTGTATTAAAACATGTTTTAATAAAATACTTTATTCTAGAGCAACACAGCTGTCCTTATTCCTATAAATATCATTACATATAAAGAAATTAATTTTTGTTTAACATAAACATAAAATCGAAGTTTGGTGTTAGTTTTGAGAGTAAATTGAATGTAAGACCAAATACTTACACTGTCGGGATAGTATCATGCGGTTTTCCTGGTTTTTCCTTGTTATTTACTATGGAATCACTAACACGAGAATTTTACTGTCACCATTGCATGTAGGTGTCTTTCTTTTTAAAGACAAATCACATGCTACGACTTTTTTGTGACAGATATTCTTGAGTTAAAGTTGGTTTCATGTACTCGAATGAACTATCTTTCAATAAAGTCGTCCCAGGAACGCAACTCATAAATATTGCCAATATCATTTTAAAGTCTTCTACTTAAAAATGTGTAATATACCTATGTCTGAATGCCGATATGAATGAGTTAGATCAAATTAAATTATTAGAAGAATTTTTTTACTAAACAACAACATTTTTGTTTAATTTAGTAATATTTTGTATTTTGATAACGACGTCCGAGTTGAAAGTCACGAATAAAATCATTTTTTAAATTAAATTTTGGCTTATTTCCCATAATAAATTACATAAATGCCACAAAGAAATAGCTTCAGAACAATATACTTACTTACTTAGTCCTAAGCCTTTCTACCTTTAGGTGTAAGGCTGGTGGAGTTGAGTTTGACATTGTAGTCTCCATGCTTTCCGATCTTGCGTTAGGTTTCTTGCACTTTCCAATGCCAATCCCTTCTTCTCGACTTCTTTCCTGATTTCATCTACCCACATAACTCTTGGTCTTCCTCTTTTGTTTTCCCGTGCACTCTCGTTTCGAACACTCGTTTTGTTAGCCTCTCGTTCGACATTCTACACACGTGCCTGAACCATCTAAGTTGTCCCTCCACTATTTTTTCATTGATTGGTTCTAGTTTTAGGTTTTGTCTAATGGTTTCGTTTCGTATTTTGTCTGTCCTCTTTCTGTTTGCTATTTTCCTCAGGAACCTCATTTCCATAGCATTGACTCTGGATTTTTGTCTCCCCGTCAATGTCCATGTCTCGCTGCTATACATGATTGTTGGTATAACTACTGATTTAACGACTGCCGTTTTTACTTTCTCCGGTATCTCTTTTTTCCCCAAAAATGTTGTTTTCATAGTGTTAAATAAGTTTCCTGTTCGTCCCATTCTCTCGTTTATTTCCATGTCTTGCTTACCATTTGATTCGATTATTACTCCTAGGTATTTAAAATATTCCACTTGCTCTAGTTGTTTCCGGTCTAATTCTATTGCGTGTGTCTTCCTCGTATTTAAAATTATCATTGTTTTTGTTTTCTCTGTATTAATTTTCATATTTCTGTTTGATAGTTCTTCTTCTAGGATTTCAAGATTGTTCTCTAAGTCTTCTCTGTTTTCTGCTATCAATACCATGTCGTCTGCAAATAGTAGCTCCGATAGTTGAGTCCGTTTCATTTGCCAATATCCTAATGCTAGTTTTCTCATTCTTCTCTTGGCTTTCTTTATCGCTTCATCCAGTACCACTGAGAACAGCAGTGGACTCAGCACGCATCCCTGTTTGACGCCTTGACTTGTAGTAAATTATCTGGATTCCTCGTTATTGGTTCTTACTGTATTTGTATTATTTTTGTACTGGCCAACAGATATCCCGTGAAATAAAGTTGTCACTGCGCCGAAACAAATTTGAAAATGGGAGTGGAGCAAAGCCATTCGTTAGTAGACGTTACAGAACGATCTCCTCAGAATTTTTACAGTGTTGCAGTGTTTCTTTTGCTCGCGGTATTTAAATTTGATTTTATTCTTTTTTTTTTTCGTTTTTTTGTATTGTTATTGTACGTTTTGTATTTGTATATTCTGTTTTAATTATTTTAATTTTATTCATTTTATGCAAAAGTTCTTTTTGGAACTGTAAAATTAAAAACTGTGAAGGTAAGTAAAAGATAATAATGTCCGATTGTTTTAGTAATTGTGTGTTGACCAGTAATGATTCTTGGTCAACATAAAACGACTAAAACAATCGGACATTGCTAGCTTTTGATCATTTTCTTTGATTATAGAAAGTAATGTTAAAATTAGTTAGGTCACTCTGGCTATCATGGCCTTAATTGTAGCATGGAGCTTAAAATTAAATTATCCGGACGACCTGTTAATAGTCAAAGTCGAGAAATAAATGCTAATATGTTAGCCTCCATGAAAAAGGAAGCTGAAGAAGGTGTCACAATACCTCATCATAGCATAAAAGAGCATGTGGTAGACGCGACAGGTGTTTCCAAAAGTACAATAATCTGTAGAGTCCCAGTTAAACTAAAATTGACTAAGTTATGTCTTGTAGAAAGTAGTAAACAAATACCTATACCATATTTTATATGGTATCCATAGCGGCTTCTTTATGCTGGCACTAATGGAATATATGTAATTGCAGGACAATGCTCCTCGTTTTCCTGTCCAAGAAAACATTATAACAGGAAAAAGAAGCAAACTTTTGAAGACATTGACAAAGAGGTGTTAAGGCGTATTATTCATATTTGCATACGAGCGATGCATAAGTACCTCAGCTCAGCTAAAAAATATTCTGTCTAAATTCAGAGATGGTTGAGGCAATCAAGGTAGTTTTTAAGAAATTTTAGAAGATTAATTATAAGAGACACTGGTTTCCGTTGGAGAAAATCAAAAACAAATCGAAGACTTCTAATGGAAAGATATGACATCCATAAGCTTCGTACCTATACACTACTTAAGAGCTGTTAATAAGTACAGAGAAGAAGATCGCCCTGTAGTGTATATGGATGAAACATACATTCACTCAACACAAACAACGTTACTCATTAATGCTATTATTGTTTCAGAATTTTCAGTAATATTATACAATAGATAATGTTATACATACCTTTTAAATGAAATAAAATAATTTTGCCGAATTTTTTACTGTTGTATTAAAATGAATGTAAATAAAATGAATATTAAAATGATAGTAAAAATGATAAAATTATTGCGTTATTTAAATATTTATTTTGAATCGTTAAATACTTATCAGTAATACAGTTTTCCAAATAGGATCTTTTAACATTAAAGTGCTTTCCTTTTATTCTATACAATCTTTTAAACATTTCTTACCTGATTATGAATCTACACGTCATGCAGAGTGTCAATTATTTAAAACTCATTTCTTTAGATATCATACTAAAAATACCCAATATTACTGTGGTCATTCACATATTGGCAACATTGCGGTACGAACAAAGCGGTAATATTCGAGTAAATTTCATCTTTTTCTGATCGAAGGCTTTCTTTGTCTGCGCAGTACAAGCCCCGCCCATTTCACGAGATCCCTGTTCACCTGTACATATCCTTTATTACTTCTATTATGTGTCTGTCGACTCCCCTTTCTTTTAGTGTCTTCCATACGTCCTTTCTTCGGATTCTGTCAAACGCCTTTTCCAGGTCAATGAAGCACATATGTATCTCTATTCTTCTTGATTACCTTCTCACTTGTCTTAATGTCAATATTAGGTCTTGCAAGCTTGTGTCCTTCCTGAATCCACACTGTGTGTCTTCCATAGTTGTTTCTATTTGGGTTTTTGTTCTTGTCTCTATTATTCTTGCGAATACCTTCCCAGGGATACTTGATATGGTGACACCTCGGTAATTATTACAGTTTCTCTTGTCTCCCTTTTTGTGTATTGGTAATATAATGTTTTTCTTCCAGTCCTTTGGTAATTCTGCTCTATTTATGATATCATTCATTAGTTCTTTCACGTTATCCATTCACTCTGCCCCCATGAATTCATTTCCGGGGTGATATGATCCTTGCGTGATGCTTTGCCCAATTTTACTCTTTCTATTGTTTTCTCTAATTCCTCTCTTGTTATGGATTCCATTTGTTGTTCTTCATTCCTTTCTTGTATCTCCCCTATGTTGTCCGTGTCTGCATGAGTTAGCTCTTTGAAATGTTCTCTTCATCTTTACATTATTTGTTTTTCTTCTGTTAGTACGTTTCCATTCTTGTCTTTTATATTCGGCATCGTGTGCTCTTTCTTTTATCTGAGTTGTTTTAATGCGCCGTAGAAGAGTTTTTGGTTTTCCCTACAATTTTTTGTCCAAATCTCTCCCATGACCTTTCCTTTCCTGCTTTCACCGCTATTTTAACCTCTTTCTTTTTTTCTTTATATGCCTCGTAATCTTCCGGGTGTTTTGTGCTTAGGTATCTCTTCCATTTGTCTTTTGTTCTTTATTTTCTCTCGTATTTCTTCCGTCCACCATTCCGTTCTCCTCATGTTAGTGTTTGCTATTTTTGCTTTCCCGCAAGTTTCCTCAGCTGCTTTGATTATGCTGGTTTTTAAGATATTCCCATTTTTCTTCTATATTTGTATTTTTTGCCCTACCTTTCAGAGTAAGTATTATCTGATTTTTCTTGGAATTTCTTCTTACATCTTTCCTCTTTTAATTTGTTTTTTTTTACTTTTTATTTTTTCGTTTACTACCTTTCTTCTCTTTTCTTCTTTTCCTCTGTTGTTCTCATTCTCATTATTACTAGATGGTAGTTACTGCCAATCTCTGAGCCTCTTTTCACTTTCGTATCCTGTACTCTTTTCTATTTGTTGCTGCTTACCAAAAAGTAATCTATGATTGATTTTTCGTTTCTGCTGTCTTGTACTCTCGTGTATTTGTGTATTTCTTTATGTTTAAATTTTGTATTTGTTATAACCACTTCGTTCTCCATACATATTTCTATTATTCTTTCACCATTTCTGTTAAGTATTTCTTCTCCTTCTTTTCCCATGCACTCCTCTATACCGCTGTTGTTGTTTCCGACTCTACCGTTTAGATCTCCCATTACAATTATGTTTTCTTCCCCATTATCAATTTGCATTTGGAGCTCCTCGAAAAATTTATCTTTCTCTTCCTTTCTTGCATCTTCATTTACTCCGCAGGCTGTTATTATTGTCCATATTTCTTCGTCCATCAGTTTCGTTTTCACCGATAATATTCTCTGGTTAACATATGTTTCTTCTATAACGTGTTGTAGTCTATTCGGTGCCATTATTAACCCGACTCCTTCTTTTGCTCTCTCTTTTGTATGCTCTCCTACCCAAAGTAACCAATATCCTTTGTGTATTTTCTTAAGACCTTTGTCTTTCATCTTCGTTTCCGTTATTCCTAGTATTTCTATTTTTTGTTTTATCATTTCTCCTACCAGTTCTTCCTCTTTTCCATTGATGCTTCTCACATTCCATGTTCTCATTTTTATCTCTCCTTTTTTCTGCAATCTACCTTTCTCCTTCTTCTTATTTTCATCCTTGTTTACCTTTGCATCATCTTTTTCCCTATCGCTTTTCCCATTCATTGCCTTGGTCGTCATTGTTGTGGGTCCGGTCTCATTATTTTCCATTACTTTTGGAGTCCTTTCCCCGATATTTCTGTGAATTTGTATAATTTTCTCATTATTACCCTAATAGCACAAGGACGTCCAATGGACGTCCATTGGACGTCCTTCACGGACTTTAGGGACGTCCTTTGGACGTCCGTTTTCGTCCGAGGAACGTCCTTTATACGTCCTATTTTGGTCCAAATGTCGCGCTACCGAACGTCCATTGGACGTCCATCTAAGGTCCGAGGGGACGTATATTGGAACTTAATCGGACGCAAATTGGACCTTAATCGGACGTCCTAGGGGACGTAAATTGGAACTTAATCGGACGTAAATTGGACCTTAATCGGACATAAATTGGACCTTAATCGGACGTCCTAGGGGACGTAAATTGGACCTTAATCGGACGTAAATTGGACCTTAATCGGACGTAAATTGGACCTTAATCGGACATAAATTGGACCTTAATAGGACGTAAATTTGACCTTAATCGGACGTAAATTGGACCTTAATCGGACGTAAATTGGACCTTAATCGGACGTAAATTGGACCTTAATCGGACGTAAATTGGACTTTAATCGGACGTAAATGGGACCTTAAGCGGACGTAAATTGTACCTTAATCGGACGTAAATTGGACCTTAATCGGACGTCCTAGGGGACGTGAATTGGACCTTAATCGGACGTCCTAGGGGACGTGAATTGGACCTTAACAGGACGTCCAATTTTGGTCCAAAGGCCAAGTTGTTAAACGTCCAATGGAGGTCCACCTAACGTCGGAGGGGACGTTCGGTGGACGTCATTTGGGCATTCATAGGATGTCCCAGTTTGGTCCAATGTCTTGCTGCTGAACATCCATCTAACGTCCTGGAAGGTCATTCGGTGGACGTCTAGCGACGATATTTAGACCTGTGGAGAATGTATTGTGGGAAATAAAAAATATATTTTTTAAGGAACTTATATTTCATCTTATATCAAATTACAATTATTGGATATTACAGTATTTACATTAAATTACAATACACTTCTCCAAGAAATTAACGCACCACCTTAAATATGGGGTATATTTGATGTCTCGTATTTCCTAAACCTGTTGTCCCATCTAAGTGATGTTTTTATAATATTATAGCCTAGGCTATAGGTTACCTCCTTAAGCTTGTCATGCTGTAATATATGTATATTATATCATATCGCTCTCTATAGTAATGTGATATAATATATATTACAGTATAGCTCCCTGTGCATGACAAGCATAAGGAGGTAACATATTCTAGGGCCTAGGCTAGAATATTATAAAAAAAAATCACTTAGATGCAACAACAGGTTTAGGAAATTCGAGACATCAAAAATGCCCAATTTTTAAGGTGGTGCGTAATGGGCTGTATATACAGGGTGTAACAAAAATACAGGTCATAAATTAAATCACATTATTCTGGGACCAAAAATAGTTCAAATGAACCTAACTTACCTTGTACAAATATGCACATAAAAAGTTACAGCCCTTTGAAATTACAAAATGAAAATGGATTTTTTCGATTATATCGAAAACTATTAGCGATTTTTTATTGAAAATGGACATGTGACATGTGGCATTATTATGGCAGGAATATCTTAAAGAAAAATTATGGTGAAATTTGTGCACCCCATAAAAATTTTATGGGGGTTTTGATCCCTTAAATCCTCCCAAACTTTTGTGTATGTTCCAATTCAATTTTATTATTGTGGTACCATTAGTTAAATTCAATATTTTTGTTTCTTAGTATTTTTCAGATAAGGCAGTTTTTATCGAGTTGCGACTTCTTTTTTAATATGTCCACGTAAAAATTTTATGGGGGTTTTGTTCCTTTAAACCCCCCAAATGTTGTATGTTCCAATTAAACTATTACTGAGGTACCATTAGTTAAACAGAGTGTTTTCAAAACTTTTTTGCCTCTTTGTATTTTTTCGATAAGGCACGTTTTATCGAGTCTGGCTTCTTTTTTAATATGGTTCAAAATATACCTAAAAATGTAAAGCATAAATAAGTTTGCATATTATTACCAAGTCTCCATAATCGTACTTAACCATATACAAATATGTGGTGGATTTGACAAATATTCACAATATTTCGATAAAAATTGACTTTTCGAAAAAGCAATAAGAGGCAAAAAAGTTTTTAAAACGTTGTTTAAATGGTAGGTACTACAATAATAATTAAATTGAAACGTGCACAAAAGCACATTGTTTTCGATACATTGGAAAAAATCACTTTTCATTTTGTAACTTCAAATGAGTGATAAAGGCACAGAGACTTAGATCACGAGGTCACATTGAAAGGATGCCAAAAACGAGGACTCCGAAAAGGGTACTAAACTACACTATAGCTTCAAGAAAGAGAAGAGGAAGACCGGAAAATAGATGGAAGCAAGAGGTCGAAAAAGATTTGGAAAGAATGGTGTTACAGGGTCAGAAAAGAAAAATGAATAAGAGGAAGGAATGGAGAAAAATCACATATCAAGCCAGAGAAGATCTCAGTACATAAAGAAACGTGAAAATGAAGAAAAAACAAACTTTTCAAGCCATGGGCCTCTAAGGCCCTTGGTGCTATTAATATATAACTTCAAAGGGCTGTAACTTTTCTTTTGTGCACATTTGTACTAAGGTAAGTTAGGTCCAATCAAACTATTTTTGGTCCCAGGATATGTGATTAAATTTATGACCTGTATTTTTGTTACACCCTGTATATATATAAAGGTTATATTTGGTTCTTGGGACATCAAAGTATATTTTTTAGACATTCCCTGGATATAGTCACTGATGTGACATACCTCCGATTTGTTTTTTCATGAGTTTTGTAAGAGAGACTAAAAACTTTTTTATGGTTACCTCCTGTTTTCATATATTTTTTGACATGTTTTGTAGTAAATTCAACTATCTATTTACTACAAGACATGTCAAAATTTACATGTGAAAGCAGGAGATGATCCTAAAAATGGTTTTTCGTCTCCTACAAAATTCATGAAAAATCAGATAGGAGAATTTGTACATTACAATTCTCTGATGTTTGGGAAAAAGGGCTTAAGTCAGAAATGCACATCGATAATGTTTTGATGATTTCTGGACCAGAAAAATCGGCTCTTTTTATTGGTACATACAGTTTACGTCTACAACAGTTTTTTGCTGGTCCAGAAATCATCAAAACATTAGCAATGTGCAATTCTGACTTACGCCCTTTTTGCCAAACATAAAAAAAGCAATCTGGTCATAACTGACCAATGAGCAATTTTAATTTAACCTAAATTACTAATGTTTCTTAAAATGAAGAGCTTACCCGATAGCGTCTCTTATCTAATCTAACAAGATCGTGCACTATTCTAACATACACAGCCACATCACGCACTATGCTCTGCTTTTCACTATCACCTATCACTCAAACTAGTTCAAAAGGCTTTGTCCTCTTCAATCTTCTAGTTTGCCCAGTAGTATCGAGGAGGATTTCCTCAATATTCTTGTACTTATTTAAGTTGTTTGTCGGGATTCCTGCTATCTTCTTGATGATTATATCCAGGTTCCATTCCTAGGTATTAATATTTGTTTATAAAGTAATAACTTATTATGCATGGACAATGTTGTTTCTTCCAATTAGCCAATACACTTTTTATATCTTTATTTTGGTTATATCTGGTTTTTTGTAGACCACTTTCAGCTGATTCTAAAAAAAATTAAAATGAACGGTAATTTTTCTATTCTTTACAATTAAAAATCAAAATATTTACAGGTAATACATGCATAAATGATTCGTTTCATAAAGAAAATTGAAAACGGATTTTATAATACTTACATAATTGTTTAAGAGATCCAGCCATAGCCAAAACCACAGTACATGACAGATTCTGTCATGTACTGTGGCCAAAACTAGCATACTAAACAGTACAGTTGAGTACAGCAAAAAAAGCCACTAATTTCCATTTTTCACCCCCTTATCGATGCATTTTTTTCCAATCAAAATTTTTACTAAATTTTTAGGTTATCTTATGATGAAAATGAAATAATTGATGACCAATGACCACGCGACGCTACATAGATACTCGCGCGGCAAATTTGAAAATGAACGCAAATTGAATAGTAAATGGCCTCTCTTTAGAGTATGGAAAATTTTACCCCTCCAGGAGGACATTGTACTCTTTTCATAGAATATCTTGTGGTAACTTTCCAGCCATAATTTAATCAGATGTTCACGGAATAGAACTTTGATAGTAGAATTCCTGGAATGTTTTGTTGTTAGGGGAAACTTTTATTTTATTTATTCTTGAATATTTCCTGTTGTTAAACATTGTAACCAATAATTTACAAATAAGATTTTCATTACATTACATGAAATCAAAACATGTTTTGGATATTAAACTATATAGTTTTATAATTGTAATAATTTAATATACAATTTTGAATTAAGATTTAATCTTTCGATCTAATCGATTTAAACTACAGTAAAACTTGTGTTACCGGCCCCCTGCCAACACCGGCCACCTGTACTAACGGCCAGTTTAAAAATTCCCCACACTAATTACAGTAAAACCTGTCAGTAACGGCCGCTAAAAATGAAAAAGCTATTGGCCGATATAGAAAGGTGACCGGTATTGCCAGTTTTTGTAGTCTAGATATAATTGGTTTGGGGAATTTTTAAACTGGCCGTTAGTACAGGTGGCCAGTAACACAGGTTGTACTGTATATCTAGGCTACAAAAACTGGCAATAACGACCACTTTTCTATATCGGCCAATAGTTCTTTCATTTTAGTGGCCGTTAGTGACAGGTTTGACTGTATTTCATTAACGTAAAGTTAACGCAAGTTAATATTTTATTGAATTATTTTGCTATTTGATCTCGTAATTGGTATAATGTGTCCAATATAAGCGTTCATAAAACGTCCGTATTTCGTCCAGTATGGACGTCCAAAGTCGGACGTCCAAAGGACGTCCATATTTATTCCGTCCGAAGGACGTCCATATTTATTCCTTCCGAAGGACGTCCAACATGGGACGTCCGTTTATAGTCCATGGACGTTAGGACCAAAAATGGACCTATTTTGGACGTCCAAATGACGTCGTGTGCTATTAGGGAATTGTCCGTATTTCGTCCAGTATATATACGTCCATATTTGTTCCATCCGAAGGACGTCCAACGTCGGACGTCCATTTTTATTCCGTCCGAAGAATGTCCAACGTCGGACGTCCAAAGGACGTCCATATTTATTCCTTCCGAAGGACGTCCAACGTCGGACGTCCATATTTATTCCTTCCGAAGGACGTCCAAAGGACGTCCATTTTTATTCCGTCCGAAGGACGTCCAACGTCGGACGTCCAAAGGACGTCCATATTTATTCCTTCCGAAGGACGTCCAACGTCGGACGTCCAAAGGACGTCCATTTTTATTCCGTCCGAAGGACGTCCAACGTCGGACGTCCAAAGGACGTCCATATTTATTCCTTCCGAAGGACGTCCAACATGGGACGTCCAAAGGACGTCCATTTATAGTCCATGGACGTTAGGACCAAAAATGGACCTATTTTGGACGTCCATTGGACGTCGTGTGCTATTAGGGTATGGTCCCATTTCCACTCCTTCCCATTAATCTCCAGTTTCATATTTCCTATCTTCGTAGTATTACCTTTGTCTTTTTCTTCTTTTGCCATTTTCCTAATTTTTGCTTATATTTCCCTTTTCTTTCTTGTTAAATCTGATTCTATATACACCTTTTGTCCCCAGAACAATATAAAAATGGTATATTGTATCATTTGATAGTTGTGATTGACTTATTGTGCATTTTACTGATTTCCAAAAGCTTCTTAAAATAAAGGTACAACTTACACATCTACAAGACAGAAACGCAGGTGCCTAAAACATATTTATTATATTATTGGGGAGAATTGTTCTGTCTGTAAAATCATTATATGTAAATATGCTTAACTTTGTGTCTAAATTCAATTTTCTCTAGTAAAAAATGGTTTGTATTTTAGGTTTTGCGTGGAAGGAGAACAAAATGGAAATCATGGAGACATTTTCTGAGCATTCATCCCATAAAGGACCCTATATGAGTCTACGTACAGAAGGAAATAAAAATGTAAAATTTCAGCGACCTTACAATTGTGAAATTTGTTTTAAGCAGTTTAGCAAAGCAAGCAGTTTAAAAACACATTTAAGAGTGCACACTGGAGAGAAACCTCACAAGTGTAAAATTTGTTTTAAACAGTTTAGCCAAGCAGGTTCTTTGAAAATACATTTGAGAGGGCACACTGGAGAAAAACCTCACAAGTGTGAAATTTGTTTTAAACAGTTTATTCGAAGAGATTTTTTGAAAAATCATTTGAGAACACATACTGGAGACAAACCTCATAAGTGTGAAATTTGCTTCAAGAATTTTTCCGAAACATATAGATTGAAAAAACATTTGGTGGTGCACACAGGAGAAAAACCTTACAAGTGTGAAATTTGTTTTAAGCAGTTTTTTGTGAACAGTAGTTTGAAATCACATTTGAAATTGCACACTGGACAACAACTTCACAAGTGTGAAATTTGTTGTAAGCAGTTTACTAGAGCTAATATTTTGAAAAGTCATTTAAGAACACACACTGGAGAAAAACCTTATAAGTGTGAAATTTGTTTCAAGAATTTTTCCGAGTCATCTAGATTGAAAAGACATTTGATGGTACACACCGGAGAAAAACCTTACAAGTGCGAAATTTGTTGTAAACAGTTTAGCCAATCAGATTCTTTGAAAACACATTTGGTAGTGCACACTGGCGAAAAACCTCACAAGTGTGAAATTTGTTTTAAGCAATTTTCTCTGAAGAGTAACTTGAAATTGCATTTGAGATTGCACACTGAAGAACAATCTTACACCTGTAAAATTTGTTTTAAACGGTTTATCCAAGCAAGCTATTTGAAAATACATTTGAGAGCGCACACTGGAGAAAAACCTCATAAATGTGAAATTTGTTCCAAGGCTTTTTCCGAAAGGTCTAAATTGAAAAGACATTTGGTGATACACTCTGGAGAAAAACATCACAAGTGTGAAATTTGTTCCAAGGCTTTTTCCGAAAGTTCTAAATTGAAAAGACATTTGGTGATACACTCTGGAGAAAAACATCACAAGTGTGAAATTTGTTTTAAGCAGTTTTCTGTAAAATGTCATTTGAAATCACATTTAAGAGTACACACAGACAAAACCTCTAACCCTATCCTTCACGGCGTCCACAAATGAGCCTACGTGCTCAGTTGTACGAAATTGTAATAGTATGAGTGTATGCTTAAGTTGTCCACGTTAGAGGATCTCTAAATATTCCGTATTCTTGCATTAGACCCAATCTGTCGGCAAGTAGAAGAAATTTTCGCAAAAGTTTTAGTAAGGTTCTGGTCACTATGCAGACATCTATACCGCGCAAAGAACAGTAATTTATTTTTAGACTCGGTGACTCACCCACACTTTGTAAAAATTATATGTTTGAAAAGGTGCATTTTTGTGGAATACTTAGTCGCAAGTGCAATAAATTGATTTTTTACTTTTTATTCTTACTGAAAAGTAATGTCCTCGTTTGTGGACTGTGTGAGCATATCACAATTTTTAGGGAGGGGGCAGACGCGAAGATGTTGCACATTACATTTTGGATGCCAATATATAGTTTAAAGCTCCCGAAAAGCTAGGGTTCCCCCTACTAATGGGTATGGGCGCCTATGTGTGTGAGTAAACGGGTTATAAAAGTAGGTAAATTAGTGGCAAAATAGGTTCAGCAGCCCTATCTTCACTGCTGATAAATTAATGAAAAACCATGGACGTGATACTGCACACGAAATAATCAGCAACGATTGGGAAGCAATCATGACAAAGTGGTTTGATAAAAACCTGTAATAATGGCATCAAATCATATAGGAATTGGGACGATCGACAAGTGTAAACGATGGGACAAAACAAACAATACCTATATAGAAATAAATTTATTACAGGTAATAAAGGATTACAATTTGTCAATGGGAGGTGTTGACAAATTCAACTTTTACTAACATTTTACGGGACCTTTATTAGGTCGCACGCAATGCCTCACTAGAATATAGAAGGCAAACAACAAATTTGCAAATACCAAAGAAAATAATCTTAGATTTGGTGTACTTTCACGCAGAAATTGCTGAAGTTTTTTTAGCTATAGAAAAAACAGTCAGTAAAAAAAAGAGGACGACCGCTTTAGATAAGGCATGAACCAAAAACACCTAAAAGAAAGAAGAAGAAAAAAATACCTACGCATTACTACACCCTTCCTTGAAGCACTTACGAAATTTTTTTAAAATTTCAAAATTTTTCATCAAGCTGTCGCGAAAAAGGATAAAATGTGAGATTCTTTCTAACGGCGCGACTACTCACGGCTTAAGAGTGCACACCAGACAAAACCTCTAACCCTATACCTCACGGCGTCCAAAAATGTGGACATGTATCTCTACGTGCTCAGTTGTACGAAATTATAATCGAGTGTTTGCTTAAAGTCTGTTTTAGACTATAGCATAAAATGATATAAGAAAATGGTATACTAAGTTTTGTCACAATGTAAAACAGGAAACAAAATCTGTTAACAGAAAATGTTATACAAATTAGAACATGTCCTATTTGATAACAATTTATAGTAAGTACACAGGCATGCGCAGTTAGGTTATTTTCATTATACTGTCACATTCCCTAATAACACAAAACATTCCATGAATGTTCCTAGAATGTACACACAGGACATTGAAAACATTCCTGGAATGTCCCCAAATGCACACGAATGTCCCTGGAAAGTCCCAGGAAAGTGCTGTGTCAGCATTTTAAATATTCTTAGAATGTTCTGTTGGAACATTCCATGAATGTCTACGAATGTTCTTTGGACATTCACAGTCTATTTTTTAGACTGAATGTCTTGTTGGAACATTCCATGAATGTTCTTTGGACATTCACAGTATATTTTTAGACTGAATGTCTTGTTTGAACATTCACAGTATATTTTTTAGACATTCACTGAAATATATCGTCAGTAATGTGACAATACCTCCTATATGTTTTTTCATGAGGTTTGCAGGAGACGAAAAACATTTTTTAAGGTCACTTTCTGTTTTCGTACGTATTCTGACTTTTTTGTAGTAAATAGATAGTTGAATTTACTGCAAAACAAGTCAAAAAATATATGAAAACAGGAGGTGGCCGAAACAAGTTTTTAGTCTATCTTACAAATCTCTTGAAAAAAACAGATAGGAGGTATTGTCACATCACTGACGATATGTGGCCATACCAAATAATACATCCTTGATAAATATAAACATTTTTATTGCAAAAAATCTTTACATACATTTTTTAATGTAATTTACTGACATTCCTAAATATTATAAAAAAATGTGTCACATTTGCTTTGTAAACCTTTCTTTTGCTTTTCGTAGCCACATATTCCGTTTCCTTTCTGGTTTTTTGTAGACCACTTCTCTCAGCTGATTCTAAAAGAAAATAAAATAAAAGGTAATTTTTCTATCCTTTACAATTAACAATCAGAAGAAATATTATTTACAGGTAATAATACGCATAAATAATAATAATAAAAAAATAAATATTAAATAATATTTAAATAAATAATAAATAATATTTAATAAATAAAATAATAATAATGAACATTTTGTATTTTGACAACGACATCCGACGTGGAAGTAGAAACCTTAATAAAATTATTTTTTCAAGTAAATTGTGGCTTATTTCCTCATTAGAATAGTTAATTACAAAAAAGCCACAAAGAAATAGATTTTTCACAAACAAATAAGTATTTAGTATTCATTATATTTATTGTTTTTATTATTTACTTTAATGTCCTACTGGTACATTATTTGACAAATAATGACATTTCGAAGTCTGTTAAGTACGATATAACGCCCTTGGGCATTAAATTTAAATAACGACTTAGATACTGTCAAGTTGACAAATATCAACCTAAGTAAAACTATGGTTACCACAATTATGTTACTACTGTTACTGGTAAATGTACTTATTTAAAAACTAATCAATTCAAAATTCATTCAAATTTTTCGCATATAAAGAATAATTTAGTCAGACATTAAACGTTGAAGGCACCACAGGTATTATAATAATATCGCTTTCGGTCAACGTATATTCCTCAGGCCCTTGTTAAAAACACCATTGACCTCAAGCGTTATTATCCTTATAATACCCTTGGTACCTTAATAACTGTAACATAAGATTATACCTTAATTCTTGTTTTCTATTTCTGATGTTTTTATTTATTTACATTGAATATTAATCTGTTTTGTTGTATAATCTACTTCGCAATAATTATGTGATATATTTGACTTAAAATGAATTCAAAAATTTTTTGCAGTTGGGCAACAATGTCAACTTAGATCTCCGATGTAGATAATGAATTACAACAGTATCTATATTGTACAGACTGTATTATTAATTAGGTTATTTATTTATTTATTTATTGAAATATACATCCACCAGGTATAAACCCATAAAGGTGTACATAAGAAAACTACATACATTGACTGAACACTTGATGACAAAATATAAAATAAAATAAAGAATAACCAAAAATGTTTCTGTTGTTAATACACATACACAATAATAAACAAAGACCTTAATAAAGAAAAATAACATGGCATCAATTCGATAGGCTATTGCGTATTTCGCGTTTAAAGATGTTAAAACCAAGAAAAAAAATGCATATACCTGTGTGACATAAGCTATTGGAACAGCACAGTCTCTTAAACGAACAGATGAAAGTGAAGTTCTGTCAATATCTTTTTCTAAAAAGTGTTTTGAACATACTCCTCTATTAACAAATCTGATCTATACTTCATGTCTTCTTCACAGGATCTTCTGGAAAGCTAAAAATACAAAATATATGCATTACTAAGCATTATTAACAAATTTTAGTTTTAAATAAAAAATATGATTAATGGACTCACAAAATATTATAAAACAGCTTAGAAATTGTTTATTAGTATAGTCGGTTCCCCAAACTCTGACACAACTGGCTAGTGATTTTAGTAGGTAATTTTTTTTGTTTTTGGCCAAGTTTGCCAAAATACAGTAATTATTAACTATTTAGTTATTATTTTTTTTTGCCAATTTTACCAAATTGGCAAAATTATTTACTAAAATCACTAGCCAGTTGTGTCTGAGACTCAGTAGTACTGAGACTGAGTTTAGCAAATCGACTATAATATTCTGTGTATTCATTAGTTGGTACTGCATATTATAGTGTGTGGTCTACCATCCTATTTATAAAGGCATACATTAGCAAAAACGCAAAAAGAATTACTTTAGTTTTACAAATCCTATTGTTATTATCTCTATTTACTATTTTAGTTAGGAATAAGCGAAGTTTGTGGCTTATTCACAATTATTATTAAAATAATAAATGGATATGACCAATTATTAACTTATAAAATAAAATAATAATTCTTCTGATTTATGCCTTTTATTCACTTTGTTATATCTAGGTTACTTAAAAGATTTTTTATGAATAGTATTATTAGGGTATTAATAGTATTAATTTATTTTCTGAAATACAGGGCATGCCTTCGTTTACATATTTGCATACTAACCTTTTAATAGGGCTTTTCATTCACAGTCATTTGTTTGGAGCTTCTGTCATAATTGAAACGTTATTCCTGCAGATTTTTTTATCTACATTTGTTTCTGCTACTCCAACTGCGTTAAAAACAGGACACCATTTTATTCACTATGTTAATAATACTATTAAAGCTATTATAAAAGTATCCGAATTAAAAAAATATTCTTAAAAAGCACAAATAATACAAACAACAATCCACCCACGGCAAAGCAAGGTAGCCTAGCCAAGATGGCCGAAGCGAGGTCGTTGGTTGGTCGTTTTTAGTCACGTGATGCCCTCTCAAGCGCCATGCACAAAAATATATGCACGGCGAATTTGAAAATGAACGCAAAAGAAATAAATATAAATGCCTCTCTTGGGTTTTGCATAAGTTATAAGTATTTTTTTTATTAACAAAATCGCATTCCAAATTGAATATTCGCGAACAATAATTTTTATTACATTTGTATGTTTATAATATTGTATTAATTGAACTTGGGAAACTCTTTAAATTTGACATATTATTGCACTGTAGGCCTAAAGTGTCACTTAGTTTGTCTGGTATGTTATAAGTAATGTTGTATCTGTTACACGTATGTATTATTTCGCAACTTAAAATATATGAACATTGGTAGTATGTTCACAGAATGTCTTATGGTAACATTCCAGGAATAATTTAAACAGATGTTCACCGAATGTTCCCTAAATGTCCAGGACATTCAAATATTGATAGAACTTTGGTAGTACATTCCTGGAATGTTGTGTGTTGTTAGGGTTGGTTCTTTTGGTTAACTTTTCTTTTAAGAAATGTTACAATGGAAGCAGCTGATAATAATAGAGTTTTCTTATCCATCATATAACATAATCTCTTTGTAATATAAAATATCAAAGATAAAACTAACTAGGTTAAATGTTGAGGTTGAGGAAAATGAGGTTAACAGTACATGTACCATCACAAAAATATAAAAAAGTACAAAACTTCTTGTCTTAATATTGTACACAATAATTTCATGTAAATTTTTGTTGTATCATTTTCTGTTAAAAAAAAAGTATAGTCTAAAACAGTCTGTGCACCCAAAGTCCGAAAATTGAATAAGTTTTTTTGGGTTATGATTGTAAATTATTCTCTGAAATGTTCTCTTTCCAACGATATATAACACATTATAGTATAAAATTTCCATGGACTTCTGTATGAGCTTTCGTAACGTACGGTTGTGTGACAGTTCAGTGTAGAAGTGATAAAGATTCAAAAAACGCAGGCGGCAAAAACAAAATCGGAACTACATAATAGAGGTAATTAACAAATTTCCTATCTGTTGAACTCCTAAATTTCCTGTACTTTCTTGGAATAAAATAAATTATACATTATCTAGTTAGGTAAAAAAGAGACAACTTTGCATTACACGGTTAATTATGGGGGATAGCACGGGGGACTAACCCCCCCCCCGGTGACCCGGTGATGAGGAGATGTTAGATAATATAGAAAACACTGAAAATAATATTAGTTTAAATAATACACCATTACTTGATAGCAATGATAATTCAAATACTATTAATAAAAATGAAACAAAAAAGGAAAAAAACATTTCTTTTATCAATACACAGATACCGGTCCATTTGAGGTATATATGGAATCAAAAGGCGATAACGTTGGTAATTATAGTTTTTTGAAATTAGCAAAATACATAAATGACAAAAAAATCGAGAATGTACTTAAACTTAACAAAAAAGGAAAAAACCGAATTAGCGTTGCTTTCAAGAAATGGGAGGATGCTAATAAATTTGTTTTAAATGACGTGGTCAGAAATGATGGATATGAATTGTTTATTCCGGCAAATAACGTAACATGTAGGGGAGTCGTTAATAATGTAGATACTAGTATATCGGATGCTGATCTAATCAAATTTTCGGGATTGGCTTCGGTCAACATTAAAGTACTAGAGATAAGACGATTTAAACGGAAGTCTAAATATGACACGGCGAAATATATTGATACAGAAACAGTCGCGTTTACCTTTTCGGGAAAAGTAATCCCGAAGGAAGTGAATATATATGGGATCCCTTTTAGGGTAAAACCATACATGATACCTGTGGTTCAATGTTATCGGTGTTTTCTTTTTGGCCACACAAAAAATGAATGTAGAGGGAGAGAAAAATGTAAAAACTGTGCGGACAAAATACATGAAGGGGAATGTTCGATGAAATGTTTTCATTGTAATAGCAGCTTTCATATAATTACCTATGAGGAGTGTCCAGAGTATGTGAGACAGCGGAATATTAAAGCTGTCATGTCTCTGGACAATCTTTCATACTACGAGCATGCGAGAAATTTCCTTATGTTTCTACTAGAAAATCGCAAGAGAATAATATATTCAGAATGAGCCAGGAGGAATTCCCAACATAATATAAAACTCAAACAAATAATTTAGAGACAATTCCCATTAATAAACGATGGATAGAAAATGTTAAGAGTAACCCTGAACACCTGTTTAGTAGAAAAATCGAGAATAACTCAAACAAAAATAAAAGAAAGGCTAATGAAACAAATAAGACATACAATAAAGAAGTAGGGGAACATGGGTAACAATGAGACACCTGTATTTCTGACTACCTATGCGACTTGTTCTTCAAAATTTTGGCATGCGCGCTTTAGCTTTTATGTAAGGACCACGAGGTTTCTGTTTGTAGGCATACCACGTGTTTAGTTTCGTTCCGACCGGCAGTGTGTGTTAATATTTGACCAATTATTTTTTTGTTAAAGGTACATATTTTTGAATTTTTAACGAAAAACCTGTTTTCTTTCATTTTTTGGCGAAGGGATAATATGCAGGGCCTTATTATTTGATGATTAGAGATATTTTTTCATTGAATCGATTAAAGGTTAGGTTGAAATTAATTTTTGTTGTTGTAAAGGTCGTTTGGGTAACAATGAGACATTGCTTGTTGAGTAACAATGAGACATGTCTCATTGTACCCCATAATGTAGATTATTTTATATCTTAATTTTAAATTAATTTTTTTAGTCTTTTTTTTAAATGCCGCGAAATCTTCCTAGGAAATCGGATAAAGAGAGCTTTTCAGAGGAACAATTGCGTACAGCTGTAGATGCCGGGTCCAGCATCAGAAGAGTAGCTAAGGAAAATAATTTGGAAGTTTTAGACATTGGCAAGAGAATTAAGTTACAATTAAAACTTTTCCTCCGCATTCAACGAACAAGTTGCAATCTCTGGATTTAGGAGTATTTAAGATATTTAGTTTGGTTTACAACGCTGCCAAAAAGACATAAAAATGATTTTGCCATGTCCTATTGACTATGGCATAACAAAACGACAAAACGCTTTTTATTAATTTGAAATGAAGTGCAATGTAAATATTCAGTAAAATTAAGGTTTATTTTTTTCTTATATTACAATAAGGTTTAGTTTGTTTATTTCTGAAAGGCAGAAAAATTAATGTTTTTGTTTTTCTTATTTTATTATTATTGAATCACGTTTTGTTGAGTTCTAATATTGAGTAAAATGAATGTTTATCTACGTTTTTCTTATATTATTAGTTTTAGCTGATGCTGGTGGTTTATAATAAATAATTAAACATTTGATATATTGTTTCATTATTTTTCTGTTTTGCATAAAAAATTGCACTTTTCAAATAGTGTCTCATTGTACCTCCGCTATGAGTAACAATGAGACAAATGACATTTTCATAGCATATTTTCTGTATTTACATTATTTATCATTTTTTGCATTATATTCTATTCAAAATTATTTGGAAATACTTATACCATCGTGTAACACTCAAAAAATAAATATTATTTAGCTAAGTTTTTAAAACACTAATCTCTAAAAAAAAAGTGTCTCATTGTTACCCATGTTCCCCTACACAATCAATATTTAATATCTCCAAATGGGAGAAGCGAAGAGAGAGCTCGTGCAGTAAACAATGAGACTCCTGGATGTTTCCGTACAGAGCAACTGGAGAGGGACACAGAAAAAACACTGAATGCGATAATAAAAAAACTAGATTGGAAACATAAGGAACATATAATCAATTACTTGAACCAGCTATTTATACATGAAAGCTCATCGAACCAAAAGTTCCTAGATTTAGATGGATATCAAGAATCCACTTATTATCCAATGGAACATAAAAAGTTTAAGCAGTAACTATAACAGTCTAAAATATTTCGTAAGCGAACATAGACCCAAATTAATTCTATTAAATGAAACTTGGCTAAAAAATGATCATCACTTCTATCTAAGAGGATATGAAATACATAGGTTGGATAGAGGGGATGGTTATGGTGGCCTAGCTACTGTGGTTCATAATAGTCTGGATCACAAAATAGTACATAGGTATAATAACGTTATAGTCCAGAGAAATAAGATTTTTCTCGTGACACATCCCCCTCCAGGCCAAAACCAAATTTTTTGAGTAGTATGGACATCTATATTAATAACCTTTATGTTTCAGAACATCACATAAAGGTGGACACACAATTAAGAGTATATCTGATGCCGAATGGGAACAACATTTTAAGGAATTATTGGTAGAAAAACGACCACAATACATAACAAGAATACAAGAAAAAGAGAATGATATACAGAGTGAACACGAAATACAACTAGATAAAACCAAAGTGGAAGAAGCTATTAAAAATATGAAATCCAGGAAAGCACCCGGAGCTGGAGGAATTAATCCTGAATTAATAAAATATGGACCACCCAAACTATGGGATATGCTTAAAAATCTTTTCGAAAGATGCCTGAATGGAGAAAAAGTACCAGATGAATGGCTAACATCACATATTACTCCCATACATAAGAAGGGACCTAAAAATAACCCCAAAAACTATAGGGGAATTGCAGTCATCAGCACCATTGGAAGATTATACTCCAGGCTATTAAGAAATGAAATAGAACAAAAAATTCAAGGAAAGCAAGCTGAAGAACAAGCTGGTTTTCGTGCGGGACGTTCAACGGTAGACAATCTCTTCACTTTAAAAATAGCACTAGAAAAAAGAATACAAATAAATCAGGAAACCCACATCGCTCTTATCGACCTAGAAAAAGCCTATGATAGTGTCCCCATTATAGAACTATGGAATTCAATGAAAGACATCGGTATCGATGGAAAACTCATACAAGCAACTAGAATGTTGTATGAGAACACTAACACCAGAATCAAAAACGGCAAAAATTTCACTGAGGCATTTAATACTTCAAAAGGCCTCCGACAAGGATGTTGTCTATCTCCCACTCTCTTTAAAATATACCTTGACCAATCCTTACAGAGGTGGACAAAAGCAGTAAAACCGATGGAACTGAAAGTGGGAGATGACTCCCTATTTACATTATACTTTGCGGACGACCAAGTTGTAATAGCCCAAGATCAAGATGACTTAAGCTATATGATACGGAAGCTAAATGAGCATTACCAACAGGCAGGATTAATCATAAATATGGATAAGTCAGAATACTTCATAGTGGGAAACGAAGACATTGAAAACCTACCATTGGAACAAGGACATATTGTTGGTGTGAAACAATGCAAATATTTGGGAGCTATATTTAACAAACAAGGAAATAGTGAAGATGAAATACAACACAGGATCAATAAAGGTAGAAGCATCACTAGATCCCTCAATTCAATTTTATGGGACAAAGATATCAGGAAGGAAACAAAGAAAAGAATATATGAAAGTATAATGAAGAGCGCTACAATCTACGGTGCAGAAGTTTGGGACATAAGTGCAAGAAATAAAAAGAAGCTACTTATAGTACAGAAATGGACTTCTTGAGGAGAAGTTGTCAGGTTTCCAGATTAGAACATGTAAGAAATGAAACAATTAGAGAACGTATGAAGGTGGAAAAAACTATAATGGACGATATTGAAAAGAGACAGCTGACATGGTTCGGGCACGTTAAAAGAATGAATGAGACTCGCTGGCCGAGAAGAATATTAGAGTGGATCCCACCGGAGAGAAGAAGAAGGGGACGACCACGGAGAAACTGGAGGGACAATATTCAGGACGCAATGGATTCGAGGCAATTAGATGAAGATACGTGTTACGATAGAAAAAATTGGAAGCTGGGTATGGAGAGGCGGCGACAGCCGTAGAAATCCATTATATATATATATATATATATATATATATATATATATATATATATATATATATATATATATATATATATATATATATATATATATATATATATATATATATATATATCATTATATATATATATATATATATATATATATATATATATATATATGTTTCCTGCAGCCGATTTTGATGATATACATAGTTATAAACAAATTAATATCAAAAAACGGTAAATTTTCGCTTTTTTCGTCTATAACCAAAAAGTTGAGTATTTTAAACAAATTTGAGAGTAAGAAACTCATAAATCGTCTACAAAATTTCAATATTGCGTTCGCTGAATATGTTTATCCTTATTGGTTGCTTAGAAAATTGCAAAATAAATCATAAATTTTGAGTTTTTATAAATAATCATAACTTATGTAAAAATTAACTTAGAACCTTCTTATTACACGAATTGCTGAGACTTGTGGGGCTTAAATTATATTTTAAATTTCAAAGCAATTGGTCAAACAGTTTAAAAGTTATTTAATTTGTTTATCCCAAATTTATTTTTTTTTTTGCAACACTATAAGAAGTCAGAAAATTATGAGGTTACAGTAAGACTTCTGACAGTTTATGGAAGAAGAAAATTTATACTATTAACTTAATTAAAAAAAATGACAAAAAGTAATTTTAAACAGTGTAAAATTATTTTGCAAAAACACGTCGATTTTTTGTTTATTTATAAACAATTAGAATAACTTTTGTAACCGTTACCCGTAGAAAAATTTTTTTTTCAGATTTGGAAAGACTGAATTTTTATACACATTTAGAAAAAAAAACAATTGTCCTAGGACAATTAGGGACGAAGTTAGCCCCCCCTTTTTTTCATTTACATGTTTTTGCAAAATAATTTTGCAGTATTTAGAATTATTTTTTGTCATTTTTTTTTTAATTAAATTAATAGTATAAATTTTCTTCTTTCATAAACTATCCAAAGTATTAGTGTAACTTCACCATTTTCTGACTTATAGCGTTGCAAAAAAAATTAATTTGGGATAAACAAATTAAATAACTTTTAAGCTATTTGACCAATTGCTTTGAAATTTAAAAAATAATTTAAGCACTACAAGTCTCAGCAATTCGTGTAATAAGAACGTTCTAAGTTAATTTTTACATAAGTTATGAATATTTATAAAAACTCGAAATTTATGATTTATTTTGCAATTTTCTAAGCAACCAATAAGGATAGACATATTCAGCGAACGCCATATTGAAATTTTTTATACGATATATGAGTTTCTCACTCTCAAATTTGTTTAAAATGCTTAACTTTTTGGTAATAGAAGAAAAAAGCGAAAATTTACCGTTTTTTGATCTTCATTTGTTTATAACTATGCATATCATCAAAATCGGCTGCAGGAAACAAATAGGTTATTAATATAGATGTCCATACTACTCAAAAAATTTGGTTTCGGTCTGGAGGGGGTTGTGTCACCAACACGATATTTTTTTCCTTATTTCTCTGAACTATTAGTAAAATTCAAATTTTAGCAACAAAAATAATAGATTGGGACATTACAGTTATTAATATTTATATCCATCCTAGGGCAAAAATAAATTTAAATGGTTGGGTTGGACGCATAAATAAAATCAGGGGAAATAAAATTTTAATGGGGGATATGAACGCACATAATGCACTTTGGGGAAGTCAAGTGTCTGCTAATGTTAATGGAAGAATAATTGCTGAATCCTTAGAGGATTTGGATCTAGTTTGCTGCAATGATGGGAGACCCACGCGGATTACCCTACCTGGACAGAATGCCTCAGCGGTAGACCTAACACTAATTTCCTCGGAAATTGCAAATATATGCCAATGGGATGTGTTAGAGGATTCTGGAGGCAGTGATCATTTCCCAGCTTCTTGCAAAATCGCAATTGTAAATGAAAATGTAGTAACACAAAAAAGTCATAAAAGAAATACAAAGAATGTCAATTGGGAGAATTATGCTTCAAAAATAGAAGACTTGATGAAGAATGGCTGTGAAGACTATAATTCATTTACACAAATTATGGAAATGGTGAGTGTTGTGTATAACGGAACCCACCTTGCGAGTCGTGACAGATGACAGATGTCGAGGATGAAAGGCAGAAAAGCGCGCTTACTTCTTAGTTTTTAGGTTAAGAACCATGTATCTCTTGTGATCTAAAATAAAGTCAATTTCATCATAGTACGCTATTTAATTCAATACATATCATATTGGCGACGATTCGGAAAGAACGCCACGTTGGTATAAGTCAATAATTGTCATTGCAAATTTTGTGTTCAGGGCAGTAGTCAATATGCCAAAGTTCGACGAGTTTAATGCTGCGAAGGAATCGTTTGAAGCCTGGGAAGAGCGCTTGCAGCAGTATTTCATAGTGAACGACACTGAAAATGAAAAAAAGGTAGCAAATTTAATAACATTTATGGGTGCGAAAACGTATGATACGTTGAAAACATATTTATTCCCAGATACCCCTGCAATGAAAACATACGATCAGTTAGTAACGATACTTAAAGCCAGATATGCACCAGCTACAAGTGTAATCTATGAAAGATACAGATTTCATAGTAGAAACCAACAAGCAGAAGAATCGCTAGAGCAGTATGTAAAAGAAGTAAAAGCACTGTCAAAGTCTTGTAAATTTGAGAAATTCCTCGATCAAGCCCTACGAGACAGGTTAGTTTGCGGTATTAGTAATACTAATATTCGGACTAAGTTACTTAGCGAAGCTGAGACCCTAACGTTTGAAGATGCTTGTAAGAAAGCCTTAAGTCAAGAAGCAGCTGAATGTCAAAGCAAGCTTGTTCAAGGGGTGGCAGCAGTATCAGTAGGCAAACTACAAATGTCTAGTAAGCAATATCGTAGTCAGTCAAAAAGTCAGTCAGAGTCCAGGAACCAGTCAGTGTTGAAACCATGCTTTCGATGTGGAAGACGACATCAACCAGAAACATGCCCAGCAGTTAATTGGGAATGTTTTTTCTGTCAAAAAGTGGGACACACCAGTAGAGTCTGTAAAAGAAAAAAAGTTAATCAGGTAGAAGTGACCGAAGAGGAAGAGAGCAGTGAATTGTTGCAATTAGGCCATATTGCAGCCCTCACAACGGGTATGGAAAAGCCCTGGAAAGTGAATGTGCAAGTTGAAGGTGTGCCCTTAGTTATGGAAATCGATAGTGGTGCATGTAAGTCAGTCATCCACGTAAGTGATTTTTCAAAATATTTTAGTAAATGCAAGATGAACAGTACTAATGTTAAGTTAAGAGCAGTTACTAGCAATAACATTTCAGTTGTAGGTCAAATTTATGTAAATGTCTTGTATAAAAGCCAGTTAACCTTGTTGCCATTATTAGTTATTGAAAGCTCAAATAGGTTTTTGCCTTTGATAGGAAGGAATTGGCTAAATGTTTTCAATCCTTCGTGGAAGACAGCCTTGTTTAATCAGTTAACACTTGATTATAGTATATCAAGCAGTGAAAATAATGGAAGTAAGAATAATTTAAGTTTAATGGGTATAGATCAGAATTTGTTAAAGTCAGACATGCAATCAAAACTAAATTATGTTGTAAATGATTGTAGTTATAATCAGCATAAAAGTCACCTTATATCAGAGTTGAAGTCACAGTATTCCAATGTATTTAAAGATGACCCCAACTCCCATATAAGAAATATTAAAGTTGAATTTAAACTAAAAGATAATGTACGTCCTATTTTTCATAGAGCATATGATATGCCATATGCCCTTAAGTCTAAGGTAGAGGAGGAGTTGAATCGGATGGTAGAGTCAGGAATTTTAACTAAAACTAAAATTAGTTCGTGGGCCAGTCCTATAGTGGTTGTTCCAAAGAGATAGAAAACATCCCTTAGTACCATTATGACCTCCCTAGCTACTGTACCATTTTCCATTAACCTGACTTCTATCCATTTAGACTTATTGTCCACTAAAATAAGGAAGGTAAAATTTTGCTTCTGGAAAAAATCAACATTATACATATCAGTGAGCAATGAGGAAATACCTCTTTTGAAAACAGAAAAATCTATAAGAAAAAAGAAAAGCCCTCCCTAGTGGGGTAAGGAATGCTCTAATTTAATAAAAACAAGAAAAGAAAAAATTAAGAAATAGGAAGAAGCAAGCAATGAAAATTATATTGAAATCAAAAAAATATTTGCATACAGTAAAAATATATTTAAAACAAAAAAAAAAGAAATAGCTTCAAAAGCTTTTGCAATGGATTGACAAGGGACACTCCTCTAACTGAAATATGGCGAACAGTTAAATTATTCTCCACATATCAAAATGCTGTAATCCCTGCTAAACTTCCCAACAAACACATAGTTCAGAACATATTAAATAATTTGGCAATTGACATAACAGATCCTGAGTTTACGGTTACCCTAACTAAAGAGGATGTGGAGGACATTTCAAGGCAAGGAATAATAAGTGTCATAAATAAAAAGGATAAGGCTACTGGTTTAGATCTTGTAACATAAACAGACTTCCCCAGGTGGCCAAAACTACTGCTTAATGCAGTAGTTTTGGCCGTAGAAGAGAAGATCAAAGAATTAGAAAGCATGATAACCGATACAAAAGTGCAACCGTCAGTTAATGCAGTAGCTTTAGATCCTGTAGTGAAAGATGAACTACCGAGAGACGAAATGTCGCATAATATGAGATTCAAATTACCACCATTTGATGGAAAGTCCTCTTGGTCCATATACCTTAGACAATTCGAAGCTATTGCGACCGCCAATCATTGGACCGAACAGGAAAAGGCTGTTTCCTTGACTGCTGCTTTGCGAGGTGATGCTGCAGATATATTAAGATTAATTTCTAAGGGTCAAGAAAATTGTTACCAGACCTTGTTCACTCGTCTAGAAAAACGCTATGGAGATGCCCATCTACAACAAGTATACAAAGCACAACTGCGAAGTAGAAGTCAACGAGCAAGTGAGAATCTGCAAGAATTTGAAGCAGATGTGGCTCGTGTGGTGCGGTTGGCTTATCCAGAGGTGCCAGACAGCGTTTTAGAAGAAATTGCAGTAGATACCTTCGTCAATGGGCTGAAAGATAATGAACTACAGAAAGCTTTACGACTAGCAAGGCCGAAAGTTTTAGATGAAGCACTTGCTATTGCATTGGAACACGAAACGGCTAGTCAAACTTCACGAGGCCATAGAGTAAGAACCATTGAAGAAAGTGACGAACACAACGATGAACGTCTGGAGGAAATGATACGGAGAGTATTAAGTAATCAGATGCCAAACAGACGCGAGCCTAGATGTTGGAATTGTGGAGACGTAGGCCACATTCGTCGTAATTGTAAGAAGATCGTACAGCCGTCGGAAAACTAGAGCGGGTCGACACCAAGGGGCAACTGCCGACCTCGAGAACTAGAGCCCCCATAGTAACTGTCAACCTTACGTCCTCCGGTGGAATCCACAACTTATACATCGAAGGTCGTATCAGTAATAGATGTAGATCATTTTTGGTGGATACAGGTGCAACGAGAACTATCGCACGTCCAGATGTAGTACGAGACCATAATAAATTATCACCTGCAACAGTAAAGCTTAGAACAGCGACTGGTGAGCTAATTAATACATATGGCGAGGCTAATATGTCAGTATCCATTGGCCAGACCACAGTTGAACATCAAGTATTAATTGCCGAGATCTCCGACGAATTCATATTGGGGATGGACGTACTAAGGAAAGTGGGGGCAATATTGGATGTTCAAAATGGAGTTCTCAAGATCAATGGTGAAGAGTTGCCCTTTCACGACGACAAAGAAGATGTCATCCGCTTACTTACTACATGCGACGTAACCATACCCGGTAATAGTGAGAAAATTCTGATGACCATGCTTGATAGACACTGCCGAGAGGGAAGTTTAAGGATGGTCGAAGATGTGGATAATGTCGAGTTCCTAACGGTGAAAACTTTGGTAAAAGTTCGAGATGTCATCCCTGTAAGAGTTATGAATTTAAGGGAAACTGCTATCAAGTTAAGTAGAGGAGCTTTGATCGGGCAGTGTGTTCCCGTGGCTTCAATTTGCTCTGTGAATACCAATGAGAAATCATCGAAGGCGAAGTATCCAAAGGAGCTTGTTGAGATGATCATTGAAAGATGCCAAGATCTTGATCATGAACGAACGGAAAAAGTGACGTCTATGCTGATAGAGTATCAAGATGTTTTTGCTATTGACACGAAGGATAAGGGCAAAACAAGCATAGTAACGCATAAAATAAATACCGGAGACACTCAGCCAATCAGAAAACGGCCTAGACGACTTCCATTTGCGAAAAGAGATGAAGCCGAAGAGATTATCAAGGATATGGACAAACAAGGGGTAATTGAACCATCGAACAGTCCATGGACATCACCAGTTGTTCTGGTAAAGAAGAAAGATGGTTCAACGCGTTTTTGTATCGACTACCGCCAGCTCAATGCGGTAACAAAAAAAGATAGTTATCCTTTGCCCAGAATAGACGATACATTGGATACTCTCTCCGGTTCTCGTTGGTTTTCCACACTCGATTTAAAAAGTGGATATTGGCAAGTAGACATGGAGCCAGCCGATCGGGAGAAAACCGCATTTTCGATAGGATCAGAGCTTTGGCAGTTTACGGCTATGCCGTTTGGTTTATGTAATGCCCCTGCCACATTTGAAAGATTAATGGAGGCAGTTTTAAGAGGTCTAACATGGAAAACATGCCTGGTTTACTTGGATGATGTAATTGTGGTTGGAAGGTCCTTTGATGAACATGCCAAGAATCTAATAGAAGTCTTTCAACGATTGAGGGCAGCGAACTTGAAGTTAAGTCCGAAGAAATGTCACATGTTTCGACGAGAAGTTAAGTATTTGGGACATATTGTATCGAGTAATGGTGTAACAGCTGATCCTGAAAAGATTGAAGCAATTAAAGATTGGCCAGTACCAAAAGATAAACATGAAATTAGAAGTTTCCTTGGCCTATGTACATATTACCGACGATTTGTCAAAGGATTTGCCAATATCTCCAAGCCCCTAACAAAGTTGACGGAGGAGGGCAAAGAATATACATGGAGTGAGGAGTGTCAAAAAGCTTTCGAACAACTACAAAGGGCTCTGATCAGTGCACCGATATTAAGCTACCCGGGACAGGCAGGAAAATTTGTTTTGGATACCGATGCTAGCAATAGTGCCATAGGAGCTGTTCTCTCACAAATCCAGGATGGACAGGAAAAAGTCATCGCTTATTTCAGCAAAGTCCTGTCGAAACCAGAAAGAAACTATTGCGTTACCAGAAGAGAACTGCTGGGTGTAGTGAAGGCTTGCGAACATTTCCATAAATACTTGTACGGCAGAAAGTTCCTTCTTCGAACAGATCACGCTGCTCTAAAATGGCACATACAATTCCGTAATCCAGAGGGCCAGATGGCAAGATGGTTAGAACGACTGCAAGAATATGATTATGAGATAGAACACAGGGCCGGAAGAGTTCATTCAAATGCTGATGCCCTTTCGAGACGACCATGCAGTGCAAATTGTAATCACTGTGCCAAATTAGAGGAACGATTTTGCCCCGTGAGACGAACCACCGTAGTTAATGCGCAATGGCAGCCCCAACAGTTACAAAACGCCCAAGAAGATGATCCATGTATAAAAAGAGTATTGGATTGGATGCAGCAAGGTGAGAGACCTAGTTGGCAGAACATTAGTGCATGTAGTCCAGAAGTCAAGGCCTACTGGAGCCAATGGAATTGCCTGGTACTAAAAGATGATCTTCTGTACAGAACCTTTGAGAACGATGATGGTACAGAATCTAAGCTGCAGTTGATTGTACCTAAAAGTAAAGTGTCAGAAGTATTGCGTCAGTTGCATGACGGTACATCAGGTGGACACTTTGGTATTACGAAGACTCTGCAAAAGGTTCGAGAACGGTTCTATTGGGTGAACTGTAAAGATGATGTAAGAAGATGGTGCCGGAAATGTGAACTGTGTGCATCCGGTAATGGTCCAGTTGGTAAAAAGAGAGCACCCATGAGACAGTACAATGTTGGAAGTCCTATGGAAAGAGTAGCAATCGACATTGCAGGTCCATTTCCAGAAACCGATGCTGGAAATAAATACATTCTGGTAGCCATGGACTAGGGCGAAACTTTGAGTCAGCTCTTTTCCAAAACGTTTGTAAATTGATTGGTGCCAATAAGACCAGAACAACACCCCTGCATCCTCAATCAGATGGAATGGCCGAGAGGATGAACCGAACGATGGGTAAACACTTGTCCAAAGTTGTATCTGAACATCAGCGAGATTGGGACCAACACATTCATTTATTCCTGATGGCCTACCGCTCGGCCGTGAATGAAACTACAGGTCAAACACCAACCTGCCTGATGTTGGGTCGTGAAGTTCGTTTGCCCTGCGACCTAGAGTTTGGCTGCAGACCTTCCGAGGAATATGTTGCAGGCGAAGAATACGTAGACCGCCTGAAGTTACGAATGAACAACATTCATGAACTTGCCCGACAACACATCCATATAGCCAGTGACAGAATGAAAGATCAATATGATTCTCGCTGCAAGAATGAAAGCTTCGAAGTAGGTGATCTTGTCTGGCTTTATAATCCACAACGTCGTCGAGGCCTGTGTCCTAAACTGCAAAGACAATGGGAAGGTCCGTATGAAGTTAAGAAGAAAATAAATGACGTAATATACAGAATTAAGAAGTTACCAAACGGTAAACCAAAAGTTATTCACATAAATCGTCTTGCACCATATGCTGGCTCAAATGAAACAGAGGAAGCCCGAGTCCTCCAACAGGAGATGAAAGATGCACCACAGCCAAGTTTTAAGGAATTTATGTCAAATTACGCAGAAAGAAAGAGTGCTAGATTCGGCGTGACCACAGAAGTTCAGCAAGATCTGTTTGGTGTTCCAGAAAAGTCTCTCTAGCCCACTGTGTTGCCCAAGACCTCGAGATGACTAAAGGAATCTCGTCCGTATTCAATAGAAAGTTCGGCCGCCTGGACGATTTAAGGAATCAACAACCTAAAATTGGAAGAGTATTGCGATTGGAAGATGGTCCTCGATCTTTGCTGTATATGGTGACCAGGAAGTCTTATACGGACACGCCAAGCTACGAGAACATATGGCGTGCTCTAACTAATTTGAAGAAAATCGTGTGTAATTATGACATCAAAGATTTGGCTTTACCAAAAATAGGCCATGCAGTAGAAAATCTGGATTGGAAGATTGTGAGAAGCATGTTTGAAGTGATCTTCAGAGAAACTGGCGTACGAATTACTGTGTGTTGCATGAACCCGAAGATGTGATACCCTTCAAAGACAGTAGACTGTTACTTCTTTTCTAGGGGTGTATGCAGAGCTGGAGAATCCTGTAGGTTCCGCCATCCTGGGCCATCTAGAGTTGCTGATCGGGACGCTCAGATCTTAAGAGGGGAGCAGTGTAACAAAATATTACTTTTGACCGACCGTCGTATAACAGGTCCCATCTCCACGCAGGCATTCCACGACGATGTTTCTAGATATGACGCGATGTAGCGGGACGGAAAGACGAGCAATTCTAAGAACGTCTGGACGATAACTAGAGATGGGCAGAATTTTCGAGAAATAACGATGGGCTATAAATTGGAACTGTTTTTGTAAATGAGTTCAGTGTATAATATAAATTCGTCTGTACAGTTATATAAATAAAGTCGTATATAAATACGAAATCGCTCGTTTTATTACAATATGTACTCAAACAAATGCCTGAAAAAAGAACAATATCATAGTAAAGAGTCTAAATAAACTAAACGAAGCAATAAATGCAAACAATAGATTCTGGAGGAACAAGGTCATACCAGATTACTCACTAGCATATACAAATATACTAAAAAAACAAAAAACATAATTAGATATAAAATCAATCCTATATATGAGGTAGAAAGAAAAACTCTTCTATATCCCATTACAATTAAAAGTCTAGAATTTGAAAAATATGAAATTGAATCGAACGAAAGGTTCATAGCGAAATATGGTGGAATATATAATAATCATACTCACGTATATACAGATGGCTCAATAGACGCACAAACAAATCAATGGGGATTTGGAATTTACATTCCAGGCATCAATTATAAATATTCGTCAAGACTCCATAACTACACACAAATCTGCACAACTGAAATAATAGCGGTATACAAAGCCATCTCAGTATGTATTGAAAAGGAAATCATGAAAGCAGTGATCTTTGTAGATTCAAAAAGTGCCTTATCCAAAATATCTAGTCACAAATGGGACCAAATGGATTATGTAACTATAATGACAAAAAAACTATTGGTAGATGCAAATAATATGGGATTTTCAATAGGATTAGAATGGGTACCGGGCAGTGGCGTGCGGTGACTTTTTCGAAAGGGGAAGCGATTCAATAAGGATATAAAAATATTTTCTTAAGGGTCGAGGGTCGAGCAACTTTCCACCTGATAACACTCTGATGCGCAGGGGCTCTCTATCAGCAAAGTACTTAATTATGTGAGACGTCCTGCATACAAGGACTCACACACTAAATCCGTGAATGCGTGAGGCACTCTATTCCCGCTATTTCTAGTGACTAGTGACCTATCATTGATCTGTATTGCTAGCTCAGGCCTTGAGTCCTCGCGCCGGGCTTGGTTTTCTAAAGAAGAATCATATTTAAAAAAAATATACTCCGAGGCATTTTCCACAACACACAACTTTCACTAAAATGACACTTATTTATACTCGAGGTCTATTCTCCTATCAACTTCTGATAATTGTTGAATGCAGTCTTTTTTAATGGATAATAGGGCTAACTTTCAAAGTCTGTCTTCGCTTGTTGAATTTCTTTTAAACTCTTAATTTGAAACTTTTAATGCATCTTAATACTGCAAAACTTCGTTCAACTGATGCACTTGTGGCTGGGATAGTTAGTAGTAGGTACTAATTCACACAACTTGACCACTTCACACAGCGACTTGTTTAAACCAGTAGTTATAAAGAAATCTCAGATTTCTGGATATTTCTTTATCATTCATGTCAGTTGTTTCATAAATGATACTTAACTGAGAATGCAAAGCTGGGATATCAAAAAATTTTCATTATTTAATCGTAATGACATAAATTCCTCTGTGGGAAATTTTGATGAATTATAATTAGAAATATTAAAGATTATATATAATTCTACAAATTTTAAATCGTTAAAATTTTGAAAGCTAGAATTCATTTGTTGTGGAATATTATCAAAAGGTCTCTTTGTTTCCTCTGTTTTCTCTGTCTCCGAAATTATCAATCTTCATTATTTTTCTTTCATGTTCAAACCCCATATGTTCAGTTTTATCCCAAATATTTTTAAACTGCTCTCGTTTTTTTAATTATCGTATTAATAAAGTCATCAATTTGTCTTATACAAAATGCAATACCATTTGATTTCTGTAAAATGTCAAATAAAAGATCAGTAAAAGGAAATATCTCTGCAAAAAATTTAAATCGAAATATTCTTTAAGCGAATGTATGTAATACCTAAGCACCCCTTAGCAGCAGTAACAGTCGGAGCATCTCACTTTCGGGAAGGCGATACGACGAGCGCTTCCATGGCATACCAAAATTCGCGCGACTAGTGGCTGCGGTCATTGAACCCTGACCAATTTTAAAAGGGACAACTGCATGACAAGCTGCGATTTTGAGATGCGCTTCTGCCAGGAGTGGACCAAATAGTTGAATTGTGTGCATATTGAGTTCGTTCGTACGCGATTAATTTTTAATATTTTTCAATGCCTATTGGCTAGGTAATATGTAGATTATTTGGATTAGGGAAAAATTTTATTAATAAATACTAATTAATAATATATTTTCTTATATCGACGAATAAATAGGGAAGCGGCGCTTCCCCCGCTTCCATGGACCGCACGCCTCTGGTACCGGGACATCAGGGGATTAAAGGCAACGAGGTGGCAGATAGCTTGGCCAATATCGGGAGAGAATTAAGAGTACCATATGATGTAAAAAACATCAGCTCTGATATCTTTTGTGTTACAAAAAAGAACATCTTGACTCAATTTTACAATAACTGGTATTCCCAAATTAAAGGTAAATATCCGGACTATTATGGACTGCAGAGTCGTTTCCCTATAAAACCTAGGTATAACAAATGTGGATATTTGGGTAGGAACAACATTACTAACTTTAATCGTTTACGAAGTGGACATTGCAAAACTCCTTGTTATCTCCACAAAATAGGCAAAACGGAAATACCGATATGCGAATGCGGTACTATGGGAACATTGGTAAAAATCATTTTTGAGTGCCCCATAAATAAACATAAAAATATGGATTTGTATCTAGAACTAATAAAAACTGGAATAGACAGTCCAATATCTTTACAGAGTATTTTATATAAACCCTCGAATAAAGTTATTAAGATAATCAATAAATTTATCAAATTTTTTCAAGTAGATCTATAGAATTTTCAAAAAAATAATAATAACAATAAATAAATACTTCAGAAAATACAGGGAATCTCCTTAACATGTCATAAATTATATTTGTATCCTTAAAATCCTTAATCCTAACCGAAGGTAGCCAGCCCTAAACCTATGTGAAAATGTTTGGAAGCTACCCCCAAACGGGAAAAGTCTTAAGTTAACCTTAAATGTATGTAACACTTTTTCCCCCTCTATCTACAGGAACACAAGAAGAAGGACAAGGACCACACAGGACCAAACCCCACCCCCTCATCTATGGGACCAAAGAAAAAAAATAGATCTGAAGTTGACAGGACAACTGGTTGTGCATTGCCTTGAGCAAGACGCTCATAACCAATAACATGTACTGGGTAAATGATTAAAAAATCGAAACCCAAAAAAAAGGAAGAAGAAGAAGATAAAATTTCCATGGTTGCAAAATTATTTGTTTTTTGAACGGCTGCACTCAACTTACCGTGTACCGGTAGCTTTATTCGCGGTGTGCAAGTACTCGGAAGGCAGGGCCGCCGCTAAAGTGTTGGCCGGCTGTGTGCAACTTAATATTTGCCGCCCCCTTCCAACACTTTAGTCGTTTCAACATAGGTACTTGTATTTAAAGAAATGTGCAGGACACCGTAACGCGTATATGAATAATAATTGCTCTGATCTTGACGTTACTTTTAGACCTGGATCCCGCGTACCAAAAAAAAAAGTTATTATTATCATGTCAATAATAATATACAGAAATGCAATCTTGCACTAATACCTACATGTGTAAATTTTGTTTACAAGACTACTTACAACATTCGGCATGCTTAATTGTTTACTAATATATTTAAATATATAGGCCTGAAACCCGCGTACCAAAAAAAGTTGATTAATAGCAAGCTGAAAATTTGTTAATAGCTTAACGGTGTCTAGTCGGACAAAATTTGATGTATGGGAACAATGGAACAGGGGAAGTTTTAATTGTGGAACAGGTTAAAAATTTGGAACGTCAGACTACGAAAATTTTCCATGTATTTTGTCGGACATAACTTTCAATTGATTTGTTAACATTTCATTAAACTCTCATGCAAAAATCAGACTGATGTTTATCACCAACTGGGCATTTTAATGAGTGGAACACGAAGAACATGTAAAATGACAGGAATCATGTTGGTTAGTAATAGCAGTCTGATTTTTGCATGAGAGTTTAATGAAAGGGTAACAAATCAATTGGATCTTCTGTCCGACAAAATATATGAAACGTTTTCGTAATCTGACGTTCCAAATTTTTAAACTGTTCCACAATTAAAACATCCCCTGTTCTAGTGTTCCCGTACATCAAAGTTTGCCCGAGTAGATACCGTTAAGCTATTAACAAATTTTCAGCTTGCTATTAATAATTTTTTTTGATACGCTGGATCCAGGCCTATTTGAAATACAGCAGTGTGCAAAAGAAACGGGCACACTACTATATATTACAAAGAAAATCGTTTATCAAAAGCGTGTCTAAAATCAACAAATTCTCAACTTAGACTGAACTATAACCCAATTATGTATAACCATAAATAAGCATAAAGGAACAATATAGCAATATAACAATATAAACAGAACAATAAACAGAGCAACTATCGAGTAATAAAATAGATTTTTTAAACCATCGAGTAATAAAAAAAAACCTTTTTGTGGTGTCCACATCTAAGAATATTAAACAATTTAGACGGCATGAAAACCTTTATTCATTATACTAAATGAACATATGCTAATATCTGAATTACATATTGTAGGTTATCTGTGAAGTTGGTCATAGATAGATTTGTAGAGGTGGGAAGTAACATAACTGTTACAGGTAGCATACATTACATCCCTCCACACCAAGATCCGAATATAAAAACCACATTGTCATAGTCTTAATTATAAATCTAAACGATCAGAGGCGGTCTGATGGTTCTTCTCAATCTTTCCTTAATATTAGGTGACTGCAACCCAACGGTTGATTGTGATGCACTGTCTTTAATTGACGAAGGAACCGCACTGATATCTTCACTCGAAAATTCGGTTTCAACACTACCGGACACTCCTTGGGTCTCACTGGTATTTTTTAAGGTTACCAAAGCTTCAGTTTCACTTAAAGGTAATGGCGAACTTACAGAAGTACTTGGAACTGAACTTAGTGGATCACACGTATCTCTATCCTTGTCATCAGAAATTTTAGATATTTCTTCATCGTAAAAATGACCACATTTAACAATTTGGTCCAAATGTCTTTTCCATTCAAGACTTGGATTATCTAAAGGCTGACATAGAAATGTTTGATGTCCTAATTTTCTAACTATTTTACTCTTTGCCCATTTAGGCTTTTGTGCATTTACCCTGTAATCCCTAACATAAACATCTTCTCCTTCTATAAATTTTACCACCCTATTACCTTTATGGTATTTTATCTGTTGTTCTCTAGCTCTCAATGTCTTATCGTTAAATGTCAAAAAGTCAAATCTGGTTTTAATTTTACGCCCAAACATGAGATAGGCAGGAGTTTGAAATGTCACCGAATGAGGGGTAGTTCTGTAAGAAAATAAATATTTTGAAATCAACTCAGATATACTCTTGCTCTGGGAGCCTGTTAACATTTTGTTTATTGCATATTTTAGGGTTTTAACTGAGTTTTCGGCCGCTCCGTTTGTCGCTGGATGATAAGGAGCTGAAGTTTTATGAATAATGCCATTATTTTTACAAAATCGCTGAAACTCCTCTGAATTAAACTGTGGACCATTATCTGAAATAATTTGATTTGGCAACCCAAATCGGGCAAAACAGTCTCGAAGTTTACTGATGGTATGTTCTGAGTCAGTCTTTGACATCTCATATACCTCGGGCCACTTCGAGTATGCATCTGTAATAACAAGATAATTCTTCCCATGATACGGTCCTAAAAAATCAATGTGAATTCTATCAAACACATGAGCTCCTTCTTGGAACTTAATTAAAGGTGCCTTCCGTGGAGTTGTAGTATTCTTTAAACATGCTTCACAAGATTTTACAAACAATTCAATATCTCCATCTAAGCCAGGCCACCAAAAATATTGCCTTGCTACTGTCTTCATTCGAACTATTCCGCTATGAGTACTATGCAATTCCTGTAAGATTTGTTTATGAAACTTGGAAGGTACCACTACCCTATACCCCCACATAATTAAATTATTATCAATGGTAAGCTCATTAACCCTATTAGCATATGCTTTCAATTCATCTGGAACTGTTTTTGGCCAGCCATCTCTTACATACTTAAAAACTTTGCTCAAACAGATGTCTGACCGTATTCCTTTAATTATTTCTACAGCGGTAACTGGTAATTTATCCTCTACCAGAAAATCAAAATAATCAAACTCAACATCACTTTGTACCTCCTTAGGTATGGAAAGAGGCAAGCGTGAAAGTCCATCAGCTGTTTTATTCTCTACTCCCTTAATATGTTTAAAGGTGTAATGAAATCCACTTAAAAATAGTGCCCACCTCTGCAGTCTCCCTGCTGCCATTTGCGGAATGCCCTTTGTCTCTCCGAATATGGCCATCAGTGGTTTGTGATCAGAACATAAAAAGAAATGCTTCCCTAATAAATATTGATAAAATTTTTGTACACCCCAATATATTGCCAAAGCCTCTTGGTGTATAACGGAATACTTAGCTTCATGTTTGCTTAACACTCTTGAAGCAAAACAAACTGATTGGCTTCTCTGACCCATCTGGATACACATGCATTAAAACAGCACCTAAGCCCACGCTGGAAGCATCACAAACCAATTTTAAGTCCATCTGTGGATCATAGTGTGCAAGGCCCGCACCTGAAGAAATTTCCCTCTTTGCCTTTAAAAATGCATTATCACACTCTGAAGTCCACTTAAAACGTTCATCTCTTCTTAATAACCTATACAATGGCTCCAGTACTGTTGATAAGTTGGCCACAAAACGACCATAATAATTGATCATCCCGACATATGCCCTAACTTCAGAGATATTTTGGGGTCTGGGGCACTCAATAATGGCTTTAATTTTTCCTGGATCTTTATGTAACCCTTCCTTATCAATAATATGCCCCAGATACCTTATTTCAGGCCGGAAAAACATGCACTTATCTAAATTTAATTTAAAGCCTGCCTTCTGAAGTCTATTAAAGACATTTTCCAAATTTTTTAGATGCTCCTCTCTATTAGGACCTGTTACCACAATATCATCTAAGAAATTAATAACATTTGGAATACCTAACAAAACTTTTTCTACAATTTTTTGAAAAATGCTACAGGCCGGTCTTGTACCATATGGTAGCCTGTTTACCTGATAAATACCTCTGTGTGTGCTCCAACTTAAAAGTTTTTTTGTCTCCTCCGTTAGCTCCAATTGGTTGTAAGCATTTTTGAAATCAAGTTTTGTAAAAAGGTGCCCACCCTGGAGGGCTGCAAATAACTCCTCCACTCTTGGCAATGGATGCTTGACATCAATTAGAAATTTATTTACGGTTATTTTGTAGTCAGCACATACACGGATTTTGCCTGTCTCCTTGACAATGGGAACCAGTGGGGTGCCCCATTCAGCATTTTCAATCAAGGTAATGACACCCTTACTTTCAAGTTCATCTAATTCTGCATTAACATCCCTTTTAAAAGCAAAAGGTAATGGCCTTGGTTTGCAAAATATAGGTTTTGCATTTGGTTCCATTTTTAAGTCAACTTTTTCAAACCTATAATGCCCTAATTCATTACTAAAGAGAGAACTATATTTTTTTACTAACCTGGCTATCTCTGCATCCTGATCTATTTTATTTATATTAATGTTAGGAACTCCCGGTAATTTAATCTCGAAATTAAATGTCTTCATTAAATCTCTACCAATTAAGGCTGTTGTTCCATTTTTTATTATAATTAACCTACAGTTATCTACCCTAACATTATTATATTGAATAGTTACGAAAATCTCACCTAAAGGTGTAATAATACTTCCATCAAATGATCTGAGTCTAACTTTAGTTGGAAGTAATGCACTGGTTTTGAAATATCTGATATAAATATTTTCAGGAAGGACAGAGATACCTGCGCCTGAATCCAGTTCCATTAAAATAGTACAATCATTAATTAACATATTTGCCTTGTGTGGTTTTATAAAACCATTATTAACATTATCAAAAGAGGTATGGTACATGTTTACAAAATCAAAATCTTGTACATTTTCTGAATCAGAATTTTCACTCTCTACAGGTTCTACATAATGAGTACTTTTTCCTTTGTTTTTATTACACATTTTAGCCAGATGGCCAACCTTCCGACAGATCTTACAACTATATTTTCGGTACTTACAATTTCTAAAGTCATGTTTTATTCCTCCACACGCATTACACTTTGACTCTCCATACAAACCTCCTGAACCTCCTTCTCGTGCTTCTCTATTTCTGCCTTGGTTAACACTGGTGCTTGATATCTTATTTACTGGAACTGAAGTGTTGGCTTCTACTGCTGCAGCTTCTTTTCTCAACGCCAACTCATATAGATGTTCTAAGGTTGTTTTATGATCCTCCTCACATAAGCGATCCAGGACTGGTCCCTTTCTCACACCACAAACGAATTTGTCTTTTAAAACATTGTTTAATGTAGTCCCAAACTTGCAATCTATTGCTTTATTTTTAATTCTTACGTAAAAGTCTGCCACGGACTCCTTTTCAGCTTGTCTCAAAGAATAAAATTCTATTCGTTCCTTAAAAACAGAAACTTTTTTAGTGAATTGCTTTTGTAGAAGGATACATAGTTCATCGAAAGTCTTAGGTAAAACTGGGTCACACAATCCTTTTAATATTTCATAGGCCTTATCACCAATTATTGTCAATAATACTGGAACCATTCTATCATTCTCTACATAATTTGCAATAAAATATTGCTCTAACCTCTCCTGGTATATATTCCAATCAGTACCTATCCGGTACTCTTGTAAGCTGCCTATTGCGCCCCTTAGAACACTCACTTGATTTGAAGGAAATACTGCACCTTCCATTTTGCACCTTGCAAATAGTAAATAAAACGTTTATTCAAGCGCCTTGCTTGTAAAATTGTCTACTGCTTATTTATCCTCGTCGCCATATTATGTGGTGTCCACATCTAAGAATATTAAACAATTTAGACGGCATGAAAACCTTTATTCATTATACTTAGTGTGACCAACTAGCCCGAAAAATCCGGGACATGTCCCGAATTACGAAGTTGTGTCCCGGCGTCCCGGACAAGGCTTCCGGGCCATCCGAATTTTCAACTTTTTGGTAAAAATCTATATTTTCGTTGTTATTCTAAGAATTTACATCAAATTAAATTGTTGAGACGAAAAAAAAATTGTTATCGTGGTATAAATTTTAATAGTTCTATGAAAGAAAACGAAAACTGTGGAATTTTTTTTATTTGTGTGAAAATCGTCTTCCGAAAAGACCATTCAAAAACAATAATAATTCATGTCACAATGAATCATGCCTAGGCACGCATGCCGCATCGAACGATGTAATGTAATGATTGCTGATGCATCTTTTTTTTCGGTTTTGTCAACCACTTTAAGTAGATAAACCTCTTGAGTTCGTTCGCGAAATATGATTAATTTCCAAACCGTTGCATGCTTTGAGCCAAATTCAAATCTGCTGCGTTGCAATATGATTTGTTTATCTAAACATTTATATTATTATCAGTACAGTAATCAGTTTGAATCCGAAAATCGATTAGTGACCATCTCGGAATTATTGTTTTTGACCTGACTTTTTCATTCCAATATATTATTATTGTTAATATGAATATGGAACCAACACAATAAAGTAAAAACAGAAAACGATATTGCACTTTCAATAAAATATTAGAAGAAGAATTTCTATTTTTGAAAAAAAAAGTAACTCTAACTGTGACATGAAGTGTGATACTTGTGGATCGGAATTTTCGATCGCCCACAGTGGTAGAGCGGATATACTAAGTCACATCAAAAGTGAAAAACACCGAAGAGGTATCTGCTCCGCGTCCAGCAGCAAAAAATTGACTCAATTTTTCAAGCCAACAGCTTCATCGAGCATTGATTTAGAGACAGCAGCTCGGGAAGGTGTTTGGGCGTATCATTTGATTAAGCCCATCAAAAATATCATTGTCAACATAAAAATGTTAAATAACCAATAAAATGATGATATTAGAGTCCTATATTTAAAAAAATAACAAATGGCCCGATTTTCATTCAAAAGTCCCGGATTTTAGGTATTTTTTTCAGCATTGTCCCGGATTCGACTGAATTGGAGTTGGTCACACTAATTATACTAAATGAACCTTAGACAAGGAAAAAAAAAGAGAGGACGGGTAACACTCATTTAAAACACACGTTCCAAAAGTGAAGCCAGTTTTTGGTTTGTTTGTCACCAGAAACATGGCGGTCACGTCAAAAATAACAATGGGTTGCCAGTGGTGGGTGTTCGTTGAAGGTTAAAATTTCATAAAAAATAAAGTAAATCATCATCTAAAATTCGTAATAAAAACATATGTATGTATTGAAACATATGTACGTAATATGAGCAACTTAATAAAACATTTACCGTACACAAATTCTTCATTTTAAATACATTTCATGTTTTTATTTTAAATACTCAATGCATAACAATACCCCAAAGATACGTCGATGATCAAAATCTCTGGTGTCAGTTTAGCTTCACTTTTGGTCAAGGATTACTCGTCCTCTCTCTTTCCTTGTCTAAGAAATGAACATATGCTAATATCTGAATTACATATTGTAGGTTATCTGTGAAGTTGGTCATAGATAGATTTGTAGAGGTGGGAAGTAACATAACTGTTACAGGTAGCATACATTACACTTTTTATATTACTCAATGAGAGCAACTTAACAAGCACTTATCTAAATTCTTGGAAAGTATCCTATTCTGGTATCGTACTCTCTTAACAAATCATAAATGTTCACAATTTTAAAAAATCGCATATGGACCACGTAGATAAAAATATGTTAAAGTCCGAAAGCCACCAGCCACTTTGAACTAAAAAGCATTCCCTGAACTATTTTATGACTAAGATGCAAAAGGGCAGTTCATATAACAAATAACATTTTCTGGCATTTTTGTTTAGATCGTTTGGAATATTAGAGTGTATAGAAATATCTGAATCATTACTATTTAATTTTTTGAATTTATTTTCGTTTTAAAAAAGTATTATCATCAGTGGCCTGCCTTTGGCCGCCCCTATAATCGGCCGCCCGTGTGCGATGCACACTTTGCACACATGGTAGCGGCGGCCCTGTCGGAAGGGATACGCGAATAGCGAAGAAATATTGCAACTTTTTTAAATAATTCATATTGTCAATTGAAATTGTCAAATTGACGTACATTTCATACCTATTGTCATTTAAGAAGAAAAATTATATATTGCTCCACAATATTGATATGATATGCAATTATTATATAAAGGTAAATTTAATTAATTATATTTTGCTTGCAGTACTGCATTTTAATAACTTATTTTATTTACTACATACAATTGTTTACGTTTTAATAGCATAACCTAAATCTTATTTTTTCTTATTATTTTTTTTTTGGACTATGGCCTTGACAATTATCCAGTAACCAGGACCATATGATTGGCCAATATAATTAAAAGTGCGAATAAAAGTGCAGAGCGAAGAAACCAGGTGTCGCTTTTCCGAACTTGCACGGTCCCAATAGCGTATTAGAGTATTTTATGTTTTTGCGATTTCCCGAATACTAGGTTTTTAACTTTTGATGTAAAATATCTCTGGATCATTATATAGAGGGTTCAAATTTTTACAGTAGATGTAGATAGACAATATCAAGTGTCGCGTAAAGTTATATTGAAAAATATACAAAAACAAGTAAAATAAAAAATAAAATCCAAACTTTTTTGGTTTTTTTGTAAGAGTATTTTAAACAATTTTAAAATAAATGGTTCTTTCACTCAAATTTTACAAAAATCTACACTAAACAATGCATCTAATTTCAAAATAACACAAAAATTAGGTCTCTGAGTGCTTTGGTTACAGAGCTATGTGACATAACGTTAACATTGTCGTTAAATGGGACTTCGGGTGCCCTTAACTTAAGTTGTCCACGGGTCCACGTTAGAGGATCTCTAAATATTCCGTATTCATGTAGCCATCTGTTGGCAAGTAGAAAGAAATTTTCGGAAGTTTTAGTAAGATTCTGGTCACTATGCAGACATCTATACCGCGCAAAGAACAGTAATTAGAAAAAGCTACAGAAAAAAGGGTCAATAAAAAAACCTCTTTAGAAAAGGCAAAAGGCCTGAACCAAAACCACTTAAAAGAAAAAAACATTAAAGTACGACTATTGAACTAAGTAAGATTGGATAAGGGATTCTGATTTGGAAGGAAAAATATTCACTCCTTGCAAAGTTATCGTAAAAATTCAGTTTTTACCAGTCTGACAGTCTCTGTTCGTATGACTAAGTTGATTACGTTAAGTGCGTGTACAGTAGATTTTTTATAATATCAGTTTAAGTTGTTGTTTGGAGAAAAACCTCACAAGTGTGAATTTTGTTGTAAGCAGTTTACTCGAACAGATTTTTTTTAAATCATCTAAGAACACATAGGAGAAAAATCTCATAAGTGTGAAATTTGCTTCAAGAATTTTTCAGAAACATCTAGATTGAAAAAACATTTGATGGTACACACAGGAGAAAAACCTTACAAGTGTGAAATTTGTTGTAGAGTTTAGCCAAGCAGATTCTTTGAAAGCACATTTGATAGTGCACGGCGGAGAAAACCTTTCGAGTGTGAAATTTGTTTTAAGCAGTTTTTTGTGAACCGTAGTTTGAAATCACATTTGAAATTGCACACTGGAGAACAACCTCACAAGTGTGAAATTTATTTTAAGCCATTTTTTACGGCAAGTAATCTAAAAACACACTTAATATTGCATACTGGGGAACAATCTAACACATGCAAAATTTGTTTTTAACAGTTTGGCAAAGCAAGTTCTTTAAAAACACATTTGAGAGTACACACTGGAGAAAAACCTAACAAGTGTGAAATTTGTTGTAAGCAGTTTACTAGAGCTGATATTTTGAAAAGTCATTTAAGAACATACACTGGAGAAAAACCTCGTAAGTATGAAATTTGTTTCAAGAATTTTTCCGAATCATCTAAATTGAAAAGACATTTGATGGTACAAACCGGAGAAAAACCTTACAAGTGCGAAATTTGTTGTAAACAGTTTAGCTAATCAGTCTTTGAAAACAAATTTGGTAGTGCACACTGGGGAAAAACCTCACAAGTGTGAAATTTGTTTTAAGCAATTTTCTCTAAACAGTAACTTGAGATTGCACACTGAAGAACAATCTTACATATGTAAAATTTGTTTTAAACGGTTTAGCCAAGCAAGCTATTTGAAAATACATTTGAGAGTACACACTGGAGACAAACCTCACAAGTATGAAATTTGTTCTAAACAGTTTTCTGTGAAAAGTCATTTGAAATCACATTTTATAGTGCACACCAGAGAAAACCTGTAAGTGTGAAATTTTATGCATTTATCTCAATTCAGTTAAGTACCTTACCGGATATATTGCTTAGGTACATATTTATGTTAAAAAAAAAAATAATTGTAAAGAGTGAAAATTATTTGATTCATAAAAATTATAATTTTCTTTCAATGCCTGATCTTGTATTATTTTTAAAGCTTATAAAGTTTTCAAAATTGTACCGAAATTCGTAATCTTTGCGTTCCTACAGATATATTTACAGAAATAATACATATTTCATTTGATATTTTTGTTGTACAGTGGAACCTCGATAACTCGGATTAATCGGGACCACGACCGATCCGGGTTATCGAAAATCCGAGATAGCCGGAGAATATGGTAAAAATTAATAAAATACGGTATACTTACAGATAAACTCCGTTAGAATTGAAATAACATGAAATATTTTTATAAATATGCACAGTACATATTACCTACTCATTACAATTCTAAAAAAAAAAAACAAACCCAAACAATACAAGACACACAATACTAAAGACCATTGTTTATAAAAGAATTTTTTAAATAGTCTTTCCTAAACAATGCTGACAGTTTGAAATAAAAAGGAATAGATACTGCAGACAGCTGGCTGTTGTTTCTGCGGCGTGTACTATGAGTAATTTTTAATCTTGTGTTCAAATTACACACATAAGTACACGACACAGAGAGTCTAGACACATTATCTCTCAAATATTATATTACATACACTTTTATTGTTGAAAGGATTGTCTGATAATTAACTATTTTGATTGGAAATAAGCCACAATTAAATTGAAAAATACAAAATATTGAAAATCAACATGTTTATCTGATGAAAATCGGTCCGGGTTAGCCGGACTTCCGGGTTATCGGGGGCCGACTTATCGGGGTTCCACTGTATGTTGAATTTAAAAGTTTTTGTTATTTGTATTATATCAGACGTTGTGTTTAAATGCTACAAAGAAAAAATTAAATGAAATCAATCTATCATTTTTAAACATTGATGGATCATGTAAAGGCAGAAATAGTGCAGTCACTGAAGGTGGATATGAGCTATTACCTCTGATTTCGTTGAACCTCCATCGATTTGCATGAAAATTGGTCAGAGGTTAGAGGATATCTCAAGGAACAAAGGTGACATGGTGCCATTTTGCACTTTTACCCTGGGGGTGGATGCCACCCCTCCTCGGGGGTGAAAATTATTTTGTTAAAAATAACCCCGCACTTCGATAGAGGGACGAATTATAAGTAAAATTTGTTATCAGAAGGTATTAAAATAAATCAAAACTTTTTGAGTTATTAAAGATCAAAGATTTTAATTTTTCGTGAGAAAATGCATGTTTTTAACCGATTTTTCATAAATAACTCAAAAACTATGAGTTTTTACAAAAAAGATTTTATTATCAAAATTTAAGCTAATAAAATATCAAATAAACTCGCTACTAGAAAAACCTTTCAACGATAACTAAAAGTGAGTTATAGGTAATTGAATGTATATTTCGTTCGTTGAGTACCCAAATCTAAGTATTCAAGCTTAAAACCGGGAAAATGATTCATTTTATAACATAACCTTATCAAACATTTGTCAAAGTTCATAGAAATATCTATCAAATAAGCCCTCGAACAAGTTGATAGCTATAAAATTTATGCACCAAAAATGTTTCAAAATGTATCTTTTAAAAATTTTTCCAAAAAATGTGATTGTTTTTTGTAAATAACTCCGTTAATTTCTAAGATATCAGGTTCACCTAAAAATTAGTTAAAAGTTGATTCGAAGAGCTATTAAAAAACGTCGAAATTAGTCTTTTAAACTGCTTAGTTTTGTTAAAATAAAAGGTTAGATGGCCCCGGTTACATGGTTCTCGCAGAAAAATTAAAATTTTAAACGTATCATCTCGGTTATTTTTTACTCTATTAAAATAGAAAACTCGGTAAAGTATTTGGGATAGAAAAAACTAAAAGTTAGTTATATATCATTTTTTACGTATATTGAGTATTTTTGGAGTTATTATCAAAAGAAAATGAAAAGTACGATAATTTTAAAAATTCTGTTTTTTTTTTAAATTGTATCTTTTTTTTTCAAAAATATGCATTCTAAACCGGTCAAAATTGTTGAAATCATTAACTATGTTAACCTAAAGAACTTCTTGTGAAGATTACTACAAATTTTAATTTTTGTGGAAACGGCGTATGTTTTATTTTTCACTTTTTCCTAAAAAAATCGAAAGAATTCTCTTATTTTCATCATAACTTGCTTAATTTTGATGCTATTAACTTCTACTTGAGCTCATTTGATAGGTATTTCGAAGTACTTTGACAAGTGTTTAACAAGTATATTCTATAAACTGCATCGTTTTCCCGTTATGTAAGCTTGAATACTTAGATTTGAGTACTTGTCGAAAAAAATATACATTCAATTACCCATAACTCACTTTGAAATAGCATTAGTTTAGTTTTTTAAGTGGGGAGTGTAAAAATTTTTTATTATCTTTAATTTTGGTAATTATAGCTTTTTACAAAAGCTTCTAGTTTTTGAGTAATACGTGAAAAACAGCATTAAAACATGCATTTTTTAAGAAAAAATAAAATCTTTGATATTTAATAACTCAAAAAGTATTGATTTATGTTAATAACTTTATATAACAAATTTTGCTTAGAAGTTGCCACTCTATCGATTTATGGTATTATTTTTAATAAAAAAAATTCACCCCCGAGAAGGGGTGGAATCCACCCCCTGGGTAAAACCGCAAGTTGCCATCATGTCACGTCTGTTCCTTGAAATATCTTCTAACTACTCGCCAATTTTCATGAAAATCGATGAAGGTTCAACGAAATCGGAGGTGAAAACCTTCAGTGACTCCACTAAAACGCATTAGAGAGTCACGGACGCGATTCGTCGCGAACAAGACAGTAGACGACTAGAGATTCTCATTAAAGATTGGATCAAGTATTCGTTCAGTCCGCGACTTCCAAATGCGTTCATGAAGATTAAAAACAACGTAAAGAATCTGAGCTAGACTAGTCCGCGACTATCTAATGCGTTTCGCATTATTACCGACAAATTATTAGAATGTTTTGTTATGTTATTTAATAATTTAAAATGGATGAATAAAGATAATCGAGTTAGTGATAAGCCAAATCGAAAAATGTGCCATTAGTAGGTAATGTAAAAAAATAAATTTAAATTTTGGATTAAAAATTTCTTAAATATCAGAAGTGCAGAATCTAAGCTTCAGTTGATTATACGTAAAAGTAAAGTGCCAGAAGTATTGCGTCAGTTGCATGACCGTGCATCAGGTGGACACTTTGGGGTATACACTGTGATAAAAGCACGAGTCCTCCAACATAAGATGAAAGATGACGATGACGGACAGCCAAATCTTAATGAATTATGTCAAATTACGCAGAGATAAAGAGTGCTAGATTCGGCGTAACAATAGAAGTTCAGCAAAATCTTTTTAGAATTCCGGAAAACGTCTCTCTAGCCAACTGTGTTGCTTAAGACCTCGAGATGACTAAAGGAATCTCGTCCATATTGAATAGTAAGTTCGGTCGCTTGAACGAGAAAACTAAACTTTTTTGGTTTTAGGACCTAATCTGCACAACCCAATAGATCCTGCCCATGACGCTTTAGTAACTGCAAATTTAGCATACAAGCCTCCCCTACTATTAGATACTTGGCCACCTCAAAAATAATAATTTACATTAGTTTTTAAGTGCCGAAAATGAGTATTTTCGCATTTTTCAGATTTCGCTAATATATCAAAAACTATGAACTTTCGAGAAAAATGACACAGACTTTTTTATTTAGAATGGCCCAAAGAAACGTTTAAAAAATTTCCGAAGCAAAAAAAGGTGACTACTTTTTTCATGCAGGAGCGGCCTGGTAACATGGACATACCTTCAATTTAATTAAATCTTAAAATTGTTATAACTTTAGTTTCGTAAACACTAGAGACTTCTTCCAGAGCTTAAATTAAAACTCTTTTTTCTACTTGCATAATTCATGATGTATGAAAGGGCTGAATAGCCTCTGGTTTTAGCGAGAAAGGTCAATAGGGTAAGGTATGTTAGCTCACGAAGCTATCAAAATTCCCGATTTTTAGAGGTTCAGATGAGGGATTTAAAATCAAATAGCTATTTGGCAGCGAAGAATAGCGATATGAATGGCAGCGAACAGAATGCCTAAACTAGTTATGACCAGAAAACTAATCGGTCCAAAAGAAGACGTAGACCCAGAACGAGGTGGATTAATAAAGTGGAGGAAGACCTTAAACACGTTAAGGTGAGGGACTGGAGAAGAAAAGCACGAAACAAAAGTCTTCTCTGTCTGTTTTTTCAATGTGCCTCTAGTAAGGTGTCGTTCCATCGTTTTCGTGGTCTTCCCACTGATCGTCTTCCTATTGAGGAACCGTCTCTCGCTGTCCTGACCAGGCCCGGACTGGGTTGCCGGTGCGCCTTTTGCCTTGGTTAGTATCTATCCATTAAAAAAATTAAAAGCTGAAACAATTTTTTTGGAACCTTTACACAAAAATGATGCAGCTATCATTCCCCTAAAAAATGTTTTTACTTGCTTCTGATTTCGCCGTTTCGCCCTGATGGCACCGAAGGCGCACCAGAAACCTACATAATAAAGCCAGTGGGTACAACAAAACACCAGATATCGGATAATAAAATAGCTTAGATAGGATACGCGGCGCCCTCGAAGACCATTTTTACTATTCGGGCGTCTTTAGTAGGTTCAATATCCGCTGTTTCTATTGTAATAAATAGCTTAGATGCTACGCGCGGCGTCCTCGAAGACTATGTTTGTGATTCGGGCGCCTTTCGTGGGTATCAATTTCCACTGTTTCTATTATAAAAATAGCTTAGATGGAACGAGCGGCACCCTCGAAGACCATTTTTACGATTGGTGCACCTTTCGTGGGTATCAATTTCCACTGTTTATCAAATAACGGATATTTATACCTATGGAAGGCGCCCAAATCGAAAAATGATCTTCGAGAGCGCTGCGCGTCGCATCTAAGCTATTTGATTATCTGATACCTGATACAAAGAGTGTTACATCCCACAATTGGATTAAAATATACAGGTGTGGTTTTCAGTGCTCCAAAACTACATTATACATGCAGTATTGTTGTGTCCCAAACTCCTAAATAATGAAACCAGTGGGTACAATAAAATACAACTTGTATCAGGTGTTAGATAATCAAATAGCTTAGATGCGACGCACAGCGCCCTCAAAGACCATTTTAAGATTCAGGCGTCTTTCGTAGGGTCAATATCCGCTGTTTCTATTATAATAAGTAGCTTAGATGCGACGCGCGACGCCCTCGAATACTATTTTTATGATTCGGGCGCCTTTCGTGGGTATCAATTTCCGCTGTTTCTATTATAAAAATTAACTTAGATGCAACGAGCGGCGCCCTAGAAGACCATTTTTACGATTGGGGCACTTTTCGTGGGTATCAATTTCCGCTGTTTATCAAATAACGGATATTTATACGCGAAAGCACTAAGCGTCGCATCTAAGCTATATATTTGTTTATCTGATACCTGATCTCTCGATCAACTTCTTCACATCCTCGGATATCGGACCAATCAAGCCAAGAGTATCCACAAAAGCTTCCTGATTTGAAAATCTTTCCCTTTTGCTCGTTAGTTCAAAACTCACATACTTATGTAAGCTGAGCGATTGTTCTTCCAAACCAGTCCAGCTTATGACACTGTTTAGAAGTAATGTTAAAACCAGCGAAAGGTCCGGAAAGGAATCACTATTACTTCTTACGAACGTAGGTGGCTTACCGTCATTTAGCACGGTAAGCCCCATGTCGTGGATCAATTCTGATAGGTATTCCCCTCTCGAAGCGGGACGTTTGGTGAAACATAACAATTGTACGCCAGACGGTCTACAACTTATGCCTTAACATACCTATTTACATTCATAACAGAGTGTCTGGTGATTCCAATACCTCGGCTCACCACGTATACGGTCACGTCAGATCTCCTATCTTTAACGATTCTCTGTCGAAAGACCAAATGTCACACCTTCCCTTCGTGCGAGTGCCTCTGCAACGTCGTGACCAGCTCTCCCTCTTCCCACATTTATTTAAAGGAACTGCGTATTAGATGGTTCTTATATTTCTAACTTATTTACCCATACGCTGTCTGATTCCTGGTCCTAGGTGTTTTCACCCACCCTTTTCTCATCACTTGTGGCAGGATGTCTCTTGAGGCCCCGCTTTTCCAGGATCAGTTTTTTACACTCCGGGCACTGTAAGCTGTCGGCACTGAGACCGGATTCTTTAAAAGTGAGGGAAACAGTCGTCTCACTACTGCACTCTCGTGACTGGTGCCCCTCCTTATCACATCTGTAGTAGGAGTCCTCCTTGTTTTTTCTCTTGTAGTCCGTTTTACTATGCCTGAACTGCAGGCATCTAAAGCACCCATGGACACGCAGTCTCTCTCGTATCTTGCATGAGTTCCAGCCAATAAATATATGTTCTCTTTCCAGTGCCTTCTTGGCTGCGGTACGTGTCAGTCCAATCGTGACGTTTGTGTTCTCTATTTTCCCTTATACAGACGAGTTTGACGTCGTCAGGCTCCCTGCTGCCGGTATACCTCCGAACTTGTCTTAGGATTTCTACCTTGGGACTCCTTCGTCTATATCAAATAGGTACACCTGGACAACCTCTACTGCATTTCCCTCCGTGCGGGCCACGATAGTCTTCTTCAGGCGCTTGGTCTGTTCTTTCCCTGTCACTTCGAGGATGAGGTCCCCTCGTATGCCTTCTTTAGTGCTTTTAACGCTAATCCCCTTCTTCCTCGTGTCTACGCTACCCTTAATTTGCTTGAGCAACTCAGCGTAGGATTTTCTGCCTTCCTTCACGATGCTTCGTTTGCGACCGTCTGACGTTAGGCCATTCACCACTTCGGATTCAGCACGGATCGCCTGACACCGTGTGTGGTTGCGGATTTTTTATCGAGATTTACTCTTATGTTATATGGAATTTAGTAAAAAATTTGAATAAATAATTTACTACGCCTCCACTCTCCTTTCCCCGAGTTTATAGGTACTCCTCCAGCGCGAGGTGGAGATCCACACCCATAAAGGTGAGTTCCAGGAGCTTCCTGAGGTTGCTATCTCTGTAGCCCCCACTACTCTTAGGTATGCCTCTCTGGTCTCCATGTCTTCCTTCAATTTATAAATAATTGCCAGTAGTCTTTCGTCCCCGTCCATTTCCGTCACCCTCGTCTCTACGGGGGACCATGAAAATAGTCTGACGATTTCCTCGGTTCTCTTCCTTCTGACTCTTCCTTGTAATTGTAGTCATAGTATTAAGTTGAAGGTACTCCACCTCTCCTGGTGTGTTTGCACCACCTGCACACATTCCCCCAGTTCATATTTTTACCTTATCAGTTCGTGGAACCTTTCTTCCTCACCGAAAAATCCATGTTCCACGACCACTACTAAGTCGCCTGCAAGTTTATTTCCTCTTCCCGGTTTAGCGACCGTATAGTGAACCTCTTCCAATTCGACTTCCTCCTTTATTTTTTCAAAGCCCCTTTCTCCTGAGTTCAGGACCGTTGCGATCATTTTTATCTCTCCTTCACTAAGATTTTCGGGGAAGAACTCGTCGAAATCCATCTGTGTGAACACTCGTACAGTCTCCCTAGTCGTTTTTTTCTCACCGGTTTTCTACACTATTCTATTTCGTTTCTTAATGCTGCCGAGGACGACTTGTCTGAAAGTAACCTCCATGTCTTCGTTGACTCTCTTAAGGTTTTGTACCTCATTCTTGATCTCGACCTTAATGTTTGTATGGTCGGACATTAGTTTCACTAAATTATTTGTTACGCTGGTAAGTTTCTCCATTGCTCTTACCATGGTCGTTATGTCCGAGCTCTCCTCCTTCTCTCTAAGTCGCTAGGTGTTTTCTCCCCATGTGAGGAGCTCCTCTGCAAGGTTGTCTCCTGTAGAAGATCCGTTTTGATCAGGTCGCTACCCCTAACTGGAGATCTTCCAACAGATCTTTTCCGAAAATCATAGTCTCCTCCTTCCTTTTTTCCTCTTCGCCGAGTACTTTCCCTTTGTTCCCTTTACTACAATGAAAACCTTATCTCATTCATAGCTTGTTCCAGCTGCACCATCACTGGTGACTCGCTCCATTATCCCTTCGTTTTGTTGTTTCCCTTTTTCCTGCATGATTAAATACTTATCCATATAGTTCCCACGAGTAGAGGCGAATTATACTGCCTGGTGAGGCAGTGTGCCCTTGCAAACGCTAAGGCTTGAATTACAAAAGAGTTTCACCAATTCTCCGGGGGCTTCGTTTGCGACCGTCTGACGTTAGGCCATTCACCACTTAAGCACGGATCGCCTGACACCGTGTGTAGTTGCGGATTTTTTATCGAGATTTACTCTTATGTTATATGGAATTTAGTAAAAAATTTGAAGAAATTCAAGGTGACTTCTATTGAACACAAATCATCATGATTTTTGTTAAATGTTTTTGAACCAATAGATTCTTTTGTAGTAGCAAGTGAAAATTACTCACACTTTTCGCAAATTGTTTTGAAGCCTTCAGAGAGTATCAAAGAGTGTAGTAGAGTAAAACAGATACTGGGAAACTGAAGCTATATTTTTGTGGAATCTTAATATATATATATATATATATATATATATATATATATATATATATATATATATATATATATATATATATATATATATATATATATATATAATCAGGAGCCACTTATACCATCTAATGGTGTGTGGCAGTCAGTATACCATTACTGGTATACAAATTTTCGCCATTCTTTTTTGTTTCTTGCCATTCTTCTTGCTTCATTCCAAGTGGTTCCTCTTCTTACCAGCAGTTCCCCAACTGTTTTGCCCCAGGTCTTTTTAGGTCTTCCTCTCTTTGCCTTCTTCCATGTTTTGGCTTCCCATACTCTTCTAACCTGTCGTTGTTCTTCCATACGTTGCAGATGTCCCCACCAACTTAGCTGTTTCTGTTCGATAAATGAGATCAAGGGTTGGATGTTTAGCTCTTCCCGTATTACATTATTTCTAATTTTGTTTCTTCTCGTGACTCCTCTCACCCTTCTCAAGTATTTCATTTCGGTAGCCTGTAATTTACTTTTCTGTCTATTTGTTAATACCCACGATTCGCAACCGAAAGTGAGGATTGGTCTGAATATCGTTTTGTATACATTCATCTTGGTTCTCCGTGAAATTTCTCTTTTTCCTATTAAACCCCTGTTCATTAGATAGTATGTTTTCGTAGCTTTTTCTATTCTTGAGTTGACTTCCATTTCGTCATCTCCTGAATCCTCTATCTTAGTGCCCAAATACTCAAACATGTCGACTTGTTCTAATTTTCTTCCCTCAATTGAAATGCTCATTTTTTGATTGTCCCCTATCCTCATTACTTTGGTTTTCTCTTTATTTAAAATCATTCCATATCTTTTTAGTGCTTCATTCCAGATTTCCATATTACTTTGGAGGTCTTGTTCACTTTCTGCAACTACCATCACATCATCCGCGAATGCTCCTTCGGAAATCCTCACCATTTGTAAATTTTTGTACCCTACTTTTAATTTCTTCGCTTTGTTTGAACAGGCTCTGATGATTTCGTCCATAAATATATTGAATAATAGTGGGCTCAGCCCTCCTCCTTGCTTCAGTCCTTCACTGGTTACAAAGATATCCGAGATGTTGTTTCTCCAAATGACACTATTCTTGTTGTTCTTATATAAGCTCTTAATCACATTCAATGTTTTGTCCTCTACACCTTTTTTCTTCAGTATTTCCCACAATTTATCCCTCTTCACCTTATCAAAAGCTTTCTCCAAATCTATTAATGCCAGTGACGCTGTCTGGTTTTGTCGGTTAACTTTTTCTATTATTTGCTTCAGTGTGAATACATGGTCCTGGGTGCTTCTTCCTTTACGGAATCCACTTTGCACTTCATGTAGTGAACTTTCAATTTTCTTGTACAGTCGCCTCTCGATTATTTTTTCGAAGGTTTTCATGGACGTGCATAGTAAAGAAATTCCTCTATAATTACTGCAACATTTCTTGTCTCCTTTCTTATATATGGGTAAAATCAGCGCCATTTCCCAATCTTTTGGAATTATCTCTGTCTTCCATATTTCATTAAAAATCTTCAAGAGTACTTCATTACCTTTATCACCCATGTGCTTCAGCATTTCGTTCGTTATTCTATCAAACCCAGGCGCTTTTCCTTTTTTTAGCCATTTAATAGCATCCTCTAACTCTTCTAATTTTATTTCATCTGTTTCTCTCTGTTGTAGTATATTTCCTACTTCCTCTTCCACTGTATCTATATGCGTTGCTTCCAGAAGTTCTTGGAAGTACTCTTTCCATCTGCTCATTATTTCTTTGTTTTCGGTTAACACTTTTCCTTCTGAATCTCTAATATATGTATCTGTTTCTTTTGTATCCTGCCTGAACGATTTAAGGATTTTATAAAACAGTTTTTGATTTTCTTTGCTATTTTGTTCCATTTTCTCTCCAAATTCTGCCCAACTTACTTTTTTGCCTCTACAACTAGTTCCTTTGTTTCTTGTACTCTTCGTAACTAGTTTCGTTCCTATTGGCCAAGTATTTTTTCCAAGCGGTTTTCTTATTTTTAATACCATTTTTCACATTATCTGTCCACCAAGATGTTTGTTTCTTGTTTTTGACGGTTCTACAGGTTCCACAAGCTTCCTTTGTCGCTTCTAAGATTGCTTCCTTGTATATAACCCAGGAATGCTCTACATTTTTATGTCTTCTTTCTATGGAAGTAGTCCCTAATTTTTGTTCGACTAATTCTTTGAATGTGTTAGCTACTCGTTTGTCATTTAGTTTGTAACTTCTTATTGTTTCGCATACTCTTATTCTTTTTCTCTGCTTTTCTTTCAATTACATCTCTTATTTTAGATATTACCATAAAATGATCACTACCAATCTCTGGCCCCCTTCCAACTTTTGTGTCTAAAACATTTTTCATATTTTCTCTATCTACTATGACATAATCGACTACTGATTTCTCGTTTCTTGTTGGTACCTCTCTTGTATAAGTATGTATCTCTTTATGTTTGAACCAGGAGTTTGTTACGCTCATATTATTTATTGTGCAGAAGTCTAAAAGCTTTACTCCATTGCTGTTGCACGCTTTTTCTCCGTGTGGTCCTAGTATCTCCTTATACCTTGGGTTCGCACAGCCTACTCTAGCATTAAAATCGCCTAGGAGATATACCATCCCTCTCGCTCCTTCTCTGGTTTGTGTTAGCTGTTCCCAATACTTTTCTTTGTTCACAATTCTCTCATCTTCGTTTGGTCCATAAGTAACAATAAATGTATTAATCCTGTTGTCTCCGTTCCTTATTTCAACTGACATGATTCTCTCCGATATTGCTTCCCATTCATATATGTTTTCTGCTATTTTCTTGTGAATGATACATCCAACACCAGCAGCTGCCCTGTTGTTCTCTTGTACTCCGCTATATAATAATATGTGTTCGTTATCTAATGTTATGCACCCTTTTCCCTTTTTCTTTGTTTCTGTTATCCCTAGTGGGATCTTAATATAATTTACTATTCCCAATAAAAATAGTAATTTATTTTATGGATTTAAATTAAAATTAGTAATATTGATTTACTTTACACGCATTAAGATTTCAAAAAGTTTTATGTCCAAGCTTAAGAGGGTGGTCTGGCGCCATTGTTTAGATATTAGGTTGGCGCCTTTTTTAGAATTTGGGCTGGCGCCTTTTTTATAATTTGGGTTGGCGCCTTTTTTATGACCCAGTCCGGCCCTGGTCCTGACTATCCTATTTGTTGTCTGTCATTCGGCTTATGTAGTCATTCCATTCTATTCTTCTGTTTCTTACCCAGTTATTAATGTTATGCACCTTGCATCTCCGTCGTATATCTGTACTTCTAGCTCTGTCCCATAGAGTCTTACCATCGATTTTTAGAAGGGTTTTCATCTGGGCTGTTTCGAGCAAATTTTTTGTCCTGTCTGTATTAGGTCGTGTTTCTGCCGCGTATGTCATTACTGGTCTAATGACTGTTTTGTAAATTCTGCCTTTCATTTCTTTTCCGATAATTTTAGTTCTCCATATTGTGTCATTCAGGCAACCTGCGGCTCTGCTTGCTCTATTCACTTGATCTTCCACTTCTGTTTCGAGCCTTCCGTAGCTATATAGTGTGATGCCTAGGTATTTAAACTCCATCACTTGTTCTATTATCTGACCTTCCAGCTCCAATTTACATCTTATTGGATCTGCTGTTATAACCATGCATTTTGTCTTTTGTGAGGAAATTAACATGTTAAATTTTCTGGCGATTATGTTGAATTGGTGCAGCATACGTTGTAAATCATCTTCACTTTTAGAGATTAGTATTGCATCGTTCGCATGGCAGATTATTTTAAGTTGTCGAAACAAAAGTGAATGGGGAAATATTATTCATCGAGTCACTCAGAGTAGTTGAGAATTTTGTATTTACTTTGATTCGAGTTTCGTTTAAAATAATATATATCTCTCCAGCCAATAAAAGACTTATTCTCGATGTTGTCTGCTTTATTTTTCCTACAGACATATATTGTTCCTTATGTTATACTTCAATCTCAGCATAGTACCTTGATGCAAAAGTTATCTTCAAAGATAACTGCCACTTTAAGTAAATAGTAATCTGAGATATTTGTTAACCACTATTTAGACTTTGGAAATCGAACTACATTATTACAGTAGTTCGATATGGTCTATTTCAAATAAAAGAAGTAACTTTAGATTATCAAACATATATTTTTACAAATAAAATAAAATTTATAATAAAACATTATCTCTAACCTGAGAATAAGATCTCAAATATATCAATACTTAATCATTTCCAAATACAAAATGCATTTAACCTATCTAAATTGATGTACACTTATTCTGAGTCCAATACAATCCTTTCCAACTTCAGCTACCCGGCAAACATTGCACAATGTTCCCTTATATTTAGGTAAGTAAGAAGTTCCACACAACGGACACTTTTCTTCGGCTTTTCCTCTATAAATCGGTGTATACGAATGACCACACAGGTTGAAAGGATTATGTTCATCATACTGCATCTGTAATTCATCGGTCAGATTGGTATCACAGGCTTGAATGATCTTTCTAGCTTGTTGAGCTACTTCAGGTCTTGGGCCGAGCTCAAGAAGTCTTTTAGCAAATGATGCTGCTGTTTTGTAATTTTTTAGCTTAAAGAACATATTTAGAGCAGTCCTGAGTGTTAAAATTTGATGTATAGGCTGAAACAAAAAGCAATATTTCAAAAAAATACTCAGTAACGTTAAAAAATATGAAGATTAATATGATAAAATCAAAAAATAAAGAAACATATGAAGAAATATATGCAACTATCAATAAGTACGTGGATAGAAAATTTAGTCACAGCTACCGATGAAACATCAGTAAAAATATTTCCAAAACAGGGCCTGTAAGCCCAGAAACCAGTAGTTTACAAAAAAAAATAAGTTTTGCCTTCCTTGTTAGCGCAATGTTCATTGTTCGTGGAATACTCCAGTGCCTCTTTAAGTAAAAACTCAGAATAAAGATTAAACAGCAGAACACATCCTTGTCTAACTCCCCTCCTAATTTCTACTCCTGCGGGCATGGAACCTTAGACCTAATTCTGACCTTTTGGTTCTCCTTCCGGCCTTTAGTGCTCCTTCAACTTGTTTGTATCTTAAGGTTCTTGTAGATGAAATAGATGTTATTCAAGTAATGCCCCAAGTTTAGTGTATCCTGTGGTATTGGATATTTTCTGCGTATAATAATGTTCTTCTACTGGAACATTGATGAATAATAAGACTACATCAAAGCTAACTAACAAGTGTCCATGTTCGAGAGTAACATCCTTTATACAGTCGATAAAGTGGCTTGCGTTCTTGACGTAAGAGTCCGCTTCCTCTGCTTATGGTTGTAGCTGGTCAGCCAGGATATGGAAACAAACAGCAGAGCATAAATTCAAAATGTGGCTTCGGTAGGTTGACGACACATTTATTTTATGGACACACGGAGAAGAAACACTCAACACATCAATATCCATCTCAAAATACAGTCTACCATGTTGGTTATAAAGTACTATTTTAGTACCCTTAAATATGTTGGTTATAAAGAAAAAATATGGAAGGATGGGATATCCAGTACCTATACCGAAAACCAACCCATACTGACAGACATTTACGCGCAGATTCACACAATCATTCTGCACAATTAAATTCGGTAAAAAAGAATGTATGTGTACTTTGTACGCACGTAAGAAGTTATACTTCTATTATATAATTTCAACGAAATAAATTGACTTAACAGTTACAATACCAAAAATTAACCAAAACTTAACAATACAAAAAAAAGAGAATATGAATAGTCCGGGATTTGAACCCACGATCTCTTGATCTCTGGTCCAATGCTATACCAACCGAGCTATCAAGCCCCGTGCTATTGACGTGTCGGATATAATTACACATCACGGTGACAAATAGATCAAAGTAAAGTATAAAAATAGATATTTTATTATCTTACTCCCGAGGAAGACAAATCCAAAGACACAAAAATTATAATAAATAATACATTTACTAAGAACACTAATATATGCTTTTAATGACTTATTTGCGCTGATACATACATAATTTGAAAGATTATCAACGAACTACATACTGTCTGTCTGCGCATGCGCCAGGGAATTATAAAATTTCACCCTCGATCGTAAAGAAGTATAACTTCATAAAAACCTTAATCACAAGTCTGAAAAACTGACAGATGATGAGCATAACAACGAAGACATGTACAAAATCAAAACAGCCTTAAGAAAAATGGCTCCTCCACGTCTACGATTGCAAAACACAGAAATCTCGAAACTAAATTAGAGACTCAGAACAAGACGAAAAACCAATCGGAAAAACTATACTGTCCTATAGACAAAATCAGCGTAATTCTAAGGAAAAACAAAATACAGACTATACAGTGATGAGTGCGCTAATAACCGGCAAAATAACGTAAAAGACAGAAACCATATTAAGTTGTGAGATAAAAAGAGATGAAACTAGTAGAGGTGGGAAATTTAGATAGAACCCTATAAATTTACGTTATATTGATTGTTCCCCACCTTTAGACGTATCGGACGAGTTTGGCATCTAGCACTGTGACAGGACAGTTTTAATTGACATACTCCTCTGATACATCTAAAGGTGGTAAACAATCAATATAATGTAAATTTATAGGTTTCTACCGCTATATGTCCCACCTCTACTAGTTTCATCCCTCTTTATCTCACAACTTAGGTTCCGTCTTTTGTTATTTTGCCGGTTATTAGCACGCTCATCACTGTATTTAAGACCGACAGGAAAATCGCAACCAGATTACCATCTGCAAAAATAAAAGTTGCGTTGGAAAATCAAAGAGTATACAAGAACACTGCGACAAATAGTACATCGGACAGACCAATAGAAGAAAATAAGTTAGCCGAGAAGAACATCAAAGTGTTATCGAAAGAGAAGACGTCATCCCTAACAGAACATATCATAAACATTGGATATAAAATAAACTTATGGAACAACAATGCTAGGTTATATTGAAAATAGAACCAAACGTGTAATTAGGGAAGCAATCGAAATTGAAAATCATCCGAAAGATTTAAAAACCAGAGATGATGATTATGATATAGCGACCTAGAAATCAGTTCTGCTCTAACACCAGGCAGAAGCAGAATTAATCTGACTTGAGAATGGCGTCAAAACCATGGTTTTTCTAAAAACCAAAACTATTCAATTCGGAGTCAAACTCGAAAAACCATAGAAATCATATATAGCTTCTGCGGAAACTTCAAATCCAATACAGTTATTAATTTCTACGGTGAGAAAATTCTTAGTGAGAACTTAGAAGATATGTTTAATTTTTTATTTTTTAAATTAACCTAGTCTACACCGCGCTTAGAGGGCACGTAAAACCGTCAGTCTCGGCTAGGTTAGTAGTCGTTGACACTAAAACCTGAACCAGAAGGTTACACGAATGGAAGATGTACAATAAGCCAATTGACTACAGTAAGACCGGTTATATCAAACGGCTTCCGAAAAGAAACAGGATAACTATTATTTTCAGCCATGTGTGTCATCGAAAAACTTTTTTAACTATTTCTATAAGACCATGCAAAAAGCGGTACTGTTTTGAGCATCCAGATACGTAAGAAAATTTTTGTGACATACTCAATTACACCACTGATAATTAGTAATAATTATTTATACTGCAATACTCCAGCAGAGATAAAAGAGCGATATCACGGAAGAGATAAAAGGGAGAATCCAGGCAGCAAATAGATGTATGTATAGCCATTACAACACTAATAAATCTAAAAGCCTAATACGAACATCAAAACTCATGATATATGCTTCTTTTCATGAGCATTTTTTAGTGCGTCACAAATGATAGAAAAAAAGGTAAGTCCGTGATAATATACATTTTAGTGACATGACATTTTAGTTAAATCTGACAGTTGTCAAATTTTATTTGCAATTTGGCATAAAAACAAATCAATTCTGTTTATTGCATTTATAAATTGGTATTTTCTTTGATTTGTATAGTCTTATAAATTGTACTGATTATATTCGAAGATATATTATATGATTCGAAAATAATTTTTATTTCGATTATAGCGTCATCTATTGACAACTAGAATAAATGTTATAAATGTTACCGACGAAATGTAATCACCGACGTGCGTTTTTTTCTGTCACATGCAATTTAACGCGTTAGAAAGAAATCGAAAAACTGTGACGCACTGAAAGATCCTCATGAGAAAAAGCATATCACCACCGCCTATGAAAAGTATTAACTCCGAAAAATGCGGTTAAGAGTAAAACAATAAACGCCGCGAAAAATATTATTTTTCTACAACCACTATTCAAAGTGCACTTTTCTGCACGGTTTTATGTTAGCAAACTTGATATTTTCTCACAGTATAAGATATTTGACATTAGTTTGCAGAAAAGTGACGTTTCTGTGCCGCAAAGTGACGTTTCTGTGCCGCAAAGTTCTTTTCTGCACAGTTGACTACCTCATTCCGAGTAACGTTATATTCTGTTTACATCCGTGGACTACCGCATTCTGAGTAACGTTAGGTATATTCTGTTTACATCTGTGGTTAAACTTTAGACAAATATATAACCTATAAGACAATTATTATATTTAACTATAGCATAGAAACTAAATTATGGATGTTACAACTGTTTTATTTTACAATTTTATTCTTATTAAACATTTTATAATTATCAAATAACCAATAAGGATTTAGCAACCTGTGCAAGAGACGTCGAATGAAGTAGGTTTTGTGTAAATCCGTGACTGCATAAATAACTATAATGTCAATAATGTGTAATAATTGTTTAAATTTAAACAAATTAAGGCAGTGCATTAATTTTTTTAACTGATTTCTGTGCAATTTATTTAGGTATAAGGAATTTAAATTGATTAGTAGGTATTAATTAAATACAGTTTAAAATTTATCACATAGGTACCTATTATAATTAATCGTCGTTTGGAAATTGTGATTTTTATTTTTAGGAAAAACTGTGCTTGTAGAAAAAGTATAGTGTGAAACACGTGCAGAAAGGTAATTTCTCACTCGTTTGAATTGCGGCACTCGCTTGCGCTCGTACCGCAACTTTTCAAACTCGTGAGAAATTAGTACATTTCTGCACTTGTTGCACAATATACTATTTTCTACGGCCGTGCTAAAAGAACCACTTTCATGCACGCATTTCGTTTCCGAAATTTGCACTTTCCCGCACGTCGTGCGTGAAAGTAAATTTTCCCGCACGGCGTGCGGGAAAGTAAAATACCTTGTAATATGGCATTATAATATATTATAATACATGCAATAAACTAATATTTAGATATTATTTACTAATTTATTTCAAATTTATCTTATTGTGTTCATGTTTTAATGAAATTAGGGCGATAATTCGATGAAATAAAATTATTTTGACATAATATTTAAAAGTCAGATCAGTAGAAAATTACAATGGTTTTGAATCGTCGTCATGGAAACTACTATCGTCGTCGTGGTAACTCATTATATTGAAAGTTTGGTTTTGACAACCTTGTCAAAGAATTAATTTGTGTATTTTCACTTCTAAATAAAAATTGATATGATTTATTTTTTGTGGCTTTTTTCCAAACGTACGGCCCTAGAAAAAATATTGTTCCTAACTCATGCGGAAAGTGTCTTCCCCGCACTCGACTGCTTGCCCGAACTCGGGTCAAAAGTAATAAATAATAATGGGAAATAATGGTTTTCGTCGGTATTTATTAAGAACTAAATTTTTTTGTCAAAAATATTTTGGGAGTTATAATCTTCGCGGACACGCATATAAAAAAAATTGTATCGCCAACAATTATCAAAGAGTTCTTATTTTCACTGAAAATGTATTAGGAATCACATTAATCATAGGTATACTTCGCGTCATATAAAACTGGTACACTTTTTTTCCCAATGTAAACCTGTGTTCTCACTGGACACAATGGTTCGTGAATCACTTCGTTGTTGCCATCACAGATAATGGAATTACGTTCAAAATGGAATTACGAATAACGTTCAAAAATGTAGGTATAAAGTTTTTTGATAGGTATTATTTTTATCATTAACAACAAAAAAATGTATCTAATAAATTTAACCAGAGAAAGGGGTTGAGTTATTGTCCAAAATGTTTGCAGGATGAAAGGATCTTTAAGGGGGAGTATGGTTTAAAATATTTAATTTTTTTTTATTATTTCCAATAAAAGTGCATACTTTCAAGAATACTCTCTGAAAATGTCAAAATAATCGGAGTAAAATTACCAGAGATACAGCGTGTTGAATATCTCTACCTTCGACTCGCGACTTCGCGCCAGCACGCTTGAGCGTAGTGAGAAACGTTAAACAACTGTTCGCCTTCTCTTTTGTAGATTACTCTCGATTCAAAAAACATATTCCAATGTGCATCACTTTACGATTTGGCAGACAAATAAGAAGATGAAGATGCAGTTATCAAAACTTTAAACGCAGTTTTCTCAAAACTGCTTTTTCAAATGCGGTGGACATTGTAACTGAAAAACTACTCGGCCGATCTACCTGATATTTTGCACAGATTTTCTTGAGACATTTCATGAGGTAACAACGTCGAGATATTTTTCTTTTTTTTTGCTTATTTTTTGTTCAACAATAATAAATCTGTCGATTTTCACAAAATATTTACCAAAAATTTCATTTTTTTGATTTCTGAGTGATACCAAAAATTCAAAAATCATTAAAAATAAAAAACTCGACGTTGTGACATCGTGAAACTCATAAGCTAATTAAATTTTTTGAATTTTTTGTTTCGTATGATCTAGTGACGAGTTCTGATGTCCACCGCAAAATCCATTTTTTTGTGAGCTGCCTGTCAAAATTTGTCACCAATGGCTTACTTTTCAATATTTTGGATTGCATTTTTTTCTAAATATTCTTTTAATTGTACTTAATATGTTTATTTAATTTAAAAATAAAATAATTGTACCATAGCTTCGAAAAAAATTCACAAAAATGTGCTTGATATGTTGATTTCAAACCATACCCCCCCCCCCCTTAAAGAACTCAATAGTTTTGTACTACACTTTACGAGAAACCAATCACACCTCTCGATTTGAAATTAAACATAATATTTAAAGTCATGTCTAGATTTTTTTATTCATCATTATTTTTTAATTGAAATATTTTCAAAAAAAAAACTAAGTTTTTCAACCTAATAAAAATATTTGTAAATTAAATATTTTTAAAAGATTTTTAATTGAAAAACTTTATTGGTCCATTTCCTGGTGACAACCTCCAAGGCTTCTACAATATGCAAGCACATGGATGCTGCAGTGAAGACTAAGGAGAAGGAATTCTACACTATGCAATTCACAACCCCCGTCTGCAGCGTGGTAAAGTTCCAGCGGAAAATGGACCTAGTTACTCTATAGGAGTAATACTAATAAAAATAAAAATGTATACCATTTTTATTCATTCAGTTGCGGTGCGAAACCAAAACTGTCTTAATTTTTACTCAGATCAGAGAGTGCAGCCAGCACTCTTATCGACGATTTCACCTCTTTTTAGAGGTTCATCAGATACTGCATAGGCTGCTTTTCTCTGGCCCAGGTAAAAATCTTCGACATATCCATCTCCCACCGCAACTGACGAGATGGTAGTAGGTGCCTAGTGGCATCTGCTAAATAAAAGACTAAGTTTTTCAACCTAAATTTTATTTTTATTAGGTTGAAAAACTTAGTCTTTTATTTAGCAGATGCCGCTAGGCACCTACTACCATCTCGTCAGTTGCGGTGGGAGATGGATATGTCGAAGATTTTTACCTGGGCCAGAGAAAAGCAGCCTATGCAGTCTCTGATGAACCTCTAAAAAGAGGTGAAATCGTCGATAAGAGTGCTGGCTGCACTCTCTGATCTGAGTAAAAATTAAGACAGTTTTGGTTTCGCACCGCAACTGAATGAATAAAAATGGTATACATTTTTATTTTTATTAGTATTACTCCTATAGAGTAACTAGGTCCATTTTCCGCTGGAACTTTAACACGCTGCAGACGGGGGTTGTGAATTGCATAGTGTAGAATTCCTTCCCCTTAGTCTTCACTGCAGCATCCACGTGCTTGCATATTGTAGAAGCCTTGGAGGTTGTCACCAGGAAATGGGCCAATAAAGTTTTTCAATTAAAAATCTTTTAAAAATATTTAATTTACAAATATTTTTATTAGGTTGAAAAACTTAGTCTTTTATTTAGCAGATGCCGCTAGGCACCTACTACCATCTCGTCAGTTGCGGTGGGAGATGGATATGTCGAAGATTTTTACCTGGGCCAGAGAAAAGCAGCCTATGCAGTCTCTGATGAACCTCTAAAAAGAGGTGAAATCGTCGATAAGAGTGCTGGCTGCACTCTCTGATCTGAGTAAAAATTAAGACAGTTTTGGTTTCGCACCGCAACTGAATGAATAAAAATGGTATACATTTTTATTTTTGAAATATTTTCATAAATTATAATAAATCATGAATCAATGTATGGGTACTTACTTGAGGTGATGGAAAATTACAAAATTAATAGAATTTTTAGGATGCATGTTTAAATAAATGTGACTGACTGTCACTTGCGGTCTGTCGCACAGCCCTGTTTTTGCCTAGTTTGATATAATATTTTCGTTGAATGGGCAACGTTGCCCTAGAAATTAGAATGACACATTTGACAAGATCAATTTACACAACTTGAAAAACATGATTTTCGGTTATAAGAGTTGTACCAGTTTTTTATGACACGAAGTGTACCAACGATATAAGACAGTGATTAGACTGATGCTCATTTATGGGTGCATGACGAGGACGCTTACAAAGACAACGGAAAGAAAACTATAGTGTTTTGAGAGAAAAATCCTCAGAAGAATCTTTAGACCTGATTACGGCCCGAGTACTAATAAATACCGAATGAGAACAAATTCCGATGTCAAGCAGATGCAGTGAGATGACATAAGAACAGCGCTAGCGACATAGTCCAAGAGATTAAGTCGCAACGAACAAGATGAGCAGGTCATATCCATAGACTCCCTAATAATCGCCATGCAAAGCTAATCTGGGAGGAAGCCCCGACAGGAATAAGGCCTTTAGGAAGTCCACGAATGCGATGGAGAGATAACATATGGCCATATTGAGCCCACTGAGCCAACTATCATGGACGACCGTTCGAAATGGAAGCGAGTTGTGCCGTCAGCCAAGACCCACCCCGGGTTGTAGTGCTACGAGAAAAAGAAGAATACTTTAGCATATCAAGCCATCTAAGGCTCGACAGGGAGAGAGTCTCCCAGGAATGAGAATGATGGAATGAGAATGTTATGATTTAAATCTGTTATATAAAGTAAAAGCCAGAGTTAGAATGCAGTATTAGTCTTACACGGCGCGCATGGATCCAGCTCATGTCGGCACAGTGGTATACAACCGTCGGCAATTATTGCGTGCGCGTATATTCCAGTGCTATGATTCTTAAATCCGATCCTAATGCGCCGCTCGGGACAAACCGGCAACGTGGTCGGCCATTCTACGATAAGAAATACAAGAATAAAAAACCGCTAAACGCCGTAAAAATGAGTGGCGCATACAATATTCCAGCTACAAAAGATCTACTATGCAAAACAAAATTCTAGTTTTATTTTAAAAGTTCATAATATTTGCTCAATTTGAAGTAAAACGCGCCACAAAAGAGTAACTTTGATACAGTTTGAATTTTGAAACTCTTTTGTGGCGTGTTTACTTTAAATTTAGCAAATATTATGGAAAAATCTTTTAAAATAAAACTAGAATTTTGTTTTGCATCAAAATGAACATACATTTTTGCGCCACGTAATATTCGTATCAGATCTTTTGTAGCTGGAACATTGTATGCGCCACTCATTTTTACGGCGTTTAGCGGTTTTTTATTCTTGTATCAGGAGTTTTTCAAAGTTATTAATAAATTAAATGTATGAAGTTGAATTCAATGTTTCTCGATTACACGTTAAGCTTTATAAATGGTCGCCTTTGTCGCATTATCTCCCAAATGATCTAGTGTCCATCGAATGTACACTAGATTTTTTTCTATTCGAAATAGATTGAAAAAAATATTGAGATGGTCGGTAAATATACTCGGATTGCCCATTGTCAGATCAAATTTAGCGTCGTAACCACTACAACTACATAAACCATTTCGGGAATAATCGTTAATTGGATTATACTATTGTAGCTTAATAACTTCTAAACGGCTTAACCGATTTTGATCACTAAACATGAGTTTGAAACGTATTGACAAGTAGTATCTGATGCATCTAAGGTCAAGTATAACTAAAGCTATTACAGGAATTATTGAGCTTGAAAAACCGTTTTTTTCCCATAGGAAATAGATTTGATCATACTTATGAAGCCTATAACTTAAAAATTCGAATTTTCCCGGATATGAGGTATACACCGTTAGATTCGTCTAGAGTCCTTTTACAAACGCTCAGTTATTGGCGCAATTCGTAGGTTGAAATTTTGAGTAATTGTCGAAAAACCAAAATTTTCAAAGCTTGTTTTTCAGTTTTTCGGCTATACTGAGCCGTGTGTATGTCTGATCCTGTCGGCTTATACACCATTTAAAAGCATAACTCAACACTATTGATTTTTTGTATTTGTGGTTCTCCTGTCTCTTCTTGAACCGAAGATATATACCCCCAAAAAATATGTCAGTTTGTACCTACTAAGTCCTATAGTTGGCTTATGGTTGGTCAAAATTTAAAAACTACAACGGTTCTGAATCGACCCTGACCTCCTCTTCAAACACAGAAAAAAATATTCAGATCGGTTGAACTTTTCTACACACATACATATCCACAAACATTTTCCCTTTTTTAAATTGAAATTGAGTCATATATCTGAGCTCGGTAACTTTTGAATGGTATAACCGATTTTCAAAATTAGACATGCGTTGAAAAGGTAACGATCAGTACTATTAGAAGCCGCAAAGATAGGACTTAAATTTTCGAAGTTTTGGGGATGAGAACGAAAAACAGACTCTAAATAGGAAGGGCTGTAAAATCCACACCCTTGGACCAAAATGGATGGCTGACATATGAATGGGTGAGTCTTTTCCTGAAGTTTAAGATGGGATTTGGCCCAATTTTCAATTCAGTCAGATTTAGAAAATCGAAAATTTCGTGTATATATAGTGTCGCGTGTAGGGGGGTGTGTGTGTGCGCCACTGAATTGTCCTATTCTATCCGCACTGCCTACTAACTGTGGCTTTTAGTATAGAAACAATACTAATAATAATACATGTTTAGCAATTTTATCTTATTGGGACCGTGCAAGTTCGGCAAAGCGACCTCTATTTCTACGTTCTGTACTTTTATTCGCACTTTTAATTATATTGGCCAATTATATTAGTCCTGGTTGCTGGATAATTGTCAAGGCCATAGTCCAAAAAAATAATAAGAAGAAAAAATAAGATGCAGGTTATGTTATGCAAACGTAAACAATTGTATGTAGTAAATAAAATTAGTTATTAAAATGCAGTACTGCAAGCCAAATACAATTAATTAAATTTACCTTTATATAATAATTGCATATCATATCAATATTGTGGAGCAATATATAATTTTTCTGCTTCAATGACAGAAGGTATGAAATATACGTCAATTTGACAATTTCAATGGACAATATGAATTATTTAAGATAGTTGCAATATTTCTCCGCGACTCGCGCACGGTCGTTTCTCGTTTCCCTTCCAAGTACTTGCACACCGCGAATAAGGTATTTTGTTTCGCTCACGAAAAAGAGAACAAACGATGAAGTGTATAATTTATCCACATACCTGAAGTTTACAATGTGTGAAGTAAGCCGCCATCTCGCATTGACGTTTTTGTTCTTCATGTGAAGCTTTTGGTAAAGTTTTTCTTAAAGTTTCCATCTGAAGACCACAAATGTATTCACTACATATCCTCAACAACTGTTGTGCTTCCGATATTTCTTGTTTATTCTCTACTACTACTAACGTTACTGAGAGAAGAAGAGTTTGAAATTTTTCTATGGCTTCCGTGAATTTGCCTCCTGTAGTGAGTTGATAGCAAGCCTGCAAAAGAATTATCGATTATTTGTACAGGAAAACGTAATTTAATAATGTCAACTTTAAAAAAGATTATAAAAGAATAGATCTGAGTTTTTTCAATTTTTGATCATGATAATATACTACTGAACAAAAAACCCCAGTACATGTTGTAACGATTCAACAATCGGTTTTTTATTTCCATTTAATTTAGAAAGTACCTATTTTATGCAAACCTATATATCAGGGGTGGCCAAACTGTGGCTCGCGAGCCACATGTGGCTCTTTAAAGGATTACTTTTGTGGCTCTCAATAAATGTACCTGAATTACTTTTAATTTTTGTGTTGCAAAATGTCTTAAATTACTGACAGCAAATATAAAAAACTAAGTGTAACATCAGTACTTGTAAAGGAGACCCCTTATCACTGTGGCTGTTCAATTTGGCTTTAGAATATGTAATAAGTAAAATATCATCTCAGCTGACAGGAGGATTTAAGAATCGAGGATCAAAACTATTGTTTGCCTTTGCTGATGATATAGGTGCAATCGTTTATTCTACAAGAGACGTGAGAGAGGTGTTTTGACAACTCGAGGAAGAAACAGGTAGTCTGTGCCTTCGAATAAATGAGGAGAAGACGAAATATATGCTAGTAACCAAAAATCCAAGACAAAGAGTTGGGCAGAATATAACAACTATTAATGACCACAACTTCGAAGTAGTAAAAGAGTTTAAATATACAGGGGGCGGTAATCACAGATCACAACGACATATAAAAAGAGGTCTAAGGGTGTGCTCACTACAGAGACCAAAGGATTGTATCCTCGCTCCGACCCTCGCTCCCTGGTATTTATATTGGTGAATTCTCGCCTTTAAAATGATGTATTTATTTTAAATGCGAGAATTCACCAATATAAATACCAGGGAGCGAGGGTCGGAGCGAGGATACAATCCTTTGGTCTCCCTAGTGAGCACACTGTCAGCAAGGATGGCTGCGTGGAATAGAGCATTATACTCCCTATTATCATTATTAAGATCTATCTGCTAAAAAACAATATAAATTAAAACTGTACATCCAATTATTCCCCCAATTGTTACATATTTAAGAAAGTGAAACATTGACTCTACATCAGAGGGAAATAAATAAGCTGCTGGTATTTGAAAGCAAAGTTCTCAAATGATATTTGATGAATGAATGAATGATATTATTTGTTCCTCAAAGAGATGAAGGGACAGGAGAGTGGAGAAGGTGCCGCAAAGTTGAATTGGTGACTGTGTATGGTAGTGAAAACATCGTCAGACATGTAAAAGCTAAGATAATATAGGCAATTCATGTGGTAGATCAGAGGAAGACAGAGTGTTAAAGACAGTGTTTTTTGAGAGACGATAGAAGATCAGTAGGCCGTCCCAGAAACATATGTAAGGATGATGTAGAATGCACTATATAGAAATAAGCCAACCAAGACACGTTGAATGTTCGAGAAGCACTCCTAAATCATAATTTGGAAGTGCTCATCGTGCTTGTTTATTTCTAATGCATCTTTATTGTGATTATAGTGTAGACAGTTGTGTCTCAGATTAGCGAATCGACTATACCAATACGATGTATCCGCTTTAACATTAATTTTATTTAACATATAAATCTGCCGTTTTTGATTCTCCAACTGACCTCACGATTTTCATACATGTTAGGTATATAATCCATGGGTTTGTCTTGTTATTTCTATATGATCAGGGTGGACTCTTTGAAAACTAATATCTAAAACTACATTTCAACAGGAGAGGAAATTATTTTGAGTGATTACAGTTTGACTAATTTACCTGTAGTCCATTCACTCAAGGTAAAATATTGCAAAACCTCCACATTTTAAAGAACCGTTTGGATTGACATGAAATTTGGCATACCCATAGCATAGCTAACATGTCAAATAAAAAAAAGTGATATTGTGCCGATGTGTGCTTTTGACCTGGGGGTGACTTTCACCCTTTCTTGAGGTGAAAAAACATACGTTCAAAATAAGTCCGGAATTGGATAAACTGGCTAATTCTAAGCAACTTTTGTTCTATAGCGTCTTTTTACTAAGTCAACACTTAGTTTTATTTGCGAGTGAATATGTTCATTTTTCAATAAAAAAAGTTTTTAGACGAATTTCACAAATAGCTCAAAAAGTATTTTATCTAAAAAAATATTCTTAGGAAAAAAATATAGCTTATAAAAAAGTGAAAAAATTGGTGTATATATGAAGTCTCTAGACCCAGTAGAAGCAGAGTTGTAGCTAATAAAAAGTAGGTTTTTATTCGTCAAATTCCAAATACAATATTTCAACGTGGAATAACCAAAAAATCAAACACTTTACGGGGAAACTCATTACAATTTTAAAGTGTTTAAAAAAAGCTTTATTTTTGTTTTTTTTTTAATGTAAATCACTCCCTAATTACTTTGCTTATATATTGTTTAAATGATCTGTAAGTTTCATCGGTTCAAGATGCTTATTTTTGAAAAGGCTGTAGTTAAAATGGCTTGAACGAGTCACTAATCATGAGTGTATGCAAATTTTGAACAGTCATATCTTAACCAATATTTTGTCTTACATTAAAACAAAAAAATCAACATATTCAGAAAAGCAAAAACTACATTTTTTTACTCCTTGAGATTTTTTGTAGCACTGATTATTTTTAAGGTAAAATATTTTTTTCAAAATTAAAAAAAAAATACTTTAAAACCAAATTTAAAACCAAACTCTTTAAACCGATGAAACTTACAGATCATATAAAAAACATAAGGCAAAGTAACTTGTGAAGCGGTAACGATTAAGTTCATTTGGGATGCTAATTAGGGGGTGATATTTACGATTTTTTTACCAAAAAAAACTTTATTTTGAACGTAATTTACTTTTGATGCTAGAAACTTAAAAAAAAACAAAGATATATTCGGTTCGCTAAACTCGAGACACAACTGGCTAGTGATTTTAGTAGGTATTTTTTTTGGTTTTGGCCAATTTTACCAAAATTTGCAAAATTACTAACTATTTAGTAATTATTTTGTTTGCAAATTTTACCAAATTGGCAAAATTACTTACTAAAATCACTAGAAACTTGTGTCTGAGTTTAGCGAACCGACTTTAAAGATATTTTAAACACTTTAAAAAAGTTGTGATGAGTTTTTCCCAAAAAGTGCTTCACTTTTTGGTTATTTCACGTTGCAACATTTGATTTGGAATTTGACGAATAAGAACCTATTTTTCGTTAGCTACAACTCTGCTTCTACTGGGTCTACAGTCTACAGATTTCATAGATATAGCATTTTTTTAACGTTTTTATAAGCTATATTTTTGCTACGAATATTTTTTTCGATAAAATGGTTACTTTTTGAGTTGTGAAAAACCGTCTAAAAACGTGTTTTTTTTTAAATTGAAAAATGAACATATTCGCTCGCAAATAACTCGAAAAGTATTGACTTGGTGAACAAATTCTACTAGTGAACAAGTGGCTTAGAATTAGTCAGTTTATCCAACTCCGGACTTATTTTGAACGTATATTATCTCACCCCCGAGAAGGGGTGAAACTCACCCTCAGGGAAAACGCACACATCGGCACAATATCACTTTCTTATTTGACATGTTAGCCATGTGTATGTCAAGTTTCATGTAAATCCAAGCGGTTCTTTGAAATCTACAGCAAAAACCGTGAGTAAATGGGCTACTGCTCTTTGCATATAGTGAAGATTTGCATGATTTGTACTGAGCTGCCAGTTGCAAACAAACAAGTACAATTAAAATCATAATATGTTACCTGTAATTTGGCGACTAGTTCATTCAATTTCACGCCAGAAGCAGGCAACTGGTTCTTAACATTGGCATCCTTCCAATTTCTCAACGGATAGCTAAATGATGGCGGTATATTTTGCTGCCAAGAATAAACTGTTCTGGAACTGCTATACAAACTAATAAATAAGCTTTCGTATGGTTTAAAATCGACTACTCCTAACTGATCATGAAGCAATCTCGCAGCTGATTCAAATGAACCGGCAGCGATGTGGTCGGCAACTAACTGCGAATTTTTGGTCCATGTAACCAGTGGGGATGGACCTGAAAAAATATATGACGTACAGCAAAAAATTGTGAAATTTCAAAGCATTGACGCTTACCTTGCGTAGGCAAATGAACAAAATTGCCCTCCGCTTCAACAGGAACCGATGGACCTAAATCAGGTATTTCCAATCCTTCATCTTCAACGTCCCAGCCTCCTTCCCCATCACCACCACCTGCAGCAGCTTCAGCTTTCTTCTCTTCTGGATCCAGCTCCAGTTCGTCGTCGTCTCCCCAACCTGGTGCCTCTTCCATTCCCATATCGGCCACAGGTTCCGCCATAAGAGATTTCATGTTAGCAGAAGCTGTAGCAACTGCGGCCGTATTTTCGAAAAAGCCCTGTAAATAACAATAGAGCAAGTTAAATTTTTTTGTTAAACTACCAAAAACTCTTAATCGTGAATACAACGCATAAAGGACTAGCAAGGTTTTGAAACTGTTTTCTTTTAGCATGTTTAATTTAGTATTATGTTTATATAATGGGATTGAGCTACAATTAAATTAAAAAGACAATTGAGGTTTGAACTTTGGAAATTACCAAATATGTCTCTCCCACGCGCAAACGGCAAAGGACCAGGATGTAGACTTGCCAAGATAACACTAAGAAACCATAGGAAGTCAGCATGAGAAAAGTACTTGAGAATGACCAGGAAAAACCTACCCTTGACAGTTGGATTTTTAACTGGCGATTGTCAACTGTCACGGTCCCAGGCTGGCCCTGTCAACACCAGAAGCTTCTGTCTACGAACTGTTTGAGACCCCTTTTTTTGCAGAGCGTTCTTTAGACGTTCGACTAGATCAGCCTTTTTCCCAGTAGTGTCCATTTCTCTCTCTTCTAATTCGTTGCGTAGCTCCTTAACGAGCAGGTCAGTAATTTTCTGCTTATGTTGTGAAGACATGGTCACACACTTTATTTATTACGAATTATATTTAGTTATTATTAAAGATTCCACACTGTATTTAAACCGAGTTTATATTCTGTATTATTATCCACTTCTGACCCAATGTTACAAAACTGACTTTATGCGGTTGACTTTGCTATTTTATTATTTATGTTTTTAGGCACTACTGTTTAATCTTAAATGACTTTATTTATTTTTAATAACTTACATCTAAACAAGAAGTAAAACACTGAATTTATTATTAAAATAAACCAAAGACTTATTTGATAATGTTTTATTTATAAAACGTACAATTAACACTTAATTTAACTACAACACTAATAAAACACATAAACTAAGAATTCTCACGCGTCATTTATAATAACTTATCTAATAGAAGTAATTTATTTAGTTACGATACAAAAACAACTGACTCTCCCTAATTCAAATGCACCTTTTTATATCTTGTTACAATGTTCCAGAATAAGAAAGATTATTTCGGAAGAATTCTTACAATACAAACATCCTATTCTAGAATAACAATCGAAAGGTTATTTACACAAACTACATTTTCTAGAACAAAAAGAAACATCGAGGTGTGTACCTGTTAAAAAGGTCCCCCTTTTAAACACATAAATCAAATTCAGTAAACAAAAAGGGGTCTCAGACAGTTCGTCGCCAGAAGCTTCTGGTGTTGACAGGGCCGGCCTGGGACCGTGACACAACTAAGTAAACCCTTCCACACACTGGGGCTAGTGGACACACCTCTGTGCAGAAAGTGTGAACGAGATGATGAAACTGTCGAGCATATCGTATGTGAATATCAGAATTATCGTCAATACGAGAGTATGCGTTTGGCGAGCCTAGGCTTAGACCTGCAGACATAGGGGAGATGTCCCCTGGTGATTTGTCCACCTTCCTGGAAATGGCAGGACGGACGATGAGCTGGGAGCTCATTGTCGGACGGACAATGAGCTAACGACGACAACCCCCTGATAGGATGCACAATGCGTCAATTGTGGCCTAAGTGCTGTGGGACCACAGCCCACTCCCTACTCTACAGATACAGATAGGTTTCAACTTATGTGTACTTTCCATGCAAATGAAATTTTGGAAAACATTCTCCATTGAACACGATCATTCTCTGAAGATAAAGTACAAGCAACTATTGTTACTTTGGTGATTTGATTTGTTATAATTATATTTTGTATTGTTACTTTAATATTTTGTTTTATTCTTTATAGCTGTTTTGCCGATTTTTTTACTATTACTATTATTTGTTCAATGTATCATTTATAATGTACATTCGTAATGTTTTATGTACAATTGGGCGGTACCATAAATAAATAAACAAAAAAATGTTCGAATAAAAAAGTCATTGGAAGATGTCAAAAAAGACTTTGATGGTGATGCAGACAGTTGTCGCCTTTCTATGAAAGTTGAAGGTGTTACTTAAGGTACTAGATACTTATCAAAAGTTATATAATAAAATTTTTTTCTCGCATTATTGTAATTCAAATGTATAATACAAACATGAACATTCTCATTCGATGGGCTCATAATGGCTCTGAAACATTCGTCAGTGGACTGGTTTATCAGCAGATGCATTATTACATGCCGCGCAAGATCGAGAACGATATCGGCAAATTGTCATGGAAGCTACCCACGCCTAAAATTTGGCACAGTACTTAAAGAAGAAGAATACAAACATTTTCAAAAAAGTACAAACCATTCCATCAAGTTTTGAGACTACCCAACAAAAAAATTAGTCTACTTACCCTACTAACTGTCAACAAAGGCCAATTGGATTCTGCTTGTTGAATTGGAGGAGGTGGCTTCAAAAATTTTGCATTTGGATCTACATCTGGAAAACCTTTCTTTTCTCCAATTTGTTCCTTCAGCTGTTCAGCTTCATCTACCATTCCGTGAGTAGCAGCTGTCAAGTAGGCCAAAGAAAGTTGATTGGAAGCCTTCAAAATTTTAACACGCTCTTCAAGATCACCTAAAGAAAAAATGAAGTAAAAATTTGTCGTCTAAATAAAGTACGGGTAAAAATATTCAAGTAGAGGTTAGCATTCAAGTCTGTTTTTCATTTCTTCATTTCTGAATCACGACACACGACAGTTAAAACACGGATGATCTAATCGAGGTGGAGATAGATCAACAAAAAATCAAGCACACAAATATATAAAAATACCTGCGAACAGTAATAAATAACAGAGAAAGCATCAAGGACGATCTCAATAACAGACTAAAGAGTACAGGAAAACTATTCCTGGTTCTAACTAAATAGAGGATTCCTCAACAACAAAAAGATATCAAGGAAAACAAAAATGACAATATATGAATAATATATAGGCCAATATTAACATATGGAGCACAAATATGGATCTTAAACACAAGACACCAAAGTACAGAATGATAGGGGCAAAAATGACAGACAGACTCAGAAATGAAGATATAAGAAACAGACTTAAAATCAAACCGCTACTTGACACAATAAAGGAGAAAAAGTTAGCATGGTTCGTTCATTTAACACGAATGGATAGTAACAGGCAAGTGAAAAAGTGTGGGAAGCTAAATCAATCTGTAAAAACAGAAGAGGTACACCAATAAAAGAATGGAGCTGCGACATAACAGATATATTACAAAATAAGGGCAAATCTTGGCAAGAAACTGCACAAACGCCGAAAGAACAGAAAAGAATTTAGAAAATTAATCAAAAGCTACACTGATCGGCACCAAAAACGGGCACCGCAAAAAATGGATCATTTTTGATGTCTCGTATCTCCTAAACCTTAAGAAATTTTTTTAATATGTTATAGCTTTATTCTTTAACAATATCGCTGTAATAATAATGTTGCTAAACAGGTAAATTTTGCATTGTATACCGGGTGTACGAATCAAACTGTGTTTTTCCTCAAAGTTTGCAACACCCTGTGGAATATTCCAGCATTTATAAATACTGAAATGAAAACCCAACTATAGCCTCGGATTTTCTTAACATTTTGTTTTTTGATTAATTTGCTTATGTTGGATAATACAAAAGTTAGGTACTTTAACAACTAGCCATGTTCTTTATCAGTACAGGGTGTTTCTAAATAAGTGCGACAAACTTTAAAGGGTAATTCTGCATTAAAAAATAATTACAGTTTGCTTTGTAATCGTATGTCCGCAAATGCTTCGTTTCCGAAATACGAAATGTTGAATTATTCTCACAAACTGACCATTTATTTATTAAAGTTTGTCGCACTAATTTAGAAACACCCTGTACTGATGAAGAACATGGCTAGTTGTTAAAGTACCTAACTTTTGTATTATCCAACATATGCGAATGAATAAAAAAACAGAATGTTAAGAAAACCAAGGCTATAGTTGGGTTTTCATTTCAGTATTTGATAAATGCTGGGATATTCCACAAGGTGTTGCGAACTTTGAGAAAAAAACACAGTTTGATTCGTACGCCCGGTATACAATGAATATTTACCTGTTTAGCAACAATATTATTACAGCGGTATTGTCAAAGAATAAGGCTACAAAGTATTAAAAAATAACTTAAATCGGACAACAGGCTTAGGAGATACGAGACATCAAAAATGACCGATTTTTTGGGGGGCCCGTTTTTTGTGTCGGTCAGTGTAGAAGAACCTCCCTCGACACCTAACGGTAGAAGAGGAACGACTATGTATGTAAAAATATTCTTAGATTACTGTTTATTACTTACCAAGCAAAAGTGCAGCATGATATTGAGATGATTTAGCTTTTCTAATTTCCGCAATTTTCATCATTTTTCTCAATTTGTCCAGGTTGCCGGTAATCAGATATAGGAATGATAATTTTTCGAAACTCTTGGTCCTTTGATAACACATCTCAACTACTTGATGGTTTCCTTGCCATAGAGCAGCATGTGCTAGTTGATCCCAACAAGCTTTGTCATTCAAAGATTTCGCAGCATCTAGAGCAATCTCAATATTTCCACATTCCAGAGCCAAAGTAAATCGAGTTTTGTCGTCTTTTACAAAATGTAAGGCTACTTCAGGATAACCTAAAAATATTTGTTATTAATGATAGAGAAGTTGTCAGAAATAATCACAAGGCAGTTCAATTCCAATCTAACATATGCAAGTGAAAACTGGACAATCCCAAAGAGGCTTCAACTACATATAACTATTCCTTTCGTCTTCAATCGTGTTCTTACTGACAATCATGATTTTTATTCTTTTGTGTTCATAGCCATTCAATGCCTCTCGCAATACTGCACGGTATGATCAACCAAAATATGTCCTTCTCTGCTGTCCGCAAGGAGTATCGTATCTTCTGTATATCTGATATTACTCACTAGTTTTCCGTTAAATGATATGCTCTCATTTACGTCTTCTAGTGGTTCTTTAAAAATATACTCTGAGCAAATATTAAAAAATAAAGAGAACAGTACACCTCTTTATCGTGGTACACGACAATTTGACCGAAAAGCACTTTACCGAAACCTCATTAGACCGAACAGCATTAGACCGAAATGGTACATAAATTAAAAAAGATTGCAGTAAATTATGCTAAGATTTTGTATAATATTATATGTCTTTTTGTTTATTGTATTTTTTTTGTATTATTTTATACATAGACTGTACAGTCTGATATGAAATAATTTTCATCCGTTAAACAAATTAGTGAAAGTAAAAATAAATTAACCCTCTAACTGGCAAGAGGTCCCTGAGGGCCCCTTAGCTCAATGTTTATTTAAACCACAGGTACAATTAAGCCGCAAACTGTTTTGAATCTTCTTCTCTAGTTCTTCTAGAGACGTTTCAAACGCATTCTAAATTCATTACGCCATATAATTACATTTTTGCCTCAGTTTTGTGTGACAGGTTGAGATGAACGTAGAACAAATATCTCTCGTTAATTTTTTTTTTCGGAATAAAATTTTGATACCTACTGCAAGTAATCTAAAATTAGGTGAAACATTTTTTTATTAGTGGTTTACAGCTTCGAGTTTCATTATATATTGGAATTATTACAAAACACATATTCTGAGTGTGCTTTAGAAACAAGGGTTCCTCAGGGACCCCTTGACGGTTTATGTAAAGTTTCGTGTCAATTTTTTGTAATTGTCGTGTGTTGTTGCGCTATTGTTTTCCAACATTTGATCACTTATTTGTATATTTTGCTTCTTGAAATGGCATTCAATATCAACTTGAGAAAGAAAAAGTTTGATTTGTCCGTAATGACCGAAGATGAAATCCAAGAACTTATGGATTCTGTTGAAACGGATTGGAAAAAAAAGCAAAACATCCCATTGATGACATTCGCATCGACAGTCGACACTTTTCACTTTGGCTCAGCAAAGAGGGTGATAAAAAAATAAAATTTTGCAAAGTGTTCAAAATTCAATGTGTGTGTAGCAAATGTGATATTCATGTATGTTGTTCTAATGCCAAAGACTGTTTTTATAATTGTCACCTTAAAAATAGTTTACACCTATTCTGTTCTGTTTGTTTTTAAGTTTATTTTAATAAAAACCGTTCAAATTAATGTTCTGTTCAACCGTTATATTTTTCACTTAAACCGGCAAGGGGCACCTGAGGACCTCTTTACTTGATTGTACCTGGGAGCCACACAAAAATTGATAATTAAATTTTAATAGCATTTCTAGGTTTCTAATTACATTATTAAAATTGAAAAAAATATCCAGCTAAATAGAATAATTTTTAGAATCTTGCCAGTTAGAGGGTTAAAGGTAGAGTGACGATAACGCCATTTTAACTGTTTATAAAAAATAAAAAAGAAAAGAAAAATAAAAAAAGAAAGTAAAAAAGTGTTTAGCACAAATTAAAATATATATTAAAAAAAAAACAAAATAAAAAAAGCAATACAAAGTACTGTCCGACAGGGATCTCGTGAATGGGCGGAGCTTGTACTACGCAGACTGAGAAAACTTTAGGGCAGAGAAAGATGGAGTATACTGGAAGATTTCCGTTTGAGTTCACGCTGGAGAATCATTAAAATTTTTACAATGTTGTCAATATGTAGATGATCACAGTAATATTAGGTATTTTTAGTACGATACTATCTAAAGAAATGATATTGTTCCGAAGCTATTTAGTTGTGGTATTTTATGAAATTTACTATTTTATTTGGGAATAAGCCACAATTTAAGTTTGAAATTAAATTTATTTGACTTTTCGACTTTCACTTCGGAAATTGTTATCAAAATACAAAACAATAAACTAAACAAATTTTGTTTTGGTTGCTTTATCTAACTCATTCATATTGAAAATTCGGACATATACAGGGTGAGTCAGATAAAGGGCCTATTAGAAATATCTCGAGAACTAAAGGCAACAGACTCATGAAAACTGGCATGAAGGGGTTTTGAAGAGTGACCTATTTAATGAAAATATTTTCATCTATTTGCTACTTCCGGTTATACCGGAAGTTGCTTATAACTTCGTTTTTTTAAATGAGACACCCTGTATATTTTTACATTTTTGGATTCTACTCAAAGTCTTATTTCTTGAAATATGAGGTTTTGTATTGTTATACAGGGTAGTTTAAAAGATAATTACGTTTTTTTTTTAATTTCGTAGCAACTTTCACACCCTGTAGAATTGGAGTAGTTTGACATCAAAAACTATATTTATGTTCAAATGATTTTTAATATAGCCTACTATTATCAGAAATTATTAGTATAGCTAATTGTTGAATTTTAGTATACAAGGTTGGTCGAAACTCGGAATGAGTATTTTCTGAGTTTTCTTAAATGGAACACCCTGTATTTTAGTATTGTAATGAAACGATATTTATGTTACTTTTCTATTTCTTAAGCATTCCCTATACCTAACTGCTTTAATTTGTGCTTAATTGTTAATCGCACCAACAATCTTAACTACGTAAGTATGTTGATAGCTCAACCATTATCGGGAATTTTAACGATCAGTCTAGATTAATATGTATTTATTTCCGAAAAATTATTTGTGACTGAATATTTTCAAGGCCAACCTAATAAAATTTCACGTATTTTTTGTTGCAATTAATGTTTGGCTTGAATCACCAATAACTCACAAATTAAAGCAGTTAGGTATAGGGAATGCTTATAAAATAAAAAAAGTACCATAAAATATCATTTCATTACGATACTAAAATACAGGGTGTTCTATTTAAGAAAACTCAGAAAATATTCATTCCGTGTTTTGACCAACCCTGTATACTAAAATTCAATATATATACTAATAATGTTTAACAATAGTAGATTATATTAAATATCATCTGAACGTAAATAGAGTTTTTGATGCCAAAGTACTGTAATTCTACAGGGTGCGAAATTTGCTACGAAATTAATAAAAATACGTAATTATCTTTTAAACTACCCTATATAATAATATAAAACGTCATATATTAAGAAAGGAGACATAGAGGAAAATCCAAAAATGTAAAAATATATAGGGTGTCCCATTTAAAAAAACGAAGTTATAAGCAACTTCCGGTATAACCGGAAGTAAAAAATAGATGAAAATATTTTCATTAAATAGATCACTCTTCAAAACCCCTTGATTCCAATTTTCATGATTCTGTTACCTTTAGTTCTCGAGATATGTCTAATAGGCCTTTTATCTGCCTCACCCTATATTATGCCTACATTTTAAAGTGGATGATTTTAATGATATTGTCAATATTTATGTTGGGAAAATATAAATAGTAAATTGCTAAAGGAAAGAGATTTTGAAATAATTTAATGATTAAAAGAATAAGGGAAAAATTTTTGGTTAGGAATGATATACAGTGTGAACGTGATATGTTTTAAAGATACACTCCCCGGCAAAAAATTCCGGCACTCAAAATTTTTGATTAGGTTTGCCAAATTATATATTTATTATTTTTACTCCGATTTTCAATATTCTTGTATCAGTTTGTAGGTACATGTATTGACATCCTTTATTATTATACCGGCAACAAAAAATTTTTACTTAGATAACATTATACGGGGATGAATGGAAGCGTTGTATTTTCTCCTAACTTTAAAACATTCTGTGACAAATTGACGGGCTATTTTGTTTCATTATCCGAACATCTCTTTTTTTGTAAAAGCTGTAAATAAAAACTACGAACCAAAAAGATTAAGACTATGACTATGAAAAAGACTATGAAACAAAATCAGCTTTTCAATTTTTCCACAGAATTTTTGAAAGTTAGGAGAAAATACAACATTTCTGTTCACCCCCATTTAATGCCATCTAAGTAGAAAATACAATACAATATCTAATATTTAAATAAGGTAATAATATCATTCATTATATTCACGGTTACACAATCGACAAAATTATTTTCTAATAAAATTATTTTTTCAATTTAACTGTGGCTAATTTCTTAATCAAAATAGTTAAGGATCTTTAGAAGAAGAAATCAATAGAAGAGAAGAGAAAACGCTACAATAATTTTATCTCACAATGAAAAAAAATTATATGCAGAAAAGAAATACATTTGATTTTTATTAATATATGTATATCATATATTACAATTTATCTACTTATCTTTACAGTTTTTAATTTTATCAGAGTTCTGAAAAGAACTTTTGCATAAAACGAGTACAACTAAAATGAAAAGAAATGATGCAACTCTGTCAAAATATCGAATAGCTCACAGTAGAACGTCTGGCGCACGAATGCCTTTACTGGACGTGGCTAAACCCCCACTTTCCACCCAGTTTTATGCGCGGTGACAACTTTATTTCACGAGATCCCTGTCGTACTGTACCTATGTATCTAAAAATAATATTGTAGTATGTACTTATGTTATGAAATAAGAAATTTATGACTATGAATCTGCAATCAATCACAAACAAGTCTGGCTAATTGGCTCTGCAAAGCCATTTTTCAAAAAAAACTGTTTATAATAACCATCCAAATATCATTTAGTTGAAATTTCATTTCTTATCTCTTTTACTGCGACAAGTAAAAAGAACTGCTTTTCGGTCTTCTGCTGTTCGGTCTAGTGAGGTTTCGGTAAAGTGCTTTTCGGTCTAATGAGTTCATCTACTCCTTTCAGTCTAATGATTTCGGCCTCTTTACAGTAAACCCATTATCGTACACATAAAAGACATAACTATAAGTACAAAATACTTATAAATTTAGAATTTAGATTTGAATAGTACAGGAACGGCTTCATTAGAGGCTATCACAGGTCCCCCTGCGCTGGAATCGTATATTTCGGCGGTAGCCTTTATGACCATCCGGAGGCTCAAAGCAAACAATACTTGGAGGCCAAATTATGTATTGAATAGCCACACAAACATTACTGGGACTATACTTAAGGAATCCATCTTTATGATGAACTTAGATATGATGGCACCAGAACTAATCTTCACTGAGAAGATTAACACAATTATACCATCTAGAGAACAAAAAGTCCCAACCATTAATGGAGACTTAATATGGTTCACTGATGGATCTAAAACTGCCCATGGTACTGAGGAGTCTTTGGGCAAACATGTAACTATAATAAATCTTACAGCCTAGGTCAACATACAACGGTGTTCCAGGCTGAAGTTTTTGCTTTGGTGGCCTGCATTGATGAAATCATTGATGAGGACCCTAAAGCTAAGAGAATCAACATTTACACAGATAGCCAATCGGCTATTCTGGCTGTAAAGAACCCTATCACCAAATCAAAACTGGTGAGAAACTGCAAAGATCTCCTCAATAACCTGGCAAAAGACAATAAAGTGTCTTTAATATGGGTGCCGGGTCATGAAGGGGTGCATGGGAACGAACGAGCAGATATGTTAGCGAAACAAGGCTCGAGAAAAACTTTTGAAGGCCCAGAACCTTTCTGTGGCATCACTAAAGATGCTATGAAAAACGAGGTTCAGAAATGGCTGATAAAGAATCATCAAAATAAATGGAGAACCACTCAAGGGTAAATCCAGACTAAAAAAATAATCAAGAATATTGATAAAAAAACTCTCGAACAGTTTGATGAACCTCAATAAACGAGAGATCAAAACGGTCACTGAAATGGTGACTGGACATTGCCGTTTAAGAAATCACCTATACAAACTAGGTAAGGTGAATGAACCATGGTGCAGAAAGTGCGAAATGGAAGAAGAAACTGCCATACACATACTATGCCATTGCAGTGTGCTAGGTGATGTAAGGCAGAACTTCACTGGTCAAATGAGGTTTGAACCAGAAGAGATCCTAAAACTACCAATAAGAAAACTGTTGGCCTTCGTTGAGGCCACAGGACTTATTAAAGTTTAAGGAGAAGAACAGGGTTTGGTACAAAGGTCTTATGACCAAGTGCCAGAGACTAACGAGTCTCGCCTGAGTTAAGAAGAAGAAGAAGAAGTAAGTACAAAATACTTATAAATTTAGAAAAATTTGATAAGCATTTCAAATTATTTTTGGCGGATCTGAGATGCTAAAGAGAAGTCTCATTTTACTGGACCTCACTTAGACACACATGTAGCCACACCGTTTATATTAATTAGGATGAATTTTCTATTAATGCTACCTTCTTCATCGTGTAGTTCCTATCCGATTCGGATGTTGGCGACCATCATGGCATACTTTGCACACTGCTGCTCTGAAAAGATTTTCGGTTGTTGTGTTGAACCACGTACGTAAATTTTTCAGCCAGAAAATTCTTCGCCTTCCTGGTCCTCGTGTTCCTTCTACTTTTCCCTATAAAATTAGTTGCAGCAATCCATATCTTTCGCTGTTCCTCATGATGTAACCGATGTATTCGTTTTTGGCTGTTTTGTGGTTTATATCTTCTTTTTTTTTGCATTCTTATAAGACGTGGTCATAAAATATCTTCAGGATTCGACGATAAAGCCACATTTTGAAATCCTCAATTTTCTTACAGGTCGTTTTAGAGAGTCCACGACTTAACTCCGTACAACAGTATAGGGAAGACCTAACATTGTAGTAACCTGATTTTTATGGGTATCGATAAATCATGATATTTCAATAGCTTAGCCATTTTTTGAAATGAAGATGTTGCTTCAATCAACAATCTACAATCAATATCACAGCTACGAATACAAGCTCAAAATGGGTAAAGAACAGGTCAAGAGGCCTAATATAAGAAGAGATCTTGCTTTCTCTATTCAACATATGATTTCTAGGGAATGCACAGAGGTTCCAAAAACTGAAAACGTGATCATGAGGTAAAATAAGAAGTCCCTATTTAGGGATTTTCATGTTTACAGTTGTTTTCTCATACTATCGTACCACCGTACAGTCGTAATACGCAGGTAATATAAGGATCAGACCGGATCTATTCCTATTCATATCACAGGGACAAGTGAGCCATGTACGACGTTATTTTGGTCGGCAGTGAAAGTGAAAAAGAACACGTATATTGAAAACGCTGTAAAATGTTTTGTAGCCTATCAATTTTATCGCTGTAAAGCAGATTCTTCTTTTTTAAGTATGTATTAATGTAAGATAAAAGTTAACTAAAGATTTGATAACAATAAATGCATAAAATTTGTTAATGTATAAACAGTAAAAATATACTTGAAATAATCAAAATTTTGTAAAAATACACTCAAAAAGTACATAATTCTGCGATTAATGTTTATTACTCTCAAAATATACAGTATGAAGATACTGAATCACATTGGTTTACCTGCCTTTAACTGTCTATGCATTGCTGGCAGATGTTTGAATACAAAAGTGTGAAATGACGCATATTACATGGTTTTTGCGACTGTTGAGTATGTATTGGCGGTTGTACATAAGTAATAGGTTCTGAATATTGTACTTAAAAAAGAAAATGTGTTGGTAATCAGCAATTTCAAAAGTCCCTTAAAATGTAGAATTTCAAAAAAATATGAGTTTAAAATAAAATTTTCGAATTTCTTTCGGCAATATTTCATCCGCCATTTTGTTTTTCAAACAAATAATGTTAGACTTGTAATCAGCGAGCTTAAACTACCAAATTTGACAAGAAAATTTGCGATTTGATTGATATTTTCAATTTCTTTCCGCCATTTGGATCCGCCATTTTGTTAAAAAAAATGTCAGATTCGTAATCAGGGATGCCAAAAGCCCAAAAAACTCTACGAAAGTAATTCCGAAGTATATGAACAGTGTACGCTTTTAAAGGTTCATGACCACGTTTTCGACAGGAACCAGAGTGGAATGGTGCCAATATTATCTTAATAATTTATTTTACCTTTTTGTTGTAAGTAAGAAATCATAGATTGTCCCACCAATTTTGAATTTCTAACCATATACAAAACTTCTTCATATTTGTGATTAATTAATGCAAGTTTGAATTTGTATTCCATTGAATCCACTGTCAATACCCGTGGTTTGCATTCACGATCAAGGCAAAAGATCTGGTTTCCTCTTACTCTGGTGATGTATATTGGAAGATCGAGGGTTCTAATAATTCCTTGGTCACTAAAAAATAACAAATATTATGTAATGGCAATTATTATTAGGTAAAATAATGTAAGTTTTATAAAATAAATTATATCATCAAATATATTCGCAATAGAAAAATTTAACTACAAATGTATGTTAATGAGTTAGTTCTCAAACTGAGTAAAAAATCTGGTAGAAGGCGGAATTGTATCTTCGCATTTACCCCGTGTAAGCTAGCATCAGGTGATGAAAAACTTAACACTTGTTATAATGATTTATTGAAATAAAAATGAACAACTTCAAAAATGAACTGATTATTTTAAGTGCAGTCCGGTTATACAAACAAAATATAAATTACAATTGAATAAACAACGATCTACAGACCGAGCTGGTCTCGTAAATTCCACGGCTTCGAGCCACGCTTCACGCAACCGTATTTGCGTACTTGTGTTTCGAGTTGTGTGGTCGTGCGCTGCTGGTCAAGTGGAGTTATAATTTACCAAATTTAAATAAAATATAATCGTTTCTACTGATTCATAATATACTATAATATAATATATTAAAGTTTTTAATATTGCTAATATTATTAAAGTTTTTAACATTGTATTTTAATATAATTTTTTTTATTAATAATAATAATACCTAAGTATTGCACCTCTAGTTAAAAAAAGTACAAGATAAATACCGCGGTTTTTTCATATGAAAATGCAAAGCAAAATATAAAATTTGCAGAGTAAATGCTTGTTTTCTTGATAAAATAATACAAATTGTATATAGGTAGGTAGGGCAGCTAAGCGTTGAGTAGTTATAGCAAAAGTAGCTACGCCATCTGAGACACGAAAAAGATTAAATTAGTTTTATTTTGTTTTTTTATGGAGCATGATGGAGAGTTTTTTAAAATAGGTAACAAAGCATGTTCTTTTGTTACCTATGTTGCAAATATGTTGTTTTTTTTGCAAATTACAAAATATGTTGTTTTCAATACAAGTTTACAAGAGTTTAAATTATAAACACAAAACTAAATAAATAATTTCTCACAACGGTCAAAAACCACACTTGAAAGTTTTAAAAATTCACAACGCAGAATGTCAGTTACGCAAATTTTCAAACAGAATCCAAACACCTGACACAGTGTCTCAAGTACAATTGCGCGAAGCCGTCGAATTTACGAGACCTGCTCGGTCTGTAGATCCAAGTCTAATATAATCTCATTTAATATGGTTCGACTTTTTGACCGTGAATTCGTGCACTTCCTTGAAGATCATACGATGTCGCCAGTCAATCCCGGAATTTGCTAAATGGATAAAAGCAGCACCGTGCATACGGGTTTTAACACAGCGGCGTAGTATTAATCACTGTTGCGCAATTAATAATAAAAATAAAACTAAAAGTTTGCTTGAAACTCTACACTAAGAAAGGTATAAACATAACCTAATAATTCCGTGCTGGTCTTTTCCAACGTTTGTGAAAGAAGAGCTCTGAACTGAGTAGGGACTATTTAGCATTCTACACTTTTGAACAAAAGATGTTTCGTACATTTCAATGAAAGAATAGCAAAGGACTGAAGAATCGCCTCACTTAAGGCAATGGAAATAATACCAACGTTTACATCAATGACAAACTTCATATAAGCAATTATTGTCATGTCAGTAGAAACTGTCGAATGAAATTCGAGGTGAAAATAACGTCAACTTAAGACTGAAAATAATGACAAACTACTACCAATCTAACTATGTTAGACGAAATTCCGGAAAAATCCAAGGGTGCTCTTTCCAGCTTCGTAATAGAGAAGCGTCCAGAAAACTGAACATTCAGTGGTGAGGTAAAATCCTTGAACATTGTGCTTTTAATAAACATCTCATGGTCACCTTGGATCGCCCCTTAGCATTCAAAGAGTATTGTTTGAAACTAAAAGGTAAATTAACATTAAGAAACAATATTCTCCGCCAACTTGTTAACCTTAGAAGAAAGCATATTTACAATACAGAACAAAACAAACACAATAGGCATACAACCACTACAAACGAATCAGAAACGAAACGAATACTTTAGTGAGGCAAATAAAAAGGGAGCACTGGCAGAGCTTCTCAAAACAGATGGAACACGACTTCTACGGAACACAAAAAGAAGTATGGAGAATGACCAAAGGACAAAGAAAAGAAATGAACGAATTAATAAAAACGAAACACATTTAGAAGGAAATATGGACAGACTACTTTCTATGTCTATTTGCTAAAGGTGACGATAATGAACCACCAAGACCTGAAAAAAATGTTTATTTGCTTAAATTTGCTTTTAGCTTAAATTAAATGTTCAAACTGCCAATTGGTAGAAGGGAGGCTGTTTGTGATTTAATTTAAACGAGAAGAAATGTTTATTTGTGAAATAAACCTTTTTTTTTCTATTTTCTGGCAGCAGTACAATGTGTTTTGAGTTAAATAAATTACATACATTCTTCTTTTTGCGCCAGGTAATTTAATTAAAAAATTATTTTTTGGCAACCCTGTATAAATAATGATATTAATGTTTATATTACTGAATACAGAATTGAACGCCCTTTCAAATTACCTACCACACGACCCCTATTCCCATTAAAAAAAATTATTACGTTATCACGCTCAGATGGATGATGTCACTAGTATGAAATATATGCCAAAAAATTGTAATTTAAAAATAAAAATCGACCTGTTTCGGGATTTTGCTCCAAAATCGTCCATTTTAGAGAAAATGAATTTATTCCATAATTTAGCCCCTCTCTGTATAATCTACTATAAAAAATCTATGTCATCAATTTATTTAATTATTGATAAATAATTACTTCCCTAAAATTTTAATTGAAAATTGCAGATTTTTTTTAAACTCGTATTTTCCGAGTAAAATTTTTGTTGAAGGAAATCGGAAAAAAATAGCTTTGTACAGAACTAAATTACGGTGAATAGGTTTTTGGCTTAAAGGAAAAATCTTAGCAGCTACAAAGCACTAATTGAAAAAAAAAATTAAAGGCACTCGTGGGAGTGCCGACAGAAGTGAAAACTTCTTATAGTATATAAATTACGAGCTCAATGCTTTTACCCCATCCTAAAAGAAGTGCTATACCTATATCATATACGATATACTCGATGCGTATGCCCTATGCTATTTATGTATACATACACATAATTTATACATGTACAAAATTTATTTCAGCGAAGTGATGACGGTCGCAAATTCAATACTTTTCCCCATCCAAGAAGTACACAACATCCCTAAAGAAAATTTCAATTCAAAAATTTATTTCGTCGAAGCGGTAACGGTCGCTAATTTCCTACTTTTTCCCGATCCAAAAAGGGATGATGGTCGCTAATTTAATACTTATTTACATCGAAAAAGTGCACAACGTCCCTAAATAAGTTTCACTTCAAATATTTATTTCGTGGAAGCGATTACGGCCATAATTCAATACTTTTCCTCCATTCAAAAAATGCACAACGTCCCTATAAAAGTTTTCACTTAAAAAATTTATTTCGTCGAAGCGATGACGGTCGCTAATTTAATAATTTTTCCTTATCCAAAAAGTGCGCAACGTCCCTCAAGAAGTTTCCACTTCAAAAATTGATTTCATCGAAGCGATAACGGTCGCTAATTTAATAATTTTTACATCGAAAAAGTGCACAACGTCCATAAATAAGTTTCACTTCAAATATTTATTTCGCCGAAGCGATGACGGTCCCTAATTCAATACTTTTCCCCCATCCAAAAAGTGCACAACGTTCCTAAAGAAGTTTTCACTTCAAAAATGTATTTCGTCGAAGCGATGACGGTCGCTAATTTAATAATTTTTCCGTATCCAAAAAGTGCACAACGTCCCTCAAGAAATTTCCACTTCAAAAATTGATTTCATCGAAGCGACAACGGTCGCTAATTTAATAATTTTTACATCGAAAAAGTGCACAACGTCCATAAATAAGTTTCACTTCAAATATTTATTTCGTCGAAGCGATGACGGTCCCTAATTCAATACTTTTCCCCCATCCAAAAAGTGCACAACGTTCCTAAAGAAGTTTTCACTTCAAAAATGTATTTCGTCGAAGCGATGACGGTCGCTAATTTGATAATTTTTCCCCATCCAAAAAGTGCACAGAAAGTGCAGTCCCTAAAGAAGTTTTCACTTCAAAAATTTATTTCGTCGAAGCGATAAAGGTCGCTAATTTATATTTTTCCCCATCCAAAAAGTGCACAACGTTCCTCAAGAAGTTTCCACTTCAAAACTTGATTTCATCGAAGCGATGACGGTCGCTAATTTAATACTTTTTTCCATTGAAAAAGTGAACAACGTCCCTAAAGAAGTTTCACTTCAAATATTTATTTCGTCGAAGCGATGACGGTCCATAATTCAATAATTTTCCCCCATCCAAAAAGTGCACAACGTCCATCAAGAAGTTTTCACTTCACGAATTTATTTCATCGAAGCGATGACGGTCGCGATGACGCTCGATAATTTAATACTTTTTTCTATCCGAAAATAGCACAACGTCCCTAAAGAAGTTTTTACTTCAAATGTTTATTTCGTCGAAGCGATGACGGTCGCTTATTTATTACTTTCTCCCCATCCAAATTTAATAATTTTTCCCCATCCAAAAAGTGCACAACGTCCCTACAGAAGTTTTCACTTCAAAAATTTATTTCGCCGAAGCGATGACGGTCGCTAATTCAATACTTCTTCCCCATCTAAAAAGTGCTCAACGTCCCCAAAAGAAGTTTTCACTTTAAAAATTTATTTTGCCGAAGCGATGACGGTCGCGATGACGTTCGCTAATTCAATACTTTTCCCTATCTAAAAAGTGCACAACGTCCCTAAAGAAATTTTCACTTCAAAAATTTATTTGGTCGAAACGATGACGGTCGCTAATTTAATACTTTTTCCCCATCCAAAAAGTACACAACGACCCTCAAGAAGTTTTCACTTCAAAAATTTATTTCTTCGAAGCGATGACGGTCGCAATGACGGTCGCCAATTTAATACTTTTTCCCATCCAAAAAGTGCACAACGTCCCTAAAGAAGTTTTCACTTCAACATATATGTACAAAATTTATTTCGCCGAAGAGATGACGGTCGCGAAATAAATCCTTTTTCCCTATCGAAAAATAGGTTTTACATTTATTTTAAATTTAAATACTTCTATACAATTTACGTATAGATACACATAATATAGATACGTACAAAATTTATTTCGTCGAAGAGATGACGGTCGCTATGACGGTCGCGAAATAAATCTTTTTTTCCCCATCCTAAAATAGGTTTTACATTTATTTTAAATTTAAATACTTCTATACAATTTATATATAGGTATACATACAAATAATATATAGCATAAGCGATGACGGTCGCAATGACGGTCGCGAATTCGATGCTTTTTCCCCTATCCAAAAATCGCACAACGTCCCTAAAGAAGTTTTCACTTCAAAAAGAAGATTTAGGAGTGCTAATTTGTTTATAAATAAAATAACACACTTTCTGCGGACTTGTCATAGTCATACCCCATATTACTAACTTATGCAATCTCAAGATTCGATTTTAGCAATAAAATAGCTGGTAAATAACTTTTCCCACAAATGGCATTGTTTCGATAATTTTCCCAGACTATCAACAAATGTTGCGGTGGTTGCGTAGCCAATAAATCCAATAAACCGGAGCGCCAACCCAAATTCTGTGCAGTGTCAAAATGATAACGTTGATATCCCCAGTTGTAACTAATATCGAAATGAATAAGAATCGCTATAAATTGCGACCATCATGGCGGTGTCGAAATTCAATAGCGACCTCGAAATGAATTAGAATCAGGCCCCAGTATGAAAATCATTAGCACATACTAGAGGTATAGAGATGTACCTGTGTCTGAGACCCATACTCATTACAATTTCTCGAACATATTTAGATATAGAAAAAGCGTTTAACATAGTGTGGTTATAAAAAAGGTATACATAGACGTAGAAAAAGCTTCTAACACATTGTTAATATAAAAAGGTATATTCAGACACAGAAAAAAAATAATAAAATATCACCTTAAATAATAGAAATCATGGCCTACCCTTTACTAATGTTAAAATAATTAAGTGTTGTTATGTTTTCTGAGATAATGAAATTAGTTATCGGTGTGGCCAAAAAGATAAGCAGATACTGTTTAACAATCACAAACAATGTATATCTGGTACCGATGCATAATCATACCATAAATAACAAAATAACTCACCCGTTTTTAAGTGTATATTTCAAATGGTTGCTTGTAGTATAAATAAAAACTCCTGTATCATCCCAAGCTCCAGATTTCACTCTAGTATTTTCGTGTAAACAACATAAAACATCCAATTTCCTATTACAAATAGTCACGTTGTGTTTGGAAAGGAGAGCCAAGTGGGACATATCAGACGACCAGACAACGTATCTGCATTTGTTAATTTTCACTAAAATTATAAAAAAAATTTAATTATTCTTCTTTTAAAAAATTGAGATTATATTAAGCCGGTCTGATAAGTTCTGTGCCTTATTGAGATATAGTAAAATTACTCGCGCATTTTTCTACTTATGCTGGTACACGTGTTAATATAGACACTATGTAAAATTACAAATCAGTCCATAGAGCTCATCTTCTTCTTGATGTGCCTATCCGTGACGAATGTTGGCGATCATCATGGCAATCTTCACTTTATCTGCAGCAACGCGGAAAAGCTACACATATGTTGCGTTGAACAATGTTCTGAGGTTCTTTAACCAGGATGTTCTTCTTCTTCCTGGGCCTCGCTTTCCAAATATTTTTCTTTTTAGAATGGCTTGTAGGAGGGCATATTTGGATTCATTTCGCATGTGTCCAAAATATTCCAACTTTCGAGATTTGATGGTGGTTAGTACCTCTCGGTTCTTCCTCATTCTTCTAAGGAACTCCTCATTTGTGGTCCGATCAGTCCACGGGATTTCACTACATATCTTCGTTCAAGGTCCATGATTCAACACCATAAAAAAGGACAGAGAAGAAGTAGAATCTCAGCATTCTTACTTTTATAACAAGAGAAAGATTGAGGCTCTTGAAAAGACCCCCATACGGTTGAAGGTTGATCTAGCTTTTCCGATGCGCGCTCTTATCTCTTGGTTGTTGGTCCATTCTTCATTTATTATGGTGCCGAGGTAGTTCTTTCTATAGGGGTTTGGTTGATGTAGTTGATCTTCTGTTATCTTCTTCTTGCTAATGATCATAAGCTTTGTCTTCTTTACGTTTATATTGAGTCCATATTGTTGACTGTAATGCGTGATTTTGTTCATGAGGACTTGTAGGTCTTCTAGGTTGTCCGCAAATACTATGGTGTCATCTGCATACCTGATATATTAGAATATCTTTTTTAGTTTCATGCAAAGCTTCGATAAATATTCTTTCAGAGTAGAGATTGAAAATTAGAGGGGACAAAATGCAGCCTTGCCTCACTCCACGCATGGTTTTCACATACTCGGTGTGTTGTGACAGTGTGTTTGTTCACTGTCAACTCTGAGGTTTGCAGTCTGATTCCAGTAAAGGTTTCCATATAGAGCTCATAGTACAACCCAATTTAGTACAGATACGGGTATAGGCGAAACCGGTATTTCGGCGTAGAATAGTTGCTACTGGATGATCTAGAACAGTTAGTTAAACTGAACTGGAATACAAAGCAAGCGATTGCAAATCAGATTATTACCATACTGTGATTATAACACCAAAAAGGAGGAAAAAAAATAAGGTAAAAAGTATAATATAAATATTAGGTGTGTCTCTCTCTCTATCTGTATCTCTATCTCTATCTGTATCTCTATCTTTATCTCTATCTGTATCTCTATCTCTATCTGTATATCTATCTGTATCTCTATCTGTATCTCTATCTGTATCTCTATCTGTATCTCTATCTGCATCTCTAAAGTATAATATAAATATTAGGTGTGTCTCTCTCTATCTATCTCTATCTCTATCTCCACATACGTCTTTCTGTGCTCATTTAATACGTTCAGTTTTTTTTTATCCCCCACTCTACATACTTTCTGAATAAAAATTTTTATTCTCTCAATATTTTTACTTAAAAAAGGTATACTACGTTCATATCGCTAAACTCAACTGTTTTCAAGATAAAAGCATTTTAAATCTGCGATATAACATATTTTTGTGCATAATATTATCATTCTAGTTAGACCCGAAAACTTAACTTGAAACCATAATAATTATGCCAGTTCTCATATTTATCTCATTGTATCGCAAATTCCATTTGAAGAAATTTGCGACACATTTTTGTAAATTTTTATGGTTTTAAGTTATTTTTCGGGTGTAACTACAATGATAAAATGCAAAAAGTTCTGTTGCATGGAAGATTTAAAATGCGTTTATTTCGAAAACGGTTGAGTTTAACGAGATGAATGTAGTATACCTTTTTTAAGTAAAAATATTAAGAGAATAAAAGTTTTGATTCAAAAAGTATGTAGAGTGGGTAATAAAAAATTGAACCTATTTAATGAGCGATGAAAGGCGTATGTGGCGCCCTCTGGGCAATACATCATTTTTGGTGACGAATTTAGATTTCTCATCCCAAAAAACCCCGCTTATCAAATTTCGTGTTATTATCTCATGACTGTTAGGAAATATTCAAGAATAAATAAAATAAAAATTTAACTTTGACACCCTGTATTTCGGTTATTATCAACTTTTGTACTAAGGTAAGTTAGCTTAAATAGACCTATATTAACCTCAGGAATTTAAGGTTAAGCTATGACCCATTCTTTACCAAACACCCTATACAAGAGGAATAAGTACTTATATAAAATTAATTTATTATTTTGTTACCTTGTGCTAAAGTTCTCTTCTGTTGAACGTCAAACAGAGTAACATGTTCAGAATCTCTTAATAACAGCATTCCAGTACCAGCATAAAATACTTCATCACATGTAGGAGTTTGTACCTTCTTGGTGACTTCGTTTTTCAAGTTCTTGATAATTAGTTGATGAGTCCTGTCCAAAACGGCAAATCTGTTTCTTGCAACCCATAATGCCGTAAGTCCAGAAGACCTTTTGCTTTCAGCTTCTAATAAAAAAAATAGATCTGCAATATTTAAAAACTACTAACTACTGACTACTATAAAAAAAAGATTTTCACATGCAGGAAATTGGATACTGTGTGATTTAGATACATAGGAGAATGGGGGATAATTGTTTATGATTTAGAAAAAATATAAAAGCAATACTAGTTAACACAAATTGAAACATATATATATTCTTAAAAATCGCTGATGCCTAGGAAGAAAATAACGTAATACCGGCTATAACTCCGGCATATTAGGCGGTCATACAAAAAATAGTTTTGAAACGCAAAATAGTTTTTTTTGCAAATTTTAGTATCGCATTAAATATAAGTAAACCTTTTACCATTGTTTATATAGGGATAGTTGATCAGCCAAATAGGAAAATTTGTTTGCAAAATTCATAGACACCAAGTTGGATACGATCCTATTCATAACAGCCCAACTCGCATACCTATTAAGAAAAAATATATATATGGAAGAATATATTTAGACATTGAATTAATGATGTCATGCTATTATATATATAATATACAGTAGCATGACATCATTAATTCAATTTCTAAATATACTCTTCTATATACATATATATTTTTCTTGATATGTATGCGAGTTGGAGTGTTATGAATAGGATCTTATCCAACTTGGTGTCTAAATATGCATTTTGACGTTGCGACCCTAACAGAAATTGTGAGGACATCTGGTGACTGTCTCAATTTGAATCAAACATATTTACCTATTGGACTGTCCAACTATCTCCATATATAAACAATGTTTTTACTAAGATAAGAAAAATTACCTATCTTTCTTTTGTTGTCAGGATATTACTACTTTTATATCCTCTAATATACAAATGAAGAGTACAGGTAGTCCAGAAAGCCACTGCGCATCCGCTAGGAAAAATATTCTAATTTGGATTTTTTGCACAATCTTACTCAAAAAGGACTCCTTTTAACAAATTTGCATGTTGCCAGGACCAAAAGGTGGTCAAAAATTTTTTAAACGTTTTTTTTTTGTTTTTTTCCTAAAATTATTTTTTTTGCATGGAAAAAAGTTTTTTTAGGTTTTTTGGATCATTCCAAACAGAAAAGGTCTTTAGTGACTTTTTTAGTGACTTTTCTCTAAAAATGATAGTTTTTGACAAATCAGCGATTAAAAATTGAAAAATTGCGAAATCGGCCATTTTTAACCCTCAAAAACTATGTGAAAAACTGAAAATTTGAATATTGCAAGGTAAGTAGATATTCTTTAAACATTGATTGATGAAATCCCGAAGAGTTTTTTGCAATACAATATTCAAAACTCCTTTGTTTTTTAATTGCTAATCAAGCGTGCGCGACACTATTTTCCACTGACAGTATGGTGCAAATGAAAGGAATAAATTCGTTATTTCGTAAACCGGCGACTTGAAGGAAAAATCCCGAAACAGGTCGATTTTTATTTTTAAGTTATGATATTGTGGCATATATGGTATACTAGTGACGTCATCCATCGGGGCGTGATGACGTAATCTATGATTTTTTTAAATGAGAATAGGGGTCGTGTGGTAGCTCATTTGAAAGGTTCTTCAATTCTCTATTCAGTAAAGTAAACATTTACATAATTATTTATACAGGGTGTCCTACTTCTTTTTTTGTCAAATAATTTAATTTAATAAAATTTTTTGGGACACCCTGTATAAATAATTATATAAATGTTTATATTATTGAATAGATAATTGAAGAACCTTTTAAATGAGCTAGCACACGACCCCTATTCTTATTTAAAAAAATCATCGATTATGTCATCACGTCCAGATGGATGACGTCACTAGTATACCATATATGCCACAATATCATAACTTAAAAATAAAAATCGACCTGTTTCGGGATTTTTCCTTAAAGTCGCCGTTTTCCGAAATAACGAATTTATTCCTTTCATTTGCACCATACTGTCGGTGGAAAAAAGAGTCGCGCACGCTTGACTGGCAATTAAAAAACAAAGGAGTTTTGAATATTATATTGCAAAAAATTCTTCGGGATTTCATCAATCGATGTTTAAAGAATATCTACCTACCTTGGCAACATTCAAATTTTCAGTTTTTCACATAGTTTTTGAAGGTTAAAAATCGCCGATTTCGCAATTTTTCAATTTTTAATCGCTTATTTGTCAAAAACTATCATTTTTAAAGAAAAGTTACTAAAGACCTTTTCTGTTTGGAATGATCAAAAAAAACCTAAAAAAACTTTTTTTTATGCAAAAAAAATAATTTTAGGAAAAAAACAAAAAAAAAACGTTACAAAAATTTTTGACCACCTTTTGGTCCTGGCAACATGGAAATTTGTTAAAAGGAGTCCTTTTTGAGTAAGATTGTGCAAAAAATCCGAATTAGAATATTTTTCCTAGCGGATGCGCAGTGGCTTTCTGGACTAAGGGGAAAAACAAGGAATGTCACATTTTATACATATTGAGATAAACAACAATAAATGTTTAATTCTTTTGATATTTAAAAACTACTTAGCAGCAGGAGATTCTCAGCAGAATTTTAGCAATTATTATTCTATAATCTTAATCTATATTAACTTATTAATTTAATAATGCACTAAAAAACTGCTAACATTCCTTATTTCTGTTCAGTGGCGTGCGGAAAACCCTGGTTCTTCGCCTGGATACAAATTCTTAGAAAATTTATATAGACTAATCTTTCTGGTTTTAGTCTTGAATCGATATGCTAGTCGATAGTGGTCAGTTTTTGCTACCACAAGGCGTGAAAATCCAAAATTCATAAAAAAGTGACATTCCTTGTTTTTCCCCTGTACTCTTCAAATAATGAATTTTCATAATGAATCTTTCTGTAAATACATAGTCCAATCATAGTACAATCATTTACTCATAATTGACATAAAATTTGGTATACACATAGCTAACATGTCAAAGAAAAAAGGGACATTGTGCCGATGTGTGGTTTTGCTTTGGGGGTGACTTTCACCCCTTCTCGGGAGTTCACGTTCAAAATAAGGTTCAAAATCCAGAAATGGATAAACTGACTTATTCTAAGCAACTTTTTTTCTATAGAGTTTTTTCACTAACTCGATACTTTTCGAGAAATTTGTGAGTGATTATGTTTATATTTCAACAAAAAAAAACCCGTTTTCAACCCGCTTTTGACGGGTTTTCGCAAATAACTTAAAAAGTAATTATTTTATCAAGAAAAACATTCTTAGCAAAAATATAGCTTATACGCTCTGAGCTTCGCTGGTGTCGCTCCTACCGGATTAGTAACGCAACTTTCACCGGTAATTTTTAAATTTATTATTTAATTGTTATCGCTTAATATTTACAACGCAAAAAAGTAATTAAATTGTAATCGATTTTTTTAAGATTTTGCCAATCATTTTGACGTTCTATTGATGAAATATTAATTTCTTACTTCGGATACTTTCACAATTATCGTGTAGATGGCGCTAAGATTAATAGATTAATTTATAATCACATATTACGGAACATTAAAAAAACTTAAATTCAGTATTTAAAACGTAAGTGTATTTAAGGTAAAAATATATACCACAGCTTTGACCAACTAATATTTTTTATAATTAATGTTTTTATTTTTAATTTTAAATTAATCACTTTGACATTTATGTCAAATTTCCAGTAAACGTTTACAGACTTGTCACTACTGGCGCTCGCGAATTTTTAAATATCCCCTCTACGTACGAGCTCACAGCGTATAAAAAAGTGAAAAAAAATGGTGTATGTATGAGGTTCCTAGACCTAGTAGAAGCTGAGTTATATTTAATGAAAAATAGGTTCATATTCGTCAAATTCCAAAGCAAATATTTCAACGTGAAATAACCAAAAAATGATACATATTACAACTTTTTAAATCCTTTAAAAAAGCTTTATTTTTGTTTTTTTTTAAGTTTCTAGCATCACAAGTAAGCAAGTTACGCTTAAAACAAAGTTGGTCCCTTTATTTTTTTGTAAAAAAAAATCGGGAAAATCACCCCCTTATTAGTATAAAGAAAGGAAATTAATCATTACCGCTTCACAAGTTACTTTGCTTATGTATTATTTATATGATCTGTAAGTTTCATCGGTTCAAAGAGCTTATTTTTGAAAAAAAAATGGTTTTAAAATAATTTTTTTGAATTTTTGAATTTGAATTTAAATTTTTTTTTCAAAAACAGAGTAGGTGTTCGGCAACAGTGCCTAAGACAACCAATATTACTCAATATCTACAACTACATATCACGTGAAAAGATATCGACTCAGATGACTATTCGGAGAATGGGAATAGAAAAAGGGAGTTTCAAAATTACAAGATATTCCAAAGAGTAAAAACTCTCACTAAAACTTTCAAAATCCCACTACGACAAATTCGAACAAATACTTACAGCTGATGCAAGTAATGAAAACAGAAATAAAAGATGAGATCAAACAAATAAGAAAAGACAACAAATCATAGGCAATAGGAATGAAAATCTTAACAAGAGGAGATCCACAAATTTACAAAAGAAAATAAAAACATAAGAGCAGAATGAACATAAATAAAGCAAAACATGAATGGATCGATAAAGAAAAAAGAAGAATAATATCGCTTTAAACTCTCAACAGTCTAAAAATTGATGCAGAAAATCAAGTAAAATTCAAGAATGCCAAGTAAAATATTTTTCAAACTAACCTACAGCTGGAATTAAAAGATAGAAGTGTGATAAAAATAGAACAAAACAAGCAATCATGGCAAAAAAATAAATATATAAATAATGACACCAATAAATAAATAATGACACCATGAAACAGGATAGTGCAGCCGATATGTGAAACAATTGTGCATTTAATGATAGAAGTATATAATTTGGACCACATATACTGCACATATGAAGGTTCAAATTTAGATAGGAGGCCATCTCAGATTTTGCCTTTTACAAAAATGGCGGGGATTCAAAATGGCGACTATACATATGTGACTAATAGTACGATAACTTTTGAACGAGTCTTCAGATTTCAACCAAATTTGGTATATAGGTTCTTTTTTTGATGTATAAGATCGAGGTCTTGAACCGAAAGAATCTGTTTACCAAAAGTTGTGTTTTCCTGGTTTTTATGTAAAAATATGTTGTTTTTTTTTCAATTCTTTCACCCTGTATGTATTAATTTTTCAAAAGTTAATACGGCCATTAAAAAGAGCGTAGAATGGTTTTTAGGAAATATTTTTAACTTTTTAGTTATGTTAATTACCATTTAATAAATGAAAAACGTATCTTCACATGTGCCTATATGCGGCAGATTTGTGCAAATATTATAAGAATTATTGTGAATTTAATGGTAGAAGCATATAATTTGGACCACATATACTACACATATAAAGGTTCAAATTTAGATAGGAGGCCATCTCAGATTTTGCCTTTTACAAAAATGGCGGGGATTCAAAATGGCGACTATACATATGTGACTAATAGTACGATAACTTTTGAACGAGTCTTCAGATTTCAACCAAATTTGGTATATAGGTTCTTTTTTTGATGTATAAGATCGAGGTCTTGAACCGAAAGAATCTGTTTACCAGAATTTGTGTTTTTACTGTTTTTTTATGTAAAAATTTGTTGTTTCTTTTTCAATTCTTTCAACCTGTATATATAAATTTTTCAAAAAAGTAATACCGCCATTGAAAATAGTGTAAATATATTTTTTAGGAAATATTTTGAACTGTTCAGTTGTGTTAATTACCATTTAATAAATGCATAACGTATGTTCACATGTACCTATGGGCGGCAGATTATTTTTGAATGCCCGCAATTTTTGTAAAAGACTAAATCTGAGATGGCCTCACATCTAAATTTGAATATTTGTATGTGTAGTATGTGTGGTCCAAATTATATGCTTCTACCATTAAATGCACAATAATTCTTATATTAAACATTAAACATTAAACTTAACATTAAACAAGTTAAAATTAAATGTATCAAAGACAAAAGCTCTAATTGTAACCAGTAGATATAAGTATAACAAAATCAATATAAATAGCATTAATTTATCCATAAATGGTGAAAAGATTGAAATAACAACAACTATTAAATACTTAGGATTTCAACTTGATAACACTCTTTCATTGGAAGATCATTTTGTTTATATACACAAAAAAATCAGCAAGAAATTATTCTTTTTTACAAGAATAGCAAAAAATTTATCTTTAGAAACTAGACTTACTGTATATAATTCAATAATCCAACCACATTTTGATTATAGTGCATCAGTCTTATTGTTCAACCTAAATAAAATGGGGCAACTTCAAAAATTACAAAATCGTGGCATGCGTATAATATTAAGAATGGGTCGATGGACACCAATAAATTTAATGCTGAATACATTGAACTGGTTTTCGGTATATCAAAGGTTTCAATATTTTGCATTGATTTTTGTTTATAAAATTAAAAACAATATAGCTCCCGATTATTTTCAGCAATTTATTAATTTTCCTAATACACACATACACGATACTCGAAATAAAAATAACATATACTTTTCTAAAATGAATTATAGCAGCTCAATGAATTCATTAATATTTAGAGGTTTCAGAGAATTTAATGAATTGCCTAATGAATTAAAAGACTGTAGGACAGTTAAAAGTTTTAAAGATAAATTAAAGGTTTTCCTTAAAAATTTAAAGTAGTATGTATTTGAATTGGCGGTGAATGTGCACAATATTTTTGTTTATTTTTATTGACTTATTGGTTGGGGAACTTGTTAATTTGATTATAATTCGTTATTAATTTTGATTATAATTTGTTATTATTTTTTAATTTATTATTACATTTATTATTTTTTTTATTGAATTTTTTTATTGTGAATCATTGTATTGATTGATTTTCCTTCGTTTTTTTTATATGTAAAAAATGTATTTAAGTTAAATTTGTATATTAGGTTACCTATTTTGAAATAAAGATATCTATTATTATTTGCACGAATCTGCCGCACATAGGTACCTACATGTGAAGATACGTTATGCATTTATTAAATGGTAATTAATATAACTAAACAGTTCAAAATATTTGCTAAAAAATATTTTTACGCTCTTTTCAACACCGGTATTACCTTTTTGAAAAATTAATATATACAGGATGAAAGAATTGAAAAAGAAACAACATATTTTTACATAAAAAAACAGTAAAAACACAAATTCTGGTAAACCGATTCTTCCGGTTCAAGATCTCGATATTATTAATCAAAAAAAGAATCTATATACCAAATTTGGTTGAAATCTGTTATGTCGTTCAAAAGTTATCGTGCTATTAGTCACATATTTATAGTCGCCATTTTGAATGCCCGTCATTTTTGTAAAAGGAACAAAAACTGAGATGGCCTCGTATCTAAATTTAAACCTCTATATGTGTAGTATATGTGGTTCAAATTATATGCTTCTACCATTAAATGCACAATAATAATTCTTATAATATTTGCACGAATATGCCGCATATAGGTAAATGTGAAGATACGTTTTTCATTTATTAAATGGTAAATTAACATAACTAAAAAAGTTAAAAATATTTTACGCTCTTTTTAATGGCCGTATTAACTGTTTGAAAAATTAATACATACAGGGTGAAAGAATTGAAAAAAAAAAACAACATATTTTTACATAAAAACCAGGAAAAACACAACTTCTGGTAAACCGATTCTTCCGGTTCAGGAGCTCGATCTTATACATAAAAAAACCATATAACAAATTTGGGTGAAATCTGAAGTGTCGTTCAAAAGTTATTGTGCTATTAGTCACATATGTATAGTCGCCATTTTGAATCCCCGCCATTTTTGTAAAGGCCAAATCTGAGATGGCCTCCTATCTAAATTTGAACCTTTATATGTGTAGTATATGTGGTCCAAATTATATGCTTCTATCATTAAATGCACAATTCTTATAATATTTGTTTGTAAATCAATCTGGTTTTAGATGTAGGCACTCTACTGAAACTGCATGCCAGTTAGTATGTAACACATGGAAGAAAGATATAGATGACGGTAAAATAGTAATTAGTGTCTTTGTAGATTTAAAAAGGGCTTTTGAAACAATAGACACGCAGATGTTATTAATGAAATGCAAAAATTATGGAATAACTGGAGTTGTGTTCAAATGGCTAGAAAATTATCTAAACGGTAGATGTCAAAAAACTAAAGTAAATAATATTTCAGACGAAATAGGTACTATATATGGAGTTCCCCAAGGAAGCGTTCTTGGACCATTATTATTTATTTTATATATAAATGATCTACATCTCTATCTTAAAAATTCATTTGTAAATCTGTTTGCAGATGATACATTAATTTCTGTCTCTGGACAAGATTTTAATAATTTAGTTCAAACAATAAATGATGAATTAGATATTCTTAATAATTGGTTGATGGCAAATAAATTGAAACTAAATGCTCAAAAAACTAAGTGTATGATTTTGGGTACTAAGATAAATTGTTCTAAATTTAATCAAGGAAATTTTAGTATTAAAATAGGTGAAGATATAATAAGTTATGTAGATGAAATTAAATATCTTGGAATTTTATTTGATCCACAGTTAAATTTTACCAAACGTATAAATTTTCTGTGTAAAAAAATTGGTAAAAAAATCGGTTACTTCTCTAGAATATCTAAAGGGCTTTCCCGATGGTCTAGGAAGGTTGTGTATAATACAATAATATTTCCGCATTTTAATTATTGTATGTCACTGTTTATTTCATGTTCAAATGAACAGGTATATCGTTTGCAGTTGCTTCAAAATAAAGCTATGAGAATTGTCCTTGGATGTAGCAAGTATACCTCTATAAACTTTATGCTGGAAACATTAAATCTTTTAGATGTTAATCAGCTTATTACTGAGTCATGTTTGGTGTTAATATTTAAAATTATTAACAAGCAAGCTCCTCAATACTTCAATAATTATGTCATGAAAAGATCACTTTTGTTAGGTCAGTATAATTTAAGATTTGATAATTATCATATTGAAAGGTTCAATACAAGTGCCATGGAAAAAACTCTTTTTGTTGAAGGACTAAGAGTATATAACAGTCTACCATCTAGCATAAAAGATTCACCAAATGTTAAAGTCTTCAAAAGTAGGTTAAAAAAATTGTATTTTAAGAATTAGTTGATTCTTCGTTTTTAAGTTATAGTTATTTAAATATATGTAAATGTTTAATGGTAATGTAATAGCTAAAAAGCTAAATAAATCCTATTACTATTGCACGAATCTGCCACACTAGGAGAGAAAAATAGGAAACCAAATCTGAAAACTTGCTAAAGACGAAAAAAAGGGAAAGGAAGTAAAAGTAGGATACAATAAAGTTAAACTAAGAAATGGGGAGGAGTGGCGTTTGCAAAAGGTAAATGAAAAAAAAAAGATGTGGTCCAAAAAACTAATGACAATGCAGATGTTAGTAAAACATGTACACTTGTCTATCATGTTGCAAAAACAAACAAACTGCCATAAAAATTATATGAAAAGTCTAAATTAAATTATATGGAAAGTCAAAATTAACCCTCTAACTGTTATGACCGTCTGTAGACGGTGTTCATTTTCTAGTTAAATTCAGAATTGTCAATAAATATAGCTTAAATAATATTGTTTGTTTTTAAAATTTAAATTAAAAAATTAAAATTTAACAACAAACAATATCATTTAAGCTATATTTATTGACAATTCTGAATTTAACTAGAAAAATGAACACCGTCTACAGACGGTCATAACAGTTAGAGGGTTAATTTTACGGTATGATATCACAAGTACGTTTATACAATATAACCACCATTATGTAAATATAGGAAACACATAATAAAAGTTCATTATCTCATTTATAGGCAAAAAATACTAATCTATGAAAAAATAATCAAGATTTCTTTAAACTAGAGGGGAAAAGAGGGAGAAAAAGAGGAAAAAAGTAAATATAAAGACACGTACAAATCAAGCAGGAAAAATTTTAATTTACCTGGTACTTGATCATCTCTCTCCTGCTCTTTTGGAATCACATATAAATCGTATGTGCTATTATCCAAGTTTGAAGTTCTTGTAGAAAGAAGAACAGCATTTTCAGCTGGATTAAAGGACATCTTATAAACTGGTATTTTTCCTCCACCACGAATCTGAATGACTGGAACATCTTTAGATGTGGTAAAATCAAGTTTTCGTAAGTAACGTTCTTTAACATAATACAGGAGGTTGCCATGTACTGTGTAAGCTGGACGTTCACGCTCAAGCTTGAATATAACCTACAATAAAACATACATAACACATACATCTTATGAAATATAGTAGAAAAAGGGTAGATGTCCAAAAATTGCAAAAATCCTCATATGCAGAGGGATCTAAAACTACTTTAATGATAATGATTCTTGATGAATGTTTATAAACAATACTACAGTACAATAAAACTGAATTTACCATTCCACCATCATGTCCAGCAGCAAACAAGTTGAGGTTTGGATGTGATGCCATTATCCAGAATCTTTCATTTTCCCTTTTAAATGTATGTAGGCAAGTTCTTTTAGTTGTATCCCAAACTCTAATAGTTTTATCTTCACTGTTTGAGAGAATCAGTTCCTGAAAAATTAAATAAATAGTAAACACAGGTACAAAAATATTATTCAATCTAATAAATTTGTATATAAAGGATAATGAGACAGACAATTATTTGTACTTTCAGAGATAACCAATTAGTCAACTATATATTTCCTTGCTACTGACAAATACCAAATACAGTACACACTTGATACTCTGACATTTTGCAATCCGACACGCTCGGTAGTCTGACGCACCTCCCGTCAAGGTCGCGACGGTGTCTGCTTGTACTGAAACCTGTAGCGACATGAATTTAATGTATTAGCATCCACATTTCTTTTAATAAACATGTTTTAGTTAGCGGATATGGATGTTTTATTTGTATAATAATCTGGGTAGCATTTTACTCATAAAATTTAAGAATATTGTAGGCTACTGCTAGCAAAACAATGCCAAATATATACTCACTTTCGGTAGTTTGGACTCTTTTGGTAATCCGACACCCCTATGGTCCCCTACCTGTCGGATTATCAAGGGACAACTGTAAATAGGTACCAAATACTGAATATTGGAAGGGGGTTGTATTTTACATGTTGCAAGTATAAGATTTGCAACCTACTGCTTCTACTAGTTGTAAACTTTTGAGTCATGTAATTCATCATATTTGGGGAACTTACCTGTCTAGGATGGAATAAAACACAAGAAACATTATGCCAGTGGCCTCGGCATGTATCAACTTCCCATGCTTTAGAATCATTCATTCTCCATAATTTTACTTGTCTGTCATCAGCACCAGAGGCAATAAGAGGCAGAGTTGGATGGAAAGATGCCCAGTTTACACCTCTATCATGACCCTCTAACACATGTTTTACAACTGCATCTGCTTGACCAAAAAGATCAGTTGCTCCTGGATTCTTCAAATGTTCCTCTAGTCCTGCTGGACCTGGAGCTACATTTTTCTTTCTTAAGCCTAAAACAAATTTGGTTACATTTTCATTAGTGATGGGGTTCTTGAATACCAAGAAAGTTCTTGAGATGTCTCGAGAACTTAAACCAAAGTATTCTAATACTAGCTGAGGAAGGGGTTGCTATTTTATCAATGTACTCAGTCTTGTACTCGGATATCAGTAGCTGAGTTCAAATAATGTAATAAACTACTTAAGGCAATCACAAATTTCTGATGCAAACAAAACGACAATATGACTGCACAACTGATACTGATATTTTGATAGGATTAATGTTTTAATAAGATTCCCCATTCAACAAAAGAAAATGTGCTCATTCTCATGATCATCAAAAAAGCCAATTCAGCCTATCACATTTCTGTAAACTATTTAAGTGAGTGTGAAAGTCATTAACAAATATAAACATTATCCCTTTTGTAGCAAAAAACAACTGTAGTCATTAAAATTCTCTGTGTCTGGTAAACGACAATTTGTTTAGGTACCAGAAAGTATTGTAATAATTCATTTACAAGTAAAATTGTTTCCTAAAGCAAGTTGTGTTTTATCAGTGATAATGTTACCACCTTCTACTTTGTCAATGATATCCCATTACCTGCGATTTCATCACTTTTTTATGTATATTTGAGTGTTGCTTTAGTCTACAACAAAAAATCGATGCATATATTGTTTAGTTTGGATTTCACAGTGACTTTCTGCACACAGTATTATACAGAATAAGAATTATACAAAATTTTAACAGGTAGTGATTGTAACAACATTGTTTATATAGTAATAGTTGGTCTATGCATTTAGGATTTATCATAGTTACACCTGACATTACAACTCTGACAGAAATAGTGATGACATCTGGTGACTGTCTCAATTAGAATCAAACAAATTTACTCGTTAGGTTGACCAACTATTACTATATAAACAGTAGTAACAACAAATGTTTCAATACTTCTACAAGCAAGGATGACAGCAGGGTTTCAGATAATGTTTTCACGGAGGACCAAGAATATGAGGAGATTATCAGATGATGAGAATGATCTGTTGGATGGTATACCATGTTAAAAACAGAATACAGACAAAGACAATCCAAAATTTGATTGGCAAAAATGGGATCTAGTCCAAACATTGCATGTTTTTGACTCTGGGAAGTCAGGTTGCATTGAAAATCTCAGTGAGGATTGTTCTCCTTTAGATCTCTTTGAAAAATTTTTAAATAATATACTTGAAATAGTAACTAAAATGAACGTGTTCTATGACTTGTTTATTGAAAATAAAAATAATCAACAAAGAGCTATGAAAAATCATAGAGCTGTAGAGCAATTTTTTACTTTAATTCTTATATTGTTCAAAAGCGAAGTTTCTTCAAGTTAGAGTCTATATATTTTTGTACCGTCGCATCTGCTATTCATCATACATATTGTTTATGTTCATGAATAAAAAATATTGTAAGTGAATAAAGTGTAATTCAGTCTACTTCAACAAAAATTTATGAAGAAACAACAAAATAATGTAATATATTGTTGACAGAGTCTGTAAGTTCAACATTTCAGGAGAGGAAACGATCTGAGTGAGAAGCTCTGTACGCACCCATCACTCAGGTCATATCCTAGTAAACAGGTACTATACTAAAAGGGTTAAATAAAACAGGAATAGATCGATTTAAAACAGGGGTTATTCTAAATATATTTTAAAAATGAATACAGTTCTCAATACTAGAAAAATTTCTTGATTCTTAGAAGTTCTCAAGTACTGAGTTCTTGATTCTTGAAAGTCATATTCCATGGTTCCTGAAAGTCCATGGAAGTCCTATATTCTGAATATCACTAATTTTTATCTTATCTATTTGTAAATAGTTAACATAAAAATTAGATACAATTATAATACATTATTATTGATATAAAAAAATTATTTCAGACTGCTTACCTGAAATGTCCCAAACTCTGACAGTGGAATCCAATGAAGCTGACACCAGCAAATCTTCAGAAGGATGAAAACTTACACACATAACATAGTGATTGTGTCCAGTTAAAACACAAATGCAAGTTCTGCTCTGCCAATTCCAGATCCTGATAGTTTGATCATCAGATGCGGAAACTATCCATGGATATTCATGGTGGAACAATGTTGTACGAATATAATCTAAATGACCCAATAGAGTAAAAATGCATCGTTTTTGTTTGTAATTCCATACTTTGATCTTGTAATCATCACCACCAGAAACAAATAAGGGCTGTTGATTGTGGAAGCAAATGCCTCTTACAGGGCCATCATGCTCATCAAATTTCTCTAGGAGGGTGCACATACGGTAGTCCCATAATTGGATACAACCATTGTGAAGACTAGTTAAGATCCAGGGACGTTTAGGGTGAAAAGACAGCCCTTTTACCCGGGCGGATTTCGTTTCAAACTTAGTTAACATGATAGTTTTTAAAACACAATGATTAGGCTCAGTTATAACTCTATACAATACTTATCGCATTATTAGCACATTTCAACAAAAAACCGTCTTTTACTACAAGAAAATATATACTTTTAACAAATTTACCACTATTGACGTGGAAATCAAACCTTTAAAACCTGACACGTCAAACTTTTCTTCTTCATTCTTCTTCTTATTTACGAGTTTTACGATTACGAGTTAAGAGTTGAACAGCAAACACAGCTGTCAATTATAATTATGCTTTGTTTTTAAACCAGGAGGAGTAAACTAAAAGACAGATTCACACCCAAGAAAGTCACTAGAAAATAACCAAATACATATTTTTTTGGTTGATCAAGATATTAGCCTTCGATGGAAATCCGAAAATACGTCGCTAAAGAGTTCTACTTCTAAAACTGTTTTTTGCCAAATTGCCAAAAAGTTGATATTTGCATTTATTTTAAATAACTATATAGTTAGTATCAAGGTTGCCAGGTCTGGTGAAAATTCACCAGATTTGGTGATTTTGTAACCCATTTGGTGATATGGTGAAAACTTTTTTAAAAAGCTTAATATCTGGTGATTTTTTGAACTTATCTACATATTATAAATTTATTTTTTAAATTTAAAAAGTACGATTATTGGTGTGAGTTTTTATTCAATCTCACCCCACCGTGGCAAAAATGGTTTAATTATTACCTTTTGCCTAATTGGACATAGGTGAATATTTTAGGACCACACCCGTATGTCCCGTCCTTCGATATAAACAAAATAGTGAACTTTTAGGAGAACTGGTTCGAATAATTTGATTTGGTCTGGTTTTAAAGGTGCTAATTAATACGATAGAAAGGGTTGTGTATTAGCGATAAATAAGGGTATTCGGCGAACAAAACATTTATTAACAACAACGATTTTGACAAATAAGCGGCTTAACGATAAATTATAGTCTTAATAGCGAACGAGAGAACGTAAGAGTCTTTTTAATCTATTAATTATTGCGGAGAGAGTATTTTTACGGCGAAAAGAGACGCACAAGCGAACAAAGTGTTCATCTCTGAGATCAGAAAGAGACTGCTGAAATTCTATTCAAATCTCTGCACTATTATCTTTGATAGTTTAGTTTACACCATTCGCCCTGAAAAGGGCCAAACACATGTTACACTTCTTTGGCAAAATGACCTGCTTTTACCCCGAAACTATAAAAAATGCAGATGTATATTTTATGAAACACACAACGCTACACTCAAGTTTTTCAGAGAATTAAATATTTTAAACACAATACAGATTGTCCCAACAGATTTACAGAGAGATATTTTTATAAAAGCAAATTAATGTAAATAACTGTTGTTTTCACAACATACTCCCCCGCGTTGAAGCACTGGCTTTAACATAAACCTAACCTAACATAAATCAACTTACAATGTTCTTAAGCGAAAACACTAAACTTAACTTAATTTTAACAGTCATTTGGTAGAGGACACAATTTATTAATAGAGCGCTTGAAGACTCCATCTTTAGTTTTGACCGATGCAACTCTTACTCGGCCATCCTTTCCGGGAAAGACATCAATCACTCTTGCTAGAGCCCAGTAAAGAGGAGGAGTGTTATCTTCAATCAACAAGACGAGATCGTTGGGCTCTAGGTTCTTATGAGGAAGAAACCATTTAGGGCGATTTTGGAGTCTGTTCAAGTAGTCAATTGACCATTTTTTCCAAAACATTTGCTGGAGTTTAGAGAGATGTTGCCATAAACTTAATCTATTTTCGGGAATGTGGATTACATCCCTTTCAGGAAATGACGTAAGAGATTGTCCAATCAAGAAATGTCCAGGGGTCAGATAGGTTAGATCAGAGGGATCATTTGAGAGGGAGCAAAGCGGTCGAGAGTTGAGCACAGCTTCAATTTGAGTGAGAACAGTGGTAAATTCTTCAAAAGTGAGCTTAATATCACCCATGAGTCTACGGATATGATGCTTTGCGCTCTTTATAGCGCTTTCCCAGATGCCACCATGATGAGGGGCTCGAGGAACTATGGTTTTCCAGCGAATATGAGATGATGCCAAAAAATCATTAATAGAGCGAGAGTGCTTTTTATCTTTTAAAAACTTATAAAGTTCAAACAACTGATTACGAGCTCCCAAAAAGTTCGTAGCGTTGTCACTGAATATAGTCTGAGGGAGGCCTCTACGGCTAATAAAACGTTTTAGAGCGAGAAGAAACGTTTCTGTAGAAAGGCCGGACACGACTTCGATGTGAACAGCTCGAGTCGATAGACAAACGAAAAGAGCAATATAAGATTTTATCAAGGGAGCTTTGCGGAGTTTGGAAGCTTTAATCTGAAAGGGGCCACCAAAATCTAATCCTACATGAGCGAATACTCGAGAGGATTGCAAACGTTCCTTTGGTAAATCTGCCATAATCTGAATAGCGGGTTTGGCATTAAATCTAAAACAAACCATACATTGGTGTATGACCTTTTTAACTTCACGTAGTCCATTTAAAGGCCAATATTTAAGTCGAATTTGAGATAAAGTATTTTGAGGACCAGAGTGACAAAGTCTGATATGTTCTCTCTGAAGAATGAGACGTACTACACGATTTTTTGAGGGAAGGAGAAGAGGATATTTTTGATCAAATGTGACGTCTGAGTTACCAAGGCGACCTCCTACACGCAGCATTTCATTTTCATCCAAAAAGGGGTTTAAGCGTAAAATAGACTTATTGGATAGAGTTTTACCTTTTTTAATCTCAGAAATCTCAAGCGAGAAAGAAGAATACTGAAGCATCTTAACAATCTTCAGTTCAGCGTTTTGAAGTTCGCTTACTTCAAGAGAATTTGATAACTTATGAGAAGGCGATTTGGCATTATTGGCAAACCTGAATATAAATGCTAAAGTTCTTACAAACCTTGAAAAATTAGAGAACCTATCAGAAAGAGAGGTGAAAAAATCTATTTGATCATTTCGAATGTGAAGAGTTACTTTCCTTTCTTCGGGTAACTTGGAGGTATAAACTTTTGGATTGTATTTCAACAAATCCAACCGAGATTGATTCAAAAATTGAGGACCATGAAACCACAAAGAAGATTTAAGTATTTCAGCGGGTAGCATTCCTCGGGAGAGTATGTCGGCAGGATTCTCTTTGGATCGTACGTGCCTCCAATGAGCGTTAGGAGAATTATCTAAAATTTGTGCAACCCTATTTGCTACAAATTGAGTCCAACGAGAGGGATGCGAACGAAGCCAAGCGAGAACAATTTCTGAATCCGACCACATATTTATAGAGTCTAAGCGAGAGAGTTTTTCTTCAATAATATTAGCAATCCTTGCTGTGAGCTTACTACACAATAGCGCACCCATGAGTTCCAATCTTGGGAGAGTCAAGGGTTTTAGCGGAGCGACACGACTCGATGCTAAAAGTGAACAAGATACTTGTTCTGATCTATAAATCACACGTAGGTAGATGCAAGCTCCATAAGCCTTTAAACTTGCATCCGAGAATGCGTGAATCTCAACACTAGTGATTTCTTGACTTAAAAAGAGACACCGAGGTATATTTAAATCCTTAAAATTAGAGAGACTGCGAACAAAATTTAGCCACTCATGCAACGTATCTGCATCTATGATATCGTTCCAATTAATTTTGGAAATCCAAATTTGTTGCATGATTAATTTAGCGACAACTGTAACTGGGTTAATTAGGCCTTGAGGATCAAATATTTGGGCAATCATTGACAGTACTTCTCTCTTGGTGTACGAGTCCTTTAAGGTAAAATTTGGGAGAGAGATTGAGAAGGTGTCAAGAATAGGATTCCAACATAAACCTAAAACCTTATTGGAGCCATTATCTGGAGCTATTACATAAGTAGTGTTCGAAGAGAGAGAAGAGATATTTTTTAAAAACAAGTCTGAGTTAGAACACCATTTATGGAGAGAGATACAAGCGGTTCCAAGCAAACTAGTTATTTCCTTATGAGCTTTAAGGAGAGTCTGTACATCATTAGCGCCATAGAGAATGTCATCAATGTAACAACTATTTTGAAGAGCATCACTGGCCAGAGGATACTCAATCTCATGAGTTTGTGCCAGTTCCATTAAACAGCGAGTACTCTGAAAGCTAGCGCTTTTAGTTCCATACGTGACGGTTTGCAATTCAAGACACGCAATGTCTTTTTCAGGGGAGTCACGCCACAGAATATTTAAAAGAGAGGTTTGAGCAGGATTTATTCTAACTTGTCTATACATTTTTTGTATATCCGTTGTAAAAACGAAGGAATACAATCTAAACCGTAGCAAAATGTCAAAAAGTTCCGGTTGAAGAGTAGGACCTTTGAGTAAAATATCATTGAGCGAATAACCACTAGAGCTTTTCATCGAACCATCAAAAACAACCCTAAGCTTTGTTGTTAAAGATTCTTCCTTAAACACACAGTGATGCGGTAGAAAATATTTACTTTCTAACTTTTCGTTGGTTAGAGAGAGAGGCACTATTTTCGCATGTTCGAGAAGAAGATATTCATTAATGAAAGATTTATATTGAGCGTATGTACTTTCGTTTTTTAAGAGCCTATGTTCTAATTTCATAAATCTTTTAAAGGCCATTTTAAAGGATTCACCTAACATTTTATTAGCGTTTTCAGAGACAAATGGAAGATTTACTTGAAAGCGGCCTGAAGGTAATACAAGAGTAGTTTTGCTAAATATTTGTTCCGCTAATTCTTCATCGGGAGTTAATTTACTAACGAGGGGAACTTCTTCAATTTCGAAAAATTGTTGAAGCAACTTATCCAACTGATTTTCTTCGGGTTCGGATTGAACAAAAAGAGAAACATTTGACTGAGAGATAGCCAAATGTGAATTACGGTGAAAAACCTGAGGATTAATTGTACCAAAAATAACATAGCCTAAGTGAGTATTCTGAAGAATGGGAAGATTTTTTCCTAACCGTATAAATCCATCCGTCAATAATTCACTATAGATATCACCAGCTAGAAGCAAATCAATTTTACCCGGAACAGAATACGAGGGATCTGCGAGAGTGAGATCCTGTGGGACTTTTATTTTACTTCTATCTATAGTAGCTCTAGGAAGCCTACAAGTTATACTATCGAGTACAGCGAAAGAAGTTTTAAAACTTCTGTCCTTTACATTATAGGGGAAAAATTCTAAGTTTAACATTTCGTTTGAGAGTGAGGTGTTTTCGGATATGGTTGATATCTGTAGCTGTTTAAAATAAGGGATGAGTTTTAACTTCTCAACCAAATCACGAGAGATAAACGAATGTTGGCTCCCATTATCTAGGAGCGCTCTGGCATGCATGGGTCTGCCGTCTTTCGAATAAACGGTTACTAAAGCGGTAGCCAACAACACATCAGTTTTAACTGATAAAGCGGAGAGAGATGTGGCTGCCTGAGAATCTGGAGAATTTTGCATATCTAAAGGAGGTCTGGATGAGCTAGTAGAAGCTTCATTTTGGCTGCGATTATTAAAAGAATGCTGAGTAGATATGGGAGCGACAACACGAGAAGCACCTTGAGAATTTTGAGGAGTTTGAGCATTGCGCTCACGAGAGAGAGCTTGCCTATTGATGTTCCTAGAGGAAGAGACATTTTCAGAGGTTCCATGGAGGGATGAGTGATGATGACCCCCACACAAAGTACATGATCGAGTAGAGCCGCAATCTTGAGAGAAATGTTTACTACTCAAACAATTAAAACACAGTTTCTTACCTTTTACAAAATTAAATTTTTCCTGTAAAGAGAGGCATTTAAAATCATTACACTGATAAACCTTATGAGCATTACTTCTGCAAAAAGTACAATTATTATCAGAGAAAGAGTGTGATGGTTGGTCAACTGATGAGAAGAAAGATGTTTTTGATTGAGACCTGTTATTAACCTTTTTATCATGATCTGAAACATTTAATTTTTCCTGAATATCACACTTTTTCTCGAGAAATTTAAAAAACTGTGAAAGGGTAGGTAAGGTCTTTGTCCCAATATCATATTCAAAGGCCCTATGTGTAGAAAAATCTAATTTTTGTAAAAATATTTCAATTAATAGTAAATCCCAATGCTCAATTGGTACGGACATATTTTTCAAAGCGAGCAGCGTCTGCTGAGCTAGAGTTAAAAATTCGCGTAACGCCTTTGAATTATTTTTAACTAGAGATGGAGCCTTTAACAATTTTTGAATGTGTAAGCTAATCACTCGCGATTTGTTTTCGTAACGATCTTTGAGAGTTTTTACAGCTATATCGAAATTTTCGTCGATAACTTCGATGTTGTCGATCAACTGGAGGGGTTCATTTCGCAGGAACGATTTAAGGTAAATAAATCGTTGCACATTATTGAGTTCTTCATTGTTCACTATTAGCGTCTCGAAGAGCTGGTAGAACGAGTTGAACTCAGAGAATGACCCGCAGAACGTTTGCATGGTGATCTCCGGAAGCCTAACCTTAGCAGTGGCCACAGTTGACTGAGTGCTATTTGATCTGAGAGGAGGGGGGCCCAACAATAACTCGTCCATCTTACGCTGTAGGCCCGCGAGAATAGAGAAATATTTTTGCTCAGTTGTTACCCTGTCTTCTGCTTCAGTACCGGCTTCATCAATCTCGTCTATCTGATCCATTATTTCTTCATATTTTAAAAAACAGGTTTTTAATTCTGTTTGCCGAAATTGAAATTGTAGCGCATCCTTTTCCGTACTAGCCTTTTGTGAGAGCCAGTTTTCGATTCTTGTAATTTTAGCCTTCAAAGGCGTCCTTTTTTTCTTGAGGTCTTCCATTTCTATCTCGAATTCGATTGAACACACGGCGAGAGAGAGTCTATCGATACGCGGCAAAATCTAAATTACACTGGAGAGTTTTTTGTCAATTAACAAGCGCGGCGAGAGAATAAGAGTCTAAGTTTCACAGAGAGATACAGCGTCTACGTTAAATGTCTACAAAAGTGTTTTTGACCGTAAAATGTCTTTGAGCAGAGTTTATCTTGGATCAGCAATAAAAGTTTTAAAAAATGGAAAAATCTCACCAAATTAGTCCAATTGATAAAGCAACAGGTGGCAGCTACTAACCACACACAATAACTTCACTTTCTTTTACTTAGAGTTTATCGCGACGCGAACTAACAAGTCTTGTAGAGGTATTACACACAAAAATGTCCGAAAAAGCGGCACAAACGCGAAAACCAACCAAAAATCCGGCTCGAAGGACCATCAAATGGTGTGAGTTTTTATTCAATCTCACCCCACCGTGGCAAAAATGGTTTAATTATTACCTTTTGCCTAATTGGACATAGGTGAATATTTTAGGACCACACCCGTATGTCCCGTCCTTCGATATAAACAAAATAGTGAACTTTTAGGAGAACTGGTTCGAATAATTTGATTTGGTCTGGTTTTAAAGGTGCTAATTAATACGATAGAAAGGGTTGTGTATTAGCGATAAATAAGGGTATTCGGCGAACAAAACATTTATTAACAACAACGATTTTGACAAATAAGCGGCTTAACGATAAATTATAGTCTTAATAGCGAACGAGAGAACGTAAGAGTCTTTTTAATCTATTAATTATTGCGGAGAGAGTATTTTTACGGCGAAAAGAGACGCACAAGCGAACAAAGTGTTCATCTCTGAGATCAGAAAGAGACTGCTGAAATTCTATTCAAATCTCTGCACTATTATCTTTGATAGTTTAGTTTACACCATTCGCCCTGAAAAGGGCCAAACACATGTTACACTTCTTTGGCAAAATGACCTGCTTTTACCCCGAAACTATAAAAAATGCAGATGTATATTTTATGAAACACACAACGCTACACTCAAGTTTTTCAGAGAATTAAATATTTTAAACACAATACAGATTGTCCCAACAGATTTACAGAGAGATATTTTTATAAAAGCAAATTAATGTAAATAACTGTTGTTTTCACAACAATTATATTATTTAATATTTTTGTTAATAGTTTGTTATTCGTTAAGAATTGCCTAATATTCATATCATACAAAAGTCTAATTTGTAATATAAAATGATCCGCCTCTGTGGTGGTGTTCAACCGGGGATTTCCCGAAGTTTACGCTATTCTTGCACTGAACTTCTAATAATTTATGTCTTGGTTTTATAAACAAACCAGTTCATATCAATTTTCAATTTATCAGTTTTATCTTTCTTGTGTCGGCTGTAGAGTTTTAAGTGATTACTGTTTTTCATATCTGTAGTTTTGTCACGTTTTGTGTTAATTTGATGATCATCTAAAATCTCCAAGGAAGGTATAGGCATATGTACTAACTATTTTTTCAGTAGCATTAGCAAAAATTACTAGGTGTTTCAACAAAAAGATTTTTTGAAACAAAGGTGGTCTGTCAGGCCAAGTTTATGACATAAAAGTTAAGTTTTAAATAATCTACATTGTCGAGAGTATCAGTACTTTTCATAAAAATAAAAATGAACACCTACATTTTACATTATATTTTACAAAAAAAATCGTTTTATTTTTTTCAAAAAAAAATTTAGTTTCAAAGAACTTCTTAATTTTTATTTTGCAAACAACTTATTGCTATTTATAAGTAACAAACCATTGTAATAATTTTTATTCTAATTGTTTCATTAGGTTTGTTTCAACCCTTCACATTACCGTTCTGGAATGGTTAGGCGTATGCGCATGTGCAATAACGTATAATTATGCGCAGTAACACATTTTTCGTTACTGCGCAGACTCATAACAATCTGGTGATTTTTAGCAAAATCTGGCAACTTTTGAAGCGATTGTCTGGTGATTTTTAGTTTTTTGACCTGGCAACCTTGGTTAGTATAGTCATAGTCTGAGACATGTAAACAACGCATAAAAGAAGTACGAGCAATATAACCTGTCAGAAAAATCAAAGTCACATGTCAATTCGTTCATTCGTTGTGGAAACGTTTTGTTAAAGTTAAATATTTTGGTTTTGGTTTGATTTAAATTTAAAATTAGTATTAGGTGTTAGTTTTTGAAGATAAGTATATGGTCAGTCATAACATACTAGGTAATTCATAAAAACTAATAAATTAGTATGGGTTCCAGTAGTAAGAAATATAAGGAGAAAGAATCGAGAAAAAGACGACATGATGATTCCACTGAATATGATCCACCAAAAGAAAAGCGTCACAAACATAAAAAGCACCACCATAAGGAAAAGAGGCGAGATAAATCTTCAAAGTATTACGAAGAAGGTAGTAAATCTCGTTACCACGATAGTTCGGAAAAATCATCAAAAAAGAATTACCAAAGTGATGGTTAGTATGCTTTTGTTATTTTAAAATTTAGTTCTATCCCTTTCAGGCCTGAATTGTTTTTGAGTGAATATTAAGTTTCCCTTTGAATAAATACGATATACGGTATTTAAGAAAGGTGTAAAAAATGCAGAAAAAAAATTCATTGTTTGAATTTGTCACAAATATGTTCTATGCATGCAGGATCGTAAGTGTATGAAAAAATTCATTTTTATTAAAGGTAAAACACCATTAGGGCCAAATAAAAATTATTTTTACAATTGTTTAATATGCTATTACATACTAACTAAAATAGAACAAAAGTTTTTTGCTGAAATGTCATGTCTTTCCATTGCCTCTTTGCTGAAGAAGAGCTTGTTGAAGGAACAGGTTCTTCATCCAATACAGGTTCTTCATCTAATACAGTTTCTTCAATATCCTTGTCATCAGTGTTATTTTTAAACATTTGAATGTCAGAAGCAACATCATTTTGGCCATCTAAATCTTCTATTTCGGACTAGTTATCATCATTTAACACCTCTAGAGCCAAATCGTGGGTGAGAGGCACACCTGTAATAATTAGAAAAAATACTTTTATCATTAAAATAGAGAAAAATTATTAAAAAGTCAAACCAATAAATATTTAGTATTTTAATTTCCTGCTATTGAAAAGTAAATATGTGCGGCAACTCACTATCGTGATATTCAAATATTAGGGGACAAGATCTCTACAAACAAACCAATAATTTCTTAAATCTTGTTTATTATCTTGAAGTTGAAACTTTATCTATACCCCAACCCTGTTACAATAACATAAACACTTATAAAAAACAAAATATCTTTTACTTACCTTTACCGGTTTTGTTGTCAAAATACACAGCCATCTTTATAGGGTATTCTATTGCAAACTAAGAGCGAATTCGTTAAATAATTTCAGTTACTCTGGTAATACACAATAGACACAACATATTGATATCATCTTTCCTAGTAAAAATATGTTTATTTTGATATTGATACCCACATAAACATGAGCTCACGATCGTGTCAGCCGGTCACGAAAGGGATATAATGTTTACTTTATTTATACCATTATTAAGGGGCAACACGAAATTTGGTATTTTTATTGATTAATTTGAAAATAAATAACAAACAATTTGATTGTTTCAGCAACTCTAGATTTGTAAAGTAAATAATCAACTTTTCAAATTATCCGAAAACTATTATTCCCTGTTAGTGTCTGTTTATATTGATTACCTTCGTTAATAGGGAACTTGCACATTTTTGTTTTATTACTTAATAATGTTCAGTTTCGTTTAACCTTCCCTACACACATGCATGTCTTTCTTGTACACCAAACACTGGGTGTGTCATATTCCACCTGTTCTCTTCCTAATTTTTAGCAAATATCGAAAATGAAACAACTTTAAGATTTAGTTTAGCCTATCGTTTAGTTTATTCAAAATCAAGTTGTACTTACACAAACAAATAATATTGTTGTACAAAAAAATTATATTTTACTGAAAAAATCGCATTTCATACAAAAAAACATGCTTCCGTCAAAATTCAACATTTGTCAATACGAATGAAAGTTTTAAGTTCAGTTAAACTTATAAACAAAGTCGTTATCAGGGACATGAACAATAGAAACGTCTATTAAAAAAAGCTTATTAAGTGAAGCAGAAAACACACTTAACCGATCATGATGTGATGGTGTTCACAATGGCGATCTTGATTTAACTCTTCTGAGAAAAGCAAGTAAATCAGCACATACTTGTCACAACCTACAATCCAACAAGCAAGAGGTGGCGCGTGACCTTGAGCGAAAATACACAGCGACAAATGCAGAATACGAGAAGGTCAGCTGCCAGTTCTCGCCTGTCACATTGTACTGGAGATCAAAGAAATTTGTGCAGTGTTCTGACGGCAATCTCAGTGATATAAATGGTTTAGAGTTCAGAACACAGTAGTTTATGCTTATCGTTGGTCGCGTCTATGCCAATAAAAATGGATATTGAAAAACTTATTGCAATTAAAAAAAAGTATGATATATATTGTTGGACTTTTCCCACCTAGATTGTAAGAATGTACAGATTAAAAATAAAATTTGGCATCTGACTGGTGGTGAATTAAATTTAGTAGGTAAGTACTGTTTTTTTATTTGTTTAGAATTATAAATTACCTACTAAAATAGGTAACAAATTTTTCATGTATTTCAAAAGCTTTGTTTTCTGCTCTTCTTCCATCAACTGCCAAGATTATCAAATCCTGGTAAAGGTATATTAGAGTTTTCTTGTAAATGCAAAAATTGCTCATCAATGTTTCTTGTACACAGTGTATAAGTTGTGCAGTATGCTGCCTTCACAAGTTTTGTAGCTCTTTGAACTTTAACCTCTAGTGGTCTGAAGAATAAGCATTATTTATGTGCCAATATTCCAAGTGAGATTGAAAGTACCGAAGAGTATATCGTGGACCTAGGTCCATGATCACACTAGGCAAACAGAATTACAGTAGAACCCCGGTCAACCGAAATCGGGTTAACCGGAACCCAGGTCAACCAGAATGTAAATATTTAAAAGTACATACATATTTATACAGTACATACTCTAGTAGCCTACTATGTATGTATTTACCAATCCATTATTGTATTTTAAATATTTTGTATAGCTGTAATAAAATACTGTATTACTGTACTGTACATACTACAGTATATAGGGTACATTCCATGTCAAATCACTCAGGCAAAAAATTTTGGATCTCCGATTTGTCTGAAAATTGGTATATAGCTTCTGCGGGACGTGAAAATAAGATATTTAAGGTCAAAAAATCTTCTTCTTTTTTCTCAAAATGTTATTTTATGCGATTTTACAGTGATTTGGTGTTTATTTAAACAAATTTGCATTTTCTGTCATAAAGTATCGATGAAAAACATAATATTTTAATAGAAAGGACTCAAAAATGTCATTATATGGCATTATAACAAGTTATTTTGAATCCAAACAAGTTTTTGATCAAATTTTATAGTGTAAAAAACGTTAAAATACCATTTTTTGCATTTTCCTCCATTCCCAAAATACATTATCATCGATTTGGCTGAAAATTTGCCCACAGATAGCCAAAAGATAGGACTTTAAGTGGTTAGAAGGATTTTAATTATATTACAATACCAAAAAAGTTACATGCAGTAATATCAGACTCAAAAGTATATATTAGTCCAGTCGGGATAGCATTTGACCTTGAATGCCGAGCTGCCCAAAATTTTATTTTTCTGATCTTTAGGGGAGTCAATAGTAGCCTAAATTTAAAATCACGAATGAATTCCTCCGTTACGTTAGCAGCCATCTTGATTTTAAAGGAGAACCTATTTTGCTCAATATCTCCGCCATTTTTAAATTTTCGACAAAAATGGTAGGAACTGAAATTGTTCCAAATAAATCGTATTTACAATTATTACAATTTCTTTTAACAATTTTTGTCGTGAGGTCGATATTTTCGAGTTAATTGTACTTACAGTAGATGCCTATATTTTTGACTATAATATTGCATGTAACTTTTTTGGTATTGTAATATAATTCAAATCCTTGTCACCACTTAAAGTCCTATGTTTTGTCTATCTGTGGGCAAATTTTCAGCCAAATCGATTATGATGTATTTTGGGAATGGAGAAAAATGTAAAAAACAGTATTTTAACGTTTTCTACACTATAAAATTTGATCAAAAGCTTGTTTTGAATCAAGGTAACTTGTTATAATGCCATATAATGACATTTTTGAGTCCCTTCTATTAAAATATTATGTTTTCCATTGATACTTTACGATAGAAAATGCAAATTTGTATAAATAAACACCAAATCACTGTAAAATCGCATAAAATAATATTTTGAGAAAAAAGAAGAAGAAAAATTTTTGACCTTAAATATCTTATTTTTACGTCCCGTAGAAGCTATATACCAATTTTCAGACAAATCGGGTCCAAAATTTTTTTTGCTCCAAAATTGAGTGATTTGAAATGGAATGGCCCATAGACATTGTTTGTAAACTCATTTTCCCGATATGCCGTGTTATTAGGCTATTTTTAGCATATGACGGCTACACCGAAAAATTGGTTATCTGAAACGGCTCTCCCCCTTTATTTTAGTTAACCGGGGTTCTACTGTAAACGGAAGGGATAACTAAAAGAATCTGAATGGCTTGGACAGAAAAAATAGGAAGACTCAGTAATATGTTCAAATCAAAAAGATAGCAATAAATCTAAAGAAAAGACTAGATTTAAAGAAAACTCGTATAGAGCTATGTGCCAACAGATTGAGAACAACACAGAGGGCGATCGAACAAGCTATGTTAGTAATACTGTGAGGGAACATATAAGAAATGAAGACATGTGAAGCAGGATGAAGGTGGAAGATGTAATTGGAAGAATTGCACAAATGAAATGGAACTGGGTAGGGCACATGGCACAGCAAAACAATGAAAGGTGGACGAGAAACATTGTACATTGGAGGCCACACAAGCATAGTTATAGTAGATAAGACCACAAAAACGATGGCTAGACGACATCAAAAAATGGGGAGAACTTGGCACCAAATAGCACAAAACAGAGAAGAATGGAGAACTCATGGGGAGGCCTTTGTCCACGAGTGGATGCAAACAGGCTGAAAAAGAAGAAGAGATTCCAAAGGCATTTTCTACTATGCATCAGGCTCTGCATAGATAATAATTAAATCTCTCCTTGCAGTCGTCATTCCGTGCCTCTTTATACAGAAATGGTCTCATTATAACTGATGGTTTGTTGGGTGGGATATTCATGGGTCACAAATTTGGTTTGCAAATTTTCTGCCCTTAGCCAATGTATCAAAAATACTACCATCACTATTTTTTTACCATATCCACTTACATCTATACAAATAAATTTATATTCAGAGTCAACAATTCCCATAAGAACTATTGATACACTCTTCTGAAGACATCTGATTGTCACATAAAATGTTTGCCATATTTGCTTCCTAAACAATTGGGAAACTACCAGATATCATTGAAGCCCAGGATTGGTTCTTGCCATATTTCTTTTGTTGGTTCTGGCATATAGATTGGTTACAACAGGTTCCATATAGCTTTAGATGTCTCATCCACAATATTTGCAACGGTTGAACAGAAAGCTTTGATCATTTCATGTGAATTACTGGTAGGTAAAAATCTAAAACAAAAATATATTTTGTAAATTCCATCAATTTTTGTTTTTCAAATAGTTACTGGAAAAGGAGTTTAACATTTTCTTAAAAAGAAGCCACAAATATCTAAGCCAAAAGCTACAATTAATTTAAAATATATTTTATTGTCAGATCTGTAGTACACTATATTAATCATATTCATTAAAAAGAGACTATAGATGTGAGTTAGATTAGTAGTTTTTGGCTTTTTTTTTTCTATTTAACTACTAGAGAATATTATTAATTAATTACCTCTTTGAATTTTTTACAGGTGAAGACCTGAAGAAACACTGGAATAATTTGAGAGACTGTTACTCCAAATACTGCCATTGTGAAAAGACTAGAACTGGACAGCAAAGACTACTCTACAAAACCTAGCCTTGGGCACAACATATGGAAGTTTTCTGATCCTTCTTGCAATTTGCTCAAACAGAGTCCAATGTTTCAGATCCTGGCATTGCAGAATCATTAGAAATAATTAATGAAGTAGTTAATAGGCAGAACGAGCCTTCTCTAATAGAAGAAAACTTGACAACTGAGATGTTCTATGTTCACAATAGACCTATAGAAAAGTTACATACTAATTTGAGGACTTAGGGTCACTCAAATGTAACTACATTTTTAATATTTTTGGTATTTTTGTGTACAGACAATATGCAAATGCGTTTCTACATATAACGTTCAACCCCAATATATCTGTACACAAAAATAAAGAAAATAAAACAAAATGTAGTTACTTTTGTGTGATCCTAAGCCCCCGAATAAGACATACCATATTCTTCACTAGATATAGTTATAGCTTTTTTAAATATACAGCACAGTAGTGGTGACGAAAGTGCTTACAAGATCGATTTAGTTTTTTGGGGCTATCTAGTGAGCGTTAAAAAACTATCACCACAATGTCAGACGCTCATTAAATATAATACTGCTAAATTAATAATGGAAGGGAAGTTATCTCAGCAAGCAGAAATCCGACCAGAAACAAGTAATTCCTTCAGATCTTCTCCTTTACCCTCCACTTTACATCTTCATTCACCAAACGAACAATATGTATACAGTGCAAGACCAGAAGATTCTAATAACAGCCATTTTTCTGCAAAATGGTAAGAAGATTTTGCTCAGTAATGTGCATAATTATATATAAAAAATATAAATATCTTTGTTTTTACATAAGTATTCCTGTAAAAATTATTTCCTCTCTTTTAGATTTTATATATTTGACTCCACTTTACATCTTCATTCACCAAACGAACAATATGTATACAGTGCAAGACCAGAAGATTCTAATAACAGCCATTTTTCTGCAAAATGGTAAGAAGATTTTGCTCAGTAATGTGCATAATTATATATAAAAAATATAAATATCTTTGTTTTTACATAAGTATTCCTGTAAAAATTATTTCCTCTCTTTTAGATTTTATATATTTGAATAATTTGTTTAAAGTATATTGTATAAATAAATAAAAAATATGCTTACCATCTACATCTCAGTCAACATTGACACTGTATACGTTCGTTTTATTTACAATAAGATTTGCAAAGAAGAAGCATGCAGAATTTTGTAGTATCTTAAAATAGGTAACAGAGGTAATAGGAACTTCGGAGACTTGCAGAGAAAACTATTTCAAAGAATGACTCAATTTCTTCATCCCCACTCAAATTTGACTGTGTAAATAAACAATCACGTCCAGTTAAGTCAAGTCAGGACTTTTCATGATTCGATAAGTCGACTTTTTTACAGCAGTCTTGTTCAGTCGCTGTAAAATATTGCATTTCTTTAAGGAAAAAATAAATCTATGCTCATTCGAAAATAGTTGTAAAACTTTTTATTTAGAATCGTCTAGTAAATCAGGGAACATAATATGACTGAATGAACCAAAAACAGATAGGTATGTGATGAACTCAAAATAGTTTTCTTCACTGCCTCATTCTCCTTCTTCGAAGGTGACATAATATTAGTGTTTGAATAACTTCATCCATTTTTCACCATTTTTATGTGTCTCTACACTGATGACTCCACAAGATGCATTCAGTGCGAAAGTGACTGACTTGATTTGACTGGGTTTGACTCAACAGGACTGGACTCGATTGCACTCGCTTGGTGTGAAATAAGCTTAAGAGTTCGTTCAGAGTTTATTATTCATGTTATCTCTGTATAGCATAAAAGAAATAATTTTTTAAAATATTTGAAATTACTACATGAAATATTTATTTATCGGATTTACTTTTTATAATTTACTAGCTGACCCGGCGAACTTCGTACCGCCTTAGAAATAAATCAATAATGTGTCAAAGTTCAATAAATAAAAATTAACAGAAAATCAAAAAATACTTCAAAAATATATGTATGTATAACCTAATATAAAAGTATCTATTTAATTCATTCTGATAAGTAATTTTTTTGCGGTGCGTAAAGATTAAACGATGGCGGTTTTTCAAGGCACGATTAATTTTCCTTGCCAGAAACATGGACACTCAAAAGTTTTCTGCAAGATCACAAAAAACTTGCGATTATAAACGTCACTGCTACGCTTTATACATACATCAACAAATATATTGCTGTTTACTGAGTAAGAAGTGACATCGGTAGACGCCTTGCGGGGATAACTGGTCTAGTAATAATTGGTCAGTTATCGAATACGGTTCTTCTTTTGACATCATAACCATGAATAAACTTTGCCTGTCTGACTATGCCCTTCCATTTAGACCTCCTTTATGTCCTTCTTATCCATTGTCTTACATTGATAGTTTTCAGGTCGCCTTCTAAGTCAAACAACCATCTCGTTCTGGACCTTCCTTTTTTTGTCAGTGTGTCAGCTTCTGTTGTAATAATTTCGTTAGTGTTTTTGTATCTTCTTGTCTCTAGACATATCACAGCTAAGGCAGTCTTTGACTTTTCACAAATATTACAATATCGCACACTTTATTTAATTTAATTCGTAATTTTAATTTAATTTCGTCCCGATCCCGACTCTCGCCCCGCGATAACGACAAATTTGCTAAGGTCATCATATGATGAAATGCATAGTTTGCGAGTCATAAGGTACATACATACATACAAACATTCATTTTTATTTATATAGATAATCTTACCACCTATCTTTTTTAGATTCAGATGTTATCGAAATTATTGAGGATGCCTCACCTCCCCGTGTGCCAGAACCTGTACCGAAGAAGACCTCCCATCCAGAACCGACAAGCCACGCTTCAGGGAACCAACATGTTGAAAGTCTGTCCATCGAAGAAACTAACAAACTTAGAGCAAAGTTGGGACTTAAACCGTTAGATGTGGGCACTTCCAGTAGCAATAGCAACAATTCAAAAAGTAGTAAAGATAAAGAATTACTAAAAGATGATTTAGGTGAGTTCTACCATAAACCTGCAGAAAATTTGGTTGAAAAGGCACAGCAAGATAAGATAAGGGCCAAGCTTCAAGAAATACGTGAGAAACGACAAATGCATACTAAATTATCGTCAGTTAAGACATTGGGTGAGAGCGATAGTGAAGATGATTTATCATCATGGGTACAAAAAAGCAGACATATTGAAAGTGCGAAAAAAGAAGCGGAAAAACGTGCTAAAATGTTAGAAGAACTGGATGCTCAGTTTGGAATTAGTGATTTTGTTGAATCAGAAAATAAAGCTAAAATGAAGAATAAATATTCAGAACAAGATCTCAGAGGTCTAACAGTACAACACGATGTAGACAATTTTGCTGAAGAAAAAACAGTTATTCTCACTTTAAAAGATAAAGGCGTACTAGATGAAGAGGATGATGTTTTAGAAAATGTTAATATGATAGATGATGAACGTTATAAGAAAAATATTGAAAATAAGAAGAAAAAATCTGTTTATAATCCCTATGAAGACTCAGAATTTGATGAATTTGGTAATTATAAAGAAAAATCATTATTGTCTAAATATGACGAAGAAATAGATGGTGCTAAGAAAGATACTTTTAAAATTGGTTATGATAATGCTGTAGAACGGAAGCTACAAGCAGTACAATCAGTTAAAGCAAAACTGGCACAAAAGAAGCTAGAAAGTTTGGACAATACACAGCTCAGGATAGCTTCGGATTATTACAATGAAGAAGAATTAGCTAAATTTAAAAAGCCCAAAAAGAAAGTAAGAAAAATAAGAACAAAAGGAAAACTGATAAGCACAGATGACATAAAACCAGATAATGCTGGTATAGAAGCTATTGGATCAAGAAGACCTAAAGTTAAACCCGAAAATGAATATGATATAGATGATGTTCCTTTGGCAGATATTCCTACAGATATTAAGATTGAGGATGATAAAGATGACATACTAGAAAAGGCATTACACAAAGCTAGAAAAATCAAACAAAAGGAAAATATTGTAGCTGATATAATAAAAACAGAAATAAAAGCAGAACAGGAAGAAGAAAATTTGGATGGCAGTAATATAATTTTGAACGCAACAGCTGAATTTTGTCGAACTTTAGGTGATATTCCAACTTACGGTAAATCCGGAAATAGAGAGGAAACTGAGGATGTGATGGAATTTGATAAAGACAGTGATGATGAACAACCTGATAGCGATGATGACTGTAAGATTGTGGAAGATGGTACAGGATGGAACAGTGTAGATCCCAGTAACCAAGGAATGAGTTCTACTCAAATCGGGGTACAGGATGTGCAGATTTTGGGTGAGGAACCAGACGTGAGTACTGGTGTTGGAGCTGCACTTAAGTTAGCTATGAGCAAAGGTGAGTAACTAACATATTTTTTACTGCAGATTATTTTTTTTTAATTTTTTGTTGGTACTTTTGTGGTAGCTTGTTTTTTCAAAATGCGTAATTTATTTGTTCGGATTAATACGTAAGTAGTGATTTCAACGAAACTGTATTCAAGTGCATCTCATACAGTGTGTATAAAAGTTAACTTGCTTGTTAATGTTTCTATTTCTGTTAGGTTTACCAAGTAGCATCCAAAAAACTTCGAAGGCAAATTGAGCTCCCTTAAATCAGTCAAAAATATACCTGTTGATAAATCGATAAACTGCTGACATATTTCCCAAAGAATCGCTATGTACCTACATTGCTAAGTCTTGACCCATGTTAACATATCTCTAGTTTGTTCCGTGGGACGTATGAGGATTTCGTGGCAGCGAAATTTAAGGGAGTGGTACAGGTGTAGTTCAGTACAAATTGTTCAGGGCTACAGCCAGCAAAGTTAAGATTGCTGTGGATGGGATGGTAGCCAACCTCCGATAGGAGACTGTACTGCAAGAAGAAAAAGTTTGTTCCCAGTACATTCTTAATATCTGCAATTTTTGTATTTTATATCATAACCTTTGTTTATATTATGTAGTGTTAACGCAGTCCTTGTAGAACCATAGCTTTACAATTGCTCTCCATTTTTTACAGTCCTTAGTTTTTACTCTCCGATTTCTGCCATCTTTCTCTTTAAGGTCCCTTTCTGCTTCATCTAACCATCTTTTTCTTGGTCAAAACACTCTACTTTTGTTACTCATTCCTGTATTTATCAATATTTTTGGTATCCTTTCATTCTTTCTAAATGTTCGAACCATCTCAATATTAATGCTTTTACAACTTCTGATATCGTAAGCTTGAAACAAGTAAGCGATCGACTACCCAGCTAATTGAAATAACATTCGAAAATACTACCCCAACTAACCAAGATAGCCATCGTTACACCCTTAGCTTTCGTTAACTTTTAAGCATTTTTGATATTGGTTTATTTAATTCTGAGGTATTCTAGTACTAAAAGGTACTCTTCCTGTAAGTCGGTAGGACACACCGTTTTCTAGAAAAATCGATTTGAAAATTTTTCGTTTCCTGAATTTGAAAAAATATTGAAAATATTTTCAAAAAAAATGGTGTATTTTACCAACTTAAAGCAAGAGTAACTTTTAGTACTAGAATACCTCATAATTTAATAATCTTAAAAATTAAAGACAAAAAAATTACGCTATAAAACAACCCTTGACCTACCCAAAACGGACGCATATGACCGATACTAGAAATTCGCAATTAATGAAATCGATTCATCTCTCGAATATAAATAAACGTACCAGTTTTCGTTTTTTTAAATAGTTTTTTTTTTGAAATTTTTGTTTTGATATTTAAAAAACAAAAAATTTTCAAATCGATTTTTCTAGAAAACGGTGTATCCTATCGACTTAAAGTGAAAGTACCTTTTAGTACTATAATACCTTACATTTTAATAATGCAGCCTCAAAAATGCTCAAAAATTAAAAACGGAAAAGTTATGCGATAATATAACTGTTGCCCTACCCAAAACGGGCGCCTATGACCGGTACTAGAAATTTGCAATGGATGAAATCGATTTATCTCTGGAAGATAAATATGTGTACCAATTGTCGTTTCTCTAAATAGAAGCGTTCTGGAGATATTTAAGAAAAAATAATTACCAGACGCCATCTTCAAATAGCTCTAGCTCCTTTAGGAAGCATTTTCGGACTAGATGAATTTGGTCAAATTGTCTTAAAATTATCTGAGGAATCTCCTGTCTTGGTTTGTCAGTAGAGTTTCTGGACACCCTGTATAATGCTGATGTCATGGGCGTGGGTGGCAATATGTATTGGTTTATTTGTTAGAAGATTAGCTCTTCCTATATTCAACTGTCTTATCACATGTTCGAGAGACAGGTTTGATTGTGTCGGTGCCATTTGTCCATTTACTGAATCACATTTATTAGTTATTTATATTATAATCATTTCATAACTGATCCAGTTCTAATGAAAGAGTTCTAGTTCTTTGAATGTCACTCGATCAAATGTCTTTTTGTAATCGATAAAGCCATCACCTGCGATACTATGCATCGATATTAATTACCTGAAACAGGGTTACGGATGCAATTGGCGCCAGAACAAATCGAACGAATCTTCCCGGCAAAAATGCTACACGATTTTGTTATTTACCTTTGTACATATCGAAATTGGTGTAAGATTCTCTAGATAGGCTTTTTGTATTCCAAATGAAATGAAATTTATGTTGTATTTTACATTAAAATAAATTAAAGTTATGTAGGGGTTAAATAAAGGGCCACCGATTAACACCACATTTTCTGTTACAAAATTTCTCTTGGACCGTGTTGCAACACGATGATTACTCCACTTTGGGTTAAAATACTTCGAATTTGATTCTTTAAGCTCATAACCCAAGTCCAACGCACATTTGTTGCGCCATCCACTTTGATGTCATGCCTTCTATTTACAAACCATCTGTTGATATGTATTTAACCCGCGAGTAGTCGCGCCGTTAGAGAGAATCTCACATTTTATCCTTTTTCGCGAACTTGATGAAAAATTTTGCAATTTTGAAAAAATTTCCCAAGTGCCTCGAGGAAGGGTGTAGTAATGCGTAGGTATTTTTTTTCTTTTCTTCTTCTTCTTTTTGTGGAATTTATGGCTTTGGGGAGAGCCAATTAGCTTTAATAATGTTAGAAATAATATTTCTAACATAGCAAGTAAATAAAAATACTATAAAATAAAAATTTCTTGTAAATTCGTATTTAAATTCGTATTGTGAGATGAAATCTAACACGTGACTGTTCACGTTACAGAAGTGAGCGCGACTACTCCCGGGTTAAAAGCAAATTAGACAAAATAAACACTCAATAATATGATTGGTATAATTTTTAGGTTATCTCGACAAGGAACAGAAAAATCGTCCGTCGAATTCTCGTTTAGCTCACCTTCAAGCGAAAAACTATTCCATAGAAGATAAGTCGTACGGAGATGATGGGGACAGGCAAAGCCGACGAGAGAGATACGCAGGCCCTATAACAGAGTTTAAAGAAAAGGATAGCTTTAAACCTAATGTCAAACTCGAATATATCGATGATGAAGGTCACATTCTAAACTCGAAAGAAGCTTTCAGGTAATACAGTTTTTTATTTATAATTTCTATAAAGTTCGCTAATTTTTCAGTTATGCTGACTGTTTTTCTGACGGGTATTCTTAAGGTTTAAAGTTGATTTCATGTAATCGAATGAACTATCTTCCAATAAAATCGTCCCAGGAACGCAACTTGCAATTATTGGCAATATCATTTTAAAATCATCTACATACTTTAAAATGTATAATATATATTTTTGAACTGTCAATATGAATGAGTCATATAAACTTAAATTGTTAGGAGAATTTTTTTTACCAAATAACAAAGGCAAAATTTTGTTTTATTTATTAATATTTTGTATTTTGAAAACGGTTTCCGAAGTGGAAATCGAAACGTCAAATTAAACTTATTATAAAGTAAAATTGTGGCTATTTCCAATCAAAATAGGAAATTACATTAATATGTCAAAAGAAAATAGCTTCAGAACCATATTCTGATCTTAGGAGCGGCTGCCCTGAAAAGCTTTATAGATGAGCATCTATACATTACCTGCAAGTTGCGCAGCTATATTTCTATTATTTCCGTAAACTTAAGCATTCTTCCGTAAAAGGGTTACGGGAAGAAAGAGGGTCCCTGTTGGACCCACACAACAGGGAATGACTTAATTCATCAAGCCCAGAACAGAGAGAAATTTGCGATATTGATCGCCAACCTCAATAGAGAAGGCACTTAGGAGGAGGAAGCATTCTTCTCATGACTTCATTATTTGTTACATTATCAGTCCATGATATTTTCAGGATTCTCCTATATACCCACAATTAAAATTGTTCCAGTTTCTTAATTCTCTCTGCGTTCAGGGTATGCACTTCCACTCAATATAGTAATATCCAGAAAATATAACACCTTACCAACAACCAACCTAACTCTTAAATTTAGCTTCAGATCCCTTATACAAAGAATCTTATTAAATTTGATAAAAATTTTCCATGGTTTTTCACTCTAATTTCTTTGGAGTAAACTTTCCTGTGGTTGATTGCCAAGATAGTTGTAATTCTCTATCTGTTCAAGCGTTTTTCCGTTGACGTTTAACCGTTCATCATTCTTTTGTGATGATTTTTACGCCAGTCAATGAGAGCAAGAACAGGTTATTACCTCCGAATTCTATCCTACTGCATGGATTTTAATGAAATTTTAGGAATAGCCTGAAAATATCTCCTTATTCAAAGTCTACCCTATGCCGATGTGTGCTTTTGTCTTGGAGGCGGTTCCCACCCCTTCTCGGGGGTGGAAAGTTTTTTGGTTAAACTACTACGGAAGTTGCTAGAGAACCTAATTCTAAGTAAAAACTTAGTTAATAAAATACTTTTTGGGTTAATCGTGGTTGAAAATTGGCCATTTTCGTTGAAACAACACCTTTTCAAACGGTTTTTTGCGAATACCTTAAAAATAATGCATCTACCTAAAAAATTAAATAAAACATTTTTGTAGCTCATAAAAAAACAAAGATATTCGTTCCTTCTTCAATCTTCTAGTTATAACACAAAAAGAGATATGGTAGGTAAAAAGAGTTTGTTTTTTTTTGGTGCATGCTCAAATCAGTGTATTCAACTTGAAATAACAGAGAAACGGTCGATTTTAGGTGTATAATGCTACCAATACCTTTTGTAGTGCGTGAAAAGACTTTTAAAATGAGCCACATTAAAAATGTCGATTACATTCAAACTAAGCGAAATATGCTACATAACAATTGATGATTGTTTAAACTAACATCTCTCACCACAAGGTTTATTTCTATACATATAAATTTGTCATATATTATGAACGCCTAAAGCAATGATTTTAATATTTAGGAATAAAGAAACAGGAAATAAAATACTAAAATCCGTTAGCCGAAACATAACCTTATCATATCAAGTAATTGTCAAAAAAAAAGCGCAGAATCTTCTTGTTTGTTTTTAGAGTGCTGCAGTATTGCTAAGAGCAAGTCTAACTGCAACACGAAAGAAATGTGCTGGCAGATGCACTTGCATGTAAGCCAAAAAAAAGAAGTGGAAGTGGAAGTACCTTTGATTGTGCTTGAAAAGTCCTTTCAAATAAGCAATACTAAATGTCGATTACATTTAAACTAAACGAGATATGCTGCAAAAAAGTGATGACTAACGAATTTTAAGAAAAAAATTGAGAAGTATATTTAACCCCTCATCCACAAGAATTTAAATGCATCGTTTTTCTTCTACAATATATTTTACTACAGTGTTATTTTTATGTTCAAAAAGTTGACAGGGTTTAAAATGAATGGTTTTTGAAAAAAATAAGATCAAATTATAGAGCGCATATTTAAATTTTCTTAAAAATCTTCCTTTTTCTCCATGTAACTTGAAAATGATAAGAGATACTGTTATAAAGAATAAAATCAAAATTTTTATCTAGAAGAAACCTACATTTTTGTATGGCATCTTTTTTTGGCATCTCTTTATCATTTTCGAGTTACATGGAGAAATACGAAGATTTTAAGAAAATTTAAAAATGCGCTCAATATTTTGATCTTATTTTTTTCAAAAACCATTCAACCCGCCCAACTTTTTGAACATAAAAAGAACACTATAGTAAAATGTATTGTAGAAGGAAAACGATGCATTTAAATTCTTGTGGATGAGGGGTTAAATATACTTCTCATTTTTTTCTTAAAATACGTTAGTCATCAAATTTTTTACAGTTTATCTCGCATAGTTTGAATGTAATCGACATTTAATATTGCTTATTTTAAAGGTCTTTTCAAGCACAACAAAAGTTATTGGTAGCATTATACACCTAAAATCGACCGTTTCTCTGTTATTTCAAGTTAAATACACTGATTTGAGCATGTACCAAGGAAACAAGTTTTTTTCACTTACCATAATATCTCTTTTTGTGTTATAACTAGAAGATTCGTAAAGGAAAGAATCTCTTTGTTATTTTATAAGCTACAACAATGTTTTATATAGTTTTTTAGTTAGATGCATAGTTTTTAAGGTATTCGCAAAAAAACCGTTTGGAGAGGTGGTATGTTTCAATGAAAATGGCCAATTTTCAACCAGGAATAACTCAAAAAGTATTGAGTTTTTAAAAGTATTTAAGCAAAAAATTTTGGGGGAGGTGGGAACCTCCCCCAAGACAAAAGCACACATCGGCATAGGGTAGACTTTGTTTCTTGGGATATTCCCTACTTACTGTGAAAATATCACATAAATCGATATAGTAGGATGGAATTCGGAGCCACATACCCTCATTGACCGCCCTATTTGTAATCTTCATAAATTTTGTTCTCTTGATATTTTTTATTGAAAGGCAGAATTCTTTTGCATGATCAACTATCTTGTTCAAAAATCTCTTCAAATTTTCGAGATTTTCAACCAAAATAACAGTATAATCCGAAGACCTTCTTCTTTTTGTGTAGACGTGACTCTGTCTGTTGTTCAATGTGCCTCCAGTAAGTTGTCGTTCCATCGTCTTCGTGGTCTCATTCAAATTAAGTAAATCATTGTTCCATTTTTGGCTTATTTTATATACTAGCGAGCAACAAATTCGTAACTACCAATTTTTAAATTCACTGTTCTAAAAATTTATTAACAAAAAGTATTTCATAAACCATGGCTGATATATTAATTTAATCGCTCTATTTCTTTTTTAGGTATTTATCCCACAAATTCCATGGGAAGGGCCCTGGCAAGAATAAAGTAGAAAAAAGGATTCAGAAGAGTGTACAAGAACAACTTATGAAAAAGATGAGCTCCACGGATACCCCTCTTGGTACCCTAAATATGTTACAAGCTAAGCAAAAAGAAACACAATCTGCCTTTGTTGTACTATCAGGAAATAAGCAGACACAGTCAACATCTCTATCCAAAACCCGAAGATAAGAAAATATTGAATGCTATATATTTATTGTTAATTTTTGGTGTGTAAAATATATTCCATTATGACTAGCAAACATCTGTAAACGATATATTATACAGATATTATAATATTAAAATCATTATCTTGTTTTATTGCAACAGACAGCCATTAACCATCGACCAATCGACCAGTATAAAATCAAAATTTCTTCTAGCTAGTCTATAAAATATATTTCTCCTTTCATGTTCATTTATTACAAATTTTAAATGCATCATGACAGTTACATTGAGAGACATCAAATAAATATAAATTTATGATACTATTTGGAATATTATCTCTTATTTGTTTGAATGGTCTCAATCCTCAATACATTACTGTTGTCACTCGATTGTTCCTGTTAGTCTAAGATCCGAATATAGGTCGACCTATAAATTAAAAGTTTTTTTAATTAAAGTTCATACATAGACAAATACGACTTGCATGGGTTGCCTACCAAAATCGTGTCATAGCTATCCTTAAGGGGGGGGGGCGTAGGGGTTGAAATCAATATTTCAAGCACATTTTTTTAAAGTATGGTAGAATTATTTTATTTTTAAATTAAATAAGCATATTCACTACAATAATTCATAGATTATTCAAGAAAAAATTCAAGAAGAAGTATTGCAAAATAAGCCAACGGTGGCATATTTTTAAAGACACCTCAAAAACAATGAATTTTGCGGTGGACGTCAGAACTCATCATTGGATCATGGTAGACAAATAAAAAAATTGAAAGCACCCATCGGAGTGCCGACAGAAGTGAAAACTTCTTATAGTATATAAATTACGAGCTCGATGCTTTTTTCCCAACCAAAAATAAGTGCTATACCTATATTACATATAGTCTGGGCTGATTATCGGAGAATAGGCCATTTTTGGGAAAAGTTATTTACCAGCAATTTTATTGCTGGAATCGAATTATAAGATCCTATATATTAATAATATAGGTATGCAAAGTCCTCAGATAGTGTGCTACTTTTTTTATAAACAAAATGGCGCCCGAAAATCGTGTTTTTTTCAATTATTGCTCTAGAACTCCGAAGATTTTAACTTTACAACAAAAATACTCAAATAAAAATTCATCGTGATTAAATTCTGCATAGAGACGTGTTTTTCCCGATCTGCTCCGACGAAAATTTTCCTCGGAAAATGCGGGTTTTCCCAACAAAATAAGTAATTATTTCCCAATAATTAAATAATTTGGTGACTTAAAAGCCTTCTTGGTTTAGATTATAGTTCCAGAAGCTGGTAAAAATTAAACAAATATTTTAGCAACAATTCAATTGTTAATTAATAATTTACGGTCGCAATAATAACCAAAATAATTATGATACACTGATCAAACTTTGAAATCTTATAAAGGTGAGATGCCTCTTTAACATTTTGCCAACAAAATATAAATTTTTTATTTTTTTGCATAATCTTTAAATGTTTAAAAAAAATAGGTATAAACAAATTAACGTTTCTCAGAAAGTTTTTATTATATTATAATTTTAAAAAATAGCTACAATGCGCATTTCAAATATCTTGAAAATGAATGCTTTAAAACTTTTTTGCAAAAAAGTTATGAAACAGCAAAGTAAACATACGATTACTACGGTGTTAATAAATTCTTTCAAAGTTTAGAAGTGAGTTTAAAGTACAAGCTAATTATTTATAAAACAATATCGATTATCAGCTTAATGGTTATATTTTAATTAAAGATTATAAATATATTTTTTTGTAATTTACACGCGCGAAAGTAGAATAATACAGTACCGTAGCTACCCGCCCACATACACAACTCGCGCGAGTTTAAGCGTGTCAGCCGCTTCGAGTGAACATTTTATCTCCGGCTCTGTATCAAGCCTACTTTCGCGCTAAAAATTACAAAAAAAAAAGTATTTTTAATCTTTGATTAAAATATAACCATTGCACTAATTTTTGACATTCTTTGTGAGTAATTAGATTGTACCATAGACTCACTTTTAAGCTTTGAAACAATTAAAACAAATTATAAACAATGGAGATATCGTATATTTATTTTGCTGTTTCCTAACTTTTTTGCAAATGGTTGGAAAACTTTTTTAAAGCATTCATTTTCAAGACCTATGAATTACGCATTTTAAGTATTTTTTAAAATTAGAATATAATAAACAATTTCTAAGAAATGTTAATTTGTTTATAAGAATTTTTTTTTAAACATTGAAAGATTATGCAAAAAAATGAAAAATTTATATTTTGTCGACAAAATATTAAGTAGGCATCACACCTTTATAATCTTTCTAAGTTTGATCAATGTCTCATGATTATTTTGGTTGTTATTGCGACTGTAAATTGTTAATTAACAATTGAATTGTTGCTAAAATATTCGTTTCATTTTAACCGGCTTCTGAATTTATAATCTATACCAAGAAAGCTTTTATTTCACCAAGCTATATAATTATTGATAAATAATTACTGGCCCAAAAAATTTATTTGAAAATTCGAGATTTTGTTGGGAAAACCCACATTTTCCGAGGAAAATTTTCGTCGGAGCAAATCGGGAAAAACATGCCTCTATGTAGAATTAAATTGGGGTGAATTTTTATTTGAGTATTTTTGCTGTAAAGTTAAAATCTTCGGAGTTATAGAGCAATAATTGAAAAAAATACGATTTGGTGGCGCCATTTTGTTTATAAAAAAAGTAGCACACTATCTGTGGACTTTGCATACCTATATTAATAATATATAGGATCTTATAATTCGATTAAAGCAATAAAATTGCTGGTAAATAACCTTTCTTTGTACTTTACTAATTAGACCAACGTATTATAACTATTTTTTTCAAAATTTAAAGATTATGCAAAAAAAAAGAAAAATTTATATTTTGTCGATAAAATATTAAACAAGCATCTCATCTTTATAATCTTTATAAGTTTGATCAATGTATCATGATTATTTTGGTTATTATTGCGATCGTAAATTGTTAATTAACAATTGAATTGTTACTAAAATATTCGTTTAATTTTCACCGGCTTCTGGAATTACAATCTATACCAAGAAATCTTTGATGTCACTAAGTTATTTAATTAATGATTAATAATTACTTACCTAAAACTTTATTTGAAAATTATAGTTTTTGTTAGGAAAACCCGCATTTTCCGAGGAAAATTTTCGTCGGAGCAAATCGTGAAAACCATATCTCTATGCAGAATTTAATTGCGGTGAATTTTTATTTGGGTGTTTTTGTTGTAAAGTTAAAATCTTCGGAGTTATAGAGCAATAATTGAAAAAAATACGATTTGTCGGCGCCATTTTGTTTATAAAAAAAGTAGCACACTATCTGCGGACTTTGCATACCTATATTATTAATATATAGGATCTTATAATTCGATTCCAGCAATAAAATTGCTGGTAAATAACTTTTCCATGAATTTTGCTAATTAGCCCAGAGTAATACGCGATGCTTACGTTCTATGCTATTTATGTATACATACACATCATAATATATATACGTACGAAATTTAGTTCGGCAAAGTGATGACGGTCGTAAACTCAATACTTTTTCCCCATCTAAAAAGTTCACAACGTCCGTAAAGAAGTTTTCACTTAAAAAATTTATTTCTTCGAAGCAATGACGGTCGCTAGTTTAATACTTTTTCCCATCTAAAAAGGGGACAACGTCACTAAAGAAGTTTTCACTTCAAAAATTTAGTTCGTCGAAGCAATGACGTTCATGATGAAGGTCGCTACTTCAATAATTCTTCCCCATCCAAAAAGTGCACAACGTCCCTAAGGGAGTTTTCACTTCAAAAATTTATTTGGCCGAAGAGATGCTAATCGCTAATTCAACACTTTTTCCCCATCTAAAAAGGGCACAACGTCCCTAAAGAAGTTTTCACTTCAAAAATTTATTTCGTTGAAGCAATGACATCGCTAGTTTAATACTTTATACTTTTTCCCCATTGAAAAAGTACAAAATGTCCCTAAAAAAGTTTTCACTTCAAAAAATTATTTTGCCGAAGCGATGATGGTCGCTAATTCAATACTTTTTCCCCATATAAAAAGGGCACAACCTCCCTAAAGAAGTTTTCACTTCAACAATTTATTTCGTCGAAGCATTGACGGTCACTAATTTAATATTTTTTCCAATCTAAAAAGGGCACAACGTCCCTAAAGAAGTTTTCACTTCAAAAATTATTTCGTCGAAGCCATGACGGTCACTAAGTCAATACTTTTTCCCCATCTAAAAAGGGCACAACGTCCCTAAAGATGTTTTCACTTCAAAAATTCATTTTCGTCGAAGCTCAAAGCAATGACGGTCGCTAACTTAACTTTTTCCCCATCTAAAAAGTGCACAACGTCCCTAAAGAAGTTTTCACCTCAAAAATTTATTTTCGTCGAAGCAATGACGGTCGCGATGATGGTCACTAATTCAATACTTCTTTACCATCTAAAAGTGCACAACGTCTTTAAAGAAGTGTTCTCTTCAAAAATTTATTTCGTCGAAGCAATGACGGTCGCTAATTCAATTCTTTTTCCCCATTTAAAAAGTGCACAACGTCCTTAGAAGCGTCCACTTCAAAAATTTATTTTGTCGAAGCAATGACGGTCGCTAATTCAATACTTTTTCCCCATCTAAAAAGTGCACAACGTCCCTAAAGAAGTTTTCACTTCAATAATATTACTATTATTGTACGTACATTATAATAATATACGTACAAAATTTATTTCGTCGAAGCGATGACGGTCGCGAATCAATCTTTTTTCCCCATCCCAAAATAGATTTAACATTGATTTTTAATTTAAATACTTCTACACAATTTATATATACATACCCATAATAAATATACAAACAAAATTTATTTCGCCGAAGAGATGACGGTCGCGAAATAAATCCTTTTTCCCCATCGAAAAATAGGTTTTACATTTATTTTACATTTAAATACTTCTATACAATTTCTACATACACATAATATACCTGTAATAATGAAAACCTTGAGAATTAAAGGTTTTAATAAACTAAAATTGTACATACATTATGATTGACAAACTGTGATATAATGATATGACAATGACATGACATTGACATGAGTGAATGACATAATGACAATAATAACAATAATAGTTATGCAGAAAGGAACACCACATTCATCCACGCTGTTAGTTTCTGACATAATCTTGTAAATGGGAAGGAGGCTTTCTTATTCGCTTTTGCAATATCAGTTCTGGGGGAACTGAAGTTGAAGTAGTTGGACCGTCACCAGGAGCAGAAAAAGGTTGTTGAAGTTGACTATCTATGGTATTAATTTCTTCTACACTGTTCAATGGTTCCATGTTTTGATTTATCATGGGGGACTGGTTTTCTACATGTTTTTCATTATCTTCAATAGTTGCCTCATCTACTGCCAAAAGGGAAGTATTTCCTCTCGGAGCTAAGTGTCGGACCGATACTGTGGTTTCATTTCCATTTGGTAATCTGACATGTGCATAGTCTGAATTTGCTTCTAGGAGTTGGACTTCTTCCACCAGAGGTTCATATTTCGAATTTCTAACATGTTTCTTGAGGAAAACAGTTCCAGGAGTACTAAGCCAAGTTGGAATAGATGTACCATTTGTTGATCTTCTGGGATGATTAAACATACGTTCGTGTGGAGTACAGTTAGTAGAGGTACACAGTAAAGATCTAATTGAATGTAAAGAATCAGGTAGTACATCTTGCCATTGGTTTATGTGAAGATTTCTAGATTTAATTGCTAGTTGAACTGTTTTCCAAATGATACCATTATATCTTTCACATTGTCCATTTCCTTGAGGGTTGTATGGAGTTGTATGACTGGAAGCAACACCATGACTTGTTAGGAATGATTTTACCTCAGCAGACAAGAATGAAGATCCTCTATCGCTGTGAATATATGCAGGAGTTCCGAAAGTAGTAAACAACTCAGTTAAACAACTGATGACTGTTGAAGATGATAAATTTGAGCATGGGAATGCAAATGGAAACCTTGAATATTCATCTACAATATTCAGCAGATATTTATTTTGATTGTTAGATGGTAAAGGTCCTTTAAAGTCTATATTCAGTCTGTCAAAAGGTGCTGTAGCCTTAATCAAAGTGCTTTTGTTTTTGTAAAATGTTGGTTTAATTTCAGCACAGATTGGACAAGAAGAGATAGTTCGTTTGACATCTTCTAAAGAATAAGGTAGATTTTTACATCGTATCCAGTGATAGAATCTGGTTATTCCAGGATGACACATTGTGTTATGTAAATTGAATAAATTTTTATCTGACATAGTGGGGTGAATAGCAGCAGATATTCTTGAAAGAGTATCCGCAACAATGTTTTGATTCCCAGGTCTGTAAATAATTTCAAATTTATAGCAGGACAGTTCTATACGCCAACGCATTATTTTCTCATTTTTAATTTTAGATGTTGATTTTAAGTCAAACATAAAAGCAACTGACCTTTGGTCTGTAATAATTTTAAAGTGTCGGCCCATAAGATAGTGTCTCCATTTTCTTATGGATTCCACAATTGCATAAGCTTCTTTTTCAACACTTGAATGATTATGTTCTGTTTTTGAAAGTGTTCTTGAATAAAATGCTACTGGTTTTCCTTGTTGTGTAAGTTGAGCTCCAATGGCAAATTCGGAGGCATCTGTTTCAACTGTAAATATTTCATTTTCATCAACAGAAGTGACTACTGCTTCTACAATGTCCTGTTTCAGCTTTTCAAAGGCATATATTTGAGTTTGATTTAAGGGAAATTCTTTGATATTGACAATAGGATGTATCTTTTCCGAAAATTTGTGTATGAATTTTGAATAGTGGGCGAACATTCCTTGAATTCTTCTTAATGAAGTGATATTTGTTGGTACTGGTAAATTGATAAGGGGTTGCAGTCTTTCAGCATCTGGTTTTATAGTTTTCTTTTCAATAGTATATCCAAGTATATTAATTTGAGTCATGCAGAATTTCGATTTTTCATCGTTTAAAATTAATTTATATTTCCTTGCGATTTCCATAAAGTTTTGTAGATTCTTGTCATGTTGTTCTTTTGTTGTTCCACAAATAGTGACATCATCTAGGAATGCAAATGTATCTGTTAATCTTTCATTCTCTATTATGTTGTTAATCGTTCTTTGAAAACATGCTACTCCATTGGTGACACCAAATGGAATTCTTGTAAACTGATAGAGGTTGCCACATGCTTCAAATCCAGTATAGATTTTCTCATGTTCTAGTATGGGAATTTGATGATAAGCACTTCGTAAATCGATTGAACTAAAGTATTCATATTGAGAAATTTTATTTACTAAAATTTCGAGATTTGGTAAAGGGTAGGCATCTAGTTCAGTAAATTTATTAATAGTTAAAGAATAATCGACAACCATACGTTTTTTATGATTTGTATTACTAGTAACTAGTACTTGTGCTCTCCATGGAGAATTGCTTGCTTCAATAATATTTTCTTTCAATAATTTTTGAATTTCAGTGTCTATGAATTTGGAATCTTCAAAGGAATAGCGTCTTGATTTTACGGCGATAGGTTTGCAGTTTCCTGTTAAATGGGCAAACAGTGGGTATGGTTTTACAATTGCTGTTGTTAGATTACAGATTGAAATTGGAGGTTTCTTACCATCAAAATTGAACTGCACTCCAGAATGTTTATTAAGGATATCATGACCAATTATGACATCTGAGCATAGGTTTTCTAGAACATAAAGTTTAAAATTTTTATAGGTATGTTCAGATATTTTTAGGTTAACAATGCAAAAGCCGCAAACTGGAGAGTTTAAAGATGAGGAAGCCATTTGTACATTTAAATTTGTAGGGAATATTTGTAGTTGATTTTGAATGGCAATACTATTTGAAATGTAACTGTCTGTACTACCAGTATCTACTAGAGCTTCAACCTCAGAATTATTTACATGAATTTTTATTATAGCTTTTGATAAACAGGACGGAGAAGCAGCAGATAGCATTCCAACTAAAGCAGCAGATGTTTTGTTATGAACATGTGATTTTTGTTTTTGATTCTTACTTTTACAGACTTGCTCAAAATGTCCGAATTTACCACAAGAGCATTGGTGATTTTTAGCAGGACATCTATCTCTAGTATGGCGACTTTTTCCACAAAACCAGCATTTTGAAAAGGTAGCTGCGCTAGTCGAGTTGTTTTGATCAGTTTCGTGTGCAGTATTCTGAAGGGTGTTATCAGTAGTAATAGAATTTACAATAGAATTTGACATAATATATGAATCTGATTGTTGTTGGGCCATTTCTAAAGCTCTGGCTGAATTATATGCTTGATCTAATGTTAAAGTGGCGCTTTCAAGTAGTCTTTGCCTAATATTTGAAGCACTTAAACCTCGAATAAAAGAGTCCCTGATGTAATCGTCTTTATTTCTATCAGCAGACACTGCTTGAAAATTGCAATCCTTACTTAAGTGTTTTAAGATTAGTAAATATTGATCAATGGACTCACCCACTTGTTGCTTTCGTGTAGATAATGTGTGCCGGGCAAATATTTCACTCTTTTGTTTTATGTATAGTTTTTCTAAGGTAGCAGTTGCATCAGTGTAGGTGGTACATTCACCTATAGCTTCATATACTACAGGATTTACATAATTCACCAATAAATTCAGTTTATCTTTGTCTTCAGAAACATTAGCTGCTTCTAGAAAGTTTTGAAAGGTTCTCTTCCAGTGTGTCCAGAGTTGTGTTGCATTTGTTGAATTGGAATCGATGTCTAGTCGATCAGGCTTGAGTAGTTTATCCATTGTTGAATAAATTTTAGTTTATTAAATTGTAATAATGAAAACCTTGAGAATTAAAGGTTTTAATAAACTAAAATTGTACATACATTATGATTGACAAACTGTGATATAATGATATGACAATGACATGACATTGACATGAGTGAATGACATAATGACAATAATAACAATAATAGTTATGCAGAAAGGAACACCACAATACCTATGCTTATGTGTACAAAATTTATTTGGACGAAACGATGACGGTCGCGATGCGATGGTCGCGAAATCAATCCTTTTTTCCCATCCTAAAATAGGTTTTACGTTTATTTTAAACTTAAATACCTCTACACAATTTATATATCCATACACATAATATATAGCATAAGCGATGACGGTCGCGAATTCAATGCTTTTTCCCCTATCAAAAAATCGCAGAACGTCCCTAAAGAAGTTTTCACTTCAAAAATTCAAAAAGATTTTATATGAGTTTCTAGCGGTAACGCTGTTGAGCTTTTTAAGTTTTATCGAGTTTTAACTTTTTGATATCACTCAGAAATCAAAACAACGGATTTTTCTGCAACAAAGGGTGAAAATCAACATATTTATTATTGTTAAACAAAAAATAAGCATAAAACAAAAAATATCTCGACAGCGTTACCTCATGAAATGTCTAAAGAAAATATACAAAATTCCGGGTGGGTCGGTCAAGTAGTTTTTGAGTTAAATGTCTACAGCCTTTGAAAAAAGTAGTTTTTGAGGAAAACGCGTTTAAAATAGTGTCAACTTTTATTTTCAATTTCTTTTTTGTCCAAATCGTAAAGTGATGCACACCAGAATATGTTTTTGAACCGCGGAGTAATTTACAAAAGAGAATGAGAACAGCTGTTGACCGTTGTTCACTACGTTCAAGTGCGCTGGCGCGAACCTACAAAGTGAGTCGAAGGTAGGGATATTCAACACTATCTCCTTACCTCCCTACCTTCGACTCGCTTTGCAACAAGTTCGCACCAGCGCGCTTAAGCGTAGTGGAAACGGTCAACAGCTGTTCTCATTCTATTTTGTAAATTACTCCGCGATTCAAAAACATATTCCGGTGTGCATTACTTTACGATTTGACAGACAAAAAAAATTGAAAATAAAAGTTGACAATACTTTAAACGCGTTTTCCTCAAAGCTGCTTTTTTCAAAGGCTGTAGACATTCTAACTCAAAAACTACTTGACCGACCCACCTGGAATTTTGTATATATTTTCTTTAAACATTCGTTGAGGTAACGCTGTAGAGATATTTTTGAAGTTATACTTGTTTAGGCACGATTGAGAGTGAATTTTTATTTTACTGGGCGCATGCGCACACCGACAGTATAGTATTAGTCGTTATACGGGCTCTGATTGCGTGTTGAAATGATCTGTCAATAATTGTTCAATATGGAGGTTATCGGTAAACAAAAATGTTGTATACAGTGGTACCTCGATATACGAGCGCCCTAATATACGAGTGTTTTGAGATACGAGCCCTGAGTGAGCAATGTTTTGCTTTGAGATGAGAGCAAAATTTGAGATACGAGCAACCGCTTTTTATTAAAATGCATGCCTCCTTTTGACTACCTACTTTTAACTTGAAGTAGGTAATAAAGGGTATAATGCCAGCTAAGGGCGTTACAATAATTTCCAAGCTCCGGACCTCTCTCCATGAAAAGATCGAGAAACTAATGATGGTGTGGGTGACAGAGAAGCAACTTCAAGGAGGAACCTTAACACAAAGCATCATATGTGAGAAGGCACGAATGTTTTATGAAAGGGAGGAAGAAACAAACCTCTTTGGACAGTTTTTTTAAACGAGCTGCAGATGAAAATGAGCAAAGTGTGACGAAAAAAGCGAAGACCACTGACGAAAATTTAGTGCTTCCGTAAGCACCTCACTTTTTCTTATGTTTTTACAGAATATGTATGAATTTTTGTTATTTATAAATAAATGTTTCTTCTTGTAAAAACATTTTTCTTATTTAAAAACACTTAACAAAAACAACTAAAGTGATTTTTTTGGGACTAGAACAGATTAATGACATTTCAGTTAATTTCAATGGGGAAAATTGCTTTGACATAAGAGCAATTTGATATACGAGCAAGGTTACGGAACGAATTACCCTCGTATGTCGAGGTACCACTGTATATTAGTTTTAATTGTTGTGAGGACAGAAATAAAATCAAACTTATAATTGCAGTGACTTTTTAAATAGTTTTGAAAAGCCACAGGTACGTAATTCTAAATGTTTCCGTTGTATTGCAATAAAAAATTATCTTCATTCCTATTTGGAAAATGTAAAAAAAATAATGTACTTACCTATTAGTAGGCAATGCTTTAATTTACATAATCTGGTTACGAACAAACTTTCTACAAATCTTCATCTAATATATCGTTTTCTTACTCTATGTTTTGTATTTTAATATTTTAATTCGACAAAAATCAAACTAATAATTTGATTAAATTCATATAAATAAACAAAATGTCAAAAAGTTTATGGTGTAAACGTTCAGTTGGTGTATATTCCCACACGACGTATACGCGAAGGTGGCGCAGTGGGAAATCGCTTTGACTTTCGATCGACGGGATAGACGGGAAGCGGGTTCGAGACCCAATGCAAGTTATTATTTTTTTTATACATTTTATGATTGTAGGTATATTATTATATAATTTTTTTCAGAAAATACGTATTTGATTAAAATTTTTGGCAACAATTATTGTTCAGAAATCATTTCTTTGTGGCTTTTTTAATGTGTTTCTTTGTGTGTGTTTTATTCTTTTATTTTTTTAATTTTTGGTATTGTTTTAATAAAAATTTTTGGAAGGTAGTAGAGAAACTGTTTAAAGTATATTGATTTCGTTGAAATCATATAATAGAAGTATAACTTCTTACGTGCGTACAAAGTACACACATTCTTTTTTTTTTTTTTTGTTTTATGCTTAATAATAAATATGTTGATGTTCAGCCTTTTTTGCAAAAAAAACTCGTAGTTTTGATTTCTGAGTGATATCAAAAAGTCAAAAGTCGATAAAACCAAAGAATACCCCAACCAACAAGAAGCGAAAGCATCCACTATTTCAGGATCCAAATTTCTTTGCGCATGTGCGATCCATCCGTCATGTTTCTAGTATATTATGTGTAAGTACCTACTATTTCTCAACGTAACGACAACGACAAATATGACTGTTTGTTGAACCTAACAAAAAATGTAAATGTATTTGTAAAATTTTCCTGTTGTTTGGTATTTTCTAATAATTGTAGAAAAAAAGGTTATACCAAAGAATACGTATTCTTTAATAAAACTAAAAAGCCTCGACAGAGTTACCTTGAGAAACTCATAAGCTAATAAAATCTTTTTGAATGTTTTGCTTTACCATGATCCAATGATGAGTTCTGATGTTCACAGCAAAATTCATTGTTTTTGAGGTGTCTTTAAAAATTTGCCACCGTTGGCTTATTTTTCAATACTTCTCCTTGAATTTTTTCTTGAATAATCTATGAATTGTACTGAATATGCTTATTTAATTTAAAAATAAAATAATTCTACCATAGTTTAAAGAAAATGTGCTTGAAATGTTGATTTCAACCCCTACGCCCCCCCCCTTAAGAATAGCTATGACACGATTTTGATAGGCAACCCATGCACGTCGTATTTGTCTTATGTATGAAATTTTATAACAAAAAAATATTTCATCCGGAAAGCAACTGGGTGCAGTCGACCTATATTCGGATACCGTACTATGTATGATTCTTAACCCTGACGTTAATATGGTTACACAAATATTACTCAACGATCGTTTGGCATCTTATACATGACAAAACCAATTACCGGTTTCAGTTCTTGGCATGTCCCATATAATTGAAATAAAACTTCATCAACTTATCAGTTATAAAGATTTCGACTTGTTTTCTAATAAGTAATTATTCTCAACTAGTGGACAATAACAACATAGTTATTGTTGATGGAGGGAATATAAAAAAATATAGAATAAAGACATAATGGATACCTACGTCAGTTCCGAAAATATTTATTTTTCCATTAAAATAGTTATATCTTACGATAACACACTTATGAAATATTTGATTGTGTTTTCCCAAACTCTAAATTGTATTGAACTGAGGTATTGATATATCGTCGCTGATTTGCAAAAAGGGACCAAGTAACATTTTTATATTTTTACTAAGTGGAACTAAGCTCATTTTTTACACAACCAATTTTTAAAAAAATGACTTGGCGCCAGAAAATTATGAGACTATCTCAACAACAATAAGTAATACACTTGACCCCTTTTTACAGAATAGGTAGAACCTTCGTACCTATCATTTTTGGGACATCTTCGATATTAGTGCACCCTATATGTAACGCACAGCTGAATCTTATGTTTGTGCGTCACAGTGTTGCCATGCTGTTTTCTATATTTCTTTCATAATTTCAATCAATGTTAAATGTACCTACAAGAATAATAGAATAAGAACGTTTACTTCTCCGTCATTGTACTAGGTAGAATGACAAATGAGGTGTCAAATGAAAGCTTATAATCCAAGGATAGTATTAAAGGTGAGAAATTAGATCTAGGTTGTCTGTCCATCTGTCTGTCTGACCGCGAATATAACTCATCCGTCACTATACCAGGTAGAATGACAAATGAGGTGTCAAATGAAAGCTTATAATCCAAGGATAGCACTAAAGGTGAGAAAGTAGACCTAGGTTGTCTGTCCGTCTGTCTGTCTGACCGCGAATATAACTCCTCCGTCACTATACCAGGTATAGTCCTCTTTTTTAATTTATTATAATCATTCATCTGTTTGATTTATCTACTTTTTTTATAACGATTTAAATTAACTTCGATTTAAAAACATTTTTACAGACAGCCTATGTCAAACTTCTCACCTTTAGTGCCATCCTTGGATTATAAGCTTTCATTTGACACCTCATTTGTTGTTCTACCTGGTATAGTGACGAAGGAATTTGTAATGATAGGCTGACGCACCGAACAAGCATCGACACTCGGAACCGTGCGATTCTCTCAAATCGCGCAGGTGCCCCCACTAAGTTCCACCTCTCCGAACCAACGCCGCCACAACGCCGCCAGAGGGATATTTAAGAGCATCGCAAGCGACGATCCGCATGATATAAGGAAGCATAAGTTATGACATCAACGCGAACTAAACTCGTACATCTCGCGCATGACGTCACCTTGTGCTAAATTTTCAAAACGTCTCGTGCTTGCGGATGAAACGAACTGCAGAAATTCAAATAAAATTTAGTAGATGTTTTATTTACTAGGTTAATTTAAGCTTAAGTATATGAAATAATATATTGTGCAACCATTGAAATATAACACCTATATTAAATATTCAGAAAATTCTACAAAAGCATAAAAGAAAGCACATAGCACTAGTAACTGAAAATCAAAAAATTATAATGAGATGAAAAGAATATTTTGTAGAAAACCTAAATACAGACAATGAATGATCAAAACAAGACAATATGTTATACATTTAAATCTGAGTTATGAGGAAATGGTACAAATAATAAAGAAAGGGGTAGGTCAAATAATAAAGAAACTAAGAAACAATAAAGCGCCAGCATGGAGGATCCGAACTGTGGGGAAAAATTCATTACCTAATAACATTAATATAGAATAAGGAGCAAATGCCGGAGGATGGACAGTTGGCCTTATACAGCCAATAAATAAAAAAGGAGATAAGAGGGAATGCCAGAATTATAGGCCAATTACATTGTTAAATGTAATATACAACAATCTTTCTGGTATACGAAATAGATTATTAGAATACTCCGAAAATATAATTGGTGATTATCAAAATGGAGTCAGAAAAAATAGCCACTACAGATAATATATCCATACTAAGAAGGATACAAGAAAAAGCTTATGAATACGACATAGAACTATTAATATATATATATATATATATATATATATATATATATATATATATATATATATATATATATATATATATATATATATATATATTGCATTTGCGTCCCTCGTGGCTTCTGTATAGTTTTGACTCTTCGTGACTTCCGATCAATATACAGCGTGTATATTAACAAGAATAATTTCATACAGTTAGCGCTCGCTTTGGCATCCGTTATACTGGCAACAATGTACTTATAGTATCAAGTAAAATATTTAACCTTGGTCGTGTTTATGTGCAAATTTAGTTGTAGAACCCAGACCAATTCTATTTATAACTTTTGCCAATTAGGTGGTTTTGCTCGGATATACGATAAGGATTTGCTGTAAATTGTTTGTTTTCGTTTTTTTATACTCTTAAATCAAGTTAGAAAAACTTATTTCTTGGGTGTAGTTATGAAAGATGTATTTTCTAATTTTTTAAATTTTCTATTTTATTTCGATGGAAGAAGATTATGTACTATATATGATAATGTAATGTTATATTACTTACTTTACTTAGTCCTAAGCCTTTCTACCTTTAGGTGTAAGGCTGGTGGAGTTGAGTTTGGCATTGTAGTCTCCATGCTTTCCGATCTTGCGCTAGGTTTCTTGCACTTTCCAATGTCAATCCCTTCTTCTCGACTTCTTTCCTGATTTCATCTACCCACATAACTCTTGGTCTCCCTCTTTTGTTTTTCCCCTGCACTCTCGTTTCGAACACTCGTTTTGTTAGCCTCTCGTTCGACATTCTACACACGTGCCCGAACCATCTAAGTTGTCCTTCTACTATTTTTTCATTGATTGGTTCTAGTTTTAGGTTTTGTCTAATTGTTTCGTTTCGTATTTTGTCTGTCCTTTTTCTGTTTGCTATTTTCCTCAGGAACCTCATTTCCATAGCATTGACTCTGGATTTTTGTCTCCCCGTCAATGTCCATGTCTCGCTGCTATACATGATTGTTGGTCTAACTACTGATTTAACGACTGCCGTTTTTACTTTTTCCGGTATCCCTTTTTTCCCAAAAAATGTTGTTTTCATAGTGTTAAATAAGCTTCCTGTTCGTCCCATTCTCTCGTTTATTTCCATGTCTTGTTTACCATTTGATTCGATTATTACTCCTAGGTATTTAAAATATTCCACTTGCTCTAGTTGTTTCCCGTCTAATTCTATTGCGTGTGTCTTCCTCGTATTTGAAATTATCATTGTTTTTGTTTTCTCTGTATTAATTTTCATATTTATGTTTGATAGTTCTTCTTCTAGGATTTCAAGATTGTTCTGTAAGTCTTCTCTGTTTTCTGCTATCAATACCATGTCGTCTGCAAATAGTAGCTCCGATAGTTGAGTCTGTTTCATTTGCCAGTATCCTAATGTTAGTTTTCTCATTCTTCTCTTGGCTTTCTTTATCGCTTCATCCAGTACCACTGAGAATAGCAGTGGACTCAGCACGCATCCCTGTTTGACGCCTTGACTTGTAGAAAATTCTCTGGATTCCTCGTTATTGGTTCTTACTGTATTTGTATTATTTTTGTACATATCCTTTATTACTTCTATTATGTGTCTGTCGACTCCCCTTTCTGTTAGTGTCTTCCAAACGTCCTTTCTTCGGATTCTGTCAAACGCCTTTTCCAGGTCAATGAAGCACATATGTATCTCTCTATTTTTCTTGATTACCTTCTCACTTACTTGTCTTAATGTGAATATTAGGTCTTGCGTGCTTCTGTCCTTCCTGAATCCACACTGTGTGTCTTCCATAGTTGTTTCTATTTGTGTTTTTATTCTTGTCTCTAGTATTCTTGCTAATACCTTCCCAGGGATACTTGATATGGTGATACCTCGGTAATTATTACAGTTTCTCTTGTCTCCCTTTTTGTGTATTGGTAATATAATGTCTTTCTTCCAGTCCTTTGGTAATTCTGCTCTATTTATGATATCATTCATTAGTTCTTTCATGCTATCCATTCCCTCTGTCCCCATGAATTTTATCATTTCCGGGGTGATATGATCCTTGCCTGGTGCTTTGCCCAGTTTTACTCTTTCTATTGCTTTCTCTAATTCCTCTCTTGTTATGGATTCCACTTGTTGTTCTTCATTCCTTTCTTGTATCTCCCCTATGTTGTCCTTGTCTACATGAGTTAGCTCTTTGAAATGTTCTCTCCATCTTTCCATTATTTGTTTTTCTTCTGTTAGTACGTTTCCATTCTTGTCTTTTATATTCGGCATCGTGTGCTCTTTCTTTTGTCTGAGTTGTTTTAATGCGCCGTAGAAGAGTTTTTGGTTTTCCCTATAATTTTTTGTCATTTTTTGTCCAAATATCTCCCATGACCTTTCCTTTCCTGCTTTCACCGCTATTTTAACCTCTTTCCTTTTTTCTTTATATGCTTCGTAATCTTCCGGGTGTTTTGTGCTTAGGTATCTTTTCCATTTGTCTTTTTTGTTCTTTATTTTCTCTCGTATTTCTTCCGTCCACCATTCTGTTCTCCTCATGTTAGTGTTTGCTATTTTTGCTTTCCCGCAAGTTTCCTCAGCTGCTTTGATTATGCTGGTTTTTAGATATTCCCATTTTTTTTCTATATTTGTATTTTTTGCCCTACCTTTCAAAGTATTATCTAAGTTTTCTTGGAATTTCTTCTTATATATTTCCTCTTTTAATTTGTAACTTTTTATTTTTTCATTTACTACCTTTCTTCTCTTTTCTTCTTTTTCCTCTGTTGTTCTCATTCTCATTATTACTAGATGGTGGTCACTGCCAATCTCCGAGCCTCTTTTCACTTTCGTATCCTGTACTCTTTTCCATTTGTTGCTGCTTACCAAAAAGTAATCTATGATTGATTTTTCGTTTCTGCTGTCTTGTACTCTCGTGTATTTGTGTACTTCTTTATGTTTAAATTTTGTATTTGTTATAACTAGAGACTGGAAAATATGCACTAAAAAATGTCTAAAATATGCATGCAATATGCATTTTAAAACAAGCTGAATATGCACAATTAACATGCAAATATGCATTTATATATGCACTTATTTTTATATGAATAATTTTATGGTTTACGTTAAATACATAAATAAATAAAAAATAATAAAAATAAATAAATAGGTTTGAATTTAAACCAAATTGTATTATTATTTCTTAATATATTTTTTTAACTTCAGGTTTTGTGACAAATAAAACGGCAAAATATTTTATTTTGACCACAAGATAAATAAGAGTACAATAAAATAAATGTACATATTTTTATTGTTACAATATTGATTCATATTTTCTAAACTAATATTATAAAAAGAGTACAATAAAACAAATTTACATATTTTTATTGTTACAATAAATAATCATATATTGATTCATATTTTCTAAACTAATATTATGTCTTCTATCTGTTAATATTTGTTTATAGGCAGAAAAAGATCTCTCAACGTCACAAGATGTAATTGGGGCATATTTAAACTTTGCTATTAGAGACGGATCCATATTAATATTTTCATCGAAGTTTCCAAAATTGATTATATTATTTATTGAACGCAATAAAGTGAAACCCTCATTTTTGTTTAAAACGTCATCAAGTTTATCTTTAATTTTTACTCCAATTTCCCCATTCAGATTTGTTATTTTCTGTTTAACCGAATCAACAATAGACATACTATTGTGAAGACATAAATTTTGAGCCTCTAATTTTGTAATTGAACTTTCAATGATATCGAAATTCGATTTTATATACAACAATTGATTTTTAATAGACTTTTCTTTAAAAATATTTTGACAGTTATCAATAGCGGTACAAGTCGGATCAAAACTTGAAATAACGCTTTTGATGTCGTCGTAGTGTTCAGATAAAAATATAGCACTTTTAAGCCAAGTTCCCCATCTGGTTAATACTGGTTCTGGTGGTAAAGGAATATCGGGAAGCATCTCCCTATATACCTGTACACGTAGTGGTGCTTTCAGAAATACTTTTTTTACATTATTTATTAAGGTGTTTACATTGGGAAATTCAATTCTAACTTTCTCTGCAACTCTGTTTAGGCCGTGCGCCAAACATGTACAGTGAATTAAATTAGGGAAAAAGATTTTAAGATTGGATGCAGCTTTCATCATATATGAGGCGGCATCACTAAGCATTAATAATATTTTTTCAAATGGTACTTGATCAGGTAAAAAAAAATTTGTTAGGGATTCGTTAACAAATCTAGCTATTGTAGCATAGTTTGTTTTTTCCAAACATTTTACACTAATTAAGTATGAGTTTTTAAAATCGCCAGAGTCGTTAAGAACTCCAACAATTAGATTCGCAATTTGTCGACCCTTTGTATCCGTTGTTTCGTCGACGGAAATCCAAAGATATTCGGCTTTTAACTGATTTTTAATACTCGTCATCACATCTTTGTAACATGCACTGACATATTTTTTCCGAAGAGTTGAAGAACTTGGTATTTGAGCTGGTTTATCTTTAATCTTGCAATAAGTTTTTAAAAAGTTTTGACACGATTTATGTTCTAACTTGTGCAGAGGGATATTGCAGTTCAAAAAAAAATGGCATAAATCCTTTGCAAAGGTTTCTTGCCCAACTGACGTATTCTGAATCTGCAAACTGTTCTGTAGAATCTGCTGGCGAGGTTTATTATCATTTTTTGATAGCTTAGTTTGGTGAAGTGAAGTTTTTATGTGTTGAACTACTTGGAATTTCTTTTGACATGGAATCTGGAATATAATGATAATGATGTTTTAGATGTTTTCGTAAATAGATACCTACATTAAAATGATCAAACTTTTTAAACCTCCCCCAATTTTTTTTTATTTCTCAAAGTGAAATTGAAATCGTCAAACAATAAAGTACAGTCAGTGTACCGTAGTATACAGGGTGGGCCACTCTCAACACCTCGCTCTGTATAAGCCAAACCGTTGCGAACTTTAAAAAACAGTTTTTGAAGAAATGGGACGGTTTGTCATTTTAGAATAGACAGACACATAGATGTGCAAAGAAGTTTGATAAGTTTAAAAATCTATTGAAGTGGAGAACTTACCTTTTTATCACAAATGGTGCAAAACATACTTTCACTGTCGATAACTTTTAGATGATTGTTACTTCCAATCCAACTTCTGAGAAGACTTGATTTTTCCCTTGCTACTTTAGGCATTTTCACAATAATAATAAAATGATTTTTTTACACAGTATAGTCAATAACTTGCAATCACAAAAGTTGAATAATCGGCGATTGATTTAAGACTAACCATTCATAAAATAAAATAATCTATCCTACCCTTAAAATGCTTAAAATTTCGTTTTGGTTGGTTTTCCCAGAATAATTCATAGTTGGCCGACACCAGCAGAAAGTACAGGTAATATTTGTAATGTTATTCAAAATATAATCGGTATTTACTTAGGTAATTTGTAAATTCTGAGAAGTCTATAAATCTTAAATATCCGGATAATGATACCTGCAGCTATAAATAACGCCCATTATGTTTATGGGTACAACAACAAAGGAGCTTAACAGCAAAATATTTACTTTCACATTTTATTTTAATGGATGTTGATGTTACTAATATATACCTTATTTTTAAATGGGGTAGAGTAAATTCCCATCAAAATATGCATTTATATGCTCTTAAATCTCCAAATATGCAAGGCATATGCATTTATGAAAAACATGAGAAATATGCAGCATATATATGCATATGCATTTTGCATATAATCCAGTCTTTAGTTATAACTAGTTTATTCTCCATACATATTTCTATTATTCTTTCACCATTTCTGTTTAGCATTTCTTCTCCTTCTTTTCCCATGCACTCCTCTATTCCGCTGTTGTTGTTTCCGACTCTACCGTTTAGATCTCCCATTACAATTATGTTTTCTTCCCCATTATCAATTTGCATTTGGAGCTCCTCGAAAAATTTATCTTTCTCTTCCTTTCTTGCATCTTCATTTACTCCGTAGGCTGTTATTATTGTCCATATTTCTTCGTCCATCAGTTTAATTTTCACCGATAATATTCTCTGGTTAACATATGTTTCTTCTATAACGTGTTGTAGTCTATTCGGTGCAATTATTATCCCGACTCCTTCTTTTGCTCTCTCTTTTGTATCCGCTCCTACCCAAAGTAACCAATATCCTTTGTGTATTTTCTTAAGACCTTTTCCTTTCATCTTCGTTTCTGTTATTCCTAGTATTTCTATTTTTTGTCTTATCATATCTTCTACCAGTTCTTCCTCTTTTCCATTGATGCTTCTCACATTCCATGTTCCCATTTTTATCTCTCCTTTTTTCTGCAATCTAGCTTTCCCCTTTTTCCTATTTTCATCCTTGTTTACCTTTGCATCATCTTTTTCCCTATCGCTTTTCCCATTCATTGCCTTGGTTGTCATTGTTGTGGGTCCGGTCTCATTATTTTCTTTTAGTTTTTTGAAGTCCCTTCCCCGATATTTCTGTGAGTTAGTATAAGTTTCTCTTTATTATGGTCCCATTTCCACTCCTTTCCATTAATCTCCAGTTTCATATATCCTATCTTCGTAGTATTACCTTTGTCTTTTTCTTCTTTTGCCATTTTCCTAATTTTTGCTTGTATTTCCCTTTCCTTTCTTGTTAAATCTGATTCTATATACACCTTTTGTCCCTGTAGATTTTTCAGTTTTCCTTTGTTTTTTAGTACACTCATCTTATCCGTTAGGTTTTCCATTTCTGCTACAAAGATTTGGTCGCCGATCTTCACCGCTCCTCTCAGTCTGACCTCTAATTTCAGATTTCTTCCTATGAAGTGTTCTACTGACTCCTTTACAGGCTTTCCGTCGGTAGCATCTAGTGTTAGGCCTTTTAATACTATATTATTTCTCCGTCTATCTTTTTCCAATTGTTCTATTCTATTGTTTGCCATTTTTAAACCTTCTTCCAATTTTTCGTTTTTTTCTTTCAGCTCCTTAATATATTCCATCGTTTCTTTTTGGTCTTTCCGTATGGTTCTTATTTCTGCCATCATTTCATCATTTTTCCACATAACTTCCCGCATCATTTTTATCATCTCTTCATTTGTGTCGTTGCTTTTATTCGGTGTTCGTCTCGTCAGGTTACTCTTTTCAAAATATAATTTATCTTCTTTATATTTTTTCTTCTTAGATTCTTCGTCGCCACTATCAGATAGTTCTTCATTCTTTCTATAGGTTTCCTTTCGGATTGTTCCTGTTCCGCCACTGGCCATTTTAAATTAAATGTTAACCTCAGCACTAATATAAATATTATTATTATACACTTAGAAGTTTATTTTTATTTCGCACAAGAACGCTTTTTAAGTTTAACGATTATCGATAACGATAGGTCTTTTAAAAAACCGGTGTTTTTATTGTGATAGGTTTCGAATTCGAAATTACCTTATCGCCAATACACCTGCCACACGACCTCTCGCCTCGCTTGCCAAACTCGAACTCCAAATGATAATGTATGATAATGTAATGTACTTAACAATACCACTATATACCCTTGACAACTGTTTATTTTTTAAAGTTAATAATTGTTTGATGAGCCTTTCGATAGGTTAGGTTAGGTTTATTATTAAATTTTATTTTGATAAATAATCGGTATTGTTTCTCTCTCTCTCTCTCTCTCTCTCTCTCTCTCTCTCTCTCTCTCTCTCTCTCTCTCTCTCTCTCTCTCTCTCTCTCTATCTCTTCCTGTAATCCCTTCCCAGCGCATCCTTTTCTGTTTTATTCTTTCGAAATTTGCTATACAAGTATTTTCCATTGCTCTCTGTTTCTCGCTCTCTGTTGGACTTCTCTCCATCTCAGGCCAATTCTTTCATGATCTCTTATTACAGTTCTTCTCCAGCTATTATCAGGTCTTCCTCGTCTTCTTATTTCGTCTGGTTGGTATTCGAGTGCTTGTTTGGTTATATTATTTCGATCCTTCCCCAGAGTCCGTATAATCCATTTCCATTTCATATTTTTAATCGTGACTGTTATTTTCTCTTATTTTGTTCTTCTCCGTAGATCTATGTTTTTTATTTTATCTGGCCAGTATATTTTTAGGATTTTCCTCAACGATTTTTTATAAAGGTTTGTAATTTTTTGCTAGTTGTTTCTTCCTGTCTCTTCCTGTAAATATTTTGATTTTGGTTAATTCTGATATATCGCGTGTGTTCCAGTTTTTCCTTAATGCATTATGATTATACAGGGTGTTAGTAAATAAGTATGAAAAATTTTAAGAGCTATTTCTACATGAAAAATTAATGCCAGTTTGCTCTATAAACATATGTCCGCAAATGCTTATTTTCGGAGATACGGGGTGTTGAAATTTTTATTTCAAACTTCCAATTTATTTATTGCTCTAAGACCAGTTGAGCTATGAAAACGAAATTTGGTGAGTTTTAGGGGGTAGTTATTACAAATTTTATGACATACAATTAAGAATTTTGTATTCATCATTGGCGCGCCTACGGGCAATGGTCTGAATTATTTTAAAGAAAAAAAATAGTACGCCACTGAGATATTTCGAATTAGAAATTATTTTTAAATTTCGCATCTAATTTATGATAAAAAACCTTTCTTGCCTTTTTTTCATATGATGCACCTTTTTTATGCAGAAAAATAAAACATCTTGGCGCATATTTTTCATTTCTTAATACATCATCAAGAACTATCCAATATAATAATACTTAACTAGAACAATAACAGAAAATATTACTAATACCATTTCAACTAGGTGCAAAGCTGCAAGAAATGTTTAAAATGATCTCCTTTACAGGTAACAGAAGAATTTTATATTCATCATTGGCGCGCGTACAGGTAATGGTCTGAATTTTTTTAAGAGAAAAATAGTACGCCACTGAGATATGTAAAACTAAAAATCATTTTATATTTGAACTAATTTTCTATGCATATGGAAACTACCTCAAATACTTGGTAAGCGTTAAGATGTTTTATTTTTTTGTATAAAAACGGCGCCTCATATGAAAAAAAGGAAAGAAAGATTTTTTATCGTAAATTGAAAGAGGAATTCAAAAATGATTTTTAGTTTGACATATCTCAGTGGCGTGCTATTGTTTTCTTCAAAAGATTCAGACCATTACCCGTACGCGCGCCAATGATGAATATAAAATTCTTCTGTTATCTGTAAAGGAGATCATTTTAAACATTTCTTGCAGCTTTATACCTAATTGAAATCTTATTAGTAATATTTTCAGTTATTGTTCTAGTTTAGTATTATTATATTGGATAGTTCTTGATGATGTATTAAGAAATGAAAAATACGCGTCAAGATGTTTTATTTTTCTGCATAAAAACGGTGCATCATATGAAAAAAGGCAAGAAAGGTTTTTTATCATAAATTAGACGTGGAATTTAAAAATAATTTTTAATTCGAAATGTCTCAGTGGCGTACTATTTTTTTCTTTAAAAAAATTCAGACCATTGCCCGTAGGGGCGCCAATGATGAATACAAAATTTTAAATTGTATGTCAAAAAATTTGTAATAACTACCTCCTAAAACTCACCAAATTTCATTTTCATAGCTCAACTGGTCTTAGAGCAATAAATAAAGTGGCAGTTTGAAATAAAAATTTCAACACCCCGTATCTCCGAAACTAAGCATTTGCGGACATATGTTTATAGAGAAAACTGGTATTAATTTTTCATGTAGAATTAGCCCTTAAAATGTTTCATACTTATTTACTAACACCCGTATAATGAGTGCATATTTTGCCTTTACTATCCTTTTTTCTACATCTGATCTACTAAATAGCTTTATTCCGCTAACTGTTCACTGTAATGAAAATCTATGCACAATGGAATTTTACTTATTAAATAATAAGCTACAATTTAGTAGTCCATAAGTTTTTTCGTATCTCCAGTATTTTCGGAGATATTTTGAAGTAAAAGGTGACAAATAGGAAATTGCAAAAAGTCAATTTTTCTTTAAACTCCACTTTTTCTAAAATTGGGCCTTTTAAATAGGTCAAACTTCTTGGGCGTATTGATAATACGAATATAAAAGGAACTACTTACAGAAAGGTGAAGATCAATTTTTAATTAGAAGGGTAGTTGGGGGGCTGTTTTCACTGATTTTTTCATAGAGAATAGCAGGTACCGACCTTTTTTGATCATAAGTCTCTTAATTTTCATGCTAGCAGCTTCATATTATTTTTTGAAAGGTCTAACAGTATACTCGAAAAAAGATTGTTTAAGTTTAATTTAATTTGTGTTACTAAAAGATTAATTTTTGATATCTACAAGTTTTTTATTAAATGCATATTTTTCGATGTATTCTCAAAAAACCCTCTACAGTGGAGTCACTGAAGGTGGATATGAGCTATTACCTCCGATTTCATTGAACCTCCATCGATTTGTATAAAAATTGGTGAGTGGTTAGAGGCTATCTCAAGGAACAAAGGTGACATGGTGCCAACTTGCGCTTTTACCCTGGGGGTGGATGCCACCCCTTCTCGGGGGTGAAAATTATTTTATTGAAAATAACCCCATAATTCAATAGAGAAGCAAATTCTAAGCAAAATTTATTATATAAAGTTATTAAAATAAATCAAAACTTTTTGAGTTATTAAAGACCAAAGAGTTTAATATTTCTTGAGAAAATGCATGTTTTACACCGATTCTTCATCAATAACTCAAAAACTATAAGTTTTTACAAAAAAGTTATTATTACTAAAATTGAAGCTAATAAAAAATGAAATAAACTCCTTACTAGAAAAACCTTTTAGTGTTAACTAAAAGTGAGTTATAGGTAATTCAATGTATATTTTTTTTCGGCGAGTAAAAAAATCTACGTATTCAAACTGAAATCACGGGAAAATGATGCATTTTATAACATAAACTTATTAAACATTTGTCAAAGTACTTAAAAATATCTATCAAATGAGCCCCCGAACATGTTGATAGCATTAAAATTTATGCTCCAAAATGTTTTCAAAATTTATCTTTTAAAAATGTCTCCAAAAAATGTTACTGTTTTTTTTAATAACTCCGTTCATTTTTACGATGTAAGGTTCATCTAAAAACCGTTTAAAAGCTAATTTCAAGGGCTATTTCATCAAGTTAAACTTAATCTCTTAAACCCCTTATTTTTTTAAAATAAAAGGTTAAATGGCCCCGGTTGTATGGTTCTCACAGCAAAATTTAATATTTAAACGTTTCTATCTCGGTTATTTTTTACCCTGTAGAAACAATAAAACAGGTAAAGTATTTGTCACAAAAAAATCTAAAATTTGGTTATATATTATTTTTACGTGTATTGAGTATTTTTGGAGTTATTATCAAAAGAATATAAAAATTACAATAATTTTAAAAATTACAATTTTTTTTAAATTATATCTTTTTTTCAAAAATATGCATTTTAAACCGGTCAAAATTATCGAAATCATTACTTATGCTAATATGAAGAAGTTCCTATAAGGATTATTATAAATTTTATTTTTTATGGAAAATCGCGTATGATTTATTTTTCACTTTTTCTTAAAAAATTCCAAAGGGTTCTTTTATTTTCATCATAACTTGCTTAATTTTAACGCTTTTAACTTGCTTCGCAGCTCATTTGATAGGTATTCTGAAGTAATTTGACAAATGTTTAGCAGGTATATTTTATATATTGCATCGTTTTCCCGTTATTTAAGCTTGAATACTTAGATTTGAGTACTCGTCGAAAAAAATACACATTAAATTGCCAATAACTCACTTTGATATAACATTAGTTTAGTTCTTTAAGTGAGGAATGTATTAAATTTCTTTATACAGCGGCATGATATAGAAAATGATCCTTGGACTATTCCCTACCTTCTGTGAAAATTTGAAGTAAATCCATGCTGGACGAAACAATTGCGAGTCAAAATGCTTCATTTCCTCGACTATAGAAGGAGGAGAAACAATCAGTAAATGTAACGAATATAAATACCTGGGTATGAATATGAAAATCACGAATGATGGAACACTGGACGGAGCCGTTAAAGAACGAAACACTCAGGGCAGGAAAGTAATTAGGCTCCTAAACTCAGTACTCTGGGACAAGCAGATAAACAACCAAAACAAGAAAAAGATCTATAACGCCGTAGTGAAAAGCATTATAACATACAGCTGCGAAGTATGGCATATGAAGGAAAAATCAAAATGAATGTTAGAGGTCACCGAAATGGATTTCTGGAGAAGGGCTGCAGGAAGATCAAGAAGAGAACATGTCACCAATGAACGGATACGAGAAATAATGAACGTCACACATACAATAAATGACGAAATTAACGAAATACAACTACGATGGTTTGGTCACGTACAAAGAATGCATGATGACAGAAAACAAATAATAATACTATACACTTCGCGCTCGTTTTGGCATCCGTTATACTGGCAACAATGTACTTATGGTATCCGGTAAAATATTTAACCTTTGGTCTTGTTTACGTGAGAATTTAGTTAAAGAACCCAGACAAATTATATTTATATCTTTTGCTATTTTGGCGTTTTGTCATAGAAAATCAGTTTTATAAATAAAAATCTTTTAGAATCCTAAATTTATTCTTTAAACACTTGCTCTGTAGAATGTAGAATTAACAGGAAAAATTATAATTTTATAATTAGGTAGTTGTATTTTGCTTGACCGGTTTCACAAAGTTTGTCTTTGCATCATCAAACGGTTTAATATAATTAGATTTTTAATGGTAATGGCCAACGTTACACTAAAACAAATAATATGGAGAATAGAAGATTATGTAAGGTACATTCCATGTCAAATCACTCAGGCAAAAAATTTTGGATCTCCGATTTGTCTGAAAATTGGTATATAGCTTCTGCGTGACGTAAAAATAAGATATTTAAGGTCAAAAAATCTTCTTCTTTTTTTCTCAAAATGTTATTTTATGCGATTTTACAGTGATTTGGTGTTTATTTAAACAAATTTTCTGTGGCAAAGTATCAATGAAAAACATAATATTTTAATAGAGGGGACTCAAAAATGTCATCATATGGCATATGGCACAAGTTATTTTGATTCAGAACAAGGTTTTGATCAAATTTTATAGTGTAGAAAACGTTAAAATACCGTTTTTTTACATTATTCTCCATTCCCAAAATACATCATCATCGATTTGGCTAAAAATTTGCCCACAGATAGCCAAAATATAGGACTTTAAGTAGTTAGAAGGATTTGAATTATATTACAATACCAAAAAAGTTACATGCAGTAATATCAGACTCAAAAGTATATTATTCCAGTCACAGTCGGAATAGCATTTGACCTTGCATGCCGAGCTGCCCAAAATTTTATTTTTCTAACCTTTAGGGGAGTCAATAGTAGCCTAAATTTAAAATCACGAATGAATTCCTTCTTTACGTTAGCCGCCATCTTGATTTTAAAGGAGAACCTGTTTTGCTCATTATCTCAATTTTTAACTTTTCGACAAAAATGGTAGAAACTAAAATTGTTCCTATTTATTTTACTATTTACTATTTACTATTTACTATTTACTATTTACTATTTACTATTTACTATTTACTATTTACTATTTACTATTTACTATTTACTATTTACTATTTACTATTTACTATTTACTATTTACTATTTACTATTTACTATTTACTATTTACTATTTACTATTTACTATTTACTATTTACTATTTACTATTTACTATTTACTATTTACTATTTACTATTTACTATTTACTATTTACTATTTACTATTTACTATTTACTATTTACTATTTACTATTTACTATTTACTATTTACTATTTACTATTTACTATTTACTATTTACTATTTACTATTTACTATTTACTATTTACTATTTACTATTTACTATTTACTATTTACTATTTACTATTTACTATTTACTATTTACTATTTACTATTTACTATTTACTATTTACTATTTACTATTTACTATTTACTATTTACTATTTACTACTTACTATTTACTATTTACTATTTACAATTACTATTGAAACTATTTACAATTACATATTACAATTTCTTTTTACCAATGTTTTCCATTTATACTTTACGATAGAAAATGCAAATTTGGTTAAATAAACACCAAATCAATGTAAAATCGCATAAAATAACATTTTGAGAAAAAAGAAGAAGAATATTTTTTGACCTTAAATACAGTCGGAAAAATGAAAGAATACCCATGAGCGATCACCTCAATCACTTATTTTGTATTTGCTGTCTTTTTCTATAAATAACAAACGTTAGTTATAGAAAAAGAGAGCAAATACAAAATAAGTGATTGATGTGATCGTTCATGGGTATTGTTTCATTTTTCCGACTGTATTTAAGGTCAAAAAATCTTCTTCTATCCTAAGGTCTTCTTATAATAGCTTCTGCAACCTTGTTTATCCAAGTATTTTCTACTCTGCGTACGTGGCCGTACTTTACGTGGCCGTACTATTTTAGTCTTCTCTCTTCTATATATTGCAGGGCATCTTTTTCCACTTGCATTCTTCTCCTTATCTCCTCATTTTTTATTCTGTCTCTTCTGGTGAGACCACAGCATCTTCTCCAGTATTTCATTTCGGTTGCCAGAATGCTCTTTCGGGCATTTTTGTTTATAACCCAAATTTTTGCGGCATATCTTAATCTCGGCACAAGTACTAAAACAACTTCCTCGTAGGGCCATTATTATGCTAACAGTAATATTTAATCGCATGCTAAGTTTATCATACTTTCCAAAAATATGGAAATTTGCAGAAATTATAATGATCCTTAAGCCAGGCAAAGCTCCCAATGAAGTAACATCTTATCGACCCATCAGCCTACTCCCAATCGTTAGCAAAGTTTTTGAAAGATTGCTGCTATAAAGAATATACGCAGATCATGAATTCCTAACATTACTACCAGAACATCAGTTTGGTTTTCGGGAAAATCACTCTACTGCACAAGCCCATCGAATAGTAAATGAAATATCAAAAACTCTCGAAGAAAAGAAATACTGCAACGCTGTATTCCTAGATATCTCAGAAGCGTTTGACAAAGTTTGGCACAGAGGACTGCTTTACAAAGTAAAATTAGCACTATCTAGTAACTATTTCCTCCTAATCAAATCCTACTTATCAAATAGATATTTCTCAGTAAAATTAAAAGACCAACAATCCAGCCTCTATCCTATTAACTCCGGAGTTCCGCAAGGTAGTGTTCTCGGACCGCTGCTTTTCTCACTCTACACAGCCGATATACCGGAGTCTCCTAATACTACGATCGCTTCCTTTGCTGATGACGTAGCAATACTAGCAGTAAATGAAGATCACATACAAGTCTCACAAGACCTGCAACACCATCTGGACATACTCAGTGAATGGTACACAAAATGGTGAACTTAAGTAAATAAAACAAAAGCATCTCAAATAACGTTTACAAACCGCCACAACACATGCCCACCTGTAAGAGGAAAATGTACGAATACCAACAGTAACAGAAGCTAAATACCTTGGCCTCCATCGTGACCAACGTCTTACTTGGAAAAAACATATACAGACTAAAAGAAGACAACTAGACTGGAAGTTTCGGCAAATGTATTGGCTCCTTGGACGCAGATCAAAACTCAATATCCAAAACAAAATTCTGCTGTACAAAGCAATAATCAAACCTATTTGGTACTACGGACTACACCTCTGGGGCTGTGCAAAGTCAACATCACTGAATATCATTCAAAGATTTCAGTCGAAAGTTCTAAGATCAATAGTGGGTGCACCCTGGTATGTAACTAATCAAACACTTCACGAAGACTTAAATATACCTTTCATCAGAGAAGAAATCCATCGAGCCTCGGAATCACAAAACGAGCGTACCATTCACCATGACAACGAGTTAGTAAGGGAATTATTTCATAATGGCCCTGTCACAAGGAGACTAGATAGAACCTGGCCTCAGGACCTATTTTAAAACTTTAAACGTAAATAGAATAAGATGAGACATCATTGGAAGTCTCTTCTTCATGGCCAAAAACATGGAAAAAATTTACTTAATACTCTTTTAATGATGTAGATTGTAAATAAACATAATTACATAAAAAAAATATGTCATGATGCTTCTCACTATTGTTTGGTATATCATTTTTTTTATTTCCCGTAATGTTCTTATTTCAGATTACATTATGGAGTTGTCTGAAGCAAGATCTTGTTTGTCCCAATCTATTTTATATTTCTGCTTCTGTTGTTCCGTTTTTTGACATTATACAGCCCAAATATTTAAAATCCTTCGTTCCTTTTATTTCTACTTGTTCTTCTATTTCTAAGTTTTTGACGTCTTCTTCCGATATTGCTAAGTATGTATTCCGTTTTCTTCATATAAATTTCCAGGCTCACCTTTTGTATTCCTCTTTTAGTTTTCTGCAACTGATATCCTCTGCAACATGCAAATGGTATCCTCTTCATCTTGAGACATAACCACCTGATCGTCTGCGAAACACAATGTGTAGAGGTAATCGTCTCTTATCGGTATTCCCATACCCCTACATTTTGTTTTCCAAGTTGTTAGTGCGTGTTCTAAAAATATTTTAAATACAGTTAGTGACGTTGGGCATTGGGCATCCCTGTAGTAATCCTATTGTTGTTTTGAAGATAGCAACTGCCTTGTTTTCTATTTTTATATTTGTTTCATTTCCACTCTACATGTTCTTGATGCTTGTGTTAGGTTAGGTGGTATCCCTATTTTAGTCATTGCTTTGTACAGTTCTTTCCTTGGCACAGGTCGTATGCCTTCGTAAGGTCTATAAACACCATGTGTAAATCTTTGTTCTTATCTCTTCTTTTTTTCTCTATTGGCTGTTGTATTATATGTATGGATATGATCTAGACATGATTTCCCTGCTGTGAAACCTGCTTGTTCTTCTCCGATTTTACGTTCTATATTTTTATCTATTTTGTTCCTGAGGATCCTGCCATACAGTCTTCCCATTGTAGTGATGACGCTTATCCCCCTGTAATTTTCGCAATCTTTTCTGTTCCCTTTTTGTATATTGATGTTAAGTAGGATTCTTACCATTGTTTAGGGATGTCGTCTCCATTTATTGCTCTTTCCATGATTCGGCATATCATTCTTCTTAATTTCTCTGTTCCATATTTGATTTGTTCCACCATTCCATTTTAATTAAATGTACGTTAGTATTATGCTTTTCGTCTGTTCTTAAATTTCTAAGGGTTTGCCAAACTTCAGATACTTTCGTTCCTCCCATATATCTATTCAATTCAGCGCATTTAATTTCCCACATTTCGTTTTTTCTTTCTGCAACTTTCCTTTTCACTTCTCTGTTTAACCGGGCATAATATATCTTTCTACCTTCACCGTCTTGTGAAACTAACCATGTCTGGTAAACTTTCTTTTTGTTTTCTATCAAGGATTCTAGATCTTGTGACCACTATTCTGGGTATTCTCTTTTAATGTTTTCCTTTTTTCCTAGCCCTTCTTCTGCTGCTCCATGAATGGCTTTCTTTACCTCCTCGTATATAGCTTCTGCGTTTCTATCTACTATGTCATGTTGTTTAGTTTTGCAACTAGTCTCCATTTACCTATACATAAAATATTATATAAAAATAATAATTAATGTTTAATTATTTAAGTAGTAAATGTACGAAAAAATATAAAATCTTTTCATTATCATAAATAATTTCAATTCAAATACTGATTTGAAGACGTGTCTGTAGATTGTAGATTGTAGATAAATAATTTGACCAGGGCGTCGACGTCGGACCGTTGAGTATCGAGAAGTTATATCTTTAACACATGCCGACACAGAGTTGGTGACATAATTAAGAATTTAGTTGTTTAGTCTACGATGATTTATGGTTAACGGTGCGAATATGATTTTGAGAAAAAAATATTTGAAGATGATATTAGGTTCATAAAGTCAAAATCTATTCACTTGTCATCATTTTTTTTTTGTTAAGAAAAGGTAACAATCTCGTATTAATAGAATCACATTATTAGCCTTCACTTTATTTTATTATTTGGTATTATCTAATAAAGTTATAAACTTCTCATTATAAATTTAGAAAACATTACAAGAATAGAACCAAATTTAAATAAAGAACCAAAACACGGACCCACTTTAAATAACTTTTTCAAATACTTTTCAATTACGATTAAGTGAAGGACGTTATAACAGTAGAATAGGGTGACCAAACATTCCGTAAAAATGGGATTGTCCCGTTTTTTAACGATTTGTCCCGGGGTCCCGAAAAAGTCTCTCGGGACGCCTAAATGTCCCAAATGTTTGCTTTTGGTTGATTTTTTGTAACTGACCATATTTTCCCTCTTTAATTTTTCTTCAATTGCGGCATTAGTTTTCATTCGTATTTCTCTCTCTTTTGCTACATTGTGGCCCAGTATTATTCTCATTCTGTGTTATTAGATAGTTCTGAGTTATTGTGTCATCCTTCCCTACCGTCATGTATTTTGTTTTTTGCTTGTTTATCTCTAGTCCTATTCTCTTCGCTTCCTTATGTAATTTTCCAAGTGCTTTTGAAAGTGTCATCTTTGCCTTCTCTATTATGACTACATCATCTGCATTATGTTACTAGTTAAAGTTGATCTGTAATGTTTTTTTTTGCACAGTTTGTCCTTCTCATGATTACTTTCAATATAAGATTAAATCATGTCGTAGCGAGATACAGTCACCTTGTTTCACACCTTTGTTTTCATTAATCTTCTTAGAAGTTGTTCCGTTGAAACTGATCCTTGCTCTGGTGTTCTTTAGGCTCACTGTTAGCATATGTCTTAATTTTTCTGGGATTCCAACATTCTCTAGCTCCCCCATCATTTTCTTCCGATTGATTGTATCAAAGCGCTTTTGAAATCCATGAATATTAGGTGTATTTCTCTGTTGTATTCTCTCGATTTTTGAATTATTTGCTCCACTGTATGTATGGAACTAATCATCGACCTTCCCGGTCTGAACCCGTTCTGGTATTCTTCTAATATTCGTTTAGCGCATGATTCAAGTCTTATGTTTAGTATGTTTGCTAGAATGTTATATGTGGTGTTAAATAAAGTGCTTGCTCTGTAATTCTCGCACTCCTTCCGATCTCCTTTTTATATACAGTAGAACCCCGCAAATCAGAACCCCGCTAATCCGAACGTTCGGCAAATCCGGACCAACGGCAAGTGAAAAAAATTCAAGACAAAAACTTAAAAACATGTTTATTATACAGAGTAAAACCAGAAAATTGAACAATCTACGTTTAATAGGTCTTTGACTCCATAACTTTGTTCTGACGCATGGAAGTGTAGCGAATTGACGCAGTGATGATAAACTATTTACACATAAACATTACATCTACTGGTAACGCAGCAGAGTTATGCTCCACGTAACGTAGAGCCACGCCCAGAGCTTTAGTGGCATCTGCGTGTGACACCCAATATGACAGGGAAACTTCTTTCTCGCTTTCTTCATCTTCATTAGTCATTAGGGTTGCCTTGAGGTTGAACCAAGTCTACAATGTATTCATCCGTAAATTCTTCGCCCCATTTATCGTCAGCTTCAATCCATTCTGTAATTACACTTTCTTCTTAGTTTTCTCATCCATCTTGTATAGGGGAACGGGGAAAATGGAGCTTATTCAAATTAGAAATCAAGCCATGGAGTTAACGACTAAGCACAAATGATGACACTGGCTCTGCATCAGTGACATCAATCTGAGATGGGTGGAAGAGGGAGAGAGACAGGCACAGCGACTCAAAATCAACGACAAAGTAAACTTTCAATTATTAGTTAGGCTAACTTTCGGATAATCCGAACTTTTCGGAATCCGAACAGGCTGTCCCCCCAATTAGTTAGGATTTGCGGGGTTTTACTGTATATAGGTACCTACTATAATATCTGCGTTCCAGTCGGCTGGTAGTCTGTTTTGATCATATTTTTTGTTGTATTAGCTGGTTTATTTCCTTATGTAATTCTCTTCCTCTGTATTTTATTCCACTGTTATTTCATTTTCTTCTGCTGCTTTTCCGTTTTCTATGTTTTTAATATTTGTTTTTGTACGTCTTCTTCTGTGAAAATTTCTACTTCGTTGTTATCTTGTTCTTCTTCATCTGTTTCCTTCATAGCGAATAGCATTTTTTCGTAATATTCTTCTCATATTCTGCTGATCTGTTTGTCTTCAAACAGCGTTTCTCTTTTTTTTTTGTTTTTTAGTACTCTTATTTTAATGCTGGACATATTTTTTTTTATCTGACTTTTTTGTAAAATTGTTGTATTTGATGGTTTTCTCTGTCTTTTTTAATGTCCTCCAGCGAAACCCGTCATTTTTCTTCTTTTTATTTGTTGATTTTGCTGTGTTTCTCGCTATTTTTTATTTTTCCCTGTTTTGTTTTGACGGATTGGTTGTTTATCCACGTCATTCTAGCGTAGTTTTTTAGTTTTCTGCTGTTTCGCAGTCTTGATCGTACGTAAATTACACATTTAAAATTGAAAAGGATTTATAGGTTCCAAATTAGCTAAAAGACGACGTTTTAATCTCTGTTTGGGTATCGCTCCAAACCCTTCTTGGCAGTAGCGCACCCAGGGGGGGATTTGGGAGTTAAACCCTCTTTCCCCCAGGGCATATGAAAAATATATAAATAATAGCAGGAAAATGTAACTTGTCTTTCACAAAATATAGAAAAAAATTTCGACGCCCAAGCCAACCCCCTTCTCCCCAGAGAAAAGTTATAGGTGCGCTACTGCTGCTTGGATGTGTCCCGTTTTTTCAAATTTATGATATGGTCACCCTACAGCAGAAACGCTTCTTAATTCACGAGAGTATTCTACACACTTGTTCTTAATCCAGAATACAGTTTTTTGTGTCAAATTAGAATTTCATAATGGTAGATAAGTTTATTTTAATTTTCTAATTTATTTCAACAGTAAGGCCCCCGCATAATGAAGACTTTTTACCTGCCGATAGTTTAGTCGGGTTGGGCAAAATTAAAGATTTTTCTTTTAAAAATATGTAAGAATGTAGTTCGTTTGGTATGGCATGAGTGCTTTAATTTTTTTAAGTATTCTATTTGTTTTTAATTTTGTAGACTAGCAGACTTAACTACTTTATGTAATGTGAAATTTAAGATTTATTACTATATTTTAAATATTTTTCAAAATATTATTTTCTATATCCTTACATAAAAAAATACATTGAGTGTATGAAATAAGTAAGCAATATTTTAAACATTTTTATTATTTTCCAGACACTTTTGCACGTATTAGTTGAACAAATTATATTATTAAAAATGTTGTACTTATGTACTTTACTTAAGCCGTCCTCTTGTACCCTACGCTGTCGAGGTAAAAATTTTGTAATAAAAAATTAAGAATTCAATTTTAACACTTCTATAATATGTTACAATTGAGCAATTAGACCAGCAGATTCGGCAACTGGCTATGATAAATTCATCAATTTTAATGAACATACTTTTTAATTTTTTATTTTTGGAGTGAAAAAAAAATACATTGTTAATTATACAAAAAAATATCATTGATATATCACAACAACAATTTTTTCAACATACTACAATAATCAATTATAAAAATATCCGAAGTCTAAATTCCAACATTTGAGGTGGCAACAGCGCAGTGGAAGCCATGAGGACATAAACTCAAATATACGGAGACCACCACAACCGCAAACTGAATAAATATATATTTGGATGCCATCAAAACCGTTAAAGTGATTTTAGATATACAGCAAGCGAACATGGCGCGCCTGACGGCAATTGCTCCAAGTAATGTGTATATTATTATACAGATAACGTGACTGAGGACGTCCGGCCAATATTTTGTGTAAGCATTGTAGGAAATGGTACCTTTCATTTGCGATACATTTTAGGGAAAGTCCTCGTGGCAACCGTATATCGGAGTTCACGAAGACCTGGAAGCCACGAGAGACTACGGTTTAACATGGGAGGACGTCATGAGATGCTAAAAATAAATATATATATATATATATATATATATATATATATATATATATATATATATATATATATATATATATATGTGAAAAGAGAAAATAATTATTCTCTTGGTAGCCCGGCGAATAGCAAAATCAAGCTTTATAACAATAAAGCTATGAAAGGCGATGTAACGGAATCCTTTTTCCGACAATACATCATGCAAACACCGTTTGGGTTAACCAATTCGTCTCTTACTGGAGAATACAGTAAAATGAAAAATAGATAATTGCATTTCAGTTAGATTCGAACCCCACCGGTGCCCCGACTAGTTTCAACTCATGTCAAGTCGTCATCATGAGACACTAGGTAGGTGTTCGAAGCTATATATATATATATATATATATATATATATATATATATATATATATATATATATATAGACTTTAAACAAGCTTTTAATAGTGCGAAAAGAATCAAAATGGTGGAAGACCTTTCTTATGTATACCTACTTAAGAAATATGAGCCTCATAAAAATGACGTTGCAGGGTTCAAAAGTTATTATTGTTAATTTGTGAAAAGTCAGACAGTCAGTAGAAGAAGAATTTCCTGGCTGAGAAACTTAAGAGAGTGGTATAGTTGCGGCTCAGTAGATATTTTCAGAGCAGCCGCCAATAAGGTACAAATAGTTGTGATGATAGCGAACCTCCGATAGGAGAAGTAACTACAAGAAGAAGAAGAAAGAGAGTCATGGCTGGGACATGTTCAGAGAAAAGGCAATGCAAGAACAACGAAGAAAATATTACGACGAAACCCAATAGGAAGGCGAAAAAAAGAAAGACCCAGAATGAGATAGTTGGATGACGACCTGAAAACCATGAACATAAGACAATGGAGAAGAAGGGCGCAAGAGAGATCTGAATGAAGCAAGGCACATAGCCAGACAGCCAAAGACCCATCCAGAGTTATGAGGGCAAAAGAAGATTTAATTAAAATGTATAGTTTACAAACAATTCAACAATAGAACTACTTTCGTTCTAAAGATTGTACCATATTATATTGTTCGTAGTGATCAATAGGTCGGTAGGTTCTGGCTAAAACAAAAGAATCAATTTACTTCTTACACATCTTTAATGTACAATTTTTGTCATTTTTGTTTTTCTAGACACAGTAGAATTATACAAATCTTTATTTAATTTTCTGATGCCATATTGTCAACAGCACAACCATATACTGCACACCTCATATTTCGAAAAATTTAAAGCCTTTAACACTCTTAAAAAATATTATTTTACTAAAAATATTGGCTACAAACCGTAAATATACATAAACACAGAAATACAATATGGCGAGATCTATCACAAGCTGACTTAGACATAACCACGCCCACACATGCGTGGAATCTTATCTCTGTATTATTGTATCATGGACGATCCGCATTTTTCAGACGTCGAGCAGTAAGGTCACTGCCTGCACACCTTACTCATACCGACGACTAGCGAGGAGTTTGAGACTTAGAATATAAAAAAACAGGAAGGAGTCTGCCATATATCAACAACACCTTAAATTTCTAGCGGAACCGGCCATCTTGAACGTCTGTGGATGACTCATAAGTTTTTGTCAACGAGGTAGAAGGTGTTTGTGTATTGGATCAGCTGTGTGCATAGGCGTACCATCGGGTAAAGCTCCTGTATATGCAATCAATTAACTGAAGTTATTAGTATAATAAAATGTTATTTAACTGACTTTTCAACAAAATATTATATTAATACGAATTATCTCTTGATCTATAGCTGTTTGTTTAACATAAAAGATGTAATAAAATCGTTAAGAAATTCTTTTCTTTCCTCTTTCAAAGGTACGTCACTGGAGATAGAAAGCAAATCTGACAGCTGAGCGCCATTTGCAACCTCCTTCCTGGCTCGAAGTCATTTCGCATTGTACTCCTTCCTGGTTTATTTTATATTCTAAGGTTTGAGAGCGTTTATCGCTGAAGATGGTGCACACAGTTAGCCGGAGGAGAACGGTATATCCCACCGAAAAACCAACGACGCTTGGCCGTGCAACTCTAGAAAGGTAGACGGATTAAGGGGTTTCAGAGGAATACTCTGGCCCTGGGCCGAGTGCAATACACTCGACCCCGTACTCTATCTAACGAGTTACGTACGGCTGCAAGAACAAGTGCCAGTACGGGGATATATCTTACTCTATAAGGCTTCCAACGAGGGACCACTTAGCAGCGAGGTAAATCGCACCAATAGGTAAATATAGCCACTGTCAAAAAGCGAAAAAGCACGGAGGGGTAGGACAAGCCACCCTTATCCCTGGGGTTTACCCCCCAGAACACCTTGAGGCTGAGGTGCCCTCCGATCGCCAGACTGCAATCAAATCCACTCGACAATGCCTTCTTCTGTAAGGTCCGTCTCCTCTACCCGGTCTCTCCGTTCACGGACGACGGCCCAGACAAATGTCGCATCTTCCCAACCAACCAACCAATTCGCCAACCTAAATCAAGAAGGCGAATCACCTTCCACCAACGAGTACAATCGCCTCCAGACGGAGCTAGACCTGGCCAGCTTAAATGCTGAAATGAAAATTGTCCGCGACAAGTACAAACAGGTCTACCTCCGTATGGAGCAAGAGGACTCCAACAACCCCCTTCTCAAGCGTTACGCTCACGACTTTCCGCCACTTAAAACTAAAACTAGTTCTCAGCAACAAAACCCTCAGGTGAGACAGGGAGCAGTTTCACGAACCACTTCTAAACCAATTCCATCTACACAAACAATCTCTCAACCAATTTCTCAACCAATCAATCAATATTCTTCTCAATCTCAAAATCCAGCTTCATAACAAACCGCAAACGTCAGCAACACTAATCAACAATCCTCAGAATTCGTCTTCCAACGAAGACAGCTCCGCCAGATCTGCCAAAAGATCTTTGCAACAAGAGAACCTTCTTTCGGCAATTAAATGCCACAGCACTCCTTTCAAACAAAATTCACTCATGCAAAGTCCTCTCACACGGTATCGCTCATTTGCGACTTTTTAATTCCATTAGGGCAGAAGAGATCGAAAAAAGTATCCACAAAGCCACAGGCCAAACCATGATTACGGTCCACAGCCGTAACAAAAACTAAAATTCAAACAACAAAGAACCTACATATCTCTTCTGCATCACTGGCATTGATGTGGACTATACCGAGGACGAAATCACCACCTTGCTTGCCGAACAGAAATTCCCTGTCGAAAAACTCTGGAGAGTAAAATCTTTCAGACTCGGCCGGGATTCCAAGGTGGTGACGAAGTCACTCGAGAGGTTCACCACTGCTTTGAGCCGAGGCATCACCCTTGATGGCGAGATCTATAACGTCGAAATGCCACACAATTCTGATCCGACAATACCCACCCCCAAATATTGCAGCAAATGCTGCACAAATGGTCACTCCATCGACGAAATGCCCTCAAAAAGCATTCGTCTGCCCTCACTGCGGCGGCAATCATAAATCAAGTGCCTGTACCAAACAACAAGAGCCAAAATGCCCAAATTGCAGCGGTGAATACCCTGCCTACTCCAACAAGTGCCCACAGAGACACACTATTCCTACCGTACCACAGGAGGTACAGCCACTTTCAATCGAAAGATCATTCCCTCCCTTCGATCTACCCACAGAAACTAAGAACATCCTGTCAATCCAGACCGCTTTGTTGCTGAATCTGCTGCCGTAACTCCGTGAGCACATCGCTACCATTACGGCTAACCTGATTAGCCAAGTCTATGACCACTCCACAGTGGTACATGGACATGGAAGCAATGTCAGACTGACATTCCACTCCAACCACTAAGCGCACCCCCTTATGGATTTCACCCTAGGTGCTGTTAACTGTCAGGGTCTCTCCAAAAAGAGACCCCTCATCAAGAATATCCTGTCGAAACATAACATTAAAATCCTTACACTCACAGATACTCTGTCGAAAAGCGATCCACATTTCGCAGGATATTCGATCATTCATCGAAACCGCTGTCAGGTTTAACGTGGTAATGGTATTCTCGTGAAACACGGAATACCACACAGCGCACATACATACCCACCAAATTTTCGTCCACCTGATGTGGACTTCCTGGCAGTTGACGTGCACATCCCCAACAACGAAACCCTCACGATGTCTCTTACTACAAACACCCGGATCAACCACTCAACAGGCATTTGATAGAGTATTTTTCAACGCTCGGCAAGGCCGTGTTGATGGGCGATCTGAATTGTAGACATACACAGTTTGGTGATCACCGACAAAACCCAGAAGGCATCCGCCTCACGGATTTTCTACTAGACCTTCCTATCTCACGAATCACCAACACTGAATACACGTTTCTGAACGCCACTTGGGCCTCTATTGTCGACCACATCCTAGTTACCAGTAACATTCTGGATCGGTTCGAGGATAGATGCCACATAGGCGACTGAATAACGTCAGACCACGTACCAATTCTTGTCAATACCGACATACTAATTCCAAAACAACCCAACCCTCCAAGAACTATAAGAGACTATCGTCACGCTAACTGGACTGAATTCCAAAATTTCATCACGCAAAATCTCCCTATGTTAGGCGAACTCGATACTAACGATAGTATCGACACCAGTGCAACAGAAATTGAGAACCTCATCACCGAGGCGATCACGCACGCAATCCCACTTAAACAAATAACCCATACATCTTCGGCACTTCCACAATACATCATAGCCAAAATCCAACAAAAAAGACGTCTTCTACGTCAATACAAGGCCAACAGAAATCCACTAATCAAAACAGAATACAACCGAATCTGCGCCAGGATAAAGAGAGAGATATCTGACCTAACGGCTCGACGGTGGGAAGATGCTACCTCAAAACTGGACTACAGAGACGGAAGTAAATTCTGGCACAAATTCAAAGTCCTAACAAAACAAAAACTATCTCAACCATCTCATCTGTTGGTCAACAATCACATAGTCAATTCCCCAGACGGGAAAGCTGAAGCATTCAGAAATTAGCTTCAAAACAATTTTCAAACTCCAGACAACCCGAACTTTGATCGCTTATTTAAACTCCACACAGAATACATAGTAAATGTTACTCTCAACTACCACGTTCCAGTCTATGATCCTATCATGGACCCCCTCACAAACAGGGAAACGGAGAGCTTTTGCCAAATGGGTAAAAACAGCGCTCCCGGACCTGATGGCATCAACCGAAGGTGCCTCAAAAAACTTCCAGAGAGTATCATCCCTCTTCTAACTAAAATATTCAATGCATGTCTCAAAAGCAGCCACTTCCCTACTCCTTGGAAAGTGGCCAATACCATCATGCTTTTGAAAAAAGGCAAACCGCCAACCGACGTGGAATCCTACAGACCAATCTCTTTAATAAACACTCTGGGTAAAGTTCTTGAGCTAATCCTAAAAGAAAGGCTCAATAACTTTCTCGAAAACAACAACATCATCCCAAAATTCCAATACGGATTCCAGTCTGGTAAATCTACTAAACATGCATTAATAGACTTCACAACTAAAGTTACTCAAACCATCAACGATGGTTCATTCGCCATAGCCACATTCCTGGATGTGCAGAAGGCTTTCGATCAGGTCTGGCACGACGGACTTGTTCGGAAGCTTCTGGACATCGGGCTACCATTACAATTTACCAAAATTGTACACTCATACCTCCACAACCGAACTGTCAGATTGAAAATAAGCGATCAAAAGTCTACCCCCTTCACTCCACAAGCTGGAGTTCCCCAGGGTTCAGTCCTAGCACCACTGTTGTACATCATCTACAACAGCGATATCACAAACCAAAATATCCCAGGCACTCGGCTGTTTCTCTATGCAGACGACATGGCTCTACTCACGACAACCTCTCGATACAACCCATTACTCATCCACAGAAGAGCCCAGGCTCTGTTGGACGGGGTCGGGGACTGGTGTTGTAAGTGGAGAGTCACGCTAAACGCGAACAAAACAACAACAATTGTGTTTCGCGCCCCTTCTGTGTCACAAAGAATCATAAGAAATGAAGACGACCAATATCCACTGAGATTGTTGGGAGAAAGGCTTGTTCTTAGCCCGACTGCGACCTACCTGGGAGTACTGTTCACCATGACTCTTAACTGGGACGCAGATCTAAAGGCAACTTTAGATAGGGTAAGGAACAGGGCCAGACTTCTCAACCCTCTCTCTGGACGAATTGGCAAGACACACAAGAAGACTCTCTTACACACTTACAAGACCTATATTCGACCCGTCATTGAGTACAAATCTTGCCTCTACTCTCTTTGCGCTAGAGCACAAAAAGAGAGGTTGTTGCGAGTGGAACGAAGAATCTTGCGTAGATGCAACTACGAGCACTGGAGATATCCCTCAAACGAAATCCATAACATCTCAAACATCCCCAAAATCAGTGAGAGAATAAACTCTCTGAACAGGAACTTTACAACCAAAGTAATCAACGGTCCCCCTCCGACACACAAGAATCTCTCAAATGTTCCTGTTCATCTTCTGGCCACGTATTCTACCGCGCAAAGCCCAAGCGCAAAAAGATTCATCCACCGTCTGCTCTAATGCAAACATGCATTGACGAACTCCCGGTAGAATACGAAAACATCCTCGAGGCTACCCCGTTAGCCTACCGCACCCACCTATAACTCATCCTCTTCCCTACCCCGAACAGGGAGAAGTTGGTTTTTTGCGGTTTCCCAACTTCATTGCATAATTATACCTGTTCGTCACAAGAAAATAGCCGCAACTATTTTCTCCACTCGAACGCTCACTGTCCACGCTGCGCTCAAAACCACCTCTTGACCGCCGATGAGGGCCGCTGGTTCTACCAGTTGGCGTACAATGGTTTCTAGAGGGGTGGTCGAAGGCAAAGCACGGACAGTACACGTAAATGTCTATGGAACCAACAACAACTCCATCAAACTTTCTTCTCTGTTGTCTTTTTAGCCTTCTGGACACCACCGTCCGGCATAACCCAGGAACACCAGAAACACCAGGACACGACACATACCCCCTAATAACACAAAACATTCCATGAATGTTCCTAGAATGTACACACAGGACATTGAAAACATTCCTGGAATGTCCCCAAATGCACACGAATGTCCCTGGAAAGTACCAGGAAAGTGCTGTGTCAGCATTTTAAATATTCTTAGAATGTTCTGTTGGAACATTCCATGAATGTCTACGAATGTTCTTTGGACATTCACAGTCTATTTTTTAGACTGAATGTCTTGTTGGAACATTCCATGAATGTTCTTTGGACATTCACAGTATATTTTTAGACTGAATGTCTTGTTAGAACATTCCATGAATGTCTACGAACGTTCTTTGAACATTCACAGTATATTTTTTAGACATTCACTGAAATATATCGTCAGTAATGTGACTAATACCTCCTATATGTTTTTTCATGAGGTTTGCAGGAGACGAAAAACATTTTTTAAGGTCACTTTCTGGTTTCGTACGTATTCTGACTTTTTTTGTAGTAAATAGATAGTTGAATTTACTGCAAAACAAGTCAAAAAATATATGAAAACAGGAGGTGGCCGAAACAAGTTTTTAGTCTATCTTACAAATCTCTTGAAAAAAACAGATAGGAGGTACTGTCACATCACTGACGATATATGGCCATACCAAATAATACATCCTTGATAAATATAAACATTTTTATTGCAAAAAATCTTTACATACATTTTTTAATGTAATTTGCTGACATTCCTAAATATTATAAAAAAATGTGTCACATTTGCTTTGTAAACCTTTCTTTTGCTTTTCGTAGCCACATATTCCGTTTCCTTTCTGGTTTTTTGTAGACCACTTCTCTCAGCTGATTCTAAAAGAAAATAAAATAAAAGGTAATTTTTCTATATTTACAATTAACAATCAGAAGAAATATTATTTACAGGTAATAATATGCATAAATAATAATAATAAAAAAATAAATATTAAATAATATTTAAATAAATAATAAATAATATTTAATAAATAAAATAATAATAATGAACATTTTGTATTTTGACAACGACATCCGATGTGGAAGTAGAAACCTTAATAAAATTATTTTTTCAAGTAAATTGTGGCTTATTTCCCCATTAGAATAATTAATTACAAAAAAGCCACAAAGAAATAGATTTTTCACAAACAAATAAGTATTTAGTATTCATTATATTTATTGTTTTTATTATTTACTTTAATGTCCTACTGGTACATTATTTGACAAATAATGACATTTCGAAGTCTGTTAAGTACGATATAACGCCCTTGGGCATTAAATTTAAATAACGACTTAGATACTGTCAAGTTGACAAATATCAACCTAAGTAAAACTATGGTTACCACAATTACGTTACTACTGTTACTGGTAAATGTACTTATTTAAAAACTAATCAATTCAAAATTCATTCAAATTTTTCGCATATAAAGAATTATTTAGTCGGGCATTAAACGTTGAAGGCACCACAGGTATTATAATAATAACGCTTTCGGTCAACGTATATCCCTATAATACCCTTGGTACCTTAATAACTGTAACATAAGATTATACCTTAATTCTTGTTTTCGATTTCTGATGTTTTTATTTATTTACATTGAATATTAATCTGTTTTGTTGTATAATCTACTTCGCAATAATTATGTGATATATTTGACTTAAAATGAATTCAAAAATTTTTTGTAGTTGGGCAACAATGTCAACTTAGATCTCCGATGTAGATAATGAATTACAACAGTATCTATATTGTACGGACTGTATTATTAATTAGGTTATGCATATACCTGTGTGACATAAGCTATTGGAACAGCACAGTCTCTCAAACGAACAGATGAAAGTGAAGTTCTGTCAATATCTTTTTCTAAAAAGTGTTTTGAACATACTCCTCTATTAACAAATCTGATCTATACTTCATGTCTTCTTCGCAGGATCTTCTGGAAAGCTAAAAATACAAAATATATGCATTACTAAGCATTATTAACAAATTTTAGTTTTAAATAAAAAATATGATTAATGAACTCACAAAATTATTATAAAACAGCTTAGAAATTGTTTATTAGTATAGTCGGTTCCCCAAACTCAGACACAACTGGCTAGTGATTTTAGTAGGTAATTTTTTTTGTTTTTGGCCAATTTTGCCAAAATTACAGTAATTAGTACTGAGACTGAGTTTAGCAAATCGACTATAATATTCTGTGTATTCATTAGTTGGTACTGCATGTTATAGTGTGTGGTCTACCATCCTATTTATAAAGGCATACACTAGCAAAAACGCAAAAAGAATTATTTTAGTTTTACAAATCCTTTTGTTATTACCTATCTCTATTTACTATTTTAGTTAGGAATAAGCGAAGTTTGTGGCTTATTCACAATTATTATTAAAATAAATGGATATGACCAATTATTAACTTATAAAATAAAATAATAATTCTTCTGATTTATGCCTTTTATTCACTTTGTTATATCTACGTTACTTAAAAGATTTTTTATGGATAGTATTATTAGGGTATTAATAGTATTAATTTATTTTCTGAAATACAGGGCATGCTTTCGTTTACATATTTGCATACTAACCTTTTAATAGGGCTTTTCATTCACAGTCATTTGTTTTGAGCTTCTGTCATAATTGAAATGTTATTCCTGCAGATTTTTTTATCTACATTTGTTTCTGCTACTCCAACTGCGTTAAAAACAGGACACCATTTTATGCACTATGTTAATAATACTATTAAAGCTATTATAAAAGTATCCGAATTAAAAAAATATTCTTAAAAAGCACAAATAATACAAGCAACTAAAAACAATCCACGGCAAGGCAAGGTCGCCAAGATGAAGATGCCAAGATGGCCGAAGCGAGGTCGTTGGTTGGTCGTTTTTAGTCACGTGATGCCCTCTCAAGCGCCATGCACAAAAATATATGCACGGCGAATTTGAAAATGAACGCAAAAGAAATAAATATAAATGCCTCTCTTGGGTTTTGCATAAGTTATAAGTATTTTTTTATTAACAAAATCGCATTCCAAATTGAATATTCGCGAACAATAATTTTTATTACATTTGTATGTTTATAATCTTGGGAAACTCTTTAAATTTGACATATTATTGCACTGTAGGCCTAAAATGTCACTTAGTTTGTCTGGTATGTTATAAGTAATGTTGTATCTCTTACACGTATGTATTATTTCGCAACTTAAAATATAGGAACATTGGTAGTATGTTCACAGAATGTCTTATGGTAACATTCCAGGAATAATTTAAACAGATGTTCACCGAATGTTCCCTAAATGTCCAGGACATTCAAATATTGATAGAACTTTGGTAGTACATTCCTGGAATGTTGTGTGTTGTTAGGGCCCCAGTGTGTTTTTCGGACTGTTTGCTTTTGCGGCCACTTTTTCGTCGTTCAACTCGATACATTCACTACAAACCCTGAAGAGGACAAAATCCTAAACGGGGACACTCATTGATAGCATTTCCACATAGCAATTATTCTATACACGCAAATCAAACAATGAGATGATGCGACGATCCGTCAGTCCTGAACGACCGTTCTGGGCTCCATAACCAGCCAAGCGAAGTGAGCGAGGCAGGCCGACCTGAGTCGCGACGCGCACTGTTTTGAGGTGATTCGTAAACTCAGGCAGGCCAACTCGAGACGAGACGCACGGTGTACCGAAGTGAGGTAATGTGCGACTCGTAATTCAACGGAGGCAAGCGTAGTGAGCGAGCCCCGATAGATATAATATATTTGAATACCGCTGTTAATTTTGTTCTTCTGTTATAGACGCCCATCCGGAGGAGGACTTCGCTGGGACGAGATATAATATTAAATTATTATTTTGCCTTATATTGTTTATAATTTAGAATTAATAGATTTGCTTTGTTTTCAACCTGTGTTTTACTGAGTCTGTCGTCCTTTAAGAACTACCCGTTACAAATTATATACGCGGTCGGACAGACAGCCTAGGTTAAATTTCTCACCTTTAGTATCATCCTTGGATTATAAGCTTTCATTTTGACACCTCATTTGCCATTCTACCTGCTATAGTGACGGAGGAGTTATATTCGCGGTCGGACGGACAGACGGACGTGGATAATTCAATGTTTTCACATACATAAATAATGTAAACAACATAATAAACTTTACTTAATTGGTGTTTCAAAACTACTTACTTTTAACACATTATACAATATTACAAGGTTCCTAGCAAGTTAAACTTCACAATGATTTAAAATAATTAAGTAAAAACCTATCTATACATAACATATTAGAACATACCCAAAATACACAAATGATACATTTCACACATATAATATCACAAAAAATTGTAACGTGATAGTATGAAAAAATAGAGGATACGGCAACGGTGTTACAAGTGATGGTCGGATCCAATGCCAAAATCGACACAGACATATTAGGGAGCACTAATATCCAAGATGTCCCATTTTTGTGTTTTGAATAAAATGTCACTTGGCACGTTTTTGCAAATCAGCGACGATATGTATGTATTTATGACGAAGGAGCACGATTTGTCAGCCTTTGTGTATAAATCGCTAACAGAACCGCACTATGCATTTCAATCTCATTAGATCTCATCAGGTACGGATATCTGATACAAACTCAAACCAAACGGCTAACAAACGTCAACTAATATATTGTTTTCTTCAATTGTCATCGAAGTAGATGGGACCTTTGTACGCTTACTACGTGAGTGGGAAATATTCACGAGACGTTTGTTGGGTTTGAGTTTTTATTAAGATATAGGTTAGACTTAAATAGATATAGATAAAGGTTACATTTAAACCCAACGATTTCAACACAAAGGCTGGCAAATTGTTCTTATACGACATATGACTGTCATAAATACATACAAGCGATAGAAAGCTTTTCTATAAGATAGATAAGATTGGTGAAATTAGGTTTCACCCTGTACAAAATAATATTCGTTAAATACACAAACCAATTCTAGATTCCAGAAGTGACCTAACCGGTACTAAATGCCGCTAAAATGAAAAATTTACCGCGTTTTCTAGTTTCAACACACCAGTTCGCTACCAGTCCTCGGCTAGATCAGACGCATGATCGCGCAAGATTCACGCTTCAAGGAATACCGCAAATATTAGTTCTTTTGGTGTTGAACCTTTATAGATATTTACATTGTATCCTTCGGTGCCGAATACCATCGAATCAATCGCTCTAATCTCTAATACTCTAATTAACAGTAACAAATGTGTAACAACTTCAAGAAGTGAATTCGCGCCTTTTTATTCCGCAGAAACAATGTTGCCAGTATTTATCGTAACATAGAACATTCCTTTAAGCAGCAACCATTATCGTTGTAATAGCTATACAATGATACTAGTGAAGTGAAATGACATTCCAAAGTCAGTGTTTACGGACGTTACCATCCTTGCTTTTTTCACCATTTTTCCTACAATAAAAATTGTTGCGTGTAAACCGTTTTTGAAGTTATACTTCTTTAGGCACGAGGGTGAATTTTTATTTTCCTGGGCGCATGCGCACACCGACATTATGGTATGTATTAGTCGCTACATCTTTATGTAGCGCAAATAAGGTGTGCTTGAAAAGAATACATTATTAGTGTTTTTAGTAAATATATTTATTATAATTTTTGTATCTATGGATTTGTCTTCCTCGGGAATAAGATATTTTATAATAATAGTAAGTACATATATTTATAATATTTTTGTATACTTCACTTGGCCTATTAAATTTGTCAGTATGTAAGAGAAATCTTGTAACCTGTCAAAGCAAAGGGAGTATAGCTCAGTGGTAGAGCGTGTGACCGGAGATCGAGAAGTCCCCGGTTCGAATCCGTGTTTTCTATTTTTTTTTATTTTTGGTATTGTTTTAATAAAAATTTTTGGAAAGTAATAAGTAAAAATTTGTTTAATCTTTAAATAAAATACAAATAACCTATTGAAAGTATATTTATTTCGTTGAAACCATATAATAGAAGTATAACTTCTTACTTGCGTACAAAGTACACACACATTCTTTTCTTTCCAGCCCATGGCTCCAGCTTTCCAGGAAAGTAAAAAAATAGACTGAAGGGCTTTCCAGCCCTTCAGTCTATTTTTAAATACGCCCTTTCTCAACCAAAGATATTTGCACATTTCTAGTAGTACGACGATCTCGTTCATAGTCATCATACCTTTGTACGCTTACCACTTGAGTGAGAAACAGTCGGGAGATGTTTGTTGGCCATTGGGGTTGAGTTTGGTCAGGCAGATACCCCCTTGACCATCTGATCGAGGTTTTTTGAATTACAAATATAAAAGAAAACAAAAAGAATAAAACGCATAACTTAACAGGAATGTATACTTTAATACAAATTTTATAAAAATTGGTACAATTTATTACCATCTATTAATACGGGTAGACGTCATAATACACATATGTATAATATATACATCAATTCTAAAGAATTTTATAATTTACCTAATGATTACTAATGTACAAAATATACAAAAATTTAAACCTAAATACTTATCTAATATGAATATTATCACAATGTTGAGAAATTTCCTAACGCTACATATATTTGAAAATTCAATCTATTGCTACATTATGCAGGCGTTAAAATATTCTTTAGCAATATTTCGCCTTTTTTAATCTACGAATATTTGATCGATAATAAACTGTCATTATTTACCGAAAGCAAATCAGATCAATGGCAACGTCGACAAAGTTAATGGCAATCAAATTTTCGTTGGGGTGGGGGTTATGGTTTGAAAATGTTTAAATTTTCGATTTTTTATTATTTTAATGATGAAGTAGATAACGTCAAGAATATTCTCTGAAAATTTAAGATTGATCGGATCAAAATTATTGAAAATACAGCATGTTGAATATACAGCATCTTCGCGACAGCACGCTTGAGCGTAGTGAGAAACGTTTAACAGCTGTTCCTCTTCTCTTTTGTAAATTACTCCGCGATTCAAAAACATTCCGGTGCGCATTTGACGGACAAACAAAATTGAAAATAAAGTTGTCAAAACTTTAAATGCGTTTTTCTCAAAAACTACTTGACCGATTCACCTGAAATTTTGCACAGATTTTCTTTATACATTTCGTGAGGTAACGCTGTTGAGATATTTTTTGTTTTATGCTTAGTTTTTGCTTAACAATAATAAATATATTGATTTTCACCCTTTTTTTTTAGAAGAAATTTCGATATTTTTACTTCTGAGTGATGCAAAAAAAAAACTAAAAAACTCGACAGCGTTACTTCGAGAAACTCATAAGCTAATGAAATCTTTTTGAATTTTTTGTTTCGCACGATTTAATGACGAATTCTGATGTCCACCACATAATCCATTTTTTAGGCGTCTATAAAAATTTGCCACCGTAATTGCCAATGTAATGTGCCTTTTATTCAACATTTTACTGGAAAAAGTAATTTGAGAGTAAGATTAACATGAATGATACACTCAAGTAAATCTATACAAGGGGTCGGATATGTAAATATAAATATGAAATTTTGGTCATAACTATAAATAATAAATCTTTTAAATCTTGTCCCGAAATTTGCATATTTTACTACTCGATATTAAAAAAAAATTTATGAAATCGGTTAATAACTTCAAAATTTACACTGGTATTTCCCATCTAAATAGGTCGTATGATATGTATGGCATCATAACAACTGAATATCAACAAACCTATTATACTGTAGATGCCGGTAAATTAAAAGAGATTCAACCCCACAATTAAATATTTTTTTATCTAATTTAATTCTGTTTTTATAAAAATATTTATTAAAAATGTTCTAAAATATTATCGAAGTTTTTACTAATTATTTGATTAAGAAAATGAAAACGAGTCGGTAAATGACTAACTGTCTTTGAGCCAAAAGAATGATTACCGGACGACCGGACTTAACTTTAGTACAGAAATTACAATAAATTGGACAGTACGAAATAAATAATATTCTTCCATTGCTTTAACCCAGAACTGGGGAATGTTGAAGTTTAAAATTTGATTCAGTCTGAAATTTGATTCAGTCTGACAAAAGTGTTTATTCAGCTTTGCCGGAATCAGTATTATCATTGGTGACTTATAAATTATAAAATTAACTCAATATGTAATGCTATCAAAATTGTACACTTCTTGGCTTGATATAGATACCACTTATTAAATTAAGGCTTTAATTGATTCTTTCATTCATAGAGATTTTGACCAATAGAAACCTACAAAAATAAAAATTTCAGCGATTATTTTTTAATAATTTTAATTTCCAATCGTGTACCTAGTAAGATTTTTTATCATGTGTTTTTAGTTCTGTATCTAATGTCAAATTGTCACGAGGGCGATACAAATCGATAATTTTAAGAGCTCGAGTGTAATTCGGTAAGATCATTTCACAAATAAAACTGTATTTTTAAATAATTTTTTCTAATATGTTATTAATATCTTCATCTGAATATTTGCTAAACCTGCTCATGGTGTTAACTTTGACAAGTTGTAAAAATTGTGATAATGTCACTGAATGTTTATTTACAAAGACATGAATTTTGCATGTGAGTGTTAAAAAATAATCTTTCGAATATCACACGATAGTACGAATAAATAAGAAAATAATAATCCACTTTGTTTCTCAAACCTTTTGCCATTCGGCAATAGACACGAGAGTCCGAAGAACCAGGCAGCAAGTTTTCGAAAAATTGTCGCAATATTTTCAATTTATTCTCGCTATCTTGTGATATTAATTAATTTTTTTTTTTTTTGATAACTTCCTGTCGTCGAGTAGCGCGACAGATGTCCTTCGTTGCTACGCAAAAATAAACATTCAGTGACATTAATGACAATATTAATGTTTTACAACTTGTCAAAGAGAACACCATGAGCAAGTTTAGCAAATATTCAGGCAAATATATCAAAATAATAGTTAAAATGATTTGAAAATACAGTTTTGTTTATGAAATAATTACCGAATTACACTCAAGCTCTTAAAAATTACCGATTTGTATCACAAACCATACATATAACTTTAGACCTTTCACGTAAATGGTCAAGACAGCAAATTAGTTACCCTTTCCAATCCAGAGATGTCGCCTGCAGTCAATTTTCTTGTCACATTTAACAATTGACATTGACAATTACATTAATGGGTTATTTTTGTATTTACTTTACAATTTGTGGCTTAATTATTATAGTGGTGTTAAGTTTTTAATCAGAATTTTAATCAATTTTATTAACCTTCTCTTCGGTTTTATGGGTACAATTTTAGTTTACACTAAGCGTTTACACATTTAAAAAACAATATAATGGAGCCTGAAACAGCTTATTCCAATAGAGGAGTGTGTCATCAACATTTCGAGCCTATATTTTTTCAGAAGTTTGTAAAAGATTATAAGGTATTTATCTAAAAAATCTTCCTACAAGATATTCTTTCAAAAATTTCCATTCAACTAAATATTAAACATTGTACAAATAAATTTTGTAATATTAAACATATTACAAAAACAGTGCTTTCACATGACACATGGCAGTATTGTTTAGCATTTTGAAAACAAATTGGAATTTGGAATATTTGAAGTTTCAGTAAAACTATGATTTTTGATTATATTGGTATTTTAGCCCCGATACCTACCCCGATAACTTTAGACAGAACCTAAGACTTTTAGTATTTTTTATGTAGATTGGAACATTTAAGGTACTTTTAATTTATTGTATAATTATTGAATAAAACATTGAATTGCCTTTCTGTTGTTTATCTATACGTTTTAATTAAAAAATCACGTATAAATTATTGTTTAAAACTGCCCCGTAACTAAAATTTGTCAAGTTAGTTCCCTTTCCAATCAAGAGATGGCGTTAATTCGATCCGAAAGACTAACATGGTTGTGGAACGTCTAGAGTATGTATGGTTTGTGATTTGTATTGCCTCGTGACAATTTGGCATAATTTCCCTCTCCTTTGGGTCGGGAAATTAAAACTATTAAGGGATTAAAACTATTGTCACTCGGGATACAAATCGGTAATTTTAGAGCTCTTGTGTAATAATTACAAGTGATAATTTTAGCAAAAGTAAAATGTGACTATGTTTTAATTGTTTCTTGTTAGAAATAGAACTTGTATGAAGTCCCGATTATTTTAGGTTTTACATAATTTTCTAGCAGTAGAGTGAATTTACGGTAATTTAAAAAAAAATATGAGCTGAGCATGCTGAGAAAACATCAGTTCTCGAATATCGAAGACATTATTTAAATCTTTTAAGATTTCTTGTTGCACGACGTAAATAGCTAATCATTTTAAACTTTTGCTTAAAAATGGCCTTCTTTCTTTCTTACATCCTTCCGGTTCGCGTCGATATTAGACAGAATATTTATTCTGTGCCCGAAAGCAGAACTTTTAGATTTCTCCAAACCTGTGGTCACAGTTCTCTGTTATCCTCCTTTTGAAGAACACTGCGCTGGTGCTGTTTGAGTTAATATCGTACAGTGATCTGGTATACATGTTTGGTAACAGACTGCGCTAGCGTGACCAGAACGACCAGAGGTTAGAGGTTCGCCGACTTCCCATGTATTTCGTGCTGGATCGTAGATCTCGACATTGGTGAGGAAGTTATGACCATCAAATCCTCCTAAAAATAAATAAAATAAAATTTAAAATATTCACAATGGATGAGATGATATCGCTAAATAAAGAATATGACTATAAAATAATACATATATTAACCCTTAAGTACTAACACCCCGTCTCTCAGACGGCATCGCTTGTCGAAAGTGGGATATTTCCCCTCCTAGAAAATTTCGAAGGTCACCCGTTTATGACTTTTCAAGTTGGGTTGTTCTTTAGTAGTATTGAAATCGGCAATTTGCGGCAGGTTGTTTTTCAAAAGGTATTTAGGCTCAAGTGTGATTTCCGTCTAATAGACGGGGTGTTATTGTGCCCAGTTCGTCATTACACATGATGTGCCCCAGTTCGTCAGAAAACATCAAATAAGGGAATAAAGACCCTGAGGAAACTCTTTTGAAATGGTTTGATGAGGTAGAAGACGACATAAACGAAGTGGAATCAATTTGTGATGAAAATGTTGCCACTGACTACCATTGCTACACTGCACTAACTATAGTAGGTACCTGTCAGTTTTTTTTTGTTTTAACATTTTTTAAAAACCTTTTTATTTTCATTTTTCTTACTCTTTTTTTAACTCGATTATAAATTTTTATTAAGATTCTTTAATTTGTTTAATTTTTATCACACTTTTTTTCATGAGTAAAAAAGTACACAAACAATCACTACATTCTTGTTATAATGTTTTTTATTTTAATAAATACAGAAAAACTAGATTAATTACTGTGTTTTTTAGATAATCAATACTTTCAGTAAGTCATTAAGATATTTTTTTGCATTAAAATATTTAACAAAAACAAAAATTACCACTAAAATGTTAAACCCGTCTGTCAGGCGGTTAGTTAGTGTTTATGTCATTGATTTAAGATGTTAGTACTTAAGGGTTAAGAACAATTAAAGAACAAAAATGCAAGGCAAAAAACACCCATATGTAAAGAAAAAACACTAAGAAGTGTGAACATTGTACAAAATGTTTATTTTCTGGGTTGCAGAAATGAATAATTACGCAAAGAAATAAACCAAGAAACATGAAGTGCTACGTATGTGATATTGTGCTCAGTGTTCGCCACATTTTACTGGAGCGTCCTCTCTATTGCATGGAGAGACTTCAATATAAACTACAAGACACCTTACAAGCAATATTAAGTGACGGAACTGATATGAACAATTTGACATCATACTTGTATTCTATAAATGTATTAAATAAATTGTAAACCTTTAAATTGTATTGCGCCAATGACCCTTTGAGGTTGAGGCATAAATAAATAAAAAAAAAAGAAACATGAAGCAATTTCATTAGTTTTTGATTGTATTACAGAAAAACTATAGGGTAACATTCCCAGATACTTAATGTATGCTAATTGTTATAAACTAAGTTAGGTGAACTGACTAAATGACCATAACAATTATAATTCACTGAATTACAGGGCAATAGGAAAACATTTTACTTGAACATGACTGACATTTTATTTTCTATTTTTCTTGGCATTACATTACAACTGTTTATAGTGTCAAATACGTAAATAACAACTATAGAGCAACATCTACTTTTAACGTTGTATATTCTAACACTAATGATGTACAGTACAGTCCCGCTAATCCGAACTTCGGTAATTCGAAAATACGCTTAATCCGAAACAGAATTTGGCAATAGATTTAGGGACCAACCAACTTTTTGTCTTGAAAAACGGTGTTTGATCTTACGTCTCAGATGAATGTGTTCTTCTATTAAAGGGTTCATTACTTCCTTCTTATCATAGGCTCTTATTGCGTTCAAAACGAAAGTACTGTACTTAATGATAGACATATTATTTATGTTATTGAAGTTATACTTCTTTAAGATCGAGAGTGAAATTTTATATTGCCGGGCGCATGCGCACACAGACAGTATGTAGTTCGTTGCTAATCTTTCAAGATATGTACGTATTAGCGCTGTCAGCGCAAATAAGTCATTAAAAGGATATATTAGTGTTTTTAGTAAATGTATTATTTATTATAATTTTTGTGTCTTTGGATTTGTCTTCCTCGGGAATAAGATATTTTATAATAATAGTAAGTATATTTAAAGTATTTCTGTATACTTCACTTTTGGTCTATTAAATTTATCAGTATGTATGAGAAATCTTGTAACCTGTCAAAGCAAAGGGGGCATAGCGCAGTGGTAGAGCGTGTGACCGGAGATCGAGAGGTCCCGGGTTCAAATCCCGCACGATTCATAATCTTTTTTTTTATTTTTGGTATCGTTTTAATAAAATTTTTTTTAAAAGTGGTAGTAACAAAGTTATTTTAATATTTAAATAAAATACAAATAACCTGTTAAGTATATTAATTTCGTTGAAATGATAATAATAGAAGTATAACTTCTTACGTGCGTACAAAGTACACGCACTTTCTTTTTTTTTTTTATTAAAAGGTTGTTTTAAAAAATCTGTTTAATCCGAAAAATTCAATGGGTTCGGTCCCAATTATTTCGGATTACCGGGACTCCACTGTACTTTTAGAACGGAATGCTGAAAGAGATTTAAAATAAAAATATATAATCTGGAACATTCATTTCAAGAAAGTTTGAGAAATTTCAGAACTTCAAAATTCTTTTCTGGTCTGCGCGATCCATTGCACTGATCAATGCTGTGCTTCTAAAAACAACTGAAGTGATATGTATATGCTGATAGAGTGAAACCAGAGAAACTTGCAAGCTACCTTTTGAATTCGGGGGTGGATCTTGTAACTAATGTTAAAACCCCACGTTGAATGGATAAGGAATACGAGATAATTAACACCACCAAAGCGTGCAAACTAGAATATCTTGCCATGTTATGAAGAATCAACAGTTTGTTGCAACTCATTCTTTAGGGCAAGGTATTTTGAAAGAGGGACCAGGGAGAAGAAGAATATCTTGACTTGAAAACCTGAGAAACTGGTTCAATACATCGACAACCGGACTATTCCGAATAGCAGCTAACAAAGTTAGGATAGCCATGCTGATCTCCAACATCCGGAACGGATATGCACCATAAGAAGATGTTTTGAATTTGGGAATATCAGAAAAGTACCGGAATGAGTATCGGAATGATCAAAGAAAAAATAGCCCAGTCGGGATAGCATTTGACCTTGCATTAGGAGCTCCCCCAAATTTAATTTTTCTAATCTTGAGGGAGGGTCAATATTAGTATAAATTTAAAATCTCGACTGAATTCCGCCGTTGCGTTAGCCGCCATCTTGATTTTATACGAGAACCGTTTTTGCTCAATATCTCCGCCATTTTCAATTTTTTGACAAAAAGTGTAGAAATTGAAATTGTTGAAAATGCGATTTTCTATAATTTCATTAATTATAATTTTTTTCGCGCGGTCGATATTTTCCGAGTTTTGAGGGGAAAATAGTGACAGTTGTAGCATAATTATTGAATTATTGAATTATCTCGTTTATTATTAGTTTTACAACAAATATACATCTATACAAAAATGAAGAGAATTAAATTTTGTACAATTTTGATGCCGTACATTTTTCTGATAAAATCAATATTTAAGGTAGTAATCTCCGCCATTTTTAACTTTTCGACAAAAAGTGTAAGAACTGAAATTGTTGCAATTACGATTTACTACAATTTTTCGAGAGAACCAGTGGCGGGTCTACAAGGGGGGGAAATGGGAAAATTCCCCCCAACAGGGTCCAAAATTTAAAAAAAATTGTTGAAACATCACGATATATTAGCTGACATAAAACTTAAAATATCGACAGACAAATTCAACCAATCAAACGCGCTAGTTAATAAAATTAAGTGAACTTAATGCATATGTCTTTTTATATCTTTTATATATGTACTTAGTTTGGTTGATGTTTCATTGGAAGTTTCAAAAATTGTATAAAATATAATTCTCTTTATTTTTGTTTATGTACAATTATGTCGTAAAGTTAATAATAAATGAGACAATTCAATAATTATGCTTCCCCTCCGCTTCCATTATTTTCCCCCTTAACTCGGAGAATATTGATCGTATAAAAAAATTGTGCCAAAGAAATTGTAGGAAATTGCGTTTCCAACAATTTTCTTTCCCACCATTTAGGTTGAAAAGTTGAAAATGGAGGAGATATTAAGCAACAACAGTTCTCATTTAAAATCAATATGGCGGCTAATGCAACCGCGGAATTCAGTCGAGATTTTAAATTTACACTACTATTGATCTCTGCTAAAGGATAGAATTATAAAATTTGGGGCAGCTCGGAAACAAAATTCAATTCAATAATTATGCTTCCGCCACCACTTTTTACTATTTTCCCATGTAACTCGGAAAATATCAACCGCATGAAAAAAATTGTTAAAAAGAAATTGTAGGAAATTTTATTGTGAACAATTTTAGTCGAAAATGGCGTAATGGCATTACCGCATACGTACTACCTTAAATATTAATTTTAGCAAAAAAATGAAAGAGATCAAAATTGTGTAGAATTTAATTCTCTTCATTTTTGTATGGGTACATCTTTGTTGTAAAACTAATAATAAACGAGATAATTGAATAATTCAATAATTATGCTCCAACTCTCACTATTTTCCACTCATAACTCGGAAAATATCGACCGCACGAAAAAAATTATAATTAATGAAATTATAGAAAATCGCATTTTCAACAATTTCAGTTTCTACACCTTTTGACAAAAAATTGAAAATGGCGGAGATATTGAGCAAAAACGGTTCTCGTTTAAAATCAAGATGGGCGCTAACGCAACGGTGGAATTCAGTCGAGATTTTAAATTTATACTAATATTGACCCTCCCTAAAGATTAGAAAAATAAAATTTGGGGCAGCTCCTAATGCAAGGTTAGGCCTGTTATTCGTGTAACCCGACTGGACTAAAAAGAATGTAGCAAAAGTAATGGAAAAACCACAGAGGAAAGAGAAAGAAAGGACCTGCACCTCTTAAAAATAAGGAGGAGAAAAAGATAGTGTAATAACAGTGATTATTATATTTTAATATATGTTAATTACCTACCCATTGCATATATTTTGCAATCCAATACAGTAACGCTCAGCGCACTCCTGGATATCCTCATAGGCGTCATAAATTCCCAAATATCACGTTCGGTATCGTAACGTTCAACACAATTAAGCTGTTTTGCTCCATCGTATCCTCCAAAGACGAAAATAAATTGATTTATAGCGGCAACACCTAAAATAATAAAAAAGTAAATAATATATTTGTTATAGGCATTCGTAATACATAACTACACTAATAAATGATTTAAAATATACTGTGGAAAACAAAGCTTTATCGCTTTGATGAATCAAAAAACCAAATATATATCGTAGGAGCACAATTCTTCAACCTCCTGTGTTTGAATCGGTCTCAATGGAGTGTTATGACGTCATTTCAGCATACCTGCTTTATCAGATACTCGTTCTGATACAAAATCAAACACGAAAAGGTCAACGGATGTGTCCTGCTTATTTCCCACTTCAAATGGTTATCATACAAAGGTACCATCTACTTTGATGGTGTAACGGTAGCACATCTGATTCTCGTCACCAGCGCATCAGCGATATGCACTACCACTATTTTCCATTACTACCAACGAAGACTTAGGAGGTGGGTCGCCGGAATAATATAAAAGGAGCGATCGCTTTAACAAAAGTCAGTTCCACTGGAGGATTGATCTGGCAAGAACTCAACTGGCCGAATGATATTGCCTAGGGGCCAAGCGGCCCTTAACTCAATACGTTAAAACCGTCCAGCGATTTATAATTGATAAATCGCTCACCCGTTATACTCCGACCGTGCATTGAACGGCCATCTTCATCCTCGTACCATATCTAAATACATATGCTGATGTGTGTGAATGTACTGTAATAGTGATGTTGATTATAGTTACTTTCGAGTATTCGTTACAAATCGTTACTTTTGTATAAAGTAATCATTTAAAGTATTCGTTACTTTGATTACTATGATTACTTTTGTATTTGAATACCGGTAATCATATCGAGAATCGTATTTCTCAGTGAGTAGGTATTTTGTATAAGTATTACAATCTAAAAACGACCTTCACCGATCTGTTTAAGGGATAAAAATGATTTGATTACTATGATTACTTTTGTTACGTTTGTATTTGAGTACCGGTAATTATATCGAGAATCGTATTTCTCAGTAGGTAGGCATTTTGTATAGGTATTCCAATATAACAAGATCTACTATCTAATCTACATGGGCAAATGGCGTAGATCTAGATAAAAATATAGGGTTCTCGCATTCGATCTTTGTTAATGACATACATTACATATTTTACGTATACCATTATACCTTCCTCTGTTTCATCTTCTACCTTCTCCTCACTCTCACTGGGGTGTAATGCTAGTTCGCCTCCATGTGGTGCACCCTGGGTAACGCTAAATGAACTAGCAAAAAATTTGGCGGCAGACGAACGAAAAACAAAAAACAATATCCTGCCAACATCACAGATCACAAACAGAAATCTTATCTATACGTAAACATACGATGGGAACAAATAAAGGTTCTTCTCAGAACCAACTGACTAGAGATCTCGGACCGTGTATCCGAGTCTGTCATCTTAACATCGAGGGCATAAGCCAGGCAAAATGCCAAGTGTTGCAAAAAATCCTACACGATAACGACATTGACCTGGTTGCCATACAAGAGACCCATACTGAAGACAAAGTCCAGCTCGATTTAAGGGGAAAGATACCTGGCTACGATTTACTGGGAGCCACCTATGATAAACATTACGGCGTCGCAACCTACATTCGCTGCAATATAGAAAATGGTTTCCTACTTTCTGCTTCCAATGAAAATAATATACATGAAGTAGTCACCAAGATTGGAGATATTACCGTAGTTAACATATACAAACCTCCAGCCACTACATGGAACCCAGAAGTGCTAAAGACTCATCCACATCCTACTATATACATCGGCGACTTCAACAGCCACCACGAAATGTGGAAGTACACCACGAATGATGAAAATGGGGAGGCACTAGTAGAATGGTCCGAAGAGCAAAACACATATCTAGTTTTTGATGCCAAAGACAGAGGAACATTTAAATCAGCTGCATGGAGAAAAGAATATAACCCAGACCTATGTTTTGTCTCAAAAGATACCAATGACAGACCACTAACTGCGATAAGTGTCCTTGCAGACTTCCCACATACTCAACATCGTCCGGTGCTTATCACCATCGGAATATCAATTCCAATAATTAGATCATATCCTCGACCCAGGTGGAATCTTAGAAAAGCAAACTGGAAGAAGTTCTCTGAACAACTAGACCGGACCTTGAGCTGGGTCCCTCCAACCAGCAAACATTATGAGAGGTTTGTGGGCGCAGTAATAAGCACTGCCAAGAAAACCATCCCTAGGGGGTATCGCAAAGAATATGTGCCTGGATGGACTGAAACATGTGAAGACTTATACACGAAGTTTCTCGAAAGTGGTGACCGAGAAATAGCCGATGAGCTTTTACACAACATCGATACAGCTAGACGCCAAAAATGGATAAAGACTGTCGAAAACCTTGACCTCAAAAAATCAAGCCGGCAGGCATGGTCCTTGTTGCGGAAAATTGGAGGAGCTAACCAGCTAGAATCCAGAGAGTCTAAAATGTCTCCTAACAAGGTTGCCTCCCATATAGTATCTCTATCCAGAGCTCCACGAGATCGAACACATACTACCAACGTGAAAAGAGACTTAAGGGCATTAAAACAAATGAACAGAACGAACTCCGAATATTCAGCAAGAATACTTATTTCTGAAATCACACATGCGCTGAAAGAAATGAAATCAGGTAAAGCACCTGGCTTTGATGGTATCCATCCAGAGTTCTTGATACACAGTGGTGCATACACGAAACAGTGGCTTGCAATGTTCTTTAATGATATACTTCAGTCAGGTAACATTCCTTTCTCACTTAAGCGAACAAAGATAATTGCAATTCCGAAACCGGGCAAATCAAACGATAAGCCAGAAAACTACCGCCCCATAGCTCTACTCAGCATGGTATATAAACTATTAGAAAAGCTTCTCCTCAACAGAATTAGTCACAGGATACTAGAAAATGTCCCCATTGAACAAGCTGGCTTCCGCCCTCATCGAAGCTGTACGGACCAAGTGCTGTCATTAACAACTTTTATAGAAGCTAGTTTTCAAAAGAAACAAAAGACAGCAACAGTATTTATAGATCTAACAGCAGCATATGATACTGTTTGGAGACAGGGATTAATATATAAACTGGCCCGCATTATCCCCTGCAGAAAGATAATTAACCTCATTGACAACATGCTGACCAACAGAGCCTTCCAGGTTATAATGGGAAAGGAGACGAGTAGACAGATGAAACTTAACAATGGTCTTCCACAGGGTTCTGTCCTTGCCCCTTTACTTTTCAGCCTCTATATTGCTGACATGCCTGAAACCGAATCTCGGAAGTTTGGATATGCTGACGACTGGACCCTTGCAACAAGCCACCAATCTTTAGAAACTACAGAAATCACTCTCACGAATGACTTATCCATTCTCAGCGAATACCTTAAGAAATGGAGACTACAGCCAAGTACTACAAAAACTGAAGTATCAGCTTTTCATCTAAACAACAAGTTGGCAAACAGAGAATTGCGAGTGTATTTTAATAACAAGCTGTTAAAACACAATAAATACCCGAAATACCTTGGGGTTACTCTAGACAGAACGCTCACATTCAGAGAACACCTGACAAAAACAGCAGCAAAATTGAAAACACGCAACAATATAATACAGAAACTCTGCGGCACTACATCGGGGTCCACAGCATCAACATTAAGATCCTCTGATCTTGGCCTGATATATCCGGTGGCAGAATACTGTGCTCCAGTGTGGCTAAATAGCAGGCATACCCACCTGGTCGACACCCAACTAAACCGTACTATGCGTATGATAACAGGCACAATTAAGCCCACCCCTACAATGTGGCTACCTACCCTTAGTAATATAGCACCACCCAACCTACGCCGCGAACATGCATTGGTTAAAGAATATAACAAAATAATGGACAGTCACCAGCTTCTAGTCCACAACGACATCCCCGATATTCTTGGAAACCGTCTCCGATCCAGGTTACCCCCTCTACAATCTGCTCAAGCGCTGCAGCAATCCAACTTTGACTTAAATACCCGATGGAGAGAAGATTGGGAAAGTAGGACAGATCCGCATTACCATAGTCTACCGGACATCATAGGGAAACCTGGCGAATTTGAACGTCCCCGTAAGATTTGGGCAGCCCTTAATCGAATTCGAACAAACTGTGGAAGATGCGCCGACTCCCTCCACAGATGGGGTAAACTCCCCTCGCCTTCTTGTGACTGCGGCGCTGCAAGACAGACGATCAGTCACATTGTTCAGGACTGCCCACGCAGAGCATACACAGGCGACCCTATAGACTTTGTAATGGCAACCGAAGGTCAATCGAATATATAAAAAAATTGGACATCTGTTTGTGATGCATTGTATAATGCATAAATCTAAATATATTCTGTGATATACTTAAGCCATACGCTAAATAAAATAAATCCTCACTCTCACACCCTTAAAACGGTTCATACCGATAACGGTATTCGATAGCACTCGTAAAATACCGGTCCCGTCCGTTACTCGCTGGTATACGATTGGTAGAAAGTAATCAAGTGTACTGGTTGTAGATACAATAGTCGTTGCTCGCTCTGATACAATTGGTACGAAGTAATCAGAGTAATCAAAGTAGATACAATAGGGCTTTTCATTCACAGTCATTTGTTTCGAGCTTCTGTCATAAGTCGTATAATTCGTGTATATTAATATTATACACGAAATAAAATGCGAAATAAAAAGAAGATTAAAATCCACGAGGAAAATAAACTTCCTGTAGCTGGCTGTATACCATAAATCACAAAAATGCCAAGTTTCTTGTAAAAGGTATATATTAAAATACCCTAAATAAGGGTCAAAATACAAACCGTTTTCGGATTAAGGAATCCATCATCAGTGTTTAAAAGCCAAAATTTGCATGCCTGAGCCACCAAAATGTATAGGGTAAAAACCCTTTAAATGTAAATAATAAAGATGTTTTACATATTTATATAAAATCCATCGGATGTAATAGATAAACCTGGATGTTACCCAGGGCAACACAGGACTCTCCCCACGTGGTTGGAACTTTTTTTGGTGAAAACCTCACATATTGGATTTCAATGGCCAACTGACCAGTTGGTCAGTTGGCCATTGAAATCCAATATGTGAGGTTTTCACCAAAAAAAGTTCCAACCACGTGGGGAGAGTCCTGTGTTGCCCTGGGTAACATCCAGGTTTATCTATTACATCCGATGGATTTTATATAAATATGTAAAACATCTTTATTATTTACATTTAAAGGGTTTTTACCCTATACATTTTGGTGGCTCAGGCATGCAAATTTTGGCTTTTAAACACTGATGATGGATTCCTTAATCCGAAAACGTTTTGTATTTTGACCCTTATTTAGGGTATTTTAATATATACCTTTTACAAGAAACTTGGCATTTTTTTAAAAAGAAGATTAACTCTTGCTTGGGCAGCCTACGGAGCTCTGAGAGACATATTTAGGAGCAGTATACCGATCGGTTTAAAAAGACAAGTGTTTGACCAATGTGTGCTACCGGTAATGACATATGGAGCAGAGACACTGACTCTAACCAAGGCAACAGCGTCGAAAATGCGGGTTGCTCAAAGGCGCATGGAAAGATCCATGCTGGGCGTAACTCTACGGGATAAAATAAGAAATGAAGATCTCAGACAAACAACCGGTATCGCAGATGTTGTAGAACGTATCACCAGGCTCAAATGGAACTGGGCAGGACACGTCGCCAGGCTGAAAGATTCAAGATGGGCACGAAAGCTGATGGAGTGGAGACCAAGAGAAGATAAACGAAGTAGAGGAAGGCCGCCTACACGATGGGCAGATGATATCAGGCGGATTAGTAAAAACTGGCAAAAATCAGCACAAAACCGTGAAGTGTGGAAACAATTGAGGGAGACCTATGTCCAGCAGTGGACGTGAATTGGTTGGATGATGAATATTATACACAGATTATACAACATATAACAGGAGATCGAAACAAATGACAGTGGATGAAAAGCCCTATTATAGTCGTTACTCGCTCTGATACGATCGGTACGAAGTAACAAAGTAATCATAGTAATCAAAGTAGATACAATAGTCGTTACTCGCTCTGATACGATTGGTACGAAGTATCGAAAGTAATCACAGTAACGATTTGCCTCTCTCTATAGTAATCGTTACTTTCGGTATTCGTAAGTAACGAGTACTTTGTAACGAATAGATACTTTTTCAACATCTCTAATGTACTGACGAAGAGTCGTATTTGTCACAGCTATTAATTTATATTTACTTTTATTTACAGACAGCCGCCCGTGGGCCTTATTCAAACCTGCGCTGAGAATTAAATGATACTTTGTTATTTTTATTTTATTTGTTAGGTTATAAGAATATATTTTTATTTAAATTAAACCTGTGTTTTACTGAGTCTGCTGTCTATCAGAGCTATCCATCAAAAATTGGCGCCCGAACAAAAGTGAGATGCCGCTTCATCCAGCAACGACAGACACAAACTCAGTAACCCTTACCACGACAGCTACGTCGGGTATAGATCTCCTATTCCAAGAGAAATAGTACGAAAAATCGAAAAGGTCGACTTAGATTCCAAAGGAACCGTCAAGATTTGAGATTAAGTCCCATAGACTTTTTTAAAGATCGCCGGGAAGCGACAGGAACAATCCCAAAAGTCAAAAGTTTTATAGTTTTATATGACGCGCAGTGTACATGCACTCAAAATAGATTAAATGTATGTCCTTACCTGAGCCACTCCTAGGTACATTCATAGGCGATACCATATTCCACTCATTATTCTCAGGATGATAACATTCAACGCTTTTATGTCTCTCTACTCCATCGAAGCCTCCAATGGCGTAGAGTAATCTATTAACTACTGCTACCCCAACAGCCAATCTTTTATAATGCATAGGTTTCACTGCTGTCCACCTGTCGGTCTCTGGATCATAACTAGAAGAAACAAAAAAGATATTTTTTAATTTTATTTAATAAACAATACCAATGTTTGACTAACTCATACAATTCGAAAAGTGATAGTTCGAAAGAGTATATAATAATAAGAGGTATATATTTTTGCCGTGTTATTAATCAAAGCACACAAAAATTTACGAAAACCTAAACAAAATAAAGGAAGGATGAAAATTTGGGAATAGGTAGTTGAAATTGTCTATTATTATATAAGAAAAAGTTTACAATTCTACACAAATCCATTTTACAAAAATGGACTTCTCGAGGATGAAAAATATACATTCAAAATAAGTCAGAAATTTGATAAAATGACTAACTCTAAGCAACTTTTGTTCTATATAGTTTTTTCACTGAGTTAATACTTTTCGAGTTATTTGCGAGTGAATATTTTCTTTTTTAACAAAAAAAAAACAAGTTTTTGGATGGTTTTTCGCAAAACACTCAAAAAGTAAGTATTTTATCGAAAAAAATATTCTTAGCAAAAATATAGCTAATAAAAAAGTAAAAAAAGGGTATGCATGCAGTCTGTAGACTTAGTAGAAGCAGAGTTGTAGCTAATGAGGAGTACGTTCTTCTTCGGTAAATTCCAAATCGAATATTTCAACGTGAAATAACCGAACAAACGGAGCACTTTTCGGGGAAAAGTCATTACAATTTTTTTAAAGTGTTTAAAAAAGGTTTCTTTTTGTTTTTTTTTTAATTTCTAACATTACAATTAAGTGAGTTACGTCAAAATATTGTTGGTTCTTTTTATTTTTTGGTAAAAAATCGCGAGAATCACTCCCTAATTAGCATCCCAAATAACATTAATCGTTACCGCTTCGCAAGTTACTTTGCTTATGTATTATTTATATGATCTGTAAGTTTCATCGGTTCAAAGTGCTTATTTTTGAAAAGGCTGTAGTTAAAATGGTTTGAACGAGTCACTAATCACGAGTATATGAAGAGTACAGGGGAAAAACAAGGAATGTCACATTTTATACATATTGAGATACTTACCAATAAAGGTTTAATTCTTATGATATCTAAAAACTACTTAGGAGATTCTTAGCAGAATTCTAGCAATTCTTATTCTATAATCTTAATATAGGGTAATTCAGGGTAATATGGTGAATCGGGTGAAATAGTGAAATGCTCTATTTTTTCCCGGTGCACAGATGTCTCTGTAAATCTACATGCCGATTGTTTATTATCATTTATGCAGCGAGCACTTTGTGAAAACCAGCCCCGTTTTAAAAACCGTAAGCTGTTTCCGGTGCTCAATAATTTTTATACAATGTATGCATTTGTAGACGTTGCTTCAGATAGCTTAATTTGCGAGGTATTTTTCGATATATTCTGCCTTCTTAGACTGTTTATATACAACATAAGCTAGAAATCGTTGCCTCTAACATTGTGAACTTCTTGCCGTGCTATTCATCATTTCACCCATGGCAAATGGGAGAAATGATGAACTGGGCAATGGCAATATGATGAAGGCTTTTTCCAACATGTTTACCTATTTCTAGAGCCGTTGTTTCCAATTCGTCCATTTTTTATTGGTTTGGTCCGATTTGCTTTGGTTTAACAGTGATTAAAAAAAACAAACTTATATTTTTTCCATGTCTGATCTTCGGGCTCAGCTAGAGATCTATCGTCTGTTATTGAAACACCAAAATGCACTTAGATAATTTATTGATAGAGAATGACACTAGGGTACATAAAACCCCGGGAGAACGTTGCTGTACCGATATGTGGTTCGTATGAAAATTAAAATGAGACTACTTTGATGATGCTACATGTTGAATGTATGAGGTGACTCGAAGGAATGAAGTTAAAGGCACATCTTGCCTGGTTGACTTGACTCTAGTGAATGTATATTTTTTCACCCCCGAGAAGGGGGTATTCCCCTCCATTTTTGTAAAATAAAATAGGTAAATAGGTAGTTGAAATTGTCTATTATTATATAAGAGAAAGTTTACAATTCTACATCCCCTCCATTTTACAAAAATTCTGAAATTTTCATTCTTCCTTTATTATTTTTGGGTCAGATTGTTCTTTGATCGGGCTAATAACAAGAAGAGTAAAATAGTGGCATTATTAGAAGAAAAAAACGGATGACTGATTTCATAAAAAATAGATTACTGTTGTATAGTCTAGGTTAAGAAAATATGTCTAAATATAATTAAACATCTGATTTATCATTGTTGTAAAGAAAATTGCATGATGTAGGTAATATTTGACTAGACCATTGAATAGTTTACACTCTTACATATCTAGTGGAGGATTTTTAAATTTTTACCTCGTTTAAACGCACCTTTTTACGTCAAAGTGACGTTACCAGTGGCTGACCCAGAATAAGTTGATTGAAATTAAATAATCAAAATAAAATAAATCCTTTTTACAAAATGGAAATTATAGAAGTATTTTTGAACTAAATTTAGTTAAAACTATTAAATTTGGCAATTACTCTCGTTTTTTGCGCGTCATTGCAATGCATTCTACAATGACACCGATATTCTCCAAGAAATTAAATCACATTGACTAAGATGGGCAGGCCACGTGCACAGACTTCATAACGAGAGACTTGTAAGACTCGTATGGGAGGAGATTCCTACAGGCAAAAGACCACTAGGATGGAGAGATACCATCCAAGCATATCTCCGAAAAATAAAGATTCCATTTGACCCTAGGTTGATGGAAGACCGAACAAATTGGAAGAAAGTTGTACAGTCAGCCAGGACCCACCGAGGGTTGTAGCGCTACGTGATGATGATAATGATTGCAATGCATTCTAGGCATTTCAGACGCGTTTTATTTTACTTTTTCATATGCGCGAAATTTTCGACAAGCGCTTTTATATTTAGTCAATTCGTACGACACTGAGATTTTACAGTATTACAATATAAAAATGAAGGTGTAAACTATTCAGTGACCCCGACTGTACATTGATATCAGGTTTCTAAGTCGTGGTCGAATTGTTTGTCCTGACGTTTCGTTTGCAACTACGATAGACATTATCAATATATGTTATTCAAATGGATTAAAAACCGACACTTTAAATCTCTGTAACTCAGAAACAATTGATTTCTGAGTCTTGGAACACCGAGAACTTTTGATCAGCATGACCAAATCTACCTCGCTTTACAGTTTCAGCCTTCAGTCATTAACTGAAACCTTTTTAAGTATGAAAAATGCCGGGGTACTTTCTACAAAAGTTACATTTAGAAGTATTACGAGTACTTACCACTCAACGCTGTTGTGGTATTTATTTCCGCAACTTCCTCCAACAGCATACAGAAGACCATCCATCACCGCCACCCCTACTCGATTTCTAGGTGAAGTCATAGGTGAACATGGCCTCCAATTATCTTTGACAGGATTATATTTATCAACCCAATCGGAATCGTAACTATTGCCAGGACTATTGTGCCTGCCTCCTACTGCGTAAAATGTACCCTAAAAGTAGAGATTTTTAATTCTTTTTATAGTCAAAATCACTGATGGTGTGTAAGGAGTGATTAAAGTACATTTGTGTAAAGTTTGATAAAGGCTTACGACTCCACATAAACAATTAAATAAAAGAATGTGTACGTACTTTGTACGCACGTAAGAAGTTATATTCTTGTTGTCATGATCATTTTTCAGTGCGTCACAGTTTTTCGATTTCTCTCTAATGCATTAAGTTAGATGAGACGGAAAAAGCGGTAGCTCCGTGATTAAACACAAAAATAATGCAGCATTACAATGGTTATATACATAAGATGTCTATTCCTAACCTACGTTTGATTCGTTGATATTTAGAATGCGCGTTTTTTCTAGCCAATCAAATACACGTATTACGAAAATTTGACGAAAACTTCGTCCATTTTGGCCATTTTTTAGAAGTGTCAGAGTCAAGTGACGGTTATTATTAAGGACAGTATTTTGTGTATCTGTCATTTTTAACTTTCGAATTCGACTTCCCTTGTGTTTCACAACGTTTCTGTGCATTATTTTGTGTTTTGGTTTAGAATTTAGTTCGTTAAAAGTTAGTTTTGTATTTGGGTTTAGAATTTAATTCGTTAGAAGTTAGTTTATACTCCAGGTCATTATGCAAGAAAAATATCCATAGTAAGGAGACGTAACTCATGGCTGAAGAACCTTAGGAACTGGTTTGGATATAATAACAATGAATTATTTAGAGCCGCGGTTTCAGAAATAAAGATCGCTCTGATGATTACCAACTTTTGAAGCGGAGACAGCACCTAGAGAAGAAGATAAAAACACAGGTTATGGATAGTTTTGTGTCATTTTTTAATGTTTCCATATTTATAAATTTAATTAACAATATTGTTTACTTTTTAATTTTATTACCCTTTATAAAAAATACCTACATGTTAACATATTGTGTAAAAATCAAATCTACTAAATTACTAATTAGTTTAATTCCACAAGCTTTTCACCTATGGCTAAGTACGATTCTAGCATCTGTCAGATTCGTCAATAATTACATGAAATAAGTCTGGACACACCCAATACAGTATATGACGTCATAATTAATGACGCACTGAAAAATGATCATGAGTTCAACGAAATCAATATACTTTAACCAGTTTATTTATTTATTTATATTTTATTTAAATATTAAACTAATTTTAATACTTGCTACTTTCCAAAAATGTTTATTAAAACAATAATAAAAATTAAAAAAATAAAAGAATAAAACACACACACATACATTGAAAAATGCCACAAAGAAATGATTTCTGAACAATAATTGTTGGCAAAAATTTTAACTAAATACGTATTTTCTGAAAAAAAAATATAAATATATCTTTATAATCATAAAATGTATAAAAAAAATAAAAATCTGCATTGGGGATCGAACCCGCGGATATTAGGGCGGTTAGATTTAAAATCAAAGCATCTTAGCTTTTAGCTACTTCGACACAAACGTCATGTGGGAAGATAGACCAACTAAACGTTTTAAATTTTTGACAATTCTGAATTTAATCAAATTAGTTTGATTTTTGTGGAATTAAAATAATAAAATACAACAAAACATACAGTAAGAAAACAATATATTAGATGAAGATTAATAGAAACTTTGTTGGTAATTAAATTATGAAGGGCCGGCGTAGCCGAGTGGTAGTGTGCTAGGATAGCGTGCCGGTGGTCTGGAGTTCAAATCCTACCGCCGGCAAGAACAACTAGACATTTTTAAAAATGTTTATAGGCCCCAGGTCGACTCAGCCTGAATAAAATGAGTACCTTGGGTAAAACCAGGGGTAATAATAGGCGGTTGAAGCGTAGCACTGGCCCTGTTACCTTCTTTGTATACCGTAGGCCCTAGATATAGCAGACTACCCTGCTATACTCCCAAAGCCACGTGAGCGGTATAAAACGGGAGACTATTATTATAATTAAATTATGTAAATCAAAGCAAGAGGAACATTTTACATTTTCCAAATAGGTAAGTACCTATGTAATTTTTTATTACAATACTGAAACATTTACAGTTACGTACCCGTTGCTTTTAAAAACTTTTTAAAAAATCACTACAACTATAAACTTGCTTTTCCCTCTGTCCTCACAACAATGAAAACTAATATATACAACATTTGTTTACCTATAACCGACATATTGAACAATTTTGACAGATCATTGTAATTACCCAATCAGAGCACGTATAACGTTTCAGCAGCGCCCAGGACCAAGACTTTTGACGAATTCGCGCACATGTACATTCACTCCCAAACGCGCCTAAAGAAGTATAACTTCAAAAATCGACATAACCATACTTTAGCGGTTAAACCCGAAAATTAAGTACATGCTTTCCTAGATATTTATTAAATGCAAATAAAAATTTAACCAACGCGCAAGTCAAATATTGATACGTGTCAAAAAATGATACTGTCTAGGAATACCGCTGGAAAACAAAAGAAGGCGAAGTAATTTCTTAGAAGGCAAGGGAAATTAATGATATACACAAACCACCAATCTACTTAGACCTTTTCTTCTTCTTCTTAGCTCAGGGAGGACTCGTTAGTCTCTAGCACTTGGTCATAAGGCTTTTATTCCGTATTAAACCTTGTTTTTCCTTAAACTCTGATCAGTTCTGTGACCTCAACGAAGGCAAACAGTTTTCTTATTCGTAGTTTTAGGATCTCTTCTGGTTGAAACCTCAGTTGGCCAGTGAATTCCTGCATCACATCACTTAGTACACTGCAATGGCATAGTATGTGTATGATGGCAGTCTCTTGTTCCATTTCGCACTTTCTGTACCATGGTTTATTGACCTTACCTAGTTTGTAAAGGTGGTTTCTTAAACGGCAATGTTCAGTCACCATTTCAGTGATCGTTTTGACATCTCATATATTGAGATTCATCAAACTGTTCGAGAGTTCTTTATTAATATTCTTGATTTTATTTTTTTAGCCTGGATTTGCCCTTGAGTGGCTCTCCATTTCTTCTGATGATTCCTTTATCAGCCATTTCTGAACCTCGTTTTTCGTAGCATTTTTAGTGATGCCTCAGAACAGTTCTGGGCCTTCAAAAGTTTTTCTCGAGCCTTTTTCGCCAACATATCTGCTCGTTCGTTTACATGCACCCCTTCATGAATCGGAACCCATATTAAAGACACTTTTATTGTCTTTTGCCAGGTTTTTGAGGAGATCTTTGCAGTGTCTCACCAGTTTTGATTTTGTGAGTGGTTTCTTTACTGCCAGAATAGCCGTTTGGCTATCTGTGTAAATGTTGATTCTCTTAGCTTTAGGGTCTTCATCAATGATTTCATCAATGTAGACCATCAAAGCAAAAATTTCAGCCAGGAACACAGTTGTATGTTGATCTAAGCTGTAAGGTTTATTAGAGTTACATGTTTGCCCAAAGACTTCTGATCCAGTACTATGGGCAGTTTTAGATCCATCAGTGAACCATATTAAGTCCCCATTACTATTTGGAACTTTTTGTTCTGTATATGGTATAAATATGTTAATCTTCTCAGTGAGATTAGTTCTGGTGTCATCAGATCTGAGTTCATCATAAAGATGGATTCCTCAAGTATAGTTCCAGTGGTGTTTGTGTGGGTATTCAATACATAATTCGGCCTCAAAGTACTGTTAGCTTTGAGTCTCCGGTTGGTCATAAAGGCTACCACCGAAATATAGAATTCCAGCGGAGGGAGACCTGTGAAGACTAATGAAGCCGTTTTTCTACTATTCAAGGCTCCTGTTATATTTAGAAGCCCTTGTCTTTCTAGGGTGGTGAGTGATCACACAAGATTGCAAAGCCGTCTTTCTCCACCAAAAGCAGTACTGAACCAAAGTAACTGTCGGTCGTATCACTGCTGTGTATAACTAACACATTGCCTTTGGTTTCAATCCCCAGGTTTTACCTACAACTCGTCTGCAGTTCCAGAAGAGTCGTTTAGCCTAGCTTAGGTTATATTGTTAATACGAGTATTCCAATTGAGTCTCGAATCCAGGGTTACTCCTAAATGCTTAACTTCAATGGTTCTTTCCAGTACCTCTCCATATAATTTCAGTTTACTCAGTCCAGTAAGCTTCCTCTTATTTGTAAAGGCTACCAGATTAGTTTTGGAAGGGTTCACGGTGAGGTTCTCTTTCAGACACCAGTTCTCTATGTAATTAAGGGCATATCGCGTCTGATCCGCAACAGTGCTGCGTAGACCTTGTTGATTACATTTGGTAGACAAGAGCCAACCACGCTCCTTTTACATTAATTAGGAAATTTCCAGAAATATATACTGGTTATCAATCGGAAGTAAATAAAAACGTATATTAAAAGTGTTGCCTACCTTTATAAAAGCTCCTCCCAAACCTGATCTAGGAACAGTTAGTCTAGCTAACCGATACCAAACTTTTTCATCAACATTATAACCTTCTACAACATCTAATGATTGTCTGAGATATCCACCGGCTACATATATTACTCTAGGAATATTGGGACATCTTTCTTTTACGCCAGTTCGAACGTGTAATGTTAAATCCTAGAAGAGAAAACGCATATATGAAGACATTAAAATTGACAACGATTATGATGAAATTTATCGAAATGGAAAGTGAACTGAATAATATCAATTGGGACGTAATTGTAGTCTCCCAAACAACTTTTTTCTCTGCAGTCAGAAAAAAATAAACTTACAATAATGCTATGAGTATCATAAACAAGGGAGAGAGTTATTCTACAGATGATAGAAGGAAAGGAAAATGCATAACTACTTTAAAATCCGGTCACATATTCTATCAAGTCGGAGAGAACGATGGAAATGGAAGTATTGGGTTCTTCATTAATAAAAAAAATAGCTTAGAATATCACATCAGTAAAAGCAGTCTCCACAAGAGTTATACTTGCAAAATTACAACTCAACATCCGTTACTCCATAAAGATTATTCAAATCTATTCACCAATATAGGGTAATATTGAGGAAGCAATAGAGCAGTTTTATTATGACATACACAGCTGTTACAGGAGACCACGAATATTTCACGATAATATTATACGGTAGGAGTAAAAACCGATTAAGCTGAAAATGCCCTTGGAAAATTTTGGCACATTGGGTAGAAACGAAAAGGGCGAAACTTTCTGTTGGAAAACAAATTACTTTTAATGACAAGCTTCTTCTATAAGAAAATCCATAGAAGATGGACTTAGAAGAGCCCTATAGTAAGACTAAGAACGAGATCAACTGAAGAAGAACCGAGAGGTACTGGCCACCATCAAATCTCAAAAGTTACAATACTTTGGACACAATATGCGAAATGAATTCGTATATGCCCTCCTACGTCCTACAAGCCATCCTGTAAGGAAAAATATTTGGAAAGCGGCGTCCAGGAAGAAGTAGGACATCCTGGTTGAAGAACTTCAGAACCTGGCTCAACACAACATCTGTGCAGCTAGATTGGCATGATGATCGCCAACATTCGTCACGGATAGGCACATCAAGAAGAAGATCGAAGAAAACTAAGGTATGAAAGCATTTACGAGAATCATCGAAAATGGCAAAAAGGAAATCCTTCAGCTCAAAACACAAAAATTAAAACATTCCAAATAAATAGAAAGATTCGGTTACAATCCTCCTTTATAAAAAGGAGATAAATTAGATCTTGAAAATTATAAGCCAAGAGGCTTACTAAACCACCCTTACAAGCTCTTTACTTGAATACTGACAACCGATTGGAAGTAAAACTTGATTTCTACCAGTCAGAAGAACAAGAAGGATTTACATCAGGTCACAGAACAAACAACCATCAGAGAACAAAAACAAATGAACAATGGACAAATCAGAGCTGATTGATGATAATGATGAAGATGAACCCAACAGAAGAGAAAGAGTAAAAAACGTTCTTCTTGGATGTTGGCAATTAAGCAATTAATCTGGGTAACTAGATTCGATTCTACACACATCTAGTCTATTAACCGTCATCCCTCTTTTTCATGGCGATTATATATTTATCGACGATTTAGATTTCGATGGTATCTATCTTTCATAAGACTCACCACTCGATTTCTTCCGTTTCATCCATCTCGCTCTAGGGCAGGCCTCGCTCTAGGCACATCAAAGAAACATGAAACGTAAAACATGAAACATAAAACGTGAAACACGTTTCATGAAAATAAAACAATGCTAAACAAATAGAAGTCCGCATACCAATGAAACGAGTGTGATTCATGCGTGTGAAACATTTTTATCTTCCGAAGACACCAAAGAAACATGAAACGTGAAACACGTTTCATGGAAATAAAACACTGCTAAACAAATAGACGTCCGCATATCTATGAAACGAGTGTGATTCATGCACATGAAACATTTTTATCTTCTTGAAACGTGTTTCATGAAATAGGACGTGTTCTATTTTTCGATATCAGTTTCATTGTTTTGAATAATTAATTACGTGCGTAAAATAAATGCCGACCAAGAATTTAATCTTGCATTGGTTTCTGTGGTGGATCAGAACGAAGAATTGTACAATTATAACCTGGAGTGGTACTCGAATAGACAATAACAAGAAAATATCGTTTTTTTAAACCAGGACCCACAATAAAACAATGTAAATGTTTGAATACTCATTCTATAAAATTATTGAAATTTAGCAAGATGATTATTTAATTCGTTTGCAACCAAATATTATGTACTATGGTTATGATTTTTGGACAGTAATAAAAGAGTTTCCACAACAGCAACGACCTCGTCATCATCACTTTCCATTATTTACTATGCAAACTTTACTTTGTTTCTTTGATTAGTATATTAGTGTAGGCAACAGAGGTTAAACTTCGCAAACTCGACACAAGTCCAGTTTTATTTTTTATTTCTGGTATATCAAGGGGTGCTTATTATGAGACTAACATTTTCTTAAAAGATTTGCCCCGGAATACCCATTTTTATTCCTTTAAAGGGAGTAGGGAAAAATCCTACTCCATTAGTAGGGTTTTTTTATAAATATATATTACGGTTATTGCAACATCCTTGCGGAAACTACCTTTATCCCTGAAAATAAGTTTGGCGAGCATGTTTTTACGATTTTTTCATTACCTATATATTTTTTTGAAACAACGCTTATACAGAATTAAAGACCACTATTTGCTCTACAAATAAGGTCATATGCATTCTTTTCGTATAAGCAACCGTTACGGCACAGTGGCGCCGCAAATCTCAGAAATGCTTTGGCGGGCTCCAGTTTTTGTTGTTTTTTTCGTCACCTATTCATTTTATTAATAACATACTTATGACAAATAAAAGAACACACTGTCTGCTACATATTATGACCTATACATATTTTACTTTCTTTGCACCCTAAAGGCACAGTAGTGGCCCAGAGTAAATTTTTGCATATTTTCTTTATTCATTTTCCTTTTTTTTGGGTGGTTTCGGGGAAAATATGGGGGTGAATTATACAAATTTGTAAATAACACTAGTACATGGATAATCGCTGAATTTTTTTTATTCTAGCATCGGTGGTTCAGATGGTATAAGAGGAGTTTTTTAAAATGTAACACCCTGTAATTAAAAAATGGGAAATTGTCCTTAAATTAAACCTATACTAAAAAATCAGCCACTTATTTGTGATTAATTGCCGCAGGGTTTCTTCTTAATTTTCATTACAGTTAGGGAAAAATAATTTTTTAAACATCTTTTTTACAAACTTGGTCAACTTTGGGGCGCCACCTCCGCTAAACGGTGTGTGATAGATATATGCTGTCGCGGAATAAATTGTAGGAAATATAGTCCACTTCATATTTTTATTAAGGAATATTTTGTAATAACGCACAGGAAGGGCTACGTTTCGTAAAAACCACAAACTACTCCCTTTAAAGGGATGAAAATGGGTGTTCCGGGACGAAATCTTTTAAGAAAAAGTTAGTCTCATTAAAAGCACCCCTTGATATACTAGAAAAAAAAATAAAACCGGACTTGTGTCGAGTTTGCGAAGTTCAACCTCTGTTTCCTACACTATATAACATGAAACGGTTTCGTTCTTCACAATTTATTTATTTGATGTTTCACGTTTTATGTTTCACGTTTCTTTAAGGCAAGCCGCACACCAAAGAAACATGAAACGAAAAACATGAAACATGAAACGTGAAACATGTTTCATGAAAATAAAACACTGCTAAACAAATCTCAAAGTCCGCCTACCAATGAAACAAGTGTGATTCATGCTCATGACACATTTTTATTTTCGGAGAGTTTCATAAATGGCCAGACGTATATTTGTTTAATTTGTTTGTTTTATTTCCATGAAACGTAATTTACGTTTCATGTTTCTTTGATGTGCGGCCTGCCTAACGTTTAATGTTTCACGTTTCTTTAACGTTTAATGTTTCACGTTTCATGTTTCTTTGATGTCTAACTCTACAGCACATATCTTAATCTATTTCAAAATTTTTCTGTAATACCGAACCTAGAATATGTAATTACTTTTCAAAACAATTTCATTATGCACAGTTATCATTTTATTTTTAGTATTACCTAACGACATTTTTAAATGGACATCGTATGTGATACTTTGTGTGTGTCGTCCTCTTCCTTTTCATTAATTGACCCTTAGCAAGGCGTGGTGACACTCATCGACGGATTCATGTAGACTTTAATTTGGTCTGCCCCACGTGTTGGAGATCTTCTTCTTGGTCTTCGGCCTTCTACCTTTACTACCCCACTTCGACTACCATATGTTTTTGTTATACTAAGTTTTAAACAGTTTACTTCGAATTTGACTAATGATATGAGTAATGTTGGCCTTCAGGGATGCTGCAATTTGTGGATTATTTGCATATGTACCTTCAACTTAAGAAAACCTCACAACAAAGAGTCTAACGGGGTCAAATCGCATCTACACAAAGAACACAAAGTAAGTGCGTTCACGTCACGTAAGTGCCCAGTCATGTTGGTTGATTGTTTACTGAACCAATGGACTTTTTATCCTCACACAGAATAGTGGGGAAAACAATTTTATCATTTGCACTTGTTATTGTATGCTATGTATCCACATCCATTGTGATTTGGCAAAACAGACCATTGACTGGCCAGTTGGTTGCTAAAACCAATGCAAATAAAACACACATGCACACAACAAACTCAATACGTAATGACCGATGATGATAAATGAGACCCAATTTTGCACATGTAGCTTCAAGATATATTTACCTTAAATATTCTAGCTAAGTACTCTTTACATGCTGGAGTTTTCTTGATTACTTCACAATTGGTCATTTGATCGTTTAAAAACTTTGGAGGTAGAAATTGACATCGAACAGCACTAAGAATTGGTTCCATTTTCATATATCTATTTTCTTCGTCGTACTTTACCCATTTCAATACGGCGTTATATACTTCTTTCTCATCTTGTACGTTCAGTTCGTCTTTTTTTATTAAAGTGATTATTTGCATTGCCGTCAGCTGTAAGAATTCCTCTTCTTGACTGATCTAAAATATAATAAATAACAGTTATTAATTAAATAGAGGAGAATATTTAGGGAACTGATTTATCATCTACTTGTGTACATACCTTAGGTGATAAAATATTACACAATGAATAGTGGTCATCTGTATATACATCAGATGGATCCGCAGAATACATCAGAGAGGTATTTCAGAATCAATTATGAGGATATAAATAGAGTGGGCACTAAAAACAGTCCACCCTGATACATCCCAGCATTCATTAGATTTTGTCAAATTGCTAAAAAATGTCTATTTTAATTCCAAGGTAAAGGTACAGACATGGTACCGCCCTGACGTACGTAGACGTAATACTAAAACAGCGCCCTGTATAATATTTGTTTAGTAATTCATCATTGGTATAGTTTTGCTAAAGTCTTTGAATTCTATTTTACTTTTTTTCAAAAGAAAATGCTATATAAGTAGCATTTTTTAATAATAGCATATTTAGTATTAGTACATTGAATCACGGTTTTTATTCCGAATTTTAAAGAACCGCTTGGTCTGACCTGAAATTTGACATACACATAGGTAACATGTCAAAGAAGAAAAGTGATATGGTGCCGATGTGTGCTTTTGCCTTGGGGGTGAGTTTCATCCCTTCTCCTTTCATCAGTTCATTTTTCACCAAAGTAATACTTTTAGAGATATTTGCGAGTATACTATGTTTATTTTATTTTTCAACAAAAAAACACGTTTTTATGCGTTTTTTTGCAAATAACTCAAAAAGTAAGTATTTTATCGAAAGACATTCTTAGCAAAAATATAGCTTCTAAAAATTGAAAAAAATGGTGTATGTATGAACTCTTTAGACTCTAGACCCAATAGGAGCAAACTTGTAGCTAATGAAAAATAGGTTCATATCCGTCAAATTTCAAAGCGAATATTTCAACGTGAAATAACCAAAAAATGATGCACTTTTTGGGAAAAACTCATTATAACTTTTTTAAAACGTTGAAAAAAATATTTATTTTTGTATTTTTAAAAAGTTTCTAGCATCAAAAGTAAGCAAATTACGCTTAAAATAAAGTTGGTCCTTTTTTTGGTCAAAAAAACTAAAGAAAATCACCCCCTAATTAGCATCTTAGATCAAATTAATCGTAATCGCTTCACAAGTGAATTTACTTATGTATTATTTATATGATCTGTGAATTTCATCGGTTCAAAGGTTTTTTTTTTAATTTGGTTTTATAGTAAATTTTTTTAATCTTTAATTTTGAAAAAAAAAAATGCTTTTTTTCACATATTTGTGCAAGTTCTCCATTTAAAAACTTTTGTCTATCCCTTACCTGACAAAAATGTTGTTCTATATACTGATTGGCTTTTTTACATAAGTCTATACAACCATGTTGTTCTGCAAAACTAGCAATACCTATAGCATTACTAGGATCTAATTGACGTTCTAAAAAATTACAGCATGCTTGAATCACATTAGGAACCTAAAAATAAAAAACACAATATTACAACTTAAAAATGACTAAAATTTCAAAATTTCGGTGAATATCAAAAATAGGTCGTTTTCTTGACTTTTGCCCGAGAAGATAGTTTAACGCTCGTGTCATTGCTCCATCCATATTTCTTCTCGCTCTCATTGAGGGGCGGTTTGTCCATTGGTTCACTTGTGCAGTGAACACCCCTTAAAAGTTTATTAAAATACAATTTTTTAAATCTCATAAATATTATAATATTATTAAAATATTTTGTTAATCTCATAGAATCATTAAAATTTAACTTTTTTTATTAATCATATATACTTGCTCTACGCCGCTGGATGCACGTGGCATAGTACAGATACTATGATCTGGTGCAGAATTCAAATTGAACCAGCCAGTACTAACTTACCCCTGTGTTAGAAAGAGAAATCTTAAAATCGGTGAAAAAGCATTTCGCCTATCTAAAACAGTGAGGATTTGTGCAGTGCACACCAGTGCAGCGTTTCGGTTCACAGTTTGGAATTTTCTGTTGAGGGATTTAGTTAAATACGGTTAAATCTTAAATACAATATTAATAGTTTTATGATGTGAGCCTTATTTAGTGGAATTTATAAAAGAAAATGCAAATATTTTTGAAAATCGACTTCTTATAAAAACGAATGGTCAACTTCGGCCGGTGGTAGGTACAAGAATGTGCTATAAAAAACAAAAAGTTTAAATGTTGCTTTAAAGTTGAACAATATAAAAAAACTGCGTGGTTGTGCGGATGTGATAAACTACATTCTTTGTTTTGTTTTCCATGTTAAGTATTTTCAAATAATGAAACTATTTCTTCAGAGTGGACAAAAATGGGCGTTCGGGATTTATCTCATTTATCAACAAAAATTAAAAAAACACGGATCTTCCCAAATTCATTTAAAAAATGAATTGCAACTCTCAGATATTGGCAATATTGATGTTCGCCAATTATTAGATTCTGGGTATAGGAAAAAACGCGCCTTGCATTTTACCTCAATGGCGGCGTGGAAATGAATGCATTATTTAATCGAAATTAGTTACAGATTTTATGTATACCTACCATACATAAATAATAAAAAATTATTAATATTCCACATTTAAACAGGCGAAGCACTCACTATTGATAATTTTTTAACGAACGCCTATGCAATAAGTGAATATATAATTTGGTGAGAACCAGAAAAGTATAATAGTTTCACTAATCCGCTTAGGTCCCGCTGGGTTTTTTCCCCCAAAATTTTTCGCCTGTGCCGCAATTGCCCGCGGCTTTTATTCACCGTTTCTATAATTACATTCCTTAATTGAACACCTTTTTTAAATTACCACGAGCCGCCACTGCTCTGAGTTCATCTTCACTGTTCCATTTTTTATTGAAAATTACCCCCCAAATCCTCCTCCTCCAAGTGCCTTCTCTATTCAGGTTGACGATCAATATGGCAAATTTCTTTCTGTGCCGGGCTTGATGAATTAAGTCATTCCCTGTTGTGTGGGTCCAATCTCTGATGTTTCGGAGCCAGAATTTTTTCTTTTTTCCTATACCCCTTTTTCCTTCGATTTTGCCTTCTACTGAAGCTGTTCAAATTCCCTAGGGCGCATTATGTGTCCTAGATATGACGTCTTTCTAATTTTCATTGTATTCCAGATGAGGACGTGTGTTCATTATTTCCAGTACTTCTTCATTCGTAGTTCTGCTGGTCCAGCTTATTCTTAACATTCGGCGGTACATCCACATTATTTCAAATGAATTCAGTTTGTTGACGTCATACTGTTTGAATGTCCAGGTCTCACAGCCATATAATAGAGACCACACATAACACTTTAGTGTTCTCAATCTTATTGTGACTGATAACTTGGGGTTACAGAGCATTTTACGCATGTTCATGAAACCAGACTTTGCTATTTCACTGCGTCTTCTAATTTCTTTTGAGTGGTCTAGCTGACTATTTAGCTCTCTGCTCAGGAATATGAAGCTTTGGGAACTCTGAAGGGCGATACCATTTATTTGTATGTTGGGTGTAATTTGTTCATGGTGGTTCTTGTGAAATACCATGATTTTGGTTTTGGAAAAGTTAATGTCCAAGCCCAGCCTGTGACTTTCTTCTGATAATATGTTAATCAGTATTATTAGTTGGCCTTCTGTTTCCGCTAATACTACGGTGTCATCGGCATCCCTTACATTGTTAATGATGATTCCATTGACTCTGGTACCTTCAGGGCGACCTTCAAAATAATTACTGGTTTTACACATTACCCACTATTAGATATTCACATTTTCATATTCATTTTTAGACTCGCTGCTTCATTCCCTGCTTGTTCTTCAGGCTGTTTGTCTTTAATGTCTATTTCTATACGTTTCACCATATTTTGGAGTATTTGTTGGTATTACTGCTTTTACCCTATAATTTACTTAATCCGTTTTTGTGCCTTTCTTATGTATTGAAGAGATGTAGCACTGTCTCCATTCTTCTGAAACTTTTTCGCCATTTGAACACCTTTCAAATAATCTGCTAAGCATTTCAAACAGTTTCTGTGCACTATACCTCTGGGTGTATGTCACCTGAGCCTGGGAATTTTAAAATTTCATGCCCGTAACTGCATCTCTCATCTCTTCTATTTCAAGCTCTATCCCTCCTTTAGCTTATATTTGTTTATAGTAACTTTTCCCCTTTTTTGTCAGCAGATCCTCGAAGTGGAACTTAATCTTACATTGTTTTTATTATTTGTTTTAACAATAATGCTTCTGAAGTATTTGTGCCTCGTAGATGGTTGTCTATGTATTCCCACTTTTCTCCCATGCTTTATTTTCTTTTAAGATTGCTTCTCTACCTCTCTATCCCACTCTTTCTATTTTGTGAGCAAAAATGCATCGACAAAGAAATAAACAAAATTCGAGACTTTAATTATAAATAATATAATTCAGTTTCTATTTCCCTAATACAGTGCTTTTCAGATAAAACTATCCACCTTAAGTAACTTTTGAACCATTGATTTTTAGAAAAAGCGTAAAAACACGTCAAATTATATTTGAAGGGGGAGACATATTTAAGCTTGGCGGGAAAGGCACCCTCTCACTCCCGCATCTAACCTTAATTTTTTTTAAATTACTTCCACCTTTTTTTATTTGATATTTGAATTCTCCCCTTGGTACTGATTTCAAAAATGTATAAATCATGATTCGTAAAGTGATTAGTTTATAAAAAAAAAAATAAATAAATACAAAAGCAAGAAAACGGGGTTGAAAAAAACAACTACAATTAACAATTTTATTACAAACATTTAGAATTAACATTTCACTACCAAAAATTTTAACAATAATTATTCAAAATTTCAAAAGTTATTTTGAACATAATTATGGTTAAAATTTTTGGTAGTGAAATGTTCATTCTTAATGTTTGTAATAAAATTGTTAAAAAATACCTTTTTTTTCAATTCAGTTTTCTTGCTTTTGTATTTATTTTTCTTATAAACTAATAATTTTAAGCATAATGTGTTATACATTTTTGATATCAGTACAAAGAGGAGAATCCAAATATAAAATAAAAAAAGGTGGAAATAATTTAAAAAAAAAAGGATGCTACGAGAGGTGAGAGGGTGCCTTTCCCGCCAAGCTTAAATATGGCATAATGTCTCCCCCTTCAAATATTCTTTGACGGGTTTTTGCGCTTTTTCTAAAAATCAGTATGTAGTTCAAAAGTTATTTAAAGTGGATATTTTATCTGAAAAGCACCTATAATATAGATAGTGTCTTATCACAATTAAATAGTCAGAAACAACATAATTTATATTGACCCTTTTTGGTTTTTAAGTGCACTAAAACTAATTTTAATCAGATCCATTGAGATGATGTGTGACAAAACCTGTCAACCACGACATACACCTGTGTAATAGAATAAGACAAGAAATACCAATAACACCTAGAAATGTGTAATCCATACCTATAAATATCTTTCGGCAATCTGAATAGAACAAAATACTCAACAAACTAGCGATTCTTGGAATTGGCATTTTCTACATACGACACTTAAAAACAACTACTAACGGTAGTATGTTTGAATATACAGGTTGTCACACCAAAAGCAAAACAAATACAGAATTTTCAAGAAATACTTTTAGGAAAAAATACATATACTTAATCCAGTCATCAGATATTTGAGATCTAAACATGACGAACAAACAAAAAGTTTACCACTCACCCCCGGGATTCCTCCTGAAACCCCCCTCGTAAAGTGAAAACGGAAATAATCGATTTCTCAAGAATCTGTACGCCGCCGTAGAGAAATAAAACTTTTAAAATTGCTTCACTTCGATAGCACAAGTAGGTACGTGTTTCAAAACTACACAACTCCTTCTTCAAATTCCACCAAATGATACAGCTGTAAACGGTTTAGATCATTTGTAATGTGAAAATTTAGATCCAGCATTCTTATCATATTTGTTGCCAAAACTCAAAATCGAAATTTCATGTTATAGGTTTTGAAGGCTCCAACAATGGAAATTCCACAGCGATCTGTCAATTGAAGTGATAAATTTTATTGATCTCATGAGAATCGTAAACAATGGGAAAAATTGCGCAACGTTTATTTATCTAACAGCTTACTGACTGATCAAGAGTCACGAGTCACCCCAAGGTACTTTGGTGTTTTATTGTAGGCGAGTGTAGTGTTTTCGAATTGGATGGAACTGTTACAAGCTTGTTACTTAGGTGGAAACTTAAAACATCTGTTTTCGTAGTGTTTGGTGGGAGCCTCCATTTACGGAAATACTTTCCCACTGTGTGTAAGTTCGCCGTGAGGATTTCTTCTGTTTCTTCAAATGACTTACATCTTAAAGTCAAAGTTTTCAACCTAATAGAAATATTAAAAATATTGAAAATTATTAAAAATATTCCTAAAAGATATTTAATTGAAAACTTATTGGACCATTTTCCTGGTAACACCTCTATGGCTTCTAAAAATTGCAAGCCAGATGGATGCCGAAGCGAAGAAGACAACAGGGAATTTTAAAACTTGCAATTCACGACCCCGTCTGTTCAGCTGGTAAATTCCAACAAAAAATGGACCTGTGTTACTCAAAGGAGTAAAACTAATATAAAATAAAAATGTATACCATTTTAATTCAGTTGCAATGCGAAGGCAAAACTGTCTTATTTTTCACTTAGTACAGAGAGCGCAAACCAGCACTCTAAATCGACGATTTTCGACTCTAATTGGAGTCATCATCTCGTCATTACATCTTGTTGCAAGGACCCAGTCATCCCCGTATCCAAACTTCCTTGATCTGGTTTCTGGTATATCAGCGATGTACAGGCTAAAGAGAAGAGGAGCTAGGACAGATTTCTGAGGCAGTGGTTCTTAAGTTTTCTTGGGGTGCTGATGTCGGAGAAAAAGGGCGGGAGTATTCGGTTTCTGTAGATTGTAATTTTAAAGTTTTGAGCTCTCGTCAATATTCGACAGATTTTATTAGACAAAAAAAATTAATCACTTATTAAATAAAACGATTAAATTTAATAATTCAGGTGGATTCAATTTTAAAGTATCTAGGCAACAGTTCCAAAAATTCGCGATAAGCTAGACGTCATACCACAATAAAATGCTTTCGACATTAAGATAAAAATTATGTAATTACATGAAGGGGACAAAATATCATTATTTGATGTTTAGAAAAAAGAAGATTTAAAAAAAAACAAAAGCAGACATCAAAAACAAAGACTAACATTATTATTACCTATTGGATGTGATCAACACTTGCTCCAATAAAAGCTTGAAAACGACTAAGAATATACTTAACTAAGCTCAATATTGTTACTTGTGGTTTGCTGTTTCTCTCTTTTTTATCGCAATAATGAGCTAGGGCATTGATGTTGGGACATATTGCACAAGAACCAAGCTAAAATGACAAGAAAAAAGTACGACAAGGATGTGTACTATCCCTGTACTTTTTAATATGTGCTCAAAAGAGATGTTTAAGGAGGCACTAGAAGATATCAATGAAGGCATATCAATTAAACGGAAAACTAATGAATAATTTCGATATGCAGACAATACAATACTTCCTCTGGACAGCAGACAAAGGCTGAAAATTTTGGTTTACGCAGTGCTGTACCCAGATGAACCCAGAAAGTAATTGGGATGTGAGAAATAATTAACAATGGGACCACGGCCTTGAAATAAAATGAGACGTTGACATGACCAGAAACGCTTTCAATAAGTTGAAAGCAGTGAACTTGCCAGCTTTGGGATGTGGTGTTATTGAAGAATATGGAAAATATCATAGACACAACACGTAACAAACGGAAACATTGAGAAATAAAAAAAAAGAAATACCTACTCAACACTATGAAGGAAAGAAAAGTTATCTACTTTGGTCACCTACTAAGAAATGAAAAATATGGGTTTATGCGATTGAAACATCAATGCGAAAAACAACAATATAACTCTTCAGAATAGCTGCAGATTGAGTAAAATGGGCCGTGATGATCGCCAATGTTCTTAAAGGATGTGACACATAAAGAAGAAGACTCGGAGACGATTAGTTAATTTTAACTAAGGACATTTTTTCTATATAGTCTAGGTGCCAGAAGGGTCACCGTGTCCTTTTCAATTCTGATGGACAAACTCAACGGTTTCTTATGGATTTTTGGCTACTGATTACGAATTTCGAGGGTGGATTTCTATCCGAGTCACACAAGGACAAAATACATATTTACGGCGACAAAACTAAATTTTTCGAGCAACTTGAAATATAATAAATAATGCACATTCCTCAAGCCAAATAACCCACCTTATTAGTTAACAAAAGGATTTGCAGGTAGCAACACAAAAGAATGTACAGCCCGGCCAACTGACCATATTTCTCACGCGCTTTCAAAGGCCAGTTGCTCTCGAAATTTCGTCGCAGTAACTACTCTCGCTAAGATTTCCGTGCTACATATTTTTATTTTCTTTAACATGGATAGTGAAGACACAGGTAAGACCCTCATTTTCTACTAACTCACTGCTATGATTATTTATTTTATTAGGTATTTTTAATGGTACAGAAAGACACTAATTTTTCATTAATAAAAATCTTAAAGTGCGTAATTTAAGAGGGTTTTAAAAAAAATTTACGCATAGTTAAGCAGATTTTTATAACTTATGGGCTTGTTCAGTCTATTGTCATTGTAAACTAGTTATAGTTTGCTTCCCGTTGTTTCCCCTTTGTTAATTATAGTTAAGCAGATTTTTATAACTTATGGGCTTGTTCAGTCCATTGTCATTGTAAACTAGTTATAGTTTGCTTCCCGTTGTTTCCCCTTTGTTAATTATAGCTGTTTCTTTGTAGGTGTTCGCTGTGATTCGAGTAAAGTGAAGAAAAATGAACTATTTACTGTACTTAGAAATGAACAGTTTTTGAATTTTTCGCATTCTAAATGTAATGAACGATTAGTGCAGTATATAAGGAACAATATAATTGCAACGATATGTCAATTTTTGTGGAAAAGCAATTAAAAAACATTGTGAAAGTGTTTGTAAGTCAACTTTTCACAAAATGGCGTGCTTCTAAAAGCATGTTTGAGCGCTTTATCAAAAAAGAAGCTTTATGGCTCAATGGAACACTGAATATTCCGGAGACCATCATTGCGTGTCGTCAATATACGCCAACACCACAACCTGGAACTTCATCTCATCGTGTTGGCAGACCAGAAAAGTTATTTGAAGCTTCATCAAGACAAAGTAAGGTAAGAAAAATAAAATCTCTTATTTCCAAAAATACACCAGAAAAACTGTGTTCCGCTGCAAAAACAAGTCTTCTGAAGTCTGGAAAGAGGACAGCTGCTCAAGTAATAGAAATGGCTGCCACTTCAACTCCCAAAAGGTTAAGAAAAATGAAAAAGGCATATAAGTCATCATCGCCAAATATAATGCCTTACACCCCTGACGAAGCATTGGGGTTAATGGTAGACCTTGGACTTACTAAGGAACAATATATCCAAATGCGGCTAGATGCCAAGAAAAGGGGTGCTGACATCTATCCCTCATATCACACTATAATGGAAGCGAAAAAGAGGTGTTATCCGCCAAACATTCGAATTGGTGAGAGTGAAGCGGTAGTTCCAGTTCAAGATTTGGTGAACCATACAATCCAGAGACTAACCCAGGTTCAGACACAAGTAATTCTGGACAATATAGGCAGCACTGAAACTTTATATATGTATTATAAATGGGGTCTAGATGGCAGCAGAGGCCACAGCATCTATAAACAAAATTTTATCAACAATGCCATGTATTCGGACTCAAATATTATTTTATGCACTATGGTTCCGTTAGAATTGTCAGAAGACAATCATAAGAAAATTTATTGGAAAAATAACATGACATCGTCTACAAGATTTTGTCGCCCCTTGTCCTTTAAGTTAAAAAGAGAAAATGATCTAAACACAAAAACAGAATATGATGAAATAGAGAAACAAATCCTGCAATTAACACCATCCATTGTACCTCTTGGTGAACGGATGATTAGTATTAAACATATTTTCACATGCACAATGGTCGACGGAAAGACGGTCAATGTTCTTACTGAGACAAAGAGTACACAGGCGTGCAATGTTTGTAAGGCCACTCCTGTAAACATGAACAACATGGAAGACTTAAATAAAAGGGTTTGTGATCAAGATTCATATAAATTCGGGTTATCAATATTACATTCTTATTTAAGAACCTATGAATATCTTCTACATATCGCCTACAAACTTGAAACACAACAATGGCAAGCGAGAGGAAACGAAGCCAAAGCAATAGTTAAACGCAGGAAAGATAATATGAGTACAGAATTTTATACCAAAATGGGACTTGTTGTTGACCAGCCAAAGCAGAGTGGCGGAAACAGCAATGACGGCAACACAGCCAGAAAATTTTTTAAAAACCCAGATATTGTTGCTGAAATTACCGGCCTTTCTAAAGAGTTAATCGAACGGTTTGCCAATATATTGTTAACTCTTTCAAGTTGTCATTATATAGATGAAGAAAAATTTAGAGTATATTGCCTAGAAACAGCTAAGTTGGCGGTGTCGTCTTATGGATGGTATAAAATGAGCGAAAGTGTTCATAAAATACTTTTTCATGGAGCGGACATCATAAAATCTCTGCCTCTACCAGTTGGTCAAATGTCGGAGGATGTACTAGAAGCTAGCCAAGAAAGCTACAAGAATCTTCGTCAGTTTCACTCCAGAAAGACATCTCGGCTTAACACAAATGCCGACATATTCAACTGGATGTTGATATCCTCCGATCCTGTTATCACAAATACTAGAAAAAGACCAAAAAAGGAAGCTTCGACATATAATGAAGTAGTAAGAAGCATGCTGCGAATGCCTGTGTTTCTGGCAAGTGACGACATCGCAGAAACCGAAGAGCATGACGAAGGCACTGAAATTATCGATTAATTATTGTAATTGATTTTGTGTAGTTACTTTTTATATGTCATTATTAATAAATAAAACACTTATTTAAGATCTAACTAGATTTTTTTATACGCTTACATATTTGTCAATATTCCTCGGTAAGGTAGGTATGTACTTACTAGGAGTTTTAAGTAGAAGTATAGGTACCTGTAAATTGTGTATTGTGATCTTTAACTACTTATACATAATTAAAAGGTAGGTTTTGTTCTTATGTTCAAACCTAACAAAAAAATGCTTATTAGATACCTACAAATCAATTATTTACAATCAATATGTAAAATCCTAGGTCACTTACTAGTTTTTTTTTATAGAATTTGGGCCTAATAAAGACTTTTAGTGCCTAATAAAGACTTTAAAGTTATAAAATGGTTTTGTCGCCGTAAATGTGTGATCCGTCCTTGTGTGCGAGTGGTCAAAAAATTGTTATAAAGAATTTAATTGTTTATAAGGCTCTGGTTCATAAACTAAAAGAAATAAAAAAAATGTTTGAAATAAAACTTGTCCCTTAATAAAAAAAAGAATGTGTGTGTACTTTGTACGCACGTAAGAAGTTATACTTCTATTAGGTATATGATTTCAACGAAATTAATATACTTTAAACAGTTTATTTATATTTTATTTAAATATTAAACTAATTTTAATACTTACTACTTCTCAAAATTTTTTATTAAAACAGTGCCAAAAATTAAAATAATAAAAGAATAAAACACACACAAACAAACACATTGAAAAATGCCACAAATGATTTCTGAACAATGCAGGAAAAAATTTTAACTAAATACGTATTTTCTGAAAAAAAAATTATATAATAAATAAACTTACAATCATAAAATGTATAAAAAAAAATAAAAAAAATAAAAGTTTCCATTGGGTTCGAACCCGCTTATCAGCGCAGTTAGTATTGAAATTCATTCACCTTAAACTTTTACCCACGGAGACCATGTGTCATCATGTGCGAAGATCAACCAACTAAGCGGATTAAACTTTTGACGGTTCTGAATTTAACCAAATTATTTTGATTTTGAATTGAAATTATTTAGAATTAAAAGAAATATTAAAATAGAGTAAGAAAACAATAATAATAATAATAGTAAGAAAACAATAAATAAGTAAGAAAACAAAACATAGAGTAAGAAAACAATATATTAGGTGAATATTGATAAAAATTTTGATGGTAATCAAATTATGTAAATCAAAGCATTATATACTATTTTGTTTTTATATATATTTTTTATATAGGTTCTTTTTAAATTTTCCATTAGAAATTTTTTATTAGGATACTGAAACATTTACAATTATTACGTACCTACCTGTCGCTTTTAAAAACTATTTAAAAAGTCACTACAATATTATAAGCTTTTTTCTCTGCCATCACAACAATAAAAACTAATATACACAACATTAATTTGTTTATCCAAAATCTCCATATTGAACAATTATTGACAGATGATTTTAACACCCAATCAAATCCCGTATAACGTTTATACCATACTGTCGGTGTGCGCATGCGCCCAGTAAAACAAAAAATTTACCCTCGTGCCTCAAGAAGTATAACTTCAAAAACAAAGAAAAAAACGTTTACTAAACTTAAATCCAACAATTAGAACTCAAGATATTGTAAAATTAGTGCACAATGCAAATTGCAAAATAAGTATTTTTCGAAGCTTTATCGATCGTAACTCGGCTTCTACGCATGCAAATGAGCTTTTCAAGGTCTCATTTTAAAGCTTAATTAATAGACTTAAGATAAACGTATGGACATATAGAAATAATAATTTGCATCGAGAAGTTACCGCGTGAACCTTTACGCTGTGAGCCGATTTTTCGCCTCAGAGCGCGCTATTAAAATATCGATATCTTGGCCAAAAATAAACTTACAAACATTTTCGTATACTCAAAATGTTCCTTTTGAGTTCTTCTATCATTATTGTTCATTAAAGTATAAATGTTTATAGCTCAAAGCTTGAAACCCTTATAAACAAATTAATGTACAATTTTTTAAAGAAAATTATAACTTCAAACGGGTATAACTTTAAAACAAATGAAGATAAAAATAATTTAACAAACTTTGTTTGGAAGCCTATTAGTTAATCTTCAAAATGAGATCCTCTAAGGCTCATTTGCATGCGTGGAAGCCGAGTTACGATCAATAAAGCTTCGAAAAATACTTATTTTGCAATTTGCATTGTGCACTAATTTTACAATATCTGGAGTTCTAATTGTTGGATTTAAGTTTAGTAAACGTTTTTTTCTTAGTATTTTATTAAAGGACAAATTTTATTTGAAACATTTTTTTTATCTCTTTTAGTTCATGAGCCAGAGCCTTATAAACAATTACATTGTTTATAACAATTTTTTGACCACTCGGATCGAAATCCACCCTCGAAATTCGTAATCGGCAGAAAAAAATCCATGAGAAACCGTTGAGTTTGTCTATCAGAATTGAAAAGGACACGGTGACTTCTATTTGGCGCCTAGACTAATAGGCATGCTTCACGTAATATAAGCTTGGTATGGTCAAACATAATATGCATATCCTATGGTAAGCATAAGCTACGATTTCGGTCATTCTTTTCAATAAAGTTTTGAGGTTCAAATTACTAGGGTTAAAAAGAACTGTTATAGTTTCTACTATTACTGCAACGTCACGTTTAAAATAAAGGAACTGGTAAAGAATAGCAGATAATCACGGATAATAAATATTATCATCAAAAACACTGTTTAAATTTTTATTTTTATTTACAATATTGCGAAAAGCGATAAGCCATCTAGCCGATAGTAGTGGGTATTGCCTTTGACTCAATTTTGAAATTGGCAATGTCAGTGTTTTTACCGTTTTTCAAATTCAGTGCAGGTAAAAGATAAGATACAGAATGTGCGTACATATTTTCAAAAAGATAAATAATATGTTTGTTATCAACCTTAATTACATATTCAAAAAAGATTTGTTCTCATATAATGATGATATTTCAGTTTTTAAAAACAAAGTGATATTTGAATATACGCTGAAAATTTATGATGTGGACGAAATACGCTTGTAGGGTTAAAAATAGGATTTCTAATTTGTACACATTCTTCTTCTTTTGCTGCCATATTAGGTCCCACTAAAGTTGGACATACATACACGGTGGACACCACGAATCATGGAATGGAGGCCTAGAAACTATAAAAGAAGCCGAGGACGACCACCGACTAGGACTAGATGGACCAACGACATAAACAGAGTAGCAGGAAACTGGCTACAAGCGGCCCAGCGTAGAGAACACTGGAAAGAACGGAGGGAGGCCTATGTCCAGCAGTGGACGCGATTGGCTGATTGATGATGAAAGTTGGCAATCACATTGGCGAGTTGTTCACGGTCTTCCGCTAATCGGAATAGTTGATCGGCACTGCGCATTCCTGTCCAATCGCAGATGTTCTTGAGCCATGACATAATATATGGTTTCTTCCAATTCCTCTGCGGCCCTCGATTTTACCTTTCATGATAAGCTGAAAGATTCTATACCAGTCTCCTCTAAGAATTTACTCTAGGTCACGTAAGACATTTTTCTTATTTTCTTCTTATTCTTCTTTTTGTATAGATATGTTTGTTTCTTCAATGTGCCTCTAGTAAATTGTCGTTCCATCGTTTTCGTGGTCTTCCCACTGATCGTCTTCCTATTGGGGAACTATCTCTCGCTGTCCTTACTACTCTATTTGTTGTCATTCGGCTTATGTGGTCATTCCATTCTATTCTTCTGTTTCTTACCCAGTTGTTAATGATGGCTGTACCGTATTTTAATAGGCGTTATTCGGCATTTGCTCTATTAAACAGGCTCTATTTGACATTGTAAAAAATACATTTATTTTTCTTTTACAGAATCCTTCTTTTAACGGAGATTGGAAATCACCTCGAGTGTTTTCAGCGGCTTCAATAAGTTGGTGATCTGCTACATTCTTGGTCTGAGTGGAGATTGTATAAACCAAGGATTTTTTGGGCCTGTAGACCTTTCCATACTGCCTTTTGAGTATATCCTACATCTATGTGTTAATATAACCCTGAAGTTGTAGACAATATGCTCAGAGATCTTCAAAGAAGGCAGTTGAGTTCAGTGAGTATGGTAAAGTGAGAACAGATGCAATTATTTTGAGTACGTTATAATACTATATATTCTGAAGCTCTAAGAGTATGAACTTTACCGCGCTGAGCAGATGGGACGTGAATTATAAATTGTAAAATTCCCCCATCTTCCTTAGTCTCAGCATCCGTTATGGCTTGCAAATTGTAGAAGCCTCGGAGGTGTTACCAGAGAAGGTTCCCATTGTTTTCAGTCTGGTAGAATGTAGAATAAAATTTTTGGATGTTGTTTTATGTGCTATTAGATTGAAAACTTAGTTTTTTGCTAGCAATTGCCGCTAGGGCATTCCTGCCGTTCGTTGCAATACGTGACTGCACGCCGGGGTTTGTCCTAGTTGGGTCAGAGAGAGCAGCATATGTGCCTCCTGATGAGAGACTAATAAGTTTTGAAACCGGTAGAGGTGCTTGCTGCACTCTCTGATTGAACTGGAATAATGATGCGGCTGTAGTTTCGTGTTGCAACGAAATTGAAAATGGTTATTCATTTTTGATTTACATGTTTACTCTGATTGGAGTACGAAGGGAATCATTCTCGTTGGAACTTTACCGCGCTGAGCAAATGGGACGTGAATTATAAATTGTAAAATTCCCTCATCTTCCTTAGTCTCAGCATCCGTTATGGATTGCAAATTGTAGAAGCTTCGGAGGTGTTACCAGAGAAGGTTCCCATAGTTTTCAGTCTGGAAGGAGGTAGAATAACATTTTTGAGTGTTGTTTTATGTGCTATTAGATTGAAAACTTAGTTTTTCTCTAAGAGTATTTTTGAGTAGGGAGCTCCTCCTCCTAAGCGTTTTATCTATTGACATTGGCGATCAATATGGCAAATTTCTTTCTGTTCTGGGTTTGATGAATTAAGTCTTTCCTGTTGAGTGGGCCCAATCTCTAATGTTTCGTTGCCAAGATTTTTTCTTTCTTCCTATAGTGGCACTTGAAATATTGTGAAATTTTTTTAGAAAGCTGTTAATATCTGTGGACATCTTCATGGATTCTTCTTCTTTGAGTGCCTCTCCTATCGGAGATTGGATATCATTAGGGCGATTCTAATTTTATTTACTGCTGTTTTGAACAATTCGTTAGTGGTACAGCCAAACCACTCTCTCAAATTTCTCATCCAGGACATTCTTCTACGGCCTGGATTTCTTCGCCCTTGGATTTTTCCTTGCATTATATTTTGTAGGAATGTGTACTTTTGTCACCTCATCAGGTGGCCTAAGTATTCAAGTTTTCTCTTTTTTATATTTAGTAGAACTTCTGGCTTGTTATTTATTCTGCGTATTACTTCTTCATTTGTAATTTTATCCACCCAACTTATTATTAGTATACGGCGGTAGCACTCAAAGCTTTCAAGATTTTTAATATTCCTCTGTTTAAGAGTCCATGACTCAACACCGTAGAGCAAAGTACTGAATACATAGCAGTTTAACATTCTAGTTCGTAGATGAATACTAATATCACGATTACAAAATAATTTTTTCATTTTTATAAAAGTAGACCTGGCAATTTCAATACGTCTTTTTATCTCGTAATTTTGGTCACCTGTTTCATTGATAAGGGTTCCCAAGTATTTGTATTCGTTTACTTTTTCAAGTTGGGTACCGTTTATTGTGATACTAGTGTCATTTATTGGATTCTTACTGAAGGTCATATATTTGGTTTTTTTGACGTTCATCCTTATGCCGTAGTTATTACATATCTCATTCATACTTTCAAATAGATGTTGTAGATCTTCCGCTGTTCTTGCCATTATCACAGTATCGTCAGCATATCGAATGTTATTGATAACTTCTCCATTGACTATTATCCCTTCGTTTGCATATGAGAGAGCTTTTTGGCATATTTGTTAGCTGTACATATTAAACAAGAGCGGTGACAATATACAACCCTGTCGTACCCCTCTACGTATTTCTATTTCGTCCGATGTTTGGTCTTCTATTTTTATATTAGCTCGCTGATTCCAGTACAGATTTAATATTATTTGTATGTCTCTGGCGTACTTTGTCAAGGGCCTTTTCAAAGTCTATAAAGCAGGCGTGTACCTCTTGGTTAACATCTAGGCATCTCTGTGTTAGAACGTTCAAGGCAAAGAGAGCATCCCTTGTACCTAATCCTTTTCTGAATCCCATCTGTGTATCCTTAATATCGATGTCTAGTTTTTGATAGATTCGGTTGTGGATGACTCTAAAAAATATTTTAAGCAGGTGACTCATCAAGGAGATTGTTCGATGATCTGAACATTGCACTGCCTTAGTTTTCTTCGGTATGGTGACAAACGTAGACAGCAACCATTCTTGTGGTATTATACCAGTACTGTATATTGTATTGAATATATGCAATATTATGGTTACGGATTGATCATTCAAAAGCTTCAGCAGTTCTGTAGGGATTTCATCAGGTCCGTTTGCTTTTCCATTTTTAGCGTTTCTTATTGCGTATTCTACTTCTTCTTTCAATATGTCTGGCCCAGTTGCATTGATTATCTGAGTTAAGTTGTTTCTATCGTCTTCAAATAATTCATTCAGGTATTCTGTTCATCTTTTTATTTTATTCTCTAGATTTACAATAAGGTTTCCATCTTTGTCTTTAAGTTTACCTATTTGGCATTTCTTTATGCTTCCTGTTATCTCTTTTACTTTTTTGTGCATATTGAACGCATCGTACTTTTTCTCATAGGTTTCCATTTCTTCACACTGTTCTTTAATCCACGCCTCTTTGGCTTCTTTTATTCTCTTTTTTATGTGTTTGTTTATTTCTTTGTATTTGTCCAGGTAATTCTTCATATTTCTTCTTTGTTCCATCAAGTCTAGTATGTCCTGTGTCATCCACCCCTTGTTCTTTGTTGTCGTTTTTGTCAGATGTTTCTCTTCTGCTGTTTGTATAGCTGTATTTATGTACTTTAATTTTTGGTTAACGTTATCTGTATCGTTAATTTGTTGTTGCACTGAACTGAGGTTTTCATTTATTTCTTCTCCTGTTTCTTGTCGTATATTTTTGTTTCTAAGTTTAACTAAATCTAGTGTCTTTCTGTGTGGTCTCCTTATCTTTTTTGGTCTCGCCTCTATCACAGTAACTACCGGATTATGATCTGAGCCTATATCAGCTCCTGGGTACGTCTTAGTACATTTAACAGCATTACGATACCTCCTTGCTATCAGAATGTAGTCTATTTGATTTCTCACTATTTTTTCTTTGGTATGTTGTGGAGATGTCCATGTATATAATCGCCGAGGAGGTAATTTAAAAAGGGTGATTGTTATTACGAAGTCTTCGCTCTGGCAAAATTGAATCAATCGATCTCCTCATGGATTGCGTTGTTTTAACTCTTAAAATATGGAGTTGAATCAGTAATAAACGATCTAGATTAAATCGTCCATTTATGCTATCAAAGAAATATTGTTTTTGGGCATAGATCACTATATTCCTAGTAGCGGTGTTTCAACTTTATGACTTCTCTGTAGTGTTCTAGAAGTGCTGCAGTGTAGCCACCTACAGCTTCAAAGGCAAAAAAGCGGAAAATATCTTCAGTTTTTAACCCGTCCGTCTTTGGTATTCCTCATGTTCATGCATATTACGATTTTAGTCATTTCTGTTATCCTATTAATTTCAAAATAGATTGAGTGTCAACATCAAAAAATAAAAGTCAAACAAACAAGATGCAGGTTGTGATCCAATGATCCCGGGTTGTGTATTGCCTCGAGCAAGACGCACATAACCTTACATGTATTGGGTAAATGATTACATAATAGAAATAATAAACAAGAAGAAAACAAAATGCAGTGGAAATGAATTAAAAAGAGACAACAAAAAGCATTTTTTCTCCACTTCATAGTGTATTTATTCAATTATTAAGTTAAGATAGTTCGGACTCTTAGAGAATGGAGAATAGTCGGATAACTAAACAAGTCATTCGTTAGAGATCACAAAGTAAACGAAAGATCCACAATACGTTAATGTCTATAAGAAGACATAAGAGTAAGGGAGCGAATGCTCATTGAGAGAACAGGAATATAATAATGACTTAAACGGGAACAGCAGTTTAATAAGGTAATCAGTTTTAATAATGTATACAGATTAAAAATAACAAGTAACGTCCTGCAATGCAGAATAGTTGTCACAGGCTTGGTAATAAGTGCTTCAACATTGAAATGCAGATGGGTTGCATACGAAGTTGATGCAAAGATTATATAAGATTGACAAAATAAATGTTTGTTGCAGGTAATACATGGTTAGTTATTATGAGATAACAAGGGGGTGGTCTTATATCCAGAACTAAATTTAAAAGGACAATGTAATGAGAAACTATCGTAATAGCATCTAAATTTCAAAACTTTCCAAATTGCGCACTTATACTATTTACAATGTAATATGCATTATTAAAGTCACTTATAACTGAGTAGTTATTAATCATTGAATAATCAAAAGTATATTAAATCATATTTTAGCTTATTATTATCAATGAATCAATGTCAGTGCATTATTAGTATTGCACTTAACAGAATTTTTGACAAACACTTGAATTGTGAAACATATCTGATCTTCAATAAAATTTATCTCATATCGCCACTAGAATCTAAAAGGACTGCGACACTGCGAGTGTTCCAGGTTTAGTACGCCATTCTATTTGTTTTGCATCAGAATCTTTTAGATTTGGATACCCATCATGTTTTGCATACTGCGTATGGCCCGGTGTTTAGGCCGGCCACTCATTATCAGGATAAGTACACCTGGACAGTTAGACCTGTCAGGTGTAAGTGATAGTGTTTGGCGGGCTAGGTCGCCCGAGAAGCTTAGCCGGCCTTAGTTCTTATTTAGTTTTATTAGTGTTGGATCAGATAACAGAGAAACTACAGAGTAAAAATCCCTGGTGCTTAATGTATGCTGATGATGTGTTAGTAGGAAGTAGTGGAAGCTATTTACAAGAACTGGAACAGTTAAAGAGTATCAACATGGCAATCAATGAGGATAATATAGTATAGTTACGGTGACCATATGTACTTATTTAAGTAGGACAGTACTTCTTTTTAAACATTGTCCTAATGTACTTTAAAACCTTTCTAAGGACACTCAAATGTACTTATTTTTTCTAAAAAAATTAATATTTTATCTTTTATAAGTACCGTATTTACACTCAGTCCTGTTCGACAGGCGCAGCGTGAACGTGTAAATAGCTCACTCGCGCTGCCGCTGCTAATGCTACTGCCATTGCAGTTTTATGAAGCCATTCTGAAAGTAGAAGGTGATAAAATAAATGCGGCAATGCTGCCCAAGAATACTTTAATCTTAAAAACAAATTACAACATCGGTTGGACGCATTATTTTTGCCGCTAAAGTGAGAGAATGTCTTGGTAAACTTAAAGATGGGCAACCCGCTACTGAAAACGTCAGTACACAAGTGAGACATTTTTACACAAAATGTGTAACCATCTAGAAAACTGGAGTACAAATCTTCATGAGTTCAAACTATTCAAATGGATAGATCTAAGAAATGAAATAACATGGAACGATGTTTGCTATTCTGTTGAAGCTTTTAAACTGTATATCAAGACAACCATTTTAAATCAAGATCAACTCTTTGACGAACTGGGAATTTTGAAAGACTTGGCTACAAGTGAAAAAATTGCTGAGTGGAACAGAGAACAAAAAAATAGTCAGGATCGATGGCTTGAAGTTTTTAAGTGTGTAGATCAATTCAAACTGAAAAACTTACAAATATTATGCGAATTTATGTTTTGCCTTCCGGGTACTAGTGCGGCTATCGAGCGTTTATTTTCTGTAATAAATAATTATTGGACGTCGGAAAAGTCACAAATGTCCACCTCCACCATAGATCTCCACTCTCATGGCAGCGATGCCGGCGTACGCAAATTTTGATGAGACTTGTAATGAAATGTTTCATTTACTTCAGTCGAAGCCGGATCTTCTTAAATTAATTTCAAGTTCAGAAAAATATGAATGGTACAAAAAACCGTAAGAAGATGGGGCTATTCCAGGTCCCTCATCTAAAAACTTTTAATTACAGGCTTCTAACTTTTTTAAAGTTAATATAATATGTTGTTTAATTTAATTGATAAAATTTTTTATGTTTAGCTACATGGTTTATTTATTTTTATTGACAAAAAGTTATGTTTGTCCAATAAAAAGATAAATTTTGCATTTTTAATACATTTTTGTTTTTTTTTTTGTACTTTTTTTTTCTTTAAAAAGATATGGTCACCGTAAGTATAGTATACTATAAGAGTGTGGCTATTCATTATAGTGGACTCCAGACACGTCGATATCGATTTTTAACAAATACCGTTCTTAGTCCACATACTTAGACTACTAATAATTTAGTTCTTGGCACCGTAATCTATAAACAAAAGATAAAGAAAAGCAATTGCATTTTAGCTGCAGTAATATGGACGTTTTCAGATATTTTTTTTTATCATTCGACTGGGTAATGGGTAATATGCAATTCGACGGGCTTAAGTATATTTGAAAGAAATTGAGTTCCAACGAGCGATATACACTGCTAGTCAAAAGGCCGTCCCCCCTCGTATCTTTTGAACGGTTATACTTATAATAGTGAAATTTGGAGGGAGGAAATAAACGGACGTAGGATCAAAGATCTTATACACATAGATTTGGCCAACTCGGAAAAATAGCGTAACGCGGAGCAGTTCGGGTCGGTGGTGTATCTATCTCCATCTACCGGCGCTTAGCTTTCTCTTTCTAGCATATGATGGCCGCCGCCTATGTGTTTCTGTCGTTCCGTTACTCCCCGATGCATTGAGTAGCATATCCCTAGCCAGATCTATTCTTGACATATTTCTGCGTAGGATTCTCAACTAGTCATGACAGGTCACGTAATAATGACAGATGACTTTACAGCGCCACTTTGACAGATAATTTTAAATGGGACCTTATGGCAAGTGATACCTCGATTGAAAGGTATTGAAAATACCTATTCAGTCATACTAATTGTGTTTGAGTTTAAGCTCATTTTGATGAATAAATGAAATAAATATAAAATTGTATGCGAAACTACAATGTTTGTGAGTTCACAAAGAGGGGATGGCATTAGATAAACTTTTTGCCACAGATATATCGAAACTACAATGTTATATTTAATTAATTTATTCACCAAAATCAAGATCAACTTAAACCCAAAAAAAATTAGTATGACTGAATAGGTATTTTGAACACCTACCCTATAAACGAGGTATCACTTGCCATAAGGTCCCATTTAAAATTATCGGTTACAGTGGCTCTGCAACGTCATCTGTCACTATTACGTCACCTGTCATGACTATTTAAGAAGCTTACGTCCATTTATTTCCTTTCTCCAAATTTCAGTATCATAAGTATAACCGTTCAAAAGATAAAAGGGGGGGACTTTTGACTAGCACTGTATGTCTCCAAGTCCGATTCATTGCGCAAATTGACTCAGCGAATCTCATACAGCAGATCGAGCAAGGGAGGAAGAACATATTTATACATATACATTATGATGTTATACTACAAAGAAAAACATATGATTACTATGAGCACGTACTTCCAACACAAAAGAATATACCAAAGAACATGGATATCGCCAGATGGGAAAACCATAAACTAAATCGATCATGTGCTATGTGTTCGTCGAAAAAGACACCGAAAATGTAGGAAGAACGTAAGACCATACAGAGAACCAGATGCATATTCAGACCACTTTATAGTAGGAATATAAATGAAGCGGCTTATATAAGTTCTTAGAAACCAACAGAAAAAAAAAGGATAAAACAAATAAACTGTTAGACTACTGTCAGAAGAAGAACAAAGTAAATATGAAAGAATAGTTACCAGAGAATTAGATAATATTGCCGAAAATGGAAATATTAAAATAGAACTAGATGAACGAGATAAATTAAGATTCAAAATAATCAGGGAAAAACACCAGGGTTAAAGAGAAAATATAACCAACAAAGGAAACGAAGCAAAAGAATCATAAGATCAAAGAAAAAAAATAAAATGTACGTAAATTCAAACGCATAGAAGAAAGCTTTAAAAATAGAGAAATTAGAAACTTACATCAAGCGGCGACAAAAGAGAAAAAGGATTACCAAAGAAAAAATGTACACTACAAAAGCAAAAATGGAAGGAAAAGTAAGTGAGGACGAAATACGAAACAGATGAAAAGAATATTTCGAAGAGATTTTAATTGAAATACACACAACAGGAAATGAAGAAGAAAATCTTAAGGAAAATACCAATGCCTAATGAAAAAGAAATAAAAAATAATATAGAAACTAAAGAAAAATAAGAGCCCAGGAAAGGATGAAGTAGTAGCTGAAATGTTCAAATAAGGAGGACCAGTACTAATTAAGCATTTAGAAAAGTGGCTGAAAGAAATGTGGGAACAAAATAGCGCTACTAAATGTTGTATCTAAAATACTTGCAATATATTATATAAAAGATATCACAAAAATAGATAATGACATGGGAGAATATCAAAGTGGATTCAGAAGAGGACGCAGCACAGTAGATCAAATTCTCCTTCTGTGCGAAATATAAGAAGAAAGCTACCAATATGGGAAATCTACAGTCTACGGTAGCCCTATTCATCGATTTTAACAAGCTTTTGAGAGAGTAAAACGGAAAGAAATATAAGTATATGGCATATAGGTATGTGATATAGGTATATAGGTACATGGAACTACGTGAAATGGGAATTAGTGAAAAATTAATAAGAATGATAAAAGTGACACCCAGAAAAACAGAGAATAGGGTTAAAATAAATGGAAAAGAAAGAGATAAGTTTAAATAAGTGATGGGTACGACCCCATTGGGGACCCATTGTCATCACTGTTGTTTAATATCCTTCTTGAAATTTTTATTCAAGTAATCAGCCGGAATCAATAGAATAGGAATTGTATATGAACTAAAATACTAATTTCTAGCATTCGCCGAGGACAGACTATTGATAGCCAGAAGTAAATAAGAATTAAAAGAAATACTAAAAGGACTAGAAGCGAAAGCGAGAAAGAAAGGGATATACATAAACGAAGAAACGACAACATATTATGGAATGGACAGAACGAGAAACAAGAACAAAACGAGATACAAGAAAAATACCTGACAATATTTACAGAAGGAAAAATAATATTTATTTGTGTATTTATAAATTGTGTATGTATCCTTGTGTGTATGTATTCTAGGAGCGACATTCACAAGAAGAAATCCAAGCGAGGATTAATCGTTGTATCTAGAAGGACTAAGAATATAATAAGGTAGTATGTCAATGAAACATGGACGACGAACAAATCCGAACAAGTTATCATACAAGTAAGGGAAAGAAAAGTCCTCAGGAAAATAGGGGTCATAAAATCATAAAGACTGATATGGTTGGGATACGTCCAAATGATGCCAAACACGAGACTACATAAAAAAAATATTAACGGGTGGAATAGGAGGAAAGAAGAACAAAGTTAGGTTGGAATAAGGATGTTGAAAAAGACATGGAAGAACTTAAAATATCTCATTAGAAAAATAAAGCAATAAACAGGAAAGAACGAAAAAGAATAGAAACCAAGCTATGTACCTTCTCGAACTTATACTTCACTCCATTGACTCATAAATTGACCATAGACAGTCGACATTGATTTTAACCTTCGGATGACCAAGCGGGAGAAATTGTGACCCCAGCGTATGTTTTTCTTTAATAAATTCAAGAGTATTTTCAATTTTTAACTCATTATTTTTTTTATTTGACTCTAATATCATTCCAGATATCCTCATATTTTGAAATAAAAAAAATTCCCTATATTTTACGAATAAAAAATATATTCTGAAGTTGATGTTTAGTAAAATACCGTCTATTATGTGTAATTCCAAGTAGTTTTACGCTAATGACGTCGACTTTGCAAAGTAACAAGACACTTACTCAACATACACACTACACATGACACTAATACTCATGTTGTGACTGGCTGAATGGCATAAAGTCCATGCCATAAAAATAAAAAATTAAAAAAAAATTAATTTTTTTTAATTGTCATTTTTGACATTTTCGACCTGGGGTCATTTTCCCCCCTTGGTCATCCGTGTAACAAAAAAAGGTTGGTCATTGGAAGGTTAAACAATGTTGCGTTTAGCCCGAAAAAATGAAGCTTAGGTACACAAAAATGAGATTTAACAAAATAATTTAGAATTCTTTTTTACTAATGAAAGTGTTATTTTTCTTTTCAAATAGGCACTTGCATTTCTAGCTGAAGATTGCATTTCGATTGCATATCTTTTATCATCAAATATTTTTAATTGTGCTAATAAGCACGTCCAATTTGTGTCATGATTTCCATTGCGTGATAAAATTAATCATTTGCTATGAGAAATGGTTAATTAAACGCGCTTATGTTTGAAAAAGATAGTTTCGAGGACGAAATATCTACAATGGTGTGTAAGTACTATACCTTGCCACATCAAGTATTGGTGTTAGCAAACAAGACGAGAAAATATTATACTGAAAATTTCCATAATGTCTGAAAGTAAAATATGTTAATTTCTTACAAATAAAAATAGGTCCAGTCGTCAGTGATTGGACCTCTAATAATCATAAGAACAAGTTGAATTTTGCTGAGAATGTCAATTTTTGGACCCTAAAGCACATAAAAAAAATCTACCACTCCTACCCCGCTACTGCTAAAGAAAACAAACAGTTTCTGTGAAGAATATGGACTAAAAATGAATACAAAAAAGACCAAATACATGATAATAACAAAGAAAACAAATATACAAACAACATATATTTGGAAAATGTACTGCTAGAAAGGTTTGATAAATACCTAGGAACCTGGATTTCAGACATTAATGATCAAACAACAGAAATAAGGGCCAGGGTAGAAATAACAAGAAATGGACCAATAAGTTTTCAATTTAAAAATCTTTTAGTAATATTATTAATATTTTTCAATATCCAGATTTAGCCATACGGCTCACACTCCCTCTAAGGGGAAAATTGACTCATCCCAGATACCTACGGTATCAAAAGGATTGGGCGCTGGTGGGACTCTTTCCGTGTTATCGAGCCCTAGGGGACTTGGTATGCAGTTGTATCTCCCAAAAATTTTAGTACACATCTGGCCGTTGCGAGTAGTACAGCTTTCTGCATGGTCTTGTAAAAATGTTCATTTAGACCCGCCTTTCTATGATTTCGAGGAGGTTTTTCGGAATGACTCCAGTAGTAGACATAACAATAGGTATCGTCTGGGTACTTTGCATTCTCCATTGTCTTCGTATTTGAATTTCCAGATCTCTGTACTTGGCGATCTTTTCAGTAAAGGGCCTAGCCGGGTAAGATGGTGAAAAGTGCCCCCAACCCAATCTAAATTCCATATAGGCCACTTTTTAGCACATATAGAGGAACTCACTTTCTGAAATTTTTAGCCCCCTAGGTGGTCACGTGACCCCCTAGAGCCTAATTAGGCTTTTTATGTTTTTATTTTTTATCTCAGCCGCATTAAGAGCTAGCCAAAAACTTTATTTAAAAAAGTTGTAAGTTTTAAAAAGATCTATATGAAAATTTTTTTTTTATTTTTTTGGCGGGAAATTCGAATTTTTAGAACAATTTTAAACTTTTAAATAAATCTGAAAAAAAACTAAGACACTCGTTTTTACGAAAATTAATTATAATGTGTATTTTTGCACAATCTTTCACCCTGAATTTTTTCAGATTTTTAAAATTGGTGAAACGTACCTTTAAAAATAAAAAACCGCATTTTTTCGGTTTTTTTTTCGTTTTTTTGATACAATTTTATACATATTTTTCAAAAAATTTAACACCGTCACTAGAATAGGTAAAAAACAGAAAAATAATTGGGATTTGCTTCATAAAAATTTTTTGTAACGCCATCCATTTTCAAGATACAGGGCGTTGAAGAAAACAAAATTTTACATATTTTTTACGATTTTGCCGAAACTACTGGCAACATTGTAATAAAACTTGGCGGGTTTTAAGAGGTAGTTATTGTGCATGTTTTGACATACAACTAAGGATTTAATATTCATCATTGGCGCGCATAGGGGTAATGGTCTGAACTTTTCAAAGAAAAAAAGATAGTACGCCACTGACATATTTCAAATTAACAATCATTTTTGAATTCCTCGTTCAATTTGCAATAAAAAATCTATCTTCTCATTTTTTCATACGACGCGCTGTTTTGCTGCAAAAAATAAAATATCTTAACGCTTCCAAAGTATTCGAATTAATTTTGATAATGGATGTATGAGTTTATTATGTATGTAGATTGTAGATGTAGAAACTACTAGAAGTTCGAATACTTTGTAAGGGTTAAGATCTTTTATTTTTTGAATAAAAATGGCGCGTCGTATGAAAAAATAACAAGATACATTTTTTGTCACAAATTGAACGAGAAATTAAAAAACGATTGTTAATTTGAAATATGTCAGTGGCGTACTATCTTTATTCTTTAAAAAGTTCAGACCATTACCCCTATGCGAGCCAATGATGAATATCAAATCATTAATTGTATGTCAAAATATGCATAATAACCAGCTCTTAAATCCCGCCAAGTTTTATTACAATGTTGCCAGTAGTTTCAGCAAAATCGTAAAAAATGTGTAAAATTTTGTTTTCTTCAACGCCCTGTATTTTGAAAATGGATGGCTTTACAAAAAATTTTTATTAAGCAAACCCCAATTATTTTTCAGTTTTTTACCTATTCTAGTAACAGTGTTACCTTTTTTGAAAAATATGTATAAAATTGTTTCAAAATACGAGAAAAAAACTGAAAAAATGCGGTTTTTTATTTTTAAAGGTACGTTTCACCAATTTTAAAATTCTGAAAAAATTCATGGTGAAAGATTGTGCAAAAATACACATTATAATTAATTTTCGTAAAAACGAGTGTCTTAGTTTTTTTTTCAGAGTCATTTAAAAATTTAAAATTGTTCTAAAAATTCGAATTTCCCGCCAAAAAATTAAAAAAAAAATTTTTCTTATAGATCTTTTTGGAACTTACAACTTTTTTTAATAAAGTTTTTGGCTAGCTCTTGATGCGCCTGAGATAAAAAATAAAAACATAAAAAGCCTAATTAGGCTCTAGGGGGGTCACGTGACCACCTAGGGGGCTAAAAATTTCAGAAAGTGAGTTCCTCTATATGTGCTAAAAATTGGCCTATATGGAATTTAAATCGAGCTGGGGGCACTTTTCACCATCTTACCCGGCTAGGCCCTTTACTACATAAATTATTGTTGTTAGGTATCGCCACATCAATTAGTGTTGTTTGTCTGGTTAATTTATTAACTAGTACGAGATCTGGTCTATTATGTGCCACTGTTTGGTCTGTGAGCACAGTGCGGTCCCAGTATAGCTTGTAGTTGCCATCCTCAAGCATACTCTCAGGGACGTATTGATAATATGGGTGATGGTCCGTTTGGAGAAGTCCCAGCTTGATAGCTATCTCCTGATGAAGGATTTTTCCCACTGCGTCATGCCCCCTGTAATATGTTGGATGGTTTCTTGGGCTTGACATTCATATCGGCATCTGTCGTTTTGAACCTGAGGGTGTTTAACGATATATTTCAGGTAATTTCTGGTTGGTATAACCTGATCCTGAATGACCAGTAATGAACCCTTCGTTTCAGGGAACATCTTTCCTGATGTCAACCAATAGTTCGACGCTGTATTGTCGACATAGTCTTGGCTGATCTCATTGGGATGTCGCCCGGGCAAAGGTTTACCCATCCAGTTGCGCATTTTTTCGTTTTTAGTGAGGTGGTCTATGCGCAGTTCTGGTTCCCTCAGTTTGATCGGTGTTGTGTCATCTACTGCGCAGATAGCGCGGTGTAGAGTAGATATTTCAGCTTGCATCTGAAAATAAGTTCTTAAATTAGCAATTTGTTTATCTAATTGCTCACCTATATCCATAAGTCCTCTTCCTCCTAGATTCCGTGGTAATGTCGTTCTTTCTACTGCACTTTTAGGATGGTGTTTTTGTGCCTTTGTGAGGTGTGTTCTTACTTTTCGCAGAAGATCCTCTATGTCCGTTTTGTCCACTTAACAATGCAAAACGAATAGCTAAGCGCGGAACATGCGTAGGTGTTTAGTGCCTTAAACAAATTTCTGCTGTTAAGGTGTGAACGAAGCAGCTGTTTTACTCTTCGTATAAACTCCGCAGTTATCTCAGTTTTCATTTGCTTATGGTCAATTTTCCGCGCTTGCTTTACTCCAAGATATTTATACATATCGTTTTCACCCATGGCCTCGATGTTCTGGCCATTTTGCATATCGAATCCTCCGGGCTGTACTTTTCTTTTGACTATATTTAAAACACGGCACTTGTCTAGTCCGAAGTGCGTACTAATGTCATTTGAAAAGGATTCTACAGTTCTTAGCATCTCATCTAGTTGCAAATCATCCATATACAACAGATGATTAAGCTTCGCCACCACATTGTTGTTATTTTTGATGCTAAACCTGCGTCAGTGGAGTTCAATAGCTGAGATAGTGGGTTCATAGCTAGACAGAACCACAGTGGACTTAAGGAATCTCCTTGGAACAGGCCCCGGCTGATTGCGATATTTTCAGTTTCGATGTTATTTTCGCCAGGTATTTGAAGGTGAATTCTAGTCTTCCACTCTGTGATTATATGCTGTAAAAAGGTCACTATATTATCATCGACTTTATATATTCTCAATATATCTATAAGCCATTCATGCGGCACTGAGTCAAAGGCCTTCTTGTAATCAATGAAGGCAGTAAACAAGTACCTCTTTTTGGAATATGCTTGATTAGAAATGAGTGAGTCGATGATAAGCTGTACTTTGCAACCCATGGAATTCTTAGCGCATCCTTTCTGTTGAGGCTCTATGATATTGTTCAGTTCACAGTGTTGAGAGATACGCCGGGCTACACAGGATGTGACCAATTTATACAAAGTTGGAAGACAAGTAATTGGGCGGTATTTGGCTGGATCTTGGGTGTTATAATGATCCTTCGGTATTAAATAAGTCGTTCCCTGAGTTAGAAATACTGGTGTTTCCTGCGGATTAGAAATAACATTATTAATTAGTGTTGATAAGCAATCATGAACACTCCAAAACTTCTTAAACCAGAAGTTTTGAACTCCGTCTGGTCCAGTTATGAAGCTCTTTGATGATATTTGAGACTTCTTCAGTGGTGAAGGGTTCGTAGAGAGTAGTAGTGTAGTGTTGGCAGTTCTGTGTCGTATCTTCTATCCATCCAGCATTGTTGTTAAGAGCAGCTGGTGTGGAAAGTTGATTTCCCCAAAACTCATGAATTTCTTCTTGGCTTGGGTAAGACTCATCGAGATTTTCTACGGTGGAATTGGGTTTTCGATAGAAGGCTTTCTCAGCAGTCTCAAAAAGGGCATTGTCGGATTTTCGGTTGTTACTCACTTTGTACCTTCTTTGTACCTTTTTCAATATTATTAATGTTGCTATTAGGATTGAAAATTTTACCTTTCAATTGCCAGATGACGCTAGTCACCTAATCCATACACGTCAGTTGTAATGTGGGGGTAAGCTTTCATGGTTGGTCACTTCGAGTATGGAGCAGCAGGCCTACGTCCCTCCGATGAGACTCCAATAAGAGTCGAAAATCGTCGATTCAGAGTGCTGGACTGCGCTCCGTATTATAAGTGAAAAATAAGATTGTTTTGCCTTCGCATTGCAACTGAATAAAAATGGTATACATTTTTATTTTTAACAAGAAATACGTTTGTAAAAATGAAAACAATTCTCTGCAACAAAGACCTTAGATTAGAACTGACAGTAAGAAGCTCAGAGATGCTACGTGTTTTCGATACTGCAATATGGACTTAAGCTGGACATTGAAGCAAGAACACATAATTAAGCTACAGTCCTTTGAAATGTGGTGTTACAGGAGGATGCTTAGAATAGTATGGACATAGAAGAAAAGTAACACGGAAGTATTGTGAGAAATGGGCAAAGAATACGAAATAATAAACAAAATAAAAATACGAAAGTTACAATATCTGGGACATGTAATGAGGGGACAGCGATATGAAGTGCTAAGACTGATAATACAGGAAAAGATAATAGGAGGAAGGAGTATAGGAATAAGGAGAGTGTTCTGGTTGAAGAATTTAAGGGATTTGTTTAAATGCAGTTCCATAGAACTCTTTAGAGCTGCGATAGATAGAGTAAAGATAGTGATGATGATATCCCACCACCGATTGGGAGACGGCACTTAAAGAAGAAGACTCCTACCCCCGGCCTTCCTCCCTAAAACCACCCTTATACGGGGGAAAACGGAAAACATCGATTTACCAAGAATATGTAGGTACGCCGTAGAAAAAATATTTCTAAAATAATAACAAGAAATGTAGCGAGATAATTTTCCGTTCTCTCAGAAACAACGCTTGAAGCGACCGGCGATTGTCAATGACTGTTTTTCAACTTCGTTTTTCAGTTTTTCAGAATATCAGCGTTTGTATTTTTGCATTTTGTTTCAAATTAAGTCAGTTAAAGCTGTTAAATAAATAAACGTTGCGCGATTTTTGCCATTCTTTACTATTTTCCTGATATCAATAAAATTTGTTATTTCCATTGAACGATCACTATTAAATTTTCATTGTTAGAGCATAATAATATTCAAAATCTATAACATTTAATTTCGATTTTGAGCTTTAGCAACAAATTATATGAGTCATTTGAAATATGCCTAAAAACGCTACATTTAAACTTTCACATCACAATCGACCTAAAACGTTTAAAACGTCAAATTTTCAATTGCGCATCGAAATTAACGACGTTCTACACCTTCGGCAAAGAATTAAGGATTTGCATGAAATTTTAGTATGTTATAGTTTACTTCAAAAAACTAAGACCTGATTTTTAAAAAATTGTTTTACCGTGCCGTTTAATTACTATTAAGGTTCAAAGTTAAGTTTTAACATGGGCTCTTATGGGAATTCTTAAAAAGTTAATAACTTTTGACCCAAATTTACGATTTTTAATTATTTGTGCTTACATTAAAGTTTTTTTTGTAAGGAATAACATATTAAAAAATGAGGATTATTTACCGTCCATTTATTTTTAATTTATTTATTATAATTAATTCCGTAATTTCCGTAATTTTTTATAATTTATTTTTATAAAGTATTCACTACTGAAACATATGATTTGAGTATTCTGCTATAAATGCATTGTTACCAACTTTCGCTTGCATATAAGTTTCCCCCCTTTCCTCTGAGAGGCATACCCCGCAACGAAGGTGTAGAACGTCGTTAACCTTCGGAGTACGAAGACTGGGTCAAGCGTGACCCGAAATTCACTTATTTCTTAATATTTTATGAAATAATTTTTTTACAAATCCGATTGATCGTAAGTTCTCCTTATCTGTTTCAATCTATTTTTTCGTATATAATTAGTGAACATGCAAATTACAGTTTTTCCTCTACGTAACATCTATAATGCCGGGTCACTCCTGACCCGGTCTTCGGATTTCGAAAAATATTTTTAATATGTTTGTAGGTACACGTAAATCGCAGCCGTCTCTGTTTACGGGTATACGTATTCAAATATATGGCCGGAGCGAACTTAGCTATGCCCCTTTTCTGTAAGGTATTAAAATCTGGCCGCCGGAGCGAACTAGTATATACCCATGGGAAACCATCTTAAAAAATTTAAATACAATAATTTAGGATTATAATTGTTATGTTTGTTTGTTTTTTGTTGAATTAAAGATACTGTTTATTAATACTGACTATTTAAAACATCCTTATAAATAAAATGAGAATGGGTCACGCTTGACCCATCTTCGTAATCTAAGTAAGTCAAATAATCTCCGTACTCCGAAGGTTAAACAACCTCAGCTACAAATTCCAGCCAATCCCTTCTTCGTGGACGGATTTCCAGTGACGTGAGATCATTTGTAATGTGAAAGTTTAAATTCAGCGTTTTTTAGGTATTTCAAATGCCTCATATTTGTTGAAAAAACTCAAAATCGAAATTTTATGCTATAGATTTTGAAGATTAGGGTCTATCAATGGAAATTCCATAGCGATCGGTCAATGAAACTGATAAAGGACAACGCACACATCTTATGGAAAATATAATGTCACTCAAATGAAATAAAATTTACATGAATAGATTTGTCCCGAATTTACGAATATTTTTTATCATTGCAGCAACTCTGTAATTTGATTAACAAGAGCGTAAATTGATAAAAATAAATCTAAAATCAATTGGGAATGTACGAGAGAAAAAAGATCTTGTGATTCGCTTACTCCATAAACCTTTCTCGAGGGATTAAGGCAGAGGCTTACTCTTATCTTTTCCTATTATACTTGACAATAAAGTAGGTATAATTTGGTTAGTTGTACCGCCTCTAATCGGCTTATGATAGTGGTGAATAGACTGTTTTCAATAGCCGCTAGACTAATATTATTTATGAATGCCAGTTTTATGGACTTCAAAATGCGATTTCGATAAACTTTAATTGCAATTAACGCCCTAATTAAACAAAGAGTTGGCGCAATGGTATCAAATTATTGAAATTTCAGGACGCATCTATTCATGTAAATTTTATTTCATTTGAGTGACATTATACTTTCCATAAGATGTGTGCGGTGTTTTTTTAATTATTTCATAAGAATTGTAAAACATGGCAAAAATCGCACAATATTTATTTATTTAACAGCTTTATAGAAACGGCCGTTTTTGCGGCAAAATACAAAAACGGCATACGAAAGTTACACTCTTCACCTTTAAAACGAATTTTGATTTTTGTCAATCGGAACTAGGATCAAAAGACATCGGATTTTTACCGTCTAGTCGATACAAATTTTAAAATTGATTTTGCGCACGTAACGATATTCAAAATCGCCGGTCATTTCAAGCGTTGCTTCTGAGAGAACAATTAACTCTACGCAAAAAGTCCTAATAAACATTTTTATTCAAAATTATATACGTTTTTTTCTATTGTGTATTCCGTTGTCGATATTAGGAAGAAGCCCGGGGTAGAAGTTGTAATCTTTTTACATCTTTTTTAGGGTCTCAAAATGTACATTCTTAGCAATATTCAGATTGTTCCTACGATTTCCAGATGTTCAGATTTTCGTCTCTAACGACTGTACTACAATTTTGTAGATTATGGGCATGGGTACTAAAATAATCTGTATTAAACAAATGCTTACCTGAAGCATAGTAGCAGCAGGCAATAATTGACACACTGTGTTTTCCGTTACTCTAATTCTTCCCGTATACATAAAGTTTATGAGTCTGGCTAAGGCAGTGGCAGAAACGCCTTGTAACTTAACTCTATCCATATCACATTCTTTGAGTCCTCCGGTAAACATAGCCTTAAAATAGGGACTAGCAGCGGCCAAAACGACTTTATGGGCGTAGAAAAGGTCTTTTCCTACTTCTAATACTACGTCAGTGAGCATTTGGTGAGCTCGCATCATGTCCATTGACTGAGAAAAAAAATGTTTGCATCAATAATTTTTCCATATTATTTTCAATACGTTTAAAAACAATTCAACAAGTGGTTTGATCATAATTTGAACATTAATGAAAATGGGACAAGGATCTTAACAAGGGATGGTTTCCGTCAATATTTATAGCAATTCCAAAAAAGACAATACACATGATTGCAGCAAATATTGTACTATAGCACTATTATCCCATACAATGAAGCTATTTTTGAAAATAATTGACAACAGAATCTATAGCAGGTTTGAGGAAATCTTGCAAATGGTATTTAGACAAGGATTTAACAAATTTTGCACAATGATGCATGGTGTGATATGAATTTTGATATGAATAATAAATATACCTGTTTCATATAATTTGTTAAAAGTATAACACCACAAAATGTTTCAAATTCTAAACGCCAAGGATGAGAAGGTAGACAGTAGACACACAAAAATAGTCTCAAATCTATCCTGGAATCAGACAGTGGGTTAAGATCGAAAAAAGGGTTGTATATAGCCTCCACTTTTTTCAACTTATACAACGAGTTCATTTGTCAAAAAGCTCTTAATGATATGTCAGAAGGAATAATAATGGAGTAGTACTAAACAATATTAGATATGGTTATGACATTGTACTACTAAGGTTAAAATCTGGTATATAACACATTAAAATCTCATTTCGGTCAATCAGCACATAATATATGTTTTGATCATGGAAAACAGAGTAGCTCCGGATGTAAGGTGTATATTTCATCTTTATTAAAGATAAGAGTTACAAACAGAGTTGCCAGATTGGGGTATTTCCCCCCATTTTTGGGGTAATTTGAAAGCGTCTGGGGGAATTTTTATAAGCAGAAATGGTTGGGGGATTCTTTGGGGGAAGAATTAATGGTTGGGGGATTTTTGGGGGAAGAATTATGGATAATTTCAACGGTCATGGTAAATTAAATTTGTGAATGTACATAGAAAGAACTGTATATTCTTCTCTCATATAATCGAAGATAATAGAACATATGAATTATTTCAGCGCCCTCTGTTGATAAGTAGTTTAATTTTGGTTTACTGTTCTCTACATTTGAGTACTACCGTGTATTACTCGTACTACTACTGCTACTAATTCATTAGCTTTATTTGCGGAGACAGCCCATGACTGGTTTCTGACTGATTCGCCTGCGCAGTTCCGTTTTTAAGGGCTTGAAAACGGAACTGCGCATGCGTATCAGTCAGAAACCAGTCATGGACTGTCTCCGCGAACAAAGCTATTAAAATGCGGCAAAAATTTAAATTTGGGGGATTTGAGCTACAATTTGGGGGAATTTGAGTTTAAAAGTGGGGGATTTAGAAAATCGCATCTGGCAACTCTGGTTACAAACAGTGAAAAAATAATTTACGAAAAACGAACTATATGATTGGGGGATGTACGTCTTGTTGAATCGAAATGAAATCAAAGGTTAGATTGAAGAACCGAGATGGGAGAAGCATCATTTTGTGAGAGCTGACGGGATACAACGAAACGTGTTAGCACAAGATGTCCTATATTGGCTCAGCTCCACTTCAGTTCGCTTTATTTTCTCCCAGACCACTTCAATTACCACTCCTTGATCGCTTTTTTTCACCACTTTTTCTGATTCAAATTCCTAATTTTATAAAAATGTGACATTTTTTATGTTTAAAGTTGTTTCCTATGTCGAGTTTTTCTTATGGAAAGTTAAGTAAAGTTTTTTATGATCAAAGTATGAAAAGAAAATTCTTATGTTTTATTTTATTCTGTTTGGTGTTAAAATTAAAGAAAACCCATTTTTGAAACCTGTACCTATTTATAACAAATACACAAATACATCTTCAAGGGCCAATTTAGTTAAAACTTCTAAAAAAACTTTCTCTAATTATTTAAAATGGCTCTGCTTTAAAACAAAGCAGATTGCATCACAGGTTTCAGGAATTATTTGGCTCAATGCTGGTTTGGTCGTAGCTTTTCTCATGAAGGTATCTTGTTTCAATGCAGCTGACAAGAGGCTCAGATGTCAATTCGCAAATAAAGATTGTGTTCGACAGATAGTCATCAGGTTCGACTTCCAGTTGTTTGAGTAATGAGACGGGAAAATACTGGCCTCTTTTCTGAAACCATTCTCTTGACCACCTTGTCTTTTCCCCCTTCGCCTCATTACCTTCAGTCGCTGTATCATTATAGTTGAAAAAATAAAAGGAAGCAGTCATGTTTCCTCCATAATAAAAAAAATGTCTCTTAAGAAGACCCACTAAACAAACTTCACACTATTCAAGATTCTGGATTTGAACTGGGGTAGAAAGCGGAAGGGAAAACAAGTAGTGCGTATAGACTGTGACAAAATGTACATTTTGTTGTATGTTTTGTATGTTCGACAAAACGTACAATAAATACTCCAGGGAAATAAGGCAAAAATATACCATTTTCGGGACACTTGAGCAGCCAGGTTGCAAATGGGTTTTTTGGGTACTATATACCTAATACATTATACATACAAAAATGCCGTCACAGTTCGGACGAGAAATTTAGTTATTAACAAATAAGTGTCAAAAATGGCACTTTTTTCGTTTAAATCGCTACGGGTAAAAATAGGGTAATTAAATATCTTATTTAGACTGTTATTCTCGTAGTAGATGAGCCAAGGTTTAAAATGGCAGTTTTTGAATTTCGGTTCGATCATTTGTTGCTTCAGAAATTGCAAAATAAGACTAAAATTTCGAAAATAAAAAAATTGCTATAACTTTTGTGAAAATAACCTTAAGACTTTCATATTGCACGAAAAGTTGAGACAAACAGTTCGTATAACGCACAAAAAATTTTAAGACGATTTGTCAATTAGTTTAAATTTTATTCAATTTGTTTATCCCAATGAGCTTTTTTTTCGCAATAATATTGTTCAGAAAATAGTAATGTAATAGCAATTCTGTGACAACTACATGAAAGAAGAAAAGTCATGATTTCAAAGTATTTAAAAAAAATCATTAAAAAGTCATTTTTATCATTCCGAAAACATTTTATTAAAGTAGGGTCATTTTTAGTTCATAAACAATTTGAATAACTTTGTTAATATTAACTGTAGATTAAAACTACTTTGGAATTTGAAAAGCTGGTATTTTTATACGAATTTTCAAAAAACACTTTTTGCCTAGGTTAATTACAGTCAAAGTTAGCCACTTTTTTTATTTAGTTGACAGCTACTTTGTTTATAAGAATTAAGCAACCCAACTAGTGCCATTTCGAAGATGAAGGTAAATAGTTTATGTGTAAAAGTTTGAGTAAACTTTAGACTTCAACAGAGTTGTTAATAAAGCTTTAAAATTAACGTTCTAACGAAATCGATTTGTGGTCGGTGGAAATGAATTATTAAAATCCGTGCACTCAAAAAATGAAACTGATTCTTCAAACATGCTGCAATTAATATCTCCAGAGCTTGTTGATGGATTTTGATCATAATTTTTTTAGATTGTATGTACTCGTAGTCTTGTAGAGTACGTTATGTACGTAAATCCCCACCTAACTTTTCAAAATGTTAGGGGGAGTTCCCCTTATCACTCAGGGATATGAAAAATAGATTACGACCGATTCTAAGACCTACCGAATATAAATATATAATTTCATAAAAATCGGTCAGGCGGTCTCGGAGGAGTATGACAACTAACACTGTGACAGGAGAATTTTATAGATGTAAATATATAGATGGATATTAACAAATAGGGGTTGGTGATGGAAAAGTGTAAATTAAGGGTTGTATGTATTTTTTAATCCTACATCATATAAAATTAAGATAGACAACTTTGTCCAAAAAAATAAAAAAAAAATGTCAGGGGGGGGCAACCCCCCTTATAACTTATGGATATGAAAAATAGATTAAAACCTATTCTCAGTCCCATAGGATACACTTGTAAAATTTCATAAAAATCGGCCAAGCCGTTTCGGAGTAGTATGGTAACTAACACTGTTACAGGAGAATTTTATGTATATGGCGAATGGATTTAGTGTCCGCAGTCATATAAACCCAAATAAACAAAAAAAAATTTTATGTATATTGAAGTAACTGTGAATTAAATAATAAAAGTGGCTAACTTTGACCGTAATTATCTAACATAGGCGAAAAGTTTTTTTTTTGAAAATTTGTGTAAAAATACCAGCTTTTGAAATTCCAAGGTAAATTTACTCTACAGTCAATATTATGGGCCATTCCACGAACATACGCCTGTTTTGGATTACTTCGACAACGAATATTTTACTGTGCAACATAGAAGTACGAAAGTAAATGGCGCTAATAATTATTCCAATAAACAACAATGTAATTTGCAATTTACTTTCGTTCTTCTTATTTTGCACAGTAAAATATTCGTTGTGGAAGTAATCCAAAACAGGCGTATGTTCGTGGTATAGGGTATAACAAAGCTATTCAAATTGTTTTCAAGCCAAAAATGACTCTACTTTAGTAAAATGTTTTCGTAGTGACAAAAATTACTTTTTAATGATTTTCTTCAATAATTTGAAAACAAGACTATTGTTCTTTCATGTGGTTTTCACAGAATTTCTATATAATTATTATTTTCTGAACAATAACATTACAAAAAAAAGTTCTTTGGGATAAACAAATTGAATAAAATTTAAACTAATTGACGAATCATCTTATAATTTTTTGTGCAGTATATGGACTCTTTGACTCAACTTTTTGTGAAATATAAAAGTCGTAAGGTCACTTTCGCGAAAGTTATAGCAAATTTTTTATTTTCGAAATTTTAGTTTTATTTTGCAATTTTCGAAGCAACAAATGATCGGAACAAAATTAAAAAACTGCCGTTTTAAACATTGGCTCATCTACTAAAAGAAGAATACTATAAATAAGATATTTAATTATCCTAATTTTACCTGGAGCGATTTAAACGAAAAAACTGCCATTTTTGACCCTTATTTGTTAATAACTAAAATTCTCGTCCGCACTGTGACGGGCATTTTTGTATGTATAATGTATTAGGTATATAGTACCCAAAAAGCCCATTTGCAACCTGGCTGCTCAAATGTCCCAACAAAAACCTTATTTCCCTGGAGTAAAAACGTAGCATGAAAATCAGCCTTTATATTGCATAGGCTGACCGTTATTGCTGGCAATATTGCCAGCTACTGTATTTTACAGCCACATAGTGCAGTAAAAATATTTCTCGTATAGAAGCAACTTAATGTAACAATTTTAAGATTTTATTAAAATATGAATAATTACCTTCATGATTTCTTTAAGGTAGTCATCGATCATAAACGACATATCCCCCATGTCGGCGCTACCATTGTTGCTTTTTTGACTTGTTCGCGAGTAGTAACTATTCGTGTAGAATTCATCTTCGCCATCCATCATCAATCTGGAAGAAAAGTAAGTGGAATATAGTAACAAATAATTTGCAAAATTAAAAATAAAAATCCAAGGTTATTTTGGATCTGTATACTTTATAATGTTAATTTATTTTTAAATGTCAACTTTTTTTGAATATATGTAGTAGAAAACATACGGCGTACAATTGTATGTAGAAATTTTTTATTTATATTGTTTTTAATTTATTTTGAAAAATATATAACACCATGACAAGAAGTATCCTCACTTTTGGGAGAGAAAACCAAAAACAAAATAAAGCAACATAAATGGAATTCCTAAAGTGAAGCTGCAGAGTAACAAGAAGAGACAGAATAAATAACACAGATTAAGAAAATAATGGGAATGAACTCAGATATAATAGCCTACCTACCAAGAAGAGATTAACCTGATACGAACGAACAGAGGAGAGTGGAGCCTGATAGAAAGAAGGAAGAGAGACAGACTCCGAAGATCTTTCAGATATGAAGTGGACGAAACAATGGAAAGAAGAAATCTGCAGGAAGGGGACTGACAAAGCAGAAAGAACTGGAGAGAACGGTTGAAGGAGTGAAGGAATACAGTGTATACTGTGGAAATCCTTAATATAATATATTGTTTTTAAAATTAATTTTATTTTTTTGTCCTAAGAATCAAAGTCTTATTTATAGTATTAGGCGAATGAAACCATAGTTTTCGCAGTCAATGCCAATATATCCCAACCAACAAAAGGCGTAATTAGTTATTTAGAAAGCAATAATTAATATATTTTTAAGTATGATGCAGGGAACTGATAACTTAAGGCTATACCAGGACATAAAGGCAGACCCCCTTCTAGGAATGCCTGTAGACCGAATGGTTACGAGGTATAGCTTTAACAAAAATTTTTAAGTCACAATACCAAAAAGAGAGGACTGGGAAACTGGTCCGCCGATAACGGCAAACTCAATATGGTATACGGACGGCTCCTAAACCGATATAGGTACAGGGGCTGGAATATATGGTTTAAAACCAAGGACGGAAGTCCGGGTATGTCTAGGGACATATGCGACCGTATTTCAAGCCGAAGTAGCTGCTATACAAAGGTGCGCTATGGAACTAATCAGTAGAAATCTAGATAACGACTCCATCGTTATCTATTCGGATAGTCAAGCGGCTCTGAAGGCTCTCAGTTCGGTACAGGTCGATTCATGGCTGGTATGGAACTGTTTGAATGTCCTCTCTCAGGTGGGAAGTCGAAACAGATTGACACTTGCCTGGGTGCCGGGACATAAGGGTCATCGTGGCAGCGAGAAGGCCGATGAATTGGCCCGAGAAGGCGCATCTACGCCACTGGTTGGTCCGGAACCCGTCTTTGGAATCGCAAATACGATAAAAAGAGCAGCTATACAAAAATGGGCGCAACAGAAGTCTCTTGAATGGTGGAACAACTCCCCAGGACAGAGGCAGGCCAAACAGTTCATCAACGGACATTCGGCTAAATTTACAACAGACTTACTTTCGCGCAGTCGAAGCACTGTCAGAATGATAGTGGATCTGCTGACTAGACACTGTAGACTCAATAGACACTTGAGTCTCATAGGCCTGACAGAAGAGGACACCTGTCGGTTCTGTCTGGAAGAAGAGGAAACCGCTCTACACGTTCTGTGTCATTGCGAAGGTCTCGCACGAGTGCGGTTTCTAGAACTCGGTGAAAAAAAAAACCGGAAGCACCAGGCTACATGAAAAGACCACTATCAAGGCTGTTAAGTCTCATAGAGGACTAAGCTAGATGAAGTGCTTTAAAAGAAAGGGGAAACACAATAGATCTACTAAGGTCGCAGTGTATCAGGCTCTATTGGCCGCCCCATTTTCTACATTCTACATTCTTCTAGTTATTTAGAAAGCAATAATTAATATATTTTTTATTGGTACCCCATTTTTTTATTTATTAATTTATTATTTATTGACGGACCGAAGTCCATTAGTACATAATACAATTAAAATGTCACACAAACTAGAAAAACAATTCAAAATAAGATCTAGTACAAAATTGGTAAATACATAATAAACAATAATAAAATTACTTGCCCTCATTAAACAATTGAGAGCTAGTCCTATATAAACCAGGCGCTATCGTCGCCGCCGCTAGCGAAATTATTCCGATTCGATTTTTTTGCACAAACTTACTCAAAAAGAGGTCCTTATAACATATCCACAGGGTGCCGGGCGGTGCCGTGGTCGAAAAATTGTTTAAACAATTTTTTTTTAAACAAATTTACAAAAATAATTTTTTGATTTCGAACAATTTTTTTAGATAAATTGGGTCATTCTGAGTAAAAAAGGTCTCTTGTCATTTTTTTCTAAAATTGATTGTTGTCGAGTTATATGCGATTAAAAATTTGAAAAATGCGAAAATGGCCATTTTCAAGGCTTACTAACTCGATTAAAAATTATTATTATGAAATTCAAAAAGTGACAAAATCAAGCTTCAAACCCCTTCTTCAAGGTCCTGAAGAGATTTTTGTCAATATTTTATTATAAAGCTGTTATTTTTAATTATTAACAATTAGCGCTATAGTCCAGGATGTATCGTCGACCCCGTTAGTGAAATTATTCCGATTCGATTTTTTTACACAAATTTACTCAAAAAGCGGTCCTTATAACATATACACACACAGGGTGTCGGGCGGTGCCGTGGTCGAAAAATTGTTTAAACAATTTTTTTTAAACAAATTCACAAAAATAATTTTTTTACTTCGAACAAATTGTTTTTACATAATTTGGGACATTCTGAGCAAAAAAGGTCTCTTGTGATTTTTCTCTAAACTTGATTGTTGTCGAGTTATACGCGCTTTAAAATTTGAAAAATGCGAAAATGGCCATATAACTCGACAACAATCAAGTTTAGAGAAAAATCACAAGAGATCTTTTTTGCTCAGAATAACCCAAATTATCTAAAAAAAATCGTTCGCAATAAAAAAATTATTTTTTGAATTTCTTAAAAAAAAAATATTGTTTAAACAATTTTACGACCACGGCATGCCGCGGCACCGCCGGGCACCCGGTGAATATGTTATAAGGACCTCTTTTTGAGTAAGTTTGTGCAAACAAATCGAATCGGAATAATTTCGCTAGCGGGGGCGACGATACATCCTGGACTATAAATAGCGCTAATTGTTAATAATTAAAAATAGCAGCTTTGTAATAAAATAATGACAAAAATCTCTTCAGGACCTTGAAGTAGGGGTTTGAAACTTGATTTGGTCACTTTTTGAATTTCATAATAATAATTTTTAATCGAGTTATTAAGCTTTGAAAATGGCCATTTTCGCATTTTTCAAATTTTTAATCGCATACAACTCGACAACAATCAATTTTAGAGAAAAATGACAAGGAGACCTTTTTTTGCTCACAATGACCCAACTTAACTAAAAAAATATTGTTCGAAATGAAAAAATTATTTTTGTGAATTTGTTTAAAAAAAATTGTTTAAACAATTTTTCGACCACGGCACCGCCCGGCTCCCTGTGGATATGTTATAAGGACCTCTTTTTGAGTAAGTTTGTGCAAAAAAATCGAATCGGAATATTTTGGCTAGCGGGGGCGACGATACTGCCCGGTCAATATAAAGTAATAAAATCTAAATATCTAAAACATTTTGCAATTGACACAGGGGCGTCATTTGATAGGGTCAGGGGGCATTCCCCCCCCCCCCCCGACCCTGAAAATGACTGAAATTTACAAAAAATAGATCAATTTTGTATTATGTTTGCATATAAATGTATTGTATATATAATGCTTGCCCCCCCTATCAAAATTTCAAATGACGCTCCTGAATTGACAAATACAACTTATCTTAGAACGAAGACAAAAACAGTAATTGACAAATCAGTCCTGAAATTAAAACATTAAGTTAAATATAAATGTAATTGTGTGGAAAACGCAGTAAAGTCGCTCACAAAGAAATCAACATGCGGAGATAATGTGTTTGCTAATTTAATAGTTTTACAGAGATAGGAACTTAAACCATAGTTTGTACGGTTAATGACTTCGTGGAAGGTGTCACATTTTACTTATTTAAAGTACGCTTCACGGTGTTTAAGTTCGATTTTCAAAAACGCGCGTGTTTTAAAGATACCATGGCAACATCAACTGTTTTAAATATCGATCTGACTGACAGGAGTACATGCCTTGTAACGTCAAATTAATAAAATATGAATAAAACATTATTATACTGAATTCGCTCAGTGGACATATTCATTTTGACACATTCGGAATAGGAAACATACAACACATAAATTCCTACCTTACACTATTAACTGCTCAAATCAACTTAATCTTTCATTAAAAAAAGAAGACTTATTATAAATAGTGGGAGTGTATACTAAACCCATAACATGTTATGGAATTTATTTCTACATAATATTTTTACTTTGAACAATAAATAATTTTCTCATTTGTTATCAATACACTATAACGGTGTAAATAATAATTATTCATTGGCGTAAGGTTTATGATGTTCTTTGTGTCTGTTTACTATTAATAATATTGGTCATGAGCAGGTATGTTTGGTTGTGTAATAATTTCCAGTCATGTCTAGCAACCTAACTTCCCAAAAAAGAAATTATCAACGTCACTAGACAGTTGTATCTCAGCTGAGCGAATTCAGTATAACAAATGTTTCAAAAGCTTTATTCAAATATTTGAAAATTTTAATATTTCAAATGAATGTGAAAAGTACTGTACATAAATACTTATGTATACCTCGTCAAATTTACTTACCGTTGCACGTCATCCGCGCCATAACCTGTGACACGATACCAACACGAAATATTTAGGCGGTGGGTGTGTTCTTTTTTAGAATCAAAATGATTCTAAAGGGGAATACACCTACCGCCTAGATATTTCGTGTTGGTATCGTGTCATAGGCTATGGCGCGGATGACGTGCAACGGTAAGTAAATTGGACGAGGTATATACTGTTTCGACATTTTATGAAGGTCAGCAAGCACAACTCATTCATCTGTATTTGTTACCTATTGCTCTTCCATCCATTTAATGAACTTGTCGTATTATTTTTTATAAGCGTCTTCCGATTTTTGCGGTGTCAACAGCGAGTCTGCTTTACTATTTAAGTAATCAATGTTAGAACTCATTTTTAAACAATAAACAACCAGAAATAACAATTAATCTTACGTGAACGATTGCAAATTAATTTTTGTTTTTCTCATTTCCATCCAACATACATGTACATCAAAATTCAACCATTTTACATTATTAGCCCTTATTTCAATTTTTCGTAGTACATAATAATACATGATTTCAAAGTGTACCAATAAAAAAATAGCGTAAAGTATTCGTGGATAACTGGTCTTGAAAACACTAAGTGTTTAGTTAGCGTTTAGTAGAGTAAGTCTTGCTCTATTTCGGGCTAGAAAAATGGCGCGTGTTTTAAAGACCTCAATTCTCAATATCCACTTATACTTTAATGCAGTGATGAGCGCGCTAATAATCGGCAAAATAGCACAAAAGATGGAAAACGTATTAAGGCGATCGGTACATACTATCGGCATCAATGCTCTTTAAATGGGATTCATTTTTTCGAATCCTGAGAAAACTAGTAAGTATTTTTGAAAAATTTAAACGCAGAATGAAAGATTACGTTATTACCCAGGGCGGAAGGTCCCTGAAAACTTCTATAATGTTTATTTTAATAAGTTACAGGGGTGAACATCTAAGAGAAAATTTAGTGTGACTTTTAATTTAAAATATCTCATTCAAAAGAAACTTTTTATTCATTCTAAGGGACTTTCGGCCCTCGGTAATAAAGTAATCTCTCATTCTGCGTTTAAACTTTTCAAAAATACTTATTAGTTTTCTGAGGATTCGAAAAAAATGATTACATTTAAAATACATTGAAAATTTTGACAGGCGTTAAAATTTTGCATTTTGCTCATTTCCCCTTAAGTTGTGAAATTAACAGAAATAAAACTAGTCGAGCTCGTAAATTTAGCGATCTCTCTCTCCTGTCGTTTCCCCATTACTGAGGATCGTGACCTTTTCCAATATTCCTAACAATGTTTCTCCATTGGTCTCTATCTTCAGCTGCTCTAAGAGCTTCGCAGAATGAGTTTCCAGCTGAATGCTTTATTTGGTCAGACCATCTAGTTGGTGATCGTCCTCTTGATCTTCTCCCCGGAACGTTTCCAGAAACAATTAATCTCTCCAAACTGTCGTCACCTCTGCGAACCACATGACCAAAGAATTGCAGAATTCGTTGAAGACATATTGTGGACAGCCTTTTTTTTAATATTGAGTTGGTTTAGAATGGAAACGTTTGTCCTATGAGCTGTCCAAGGTATGCGCAGAATTCTTCTCCAGCACCACATCTCAAAGGCATCAATTTTTTGGCGCTCGCATGCGCGAAGGGTCCAAGTCTCTGCTCCGTATAGAAATATTGAGAATACAAGGGCATTCACCAGTCTCATCTTGATATTTTGAGAGATAGATCTGTCTTTCCAAACTTTGGTTAGGCGACTCATCGCATTTTTTGCCATACCAATACGTCTCCGTACTTCTGTTTCACAGTTACCATCGTTAGTTATACTAGATCCGAGATAGACAAAGGTGTTTACTATCTGGTATTCCTGTAATACGTTAGTCAGTTGAATAGTGTCAAATCTGTCGACCACCATTATTTTTGTCTTAGCTTTATTGATTTTCAGACCAACTTTATTGCTTTCGTACTCAACTCTTCGCAGAAGATCAAACATTTATTGCTCATTTGCTGCTGTAAGTGTAGTGTCATCAGCAAATCTTAAATTAGAGATTTTCCTACCAGCTACTGTTACTCCACCGGCCCATCCTTCTAAAACAATCCTCATGACATGTTCACCATAAATGTTAAATAAGTCAGGTGACAACACGCATCCTTGTCTAACACCTCTCTCGGTCTTGAATTGGTTTGAGAACTTCTGATCTAGTCGTATTGTCGCTATATTAGACTGGTACAGATTTTTAATAAGTGTCACCAGGTGCATTGGTGCGCCCATTTCTATTAAAATTGACCACAGATTTATCCAGCTTACACAATCAAATGCCTTTTGGTAGTCAACGAAGGATATAATCATAGGTACTTGAAATTCTCTAGACTTTTCAATGAGTTGTCTCAGGTTCAGGATTTGTTCCCTTGTACCTTTACCCTTTACAAACCCCGCTTGTTTCTGAGGTATTTGGTAATGTAGATAGGTTTTTAATCTGTTTTTGATGATATGCAACAATATTTTACTAGCATGTGTTATTAGTGACAGTGTGCGGTAGTTTTCACATCTGGTAGTAGTTCCTTTTTTGTGTAGTGGGATATAAATTGAGGTACACCAATCAGATGGCCATTTTCCTGAATTCCAAACAGCGACACAGATAGAATGGATGATATGTAATCCTTTGTCACCTAGTAACTGTAGTATTTCACATAGTATTGAATCAATGCCTGGGGATTTATTTCTCTTTAGTGATTTAATTGCATCTTTGACTTCAGCGAGTAAGACAGTAGGTTCTCTAGGGTAGTCAGAAGGCCACTGATTTTCTGCTGATACCTCGTTATTTTTATATAGCTCGCCACAGTAGTTTCGCCATGTTTCCAATATTTCATCAGTATCGGTCTTTAAATTACCTTCCTTATCTATTACAGACCACGTTTGAGGTTTAAATTCTCTGGTAAGGAGTTTGATCTTCTGGAATAAGTCCCTCGGTTCATTTCGACAGCCATGTTCCTATATCTCTCTGCATATTTGAGAGATGTAATCAGCTTTATCTTTGCGGCACTATTTTCTGATTTCTCTCGATAACGCTCTGTATTCATCGTTTGTTCCGTATCTAGTTTTATGTTCTTTTCTGCGTTGAATCACAGTCCACGTATTATCGGATATCCATGGCTTACGGCCAGTGGAAACCGCTGCCTCACAGTCTTTTGCAGCCTCGATTACCTTATCTTTGAGATAGATCCAAGTGTTCTCATGGTCACTATCTACTTGGTCTAGAGAAAGAGCATCTTCTAGGTTTTGTTGGAAGTCATTGATTTTTGATGGACTTAGAGACATGACTTTTCTCTGGGGTCTTCTTTTGGGGACTTTAAAACGAAGTCGAACGTTCAATACCAGGAGTTGATGATCGCTTCCACAGTCTGCGCCAGGATATGTTATTTTACAGTTGATGGACGACGACTTCCATCTTGATCTTATTAGGATGTAGTCTATTTGATTCCTTGTTCGTCCATCTGGGCTGCGCCATGTGTATAATCTCCGTGGATGATGTTGATATAACGCGTTTGTAATTGTAAGATGTTGTTCTACACACAACTCCACTAGATGGTTGCCATTCTCATTTCTCTGTCCCAGTCCATTTTTGCCCAGCACTCCTTCAATATTTTCATTAGATGACCCCACTTTGGCGTTAAAATCTCCTAAAATTATGACGAGTTCACGATTCGGAATAGCGCGAACAGTTTCTTCTAGACGACCATAGAACCTGTTGATGTCTTCTTCTTGTGCAGCTGTTGTAGGAGCGTATACCTGGACAAGGTGTATTGTATTGGTGGATATTCTAATTTTAAGGGATATTATCCTGTCATCAATAGTATTATATCCAATTACGCCAGGGCCCCCGTAACCGGGCGTGCAACGCGTGCGGCGCACGCGGGCGTAACCCCAAAGGGGCGCCAAACCGAAGGTTTGGTAAATAAGAAATATTTATTTTAAATGAGATAATCATTTTTTATATACAATTTTAATTATTTCATGAACAGCTAGAGAAATCTCAAAAATCAAATATTGTGTTATTACTGAAAAAATGATTATTATTCCCGTCCTGAAATGTTGAACTTACGCCGTCTAAAATATATTACATTTTATTGTTCCTTCCTAATTTTTTTCTTTGAAGTATGAAGATAGATTGAATTACGCTTGCCATATGAAAATCAAACATCAAATTACACTCCTTGATGAGTAGAAACATAAATTAATACCCATAACGCAACTTTGCAGTTTTACTCCTATATTTTGCAAAAAATTATGTTGTATCGCAGATTTAAAATGCGTTTATCTCGAAAACTGTTGAGGTTTGCGAGATGAATGTAGTATAAAATAAATATATTAAGAAAATAAAAATGTGTATTCAATAAATATGTAGAGTGGGGGATAAAAAAATTGAACGTATTAAATGACCGCTGAAAGACTTATATGGTGCCTCGCAGATTTAAAATGCGTTTATCTCAAAAACGGTTGAGTTTAGCGAAATGAATGTAGTAAACCTTTTTTAAGTAAAAATATTAAGAGAATAAAAGTTTTGATTAAAAAAGTATATAGGTATAGTGGGTTTTGATTCAAAAAATTGAATCTATTAATTAAGCGCTGAAAGACGTATATGGCGAATTTAAATTTCTCGTCCCAAAAAACCCCGCTTACCAAATGTCGTGTTATTATCCCGTGTTTGTTAGGAAATATTCAAGAATAAATATTTCGGTTATTATCAACTTTTGTACTAAGTTAGCTTAAATCGACCTATTTTAACCTCAGAAATGTGAGGTTAAGCTATGGCCTATTCTTTACCAAACACCCTGTATAGTAGATTTAAAGGGTGCTAAAATATGTTCCGCACGCGGGCGCCAGTCAGCCTTGCGGGGGCCCTGAATTACGCAGTCGTAATTTAGCGATAATAACCTATAAAACATTATATTGATTGTTTCCCACCTTTAGACGGACGAGTTTGACAACTACCACTGTCACAGTGACAGTTTTAGTTGACATACTCCTCTGATACGTGTAAAGGTGGGAAATAATCAATATAAATAAATTTATAGGTTAATATCGCTAAATTTCCCATCTGGACTAGTTTCATTTCTTTTTATCTCACAACTTAATACGTTTTCCTTCTTTTGTGCTATTTTGCCGGTTATTAACGAGCTCATCACTATACGCTCTGAGCTTCGCTGGTGTCGCTCCTAGCGGATTACTAATGCAACTTTCACCGGTAATTTTTAAATTTATTATTTAATTGTTATCGCTTATAATTTACAACGCAAAAAAGTAATTAAATTGTAATCGATTTTTTTAAGATTTTGCTAATCATTTTAACGTTCTATTAATGAAATATTAATTTCTTACTTCGGATACTTTCACAATTATCGTGTAGATGGCGCTTAGATTAATTTATAATTACATATTACGAAGTATTAAAAAAACTTAAATTCAGTATTTAAAACGTAAGTACCTATATTTAAGGTAAAAATATACACCACAGCTTTGACCCACTACTATTATTTTCTATTAATGTTTTTAATTTCAATGTTTTAAATTAATCACTTTGACATTTATGTCAAATTTCCAATAAAAGCTTACAGACTTGTCACTACTGGCGCTTGCGAATTTTTAATTATCCCCTCTACCTACGAGCTCATAGCGTATACACTAGTTTTGTGAATACAAAAAAAATTCTGAAGACACGAGTCTCCTTGAATTTCAGAAAATAGACTAATTATTATTGTATTTTACTAATTTGTTATTTTGTGACGTGACTTTTTATGATTTTAATAAGGATCGTAAAAATATCGTTTAACCTTTTCAAGAACATATTTATCGTAGAAACATAGCCACACGCAGTACAACTATCAGAAAAATCATTCCTTCAAATGCTGCACAATCATTCTGAAAATGTGACCTTACAAACACATACTTTACACTTTATATGTCAGTCATAAACCAGTACTATTTATTGGTTTTTATCCAGTAGTAAAAAGTGGTTTATGTCAAGTCATTTACCCAAATGATGACAAAGCAGGTCGAGAATTGTAATCGCACTAATTATTTTTTAAATTCTATTTAAATAATCGAAATAATTACCAGGAATAACAATAACAGCGTGAGCATTTAAACAAGGTATAGTTCAGGAAACGAAGGTTTTCACCTCGCAATTATTTCGGAAAAGATCGACTTACTTGAAAAATAAAGTAGTGGATAGTTCAAGGATCGAAACCTATATGATACCGAAAGGCGCTTTTACCATGGTGGCAGTTGCCACCACATCTCGGGGGTGAAAATTTTTTATTATATTTTTAACCGCAAAAATTGGTAGAAAAATTAATTTTAAGCATTTATACATTTTTTTTGATAAAATTAAATTAAGTTTTCGATTTATTAGCCATCGAAAGTGTTAGTTTTACATCGAAAAAATCAATGTTTTTAATTAGTTTACTGCTAATTTTATGCTTAGTAAGCTATACTTTATTATTGTTTAGCTCTTCTTCGTTGAATACTAAATTTTGGAGTTTCAAAGTCAAATGAAGGGAAAACTATGCATTGTTCGAGGATAACTTAAAATGATTTAAAGTGTTTAAAAAGACTTATCTTAAAAAAAACTCTAGCACAAAAATTTAGTGACCTATAACGAAAAGAAAGTCAGTCCCTATTATTTTCAGCGAGAAAGTGAGCGGAAGCAACCCCCTAATTACCACCCTAATTTTGAATGATTGAGTTTGACCGACTTAGAATGATTAGTTTAAAAAACTGGAGTTAAAAGCGAATAACGAATTTTTGTAGTTTGGCAAAAATGCTCTTTCCTCAAAATAGAAAGATTAGCATCAAGATACGAACAAAAATTATTATATGTATATAAAATTGTAGCTCTTTTAATTCAAAAGAATTTGGTATGCGAAAATTTTTTGTACGGCAATAATTGAGTGAGATATTGACAATTAAAATTTGTACTAACATGGAAAAACTATCTTTACCCACCCTGTCAAAAACATCCATTTTTAAAACTGAGGGTTTTAAAAGGATCTAATATGAATAGCCTTGTAGCTCTTGTAAAAGCCTACAAAATGCATAACAAACCTTTCTTAGGTAAAAAATAAAAAAGTTAGGTAGGTATGTTAAAAAACCAAAATACTTAAAAAAAAATGGAGAAATCCAATTCTAAGCACAATAATGTTAAGTTAGCGGTGTTTTTTGTATTCTGTACGTTAAAAATTTATATACAAGCAAATATTCATTCATACATTCATACTCGACTCACAGATAGAACACGTACGAATAGTGTTGTACTCATTTTATGTTTAGATTATCATTACGTAAATCACACCAAATTTTGTTTTCTTAAGATTTTTTATACATGGCAATGAGGGCTAATTTTAATCCTTAAAAATGAATTTTCAACGGGTTGAAATAACTAAAAATTATACTTAGAGCCCCAACAAATCGTTATTCAATTTATCTTAACTAATTTTTACTGTTTATACACTTTTTCGTAGAGTTCGGAAGAAGGAGTAGTTTTCACCCCTAAAAAATAATTTTTTAAGGGTTGAAATACTCAGAAATTATATTAAGAATATCAAACTATATATATATATATATATATATATATATATATATATATATATAGTAACAACTATATTATAGTTATTAGAGTATCGGACAATCATTATTTAATTTATCCGAACCAAATTTCACTCTGTTTAAGCTTTTTTAATAGGTTTTGGCAATAAGGGGTAGTTTTCACCCTTAAAAAATAAAAAGCGTCTTTAGACACAATGTAGATTTTAAAATAGAGGGTAAGTTGAATTTAATCCCAATTTTTTATGCACATCGATCTTTTCCAAAAAATTTGCGAGGTTTTGTCCTATTTATGCTTCGTTTCCTGGACTATAACAGCGTGAGCATTTAAATACATGATAATAAAGCTGTGTGTTTGTGGTTTAACCTGTAGATTTTCAGCATGTGGTATAGAAGTGATTATGTTAAACAGTATAATAAAACCTAAATGACTGTTTAATTTCCATGTATGAATAATACTTAAATCTTTACATACAAATGTTTGAATTTTAATTAGAATTTAGAATAGAGAACAATATACATCAAATGGATAGTTTCGCACTAGCAGGTGTAAAAGACATTATTTTTATGTGTCATCACGTCCATGAAGTTTGTTCATCATCACGGCAATTCTTATCTTTGGTGCCACTGTATTAACCAGGTCAGCGAAACCAGGGTTCAATCAGGAAATACGGCTCTCTTCACGACTCTTTCTTCTTTGCATTTTTCCTTTCATCATTGAAATTAAACTTTTCATGATTTTCAACACTTCCTTTCTTTTTCCATGTATACAAATACTTCGGAATTGATGAACAGATTCACTCATCTTTTGATTTAGTATCAAAAGATGAGTGAATTTTATGTAAGTAATAAAGTATTTTTTCTACGACCGTTTAATAATATGCTCATTATTCGCTATTTTTTCATAGATAATAGCACCCATTACTGTACCCGTGAGTAATATTTCATTACTCACGGGCTGAAGTTACTCACTGGTCATTACTCACGGGCTGAAGTTAGATTCAAGTGACGCATGCCACCTTTAATATTAATCGTATATAAACTGCAAATAAAATTGCTTAAAGTTGTTTATTTAATACAATAATTATTGTAATTTATATCAATAATTAACTTCGAAAAATTTTTAAAGGAATTTTAACTGTAACAATGTCAGAGTCTATTTTTTACGATTTTATCTTGTTTACTAAAATTTTTGACGTTTATCATTTATTTGCGTGACAGTGACATTAGCTCATTTTGTTTATGTTAATTGGAATTTATAACTAATATTGTGTTTATTTTTTAAGTTATATTGTGTTAAATATGTTATAACATATTATGTATAGTTATATTATTATATTATATACAGTTAAATGTAAATATACATTATAACTATTGAAATACGTCCACCGACAACAGCCATTTTCCTATTTATTAGATTAATTGACAGTAGGTACAAATTTAAGCTTCTAATTTTTCGGAAACGAATAGAACTTATATTGACTTATTCTAGTATACTTTAAAATCTTCAATAGGAACTCCCATTTTTTATTACAGATTTGGATTCATTCCTTACGTAAAAATAAGTAACTTTTATTCGAAACATTTTTTCGAATTATGGAGAGATGGCGTTATAATCGGAAAAAACCATTGTTGTAAATGGAAAATTAAATTAAAAAATGGCAAGCGCCCACTAAATAGGAAAACTTTACTTAACTTTTTTTGGTTTTAGGACCTACTCTTCACAACCCAATAGGTCCCCAAAGCGCTCGAGTGACTGCACATTTAGCATACTTCGCACCCCTACTATTACATAAATTCAATAATAGCGAGATACAACTTTTAGAGAAAGGATTTAAACATAGCCTGCCTCAACATAGTAAATAAATTAATAATTTCAGAATATTTAGGTGTAGAATATGAACTGCTAACAACATATAAAAAATGTCATTGCAAAATTTATTACCGATATGCGTAGTGAAACTGAAATTTGCCGTAAAAATCACAATAGAGCTAGTTAATAAAATACATTTTCAATTACCCAATAATTCCAGATTAATTTCGTTTGACGTAAAAAATGTTTTTCCTAGTATTCAAATCATTTCCTAAATTCAATCATTTCCTAAATTCAATCATTTCATAGAAAATTTTACATCTTGCAATTTGCATAAATCAAGAATGCTTTGAATTTAATATCTAACCAAATATATACAAATACCAGTGCGGGACCTATCGTGGGCAATCTTTTAATCTAAACCCATTCATAATTGTCATCATCATAGCGTTTAGGGGTCTCCAAGTTCTTGAAAATTTCAAGATATTGTCTTGATCTTGTCTTGATTTCAAGACAAGAAGTAATTTTAAATTTCAAGACAAGACAAGAAATTTTATGTCAATACCAAGATTTCTTGTCAAGAAATCAAGAAATCTTGAAATATCTTAACTAATAAACTAATAATGAAAACTCTAAAACCTATGTAGAAATTGATACGCCATGCATTAAAGCAGATAACACTTTTTAAGGAGTCAATAGAGAGATATTGCTGAGTCTTTTTTGCACTTTTTTGCACGCGTTATTTTGACAGTAGAGCATGCGCAGATGTGATATCTGGCTTACGCTGCGTTATTGGAAATACGGCCTGCCGTTATTAGAGGAGTCGTTACGCTGTGCGGTATTCGTTGCGCTATTTTGTTTTCAGGTTATGTTTGTTGTTTATCTTTCATTTAAACCAAATTTATTCGTAATAATTTGCTAAAATGGGTACCTCAGACAGTAGCAAACGAATTAGATTTACATCTGATGACGATTTGTGTATATTAAAACAAGTTTTATGTCTAAATCCATTGACTTCTCCAGAAAATTGGACGTTAGTTCAGGAAAACATGAAGAGTGCAACAGGAAAATCTTTTATTTATAAGAACATTCAAGTATCATTTGTTTCTCTTGCTCGATATTTGGAAGAAAATACAAACCTTTCTTCCATTTAAATTAAATTCTGGATTTTGAGTACAAATTAGATAAACAACTAATATTAATTGAGCCGTAAAATACCGCAACCAAAATGTTGAGCAATATCTGCATTTATGAAAAGTCTGAGAAATGTCAATTCTGTCAAAATAGCGCGGTGTAGGTAGACTTCCGCACCAAGCGACCGAGACAGGAGACCGCGACAGGCGACAGATAGGTCGCGAATAGACGATAGTTGGTCGCTGGTCTCGGTCGCGGGCTGCAGAACTACCTTGATATAATTGCATTGAGAGCAGTCGTGGGGAGACCTCGCCTATCTGTCGCCTGTCGCGGTCTCCTGTCTCGGTCGCTTGGTGCGGAAGTCTACCTTAAATAGCGCAACGTAGGCTGTGTTAAATTTGCAATATCTCTCTAATGTCTAGCCGATTTCTTGGCTTTGTTATTGTTAAAGCTGCTCTTGAAAATAGCCCTTCCGCAGATACAGTTGTTGCTGGCGTTCCGAGAAAATCCTTGGCCATTTTCGATAATGACAGTATTTTTGTGTCTTCAACTTCAATATATCTATATATTCTCAGAATCTTCTGACCTACGCTTATTTAGGTATTTTTCAGTTTCATGCTTCCTAGATTGTTAGAAGTTACCATTATCAGCTTCTTTAAATAGGCAAAACTACTAAGTGTTATTGGATTCGGTCGATCATTCTTGGATTTATTAAAGTAGTTAGCTTTAAATATTTCTTCAATTTTTTTTACTATCTGATTGTAGGAGCCTTCCCCAAGATGAAGAGGAAAATGCCTCTACTTTATGCCGAAGATCCAAAATAAGAACTATATAATATAGTATATCCAATTAGTTGTGTATAGTGTTTCAGTATTGCATCTCTCGCAGCTTGAATGCAGCAAATTAATTGATCTTCGGTAGCGTCTCTATCAATTTTATTATCAAGTTAATAAGCCAATGAGCCCATATTTCCAGTTTGTCTAAAAGTAAATTTATTGCAATTACTAACAATGTGAGTGTGCAATATTTTTCCCCTCCGTGTATTAAAGAAAGTGTTTTAAAGCTTCTCAGATACTGACAACATTTGCTGATCAGAACCCATTGTTTATCTAATATCTTGCAATGATTTAGTTAGATTTTCGATGTTATCGCAAAATATAGTTAAAGCATTTTTTACACTTAAACCCGAAAGCATCTCGAAAGTTAAATGCCATTTTGCATGCACATCTAATTTTAGCATAGTCATATTATAATTTAAGGCCTCGCAAGCACTGTTTAAGTTGCATTTGCTCTGAGTTCTTGATTTTTTTACAACATATTTATTTAATTTTACTCACAGGCGAGTTGAAATCTAAAGCAGTATAATTTATATCATTTTCTACTTCGATCTTATCCTACAAATTATCAAAATTCATTTCGATGTCTAAACTGTTTCGAACTGTTCAACAACTTTTATAAAATCCTGGACAGCTATGTTTAGAATATGTGCGAAACATATAAAATGCTTATTTTATTAGCACGCAACGCAATAAAAAGGGTCGCCGGGGAATCACCGGACCGGGTAATCAAGAAATTTCAAGATCTTGAAATTTCTTGAGTCAATACAAGATTAAGGTGTCAAGAAAACGTCAAGACAAGATTTCTTGTCTTGTCGAGCCCTAATAGCGTTACAACTCTTAGTGAGTCTTTCCGCGTTTACTATTGCCTTCCACTCCCATTTTCTCCAGATCTTCTCTGACTACATCTTCTGAGATCTGTTTCCCGCCATTATTCGCTTTTCAACTTCTCGTTCTATTTTGTTGTTATTGGTGATTGTTGATCCCAGATATTTAAATGTTTTAATAACTTTGAAGTTATGATCGTTTATAATAATATTTTGCCTTATTCGCTGTCGTTCTTGTTTTGAAACGACGCGTCGATGTATTTTGTTTGGCCTTCATTTATCTTTAGACCGATATTTAATGCAGCTTCTTCAAAGCTCCAGAAAATGTCCTTAACTTCTAACGTTTCTAGTTTTAACGTTCTAAATTTTTGCTCCTCTATCAGCTTTGTCGTTTGATTTTGGGATAAATTTTTTAAACAACAATGGGTACAACGGGTCTCCCTGTCTCAGTCCAGAATTTACGCAGAAAGCATTTGATATTTTTCCCACTATTTTAACTTGTGCAAAAGAAGTTACTTATACACATCTGCGTTACCGCAGCTAATTTCTTGGGTACGTCCAACTCCACCATTGCCTTCCATAGTATTGGAGGATTAATTGAATTATAGGCCTGTTTAAAATCTATAAAGATCTGATGCACGTCTTGTTTATATTACTTGCCAATAATTTTCAAGCATTTGTCTAATAGTATAGGTAAATATTTAATCAATAGTCGATTACTATCAGATATTTTTGTGGATCATCTAGAAACCAATATTTCGAAACATCTGCAGATTGTAGGATTTTGACAATTCTATAATCGGCACGCCTACTTGATGTACAGCAAAATTAATAACAGAAATTATCTTGGTAAGAGAAGCAAACTAGACTTGTAAACTCCTTTTGAAAATCAGGCAGAGGAGTCCCGGCGTTTATCCATCTCTTTCTCTCCGAATACTTTCTCTGTCTGCACTTTATGCAGATGACAACAACACGGTTGAATCCATCATATACAGACTGTTTATTGTTGGATTAGATATAGCCCACGGAAGGAAGCGTTAAAATCGACAATGCTGCTTATGAGAATAAGTTCCATTGCCACTATATAATGACAAATGACTGAATGAATCGGCGCGAATCAGGTGAGAAGCGGAGAAGCAGGGTTGTCATGTATTGGGTGTATATCTAATCTAAAACTAAACAGTCTGTATATTATTGTTGTGTAGTGTTGGTATTCGTCATAAGTCATAGTCACACTCACACTTGTTTATCATTTCAGTTTTCAAATTTTGTCAACAATGATTTAGTAAAATACCTGCAACCAGTTTTGATCAAGAGATCAAATCCAATATATTCCAGATTATTGCAATAAAATCGCGGCCTATTGAAGTAATTATCTTGTTACGTCAATATTACTAATAGTATACGATTACAATTTTATTAGTTTCATTATGATGCTTCTGTTTATTGATTAACATCAATATTATTTATCAATGGACTGATTGTAAAATACTTTTATTTTACTTACGTCAATTATCATTCTGAATTACAGGAATCAGTATCAACAAGTATGTAGTTAGTAAAACAGTTTTATTCCACTGCTTATTTCCAAAAATATAAACATACAGAAAATTTTTTGAAGAAAACAAGGTTTGCAATATGGCTACAAGGCACGAAGTTACATTTAAAAATAACTTTTTACTTTTACGACTTCAACTCTTCCTTGTCAGTGTCAGCTTAATCCAATAAAATTGATTAAGGCTCGAGTTAAGGGGGACGTTCCTTAAGAGCAAACAGTAGCGAGCAACAGGTAGCAACAAACGCGTTCCAAGATTGCGGCTCTAATTTTGAATATTTTGTCGAGATATTTGGCACACATGTTCGTAATATAATAAAGAATGGCGGTACAGAGCCCAATTTCAGAAATATGTTAGTATGTGGAAGTTACTCTATAACTAAATAAAATATTGAAAAAAGGAGCCTGTACCGCCATTAAGAAAGGCAAAAAATACACTTTCTTCAAATAAACTCTTTTATCCCGTTATGATAGTCCAGGATTACTAGGGCTATCTTCTCCCGGTAAGGGTGGTTAACTCTTATCCGAGGGGTGGAATGATTAATAGTCGTTTCACTGTTGAAGTTGTTTTATTATACTCGCATGAGTACAAGCTGGTAGCAACCTACGTAACGTCGTCTCGCGGAGTGTAGATGACACTATCTTTTAATGTGAATAATCTTACATCTAATAAAATAGAATGACGAATGTGGAATGTGTAATGAGGATTCCCTTATTATGTTTTGGTTGTATAAATATATTTAAAAGTGCAAAGTCAGCGTCGACCCTGAAAAGTGTTTATAGTGGCTGTATGTATAATTACACCTCACGATCTAGGTCAACAATGTTTATGTAACGAAAGAAGGTTGGAATTGTTTATGATGACATTTAAATAACCGAAAGAAATTAGCGTAGATAATTAAAGGGTGTTTTTAAAAGATATCTAATGAGTACAGATGAATTCTTGTACACCGTGCCTAGATTTTGTGTCACATTGGAACTACTAAAAATCGATTTTTTTATAACAAGAAATCGAACGTCACTGACTTGGCAACATTTCGCGCCTACGTGTATAAAAATTATTGTTTTTGTTAGTATAAACGTCACTGACAGTGTCGAATTACCGACGCACTGTTGCCTCACTTTTGAAAGTTCGCAGAACTTTCGCAATCTTGGACCGCGTTTGTTGCTACCTGTTGATCGCTATTGTGTGCTCTTAATAAAATACCACTTTCAACATGACAAAGTTAACCAAATTTTTTAAGTCGCGTGAGTAAAGACCACTGGAAGAAACCGGTTGAGCATGGTATCAAAAAGTGAGTGAAATATGTGGAAAATATGTGACAATTGATCCCATTTCTATGATAGGATTGTTCGGTAAAAATACTTACTGGTAATATTATCCAACAAATTTTTAAGGGTACTCCAGTTGTCGGACGCACCAAAGTTTAGAAATTTCTATATTTACGAAAGACCCTCTCCCGAAAATTTTCCGGAAACAGAAAAGTTCTCTGAATCGACATGAATAACTGAATAAAAAATGTCTTACGAGGGAGGTAATATACAGCGTGTCTACTTAAGTTGGAAACATATGGGAAAGTTTTTTATTATTCACTAGGAAGAATTTCCTGTAGCTGGCTGTATACCATTAATTACAAGTAAAATTTAATAAAAAATTTTGGTCTTGGTAAAAGGTATATTATTTTAAAAAGCCCTATAGGGCTACAAACATCGAACAGAACGTTTTCGCTCTAAAAAGAGCATCATCAGTGTTGCCTAAAATAAGTATAACCATATTAATTATCAAAATGTTGAACTTAAAGTGATGACCAAGGTAGAATCAAAGTTTGGTTATACTTACAAGAACATGGTGAGCCAACCAAAAAATACGAAGGTCAAAGCCTTTCAAAAATGGACTAAAAGTCACATCAAAATGCTAACATAGCAAATTCCAAAGGATGGATATAATCCCTAAGGATATGGCCCTAGGATAACATATGACTCCCACACGTTGTAAGTGGGTCAAAGGTAACAAATTAGGTCATTATGTTACAAGAGCTGACAGGCAACTAAGATGTGAGATATCAAAAGCGAATCTGTCTGATGTCAAGACAACAATTGTCAATGGAACTTGAAGTATCATGAAAAATTGGTTACACAGCTACTAATTTATAGTTGTTTATAGTACAAGCAATGATAACAGCTAACATCAGTGTGTTGGAATTATAAAAATAAAGAGTTAGTGAGAATAGATTATCTAGATGTAAAATAGAAGGGGGGAATTTGAGTACCCACAATCATCAATGAAGTGTACGTAAATTGATGAAGAAAGGTAGGCAAAACAACATACAGATAATGTAATGTGTGGTTTATGTTTTGAAATTAGATAATTTATATTTGTGAACCAACACAAATGATGGCTGAGAGACTGGCTGAAAAACTAGAGACAAAATAGGGGTCGTGATATCAAATGCTGAAAAAGTTGTAAATGCAAAATCTTATTTATAAATTAATAAAATATAGATGGGTTCATCAACACAAATTTACAAGACTGAAAAGGTTGTATTACAAGCTTAGTCCAAATTTCTTTATTATGTCCTTTTATGTTAAATAACATCTAGGGCAAAGAAAAATTAATAACTTGGATAAAAGTGTCTAAGCTACAACTAAAGTGGGGTCAGATGAAGATAAGTGTTGAGTAAGATTATTGAGTATATGAGAAAATTAAAAATTGTGTTTATTTGAGATAGATGAGTTTGTGGTATATAAAGTAAATTTGACATCACTATTGAGACTAATGAACATTATTGAGAGACTGGGGACTCCAGAGACCAGGCAACCAAACAAACCAAATGATGGATGAAAGGTTAGCTGAATGGAATAACTACTAGATGTGTGAAACTTGAAAGATATATTGTACAGTATTATTGGTTGATTTAGTTTAGAATGAAATAGTTATGATTGGACACTAAACGAAAAACGGTTTGAAAAGATGATGTGGAGAGAATGGGATATATATTGAATAGATATAGTTGTGTACAAGTTGTGACAAATGGATGTTGCGGATATAGTTGAAATTGCTTTGTTTGGGAGAAGCTGTGTAACCAATTTTTCATGATACTTCAAGTTCCATTGACAATTGTTGTCTTGACATCAGACAGATTCGCTTTTGATATCTCACATCTTAGTTGCCTGTCAGCTCTTGTAACATAATGACCTAATTTGTTACCTTTGACCCACTTACAACGTGTGGGAGTCATATGTTATCCTAGGACCATATCCTTAGGGATTATATCCATCCTTTGGAATTTGCTATGTTAGCATTTTGATGTGACTTTTAGTCCATTTTTGAAAGGCTTTGACCTTCGTATTTTTTGGTTGGCTCACCATGTTCTTGTAAGTATAACCAAACTTTGATTCTACCTTGGTCATCACTTTAAGTTCAACATTTTGATAATTAATATGGTTATACTTATTTTAGGCAACACTGATGATGCTCTTTTTAGAGCGAAAACGTTCTGTTCGATGTTTGTAGCCCTATAGGGCTTTTTAAAATAATATACCTTTTACCAAGACCAAAATTTTTTATTAAATTTTACTTTTTTATTATTGATTTTACGAAAAAAAGTTATCCTTTATAAAAAGTTCTGCATGCCCCAAAACCTAAAATTCAATAATCAGATATCAAATTTTCTCAATATTATACGAGGTATGTCAAAAAATATGAATTTCGGTCAAGGGTAAAGTACCTTTATTTTTCTCAATATCGAAAATTATTATGATAAAAAGTTGTTTGGAATTAAAAACTAAGATCAAATATGCAATTACATGCTTCTAATAAAAAAAATTTTTTTTCGCAAATTTATGGATACCCAACATCGTTTTTAATTATTACAAATATGATAACTCGTTTATTATTCATTTTACGAAAAAAAGTTATTCTTCATAAAAAGCTTTGCATGGTCTAAAATCTAAGACACAACCATGATATATCAACTTTTATTAATTTTATACGAGGTGTGTCAAAAAATATGAAATTCGCTCAAGATTATAGTACTTTTATATTTCACAATATTTCAATTAGAAGGATGTAATTGCATATTGAAACATAGTTTTTAATTCTAAACAACTTTTTTAATAACTGTTTTTAAAATTGTGAAAAATAAAGGTACTTTACTCTTGAGTGAAATTCATATTTTTTGACATACCTCGTATAAAATTAATAAAATGTGACATCTGATGGTTGCATCTGCGGTCTTAGGACATAGAGAGCTTTTTATAAAGAATACATTTTTTTCGTAAAAGTAATAATAAAAGAGTTATCGTATGTGCAATAAATAAAAACGAAGTTAGTATCAATAAATTTGAGAAAAATTTGGAAAATATTTTTTTCCAATTAGAAGCATGTAATTGCATATTTGATCTTAGTTTTATTTCCAAACAACTTTTCATAACAAGAATTTTCGATATTGAGAGAAATAAAGGTACTTTACTCTTGAACAAAGTTCATATTTTTTGACATACCTCGTATAATATTGACAAAATTTGATATATGATGATTGAATCTTAGGTTTTAGAGCATGCAGAACTTTTTATAAAGAATAACTTTTTTTCGTAAAATGAATAACAAAAAAGTTTCCCATATGTTTCCAACTTAAGTAGACACGCTGTATATTTTTTAAATGGTGGGCCAAGGATAATCTGTTACATTTAACGCCCTATTTCCAAATGTTTGGATTTTTATTCTCGTTTTTTTAATATATTTCAACTTTTTGTACTTTACATCCCATATATCATTTATTCTGGGGCATGTTCTCTCCCATTTCTCTTTTGTCCAAACAAATTAAGTATATAACTTCAGCTGTGCTTTTTTAAATGCTTCATCGACTTCATTTTCTTTAAAAGAAGATGCTTATTAAATTTTGAATCCGAACATCTACGGTCCCTCAGCTGAGACGAAATTATAAGTTAAGTATATTCACTTGCAGATAGACATCTTACACAGGCCCGCCGAGAGGGCGGTAGAGCCGGTAGCCGGGATTGTATTAATGCAGTTTACGAAAATCATCTCTATTGTGGAAAAAATTCAAAATGCTAATTTTTTTGAATAAATTCGGTAAAATAGGTCTGGATCCCGCGTATAAAAAAAAAGTTGATTAATAGCAAGCTGAAAATTTGTTAATAGCTTAAGGGTGTCTAGTCGGACAAACTTTGATATATGGGAACACTGGAACAGGGGAAGTTTTAATTGGGGAACAGGTTAAAAATTTGGAACGGTCATACCACGAAAACGGCACATGTATTTTGTCCGACAGAACAAACTTAAACTCTCCGAACAGAGATTAAACTCTCATGCAAAAATCAGACTGCTATTTATCACCAAATGCGCGTTTTAATGAGTGGAACATGTAGAATATGTCAAATGACAGGAATTATGACAGGTGATAAATAGCAGTCTGATTTTTGCATGAGAGTTTAATCTCTGTTCGGAGAGTTTAAGTCTGTTCTGTCGGACAAAAGTAAACATGAAGTAACAAGTGAAGAGTAAACATAAAGTAAAACCGGAAATGTGACGTTATGTACGGCATACATGCATTAGGGGCTCTTTTTATAAACATTGAATTTATTAAAAAAAAACAAATTAGGATTTTGAAAATTTCTATAATAGGGCAATAATTAAACGCATTAGACAATTAGACACAGGTCCCCAGGTAAAAAAGGGCTTCGGTAAAAAGTAAAATAATAAAGGGAAAGTAAAATAAAAACGGGAATAGGTACGTCTTTGGTCGACGCCGCCGGGTCGTCCATAAAATTTACCAACTCTACCGCCCTCTCTCGGCAGGTCTGCCAGGAAGACAAAATGGTTTCAAATATGTGATTATCCACTTATTAAAAAGTTGCTACATCATCCTAACGTACCTAATGTAAGGACTACTGTACTCAAAAGCATATAACTTTATTGTAAAACTGAACATACCGTACGTTATCGGCTACGGTATCCTTATATTGAACCATTAGTATCACAATAAATAATAAATAAACACTAAACTGTGACTAGAATAATTATCACAATTACTGACGTATAGCACCACGAGTTTTTTCAAACGATTCTCATATTTGTACAAATACGGTAACCACACAACACTGAGACTGAGCGAACGAGCGGCGGTCCCATACACATGCAGAACATCGCTCCGCCTCCAATAATCTAATCGCGGGCTCCGGTTGTTGACGGTGATGATGACTTTCACAAAACGCACCAAGAAAACATTCAACACTTTTTGGAAGTACGATAATTCGTACTTTGGTATCCTGCGGAACAACATTGTTTTCGCATAATAATTGCCGGTAATGCAGAACAGCAGGATATACACTGTGTCTCAAAAGTAACTCACAAAATTGATAATTTTGTTCCTGTTCGAGTTAAAAACAAAACAAAAACAGGTAAATTTTTATTCCAGGTTATTTATAACGTTCTTCGCCTTCCGGTTCCCAGTTTCAACCTTCGTCGGTCGTTCCATTCGCCAGGGTGAAGGTTCCTTTCCGACATTGCCTTCTGAATGCCGCCTCACTAGGATTGTTTCGGCCCTCCTCTCTTCCTTCTTTCTCTTGTCGTCCATTTTAAAAGTTGTTGTTTTGGCAACCTGTCGTCCTCCTTTCTTTCAACATGACCTTATTAGATCAATTGTCTCCTTCAAATTTCGTCTATGATGGATGACTTGACTCCCATTATATTTCTGATTTGGTCATTTTGTATTGTTTCAAGCCTTAATTTTCTAGGAGATCTTCTCCAGAAATCCATTTCTAATGCAAGTAGGCGTCGTTCCAAGGATTTAGTAAGTTGCCATGTTTCTCATTCATAGAGCACTATACTTTTATAGATGGAGTTAAAGGTGAGATGTTTTCTTTGATAACATAGTTCTTTAGATCCTAGTACCGGATTTAGGCATGTCGGGGTTTCTAGGAATACATAGGTCTCAGCTCTGCCAGAAGAGTAGCGAGGATAAATAAAAACTAGAAAAGGTCGGCTAGAAGAAATATCCCCGAACACAAATTCAGGTCCTTGAAGTATGAGGGCTGGATCGACGTGCTAGCAACTCGTCATTCGGAAAACGTTTTAAATATGCTACAAATTTTGGTATTTCGCCTCGGAATTTGGATGGATTAAAATGACGACGAAGATTGCAACGGAAACGGACATTGAGAATAGCTACATGAAACGTATAATATAAGGTATCAGAAATAAATAAAAGGAAGTGTTATCGGAACTTGGAATAATTGAAATCGATATCTGTGTATTGACGGTAACGAAAAAGTTGGTAACTATACGCAAAATTTACAGCGGTAACAAAGAATAATAGAGTAAAACGGGGTGTAGCTGGACTGTGTCGGATTTACCACTAGGCCGACTAGGCCGCGGCCTAGGGCCGCAAGCAAAAGGGGGCCGCAGCGTTTTGTAAACAAAAACTTTTTTGGTAAAAAAATTGAATTTTTACTTTCCAAAATTAATTAATAATTACCACTACTGTAAATCGAGTACATTACTTTTGTACTATCTCTCTTGTCGTTTCACCATTACTGAGTATCGTGGTCTTTTCCAATATTCTTAACAATTTTTCTCCATTGGTCTGTATCTTCAGCTGCTCTAAGAGTTTCGCAGAATGAGCTTCCAGCTGAATTCTTAATTTGGTCAAATCATCTAGTTGGTGATCGTCCTCTTGATCTTCTCCCCGAAACGTTTCCAGAAACAATTATTAATCTCTCCAAACTATGGTCACCTCTGCGAACCACGTGGCCGAAGAATTGCAGAATTCGTTGCAGACATTTTTTGGACAGCCATTTTTTAATCTCCAGTTGGTTTAGAATGGAAACGTTTGTCCTATGAGCTGTCCAAGGTATGCGCAGCATTCTTCTCCAGCACCAAATCTCAAAGACATCAATTCTTTGGCGTTCGCGTGCGCGAAGAGTCCAAGTCTCTGCTCCGAACAGAAATATTGAGAATATATTAATTCCTACTTCTTCCAAGTAATTTGTCATGATTCTTCCGGTATGCGGCCGTACATTATCAGGCATAAAGACGAAATTGTCCGCAATAAATGGACCAAATGGAACTACTGCTTCTGGCAAAACATCCTCTATATACCGGTGAGCGTTCAGGGGGCCATTGATGAAAATAAGTTCAGTTCGAGTTTCAAATGGCATTCCAGCTCAAACCATGACAATACCACTGCCAAACTTTCTTCTCTGGGACATACAAGCTTGGGAATATCTTTCATTTTCCGTCTCCAAACTCTCTCCTGTTCATCGCCAGACTTCAAACAGAACCGCGATTTATCAGTAACAAGAATCCGGCTCCAATCCTGTATATCCCAGTTAGGCCTGGATCTCGCGTACAAAAAAAAGTTAATTAATAGCAAGCTGGAAATGTGTTAATAGCTTAAGAGCAAACAGTAGTGATCAACAGGTAGCAACAAACGCATTCCAAGATTGCGGCTCTAATTTTGAATATTTTATCGAGATATTTGGCACACATATTCGTAATATAATAAAGAATGGCGGTACAGAGTCCAATTTCAGAAATATGTTAGTATCTGGAAATTACTCTATAACTAAATAAGATATTGAAAAAAGGAGCCTGTACCGCCATTAAGAAAGACAAAGAAATACACTTTCTTCAAATACACTTTTTTATCCCGTGCTTAGATTTTGTGTCACATTGGAACTACTAAAAATCGATTTTTTTATAACAAGAAATCGAACGTCACTGACTTGGCAACATTTCGCGCCTATGTGTATAAAAAAATTATTGTTTTTGATAGTATAAACGTCACTGTCAGTGTCGAATTACCGACGAACTGTTGCCTCACTTTTGAAAGTTCGCAGAACTTTCGCAATCTTGGACCGCGTTTGTTGCTACCTGTTGAACGCTACTGTGTGCTCTTAACGGTGTCTAGTCGGAAAAACTTTTGATGTACGGGAACACTGGAACAGGGGAAGTTTTAATTGTGGAACAGTTTAAAAATTTGGAACGTCAGATTACGAAAACGTACCATGTATTTTGGCAGACAGAACATCCATTTGATTTGTTACTCTTTCATTAAACTCTCATGAAAATATCAGCCTGCTATTGACCAACTTGATTCCTGTCATTTGACATGTTCTTTATGTTCCACTTATTAAAATGCCCAGTTGGTGATAAACATCAGTCTGATTTTTGCATGAGAGTTTAATGAAATGGTAACAAATCAATTGAAAGTTCTGTCCGACAAAATACATGGAACGTGTTCGTAGTCTGACGTTCCAAATTTTTAACCTGTTCCACAATTAAAACTTCCCCTGTTCCAGTGTTCCTATACATCAAAGTTTGTCGGACTAGACACCGTTAAGCTATTAACAAATTTTCAGCTTGCTATTAATCAACTTTTTTTGGTACGCAGGATCCAGGTCTAAGTGTTGATGTTATCGATCAAAAATTAATCGATTCCTACAGTGTCTGGGTTGTAATTCGGGAACAATAGCCAGCCTTCTTGATATTAGTGCTCTTTCATTGAGGTGTCTTCTAATCGTTCTCTCATTTACATTCACATTTCGAAGCTCCTGAAGACGGTCTCTTGCAGCATTGCAGTGAAATGGCGATTTCTCAAAAGTTCCATCAAAATAAAATGATCATCTCTTTGTGAGGTAGCTCTTTTACGACCGAAAACAGGTCGACGTGATTATTTAATACCAGTCTCTTAATAAAGCGATGGAAAACTCTTCGTACTGTAGTTCTCGGAATAGCTAAAGTTTCTGATACATATGCTTGACTTCTTCCGTCTTGTAGCAATGCAGTAATTCGAATAACATCTACTGTAGATAACATCATAATATCTAATTATTCACTTAGTCGAAATCCGCGTTTGAAAAGCTATATTACTGTTTAATTAAATGTTTTCAACTTAGAAGATAAATAGCGACTACCGAAAACAATGACATAAACGTCAAAACTAAGTCACATACTGTCAAAATCAAGCATACATGATCGCAATAAATATTTAAATTGAGACGCGATATGAAACAGTGCATAAAACTTCCAACGAATTTTTTATTTTCACAAAGGACATCGCACACATCTTATGGAAAATATAATGTCACTCAAATTCAATAAAATTTATACGATTAGATTAGTTTTAAATTAACGATCAATTCTTATCATTGCGCCAACTCTTAATTATGATTAATTACGGCGCAAATTGCAATTAAAGTTTATCGAAATCACATTTTTGGAGTCCATAAAATGTTAGTTACAATCATTATTGCTCTGAGTGCTATTCATAACAGCTTAAATCCCGCTGGGCCTAAGCTGATTAGTGAATCTAATCAGCTGATTTATGGAGTACCGAAAATCTGGGTATTTTAAAATATTTTTTCTCTCTCTAACTTATGTACCTACCCATTTGATTTCAGATTTATTTATATCAATTTCTGCTCTTATTTTTGAAAATAGAGAGTTGGCGCAATGATAAGATTTGATCGTTAATTTAAAACGAATCTATTGGTATAAATTTTATTGAATTTGAGTGACATTATATTTTCCATAAGATGTGTGCGATGTCCCATGTGTGTGATGATAGGGTGGCCACTTTTTTGCCGGTTAGCGTATATAAACAACACAATCTAATTAAAACAATCAACGTTCATATCGAAAATAAATATTAACGCTTGCCAGGGTATAGACTGACACAGAATAGGAAACAATGGTGGTATAGAAGGCTACAAATTGCAGGTGGATTGTGGAAAGTTCTAGGAATGTGTTGAATTAATGTAACTCGCACTGGCACAGGGCAGGGGCCCCGTGTGATCAGTTCACTTCCTTTCTTATCAAAGCGCCGGGATGACGGATGCAGCCCCCCTCCATCGTCACCGCTATTATTTTGTTTACATTATTTTAAGACTCAAATAGAACACTTTATTCATTTATGTTATGCTTTGTTTGTTGTACCAATTTTAAAAAGTAAAATTAAAATAAAAGTTATGTATTAATATGAAATGTGCTTTATGCTTTAATTACATAATTGTAAAGTTATCGGGGGCCGTTCGGGGTAATTTGGCCTAGAGCCGCAAGTACCCTAAATCCGGCACTGGCTGTACTCACTCAAACAAATACGTAACAAGCTCGCAAGAAGATAACGATCAAATTATCATGGTAGAGATGACGAAAAATGGCTATAATATAGTTATCATAGGGATTTATACCTCCAACGAAGATGCTACAGTAGAAATTGAATACACATTGAATACTTTCTGGAAGTACGATAATTCGTACTTTGGTATCCTACATAACAAGTCATTGTTTTCACATAATAATTGCCGGTAATGCAAGATATCAAGGATATGCACAGTGTCCCAGAAGTAACGCAAAATATTCATATATCTGGATCTGGAACAAACTTTGTTCCAAACAGATCAAGGTAAAAGAAAACACAACAGGTCGATTTTTTTTTAAATTATAATTTTTTTGTTGTAGATACTTCTAATTCTTTTTTTATATTTGTCGAAGTTATAAGTCAGAATTTTTATAATGGAACACTCTATATTTATTTGAAGAAATGAGTAGACCTTTCAACAAATTCAAATTTATGCCAATAGAAACCCTGAAGATAGCTTGCAGGATCTAGCAAAACCTAATCTGGCATGGTATATAGCACTCATAAATACCCGCGAATCGCAATATTTCTTGAAAGTGACTATATACGGGGGTGAATTCTGCGGTTATTCACCCTACTCAATTTAAGCCGATGCCTTATGATTTCTTTTGTCCAACAGTAGGTACAGTACAAAGACAGTCGTGAAAGTAGAAACGGCCACAGCGATATGCTGCCAAAAAAGGCAACAAATGAGCCTCTGCATTTTGCGCTGAAATGAAACATCGCCCGAGGATACCGATTGGTTCGACGAAGCCAAGTTTATGCTACTGGCTTAACTGGACATTTCCTTTGTCTGTTATCCGGATGCCTGTAATGAAAGAATTTGCTAATTTATGTTATGTAGGATGTGATGATGAATCAGATGAATTGTGTATAGTTGTGTCCATTTAAAATCAAAAGTCGTTCCTGTAAAACTACATTCAAATATTGCATGACGAAGGATCTTTGCTACGTCAATTTTGGAACATTACGTGCCCTACCTGGGGAGTTTATTGTACCATGACTTGTGTCTGTATGAGTAGGTTTATGAAATATGGAGAACTCATGTTTGTTTTGCAGACTGGTAAGTTGTTACATCTAGAAAGTTTATGGACTGATTCTGTTCTGTTTTTATTGTAAACTCAGTATTCCTATGGAATGAATTATATTAATGTATTATAAACATTGGTCAAGTTGCCAGTTAGTTCCTATAAAGCATACTAGTATATCGTTGGTATACTGCGAAAACCAGGTAAATGCCGAAATACCGAAACCGAGAAAAAACGTTTTTAAAGTTTAGTGTTTTATTTTGAATTAAGAGGACAACTTGTGTTTGATATTCGGTATTCTAGTAAAAGATGCATATATAAGAAATGATATTCTATCATTAGTTTGAAAAAGTTAAGACACGTAGCTGATTAAACCTAAATTTAAGATGGAGATGCGGTCACTTACCTGGTTTTACCTTTAATTCTAAATTAATCAGTTACCCTTAAAATAACACATTTATAACAAATATAATAAACCAAATATAATATTTTGTAGTTTTGTGATCGGAATATGAGGCTTTAACTAGTTAATAGCAATGTTTTTAGAGATTAGTCGATAATTATAACATTTAACTGGTTTTCCCTGAACATTTTATTCAGAGCTGTTTGTAGTTATATGGATATTATTTACATAAATGATAGGCAGTTTTATAGAAAAAACAAATTTATTTTGAACGTGTTACAGATACAAGAAAATAATATTACTATGCGTATAGATTATTGTAGTCACTGAAAGCAGAATCTGACAAGATGCCATTGGCATCGTAAAATATGATACCACCTGTTATATTCCTCCGGTATCACTCCCTTATCAAATAGCTGTAACAAATCTCGTGTTTTTTGCTATGCTAGTTGACGAAGTTCTATCATAAAGTTGTTTAAGTTTTTATCGACTAACATAAGCATGCTTATGTTAGTTGATAACTCAGCTTGCTTTTTCTTGTTGACTGCCGTGCAGTATCAATAAGGAAATGAAGCTTGGTGACGCGTCATAATTGAAATGGATTCTGTTTGTCTCTTCTTTCACGAATCTCATCTTTTTATCTTTAACCACATTATTTTTTCGGCGTTTTGGTCTTTTGTTCGGTTTTTAATTAGAGTGTGCGACAATTTTTTTAAATCATAAAAGTCGTAGTACGTATTTAAAATGTTTACACTTGTATGGTTCTATACATACTTTTTGATCACTGACCTTGACATTTTTAGTTTCCCTTGCATTTTGCAAAAACAGACAAGTAATCTGCCATACCATAGAGAGATCTGATTTCTAGCGGTTTAGATGACTGCTATGTATAGGGTCAACTTCCATACAAGATTGTCCCACTCTAAAAATTTATGTCACGATACTGTCCTCCACAGGTATAAGAAAATACACTTATTTCACTTGCTTACATATTCTGGGACACACTTTGATAAGTAGTTGAGTATAATGCTTTCTATTTCAGAACTTCCTCGTCTACCGTTAATTTCTGACCAGGCAAAACGGTAAGCTACATTTGGTAATGCGGCTTCATTTACACACAAATATATGAATTGTCCAGTTAATCTGGAATCTGTAGTATAGCCTGTAGATCGAAAGTGATTGAAACAAAATTCCGTTGTTGATTAGAGCTTTTCTTATCATTTCGTTTTTCGAGATTCCATACTTCTTTTTTTCTGATGTTGTCTGTAAGTGTTTTCTAAATCCGGTTTCTTAGTTGGATTAGCCATATCATAATATGATAGGGCTAATAAATATTATTTGTTACAAACTAAGCATTGATCTTATTTAGGACAAAAAAGCTTAAATTATAGTCGTTAGAAAATATTTTTCGGTATGTAATTTCGCTAATACCTTCCGGTTTCTTCAGCTGACAATCATTTACATAAAGTTGATACATTTTCCTTATACTCAAATTTTTGTCCAAATACCTACGCTTCGAACTTTGGCGAATATAATGTGGGACCATGGTTAGAAAAGACTCAATATGAGCTTTCACAATTTTGCGTTTTTCATTGCTTGTTTTATCTGGCAGTATAATATGCTTGCCTCTTGCCCGTATCTGCATAACAACATAGAATATCAATTTTTCTTATGACATATTGCATTAACGACGCTGATATACAAAGTGTCTTACAAAAAAACTTCTCACATACCTGTACCTCTTGACCATTCAATGAAACATAGTCGATATTATCGATTTTACCAGTCGATATGAATGAGAAATTTTAATAAAATATACATGTAAAATGTATTAAAGGCATTTATTACCTTTTTACTGAATATGGCATACAGCAGTAGAAATATATTGTTGTCAGGCAAAATAATATATGTGCGCTTACTTGGTATTACATGCAACAGAACTTTAATTTTGTGAAAGTAAGTAACGATCTATTGTTTTACTTGAAAATGAAAAGTTGGTTATGTGTAACTTATTTGTATATCACAAAAATTATCTGCTGAATGGTAAGTCGTATCATTTACTGGGTTTTACCTGTATGTAGAGCGTAAAAAGCTGAGAATTTTGGTATACTTAACTCAATATTTTAAAATTTGTCATTTACCTGGTTTTCGCAGTATACCGACGATATCATCCACGGATCTCCACCAATATAAGAACTGTTTGAATATGGGATGTTTTAAAATCGTTGTTTCTAGATAGTTCATAAAAATATCTCTGATAGCAATGGGTTTAGAGGAATATTTAACTTGACATATCACAAGAAGACAGTTTTAGAACCTTTTTACCAGAAGGTTTCTCAGAACAGGATGATTACATTTCTGTTTATGACATATTTTTATGTTTTATAAGTACGTACCGTCAAACTAGTAAACAAGATGAAAAACACATGTCATTTTTGTTTTTCAAAGTTTCATTATCTATATGCAGATATTATAGATTAGTTAACGCTACAATATGTGATTTATCACTGTTTATAAAACTATATTAAGAAATTGCGTTTATCTGATAAGCAAATAATTTTGCTTTCATCACAAAGTTTATGTATTAAGGGGCCAGGGGAAAAACAGCATTTATCACATCATGGACAAACTGAAATAGTGCTAATTAATGGCAAATTTCTTAAGAAAGTAGTATTATTTAAAGCCAAATATAATATAATAAAACATTTTTTGATTAGCTGTAAGTAGTCGGCTGTGTACGAGCCCCTTCCCATTTCAGTTGGCCCACCTTTGGAATGTGCAGTTTATGACGATTACCATAAACAAGTGATAATCAACATATTTTTATAAGTTCTCATATTAATTATTATTGCATTTTTTACTAATATTTATTGAACACATTACCCTTATGGCTTTTTTATTTATTTCAAACAATAATAAAAAAATCGATAAATCGTGGCTTTTGATTCAATTACATCAACATACATTGATTTTTTCATAATTATCTTAAAATCAGAGTTAGGCTATGGAAAATGATATCAAAACAATTGTCAATTAATGTCAAATATATTTTGTGATATTATAAAGCCTATTGCCGTTTGTCGGGATAAATAGTATAGTATAGTTGATCCAAAAGATGGCATAACCCAGACATCCAAAGTGAAAGTTATCCTTCAACACAAAATTGTTCTATATGGCCCACACAATGTCCAGCAAAAAGTCACACCATTTTGAGCGTCGGGTTGGGGGGGGGGGGGGAAAGGGGGGAGAAATCGGTAAATTCGTAGTTTAAGTTTTTCGCCAATATTTCTAAAACTATGCGGTTTAGCATGAACAACCCTCTATACAAAATTGTTCTACATTAAATTTGAAATAAAAAAGGCTCTATGCATAATCTTTCTAAAATGAATGGTTCCAAAGTTACGGAGGTAGTATAGTATAACTGGTCAAAAAAAGGCCTAACCCAAACATCCAAAGTAAAAGTTTTCCTCCAACACGTTTTCCTCCATATTGTTCAGTAAAATGTTACACCATTTTGAGCGTCCGGTTTGGGAGGGAGGTGGGAGAAAAGCCGCTAAATTAGTAGTTTTTTTACGTTTTTCGTCAATATTTCTAAAACTATGCTTTAGCATAAACAATGTTCTACATAAAATTTAAAACAAAAAATGTTATATACATAACTGTTATAAAATCAACGGTTCCAGAGTTACGGAGGGTGAAAAGTCGAGGTTTTCGATACTTTTTATATTTGTTGGGCAATATTTATGATATAACTATACCAAAAACCCAGACATCCAAAGTGAAAGTTATCCTCCAACACCAAATTATTCTATATGGTCCACCTAATGTTCAGAAAAAAGTCACACCATTTTGAGCGTCGGGTTTGGGGGGGGGAGAGGGGGGAGAAATCGCTAAATATAAAAAGTATTGAAAACCTCCACTTTTCACCCTTCGTAATTCTGGAACCGCTGATTTTATAACAATTATGTATAGAACCTTTTTTGTTTTAAATTTTATGTAGAACATTTTTCTATAGAACATTCCTTATGCTAAAGCATAGTTTTAGAAATATTGACGAAAAGCGTAAAAAATCTACTAATTTACCGACTTCTCCCCCATCTCCCCCCCAAACCGGACGCTCAAAATGGTGTAACTTTTTACTGAACAATATGTGGACCATATAGAACAATTTGGTGTTGAAGGAAAACTTTTACTTTGGATGTCTGGGTTAGGCCTTTTTTTGGACCAATTATACTATACTACCTCCGTAACTTTGGAACCGTTTTAACGTTTTGGAAACATTTTAGAAGGGTTATGCATAGGGCCTTTTTTATTTCAAATTAATTGTAGAACAATTTTGTGTAGAGTGTTGTTCATGCTAAACCGCTTAGTTTTAGAAATATTGACGAAAAACGTAAAAAACTACGAATTTGCAGATTTCTCCCCCCTCTCCACCCCAAACCCGACGCTCAAAATGGTATGACTTTTTCTGAACATTATGTGGACCATATAGAACAATTTGGTGTTGGAGGATAACTTTCACTTTGGATGTCTGGGTTTAGGTCTAACTATACCATACTAAAAGTCATCGATGGGAATGAGTGAAGGTAAAGTTATGGATGAGAACATTTGTTCAATCATCAATCGATTTTTTAATTCTCGAAAATCAATTCGAAAATCGCGAATATGTTTCAATTGTCACAGTATAGTGTAAGAAATATAGTTAGGAGATACAAAACCTCAGGTTTTGTCATTACAAAACCTATAAATATAGGAAAAAGTAAAATAAGCGAAGTAGATAGAAGGGGATTAAGACGCATTATAGTGAAAAACCGACGTGCAACTTATCTAGATTTAAGTAGTTTTTGGAATAAACTGGTTGAAACACACATTTCTAGATCGACATGTCACTGATAGATCCACATATTAAGATTTTCTACTTACAAAGTGATTGATAAAGTTAAAAAATCAATACGAATTCTTTGTGAAAATTTTAATTTTATCTCAGACTAACTAAAATCTAGTCTTAACATTACAACACAAGAAAAATAAGTTAAAATGGTCAAAAGAGCATTGAGGTTGGACAAATTCACTAAGGGATAGAATACAATGGAGTGATGAATCCATATTTGAAGTTTGTGTTGGAGTCGAGTTGGATACAGTAGGAGTCGAGTATACGCAGGAAAAGTAAAGCTTTTCAGCTTAATGCTTTAACAGAAAAGTCAAATTTCCTACGTTTATCGTGGTCTGGGGCAGCATGTCATCGAATAGTTTGAAAAAATTGCATTCTATTGGAATAATTGCATTTAAAATATTATTTGAAGGTTTTAAATAATTTGTTTTTGTTACCGATTGTAAAGTCGGAACAAAGTCGTTTCAATAAGTTTAAATTAGCGAAAGATTTTGTCTTCCAACGAGATGGCGTAGGTTGCCATACCTCAAAAAAGAGTTTAAACTGGATTGGTGACCACGGTATACTACTTCTGGAATACGTTTCTAACAGACCCGACTTGTCCCCGAGAAAAACTTTTGCGCCTCTCTTTTACGCGAAATAAAAAAAAAACATTGAGGAAACATCCTGCTAGATCCGTCAAAGAATTGAAGCAAAACTTGCAAAAAATATGGGATCCATTTACACCAGAGTGTTGTCAGAACTTTATAAAAACTATGCCTCGAAGAATTTTGAAACTAATTAACAATAAAAAAGATGACACTTAGTTGTAAACTTCCACATTTGTTTTGTTAAAATTAGATATTTTTGCGTTTTGTTAATTTGTTATTATTCTGTTTAATTAATCGTTCTTATTAATTTAAAACATATTTTGTATACTTCTGGAAATCCAAAAGTTATCGATGAATTAAAACTTTCAAAGTTTACGTATGCTGGACTTTTGTTTTTGTTCTATAAAATTGGATTTTCTTTTAAATCTACATTGGGCCAACTGATATGGGAAGGGGCTCGTACCCTATAGCACACAAATTTTTATTAAAAAAATCTTTATGAAATTTATATTTATTTTAAAGAACCCTTTCGGGCTAAATCCCAGAACGTTTTCGGATTAAATATTCCATCTTCAGTGCTGCTAGTAGGTATTCAAGGTTTAAGCCACTAAACATATCGGTGGAAATCCTTTAAATGTTATCAATTGTTATTTCTTGGTGCTGATAATTATTTTATAGGACGTTAAAATTTTAAGTAGATTCACTTCATCGCAACATAGACTCTCAAAAGGATACTGGTCTGGAGACGTAGCGTAGTCTCTAAACAGACCTTAGATAGCAACACTGCAAAAATTTGGATGCTTTTTTTCTTTTGTTGCAGTTACAACAGTCATTCGGTGAAAACAGTCATTTCATCTGGCCAAAAAGAAAAAAAAATTAAATATGAGAAGACGTAAGACAAAAAAATATTGACGTCTGATTTTTATGGATGATATGACGTCGGGTTCGTTGTATGCTGCGTATAGTTCAAAATTGTATCTTCTGCGCCATACGTTATTTTCTTTCACCCCCTTATATATGTGCCTAAGGATTTTTCGTTCAAACGTACCTAATTTTCTTTCACCCCCTTATATTAAGTGTCTAAGGATTTTTTCTACGGCCGTGCTAAATCAGCCACTTTCCCGCACTCATTTCGTTTCCGAAAGTTGCACTTTTCCGCACGGCGTGCGGGAAAGTAAATTTTCTCGCACGGCGTGTGGGAAAGTAGAATACCTTGTAATATGGCATTATAGTATATTATAATACATGCAATAAACTAATATTTAGATATTATTTACTAATTTGTTTCAAATGTATCTTACTGTGTTCATGTTTTAATGAAATTAACGCAATAATTCGATGAAATAAAATTATTTTGACATTATTTGAAATTCAAATCAGTAGACAATTACAATGGTTTTGAATCGTCGTCATGGAAACCAATATCGTCGTCGTGGTATCCCATTATATTGAAAGATTCACTTCATCGCAACATAAACTCTCAAAAGGATATTGGTCTGGAGACGTAGCGTAGTCTCTAAACAGACCTTAAATAGCAACACTTCAAAAACTTGGATGCTTTTTTTTCTTTTGTTGCAGTTACAACAGTCATTCGGTGAAAACAGTCATTTCATCTGGTCAAAAAGAAAAAAAAATTAAATATGAGAAGACGTAAGACAAAAAAACATTGACGTCTGATTTTTATGGATGTTATGACGTCGGGTTCGTTGTATGCTGCGTATAGTTCAAAACTGTATCTTCTGCGCCATACGTTATTTTCTTTCACCCCCTTATATATGTGCCTAAGGATTTTTCGTTCAAACGCACCTAATTTTCTTTCACCCCCTTATATTATGTGTCTAAGGATTTTTTCTACGGCCGTGCTAAATCAGCCACTTTCCCGCACTCATTTCGTTTCCGAAAGTTGCACTTTTCCGCACGGCGTGCGGGAATAGTATATTGTGCAACAAGTGCAGAAAGGTACTAATTTCTCACGAGTTTGAAAAGTTGCGGTACGAGCGCAAGCGAGTGCCGCAATTCAAACGAGTGAGAAATTACCTTTCTGCACGTGTTTCACACTATACTTTTTCTACAAGCACAGTTTTTCCTAAAAATAAAAATCACAATTTCCAAACGACGATTAATTATAATAGGTACCTATGTGATAAATTTTAAACTGTATTTAATTAATACCTACTAATCAATTTAAATTCCTTATACCTAAATAAATTGCACAGAAATCAGTTAAAAAATTAATGCACTGCCTTAATTTGTTTAAATTTAAACAATTATTACACATTATCGACATTATATTTATGCAGTCACGGATTTACACAAAACCTACTTCATTCGACGTCTCTTGCACAGGTTGCTAAATCCTTATTGGTTATTTGATAATTATAAAATATTTAATAAGAATAAAATTGTAAAATAAAACAGTTGTAACATCCATAATTTAGTTTCTATGCTATAGTTAAATATAATAATTGTCTTATAGGTTATATATTTGTCTAAAGTTTAACCACGGATGTAAACAGAATATAACGTTACTCAGAATGCGGTAGTCCACGGATGTAAACAGAATATAACGTTACTCAGAATGAGGTAGTCAACTGTGCAGAAAAGAACTTTGCGGCACAGAAACGTCACTTTGCGGCACAGAAACGTCACTTTTCTGCACACTAATGTCAAATATCTTATACTGTGAGAAAATATCAAGTTTGCTAACATAAAACCGTGCAGAAAAGTGCACTTTGAATAGTGGTTGTAGAAAAAGTAAATTTTCCCGCACGGCGTGTGGGAAAGTAGAATACCTTGTAATATGGCATTATAGTATGTATATTATAATACTTGCAATAAACTAATATTTAGATATTATTTACTAATTTGTTTCAAATGTATCTTACTGTGTTCATGTTTTAATGAAATTAACGCAATAATTCGATGAAATAAAATTATTTTGACATAATATTTGAAAGTCAAATCAGTAGACAATTACAATGGTTTTGAATCGTCGTCATGGAAACCAATATCGTCGTCGTGGTATTCCATTATATTGAAAGTTTGGTTTTGACAACCTTGTCAAATAATTAATTTGTGTATTTTCACTCCTAAATAAAAATTCATATTATGACTATTTTTTGTGGCTTTTTTCCAAACGTACGGCCCTAGAAAAAATATTGTTCCTAACTCCGCTATCGCGTCGTTCGGGTCAACGGTAGTGATGTTGATTATAGTTACTTTCGAGTAATCAATAAAATCGTTACTTTTGAATAAAGTAATCATTTAAAGTATTCGTTACTTTGATTACTTTGATTACTTTTGTATTGAGTATTTTTCGGTAGATATGTATTTTGTGTAGATATTCGGATATAACAAGTAATCATTTACAGTATTCATTACTTTGATTACTATGATTACTTTCGTTACTTTTGTATTTGAGTACCGGTAATCATATCGAGAATCGTATTTCTCAGTAGGTAGGTATTTTGTATAGGTATTCCGATTAACAAGTAATCATTTACGGTATTCGTTACTTTGATTACTATGATTACTTTTGTATTTGAGTACCGGTAATCATATCGAGAATCGTATTTCTCAGTAGGTAGGTATTTTGTATAGGTATTCAGATATAACAATGACCTTCACCGATCTGTTTAATGGATAAAAATGATTATATGTAAAATAGGAGATGATTGAATGCTCGAATATTTGAAATTTATTGAAATAAAAGGCAGATATCACCTAGTTGCTCGATATTTGCCTTTTATTTTCATAAATTTGATATGTAATTTATGATTTTAAAAATTACAAATAACAATAGGGGCCCCTGATATAATTTTGACCAGACTACTTAGTTATCTAATAATTAAAAAATGACTTTGTTTATAAATTCTAATTAAATTTTTTCGGCCCGTGTAGGTATTTATTAGAATTTTAGATTTTTGAATCATTCGAAACAAAAAAGGTGTTTTGTAATTTTTCTCTTGTTGATAATTTTCGAGTTATACACAAATTAAAACCAAAAAAAAAGGAAAATGGCAATTTTTAAGGCTAAAAACATAGTTAAAAAATAACATTTTTGAAATTACGAAGTTCCTAAATTGAATTCAAACCTTCTTCTATCAGTTCTCGAAAGGATTTTGGGCTTATTTCATTTAAAAACTCTGTTTTTTAGTTATTAATGCAGTTTTGCAGGTTCGTAACAATTAAAAAAAATATTTTAGAATAAATCTTACCAAAAATTGAGACCCGATAGAAAAAAGTTTAAGTAATTTGAATTTAGATACTTGATGATTACAAAAATAATATATTTTACTTGTGTTTTTGGGTCTTGAAAATCGTCATTTGTGGTTTTTTTTTCAGTTTTAAATTGTTTATAGCACGAAAACGATCAACTTAAGAGAAAAATTTCAAAATACCTTTTTTGTTTCGAATGATCCAGAAAATATACAATAATATCTTACCGGGCGGAAAAAATTGTAGTAGAATTTATTAAAAAACGTCATTTTTTGATTATTAATTAATGTCTGTACAAAATTATATCGGGCACATTTTGCTTTTTATAATTTTTAACACAATAAATTCTATATCAAATAATTGTAGATATTAAACAGGTTTTAAATTAAATTAGGTTTTCTAACAAATTTAAACATATTTTAAGTTTTTTATTTTTATTTAAACTATTTATAATACAAAAATAAAAACAATAAAATACAATAATATAATACAATACAATAAAATACAATAATACTATACAATATAATACAATAACATACAATAATAATAATAATACAATACGATACAGTATGCAGGGGTCGGCAACTTTGGCCCGCGGGCCGCATGCGGTCCTTTGCGCCTTTTTGAGGGCCCGCCAAAGCACCAATATAATTTTAGAAAAAATCAAAAAACTTAGTGTCATGCCGAAATGTGGCCGATGGAAACAATGCGGGCTAACAGAATAATGGGAAGGTGTATTTCACAATTTCACTACAACGACAGTAGATACTTAATGAGAAATACAAGTTATTTTTAATTTGGTAAAATAATTCAGGTCTTATCATAGAAAAAATAAATAAAATGCCACAGAAAAAAAATTAATGAGAAAAAGTGTGAATTTAATGAAAAGTTAATTAATAAAGAAAAAATTATTTCTTTATTAATAATTTTATTAAAGCACTATGCTTAATTTGCAAAGAATCTCTAAGAGTACCTATTCAAAAAAATTAGTTTGCCTCACCACTACATGAAACACAAAATTGAATGTGATAAATTTGAATCTCAATTCAGACAAAATAAAATTGGCTCTTTACAAAAATCATTAGACGGACAACAAAGCGCTTTTAAAAAATGTAAAGAACACAATTCAGCATTAAGTAATCAAAAAGTCCTTAATATTTCAAAATAGATTGCTTAACATAACAAACCATTTACGGATGGGTATGGGTAGTTCATTAAAAAATCTATTAAGGGGAAAGGAACAAAATGCAAAATTTTGACGCCTGCCAAAATTTTCAATGTATTTTAAATATAATCATTTTTTTCGAATCTTGAGAAAAGTAATAAGTACCTATTTTTGAAAAATTTAAACGCAGAATGAAAGATTGCTTTATTACCGAGAGCCGAAAGTCCCTTAGAATGAATATAAAGTTTCTTTTGGGTGAGATATTTGAAATTAAAAATCACACCAAATTTTCTCTTTTTTTTTTGCCCTGTAACTTATTAAAATAAACAATATAGAAGTTTAGAGGGACTTTCGCCTTCGGTAATAACGTAATATTTCATTCTGCGTTTTAATTTTTGAAAAATACTCATTAGTTTTCTCAGGATTCGAAAAAAATGAATCCCATTTAAATAGAATTGAAACCGAAAGTTCGTACCCACACCCTTAACGCAATTTGACCAAAACAATTTTAAAAATTTGAAGATTTTAAATTGTCTGTACGCAGAGCAGTTCAATGTATTGAAATTATATCAATGTTTATTACAACAACAATGTTTCTTAAATTAAAAGAAAATTGTTCACAATTTGAGTACTTTTCATTGGCACTTACTTAATTAAAGTAACAATATAACTAACACTGCTCAATTGTTGATTGTTTTTGAATTAAAAAAATTGTGTAACAGAAGAAGTTGTTACATTAGAAAGTCTCCATCGAAATACAAGAGGTAAAAATATATTTTTACAACTACTAAATTAGTAGATTTTTTTCAATCTACTTGTGAAAAATTAAAAAATAATCCTTTATCCTTTTGTCCATTGTATTTCGATGGTCAAAAAGCACACATATGGTTCCCATAATATGGGACATATGGCTCATTCGTTACAACTTTTCTCGAAATTCGGAATAATACACAATTGACAAGACAAGACAAATTACTTTATCACACACACTACACTATTCAAAAAAGTACTTCACTTCCTTCGTAAAAAGATACGGGCACAACTAGACCTGTCGCTCAATAATTATAAGTCATAAGTCCATATGTTGTAAGAGAAATTTATGAGGGGCTTTTGAATTTTCAAAAACCACCAAATGCGTAACCATAAATAAAAGTAGATATTTAACTCGAACACAAGAACGTGTCAAGGAAGTTCGTGGAACTTTATGACTCGCAATTTCGCGGTACTAAACTATTTTAACACGTTAACTGCCTCATAGACGTTTATTTATTAATTTTTGGAGAAGTCAGAATAAGGTAAATATTTTTAAACTAAACGTACATAGAGGTATAGAAGAAGGGTTGGTGGTAAATAAGGGTTTTATCTATGGTGAGTGAATCCATACATAAAAATTATAAACATGTTTTTTTGTTTGTACAAAAGGATGTACCTATGTATAAATTTGGATTTGTTATCCAGTGATAACAAAAACTCCAATAGTCTCTTCGATTATTGAAATGTGCCTTTAACACTAAGTACTTCGCTTAGAACCTAAGAACCTATATGGTAGCTCCAATGGTTTGTGGCTCTTCAGTTTCCGAGTCTGTTCAGTGCTCACTATTATCTATCAGGATTAGTGCAAGATTGTTTGGGTGGTTTTTCAATTTCACCAAATAGCGGCTGCTGTATTCACTTACTATTTCCTTAACTGTGCCTACTTGGGATCGTCTCGGATTTCCCTGTTTGATATAAACCAAGAAGATGCATTTGTTATGGTCCGTAGTACCTTCGACTGAAAGAGTATAGTTGTACATGTACATTTGTTTATATGTTTATAAATATATGTTTCTGTTTATGAATATATCATAAACTGGACATATACATACATTAATGATACGCAATTTGGGTTTCGCAAAGGCCTGGGAACTCGTGAAGCTCTGTTTTCACTTAACATACTTATACAAAGGTGCCTGGACGTCGATCAAGATATATATGCGTGTTTTATTGACTATAATAAATTATTTGACAAAGTACGACATTAACAATTATTGCATGTCCTGGAATCAAAGAACATAGACCACAAATGACCTCAGGATTATATCGAATTTATACTATAAGCATTGAGCAAAAGTACGTGTTAACGATAAGCTGTCAGAGGAAATTGAAATCAGACGTGGAGTGAGACAGGGATGCATGTTGTCGCCAATTCTTTTTAATGCCTACTCGGAAGAGATCTTGAAGCAAGCTCTTGAGGGTGAAACAGCTGGAATAAAGATAAACGGTGTTCCCATTAACAACATTAGATATGCGAATGACACTGTCATCTTAGCTGAAAATCTTCTTCTTGTAGTGCCTATCCGTTTCGGATGTTGGCGACCCTCATGGCAATCTGTACTTTGCACACTGCTGCTCTGAAAAGATTTGTGGTGGTTGTATTGAACCACGTACGTAGATTTTTCAGCCACGAAATCCTTCGCCTTCCTGGTCCTCGCCTATAAATATTGGGGATTTTCAGAGGCTGGTGACCAGAATATCGGAGTTTGGACAAGAATACGGGCTAACAATGAATGTCAAGAAGATAAAGTTTATGAGAATATCGAAAACTCAAAGAAATAACGAAAATCTCTTCATAAACGGATCCAATATCGAACGAGTCGACCAATATGCATACCTTGGAAGAATGATCAACTCCACAGGAGATTACTTACAGGAAATCAAAATCAGAATAAAAAAGGCTAGAGCAAATTTTAACAAAATGCGAAAAGTGCTCTGCACAAGAGATTTGAAGTTGGAGCTAAGAGTTACTTTGGCTAGGTGCTACGTTTTCTCGACTTTGCTTTACGGAATGGAAGCTTGGACCTTGAATGCTGCATCAATGAAAAAACTAGAATCATTCAAGCTGTTGGTGTACAGAAGAATTCTGAAAATATCGTGGACAGAACACGTCACAAACAAAGAGGTTCTGAGAAAGATGAATAAAGAGATGGAAATCCTAAATACCATCAAAATAAGAAAATTGGAATATCTCGGACATATTTCACGTGGCGAGAGATACAGCTTGCTTAAATTGTTTATGGAGGGAAATATTCAAGGAAAGAGAAGCATAGGGAGACGCAGAATATCATGGCTGCGCAACCTGAGAGAGTGGTAAGGATGTACATCAAATGAACTTTTCAGAGCAACCGTATCTAAAATACGAATAGCTATGATGATTGCCGACCTCCGCAGCGGAGATGGCATTTAAAGAAGATCGTAAAAACCCTCCAGTGATCTGTTTGCATCAATTAAGTGACAAAAACCCTCTAAACTCTAGATGACGTATCTTTGAATAACCCTGGATACCAGAGGTACTTCGGAGGTCAGTTCTGATTGCATATTCCATGTTCAGTGACCCCAAAAACCCCCCGAATAACAAAATCTGACCGTATACTGATTTTGACATGTTTATGCACTTTTGGATGCATTTTATACATTTTAAAATGCACTTATGCATTTCTAATTTCTACCCATTTTCCTATTGTAACCTTTTTCTTGAGTTCATCCTGAACACAACGCAAAAAGTTGCAAGTCTCTAGGTGCTCTATTTAAAAATCAATTTATTCTGGTGCTTTTAGTGATAAATGCCCTGGTCTGATTCTAATAAAACCAATGCAATGCATACAAAATTAAAGTTGTTGATCATTGATCATACTGTAAAAACATTATCATTTCCACATTTTTACGGTCAGTCTAGAAAGTATGAAAGTAATCAAGTTCAAGTGTAATGGTTGTAGATACAATAATCGTTACTCACTCTTCTGATACGATTGGTACGAAGTAACGAACTAATCAGAGTAATCAAAGTAGATACTCGCTCTGTCGTTACTCGCTCTGGTACGATTGGTATGAAGTAACGAAGTAATCAGAGTAATCAAAGTAATCGGAGTAATCAGAGTAATCAAAGTATTCAACGATTGGTACGAAGTGAAGAAGTAATCAGAGTAATCAAAGTAATCAAAGTAATCAGAGTAATCAAAGTAATCAGAGTAATCAAAGTAATCAGAGTAATCAAAGTAATCAGAGTAATCAAAGTAATCAGAGTAATCAAAGTAATCAGGGTAATCAAAGTAATCAGAGTAATCAAAGTAATCAGAGTAATCAAAGTAATCAACGATTGGTACGAAGTAACGAAGTAATTAGAGTAATCAAAGTAACGATTTGTTTCTCTGAATAGTAATCGTTACTTTCGGTATTCGCAAGTAACGAGTACTTTGTAACGAATAGTTACTTTTTCAACATCACTAGTCAACGGCAGTCTCGTGCGTGAAAGTATCACTTTCCGCACTAGTTAGGAAAATAACTATTTCGTTCAAACGTACCTAATAGGTTCTCATCGCTTTTCGACAGTATCCATGTCTCTGATCCATATATAAGGACCGGTTTTATCAGGGTTTTGTATATTTTGCATTTGGTTTTCCTCGTGATGTTGTTATGGTAGGAGAGCAAAGTATGCTAAATTTGCAGTTACTCGAGCGTTATGGGGACTTATTGGGTTGTGATTATTAGGTCCTAAAACCAAAAAAAGTTAAGTAAAATTTTCCATTTTAGTGGGGACTTTGCATTTTTTAATTTAATTTTCCATTTCCAACAATCGTTTTTTCCGATTATAGCGCCATCTATCTCCATATTAATAAAATAAAAGTTGCTTATTTTTACGTAAAGAATCCAAATCTGCAATAAAAATTTGGGGGTTTCATTTAAGATTTTAAAGTAACCCCCACCCCACCTCCGTGGGGGGTCGTGTTTGGTACCATTCGATAGATTTTTCAAAATCATTTTGAAAGTGTGTTTTACAGTTTCTCGATCTGATGTTCATTTTGCGAAATATCGCGGGGTTTGTATTTAAAATTTACCCCCTTCTCCGTGGGGGGTCATGTTTAGTACCACTCGATAGATTTTTGAAAAATATTGAGGACGTATTTTTTAGTTTTTTGATCGGACGTTCATTTCGCGAAATATGTATTCGCTTTTTTTTTTGTGAAACTTTTTGACTCTCCCATTTCCTCAAATCGTTAGATTTTTGAAATATACTCTTTTGCATGTACTTAACTTACCTTATCTTAATCTGACAATTTCGAGTATTTTTAAGGATAGATTTTTTTTTGGGCCCCCCTTAACGAACTTCCCTGTGTTAAGAGCCAATATATGGTAGAGGTACATCTGTAGGGTACCAGGTTTCTCCCCATACGATAATCTGACGCGCTCGAGTAACTGCAAAAATCCCCGCTTGGGCTCCCCTACCGTTAGATCTTATATGCTTAATTAGTCCATTATAATATATTCTATTAGCAATATGTATTCTTCTCTTAAGGTGTAGGTTTCTTTGGCCTGGGCCTGTCAATTTGCTGGCCTTCATGTACATATTTGGTTTTTATTCTATTAATATTTAAGCCACTGTTTTTTGCCGCTCTTTCTATCGCATTAAATGCTTCTATCATTTCTCTTTCGCTTCTACTATGATATCAACATCATCTGTAAATGCCAATATTTGTACACTTTTTGTTATTATTGTTCCTCTGGTGTTGACTTTTGACTCCCTAATTATTTTCTCCACTGTCATGTTGAATAGAATACAGGATAGGGCATCTCCCTGTCGTAGGTCCGTTCTAACATGGATTGTATCTGTTAGTGCGTTTTGAATTCGAATTTTGCTTTGTACTTTAAGTGTTTCTTTTACTATATTAATGAGTTGAGATGGAATATTAAACTCTTTCAGGGCGTGGATTAGAAATTCTCCATGGATACTATCATAGGCACTCTCAAAATCAATGAAGAGATGATGTGTGTTTATATTAAATTCACTAGTTTTTCCAAGATTTGCCTCAAAACGAAGATCTGATCTATTGTGGACTTCGGCCTGTAGAAACCACATTGATATCCCCCAACTATTTGTTCCGCATATGGTCTCAATCGCTCATACACAATATTTTACATTATTTTATATGCCACAGTCAGTAGCGTTATTGTCCGGTAGTTTTTACATTGAAGGTGATCTCCCTTTTTATCCCGTATTCCAGTCTTGTGGCAGTTATTTATTATTCCATATGTTCACTATTAGTTCGTGTATCGCATTCAATAGGGAGTCTCCGCCTTCCTTTATTAATTCTGCGCTAATGTTGTCTAATCCAGGTGACTTGTTGTTTTTCAGTCTGGTAACTGCTTCTTGCATTTCAGCTACTGAAGGGGGGTTGTTTCTCTGGTATCCGTGATCCAGTATAATTCCATCGTATAGTGGATCTCCGTTTTTGTCAAACTTTTCTTTGAAGAATTCTGTCCATCTTTGTAGTATTTCACTCTGTTGAGTTACTATATCTCCTTCTTTGTCTCTGCACATCATTGTTCTTGGTTTAAATTCTTTTCTGCTTTTGTTAAGTTTTTGGTAGAATTTTCTGGTTTCTGATGGTTTATTTAATTCTTCCATTTCTTGGAGTTCTTATCCTATGTGTTCTCTTTTCTTTCTGCGATGTATTTTCTTCTCTTCCCTCCTTAGCGTTCTATATTCATCCTCTGCCTGTCGTGTTCTATATCGTTGTTGTAGTCGTTGATATGCATTATTTGTTCTCTCTGTTATATTACAACACTCTTCATCGAACCACTGCCCTTCAGTTGATTTGACATTTTTTGTAGACCCAGGGTCTCTTTGGAAGCGTCTTGTATGATGTTTTTACACGCTTCCCATTCTATATATTAGACCAGTAGATATTTCCGTTCAGTAGATCTAGAGAACAGCTACCCATGTAAACAGTCGATATCTAACAAATCCATATCAGTCTTGATATTACAATAATAATAATTATTTATACTAGCACACTACAAGATAATTACTCACAATCACACCAAGTATAGAAATAACTATAAACAATAAATGAAAAATAAAGGATATTTTCTAATATAACAAAACATAAATTCGGAATAGTCCAATAAAAAAGATTTGACTTTTTATTACGTTATTGTTTCTTTAATTTTTTTTAGATAATTTGGAAATAATATATCAGTTTATTATACCACCAGCTTTTAAGCGATTTTAAGATTACATCTTCTGAAATCTGCTTATTCACGATGACGTCAACTAAATTATCTGCATATTCATCATGATTTGAAATAAATTATATAAAATATGTAGTTAACATCGTAATGAAGAAGGAGATATTATAATTTTAATATGTAAGTATATGAATTAAAAAAAAAAATGATTTTCTTTAACCATAATAAACTAGCTTAGTTTTAATGCTTAGAGCTTTTTAAAAATCCATTTTGTAGGTCTTTTCAGGGGTTCTAAGATCAAATTAGTTCAATATTTTCCCGCTCTTATTTTCGAAAGGGTTCAAGCTAAAAATGCTCAAACAAATTGCTGTTTATTGGAAATTTTATATATGGAATTTACTATAAATTAAAACTTTAATTGACCATATCTTACTGAATTTTTAGCCTACAAAAAAATAAAATAAAAACAAATTTTCTAGAAAAACAAAACCTACAATTTTGTACTTTACAAAATTTTGCGTTTTTCTGAGTTTTCAAATTATTTGAAAAAAAAGCGAAATTTTGGGATAAATACAAAAATTCTCCTCCCACTTCAAATTTTTTTTTCAAAATTAAACTTTGGCAACACAATTTGAAACACAGTATGTAAAGGACTTAAGAAAAAAGCGAGTTAGACAATATGCCGCTTATTTTGGCGAACCACCCAAATGTAAAGAGCTTATTAAAAAAAATGAACTTTTATTAGCTATTGAGAAATACGGTAGAGTAAATTTTAAATTGAAATAAAATGGCGAGCAAAATTTTATAACTAAGCGGAGAACAAAATTTAGTGCCACTATAGCTTGCGGTCTACTTGTGCGGCTAAACAACACCATAATCGTTTCTCAGATGGGAAGGGTTTACACACAATAATGAAAGGCAGCAAACTGTTTGTAGGTAAAATGTTTATTGCTTATTGTAAGTAGTAATAAACATTTTCAGGAATATACAATAAACTTATTTCTTTACTATGTATTATACAGGGTGTCCCGAAAAGATTGGTCATAAATTATACCAGAGATTCTGAGGTAAAAAATATGTTGATTGAACCTAACTTACCTTAGTACAAATGTGCACATGAAAAAAGTTATAGCCCTTTAAAGTTACAAAATGAAAATCAATTGTTTCCAATATTTCGAAAACTATTAGAGATTTTGTATTGAAAATAGGCACGTGGCATTCTTATGGCAGAATCATCTTGAAACAAAATTATAGTGAAATTTGTGCACCCCATAAAAATTTTATGGGGTTTTGTTCCCTTAAACCCCTCCCATACTTTTGTGTACGTTCCAATTAAATTATTATTGTGGTACCAATAGTTAGACACAATATTTTTAAAACTTTTTTACCTCTTAGTCTTTTTTCGATAAACCAGTTTTTATCGAGATGCGGCTTCTTTTTTAATATGTTTACATACAAATTGTATGGGGGTTTCGTTCCTTTAAACCCACCAAATGTTTGTGTACGTTCCAATTTAACTTTTATTGCGGTGCCATTAGTTAAACACAGTTTTTTTAAACTTTTTTGCCTCTTAGTATATTTTCATATAAAAATGTAAATTATCGATTTTTCATATTATTACCAGGTCCCTATAATCGTACTTAACCATATACAAATAGGTGGTGGATTTGACAAATATTCAAAATATCTCGATAAAAACTGGCTTTTCTAGAAAGTACTAAGAGGCAAAAAAGTTTTAAAAACACTCTGTTTAACTAATAAAACTTTAACAATAATTTAATACGAACATAGACAAAAGTTTAGGGGGGTTTATGGGAACAAAACCCCCATAAAATTTTTATGGGGTGCACAAATTTCACTATAATTTTTTGTTAAGATGTTCCTGCCATAAGAATGCCACACATCTATTTTCAATAAAAAATCTCTAATAGTTTTCGAAATATTAAAAAAAATTGATTTTCATCTTGTAATTTCAAAGGGCTATAACTTTTTTTATATGCACATTTGTACTAAGGTAAGATAGGTTCAATCAACATATTTTTGACCCCAGAATCTGTGGTATAATTTATGACCAATCTTTTCGGGACACCCTGTATAAATAACACCATAATCTTCTTGGTTAGGGTGCCTGCATGACTTTTTTGAGCTGGAATCATTGACTGCCTTTCTCTCTTAAATTAAGATATATGAATTTTTTATTTAATAATAATTAGGCTGTGTCGTTCTTTAAATAATTAGGTTACATATAAAATTGTTTTGTAAGTAGTTGGGGTGCATTTTTTTTTTGTAAAAATTATTAGTCCCCTTTTATTTTACATTTATTTTTCTTCAAACGTTTATTACTTGTAAATAAATATTTTTTTACAAAAGTTTTCCTGCACTTCATTATATTGCGCAAATCCTTCAGGAATTTTCATATTGCGATCGGTGCACCGAACGGTATAATAGAGCTGCTATATGCACAGGTAGACCGCATCGTCGGGGTAAACCGCATACTATAGTAGGCCGCACCCAAAACTTAATAGTCTATAGTTTTTAACATACAATAAACTTAGAAGAAATATTAAGTTAATCTGTAATAAATAAATAAATCCAAGTTTAGAGTACTTAGCACACAATGCTCGGTTGCTATAAATACTTATACTTATAGTCCAGAAAGCCACTGCGCATCCGCTAGGAAAAAATATTCTGATTCGGATGTTTTACACAATATTACTCAAAAAAGACCCCTTTTAACAAATTTGCACGTTGCCAGGTCCAAAAATGGGTCAAAAATTTTTTAGGCGTTTTTTTTTTGTTTTTTTTTGAAGTTATACTTCTTTACGGGCGTAATGACGGTGAAATTTTATATGGGAAAACCTAGCGACCGGGCGCATGCGCATTATAACTTTGTTCTGATTGGATGTTCAAATGACATGACAAAAATTATCCAATATGACAGCTGTGGCACAGCTGTGGGACTGTGCATGGTTTGGTTATAATGTATGCTTGTTGCGTTTTAAAATTTGTAGGAAGAGAAACAACAAACAAAAAGTTAGTTAATGGTTATACTGCCTTTTTAAATAGTTTTCATATTATATTTTTGGACTTATTTACATAGAAGAGATGATTGTTGCATGCCAATGTGAAAGCTCATCAAACTGTGCCTAGTATGAGTGCCGCAGATCTCGCTTATTCAAAGCTAAAGAATCTTTCACTGGTAAGTGTTTTATAAATAGTTGATCAAATTTTGTTATGATATTTGAACATAGCCACTTTGCACGACGCAAGTGATTGCGAAATTTATTAGTCGTTATACGGGCTCCGATACCTACCTTAAACCTACCAAAATACATAAGTAGTATGTAATACTTTTATTTACATAATTTGATTACCATCAAAATTTCTATCAATATTCACCTAATATATTGTCTTCTTACTATATGTTTTGTTGTATTTTTCAATTCTAAATCATTTCAATTCAAAATCAAAATAATTTGATTTACATAAGTTAAAAATGTCAAAAGGTTAATCTGTTTAGTTAGACGATCTTCGCACATAATGACAAGCTGTCTATGTGGCGAAGTTTTAATGCGGGTGAATCCCAATACAACGCAAATACCAGCCGCGTGGTAAGTTGGTTCGAATCCCAATAGAAACTTTTATTTTTTTTTATACATTTTATGATTGTAAGTATATTTATTATATAATTTTATTTTCAGAAAATACGTATTTAGTTAAAAATTTTTCCGACAATGAATGTTCAGAAATCATTTGTGGCATTTTTAATGTGTTTTTTGGCACTGTTTTAATAAAAATGTTTGAGAAGTAGTAAGTATAAATTAATTTAATATTTAAATAAAATATAAATAAAAAGTATATTAATTTCGTTTATAATCATATAATCATATAATAGAAGTATAACTTCTTACGTGCGTACAAAGTACACACACATTCTTTTTATTATTATTTTTTGCATCGAACAAGGTTTTTTTAAGTTTTCTGGATCATTCCAAACAGAAAAGGTCTTTAGTGACTTTTCTCTAAAGTTGATAGTTTTTGACATATAAGCGATTAAAACTTTAAAAATTGCGAAATTGGCTATTTTTAGCCCTTAAAAACTATATGAAAAACTGAAAATTTCAATGTTGCCAAGGTAGGTAGATATTCTTTAAACACCTATTGATAAAATCCCAAAGAGTTTTTTTTTAAGACGAAAACCCCTTTGTTTTTAATTGCTAATCAAGCAGGCGCGACACTATTTTCAACAATTTCATGTACCTATACGTAATATGCGTAAATATATGTGCAGAAAAATATTCTGATTCAATTTTTTTATCATCTTGCTTGAAAAGGTCACCTTTAAACAAATTTGCATGTTGCCTGGATCAAAAAGCAGAAAATTTTTTTTAACGTTTTTTTTTGTTTTTTTCTAAAACTAATTTTTTTGCATCGGACAATTTTTTTAAGGTTTTTTGGATCATTCCAAATAGAAGTGGATCATTCCACAGTAGTAGTCTAGACACTGTTGAGTGAACACGTAAAATAAACATAAAATACAAGGTACATGTAAGTACACCAAACGTTTATTTTTGTATGTGAATTCATCGTGATGTTGTAAGTCATCTACTTTTTTTAATGTTTAAAACTACAATGGAGCAAATACTTGATAAACTAATTCAAACAATAGAAGAAATGAAATCTGATATCCATTCAATAAAAACTGGCATGGAACTAATGCGACAAGAAAACGATGAATTGAAATTAAAGGTCAGTCAACTTGAAAATAAAATAGTAAATCTGGAAAATAATCGAAATAAAAACAATATAGTTGTATATGGACTGAAAAAAAATCTTTTTATAAACCAAGACGCAATTATAGAAGAGGTATTATCGGTAGCTAATGAGAAAATGGAAGTCAAGTTGGAAGAACGTGATATACAGGATGTCTATAGGATTGGCTATAAAAAAGAACGCAGAGATCGACCGACAGTTATAAGACTTAATTCAATTAAAAAAAAATATCAAATTATGATAAATGCTAGGAAATTAAAAGACACCAGTTATAGTGTATCAGAGCAGTTTAGTAAAAAAACGATAGAAGAAAGAAAACAACTGGTCCCTTACTTGAAGAAAATTAAAGATTCTGGTGCAACGGCTTTTATTAGACATAATTATATAATAGTGGACAACAAAAAAGTGTTTTTGACAGAGATTAAGCAAAAATTCGACGATTCTGAAAAACCAATTTCATCACAGCAACAACAAAATTCATCATCGTCTTCAAAAAACTACAGTTTGTGAAGTGGAATACGGAGCTAAATCCGAATTCAACTGAACAATGTTCGCAAAAATTCTCATTAATGCATCTTAATGTTCATTCAATTCGCAATAAAGTTGATGACATAAATATTTTTATTGACGATTATAATTCAGAAAACTGTATTGACGTGATCTGTTTCACAGAGCATTGGATGCAAGAGGGAGAATTTGACTTTTACTCTTTAGAGGACTATCAATTAATAAACAAATATTGTAGGAAAACGGATTCCCATGGTGGAGCGGCCGTTTTTTCTAATAAAAAGTTTGATTTTAGTCCAGTTGTTAATTTAGAAACTGTTTCAGTAGATAACAAAATTGAATTTACCGTTGTAAACAATCATAATTTAAAATTAGTAATTTCTTGTATTTATAGACCCCCTCGGGAGATTTGCAAATATTTTTTAATGTGTTGTGCGATTTGTTAAGTGAACTGTATTTAAAATACAGAAATTACAATTATATAATTTGCGGCGATTTTAATATAGACTTAGATTGTAAGAATAGGAATGTTTTTGATTTTGAAAACATATTGACAATGTATAATTTAATACCAACTATTTTAGAACCTACTAGAGTAACAATAACGTCTGCTACACGAATAGATAATATTTGTGTTAATTTGAATCCTAAACTATTATTTGAGGGGTCTACATTTGAAGTAGGAGTGTCTGATCACAAAGCTCAAATTTTAACCATAAGTGTGGATCAAGCTGATGCTAATAATCAATATCATCTGGTTAGATCCTTTTGTCAAACTAATAAATTAAAATTTCTTGAGTATCTTCGTCAGTGCGACTTTAATGATGTATATGAAATATCAGATGTGGAAGTAGCTTATAATGTTTTTAATGAAAAAATTGGTTCGGGCTTCGAATACGCGTTCCCGACTAAACGTAAAAAATACATAACAAAAGAAATGTTAAAGGTTGGTTAACTCCCGGAATAAAAGTATCGTCAAAAAACAAAAGATTCTTATTACAACTAAAAAAATATACAAATAATATTACCATAAAAAACTACATTAAAACGTATTGTCGATGGTTACAACAAATAATTAAAGAGGCAAAAAATAAGTACTTCCACGGTATAATCAACTCCTCAAATAATAAATCTAAAGTGACATGGGATTTAATTTCACATTTTAACAAAAGAAACATAACAGCTAAGAAAGATATATTTATTAAAAAAGATGATATTGATATCACAAATCCAACTGAAGTTGCAGAAGAATTTAAATCTTATTTTCAACACATTGCATCAAGTATTATTCCTAATATCAAAAGTAAAAAACCTAGTGATAACTATTTGCAGAGTTTACCGGCAAATAATGTAAGTTCATTGTTTTTTGGACCTTTAATAGAAACTGATGTCAGGGAGTGCATTTTGTCACAAAAACCAAAGAAATCCGCGGGGCTTGACAAAATTCCAATTACCCTTGTAAAAGAAAATATTGATACCCTTTGTAGGCCTTTAGTTTTTCTTTTTAATTTGTCTCTTGAAAACGGAATATTTGTGTGGAATTTTTGGGCGCGGCTAGCACAGCAGAATCCACATTTGTGGCTCAAAAACGAGCAATTCGAGCACTATTCAACTTAAAAAATAGAACTTCATGTAGACCTCTCTTCAAAGATCATGGAATGATGACGCTCATTAATATTTATATTTATAAGATGTCTCTACTTATACATAGAAAACGACATGAATTGTTAAAACCTTCTGATATACACAGTCACAATACACGCAGGCAAGATATAATTCTTCCCAATTATAATTATAGACGTACTCGAAATGGTCCATTGTACTCCGGTATTAAAGTATACAACCATTTGCCCACTGGGATTAAAGCACTTTCAATATGTAAGTTTAAAAAAAAAATTAAAAAATTGTTAGGTCAATATGTTTTTTATAGTCTGGATGAATTCTTTTTAATAAATTTTAATGATCTAGACGGTTCCAACGTTTAGGCTAAAATCACGGTTCTTGTACAAATATTTTTGTTAAAATTATATTTATTGTAAATTTGTGATTTTTTGGAATAAAGATAAAGAAAGAAAGAAAGAAGAAGAAAGAAAAGACCTGAAGTGACTTTTCTCTAAATGTGATAGTTTTCGAGATATAAGCGATTGAAAATTTAAAAAGTGCAAAATCAGCGATTTTTAACCCTTAAAAACTGTGAAAACCGAAAATTATAATGTTTCTAAGGTACGTAGATATTTTATGAACATCGATTGATTAAATCCGGAATAGCTTTTTGCAATGCAATATCGAAAACCCCTTTTTTTAATTGCTAATCAAGCGGGCGCGACACTATTTTCAACCGTGCGTTGCATGTATAAGTATATAATCGGAAACATTTTAAGTTTAAAAAACATTGTTTAATAAATTATTTGACCCATTTTAATACTGGCAACATGCATAGGGAACTTTTTCAAGCAAGATGGTGAAAAAAAATTGAATCAAAATATTTTTCCGCACATATATTTACGCATATTACACACAATGTTGTATACATACAACGGTTGAAAATAGTGTCGCGCCCGCTTGATTAGCAATTAAAAAACAAAGGCGTTTCCGATATTGTATCGCAAAAAACTCTTCGGGATTTCATCAATCGATGTTTATAGAATATAAACCTACCTTGGCAACATTGAAATTTTCAGTTTTTCACATAGTTTTTGAGGGTTAAAAATGGCCGATTTCGCAATTTTTCAATTTTTAGTTGCTTATATGTCAAATAATATCAGCTTTAGAGAAAAGTCACTAAAGACATTTTCTGTTTGGAATGATCCAAAAAAATTAAAAACCTTTGTTCGGAACACAAAAATAATTTTAGAAAAAAAAAAACAAAAAAAAAACGTTTAAAACAATTTTGACCCACTTTTGGACCTGGCAACATGCAAATTTGTTAAAAGGGGCCCTTTTTGAGTAAGGCTGTGCAAAAAACCTAATCAGAATATTTTTCCTAGCGGATGTGCAATGGCTTTCTGGACTAGTAGGTGTTGTTGCTATAAACTTTTGCAATCATTCGATCCTCCAATAAACTCAAAATTCTTTTTCTTAATATTAGACTTTACAACGAATTCCTTTTAGTGCTGAAATACAAAATATTGCTGACCATTTACGGGACTCCAAAAATACATTATTGATCAGTATTCGGTCAGAGCCTAGAATAAATTAAAAAGGGATAGTTCCCTGGGTTGGCTGTATACCATGTAGTTAAATAAACCCTGACATCGAAGTAAAACAACTTCTAAGTCTTCTTCTTCTTCCTCTTTATAAGCAATTCTGCTTGTTCATTGGCGGATTGATACCTTTATGGAAGGTTGTCACTCCATCTTTTGCGCGGTCGGCCGATACTTCTTTTGCCGATTGGTGATTTATCTCGTGCTATTTTGACCACACGTGTCTCCCCCATTCTGGTTATGTGGTTGTTCCATCCTTTTTTTCTATTTAGTGTCGATTCGTTTATACTCTGTGCGTTACATTGTCTTCTAATATCTTCGCTCCTCTTTCGATCTCTCAGTGTATTTCCTGTAATTCTTCTCAGTACTCTCATCTCTGCCGTTTCCAGTAGTCTTTGTGTTGTGGCTGTATCGGGTCTTGTTTATGATGCATATGTCATTACTGGTCTTACACTGGCTTTATAAATTCTTGACTTCATCTCAGTGTTAATATGTCGGTTTCGCCATATAGAGTTATTAAGGCATCCTGTCAATCTATTTGCTTTTTGTACTTGATTTCTCACTTCTTTGTCTAGGTCTCCGTAACTTGACAATGTAATTCCAAGGTATTTTACTTCCATTACTTGTTCAATACTGATACCATCAATTTCTATTTTGCATCTGATTGGTTCTTTACTGATTACTATTGTTTTGGTTTTCTGAGATGAAATTGTCATATTGAATTCTTTTGCTCTTATGTTAAATCTGTGGACTATCTTGTGTGTAATCTTTGCAGACTATCTTCACCTTGGGCTATCAGTATTGCGTCGTCTGCGTAGCAGAGTATTTTTACTTCTTTGTTTCCCATTATATATCCTCTTCCTTTGTTGACGTTTTTGATGATTTCGTCCATGATTAAACTGAAAAGCATAGGACTCAATGAGTCTCCCTGTCTTATTCCGCTGCCTATATCTATAGGTTCTGTAAGTTGTCCATCTATTCTGACTTCCATTTTGTTGTTTTGGTAGATGTTCTCAATAGTTTTTATGATATCTAGAGGGACTTCTCTATTATACAGAAGATGGATTACATCTTTGAGTCTTACTCTGTCAAATGCTTTCTTTAAGTCAATCAGACATAGAAATGCTGGTCTATTATACTCTAGTGATTTCTCAGTAATTTGCTTTATGACGAATATTGCATCTGTACACGATCTTCCAGTACGAAAACCCTGTTGTTCATCTCTGATTCATTACGTCTTGTAAGATTTTAGTTGTAAGTTTTACGGTAGTATTTAACAAGTTGATACCTCTGTAGTTTTCTGGCTGCTTTTTATCTCCTTTTTTGAATAGTAGAATTAGTTCGCTCGTTCTCCACTCTTCCGGTATTTTATTGTGTTTTATGATTTTGTTAATTAATGTTGTTAATTGTTTTGCCATTGGTGCTCCACAATATTTCAGTAATTCGTTTGGTATTCCATCCTTACCTGCAGCTTTTTTGTTCTTCGCTTCTCGAGTGTTTTTCGTACTTCCTGTGCACTTATATTAACATCTTCATTTGTGGTAATTTCTGGTGTTTCCGGTTCTAGCATCATTTGTTCTTCCTCTGCATAGAGCTTTTTTAGATAGTCAATCCATGTATCCTTTTCTAAGTGTTTTGGTTCTATTAGTTCCTTTACCTCCGTTCTTTGACCTCTTATAAAGCGCCATATTTCCTTTTAGAGACCTAACTTCTAAGTAGTAGGTATAATTTGCAATTTGCAATGGATTGCATAAAATATGTTCAGAAGGAACGTTTTCGGAGCTATAAGTCCATCATCAGTGAACTCGTATACTTGCTAACTAGCCCCAGAATCAAACAATGGTTATAATTATAATTCAATCTACATTCTAAAGTAGTAAAATTGAAATGGCTTAACGCCGATGTTAGTGGATAACCTCTGGGAACATGATGAAACCCTATACGGAAACTTTAACCAACCATCTTGGGCCACAGATGTACTGTACTGTCACTCTCACCAACACTTCAAGTACTTCCTTATGATCTTTTCGACACTTGGCAGACATTCGTGGCCCAAGATGGTTGGTTAAAGTTTCCGTACAGGGTTTCATCGTGTTCCCGGAGGTTATCCACTAACATCAACGTTAAGCCATTTCAATTTTACTACTTTAGAACAGCGGTTCTCAATATGTGGTACATGTATCATTTTTTGAAGTGGTACACAAAACGCAAAAACAGCCAAAATCAGCACCACTATTATAGTTAATTAGATCGCCTAGTTATATATGTATTTCAGTTAGGTGGTACCAAAAATAATTAAAAGTATTTGGTGGTACATGACACAAAAAGATTGAGAACCGCTGCTTTAGAATGTAGATTGACCTATAATTATTATAACCATTGTTTGGTTCTGGGGCTAGTTAGCAAGTATACGAGGTCACTGATGATGGACTGATAGGTCCGAAAATGGTCGTGCTGAACATATTTTATGCAATCCAATGGGATTTTTTAGCATTTTATCAAATTACACCTACTACTTAGAAGTTGTTTTACTTCGATGTTAGAGTTTACCTATAATAAATATTAATTTTTGTGTTAGACTTACATTTTTAAAAGTTTATTTTTGTTTTTATATAAAACCATATTTTGAATAAAAGTTTCGATTTTTTTTTCATATTATTATTCGAAATATATTGCCCTGTGTGCTCTTTTTTTCTTTGCGGAATAAAATAAACATGGCATGCTGTTTTTCATCATTTTATAGCCCATTACTATACGAGTATCTCGGTACATATTGTTCACAATCGTTTAACAACAATCTTTACTTACCTTTCAAAAAAAAATACGCCGACAAAATTGTTGATATAATGTATTAAAATAAGATGATGAGCTCAAACGTGATATAAATTTAATACATATACACACACCGGCAAAATTAGCCGAACACCTTAAAAATGGGACATGTTTGATGTCTCGAATTTCCTAATCCTGTTGTCCGATTTGAGTGATTCTTTTAGTATGTTATAGCCTTATTAGTTAAGAATATCGGTATAATAATATTGTTGCTAGACAGGTAAATGTCATTTTATACCGGGTGTTAAAATCATACTGTGTTTTTTTTCTTAAAGTTCGGAACACCCTGTGGAATATTCTAGCATATATAAAATATTAAAATTAAAACTCGATTGTAGACTTAGGCTTTCTTAACATTTTCTTTTTGAATTCATTTGCCTATGTTGGAAAATAAAAAAGTTATGTGCTTTAACGACTAGCCATGAATTGTTAAAACCTTCTGATATACACAGTCACAATACACGCAGGCAAGATATAATTCTTCCCAATTATAATTATAGACGTACTCGAAATGGTCCATTGTACTCCGGTATTAAAGTATACAACCATTTGCCCACTGGGATTAAAGCACTTTCAATATGTAAGTTTAAAAAAAAATTAAAAAATTGTTAGGTCAATATGTTTTTTATAGTCTGGATGAATTCTTTTTAATAAATTTTAATGATCTAGACGGTTCCAACGTTTAGGCTAAAATCACGGTTCTTGTACAAATATTTTTGTTAAAATTATATTTATTGTAAATTTGTGATTTTTTGGAATAAAGATAAAGAAAGAAAGAAAGAAGAAGAAAGAAAAGACCTGAAGTGACTTTTCTCTAAATGTGATAGTTTTCGAGATATAAGCGATTGAAAATTTAAAAAGTGCAAAATCAGCGATTTTTAACCCTTAAAAACTGTGAAAACCGAAAATTATAATGTTTCTAAGGTACGTAGATATTTTATGAACATCGATTGATTAAATCCGGAATAGCTTTTTGCAATGCAATATCGAAAACCCCTTTTTTTAATTGCTAATCAAGCGGGCGCGACACTATTTTCAACCGTGCGTTGCATGTATAAGTATATAATCGGAAACATTTTAAGTTTAAAAAACATTGTTTAATAAATTATTTGACCCATTTTAATACTGGCAACATGCATAGGGAACTTTTTCAAGCAAGATGGTGAAAAAAAATTGAATCAAAATATTTTTCCGCACATATATTTACGCATATTACACACAATGTTGTATACATACAACGGTTGAAAATAGTGTCGCGCCCGCTTGATTAGCAATTAAAAAACAAAGGCGTTTCCGATATTGTATCGCAAAAAACTCTTCGGGATTTCATCAATCGATGTTTATAGAATATAAACCTACCTTGGCAACATTGAAATTTTCAGTTTTTCACATAGTTTTTGAGGGTTAAAAATGGCCGATTTCGCAATTTTTCAATTTTTAGTTGCTTATATGTCAAATAATATCAGCTTTAGAGAAAAGTCACTAAAGACATTTTCTGTTTGGAATGATCCAAAAAAATTAAAAACCTTTGTTCGGAACACAAAAATAATTTTAGAAAAAAAAAAACAAAAAAAAACGTTTAAAACAATTTTGACCCACTTTTGGACCTGGCAACATGCAAATTTGTTAAAAGGGGCCCTTTTTGAGTAAGGCTGTGCAAAAAACCTAATCAGAATATTTTTCCTAGCGGATGTGCAATGGCTTTCTGGACTAGTAGGTGTTGTTGCTATAAACTTTTGCAATCATTCGATCCTCCAATAAACTCAAAATTCTTTTTCTTAATATTAGACTTTACAACGAATTCCTTTTAGTGCTGAAATACAAAATATTGCTGACCATTTACGGGACTCCAAAAATACATTATTGATCAGTATTCGGTCAGAGCCTAGAATAAATTAAAAAGGGATAGTTCCCTGGGTTGGCTGTATACCATGTAGTTAAATAAACCCTGACATCGAAGTAAAACAACTTCTAAGTCTTCTTCTTCTTCCTCTTTATAAGCAATTCTGCTTGTTCATTGGCGGATTGATACCTTTATGGAAGGTTGTCACTCCATCTTTTGCGCGGTCGGCCGATACTTCTTTTGCCGATTGGTGATTTATCTCGTGCTATTTTGACCACACGTGTCTCCCCCATTCTGGTTATGTGGTTGTTCCATCCTTTTTTTCTATTTAGTGTCGATTCGTTTATACTCTGTGCGTTACATTGTCTTCTAATATCTTCGCTCCTCTTTCGATCTCTCAGTGTATTTCCTGTAATTCTTCTCAGTACTCTCATCTCTGCCGTTTCCAGTAGTCTTTGTGTTGTGGCTGTATCGGGTCTTGTTTATGATGCATATGTCATTACTGGTCTTACACTGGCTTTATAAATTCTTGACTTCATCTCAGTGTTAATATGTCGGTTTCGCCATATAGAGTTATTAAGGCATCCTGTCAATCTATTTGCTTTTTGTACTTGATTTCTCACTTCTTTGTCTAGGTCTCCGTAACTTGACAATGTAATTCCAAGGTATTTTACTTCCATTACTTGTTCAATACTGATACCATCAATTTCTATTTTGCATCTGATTGGTTCTTTACTGATTACTATTGTTTTGGTTTTCTGAGATGAAATTGTCATATTGAATTCTTTTGCTCTTATGTTAAATCTGTGGACTATCTTGTGTGTAATCTTTGCAGACTATCTTCACCTTGGGCTATCAGTATTGCGTCGTCTGCGTAGCAGAGTATTTTTACTTCTTTGTTTCCCATTATATATCCTCTTCCTTTGTTGACGTTTTTGATGATTTCGTCCATGATTAAACTGAAAAGCATAGGACTCAATGAGTCTCCCTGTCTTATTCCGCTGCCTATATCTATAGGTTCTGTAAGTTGTCCATCTATTCTGACTTCCATTTTGTTGTTTTGGTAGATGTTCTCAATAGTTTTTATGATATCTAGAGGGACTTCTCTATTATACAGAAGATGGATTACATCTTTGAGTCTTACTCTGTCAAATGCTTTCTTTAAGTCAATCAGACATAGAAATGCTGGTCTATTATACTCTAGTGATTTCTCAGTAATTTGCTTTATGACGAATATTGCATCTGTACACGATCTTCCAGTACGAAAACCCTGTTGTTCATCTCTGATTCATTACGTCTTGTAAGATTTTAGTTGTAAGTTTTACGGTAGTATTTAACAAGTTGATACCTCTGTAGTTTTCTGGCTGCTTTTTATCTCCTTTTTTGAATAGTAGAATTAGTTCGCTCGTTCTCCACTCTTCCGGTATTTTATTGTGTTTTATGATTTTGTTAATTAATGTTGTTAATTGTTTTGCCATTGGTGCTCCACAATATTTCAGTAATTCGTTTGGTATTCCATCCTTACCTGCAGCTTTTTTGTTCTTCGCTTCTCGAGTGTTTTTCGTACTTCCTGTGCACTTATATTAACATCTTCATTTGTGGTAATTTCTGGTGTTTCCGGTTCTAGCATCATTTGTTCTTCCTCTGCATAGAGCTTTTTTAGATAGTCAATCCATGTATCCTTTTCTAAGTGTTTTGGTTCTATTAGTTCCTTTACCTCCGTTCTTTGACCTCTTATAAAGCGCCATATTTCCTTTTAGAGACCTAACTTCTAAGTAGTAGGTATAATTTGCAATTTGCAATGGATTGCATAAAATATGTTCAGAAGGAACGTTTTCGGAGCTATAAGTCCATCATCAGTGAACTCGTATACTTGCTAACTAGCCCCAGAATCAAACAATGGTTATAATTATAATTCAATCTACATTCTAAAGTAGTAAAATTGAAATGGCTTAACGCCGATGTTAGTGGATAACCTCTGGGAACATGATGAAACCCTATACGGAAACTTTAACCAACCATCTTGGGCCACAGATGTACTGTACTGTCACTCTCACCAACACTTCAAGTACTTCCTTATGATCTTTTCGACACTTGGCAGACATTCGTGGCCCAAGATGGTTGGTTAAAGTTTCCGTACAGGGTTTCATCGTGTTCCCGGAGGTTATCCACTAACATCAACGTTAAGCCATTTCAATTTTACTACTTTAGAACAGCGGTTCTCAATATGTGGTACATGTATCATTTTTTGAAGTGGTACACAAAACGCAAAAACAGCCAAAATCAGCACCACTATTATAGTTAATTAGATCGCCTAGTTATATATGTATTTCAGTTAGGTGGTACCAAAAATAATTAAAAGTATTTGGTGGTACATGACACAAAAAGATTGAGAACCGCTGCTTTAGAATGTAGATTGACCTATAATTATTATAACCATTGTTTGGTTCTGGGGCTAGTTAGCAAGTATACGAGGTCACTGATGATGGACTGATAGGTCCGAAAATGGTCGTGCTGAACATATTTTATGCAATCCAATGGGATTTTTTAGCATTTTATCAAATTACACCTACTACTTAGAAGTTGTTTTACTTCGATGTTAGAGTTTACCTATAATAAATATTAATTTTTGTGTTAGACTTACATTTTTAAAAGTTTATTTTTGTTTTTATATAAAACCATATTTTGAATAAAAGTTTCGATTTTTTTTTCATATTATTATTCGAAATATATTGCCCTGTGTGCTCTTTTTTTCTTTGCGGAATAAAATAAACATGGCATGCTGTTTTTCATCATTTTATAGCCCATTACTATACGAGTATCTCGGTACATATTGTTCACAATCGTTTAACAACAATCTTTACTTACCTTTCAAAAAAAAATACGCCGACAAAATTGTTGATATAATGTATTAAAATAAGATGATGAGCTCAAACGTGATATAAATTTAATACATATACACACACCGGCAAAATTAGCCGAACACCTTAAAAATGGGACATGTTTGATGTCTCGAATTTCCTAATCCTGTTGTCCGATTTGAGTGATTCTTTTAGTATGTTATAGCCTTATTAGTTAAGAATATCGGTATAATAATATTGTTGCTAGACAGGTAAATGTCATTTTATACCGGGTGTTAAAATCATACTGTGTTTTTTTTCTTAAAGTTCGGAACACCCTGTGGAATATTCTAGCATATATAAAATATTAAAATTAAAACTCGATTGTAGACTTAGGCTTTCTTAACATTTTCTTTTTGAATTCATTTGCCTATGTTGGAAAATAAAAAAGTTATGTGCTTTAACGACTAGCCATGCTTTTTATTAATAAATCCTCATAGTAGGGGAGGAAAGTATGCTAAATTTCCAGTTACTCGAGCGTTATGGGGACCTATTGGATTGTGAAAAGTGGGTGCTAAAACCAAAAAATCTTAAGTTAAGTTTTCCATAAAGTGTGGGACTCTCCATTTTTTAATTTAATTTTCCATTTCCACCAATCGTTTTTTCCGGTTATAGGAAATATAGGCCATATCTAACCATAATTGGAAAAAATGTTGCGAATAAAAGTTGCTTATTTTTACGTCAAGGATCCAAATTTGCAATAAAAATTCGGGGTCCTATTTAAGATTTTAAAGTAACCCCTCACCCCACCTCCGTGAGGGGTCGTGTTTGGTGCCATTCGGTAAATTTTGAAAAATACTGAATAGGTGTATTTTGCAGTTTTACGATCTGATTTCGCGAAATATCGCAGGGTTCGTATTTAAAATTTTTAATTTACCCCCCACCCCTCTCCGTGGGGTGTCACGAGCCCCCACGGAGTGGGGTGGGGGATTTAATTTAATATCTTAAATAGGAGCCCCCAATTTTTATGGCAGATTTGGATTATTTACGAAAAAATAAGCAACTTTTATTCGACACATTTTTTAGAATTATGGATAGATAGCGCTATAATCGGAGAAAAATGATTGTTTCAAATGGAAAATTAAATTAAAAAATGAAAAGTCCCCCACTTTATGGAAAACTTAACTTAACCATTTTCTAATTTTAGCACATACTCTTCACAATCCAATAGGTCCCCATAACGCTCGAGTAACTGGAAATTTAGCATACTTTCCTCCCCTATTATTAGGATTTATTGATGAAAAACATGGATAGTTGTTAACGCACATAACTTTTTTATTATCTCACATAAGTAAATGAATTAAAAAGGAAAATGTTAAGAAAGCCTAAGTCTACAATCGAGTATTAATTGTAATATTTTACATATGCTAGAATATTCCACAGGGTGTTCCAAACATTAAGAAAAAAACACAGTATGCTTGGTACACCCGGTATAAAATGATTTTTACCTGTCTAGCAACAATATTATTACAACGATATTCTTAAATAATAATGCTACAGCATACTAAAAGAATCACTCAAATCGGACCAGTGGTTTAGGAAATTCAAGACATAAAACATGTCCCATTTTTAAAGTGTTCGGCTAATTTGGCCGGTGTGTGTATTATTACAACAATCAACTAGAACAGGATTAATAGAAGCAGGCAGGGCCTGTATCTTGACTTCAAAAATCAAAAATGATAAAAACTATTGCACTATATACCAGGTCTTTAATTACGCGTTGCTCCTTTAAATTTAAATACACACGCCGGCAAAATTAAAGGAACACCTTAAAATGGGACATGTCTGATGTCTCGAATCTCCTAAACCAGTTGTCCGATTTGAGTGATTTTTTTAGTATGTTGTAGCTTTATTATTTAAGAATATCGGTCTAATAATATTGTTGCTAGGCAGGTAATTGTCATTTTATACCGGGTGCAACAATCATACTGTGTTTTTTCCTTAATGTTCGGAACACCCTGTGGAATATTCTAGCCTATATAAAATATTGAAATTAAAACTCAATTGTAGCTTTAGGCTTTCTTAACATTTTCTTTTTTGATTCATTTGCTTGTGTTGGATAATAAAAAAGTTAGGCACTTTAACAACTAGCCATGTTCTTCATCAATACAGGGTGTTTTTAAATAAGTGTAACAAACTTTAAGGGGTAAGTCTGCATGAAAAAATAATGACAGTTTACTTTATAAACATATGTCCGCAAATGCTTCTTTTCCGAGATATGGGATGTTGAATTTTTTCTTATAAACTGACGACTTATTTATTGCTCTAAAACCGGTTGAAATATTCAAATGAAATTTGGTAGGTTTTAAAAGGTAGTTAATGCGCATTTTTTGACATACAATTAAGAATTTTGCATTCACCATTGGCGTGCATACGGGTATAAACATTTTAGATATATCCCGTATGCACGCCAATGGTGAATACAAAATTTTTAATTGTATGTCAAAAAATGCATTTCATTTGCATATCTCAACCGGTTTTAGAGCAATAAATAAATCGTCAGTTTGCAAGAAAAAATTCAACATCCCGTATCTTGGAAAAGAAGCATTTGCGGACATGTGTTTATAAAGTAAACTGTCAGAATTTTTTCATGCAGAATTACCCCTTAAATTTTGTCGCACTTATTTAGAAACACCCTGTATTGATGAAGAACATGGCCAGTTGTTAAAGCCCCTAACGTTTTTATTATCCAACATAAGCAAATGAATCAAAAAAGAAAATGTTAAGAAAGCCTAAGGCTACAATCGAGTTTTAATTTAAATATTTTATATAGGCTAGAATTTTCAACAGGGTGTTCCAAACTTTAAGGAAAAAACAGTATGATTGTTACACCCGGTATAAAATGACATTTACCTATCTAGCAACAATATTATTACACCGATATTCTTAAATAATAAAGGCTATAAAACACTACAAAAATCACTCAAATCGGACAACTGGTTTAGGAGATTCGAGACCTCAAACATGTCCCATTTTTAAGGTGTTCCTTTAATTTTGCCGGTGTATGTAAAATAAACCGTATGCGAGATATAACAGATATATTTTTTATTCGTTTGAAAGGCCTCTCGATGCCAATATAATACATTCATTTAAATGTCCGTCACGACTTCGCTGGATGATTCAATTTTCCATGACTCTGGTGCATAAATTAAGCTGAATTTGATCGATGACAGATTAGATGTAGGCTTTGGAGCCGCTATAGTTGTAGCTTATTCGAATATACCTACCGAAAACCCCACACGAGGCTAGCGGGGTCAAATCGGACGATTCGGTGTCCTGTTCACATCACCTCCACGTGAGATGGCCATGCCCTTATGCAGAATGTCCAATTTGAAGAGTACAGGGGAAAAACAAGGAATGCCACTTTTTCATGAATTTTGGCTTTTCTTGCCATGTGGTAGAAAAAACTGAGTACTATCGACTAGACCAGGGGTCACCAATTGGCGGACCGCGGTCCGCATCCCTACCGTCGGCTAGTTTTGTGCGGACCGCATATATATATATATATATATATATATATATATATATATATATATATATATATCAATCAAATGAAATAGAGAATGTGGAGAAATCCCCTTACGAATAATTATATATATATATATATATATATATATATATATATATAATATATATATATATATATAATAAATTCTCTATTTCATCTGTTTGATATATATATATATATATATATATATATATATATATATATATATATATATATATATATATATAAGAAGACAATGAGTCTTTGCTGACAGTAAATGTACAGTTTTTGGTTATTGGGTTATGCAGCAATTGATAAGTGTACTCTTTTAAGTCTTTTATATATATATATATATATATATATATATATATATATATATATATATATATAAAACTATATATATATATATATATATATATATATATATATATATATATATATATATAGTGGTCTACCTTTTCAAGACTGACGTTGTCAATAACAAGATTAGTTTGCACATTACTCATTTTTGTTTTTAGAAGATTCATTTTGAGACCTATTTTATTTGACTGCTGGTTTAATTCCTTCGTCATTTGCTCCAGTTCCTTGATATCTGTACTGAATATACAAATATACATACTATGTCGTCCGCAAACCTCAAATGACTCAAACGTACACCATCAATGTTTAGACCAGGGCTTCCCAAACTGTGTGTCGTTCGTCGTTGTCGTGCGACGTTGTCCCAGGGGCGTCGCGTGTCAGCGCGGACTTTTAATACAGAAAATATATTTATTTGATTTTAAATGAGTATAAAATATGTATATGTATTCATAAATAAATCAAATAAAAATATAACATCAAATCGATAGACCCTTGAATTACCGAAATTATTCAAAAAATTGTTGAATCCGAAAATTATCCGATGGTCCACGAAATTATCCAAAAATCGGATAATTATCCGGACAGTGGCAACACTGGAGTCGAGCGCATTCCGTATTCTGTTATGAGTGATCTTAATAAATTACTGGGTTTCAGAAGCAGTTGCTCTTATGGAAGAGAAAATTCGAAGATCAAGAAATTGACTGTTTCCCTGCTTTACAAGGTATTCTACAATAAAAAACGATAGAAATCCTCGATCACTTTTTAAAAAATATGTTTACACAACACATGTTATCATTGAGCTTGAGCGAACACTTTGAGAAATATTTTCCCGAAGATCTGGATCAATGTGACTGGGTCAGAAACCCTTTCCAGTCATCCACACCATCGTCAATTTCAATAGAGGAAGAAGAACAACTGACAGAATTGTCCTGTGATTGCAGTCTAAAGCTTCAATACGACAAAGACAAACTGTTTAAATTTTCTAGCTCAGTTTCTCATGAATATCAAGCCATCAGCAGTACTGCATTAAAGGTTTTATTAACATTTGCGACTTCGTACTTGTGCGAAACAGGCTTTTCTGCAGTTGCAAGTTGCAGTAATTAAAAACAAGTACAGGTCAAACATAAACTTAGAAAAAAAGATGAGAGTGGCAATTTCCAAACTGGAACCCCGGTTTCATAAGCTGTGCTCAAAAAAGCAATCACATCCCTCACATTAACCAGCCAGTTACATAAATAAATATCCCTTTTTATTTTTGTGCTTATGTTTTGATTTCGTTCTTAGCTATAACTATAACCTGTTACTAGGCTAGTACTAAAATGGGTAAGTAATATTGGGGGTTAGGTTGAGGGGCGTCGAACTAGCAAAGTCCCAAGGGCGTCACAGTACGAATAAGTTTGGGAAGCCCTGGTTTAGACCTTTTTCCTCCCAGTCGAGATGTTTGAATACATTTTCCAATGCTAAGGTAAAAAGTTTTGGTGAGATAGTATCACCTTGTCTAATACCTTTACCAAGGCGTATTTTTTCGGTTTTTTCGTCTTCATTGATTTTGATGTGGAATGTGACCTGTTCATAAATGTTTTTAATGAGTTTAGTGTACCGTGAGTCTATTCGAGCATTCCTTAGGGCTGACAAAAAGGACCAGGTTTCAATACTATCGAAAGCCTTGTGAAAGTCAATAAATGCCATATGTAAGGGTACATTATACTCTGTGGTTTTTTCTACCAGTGTTCTGATGGTTTGTAAGTGATCGTTAGTACCAAACCCTTTTCGAAATCCCGCCTGTTCAACCGGTTGATATAAATCAAGTTTTTGTGTTATGCGGTTGGTTATTATTCTGCTACTCTAAATCAATTTATATAAGTGTGCAGTGGCGGCCCGTGAGGTAGTGCCATAGAGCCATGGCACTACCTTGCTAACTATGCAGAAACATATTTTTTATCTTAAAAACATCTTAATGCCTGTTAATTTTTTTTGTGATTATTTCTCTTTATTTTCATAAATTATCTGGCAACTGTGTAGCGCAATGCAAATCTACCGACTCTGGCCACCCACAGCTGACCGGATAAGGGATGAAGATCACAAAAATCCCAGTGCCGAACGGCATAGTGGCTCGGCAGAAAAGAGAAAGATTGTATGAGCATCCTGTGTAAGTGACAGAGATAGAGCGGTATTGCACATTTAATATACGTTTAAATTGGACTCTCCGTGCCTGGCTCGAAATCTCGAAAAGGAAGTTAGTGGATCTTAAGATACAATGTTTTAGATCTATTTCTAGTCTCTTTACGCGTTCGCTTGACGCTATTGTGTTTATTATCTACTACTGTATTGTATATTTGTGTTTATACTCTACTATATTTTTTAATTTGTAATTATTAGTGCGTTGTGGTCGTGGGTGTCGTAGGTATAAAAATAATATTTTGATTATTTTCTACGTTTAATTTATTTTTTGACAATTAATCAAATTAGTATATTAAAAAACTCTTTTGGTGGTTTTTCGTTAGAAAAAAACTACAAATTAAAGAACTCGGTCGGCCTTTACCCGATTTAAAAATTGAAAAACAAAGTGGAAATGGACAAAAACTTCGCTGTCGTAAGTTTAATAAAACTATTTATGATAAAAATAGCTAGTTGTGTGGTTGCGAACAAACTAATAAACTGTTCTGTTTTGTATGCGTTTTGTTTGGAGGTGACGAGACTTGGTCAAACAAAGGCACCGATGATCTTGTACATATATGGGAGAAATTGAAATCTCATGAAAAATCTAAAGTGCACATGAATAACGTTTTTAGCTTTTCAATGCTCGGTAAGTTAAATATAAAAACCCAATTAAATTCAGCTTATCGTGATACTCTAATTAAACATAATGAACAGGTAGATAAGAATCGATATGTCTTGAATCAAATCATAAATTGTATAAGGTTTTGTGGAGCTTTTGAGTTAGCTCTAAGAGGTCCCGACGAAACGAAAAATTCAGACAACAGAGGCATATTTAAGGAGCTGGTCAATTTTAGCGCTGAATTAGACAACGACTTAAAGGTTCACATTCAAAGTTCCAAATCTTTTAAAGGTAACTCAAAAACAACACAAAATGAACTACTTGAGTGCATGTTAGATGTTTACCACGAGGAAATTAAGAAATAAATTGAAAATTCTCCTTATGTTGCAGTGATTGCCGATGAAACCACAGACGTTGCTGGTGAATTTCAATTAGTTATAGTCTTACGATATTTGTGTAAAGGACGACCAGTTGAGAGATTTTGGAGATTTTACGTGCCGGGCGGACATGATGCTAAGTCAATCGCTGAATGTATTTTAAATGTTTTAAATCCCTTGTTAAAACATACTCCAAACAAATTAATTGCTCAAAGTTATGATGGCGCATCTGTTATGAGTGGTGGCTTAAATGGTGTGCAAAAAATTATTAAGTAGACATATCCTCTTGCAAATTACGTTCATTGCTATGCACACCAAATGAATTTAATTATGACAAGTGCATGTTCCATCAATAAGCAGGCTAGGATATTTTTTTCTAATTTATCTGGTTTGTGCTCATTCTTTTCAACGTCTCCTCAAAGAACAAAAATTTTGGATGAGGTGGTTAATCGCAGGTTGCCAAAATCTTCCCAAACACATTGGAATTTTCAATCACGAAGTGTTCATACTGTTCATGAAAATAGAAAAGACCTCATTGCAGTTATGGACATTATACAAAGTACTTCACGTGATTTGTCTTCCATTAATCAAGCAAATGGTTACAAATTAAAGCTCCAGGATAAAGATTTTGTATTTTGGTTATTTATTTTTAATAAAATTATGCCTCACGTAGAAATTATTTTTCATCAATTGCAAAAAGTATGCACTGATTCTGTCAAAGTGAAAAAAGATTTGGAGAATTTTGAAGCAGCAATTCAAGGTATAAGGGAGCAAATGGACGTCATTATTGATAATATTCAAGAAATAAACACGTCACAGAGACAAACCGATAATGATAATGATGAACCAATAAAAAAAGGCGCGAATTGAAGAGGACAGGCCCAGCAGAAAACGGGAAGCTTTAGAGATATGCGATGCAGTTTTGTTACAAATAAAAACAAGGTTTACCTTCTCCGGACATTTAGTTGCTTCTCATTTATTTATGTCAGAGAAGTTTTCTGTTTATAAGGATAAGCTCCCCGAATCATTTCTTAATGAAACATGCACACAATTTTTATTTTTAAACAAAACTCGGCTTAAAACTGAATTACAAGTATTGTATCAGCGAGACGAATTAAGTACTACCTCTGGGGCTGTTCCGTTATCTGTTTTATTAAATGATGAAGGTTTAAAATGTACATTTGAAGAAACTGTTAAACTTTTAAGTATATTAATAACCGTTCCCATGTCAACATCTGAAGCAGAACGTTGTTTTTCAATGCTAAAACGAATCAAGACATTCCTCAGAAATACCACGACGGAAGAACGACTAAGTGCTTTACCTGTACCTCCGACGTCTGTTTGCAGATTCCCCACCTAGTGATGAAAAAAAAAGTACATCAGCAGTAAATACTGGTGGTAAGTTGAATTTTTTTTATTGTTAATTACTTAATTTACGGAACTGTTTTGATAAATTTTGGTCAATTTTTTGGCATCCCAAAAATAGTAAATATATAGATACATATATAAGATAAAAATATCTGCGTCCATTTTTTTTTAATTTCTATTTTATATCCTTTTTGACAATATCGTAAAACCGTCACTAAAAATTTAGGCAGCTGCCCGGATTCTGGCACTACCTTCCTAAAGTTATACGAGCCGCCACTGTAAGTGTGACAACAAACTTATAGGTCTGTACCTATAAGACCAAACCTATTAATAAGTTAATATAGATTAATATTATATTAAGATTACAGACTAAGAATTGCTAGAATTCTGCTGTCCTAGTTGTTTTAAGTTGTTTTAAGATATCACAAGAATTAAACCTTTATTGGTGTTTATCTCAATATGTATAAAATGTGACATTCCTTGTTTTTCCCCTGTACTTTTCATTTGGTTTAATCTGTGTGATACGTAGCACCGTGTTGTTCGACATGTCGTTGGTGTCGATATCATCCAATTCAAACCAAAATAAGTTGTTAATCATCGGCCTATAGATCTATATACTGCCGTCCTAAGAAAGAAGACAGTATCTCCACAAATGTATGTTTCGAGATAATGCAGATTTTAATAAACAGGGCTGAACCACCATGCAAATATTTATGGATTCCGGAATTGTTTAACTGCGTTGTAGTTCTTTTTCATATGAATATGTATGAATTATAATGAATATGGCGGTTACTGCTTTTAAGCAAGGTATGTTATTACAACCTCGCTTAAAAGCAGTCAAGCAGTAGCTAGATTAAAAAGCAGTATCTCCGTTTTTTTTTTCTGTAGAACATACTGCCTTTTAGGCTTGTATAAGATACTTACTGTCTTTTAACTAAGTAATGCCTAACAACAAGTTGGGTTACTGCAATTTTAATAGTCTACCAGACCCAGGAATGAAGGCTTACTGTTTTATAACTTCGTTAGGTATATTAATAATTGTATAAGAACCCATCTAAAAGAGTCAAATCGAAAATTGTAAAACTTGGAGATACTGCCTTCTTGCTTAGGATGGCAGTATAGGTGTATGTGTATAGTATAGGTGTGTAATAATAAGATGGATTCTGGGAATCCTGGGTACCGCATCACATGGGCGGTATAAATGCACTCCACTATTTCGGGTTGTTTTTTTTAAACGTAATACCTCTTTATTTCTCACTCTGTCAACCCAGCTTATGCATAGCAACCTTCGATACACCGCATTTCCAATAAGCTTGAAGTTTGTTTAATACCGATTTAATAAGCGTTCAGCTTTCAACTCCCTACAACAGTGTCGGGAAGATACACACATCAAAACAATCTAGGGGACACCTATATTAACAGCTTTAAATCAATGTTAGCTGCAAATACAAAAATAAATTTATGATTTTAATATTTATTGTTGTTTTTTCGATTATGGTAATGCTAAAGAAGAACTTGGACGGTAATGCCGAGAAGAATGGCTATAAAAAATAAAACAAAACTTCAGTATGCGTTTTTGTATATAAGATAAGAAGTAATATTGCTTTATTGGTACTTGATTTTCAATGTCTATGTGGATTTTTATTTAGTTTTGCAATTGCCAATAATGAAGAGACACCATTTAAATCGCGAAATGCAGTGGCGTGCTATCGGGATGCTTAGACCTTACAGAAGTCAAAGATACGTTACTGAGGTCCTCAACACGAACAGTAATGTCATTAATTGTTTGTGGTTAAGGTTTCATGAAACTGGTGACGTTGCTGAACGTCATACAGGCCGTACGAGGATAGCCGACTAGATTGAATACCGTTTTCTTAGGTTGCAGACTTTGCGAGATCTCACTATAACTGCATCACAATTACAAATGAGGCTGCAAGAGACACATCAGGTGTTTTTAGTCCAGGGCGCATCTGTTTTGAGATGGACGTTGCGAGGTGACTCAAATTTCTTTGCAGAAATTGCTTGAAAATAACTCAAATAATAATATTTGAGTTATCCTCCCACTCAAAATGGTCCGGAACATTGTTTAATTAAATAATCAAAATGTCAAAATATGAAGGAAAAATTCGATTTTTTTATTGGTTTTTTGATTATAACTTTAAAAGTATTTATTTCCGAGAAAAGTTGTACTGACATAAAAGTTGCGTAATTAAATTTCCTACAATATAGAATTGGTTGAAAATTTAAAAAATAGTCACCGTTGTTGCAAAATAGCAATAATTGCGAAAAAAAACCATACAAAAACAAGTATTCGAATTTTACGTTTTTCAACCATTTATGCTACACTTAGGACCTTCATATTTTATTCTGCACAACTTTATGATATAGTTAAACAACACTGTAAATTTCATTAAGATCGGTTTAATACATTTTGCAAAATAAATGTTTCAATCCAGCTTTCGCAAAGAAAATTAATTTTTTTTTAATGTTGCAGGACTGAAAATAAAGCAGATAGTAAGTTGAATTTTTTTTTGCTTATAGAAGTGTACTGTATCTTTCATTTGCAATTTGCAAAATTAAAATCGATTAATTACCACGGCGTCAGGAAATTTTTTAAATAAACAATAATTTTTGGCGCTACGCGCAGGACAGCGGTGTTCGATTCACACAAGTTAATTTCCACCAAAATTTCTTCCAATCTTTATCTAATATATATTATTTTCTTACTCTATATTTTGTTGTATTTTAATATTTTAATTATCGTTTGTGAAATATTGTTTAAACAATTGCATATGTTTAAAAATAATAAACTTTTATTCTCTAATTTAAATTATATGAACAAAGAAAGTTATTGCTAAAAAAAGTGTTATTTCAAAGGATAGAGTATGTGTTTTTATTTTGCAATAAACAAATTTATTTATTTATATCGAAATGTAATAAAAATTAAAATGTATCAATCATTATCAAGTCATTGGAATGCCCAATCAGAGCAAACTATCCGCTGTCCTGCGCGTAGCACCAATTATTAATGTTTATTTAAAAAATTTCCTGACGCCGCGCCGTGGTAGTTAATCGATTTTAATTTTGCAAATTGCAAATGAATGGTACAGGACACTGCTATAGGCAAAAAAAATTCAACTTGCTATCTGCTTTATTTTCAGTCCTGTAACATTTTGAAAAAATGAATTTTTTGCGAAAGCTGGATTGCAAAATTTATTTTGCAAAATCTATTGAACCGATCTTAATGAAATTTACAGTATTATTTTACTGTATCATAAAGTTTTTCTGAATGAAATATGAAGGTCCTAAGTTTAGCATAAATGGTTGAAAAACGTAAAATGCGAATACTTGTTTTTGTATGGTTTTTTCGAAATTATTGCTATTTTGCAACAAGGGTGACTATTTTTTAAATTTTTGACCAATTGTATATTGTAGGAAATTTAATTACACAACTTTTATGTCAGTACAACTTTTCTCGGAAATGAATACTTTTAAAGTTATAATTAAAAAACGAAGAAAAAAATCGAATTTCTCCTTCATTTTTTGACATTTTGATTATTTAAACAATGTCCCGGACCTTTTTGAGAGGGAGGATAACTCAAATGTTATTATTTGAGTAATTTTAAAGCAATTTCTGCAAAAAAATTTGAGTCACCTCTCAACGTCCAAATGTACTAATATTTTTACAGATGCGCCCTGGTCTATTTTAAGTTGCCAAACTATTAGAAATAAACTGCACGAAGTAGCTTTAGATGCTCGTAGACCTATGAGAGTGCCTGTGTTATCCAGAGGAAATCGCGCTCGTCGACTTCAGTGGGCACAAGAAGACGCAAATTGGGTTGGACGTGAGTGGGCATCTACTTTGTTCAATGATGAGTCTCGATTTGGATTTGCACCAGATACGAGACTGACAAGAATTTGGAGACGATCTGGCAATGCTGAACGATTGGTCGTCGCGCAGGAGGTTCATAGTCGGCAAGGCGGCAGCATAATGGTATGGGGTGGCATCACTCTTGGTGTAATAACCAATCTCGTTTGTCTGGAATGGTTTATAACTGCAACAGACTACCACGATATTATTCTCGAACCTATTATTGTACCCTTTGCATAACAAGCTGGTTCCCAATTTCAATTAGTGCACGACAATGCGTGTCCACATAATGCCAGGGTCTTGCAACAATTCCTCGAAGATAATGAAATTGAGGTTTTATCATGGCCTACACAAACGCCAGATTTAAAACCAATTGAGCAAGTATGGGACATATTGGGCAGATGCATTTTACAACAAAATATTGCGTTCAATACAAGAGAGTAACTGTTTTGAGAGCCTTTCAATGGAGGGGAGCAAAATACCGCAGGAAAGACACTGACCATCTGATCATAAGTTAGACCAGTGGTCGGCAAAGTCCGGCTCCGGAGCCGCATGTGACTCTTTGTCTCCTTAGGTGCAGCTCTGGCACAAATATCCACGGAAAGCGCAAGAATATTTTCATTTAAAAAAACTTTGTAGGAAAAACATTACCTACATCTTATTCTGATAAATTAGCTTTATTAAACTTTAGAATTTGTCAAAAATCCTCTTAATGCTACGATAACCGAGTTGAAATTGGCATTAATAGCCAGATAAGAAATCTTTTGAAATTGGCATTAATAGCTTTAAAACACAATTTCTGGATTTAAGAACAAGGAAGTATGCCTCTCTAAATTCGAACGTCTTTGCGTTGAATTGGAAATATTGGAGAAGAAAAAAATGTTCACAACACAAGTGGTCTGCTTTGAATCACCTGAGAAGGAAGACATGGTCATTTTCAACGCTTGCCATAGTATTCCTGAATCTTATTCTTATAATCAGCTGAAAAAGCTCACGTTTGCTGTTCTTTTCCTTTTCAGTTCTACATATCAACATTAAAAAAAATGGATTTTGCGTCCAAAATTTTGTAAAAAATACAGTGTTGTAGGGAATAAAACCTTACAAAACGAAAGAAAATAGGTTTCTACGATGATTAGAAACGAAGATATCGCCAAAAAAACGAAAAAACACGTTTTAATTTTTTGGGGGGTTATGGATGGGGCTAGGGATTTAAAGATGGTCCGACCAAATAAAGAATCCAGCTGGAAACTCATTCTGCGAAGCTCTTAGAGCAGCTGAAGATAGAGACCAACGGAGAAACATTGTTAGGAATATTGGAAGAAATCAGGATCCTCAGTAATGGGGAAACGACAAGAGAGAGAGAGAGAGAGAGGGATTTAAAAACTTTTTTGGTCGAATACTTTTTGATGTGGAACATGTGAATTTTTTATTTTTGAAATATCGTTGGGAGCATTTTTCACTATCTTAACCGACTAGACCCTTTAGTTTTATTTAGTGTAATAAAAGTTTGCTGAACAAGCAGATTTGGCCTCCAATCTTTTTAAAATTGTTGTAATGTAGATTTGGCTCTTTGGCTAAAAAGTTTGCCGATCACTGAGTTAGACTAACAGATGTACGGCATTAATCAACAACCGTGGAGGTCATACACTATACTAATTTAACCTAAAGACTACTTTTTTGGGAGTTGAGAGGCAATAAATTAGTTTTTTTGTTATTTTTTATGTTAGCATTTTTTGACTTATGGAGTTCTCTCTTAATTTTTCTAAGAGCTATTGCGATATTTCTAAGAAAAATGTTTGTTTTATATTCGGGACACTTGTTTATAACCTCTTTTTTAATATTTGAAATAAATTATTTGAAATCCGTCTATAATCTCGCATTTTGTTTTTGTCCCCTAGATTATTTTGATGAGTGTATAACATTTGGCGAGTCTTATTTTCAAGTTATTGGTTATTACGACAGTTGGATTTGTTTTCGATTCAGAGTACACCACGGGCTGTTCTGAAGAGATCAATACATCGAAATGACGAAATGTGCATAAACAGATGTTAATGGTCTATTAAACGAAATTAAATCTTAACTGTCTTTATTGACCTTCGTTATTATTCGCAAATTGAGTACTAGGAATCAAAATCCGTTTGATCTTTACCTAGATAAATTGACATCTTGTGGAATGCATATCGTAGATTCCCCGCGTCTATTTATTCATCGCCCTTTTTTCTTGCAAATTATAGAAGGATGGGGTCTTGCAAACTTTGGGTTCAGAATGAGAAAGCATAGGTTTAAGATGGTTTGGTCATGCTTTGCGGTGGACATGCCGTCTCGAGGTAACGCAGTCGAGTTTTTTTTACTTCGGTCGAGTAGTTTTGTAGTTACAATGTTCACCGCCTTTGAAAAAGCGGTTTTGAGAAAAACACGTTTTAAGTTTTGACAACTTCGTTTTTGTCTTCTTTTTGTCTGTCAAATCGTAAAGTAAAATCAATCAATCGTGTAAATCGTAAAAACCATTGAGAATATATATAAAGATAACATAGTTATGGTAAGATGTAAGGGAAAACTATCGCAACCTATTAAGTATGAAACTGGCATTAGACAAGGTGAATCGCTGAGCCCATTAATATTTAATCTGATAATGGATGAAAGCATAAAGAAAGTTAAAAAAAGAAGAGGATATAGAATGGGAGAAAAGGAAATAAACATAATCTGCTACGCCGACGACGCCATAATAACAGCCGAAAATGAAGATAACCTACAAAGATTAATTAAAGACTAAGTTTTCAATCCAATGGCATATAAAACAACATGTTATTCTACATCCCACCAGAGTGAAAACAATGGGAGCCTTCTCTGGTTACACCTCCGAGGCTTCTACAATTTGCAAGCCATAACGGATGCTGAGACTAAGGAAGATGAGGGAATTTTACAATTTATAATTCACGTCCCATCTGCTCAGCGCGGTAAAGTTCCAACGAGAATGGTTCCCTCCGTACTCCAATCAGAGTAAACGTGTAAATCAAAAATGAATAACCATTTTCAATTTTGTTGCAAAACGAAAATACAGCCGCATCATATTCTAATCCAATCAGAGAGTGCAGCAAGCACCTCTACCGGTTTCGAAACTTATTAGTCTCTCATCAGGAGGCACATATGCTGCTCTCTCTGATCCAACCAAAACAAACCTCGGCGTGCAGTCACGGATTGCAACGAACGAAATTGCATAGATGCCTAGCGGCAGCTGCTAGCAAAAGACTAAGTTTTCAATCCAACGGCATATAAAACAACATCATGTTATTCTACATCCCACCAGAATGAAAACAATGGGAACCTTCTCTGGTTACACCTCCGAGGTTTCTACAATTTGCAAACCATAAAGGATGTTGAGACTAAGGAAGATGAGGGAATTTTACAATTTATGGCTTTTACAATTTACGTTATGGCTTGCAAATTGTAGAAGCCTCGGAGGTGTAACCAGAGAAGGTTCCCATTGTTTTCACTCTGGTGGGATGTAGAATAACATTATGTTTTTTATATGCCATTGGATTGAAAACTTAGTCTTTTGCTAGCAGTTGCCGCTAGGGCATCTATGCCATTTCGTTCATTGCAATCCGTGACTGCACGCCGGGATTTGTTTTGGTTGGATCAGCGAGAGCAGCATATGTGCCTCCTGATGAGAGACTAATAAGTTTCAAAACCGGTAGAGGTGCTTGCTGCACTCTCTGATTGGACTAGAATATGATGCGGCTGTATTTTCGTTTTGCAACGAAATTGAAAATGGTTACTCATTTTTGATATTAATTAGAGAATTCGAAGACACGGCTCTGATATACAACATGGTGATCTCAACAGAGAAAACTAAATCGATAGTAATATCAGCGGAACCGAGACGATGTAAATTGGTCGTAAATAACAAAATAAAAGAACAAGTGATGGAAACAATATACTTGAAAATAAAACTGTCAAGCTACGGAAAAGTGGAAGAAGAAGTATAAAACAAGTGAACATGGCGAACAGAGCAGCAGGATGGCTCAACAACACAATCTGGAGAAACAAATACCTCACAATGGAAACGAAAAGCAGGATATATAAATCAACAATAAGACCGATAATGACGTACACAGCGGAAACAAGAGCAGATACGGCGAAAACACAGAGTGCTGGAAACAGCAGAAATGGAAGTCTTACGAAAAATAACAAACCAAACTCTACGAGACCGAGTAAGAAGTGAGGAAATACGAGCGTGATGTGGTATAGAAGAAATAAACATGTGGACCAAAAGAAGAAAAATATAATGGAATCAACACATAGAAAGAATGACAGAAAATAGAATAGTACGAATAGCAAGAGACAAATCGCCAAATGGAAGATCATTGGGACGACCGAGGAAAAGATGGTCAGACAATGTCAATTGAGGCTAACAACCGAAGTAAAACAGGCATTGAGCCTATTTATAAAGTAGGAAGAAGAAGAAGAAATCGTAAAATTATACACACCGCAATATTTTTTTGAATCGGGGAGTAATCTACAAAAGAGAAGGGGAACAGTTGTTGAAGGTTTCTTACTATGCTCATGCGTGATTACGAAAAATCGCGGCAAAGCGAGTGAAAGGTAGGGACATTCAACCAGTGATGCCATAGCTACCGATTTTTCGGTAGATCTACTGAATACCTCTCAAATCTACCGACCTATCTAATTCTCCTTTTTTTCTGCCGAAAAATCAAAATTCTTAATTTAAAAATTAATCTGCCGATTTTTTTTCTACTGAAAAATCAAAATTATTAGAAAAATTTTTTAGCGGATAGATTTGGCAACAGAGTTTATAGTCCAGGGTAATAAGGTTTTTTCCATGACACTCGAGCAGCCAGGGTACTGAAGAGTTTTTTCGACAGGTAATACCTATAAGAGCAAATTGTAACTATTTCCTGCGTAGGATCTGGCGGCCATTTTTATTTATAAACAATTAAGTGTCAAAAAATGGCATTTTCCCCTTTTTTTCTCAAATCAATGGAAAACAGTGAAACTTATGGTTTTTTTAGTACAAATATCTTTGAGATTATGGAAAAAGCTTTAAAATGACGTATTACAAAGTTTGATATACTCATCTATTGTTAATATAATTGCGAAAAAAGGTCGGAATTGCAAAAAAAATTAATTTCGCAATATCTATTGTAAAAATTAGTGTACAGCTTTGAAATTTTTGTCAAATAAGGGTTCTTTGGTGCTTAATATGTGATATAAATTTCAAAGCGATTCATTCAATTGTTTAAATTTTATTCAAATTGTTTATCCCAGAGAGCATTTTTTTTACAATAACATAAGTTAGAAAAAAATGACGTGAGAACCATTCCACAGGTGTCAAATGAAAGAGCATGATCTATATTTTCAATTTGGTTTAAAAAAAGCGAATAAAAAATGCATTTATTAGTAATAAATAATTATGCAAAAGTATCGTAAATCTTTCCTTATAAACTTTTTATTTTGTTATATAAGAAATTATATATATTTATTAAAATTTTTTATCAATTATGATATAAATAACATTACTTGGTAGTTGTGCATTTAAAACAGGGTAAAAAAGTTAATTTTTTTGGAAAACGTTATTCAAAAAGTTTATAAGGAAAGATTTACGATACTTTTGCACAATAATTTATTACTAATAAATGCATTTTTTATTCCCTTTTTTTAAACCAAGTTGAAAATATAGTTCATGCTCTTCAATTTGACACATGTGGAATGGTTCTAGCGTCATTTTTTTCTGACTTATGTTATTGTAAAAAAATGCTCTCTGGGATAAACAATTCAAATAAAATTTAAACAATTGAATGAATCGCTTTGAAATTTTTATCACTTATTAAGTACCAAAGAACCCTCATTTGACAAAAATTTCAAATCTGTACACTAATTTTTACAGCAGTTATTGCGAAAATAATTTTTTTTGCAATTCCGCCTTTTTTGCGCAATTATATTAACAATAAATGAGTATATCAAACCTTGTAGTATGTCATTTTAAAGCTTTTTCCATAATCTCAAAGATATTTGTATTAAAAAAATCATAAGTTTCACTGTTTTCCATTGATTTGAAAAAAAAGGGAAAAATGCCATTTTTTGACAGTTAATTGTTTATAAATAAAAATGGCCGCCAGATCCTACGCAGGAAATAGTTACAATTTGTTCCTATAGGTATTACTTGTCGAAAAAACGCTTCAGTACCCTGGCTGCTCGAGTGTCACGAACAGGGTATATTTTTGTCTTATTACCCTGGCCTATTAGTCAATTTTCATGAATTCTTGAATTTCTTTTACTAGCTTGTGACACAATCTGCGAACCAGCAGATACGGATTTACGATATCATTTTATGACCAGTCCTCTGTCCTTTTATATTATGATTTTGGGAGTAAAATGTATCTACCTGAATCTGAATAGTGAATACTGAAGGATTGTGGCTTATTTTGATATAGAAGATAATTCCAAACTAAAAATAGTATTTATATTAAAATCTTAAAACGGGAGAAATTTATTTTGCTCCTTTTTAAGTTACAGTATTTCGACATAACTAAAGAACATAAAATGTTTCTCGTTCTCAATTGCTTCAATATCCGACATTGTTTTGTTTTTAAACGGTTATAAAGTGTAAAAAATCATGTTTTGCCCATAAAACATTCCTTGTAGATTTTTTTTATTAAGTAAACCGCGTCAACCATGAAAGGTTATTGGCGGGGAAGAGTTGTACATACAATCAGATATTTGCTTATAACAACTAATTACAATTGAGAACTTAAGCTTATTTTTATATTAGATTGTATAATTTAGTTAGTTTTAGAAACTTTATCACATTTACTATAGTTCAGAGCACTTTTCATATCACTTGGTAAATCACTTTAAAGTCGTTCCAGGTGATAGAGTGAGCACAATGATGTGTTCGATTGTCAGAGGAATATCACAAACATAGCACAGTTTTTGTTGTTCTTTCTTCATTAGGTACTGGTGGGTTAACCTGGTATGTCCTATTCTCAAGCGGTGTTGTATGACTTGATCTCGTCGTTTTTGTGACACTATCCCTTTTGGTGACAAATTTGGGTTGATGCGTTGTAGTTTGTTGTCAAGTTTTTTCTATCTTTCGAGCCATATTCTCATTGAAAATTCTTTGATGGTGTTTTGAATGTCGGAATGAAGAATTTCTAGGAGCTCTTTATCTGGTCTATTCGTATAGCAGGCTTCTTTAGCTTCCCGATCAGCTTTTTCATTACCTATTATGTCTACATGAGATGGAATCCAAACAAATTCTACCCGTTTATTCTTACTGTAAAGTTCTAGATCAATTTTAATTTGGCTTAGTATTGGGTGGTTTGGGTAAACCTTTAATATTCCTTGTACTGCGCTTAAAGAATCTGTGAAAATGACTGCTTCCAATTTGGGCTGGTTTGATATATGTTGTAGGGCTTTAGATATGGCATACAATTCGGCAAAATATATGGAGTACTCCTTAGGTAGCTGGAACTGATGTTTAATTGTTTCGTCAACGAAAGCTGCGCCTACCGTTTCCATTTCAGAAGTTTTGGACGCATCTGTATATATTTGGTAATATCTTTTGTACTTGTCTTTAATCTCTTGAAAGATTTGTATTATATTTGGGGAGTTTTATGGTCCAAGGAGGAGGGTAGTTTATTTTATTGGAAATAACTTTCGGAAAATTGAAACCTGTGATTCTTTTACTAAATGATGCAGAAAGAAAGGGTTTTTGTTCAAAAATTAAATGCAAATTGTCAGAAAATGTGTAGGAGTAAGCAGGGTTATTAGAGTTTTTAATGAGTATTTTTTATTTGTTGTGAAATTTGTCTCTTGTAAACATGTTGCATAACTTGTGGATGTGTTTCTTTAATTAAAAGCTGTAGCATTTCTATATGTGTGAATACGGATTGAATGTTCCAATGAATAATAGCCATTTTGTTAACTTTTTTTTTATTTATCGTTGGAAGGAGTATTTTCCTGTGATGCGTCAGTATCTTCAGAGGTGTCATCCTGAATACTAAAATCTTGGTTTATTTTACTAAGTAGTTTTTTCTTGATTCTTGTAATTCTAGATTTAATTGCTCTTTCGTTCAACATGGGATATATTTCAGTTAGCATATGTCCCAACCCGTGTATATCCTGTGTGTATTCTAGGGCCAGTTCTACTGGGGTGGAAGAACCGTGAACGTCTTCTAAGAATGCTAGTAATTGGGTGTAATTTAGTACATATGGTGGTGATGCATCCTGGATAAATTGTTTGACTGGTTGTAATAATGACTCAATATTAGTAGTTTCTGAAGTGGATTTGTCTAATTTAGTCATTTTCTTCTTCTTTTTAATTTGCACTGGTTTTGGTTTCGTGAATTCTGTTGGTATAATTTCTGTAGGAGTGGAGCAAGTTGGGGATGACACTTCCGAGTGAGATCGTTTATTTTTATTATCGGTATCAGTGCTGACTTGAGCATCCATTTATTCTCGAGATTCGTCATTTACATGTGTAATTTGATTTTGTTAGGGGCTAGTAGATGGTATTTGTGGAAGAAAATTTTCCTCCGCTTGGGGCTTTTGAGTATTTTGTGGATAAGAGGGATTTGAGGTACAGTCCGAGGAAACGTGACCAGTTTGGTGGCATTTGTAACAAGTTAGTTTATCGGAAAGAAAAATTAGGTACGAAATATTTTCAAAATCAATTAGGACGGAGTCGGGTACAGTAAAATTGTCTGTAGGTGCAAAGTAAACTTGTCTTCGAAAACTAAGTACATGGCTGTATTGTGGGTCTTGTATTTCAGCTCTAAGGAACGAAATCGGAGACATTAATTTAAAACCAAGATTGATTAAAGACTGTTCGATTATGTTATGGGGTATAGATGGACATACTTGGGATAGAACTAATTTATTAGCAGGTGTAATTAGTTTACGTGCTTTGATTGTATGTTCTCCAATCTTAATTTCACCATGTTGACTTAGAAAATCATCTACGACTTGTATGCTTGAAAGGTAGATACATATTCTTCCGTTTGACATTTTGGATGAGATGAGTACATTTTTTGGATGGACTATAGTCCCTACTGCAATGGTGTACTCTTCTGTTCTTATTCCGTCTACTGCCGGTAAAATTATGGTCTGATTTTTTGTTGGGAATTTTGTTAATGGTTGTTGTTTAGTTATGGTAGAATAAGTAATTTTATGCTGATCGGGATTAATTGATGGACCCCTGTAGTCAGAAGTACCACCTGCCATTTTGTCAAATTTGACCTTGCTATCTTTTTTTAAATTTAAATTGAACTTTCATTTCAATAATTTTAATTTGGGTAGGTCCGACTCTGTTTATTGAAAAGTAAATAGTCGATCCAGCAATTAGCAAGATAATGCCAACAGTTAAAACTAGTTTTTAAATAATTAATAAATACGAAATATAAATAATCTTTTTCGTATGTATATAAAAACAATGCTTATAATCAAACTACTGCAAATTTGGAAACTGTACTTACAGCTATTAACAGATCACTGTACACTGCTTCTATATATTTTGGTTTACTATTTAAATTTACAATGTTTCTTCTAAAAACTATAAAAGTTGTGGAGCTCAAAGTATTTCGACTTTTCTACCTGAACTTTCAGGACCGGATCTCCTTGTAGATTTTAGAGAAAAATGTTTCAAATAAATATTCTAGATCTTAATAGTTTCTAATTTGAAATACATAAACAATACTCGAGTTACTTTGGATTAAAAAAAAAATGAAAATTGCTCTATAATACCTAGAAAGCCGAGAAAATACATTTTTTTAAGGTATACCGATTTTGAACTTTGAATAATTTTTATGGTGAATGTAGTTTATTTTTGAATACTCGTACCTAAAGTATCATTTTTTTGCAATGCGATAGCAAAAGAAGCAAAAAATTAAATCTGCCGAAATTTGACGATTTCTACCGAAAAAATAGGAGCAGTCTCCCGAAATTGTGTCCAAGACCTGTGGCAACACTGCATTCAACTAAACAAGGCGAAAACGGCGGGTTCGTTAGAAAAAATATTCCCATGAGATTTTTTTGCATAATCACATTCGTGATACGTCCCAGAATAAGGTTCAAGAAGTCGCCCACGTAAAAAATGGTCCAAATTTTTTTTTTAATTTTTTTTAATCAAATTGCAAAAATCAATATTTTTGGCCCGTACAAATTTTTGTTAGGTTTTTTGGACCATTCTGGACAAAAAAGGTCTCTTGTAATTTTTCTCTAAAGTTGATCGTTTTCGAGTTATAAACAATTTGAAATTGAAAAAAACGAAAAATGGCGTTTTTCAAGGCTTAATAAAAAATAAATTGGTTAAAAGTTATTATTATGAAAGTCAGAAAGTGACTAAATCAAAGTTTAAAGCGCCCCTACAAGATCTTGAAGAAATTTTTGTCATTATTTTATTACTAAGCTGTTATTTTTAAGTAATAATAATGAGCGCCTGCACGTATTTCAGGCGGCCGTCTATGGTAAGTGCGAGAGAGATACCATTCCGGCAGTCCAATGGGGATCTTACTCGCACTCACATTTACAGCCGCGTCAATACGATCTTACGGCTTTTTGTTAATAATTAAAAATAACAGTCTTCAACTATTAAAAATAACAGCTTAGTAACAAATTAATGACACAAATTCCTTGAGGATCATGTAGGGAGGGCTTTAAACTTTGATTTAGTCACTTTCTGACTTTCATAATAATAATTTTTAACCGAGTTATTAAGTTTTAAATATTGCCATTTTCGCGTTTTTTAAATTTTAAATTGCTTATAACTCAAAAACCATCAACTTTTGAGAAAAATTACAAGAGACCGTTTTTGTTCCGAATGGTCTAAAAAAACCAAAAAAAAAATTGTCCGGGACAAAAATAATAATTTTTGCAATTTGATTAAAAACATTTTTTAAAAAAATTTTTACCACTTTTCGCGTGGGCGACTTCTTGAACCCTATTCTGGGGTGTATTACAAATGTGATTATGCAAAAAAATCTCATGGGAATATTTTTTCCAACGGACCCGCCGTTTTTGCCTTGTCTAAACATGCGTCTGGTAATTTTACTCCGACCAATCTAAAATTTTCAGAGTATTCTTGAAGTTATGCACTTTAATTTAAAACAAAAAAAAAATGAAAATTTCAAACTATATATCCCCCTTAACATCGAGCCATCAATCACCCAATACGAACAATTTCTGAACCGCAGGGTCCTGAAAGGAGTAAGAGAAGAAGACCTGCGAAGGCGGTGATAACGGGCCTGCAAGGGATCCACTACAGGCGGGCGCCCCTGCTTGGAGGGCGCCATAATGACCTTTTTTTTAGCTAGTATTATACAAAATACTAATTAAAAAAACGAAGGGCGCCTATCCTAGTTTTGCAGGCAAGTACCTTATACCCTAGCGCCGGTACTGCCTGGGGGGACACGCTTAGGCAGGACATGTCTGTAAAATATTGTTATGACCCAAGATATAAATTATGGAGAAATGCAATTAGGGAAAATGTGTATTTCTTTTTAATTCAAATAAATGTTTTAAAATCTGCTTGTTAATTGTGATATCAGTCAACATTGTATGGATTGTTTTCAATGTATTTATTAAAATGTATGATACTTGAAAGATAATGTACATCAAATATATATTTTTTTGTAGAATAGAGTGTTATCATGCTTATGTATATGTATTCCTTGTTTAGAATTATAAACTTTAGCGATATCGTTTTGTAATCGCAATAATAAATTCCATACATAAAAATGTTCGATCATCTACTATATTACTACAGAAGTGAATATTGTACAAAGACAGTCACGCTAGACAGGACATTTCATATTTTAATAAACTTAAAAAAAAATATTGTCTAAATGTGTATTTGATTTTAATTAACCTGTTTTAAAAACTGCTTATTCATTGTATGACAACATTGTATTATGAATTATTTTCAATTTATCTATTAAAATACAAGTTAATAACAGAAAAACACATTCTACGCACTTCACATTCTAGATCATAATCATTATTTTAATGAACAGTATCAAATTCTTCACATTCAAAATGAAGGCTTTAAGCTATCTTTATTAGAATCTATCGAAATTAATAAATTAAAAAATCCAGATATTCTGAATGACCAACTTGAGACAAACAGCTCCCGATCCTTAACTCATTCAGTTAGAGACTTTTCAAATTATCTATTAAAATAAATATTGCTTACAAAGTATTTATATTTTTAAGTCTAATTTTAAGTAAGATGATGGAAAAACAGACATGATAAGTAATAAACTGAAGAAGGCTAGATACTAATGTGTATTACTTATTAAATAATACAATTTTTGGAAAATCAGAAATAGACAACATAACTAAACTTAAGGGTTATATTATAACAGCGTAGTAAATCTGATAATGACATATTGGGAGAAAACATGGATTGTGCAAAGGAAACATAATTCACTGATAAACACGAAAAAGATGAAATAGGTACATGAAGAGAAAAGCTGCAGTTACGAAGTTTGAAAGATTCGGAAATGAAGATATAAGGAGAGAGCTGGAACAAGAACCGATATTGAGAAAGATCGAAAACGAACAATTGAGTTTGTTTGGCCACGTAGAACGAATGGAGCAAAAGAGACTAACAAAGAAGGTACATGACGCCAAAATGGGACACAAAAGAAAAAAGACATGCTGAGGAAGACATGGACGGACCAGATCCACGATATAGGTGAAAGGAGAGACATGAGTATAAGTATAAGAGATATGAAGAATCTGGCCACCAATAGAAGCGCATGGAAGAAATGGACAAGAGGCGGAACTCGACGTCCGACGCTCTGAAGGGCACTAAGAATTATGAGAAAGTAGTCTAATTTTATTTCAAAATTTAACTGTTATCATGCTTATGTTATTTTTACATCCTTATTTTACTTATTTTGAGGCAAACAAGACTATTATACAGGGTGTCCAGAAACTCGGCCGACAAACGAAGACAGAAGATTCTTCAGATAATTTTGAGACAATTTAACCCAATTCACTTAGTCCGAAAATGCTTCCTAAGGGATAGTCCAGAAAGCCACTGCGCATCCGCTAGGAAAAATATTCTAATTCGGATTTTTTGCGCAATCTTACTCAAAAAGGACCCCTTTTAACAAATTTGCATGTTGCCAGGACCAAAAGTGGGTCAAAAATTTTTTAAACGTTTTTTTTTTGTTTTTTCCTAAAATTATTTTTTTTGCATGGAAAAAAGTTTTTTTAGGTTTTTTGGATCATTCCAAACAGAAAAGGTCTAGTGACTTTTCTCTAAAGTTTGAAAAATTGCGAAATCGGCCATTTTCGACCTTCAAAAACTATGTGAAAAACTTAAAATTTGAATGTTGCCAAGGTAGGTAGATATTCTTTAAACATCGATTGATGAAATCCCAAAGAGTTTTTTGCAATACAGTATTCAAAACTCCTTTGTTTTTTAATTTATAATCACGCGTACGCGACACTATTTTCCACCGTTGCATGTGTATACAGTATGGTGCAAATAAAAGGAATAAATTCGTTATTTCGTAATTCGTAAACCGGCGACTTTGAGGAAAAAACCCGAAACAGGTCCATTTTTATTTTTAAGTTATGATATTGTGGCATATATGGTATACTAGTGACGTTATCCGTCTGGGCGTGATGACGTAATCGATAATTTTTTTTAATGAGAATAGGGGTCGTGTGGTAGCTCATTTGAAAGATTCTTCAATTCTCTATTCAGTAATGTAAACATGTATGTACATAATTATTTATACAGGGTGTCCACAATTTTTTTATTAAATTAAATTATTTGACAAAAAAAGAAGTAGGTAGAAGGACACCCTGTATAAATAATTATATAAATGTTTACATTACTGAATAGAGAATTGAAGAACCTTTCAAATGAGCTAGCACACGACCCCTATTCTCATTTAAAAAATCATCGATTACGTCATCACGCCCAGATGGATGACGCCACTAGTATACCATATATGCCACAATATCATATCTTAAAAATAAAAATCGACCTGTTTCGGGATTTTTCCTTAAAGTCGCCGGTTTACAAAATAACGAATTTATTCCTTTCATTTGCACCATACTATCGGTGGAAAATAGTGTCGCGCACGCTTGATTAGCAATTAAAAAACAAAGGAGTTTTGAATATTGTATTGCAAAAAACTCTTCGGGATTTCATCAATCGATGTTTAAAGAATATCTACCTATCTTGTCAACATTCAAATTTTCAGTTTTTCACATAGTTTTTGAGGGTTAAAAATGGCCGATTTCGCAATTTTTCAATTTTTAATCGCTTATATGTCAAAAACTATCAACTTTAGAGAAATATCACTCAAGACTTTTCTGTTTGGAATGATCCAAAAACCCTAAAAAAACTTTGTTCCATGCAAAAAAACAATTTTAGGAAAAAAACAAAAAAAAAAACGTTTAAAAAATTTTTGACCCACTTTTGGTCCTGGCAACATGCAAATTTGTTAAAAGGGGTCCTTTTTGAGTAAGATTGTGCAAAAAATCCGAATCCGAATATTTTTCCTAGCGGATGCGCAGTGGCTTTCTGGACTAGGAGCTAGAGCTGTTTGAATATGGCGTCTTGAAATGAGTTTTTCTTAAATACCTCCAGAACGCTTCTGTTTAGAAAAACAAAAATTGGTACGCGTATTTATCTTCTAGAAATAAATCTACTCCATCCATTGCGAATTTTTAGTACCGATCATAGGCGTCCGTTTTGGGTAGGGTAACAGTTATTTTATCGCATAACTTTTTTGTCTTTAATTTTTAAGCATTTTTGACTCTGAATTATTAAATTGTGAGGTATTCTAGTACTAAAAGGTACTCTTGCTTTAAGTCGATAGGATACACCGTTTTCTAGAAAAATCGATTTGAAAATTTTTCGTTCTTTGAATTTAAAAAAAAAAATTCAAAAAAACCTAGTTAGAAAGATGATAACTGGTACATTTATTTATATTCCAGAGATGAATCGATTTCATTAATTGCGAATTTCTAGTACCGGTCATAGGCGTTCGTTTTGGGTAGGTCAAGAGTTAATTTATAGCATAACTTTTTTGTCTAAGGTACTAGTACACTTTAGAAGACCAAAAATAAAAAAAATTTTAAGATTTTTTTCTTAGAACATTTATTAGAAATGAACATAAAACTATTTACATATTAATATCTAACTCTTAGGCAAGCCGCACACCAAAGAAACATGAAACGAAAAACATGAAATATGAAACGTAAACCATGTTTCATGAAAATAAAACGCTGCTAAATAAATCTCAAAGCCCGCCTACCAATGAAACGAGTGTGATTCATGCTCATGACACATTTTTATTTTCGGAGACTTTCATAAATGGCCGGACGTATATTTGTTTAGAAGTGTTTTATTTCCATGAAACGTAATTTATGTTTCATGTTTCTTTGATGTGCGGCCTGCCTAAGAGAATACAAAAAATATATCTACTTTCATTTATGCACGTACACTAATATTGTAGAGGGCGCCAAAGTCGAGGCCTCTAAAAAAAGTAGTTCCGATGGCGGAAAGTTAATGTCAGGATTGGGATCTCTGAAACAAAAAAATCGTACGGCATTTGAAAAAGGAAGGTGAACGTGACAATTTACCACCGTTAGTGAAAAATTCCGCAAAGAAAAGATTTTACGGAAATTTGAAAAAATTTTGTGAGAAAGTCGTCCGTTTTTCTTCAGTTTTTCATGGTTAAAAGATATTTATTTTTTATTTTTTGCTGAAATTGTGGTAAATTGTCACGTAAGAAACCGTCCTTTTTCAAATGCAGTAGGTACGATTTTTTTGTTCCAGATATCCCAATCCTGAGATTAACTGTCCGCCATCATTTTTCGAGGCCTCGACTTTTGCGCCCTCTACAATATTAGTGTACGTGCATAAATGAAAAAATATATATTTTTTGTACTCTCTAAGAGTTAGATATTAATATGTAAAAAGTTTTATGTTCATTTCTAATAAAGGTTCTGAGAAAAAAAAATCTTGAAAAAAATTATTATTTTTGGTCTTCTAAAGTGTACTAGTACCAAAAGCATTTTTGACATTAGATTATTAAATTATGAGGTATTCGAATACTAAAAGTTACTCTTGCTTTAAGTTAGTAAAATACATCGTTTTTTTTTTAATTTTTTTCAATTTTTTTTTCAAATTCCAAAAACGAAAAATTTTACAATCGATTTTTCTAGAAAACGGTGTATCCTACCGACTTAAAGCAAGAGTACCTTTTAGTACTAGAATACCTCACAATTTAATAATCCAGTATCAAAAATGCTTAAAAGTTAAAGACAATAAAGTTATGCGATAAAATAACCGTTGCTCTATCCAAAACGGACGCCTATGACCGATACTAGAAATTCACAACGGATGGAATCGATTCACTTCTGGAAAGTAAATATCCATACCAATTTTCGTTTTTCTAAATAGAAGCGTTCTGGAGGTATTTAAGAAAAACTAATTACATGAGGCCATCTTCAAAGAGCTCTAGCTCCCTTAGGAAGCATTTTCGGACTAGATGAATTGGGTTAAATTGTCTTAAAATTATCTGAGAAATCTCCTGTCTTCGTTTGTCGGTAGAGATTCTGGACACCCTGTATATGCTATATCTCTGAGATATCAAACAAAACTATGCAATACAAAACATCTTCCAAGGTTATTCGAAAATTCCGAAACCGACTAAGACCAACTGACAGGGTATTAATACATACAGTGCGCTGGAATAAGTGTTACCCCCTTATTAACTTATTTATTTTTAGCACATAAGCAAAACGCTCGGACAGGTCGATTTTTAAAATAGTCATAGTATATTGCAGCATCAATGTTTCGAACTTTACGCGATACCTCTTCAGGTGACAGTCATAACTTTGATTTTTTTAAATGGGAAAGTACATCATGTGACACCTCATTTAGAAGCTTTTGAAATACTTTTGAAATAGCTTTTTTCTTATCTCGTAGTGCATTCTTATTTCAAGTTTTATATTCTATTTATTAGACCCATGATTTTTCGTAAAATTTCCCTCTCAAGTGTCCGTAACTTCTCTTGGTCTCAATTTTTGAGGCACATTTTGTCAGCTCCATTTGTGACTACCGATCTATTTGCAACATTACAATTTTGTGTTCCTGCTGAGGTTTCCATTTTTTAGTAATCAGCGCGACCTCCTGTATCTTTTGTTGTGGTAAGTAATTATTTCTTCCTTTACTAATAACTTCTAGAAAATTTAATATGCTGCACTTTCGCAAATGTATAATTTCTTATTTTCATTTTCTGTCTTGTGTTGTACTCATTTCTGGAACACATCACAAAAAAGTATGATGTACAAAGGACAAAAACAGAAACACTAAGTAATACTTTTTGTGTTTACCTTACTTTTACGATAAAACTAACTTTAACTTAAAAAAAAGATTCTCCAACATTTTACTTTTACGTTTTGATTCAGTCAATTTGTACTCTACGAGCTCCCTATTAGGAAAGTTTTGGGGTAGTTCTGATTTCTTTCATTATATATGGATTTTGGGCTGCTGAATCCGAATATGAGGTTTGCGGACAAAATTTCTTGCCGGAACATTAAAAAAATCGCGAGAAAATCGAAAAATTTCAGCTTTTTTCCGCTTTTTTGCTCAAATCTCGAAAACTATTAACTTTTAGTATATAGTATGCTAACAGAAATTAAAATACTTAAAATTATCTACAAATATCACTATTTACTTTTTTTCTTCAGACGAACCGTTCGGTTTAAAGTGCAAGTTGAAAATTGCCAATTTTTAACGGTCTCGGCAAAACCCACTTTTTACATTCCAAAACTTTACTTTTTATTAGAATGCTGTCATTTGATAAATTTCTCCTAGTTTTCTATACAAATAATAAATGTTAGTTCATAATATGAATATGGTATGTCTCTTCTCACAGCTTCCATGAATCCATTCCATCTTAAAATACCGAGAATGTCTCTGCTTTTCCCTTAGAGCCACAGATCAGGAACAGATGGAGTCACAGTTTCAGTTGGTGTGAACATTCCCTTCGGATCTTGATTTCTGATAAACCTTGAGGTTTTGTCCATTCAAAATGTATTAGTTGAACAGCTCTCTGACTTCCGTAAACCTCAGGTGTGGGTTTAGTTTTTAGCCGAGGAATGGATTGGTTAGGAGCTATTGCATGTTTTGGTGCAATACAAGAAATGCCACCCATGACGTAAAAAGTGTGGTATCCGTCGATTTTATGTACGTTAACCCTTTCTGTCCCAACGCTGCATATACACTCACCGGCAGAGAAAACGGACACCCCAAAAATGGGTCATTTTTAATGTCTTGTATTTCCTAAACCTGATGTCCGATTTAAGTAATTATTTTAATATGTTATAGCCTTATTCTTTATCAATATCGCTGTAATAATATTGTTGCTAGACAGGTACATTGTCATTGTATACAGGGTGTTTTGGCCTCATTAAATTTATTTCATTCGAAGTACCTGGCCTATTTTCTTGCCCAGATATTGTACTAAATTTTTTGTTTTCTCTTTAATTACCTTTCGTTAGTACTAACTAGTCGTGGTTGTCAGTAAGTAAGAACAAATTGAATTGTTAAGTCGTTTCCTGTAGTTATCAAGTGTCGCCAAAAAACGCCGGTTTCAGTTATAGTAAAAAATAAATTAACCCTTTCTCCCTCCTTCCTTCACCTTACTAATAACTGAAGACTTCTCGACCTACCAGTTAAAATAGGTAAGAATTTTTTTGTTATTATTTCCATACAGTCCGCTTTAAATTCGATTGCGTAATAGACCAGCATAGCCCAATCGCCACCCCATAAGTTTGGCCTTCTAGCCGGATCGTCTTGAATCAATTTCGTTGTTGCTTTGCCGGTTCAAGATCTGATCTATCGTATTTTTCGCATTGGATAAATTTATTTAAAATTATAATTGTAATCGGTATAGTATATTTGTCGTGTTAAAATCTAATTAAATCGTAGTGTACCCTTTTTTTGTCGTGTATCGAAAAACCTTGTTCTTCGGTCGACTATAGTTGGAACATTGAATTCGTGTTTTTGCTTCTGAACCCATCGCTTAGTGAAATCGATTTTGATTAAGTAAATATATTTGATTTGAATATTTTGCAAACCTAAAAATAATTTGTTTGGATTTAGTTTAATAAAATTTTAGTAATTGTTGAAAAAAATATATACACCTAACTACTATTCTTGACATATTTTGGGTTTTGTTCCATTTTATTTCTTCATCATTGATAATTTTTTGAAAGAATTTCAATATTTATTATTAAACATGCCTAAAAGTCAAAACGAACTAAAATTGGAGCGATTATGCTCTAAACGTGAAACTATCTTTCGTAGGGCTCAATTATGTTACGATGCCGGGTCGGCCTTAGAAAAAGATCCAGAAAATGCCTCAAAAATGCGTAACTTTGCAGTTAGATATAGTACTTTCGAAAAAACTCTATCAGAATATGAGGAAATTGTTCAAGATATCGTTATATTAAAACAAGAGATGGAGCCAGATGCTGGCGTTGCATACCATACGCATTTAGATGCATTTTATGATCTCTACTCCAATATTGAATATTTAGCTTCATTATTAATAAATAAACCTGCTGTTTTGAGTAATAATCCCAATAGTACTAATAATTCTACTATTAAAATGCCCAAATTTGAATTAGTTAAGTTTGATGGTGAAGATATATCTCTGTGGCCTGTTTTCTATGAAAATTTCAAACAATTTGTTCATAACAAAATAGAATATCCCAAGTCCGATAAGCTACAGTATTTGTTGAGTTGTATTTCCGGGAAAGCCTTGAAAAGCTGTAGCTCAATAGAACCCATTCCTAATAATTATGACATTATTTGGAATATGCTTGTTGAAAGATATAATGATAAAAAATATTTGTTTAATCTTTATATGGATCGAATTGTTAATTTTCGCGGTTTGCAATCTAATAATCCATCATATTTGGAAATATTTTTGGAAAAGTTTGATACTAATGTTTCTGCACTAAAACGATTAAATCTCGATAATTTAGATGATCATATTTTAACTTATTTAGCTATGTTAAAATTACCACAAGATACCATAGATTCATTTGATTTAATAAGAAATAATAATGATTTACCCGCTTATGATGATTTATTGAAATTTTTACGCCAACGTAGTAAATCTCTTATTAAAAATGATAGATCAAGGAATTCCAAAAATAATTTTTCGTTTCAAAAACCGAACAAATCGTTTCATTTGCAAGAACAGAATACGTATTCCTCCATAGATTGTGTTGTTTGTAAAAAAGGCCCACATTTAATTAAAGACTGTAAGCACTTTTTAGGGCTACCATTTGAATCCAGATTTAAATTAGTGAAGGAAAATAATTTATGTTTAAATTGTTTTTCTTCAAAGCATCGAGTATCCAATTGTCCGTCAAAATTTTCTTGTGTTGTGTGCAAAGCTAGGCACCATTCCAAGTTGCATAAGCCAAATACTACTCGGCCTAATGAGAATGTTCCATTTCCCTCCACTAGTACTGAGCCTACCTCTGGTTCTTCTGATAATCCTTCTAGTTTACATGTCCGCCATTCTAAAAATATCCCAAATGAATCAGAATCGAGTTCTGTTAGTCTGTTTGGGACAATAATGGTTAAAGTTGTTGATAAATGGGGTAGTGCTCACAAGGTTAGATTTTTGTTAGATAGTGGTTCTTCTGCTAATTTTCTTACTTTTGATTGTTCCCGAAAATTAGGCCTAAGTTATTCGAAATTAAATTTGACAGTTTCTGGTATAGGAGGATCAACCACCCCGATAGTAGGTAAAACCAACATTGTTATCTTTTCCCATTTTGATAAAAAAATACAATATCCTATAGAAGTGTTGCTTATAGACACAATCTCTAATAAGTTGCCAGATCAACCAGTTGACAAAGACTGTATTAACAGTATAGAACACTTGAAATTAGCTGACCCGAATTTCTTTTTTCCTGGCAAGATAGATGGTATTTTAGGCTTATCTGTCTTTTCAAATATCATTGGTTGTAATAGAGTGTCATGCGAAGATTCTCTATCAGCTATTGAGACTAGTTTAGGTTATGTAGTCATGGGCTCAGCTGCACCAAATTTTGAAAAAATCCACACATATTTGTCTTTCGTCTGTAACCCTTTGTTGAATTTAGATTCCTTGGTCGAAAGAATGTATGAATTAGAGGATTTGCCCACTGTTACTAATAGTTCATCAGAAGATGAAATTTGTGAAAATTTATTTTTAGAAAATGTATGTAGAGATGCAGATGGTAGATACACAGTTTCATTGCCGTTCCAAAATGATCCTAATGTACTGGGTGATTCTTTTGTTCTTGCTAAAAATAGATTGTTGTCCTTAGAAAATCGCCTAGCACCAAACCCAGAACTTAGAAAACTTTACTGTGATATCTTTCAAGACTATTTAGACCAAAAGCACATGAGTTTAGTTCCCATTCAAACCATTGATTCGTTGTCGTATTATATTCCCCATCATTGTGTTTTTAAATCAGATAGCCCTTCCACTCCTTGTAGAATAGTCTTTGATGCCTCTATGAAAACTAGTAAAGGACCGTCATTAAATGAAATTCTTTATAAAGGTCCAAAATTACAAAATAATCCTACCACAATATTGTTGAATTTTCGTCTTTTTCCAATCGCAATTGTCGCTGATTTGAAACAAATGTATAGGCAGGTTAAAGTGGTTGAATCTCATTGTTCGTTTCAAAGAGTTTTGTGGAGATTTGATACCAATGATCCTATTTCTATTTTCCAATTAAATACTTTAACTTTTGGAGTAAAAGCCTCACCATATCTTAGTCTCAGGGTAATAAAACAATTATGTAATGACGAATCTAAAAGTTTTCCTGATGCTATCATCCCAATTTTAAGAGATATGTATGTAGACGATTTTATTAGCAGTTTTCCAAATGTTTCTGAAGCTATAGTTACACACACTCAGTTAGTGAATTTGTTTCAAAAAGGTGGTTTTAAATTAACCAAATGGATGTCGAACTCGAACGATCTACTATCGACAATCCCCGAACCCCTTCAATTGGTCAAAACCAAACAATTTGATAAGTCAGTCTCCAAAGTGTTAGGATTGCAATGGGAAGAAAAATGTGACAATTTTAGTTTTGGGTTAGAAATACCCTCATCGACCCGTTGTACAAAAAGAAACATGCTCTCACTTGTTGCTCGTATGTTTGATCCCTTGGGATTCCTATCTCCTATAACCCTCTTGCTTAAAATTTGGATAAAGAAACTTTGGACTCTAAAGGTAGATTGGGATAGTACCGTACCAAAAGAAATCGAAATAGCATGGGAAAAGTTTCAAAATGAATTTCATGTCCTATACAAAATACAAATTCCACGCCATATAGCAGTTACACCTAATTCGTCGTTGTCTTTTGTAGGATTTTCAGACGCAAGTGCTGCTGGATACGCAGCCATTGTTTATTCCAGGGTTGTTAATTGTACAGGTCAAGTTAAAGTTACTTTACTGTACTCTCAATCTAAAGTATCTCCAATGTCTAAAATAACTCTTCCTCGATTAGAGCTTTGTGGAGCGCTTCTTCTCTCAAAGCTTCTTTCACATGCTATTGAAACTTATTCTCCTAGACATAATATTGATAAAATTTTTGCCTTAAGTGATTCCATGATTGTATTAAATTGGATAAAGTCCTCAGAGAAAAATCTCAAAATATTTGTTCAAAATAGAGTTGTTACAATTCATAAGATGGTTCCGTCAGAGTATTGGTTTTTTGTTCCTGGAAAGGAAAATGTTGTTGATTGCGCCTCTCGAGGTTTGTTTCCTTCTTCGTTAGTCAACCATTCCACATGGTTTACTGGTCCAAATTGGTTACTGTTGGAGCCAGAATATTGGCCTATTCAGTCTGTCAACGGACAGGAAATTATGATTTGTGATTCTGAATATAGATCACAAACCTTCTTTGGTAATGTCACTCGTGTAATTTCTCCGCTGTATACTCTTATTGAATATTTTTCCAGTTGGTCGAAACTTTTAAATTCCACAGTATACGTATTGAGATTTCTTAGAAAATTGTCTTTAAATAAACGGATATCTCTATTTGATTTAAAAATTGCAGAAATTGAATTAATTCGAGCTGTCCAGCAAAAGCATTTTTCTGAAGAATATAAAGCCCTTTCTCAAAATCTCGTTGTAAAATCTTCCATACGTCGTTTGAATCCATTTATTGAAAATGGAATAATTAGAGTAGGTGGACGTTTGTCCAACTCCCAATGTAGTTTTGAACAAAAACATCCGATTTTGTTGCCCAAAGCCGATCCTTTAACCATTTTGTTAATAGATTATTTCCATAAATTGCATTTACATGCTGGAGCGTATTTGTTGCAAAATCTTCTGAGAACAAATTATTGGATACTATCTAGTCGTCAGGCCATCAGAAATAGAATTTGGAGATGTAATCGTTGTTTTCGTCTTAATCCTAAACCTACCTATCCTATGATGGCTGACTTACCCGCCGTAAGAGTCAATCAGGCAAAAGCCTTTTTACACACTGGTGTAGATTATACTGGTGCGTTTTCCATTACTATAGGAAAATATCGTGGCGTAAAAACTCAAAAGGCTTACGTATGTTTGTTTGTTTGTCTAAGTACGAAAGCCATACATCTTGAATTAGCCTCCTCGCTCTCTACAGATTGTTTCTTAGCCACTTTCAAAAGATTTTTATCTCGTCGTGGAAATTGTAAGGTTTTATATTCAGATAATGGCACAAATTTTGTGGGTGCCAAGAGAGTCCTCGATGAAATATATCAATTAACTACTTCAAAAACTTATAAAGATGCATTCCAACAGGAACTTAATAATACCAAAATTTCTTGGAAAATGAAAGTACCTTATGGCAGTCACTTCGGTGGTATTTGGGAAAGCAATATAAAAAGTGTAAAACTTCATTTAAATAGAGTTGTGGGGAATCAAATCCTTACTTACGAAGAATTTTTAACTGTTCTGACACAAATCGAGTGTCTTTTGAATTCGCGTCCTCTTTGTGTTCAAAGTAACGACCCTGAAAATCCAGTCGCGCTGACTCCATCGCATTTTTTATGTACAGAACCTTTAGTGTCATTACCCTCGATGGATATTGATCTTGATAAAAATATGAGTACTTTGAAAAGATATAAATTATTAGATTGCATTGTTCAACATTATTGGAAAAGATGGCATTCAGAATATTTGTCTTCTATGCAGTCTCGTTTAAAATGGAACACTAACTCGAACCCTCCCAAAGAGGGAATGGTAGTTATAATAAAAAATGAAACTATCCCACCTTTACAGTGACCTCTGGCAGTCATAGAGACTTTGTATCCTGGAAAAGATGGGATTGTTCGAATCGTAAAAGTGCGAACCAAGCACGGTAGTTACATGCGCCCAGTCGTTAAATTGTGTCCTCTACCCAGTCAATAAACTGGAGAGGATTTTTTTATTTTATTTGATAGTTAAAATTTTAGTTTAGGGTGATGGGTTCATGTGCAGACTTAGCATATTAAAATTAAATTAGTTTTCGTTGATTTTTCGTTTATTTTAAAAATAAACTCGGGGGGGCAGGATGTTTTGGCCTCATTAAATTTATTTCATTCGAAGTACCTGGCCTATTTTCTTGCCCAGATATTGTACTAAATTTTTTGTTTTCTCTTTAATTACCTTTCGTTAGTACTAACTAGTCGTGGTTGTCAGTAAGTAAGAACAAATTGAATTGTTAAGTCGTTTCCTGTAGTTATCAAGTGTCGCCAAAAAACGCCGGTTTCAGTTATAGTAAAAAATAAATTAACCCTTTCTCCCTCCTTCCTTCACCTTACTAATAACTGAAGACTTCTCGACCTACCAGTTAAAATAAGGTAAGAATTTTTTTGTTATTATTTCCATACAGTCCGCTTTAAATTCGATTGCGTAATAGACCAGCATAGCCCAATCGCCACCCCACAGGGTGTACGAATCAAACTGTGTTTTTTTCTCAAACTTTGGAACACCCTGTGGAATGTTCTAGCTTTTATAAAATACTAAAATTAAAACCCAACCATAGCCACAGATTTTCTTAACATTCTGTTTTTTTATTCATTCGCTTATGTTGGATAATAAAAAAGTTAGGCACTTAAACAACTACCCCTGTTTTTCGTCAATACAGGGTGTTTTTCAATAAGTACGGCAAGCTTTAAGGGGTAATTCTGCATGATAAAATAATGACAGTTTGCTTTATAAACTTATGCCCGCAAATACTTCGTTTCTGAGATAGGGGGTGTTGAAATTGTTCTTACAAACTGACGATTTATTTATTGCTCTAAAACGATTTGTGATATGCAAATGAAATTTGGTAGATTTTATGAGCTAGTTATTGCGCATTTTTTGGCATACAATTGAGAATTTTATATTCACCATTGTCGTGCATACGGGATATATCTAAAATATTTATACCCGTATGCACGCCAATGGTGAATATAAAATTCTTAATTGTATGCCAAAAAATGCGCAATAACTACCTCTTAAAATCTACCAAATTTCATTTGCATATCACAAACCGTTTTAGAGAAATAAATAAATCGTCAGTTTGTAAGAACAATTTCAACACCCCCTATCTCGGAAACAAAGCATTTGCGGGCATACGTTTATAAACCAAACTGTCATTATTTTATCATGCAGAATTACCCCTTAAAGTTTGCCGTACTTATTTAAAAACACCCTGTATTAACGAAAAACAGGGGTAGTTGTTAAAGTGCTTAACTTTTTTATTATCCAACATAAGCGAATGAATCAAAAAACAGAATGTTAAGAAAACCTGAGGCTATAGTTTGGTTATAATTTCAGTATTTTATAAAAGCTAGAACATTCCACACGGTGTTCCAAAGTTTGAGAAAAAAAACAGTTTGATTCGTACACCCTGTATACAATGACAATGTACCTGTCTAGCAACAATATTATTACAGCGATATTGATAAAGAATAAGGCTATAACATATTAAAAAAATTACTTAAATCGGACATCAGGTTTAGGAAATACAAGACATTAAAAATGACCAATTTGTTGGGGTGCCCGTTTTCTCTGCCGGTGAGTGTATATGCAGCGTTGGGTTATATAGCGTATATATACAATATATATAGGGTGTCCCAAAAGTAGTGGAACGGTCGAATATTTCGCGAACTAAACATCGGATCGAAAAACTGAAAAATACGTTTTCAATCATTTTCAAAAATCTATCCAATGACACCAAACACCAACCCCCACTACACCCCCTGGAGGTGGGGTGGGGGGTAACTTTAAAATCTCAAATGGAAACCCCTAGTTTTTCTTCCATATTTTAATTTGTTACGTAAAAGTAAGCAACTTTTATTCAAGACATTTTTTCGAACTGTGGATATATGGCGCTATAATTGGAAAAAACGATTTATCCTGATACCATAGGTAAATTATAGAAACTGTCTAATATCTCGAAAAGTACACTTCCAAATGAGACACTAAAATAGAGGTTTTTAGTATTTTTCGAAAACCTATCGATAAACGCCAACATGACCCTCCAACCCACCCCCTGGAGGTGGGGTGGGGGATAAATTTAAAATCTTAAATAGCAACCCTCACTTTTTATTGCAGATTCGGATTTGTCATGAAAAATTAAGCAACATTTATTCGAAACATTTTTTAAAATTGCTGATAGATGGCGCTAATAAATCGTATTTTTCCAATTAAAGCGCCATCTATCAACAATTCTAAAAAATGTTTCGAATAAATGTTGCTTAATTTTTCATGATAAATCCGAATCTGTAATGAAAAGTGGGGGTTGCTATTTAAGATTTTAAAGTTACCCCCCACCCCACCTCCAGTGGGTGGGTTGGAGGGTCATGTTTGGTGTTTGTCGATAGGTTTTCAAAAAAGATTAAAAACCTCTTTTTTAGTTTCTTATTTGGAAGTGTATTTCTCGAGATATTAGACCGTTTCTATAATTTACCTATGGTATCAGGATAAATCGTTTTTCCCAATTATAGCGCCATCTATCCACAGTTTGAAAAAATGTCTTAAATAAAAGTTGCTTACTTTTACGTAACGAATCCCAATCTGCAAGAAAAACTAGGGGTTTCCATTTGAGATTTTAAAGTTACCCCCCACCTCACCTCCAGGGGGTGTAGTGGGGGTTGGTGTTTAATATCATTGGATAGATTTTTGAAAATGATTGAACACATATTTTTCAGTGTTTCGATCCGATGTTTAGTTCGCGAAATATTCGACCGTTCCACTACTTTTGGGACACTCTGTATGTATATATATATATATATATATATATATATATATATATATATATATATATATATATATATATATATATATATATATATATATATATATATATATATATATATATATATATTGTTATATTTCTATTTGATATGAAAATTAAATTTTGATAATTATAAAAAGGATTCAATTTAATATAAAATATTTTCAATTTTCTCAACCACGGGCATATAAATGTAGAACAACCTGTATACAACAAATTGTTATATTTAATTTTAAGAAGTGATTAAACGAAACTCGGGAAAATGCGCTTAGAATAAACAAAGTGAATGGCGCGTACCATTATCGTTGTTCGCGGAAGGTTCGATCATTAGCCTATGCTAAATAAGACTCAGTTGGAATCGATAATAGGTCATTATCGTTGTTCGCGGAAGGTTCGATCATTAGCCGATGCTAAATAAGACTCAGTTGAAATAGAGAATAGGTCATTAAATTTTGTAAATAGTAGAAAGTAATTTTAGAATGGGAATTAACTATTTCTTTTTTGGAATCCATTAAGCATATTTAGAAAGATTAAAAATTGGTTTTGAGAGAGACTGCGAATGAGAGTTGGTGGTGGAAGGTTGATTTGTGAATCTGGAAGGGATATTTAGAAAGTAGGTGAATGACTGAAAATAGAGATCAGAATGTTTTGAGCTGTCGAGAAGTGAAGTCCAGTAGTAGACGGTAGTGTACGGAGAGTGAGAAAGCCGGTGTAGTTCCGTGAGTGTGGAGTATCTATCGTGGAACGAGAGGTAGGCCAGGTTGAGAGTAAAAGAACCTCCTTGAGCCAAGAGTGTCCCGGTAGCTGATTGCAGTTTCGAAAAAGGTAGAATACAGCATCACGACAGAAGCAGGAACGAGAGCTATACGAGCTAGTTTTCAAAGGAGAACATTACTGAAAGCCAGGACGAGGTTTTGATCGCAGCCAAGGATAGCAGGAAACGGGTCTTGCGTGAAGACATTCTCAGTTCACCAGGAAAAAGGTCAGTCTCATTTGTTTGGACATGAATGTATGGGTTTTTCGTATTAAATACCACATTATAAATTGAAGAACATAATAAATAATATCAGAAAAGCTTCATCAAACTTAAATAGAATTGTTGCTAATAAATCCTAATAGTTAAATGTTAATAAAAACTTTCAATTGGAAACCAAAAGGAAATAAGATTCCCATTTGTAAATGTTATGTTTAAGAATAATAAGATCTAGCAAATATTAAGCAGTGATTGCCAGTTAAATAAAATAAACAATATTTGATTATAATTGTAACCCATATGTATGTATTATTTTACTCTTTTCTTTCCTATCCCGATTAGGAACCATTGAGAAATACTTAGAAGCCACGAGAGTAAGTAATTAATTTTATAAAAAGCCCTGAGATTGAAAACATATTGATATGTGATCTGGTAAATTAATTAGATTATTATTAATGCATTGATTAAATTAAATGACATATAAGAATATTATCTCATATCAATAATAAAGATCACATCAACTGTCGTCCAACGTGGAAAGCATTGAAAAGTATTTCTAGTGGCAAATTTGAAGGATAGAAAGAGTAAAGCCGGTATTTGAAAATTTATATGCCTGTGGTAAAAAGTGAGATACTTACATTTGATAACATAAAATTTTAGATCTCTTTAGGTACAAATTTTACATAACTGATTTAATATTTTATTTTTACGATATTTACATTTGATATATTTATTGACAATTTATGATATTTGGGTGAGAAAAAGTCGTCTTGGTAACATACTAGTAAAATTTCATATTTGGCGGGGACAGTACTTCTTGAAAACAAATGTCTGTGACAAGAAGCCAAAGCAAAGACAACAAAAAACTAAAAGAACATTCAAATCAAGAGAATAATTCAGACCAAGAAGATATTTTAGACACGACAATCATGGCATCAGAACAGCAAGAATTATCAGGAATAGATAAATTATTACAAATGATGCAACTCCAGTCACAAAGAATGGAACAGAAAATGGATGAAACACAACAAAAACTGGATGACAATCAAAGAGAAACAAAACAAGCAATGGATGAAGCAAAAAGGACAATGGATAAAAATCAGGAAGAAACATCAAAGAAAATGGATGAAACACAACAAAAAATGGATGAAACACAACAAAAATTGGATCAAAAAATGGATGAAACACAACAAAAAATGAAACAAGCAATAGAAGAGAACAACAAGAAAATGGAGGAACGCATAGGAAAGTATGAAAAGGAAGTAAAAGGATGTTTAACAACAATGAAAAACGAGATGAAAGAACAAGAAATGAAAATTCAAAATAAAATAAAGGAGATAACGAATTGCCAGAAAAAAGAAATGGAAAGTTTGGAAAACAAGTTGCAAAACGCTATTCAAGCAGACATAGAAGAAGTGGAAAGAAAGATTGCGGAAATCAATACTCAACAAAATGTCGGAGAAAGAAGAGAAATGGTTATACATAGCACAGATGACGTGAAGATAAGGTTTGGCGGGGACGTAAGAAGATTACACCCAGTGCCGTTCATAAATAGCCTGAAAAAGAAAATACAGCACATCGGAAATTTCGAAACAGCAAAAGAAACTATCAGAAACCATCTCAAATATGAAGCAAGCCTATGGTTCGATTGCAAAGAAGAAGAATTTGACAGTTGGCAACAATTTGAACAAAAATTTTTGAATTATTTCTGGGGAAAAGTCCAACAATTGGAAATTAACAAGGAATTGCAAAATGGGAAATACAATGATAGGATGGGTATATCAGAAAGGACATATGCATTACAAATTTACTATAACGCAAAACATTTACAATACAATTACTCATCGGAACAATTAGTCGAACTGATTGCAAGACATTTCGAAGAAACGCTGGAAGACCATATCACATTGCAAAACTACAAAGACATAGATAGTTTATGGCAATTCCTACAAATAAGAGAATCACGTCTAAGAGAAAGAAAATCAAGAAGGTCGCGAGAAGATTACAGGCCCCGAGAAACACAAGATTACAGAGATAGAAATCAAGATAGGAGGGACTATACAAGACGAGATTTTAATCCCAGAAGGGAAAACGAAAATAGAGACAACGGAAGAGGAAATTATGAACAAAGAAATAGGCAATGGAATGAGGACAGAAATCGAGAATACCAGAATAGAAACACCACACGCTCAAATCAAGAAAACAGAAATAATGGTAGACAAAACGAACAGGGATATCGAGAAAACCGAAACAGATCCGACAGACCAAGAGAAAATAGAAAAGAAGTAAATAATACCCAGACAGATGAATATGACGGAGAGAGACATTATGACGAAAATATAAACAACGATGAGCAACCGGCGTCTTTTCACGACGGCGCTCACTAAAAACCAAAAATCAAACAGGAATTTTTTGTAACCCCAAGGAGTTTATTAAATTGGCAGGAAACAACGAAAAGAAAAATGGAGTTAATTTAAAATTTGTGGATGGATTTATCAACGAGAAACCAATTAAAATTATGATAGACACTGGATCTGAAATAACATTGGTCAACAGAAAACTAATAGAAGAAGTTAACTTAACAAATTTAATTTACAAAATACCTAGGGTAAATTTAGTGGGCGCAAACAAACGGACATTGGCAACTATAAATGAAGGCATACGAGTAATGGTACGACTGGGTAAGAAGATGTATGCACTACAATGTGTAATAATGCCAAACATGTCACATGACATGATAGTAGGAGTTGACGAATTGGCAGAAAAACATGTAGTGATAGATTTGAAAAATAATACGATGAATCTAACAGAAGAAAAAGAAGAAGAACAGGACAAGGAACAGGAGAAACAAAATACGGACGAATCAGGTAAAGAACAAACAGTGGAAATGAATTTGGCAACGAAGCAAGGACAAAGAAGAAAAGGGAGAAAAAGTCAGAAAAAGACAAAAGAAAATGAAACCTGTGGCTCCTCAAAAGAAGAGTTGAGCCCAGAAGAAGAAAAATTGAGAGTATCAAAAGCAAAAGAAAACTGGGATACCTCAAAAGAAGAGATGAACTCAGGAGAAGAAGAAATAAAGCTAAAAAATGAAAGCGAAAAAGATATAATCGAAACAGTGGCATTTGAAGAGGAGGCATATGAAAACGAGGATGCAGAATGCACGGAAAAAGTATGTGAAAAATCTGAGGAAAAAGACAGAAGATTGATATGGGAAAAAGGGAAAGACAACATAATAGCCGACACTCTAACACAGGATGAGGACACTGAAAATAAGGAAACAATTACTCTACAGGTGGGACTAATTAGAGTAATACAAGAAGAAGGGGTATAAGACGTAGATTAAAGTAAGGAAATATACAGGGAGTTGGTTTTGCCTCGAGAAAATTTATTTAAAAATGCAGATAAATTTTATCGAATACAAGGCGGGGATTTGTTATATTTCTATTTGATATGAAAATTAAATTTTGATAATTATAAAAAGGATTCAATTTAATATAAAATATTTTCAATTTTCTCAACCACGGGCATATAAATGTCGAACAACCTGTATACAACAAATTGTTATATTTAATTTTAAGAAGTGATTAAACGAAACTCGGGAAAATGCGCTTAGAATAAACAAAGTGAATGGCGCGTACCATTATCGTTGTTCGCGGAAGGTTCGATCATTAGCCTATGCTAAATAAGACTCAGTTGGAATCGATAATAGGTCATTATCGTTGTTCGCGGAAGGTTCGATCATTAGCCGATGCTAAATAAGACTCAGCTGAAATAGAGAATAGGTCATTAAATTTTGTAAATAGTAGAAAGTAATTTTAGAATGGGAATTAACTATTTCTTTTTTGGAATCCATTAAGCATATTTAGAAAGATTAAAAATTGGTTTTGAGAGAGACTGCGAATGAGAGTTGGTGGTGGAAGGTTGATTTGTGAATCTGGAAGGGATATTTAGAAAGTAGGTGAATGACTGAAAATAGAGATCAGAATGTTTTGAGCTGTCGAGAAGTGAAGTCCAGTAGTAGACGGTAGTGTACGGAGAGTGAGAAAGCCGGTGTAGTTCCGTGAGTGTGGAGTATCTATCGTGGAACGAGAGGTAGGCCAGGTTGAGAATAAAAGAACCTCCTTGAGCCAAGAGTGTCCCGGTAGCTGATTGCAGTTTCGAAAAAGGTAGAATACAGCATCACGACAGAAGCAGGAACGAGAGCTATACGAGCTAGTTTTCAAAGGAGAGCATTACTGAAAGCCAGGACGAGGTTTTGATCGCAGCCAAGGATAGCAGGAAACGGGTCTTGCGTGAAGACATTCTCAGTTCACCAGAAAAAAGGTCAGTCTCATTTGTTTGGACATGAATGTATGGGTTTTTCGTATTAAATACCACATTATAAATTGAAGAACATAATAAATAATATCAGAAAAGCTTCATCAAACTTAAATAGAATTGTTGCTAATAAATCCTAATAGTTAAATGTTAATAAAAACTTTCAATTGGAAACCAAAAGGAAATAAGATTCCCATTTGTAAATGTTATGTTTAAGAATAATAAGATCTGGCAAATATTAAGCAGTGATTGCCATTTAAATAAAATAAACAATATTTGATTATAACTGTAACCCATATGTGTGTATTATTTTACTCTTTTCTTTCCTATCCCGATTAGGAACCATTGAGAAATACTTAGAAGCCACGAGAGTAAGTAATTAATTTTATAAAAAGCCCTGAGATTGAAAACATATTGATATGTGATCTGGTAAATTAATTAGATTATTATTAATGCATTGATTAAATTAAATGACATATAAGAATATTATCTCATATCAATAATAAAGATCACATCAATATATATATGAGTTAGCTACAAGCAACCTACCTTGCTCGTTTCGGTACGAAACCGATCTGTGCTTCCACTTTGAAGCCACTAGATGTCACCTCGTATTTATTTAAAAATACCTACGGCGTCAAACAAGCAGGAAATAATCGCAACTTTCTACTTTTCAAAAGTATGAAAATAATATGCAAAATAATATACGGGAAATAAATATTCTCACCCTCGTCTGTGCTGCCATCTTGAGAACGTCTGAGAGCTTGACTGATGAGCTGTAGACGGCGAAAACGTTCTCAAGATGGCAGCACAGACGAGGGTGAGAATATTTATTTCCCGTATATTATTTTGCATATATATATATATATATATATATATATATATATATATATATATATATATATATATATATATATATATATATATATATATATATATATATATATATGCAAAATAATATACGGGAAATAACCGGGGAATAACGGGGAATAGCACAGATCGGTTTCGTACCGAAACGAGCAAGGTAGGTTGCTTCTAGCTAACTCATATATATATATATATATAATATTTAGAGAAATTAAAGATTTAAATGATTATTTTCAATTACAGTACGATTTAAACGAGATTTATGATTGGTCAATACGTAATAAACTGTATTTTAATTTGAACAAATGTACGATCATGACATATAGTCGTCAGGCAAACCCTAGTTATTTTATGTACAATATGGGAAATAATAACTTACATAGGGTCAATGAAGTGACGGATCTTGGTATTACGTTTGTAAATAATTTAAGTTTCAACTTACATGTGCAAAATATTATGTCTCAGTCATACAAAATGATGGGACTTATTAAACGTGTAACATATAAATTTCATAATATCGACTCAATTAATCGGCTCTTTAATTCATTTGTTAGAAGCAAATTAGAATTTGGGAGTATTGTCTGGAGTACCTTATTAAATAGTGGTCACATGCGGCAAATTGAATCAATTCAAAACAAGTTTATTAAATATTTATTTTACAAAAAGCATAAAATATTGCCAGAATATGATTCGTATCAACCATTAAGAAAAGAATTTAATATAAAAAAATTAGAGCAAAGAAGACTTCAACGTTGTTTAATTTTTCTCTATAAACTATGTAATCACTTAATAGACTCGCCTGATCTTTTGGGGCAAATACAATTTTATGTCCCGGATCACAGAACCCGTCCAAGAAACATATATTATTTTTTGTAAATACTTCTAGCCCACTTAATAAAATGTGCCAAATTTACAACGATTTAACAACAACCACTTGTCTGGAATTATTTGGAATAAACTTGCAATTGTTTAAACGTCTATTGCGTGAATAATATAAAGAGAGGTTTTTTCTTTCTTTATTATTTTTAACGTTTTTGCTGGTAAACATCTGTCGTTTTTGTCTCTATTACCTCGAATTATTACATTATGTGCATGTTGTACTAAACTGTTGTCATTGTAGATACGGATACATGTAAGTAGGGAAACCTGTTTGTATCTGTTATTAATAAATAAATATGTTTTTGAAAAAGTGGGTCTGTACTCCCAACCGCCGTATATATACGTTCAAGGTGTTATGGTTTCAATTTACCAAAGCCGAAAATAGACTCTTCTAAATCTCCAATACTTAGAGATTTAGACTCATTGGTGTCACAATGCCGTAAAAATATGTCCGAAAATGTTAGATTATTGTTCCCAAAGCCTCAAAATGTTGGCACCTAAGACAGGCCATCCGGACCCATTGCCGTAAATATTTGTTCACATATTTTAGATATATGCTATATTGTAGCACTGGTGGCAACGCTTATAGCTATCTGCTAGAAGGTGAAGCGTTTGTAGCCACAGAAAAGACCAAAAAAAAAGAAGCGAATCAAGATACATGTGTGCAAGATGCGGAGTCGGCCTTTGCGTAGTGTCATGTTTTGAGGAGTATCACACAAAAGAAAACTTTTAATGTTAATTTACATTACATTTTTTTAAGTAATTACATTTTTTCAAGTTGGTTTTGCTCTCTGATGAGTACTTTTGAAAAGAAAACGTTGAAGTTGGTTAAAAAAAATCATTAAAAAACATGTTTTGGTCATTTATTTGTTTATTTATATGCGACGTATACAGTGAGCACGTAAAGGTTGGAATAAATTCATTTTCTCGAGAATGGACGACTTTGGAAAAAAATCCCGAAACAGGTCAAATTTTGTTTTTAAATTACGACTTTTTGGCATATATGTCATACTAGTGACATCACCCATCTTGGCGTGATGACGTCATCAATGATTTTTTTAAATAAGCATAGGGGTCGTGTGATAGCTCATTTTAAAGGTAATTTAATTCTCTATTCAGTTATATAAACATTAACATAATTATTTATACAGAAGGTCTAAAAAAATTTTTTTTAATTAAAATTATTGATATAAAAAGAAGAATGTATTTTATTTATTTAATTCAAAATATATTTTACTGCTCTCAGAAAACAGAAAAAAAATGTTTATTTGAAAAATAATCATTGCTTTTCGCTTAAATTTAATTTCAAACTGTCAAGAGGCAAGTGGATGGCTGCTTTAATATTGAATTTAAGCAAAAAACAATATTTATTTATCAAATAAACATTTTTCCTGTTTTTTGATAGCAGTAAAATGTATTTTGAATTAAATAAATTACACACATTCTTCTTTTTATGTCAATAAATTAAACTCAAAAAAAATTTTTTTTTGACACCCTATATAAATAATTATGTTATTGTTTATATTACTGAATAGAGAATTGAATTACCTTTCAAATGACCTATCACTCGACCATTATTCTTATTTAAAAAAATCATCGATATGTCATCACGCCCAGACGGGTGACGTCACTAGTATGATATATATGCCAAAAAGTCGTAATTTAAAAATAAAAATTGACTTGTTTTGGGTTTTTTTCCAAAGTCGTCCATTCTCGAGAAAATGAATTTATTCCAAACTTTACGTGCTCACTGTATATAAGGCAATGGGACTCTAAAGGGTCGTTTAAACACAGCGATAAATCAAACAACTTATCAAGGTCAATCGAGTTGTTGCAACTTATCATTGTGTGTAAACGGTGCATCGCACAACTTATCAAAGTTGGGGTTGGGTTGAAGGTGGTATCGCATTGAATCGCAACGTCTAAACAGCGTTTCAACTTGTCATCACAACTAGTTGCTGTGACTTATCGTTGTGTTTAAACGACGCTTAAGCATGAAAAAACCTTTGGGATTGAGGGACCAACATGCAAATTAAGGCCTGGCATAATATATAATTATATTATAAAGGGTTAAAATCAGCGTTTTCGTACACCTGTTGTGTAAAGCACGGCTGGTCAATTTTCTGCGGATCGCCTGCGATTGCTGACACTTCCAGATAAGCAACGCGCTTGCTCAAAGTCTTGTAGCGGCAGTAAGGCCCAGATAGTTGGTCTCACCATTCCTTGCAGGGTTGGCCATTTTCTCTACAAAAAGTACGGCTCAAGAAAATAGGTTTATGTAGTTTCCTCTTTGGGTTTTTTTTCATCCTATACAGAAGCTGTTCGCCTGTAAATGTCAGCATTCGCAGGCGATCCGCAGAAAATTGATCTGCCGTGCTTTACATAGCAGGTGTACGATAACGCTGATTTTAACGTACATACAATCGACGAATACCACACTTTTCATGTCATATGTGGCATTTCTTGTATTGCACCAAAACATGCAGTAGCTCCTAAGCAATCCATTCCTCGGATAAAAAAGAAACCCGCGCCTGAGGTTTATGGAAGTCAGGGAGCTGTTCAACTAATTCATTTTAAAAGGACAAAACCTCAAGGTTTATCAGAAATCAAGATAACAGATCCGAAGGAAATGTTCACACCAACTAAAACTGTGACTCCATCTGTGCCTGATCTTCTGTGGCTCTAAGGGAAAAGCAGAGACATTCCCGGCCTCTTAGGACGGAATGGACTCATGGAAGCTGTCACAAGAGACATACCATACCTATGAACTAACATTTATTACTTGTACAGAAAACTAGGAGAAATTTATCAAATGACAGCATTCTAATAAAAAATAAAGTTTTGGAATGTAAAAAGTGGGTTTTGCCGAGACCGTTAAAAATTGGCAATTTTCAACTTGTACTTTAGACCGTACGGTTGGTCTGAAAAAAAGTAAATAGTGATATTTGTAGATAATTTTAAGTACTTTAATTTCTGTTAACAGACCATTTACTAGAAGTTAATAGTTTTTGAGATTTGAGCAAAAAAGCGGAAAAAGGCTGAAAAGTTTCGGTTTTTTCGCGATTTTTTCAATGTTCCGGCAAGAAATTTTGTCCGCAAACCTCATATTGGGATTCAGCAGCCCAAAATCCATATATAATGAAAGAAATCAGAACTACCCCAAAACTTTCCTAGTCAAAACACAATTTTATTGAATCATTTACTTATTTAAATTTTTAAGATACCTTGCGTAAACTACAGGCACCTACAGGTAAAATATCAAAATAAATATTATACAGATAAGTATTAATATCAAGCAATATGCCACAAAGTAACGGGCTATAAGTACTTGTAAACAGTATGGAAGAGATAAGGGGATTAATCGAATCAACTTGAAAAGATAGCACGCGTATTTAAATAAAAAAAAATAATAAAACCTCATCCTTGACCTCTATATATGTTATATTATGTACTGCCAAATAGAAGTATCTTTAAGCTTATCGTTTTAATCTTCGGTTTTTAGTACAATGGTATTTGGTATTCTCTTTATCACCACGTAAAACTAAAATTTCCTTGTCAATATTTAGATCTTTCACTTCTGATGTTGAAAGTTTCCAATTTTTGTTTTGAAAGTTTTGTTTCCAAGTTTTGAAAAATTAACAATAATTGTTGTCATATTGTCCACTGTATTATTTTGTTTTAGACCTTTAAATATCTTTTTCGTTGTCTCTGATAATCATACTATTGTAAATTCCATAGTGTTACTAGACCCTCACTTTTATTCCAGCCACTATAGTGTAAACTGTGTAAAGAGTTCTCTAACTCTATGTACAGCGCAGCGTCAGAGTTTCTTATCGGATTGGGCGAATTCTCCTCTGGTTTGATGGTTTACGCAAAAATGCACATTCAATACATACTGCACATATTATATTTCAAAAGTTAAGCATCATCCAAAAGTTTCGCTATTACATATTAAATATTTTCAGAAACTACTGTTATAGATCATTCATAACAAAATATCATTAGGTTGACAGATTATTTGTGATTAAAATATATTTAACAATTTTAATATCGTATACTTCCACCACGAGCATCTAGATCTATGTGTGACATCTGTGACAGATTTTGGCATTCTTTCTCTACAGGCAATTGTAATTTGATGACGAGTTCTTGAAGGATTCCTTCGGGCATGAACAGCTCGGGATTGAACATCCCATTCATGTTCAATGGGGTTCATGTTCAATACCTTCTGCCTTAAGATGTGGACGGGCGTTATCATCCATAAATACAAACTTTTCACCCACAGCTCCTTGCGATAATTTCACATGAGGTTCTAAAATTCGTGAGATGTACCGTTTGTCCTGTCCAAAACATAACACTGCCACCAGCGAAAAGAAGTATAGGACGGGGATGTGCTAGTTGTGCAGCTCTTGTTGGCTCTCGCCAAACACGAATTAACCAGTTATCTCTATTTATCTTACCCCTGCATCCTTCTAAGGCCGATGCCACATTAGGCGTTTTGGCCAGATGCGGTGAAAACGCATCCGTTTCCAACGCAACCGGACCGACCTGTCACACTATGCGTTTCCAACGCAACCGGACCGATCTGTCACACTATGCGTTTTCATCGGATGCGGCGGAAACGCATCCGGTCAAAACGCATAATCTGCCATCGGCCTAAGAGCTCACGGCGGCTGCGGTAGAGGATTGGCACAATATTACTCAATCGGACAGGGTGGCGAAAACCAAGGTTTTTTCCAAAAAAAAAACCAAAAAACCAGGGTTTTTGGTTTAAACCAGGTTTTATTGAGACACAGTATAATAATAAGTCTAAATACTTTGAAAATTAATAAATTATTTTATACCACGATAGTAATAAACAAAGAAAAAATGATTAAGACAACTTTTATTTTTATTTAGACACACAAAAAATTAATATAACAAAAAAAATCTTCAAACGTCATAATATTCAAAATAACTAAGTTCAAAAGTAAAAAAATAGAATTTATTTATCTTAATTTTCTTCATTTTCTTAATTAAAAACTTTAAATAAAAACACCAGTTTGGAGGTTCAATAAAAACCAGGTTTTTCTCTTAAAAAAAACAGTTGGTTTAAACCTTGGTTTAAACCAAGGTTTTAAGCATGTTGATTTAAACCTGCCAAGCCTGCAATCGGATATCCAGGATATTAAGAATGTATTGCTGAACCCGCTCCAAGAAGTCCTAAGGACCAGAGGCGGCAACACCCATTAATACTCATATTTGATTTTAGTCCAGAAAGCCACTGCGCATCCGCTAGGAAAAATATTCTAATTCGGATTTTTTGCGCAATCTTACTCAAAAAGGACTCCTTTTAACAAATTTGCATGTTGCCAGGACCAAAAAGTGGTCAAAAATTTTTTAAACGTTTTTTTTTTGTTTTTTTCCTAAAATTATTTTTTTTGCACGGAAAAAAGTTTTTTTAGGTTTTTTGAATCATTCCAAATAGAAAAGGTCTTTAGTGACTTTTCTCTAAAAATGATAGTTTTTGACATATAAGCGATTAAAAATTGAAAAATTGCGAAATCGGTCATTTTTAACCCTCAAAAACTATGTGAAAACTGAAAATTTAAATGTTGCCAAAGTACGTAGATAGTCTTTAAACATCGATTGATGAAATCCCGAAGAGTTTTTTGCAATAAAATATTCAAAACTCCTTTGTTTTTTAATTGCTAATCAAGCGTGCGCGCCACTATTTTCCACCGACAGTATGGTGAAAATGAAAGGAATAAATTCGTTATTTCGTTAACCGGCGACTTTAAGGAAAAATCCCAAAACAGGTCGATTTTTATTTTTAAGTTATGATATTGTGGCATATATGGTATACTAGTGACGTCATCCATCTGGGCGTGATGACGTAATCTAAGATTTTTTTAAATGAGAATAGGGGTCGTGTGCTAGCTCATTTGAAAGGGTCTTCGATTTTCTATTCAGTAATATAAACATTTATATAATTATTTATACAGGGTGTCCTTCTACTTCTTTTTTTGTCAAATAATTTAATTTAATAAAAATTTTTTGGACACCCTGTATAACTAATTATGTAAATGTTTACATTACTGAATAGAGAATTGAAGACCCTTTCAAATGAGTTAGCACACGACCCCTATTCTCATTTAAAAAAATCTTCGATTACGTCATCACGCCCAGACGGATGACGTCACCAGTATACCATATATGCCACAATATCATAACTTAAAAATAAAAATCGACCTGTTTCGGGTTTTTCCTTGAAGTTGCCGGTTTACGAAATAACGAATTTATTCCTTTCATTTGCACCATACTGTATACACATGCAACGGTGTTGCGCACGCGTGATTAGAAATTAAAAAACAAAGGAGTTTTGAATACTGTATTGCAAAAAACTTTTCTAGATTTTATCAATCGATGTTTAAAGAATATCTACCTACCTTGGCAACATTCAAATTTTAAGTTTTTCACATAGTTTTTGAAGGTTAAAAATGGCCGATTTCGCAATTTTTCAATTTTTAATCGCTTATATGTCAAAAACTATCAACTTTAGAGAAAAGTCACTAAAGACCTTTTCTGTTTGGAATGATCCAAAAAACCTTAAAAAACTTTGTTCCGTGCAAAAAAAATAATTTTAGGAAAAAAACAAAAAAAAAAAACGTTTAAAAAATTTTTGACCACCTTTTGGTCCTGGCAACATGCAAATTTGTTAAAAGGAGTCCTTTTTGAGTAAGATTGTGCAAAAAATCCGAATTAGAATATTTTTCCTAGCGGATGCGCAGTGGCTTTCTGGACTATTTAATTAGACTATGACTTTCAACCAATATGCATATTTTGGAACAATGAACAACTCACAGATGATTACTTCCAGGAAATCAAAATCAGAATGGAAAAGGCTAAAGCAAATTTTAACAAAATGAAAAAAGTGCTCTGAAAAGGAGATTTGAAGTTAGAGCTAAGAGTTAGGTTGGCTAGGTGCTACGTTTTCTCGACGTTGTTTAATGGAATGGAAGCTTGGACCTTGAATGCGACATGAATGAAAAAACTAGAATCATTCGAGCTGTGGGTGTGCAGAAGAATTCTGAAAATATCGTGGACAGAACACGTCAAAAACAAAGAGGTTCTGAGAAAGATGAATAAAGAAATGGAAATCTTAAATACATACCATCAAAACAAGAAAATTAGAATATCTCGGACATATTACACGTGGAGAGAGATACAACTTGCTCCGATTGATTATGCAAGGAACGATTCAAGGAAAAAGAAGCATAGGGAGACGCATAATATTGTGGCTGTGCAACCAGTGAGAATGGTACGTATGTACATCAAAATGAACTTTTCAGAGTAGCCGTCTCTAAAGTCCGAATAGCTATTATGATTGCCGACCTCCGTCGCGGAGATGGTACTTAAAGAAGAAGAGGATTTTCATAATTCTGTTTGTTTGATTTTCTTCGAAAATTTTTAAACATTGGATTTTTCTTCCCTCGGTAAACAACTTTTTTTCACTAATTTTATTGTTTTCTTTTCCTCAAAAGTAGTTTTCACAATGTGAGTGTATCATGAAAATAATATTCTACAATCTTACTTAACCATTTGCAAATATATGGTGGATAAAAACTGGCTTATCGAAAAAGTACTAATAGTCCTGTCGCCAGGCTGGGAATACAACGGCCTCCTTTATTCAAATGGACTTACCCAAGTTTTTTTTATGTATTTTGACCCGTAGAACACGATTTTTTTTGGGTAACAGTTGATACTTTTTGTATATTTTGGGTCATTCTAAGCAAAAAATGTTCTTACAAATTTTTTCGTAAGATGCATAGTTTTCGAGATAAACGCGGTTGAACTTTCTTTCTTTCTCCCCTTCCTTAGACCCTTTCAGGTGTCGGATTTGGGTTTAATTTAGCTACATATTCACCCATCTCTTCCATTCTTTTCGGTCCTGTGCTATTAGTTTCATTTCTTCTAGCGTTTTCTGTTTGATTTTTCCTGCTTCTACTATTTGCTGTATCCATTTTTTCTTCGGCCTGCCTTTTTTCTTTTTTGTAATATTCCTTGTTTCGTGAATTTTCCTTGCTAGTCTACTAGGTTTCATTCTCATCAGATGTCCATACCAGTTTAATTGCCTCTTTATTATTTTATTCATTATTGGTTCCTGTTTAGTTATCCCTCTTATTGTCTCATTTCTTATTCTATCCCATTTGGTCTTTCCGGCTATAGCACGTAAATGTCTCATCTCAATTGCATTTATCCTACTATTATGCTTTTTCTGTAAAGTCCAATTTTCGCTTGTATACAGTATCGTCGGTATCACAATCGTATTATATATTTTAATTTTTGTTTCGTGGGACAATTCTTTTTTCCTCAGAATTGGCGCTAGTGCGTAGTACAGTTTATTTGATTTTTTAGTTCTGTTTGTTATTTCGAGGTCTATTTTCCCATCATTGGTAATAATACTTCCAAGATAATCATATGCTGTAACTATTTCCAGTTGAGTATTTTTGCATTTTATAATTACTTCATTTTCTTCCTTTTCGCCGATGACCATTATTTTACTTTTCTCGATGTTTATTTCTATTTTTAATTTCTCTATTTCTTCTGTCCATATATTTATGAGTTTTTGCATATTTGTCACGGAATCTGCTATAAGGACTATGTCATCCGCATACAATAGGGCTTCTATTTTTATTGGCTGTAATCTTTGGTATCCTATTGTTGTCTGGTATCCTCTTGTTGAACTTTCAAAAATTCGAAAAATTGCAGTTTTTGAACCCGAATAGCTTTTGATTTAAAAATAAAATAGCAATTATGCTTACCGAATTTGAAAGTTCAAGTCAAATTATACGGGTTTTGATTATTTGCATTGCTAAAAATTAATTTTTTTTATTCTTAAACAAAGCCATAAACACAGCTTGAGTGATGTTTTCAATGCATTTCTTAATTAGAATCGAACGGGTAGGCGTGCCTACAAACAGGCAATTTCTACGTAGCATGCATTGAAACGCATGCATTTGGCACGGGTCAACACTCTCAAACACTATTTGTTTATAGCTTTGTTTGACAATAAAAAAAAAAGAAAGTGTGTGTACTTTGTACGCACGTAAGAAGTTATACTTCTATTATACAGGGTGTCCCGAAAATATTGGTCATAAATTATACCACAAATTCTGGGGTTAAAAATAAGTTGATTAAACCTCACTTACCTATATATAATAGTGCACACAAAAAAAGTTACAGCCCTTTCAAGTCACAAAATTAAAATCGATTTTTTTTTCATACATCGAAAACTCCTAAAGATTTTTTATTAAAAATGGACATGTGTCATTCTTATGGCACCAACATCTTATGAAAAAATTAAAGTGAAATTTGTGCACCCCATAAAAATTTTATGGGGTTTTGTTCCTTTAAACCCCCCCAAACTTTTGTGTGCGTTCCAATTAAATTATTATTGTGGTACCATTAGTTAAACACAATGTTTTTAAAACTTTTTTGCCTCTTAGTACTTTTTCGATAAGCCAGTGTTTATCGACATATTTTGAATATTTGTGGAATCCACTACATATTTTTATATGGGTAAGTATGATTATAGAGACCTGTTAATAATCTGAAAATTTATTTATAATTTGCATTTTTAGGTATATTTTGAAAAAGAAGCCACATCTCGTTAAAAGGTGACTTGTCAAAAAAAGACTAAGAGGCAAAAAAGTTTTAAAAACACTGTGTTTAACTAATGGTACCACAATAATAGTTTAATTGGAACGTACACAAACGTTTGGGAGCTTTAAAGGAACAAAACCCCTTAAAATTTTTATGTAAATATATTAAAAAAGAAGCCGCATCTCGATATAAACTGGATTATCGAAAAAATACTAAGAGGCAAAAAAAGTTTTAAAAACGTTGTGTAACTAATGGTATCACAATAATGAATTAATTGGAACGTACACAAAAGTTTGGGGGGTTTAAGGGAACAAAACCCCCATAAACTTGTTATGGGGTGGACAAACTTCACTATAATTTTGTTTTAAGATATTCCTGCCACAAGAATAATACATGTCCATTTTCAATAAAAAATCTCTAATAGTTTTCGATATATTGAAAAAAATCGATTTTCATTTTGTAACTTTAAAGGGCTGTAACTTTTTTTATGAGCACATTTGTACTAAGGTAAGTTAGGTTCAATCGAACTATTTTTGACCCCAGAATGTGCGGTATAATTTATGACCAATCTTTTCGGGACACCCTGTATAATTTCAACGAAATAATTACAAAAAATTAATACAATACAAAAAATTAACAATAATTACCAAAAATTACCAATGCCAAATATAAAAAAAAGAAAAAAGTATGAATCGTTCGGGATTTGAACCCGCAACCTCGCGATTTCTCGATATCTGGTCCAATGCTCTACCAACCAGGCCATCGAGGTGCATGCTACTGACGTTTCAGATAAACATAATTACACATCACGGTGACTAGTGAAATAGAAAAATAGATGTTTTATTATTTTACGCCCAAGGAAGACAAATCGAAAGACACAAAATTATAATAAATAATACATTTACTAAAAAACACTAATATTATTTGAATGGCTTATTTGCGCTGATACATAATTTGAAAGATTAGCAACTAAACGTCATACTGTCTTTGGGCGCATGCGCGCAGATTTATGAAAAATTTTACTCTCAATCGCGCCTAAAGAAGTATAACTTCAAAAAAATTATTTTTTAGCAATGCAAGTAATCAAAACCGATATAATTTGGCTTGAAATGCGGTAAGCAGAATTGCTATTTTATTTTTTAATCAAAAGTTATTCTGGTTCAAAAATAATAATTTTTCGATTTTTTTAAAGTTTAACCGCGTTTATGTCCAAAACTATGCGAAAAAACTTGTTAAGAATATTTTTTGCTTAGAATGGCCCATAAAATACAAAAAATGTTTTGTTTTGCGAAAAATAGCTGTTATGTAATTACTCAAGTTCTTTGTTTATAACAATCTTATCCATATCCGGATCAACTGTTATAAAAAAAATCGTGTTCTACGGGTCAAAATACATAAAAAAAATTGGGTAAGTCCATCTGAATAAAGGAGACCGTTGTACACCCCTGGCCATAAGGCGCATAACTAATCGTACCACGATAATAATTTAACTGAAACGTACACAAAAGTTTGGGGGGGTTTAAGATAACAACACTGTTATTTTTTTAAGATGTTCCTGTCATAAGACAGCCACATGTCCATTTTCAATATAAAATCTCTAACAGTTTTCGATATATTGGAAAAAATCGATTTTCATTTTGTAACTTCAAAGGGCTGTAACTTTTTTATGTGTACATTTGTACTAAGGTAAGTTAGGTTCAATCGAACTATTTTTGATCCCAAAAATGTGAATTAATTTATGACTTGACTTTTTGTTACATCCTGTATATTAGTTACCGCTTGTAATTACACAAGAGCTCTAAAATTACCGATTTGTATACCGAGTGACAATTTGACAGTTTTGACTCCCCTTGGGGTCGGCAAATTAATGTCAAATTGTCACGAGGGCAATACAATTGGGTAATTTTTAAGAGCTCGAGTGTAATTATGTAAGATTATTTCATGAATAAAACTGTATTTTTAAATAATTTTAACTAATATTTTATTGATATCTTCGCCTGAATATTTTCTAAACCTGCTCATGGTGTCCTCCTTGACAAGTTGTAAAACATTAATTGTCATTAACGTCACTGAATGTTTATTTTTGCATAGCAACCAATGACATCTCTGTCGCGCTACTTATCGACAGGAAATTATAAATTTATTAACATTTCCGTCGATCGTCCATTTATGATCAATTTTAACACCCTCAAAATCATTGATTAATGACCCCTATTAATGAATGATTTTCTATTAATGAACGATTTCATTATAGGCAACACAACATACATTGCTTGCATAAATTAATTAAACGCTCTGTGATTGGCAGTGACCTGTGGTGTAGGCAACCAAACATATACCTATTTATATTCCCACTAAAAAATTGAAAATCAAGTAGCCGCTGTTAGTACTATCTGTCATTGTATGTCATTATTTACTTTGTTTTAGGCATTGTTTTAGACGTTGCCCTGCCTCATTACTGTGTGACAGTGGTGCAGACTTTTCAGCTATTAAAAGACTAGGTGGCTGGAAATCGACTGCTGTAGCAGAAGGTTATATATAATAGATAATTCTATACAGAATAAACTTGAGACGGCTGAAAAACTCTTGGGACAAAATACCACTAAACCTTGTCAAAGTACTTCCTTCAGCATGTAACATAGTACGTTAACCCTTAGCATTGAATAAAATATTATAAGTATAGTTTATAGTAATGTAAATATGTTTCGGCATTGACCGGTATTGACCTTATGATTTATTGTATATAAACGAACCAAAGAATTGACGAGACATTCAGATCCATCGATTAGTCACGATGAAGCAATAATACCTTAGTTATTGTTTACATATATACTGTTGTTTAATTGTTTAAACGAACGCTGCGAAGTTCAAATATATTTATAAAGTGAAAATGGTATATTATTATACATCCCGCACTTAGGGCACAATAGCTCAGCCACCAGACCTAGTACCACGTCATGGCGATCTGCCTAATTGGAAAAGCATGCTAAGCTCCAGCCTTTTGGACCCGAAGGAAAGTACGCAGAAAATAGTTGTTATAAACTAGAAATGGGAAGTAAAACCAATCCAATAGAGAAACGAACCAAAGTCGACACAGGGGAGAAACTTTAAGAGGACAATCCAAAGAAGCAATCCAGGTGTAAAGAGACAAGGTAAGAATTTATCCTATTTTTATACTTCCTTTATCGAACTTTTATTATTATTTTCAAATTTTTATTATCATGATGGACCGAGTTTAAGGTATTGACATTATTTTATAGGGATTCTAAAATATAATATTCTTTAATATTCATTGACATGACATTTTACTAATGATTTAACTTAATATAACATAATATTTTTTTAATATAATGAGCAATGATTAGATTTACTTTAAATGTCGGCTAATTGGGAAACTTTTGAAAATAAATTAGATAGCCTGTTAAAAGAAAGTGATAAACAGAGTAAAAGAGCATTGAAAAAAGCAATACCCAAAAATATAGAAGTACGATTGGACATAATCAGCAACCTAATCACTACATATAACGAGTTCATTGCACTGGTAAGCAAAAACGAAGGAATCCTTAACGACGCTCAGCGTACTATTTGTAGCAATTATTTCTGCAAAATCAGGGATAAGGTTATCAGAACTTTCCAAGCTCTAGACTCAAGGATAATAGTTCCCGAGACGATTACACAACATATAAGAAAAGATATAGTGGAAGCACAGGACCACAGCGAAACTGAGGAAAACATGGCCTTAAATATGAACGACTTTCTAACTACAGCGAGTAGGGTGTTGTCCAGAGAATTCAATGGAGAAATCGGGAAGTTGCAAGCATTCGTGGATGCATTAGAATTCGTAAAATCGATACAAGAAGGGCACGAAAATACAGCAATAACACTGGTAAAATCAAGGCTTATTGGAAAAGCGAGAAGTCTAATCACGACAGAGGATTCCATCGAGAAAACTATAGACACATTAAAGAAAAATATAAAAGGAGATAGTCCTAAATTGGTAATAGCCAAGCTGAATAGGAAGAAACAAGCCCATAGGGACGCGACAACATACGCTACAGAAATAGAAGAATTGGTAGAACAACTGAAAACAGCGTATATAGCGGAAGGAATGCCCGGAGACCTGGTTAGAAAATACGCGGCAGAAGTAACAGTCAATACATTGACGCGAAATGCAAGTTCGGAAAGGGTAAGGATAATAATGGAAGCAGGGAAGTTTGACACACCACAGGAGGCGTTGACAAAATTTTTGTCAATAGACACGTCAGATGAGCAGCAGAATAGAGTGCTGAACTATAAGACCAACTTTAGAGGAAACAGTAGTAGAGGTCAGGACAGAAATTGGAATAGAAACAATTATGAGAGACAGCAAGGAGAATGGCGAAATAACAACGGTACTAGATATAGAGGAGACCCAAGATATAGGAGAAATCAGGAATATTATAATAGGGGAAACAGTAGATCAAATTTTAACAGAGCAAATAATGCCAATATTAGAACTTGCGAAAGCGAGAGTACAAGCGAAAATTCGCCTGAGGAAACGCAGTTGGGGTTTTGAATGGAAATAGGGTTAGGGTCAATCCCAACCGTCTCACAAAAGAAAGTAGCCATTATATTTACAACTTTGACTTAACACTCTCTAACTTTGTAGAAATTTACACAAAAATATCGAATAAAATACACACATTTATACTGGATACAGGAGCAGATATTTCCTTTTTAAAAATTGAGGATGATTTCCCACGCCAAGCAATACAAAGAAACTCAATAGTCAAAATAAAGGGAGTTACGCAAGGAGAATTACAAACGTTAGGGAGAGTAGACACTTTACTAAACATAAATGGAAACACTTTTCTTCATAGCTTCCAGGTAGTTAGGAAAGACTTTCCGATACCCACAGATGGAATAATCGGGAGAGACTTCATAACCAAATATCAATGTATGTTAGACTATTCCAACCTGAAACTACACGTAAAAACTGACGATGATTATTACATTAGTCTTAATATTCTTGATAACACAAATCAGAACAACATAGCAATTCCACCGAGATGCGAAATTTATAGATTAATCAATGGATTTAAAGGTATAAATGAGAATATAGTCGTAGAACAACAGGAAATTATACAAGGAGTTTTCATAGCAAGATCGATCATTTCAAGGAAAAACCCATATATCAAAATTTTGAATACAAACTATGAGAGTGCGATTATCAATACAAATGACATCAAAACATTGGAGCTGAACCTATTCAACATATATAAGGTGGAGAATGTTATGGAAAACAGGAAGAAAATATTGCAGGAATCACTGAATCTAGAAGTTCCTGAGTATGCGAAAGAGAAACTAGTAGCCTTGTGTGAAGATTTTGCAGACATCTTTGCATTAAAAAACGACATATTAACACATAATAATTTTTACGAACAGAAGCTACGGGTGAAGGATACTACCCCAGTATATATTAAAAATTATGGTACCCCACATTTTCAGACATCGGAAGTCAACGCGCAGGTAAACATAATGCTAAAGCAAGGTATCGTAGAACCTTCAACATCGGAATACAACAGTCCAGTAGTTTTAGTACCTAAAAAATCAATAGATGGAAGCAAGGCGTGGAGATTGTGCATTGATTTTAGACAACTTAATAAGAAGTTAGTCACAGATAAATTCCCGTTACCGCGCATAGATGCAATTCTAGATCAATTAGGAAGATCTAGGTGGTTTTCAGTCCTGGACCTAATGTCAGGTTTCCACCAAATCCCACTAGAAAAAGCCTCAAGAAAATACACCTCCTTCAGTACAGAGAAAGGATCATTTCAGTACACAAGATTACCGTTTGGGTTAAACATAAGCCCAAATAGCTTTTCAAGAATGATGTCGATAGCATTCTCAGGATTGACACCCGAAAAAGCATTCCTATATATGGACGATATAGTTGTAATAGGCATATCAGAAAATCATCACTTAACTAACTTAAGAAAGGTATTCGAAACATGCCGGAAATTCAACCTAAAGCTAAATCCTGAAAAATGCCAATTCTTCCGAAAAGAGGTTACTTACTTAGGGCATGATTTATCTCAAGACGGCGTACGACCAGATAAAGCAAAATATTCGGTAATTGAGAATTATCCTACCCCTACAAACGCTGATGAAGCAAAAAGATTTGTAGCTTTTTGTAATTATTACAGACGATTTATTAGGAAATTTGCAGAAATTTGTATACCGCTAAATAGATTGGCAAAGAAAAAAGTGAAATTTGAATGGTCGACAGAGTGCGAAAATTCTTTTCAGAAGCTAAAACTGGCATTAACAAACCCTCCTATACTTCAATATCCGGACTTCAACAAACAATTTATTTTGACAACGGATGCATCTAATACAGCATGTTCAGCAATTCTGAGTCAAAACTATGATGGTATAGATCTACCCATAGCATATGCATCACGTGCCTTCAAGAAAAGTGAAATCAATAAGCCTATAATTATGAAAGAACTGCTAGCTATACATTGGGGCATAAATCATTTTAAATGCTATCTATATGGGGCACCGAAATTTATTATTAAAACAGATCACAAACCATTGACCCATCTGTTCTCCATGACAGAACCTACATCTAAACTCACAAGAATTAGGCTAGATTTGGAGGAATACAACTTTGACATACACTACATCACAGGAAATAATAACTACGCGGATAGTATTTCAAGAATATCCGTGGATCAGCTGAAAGACTTATATATTGATAATACTCATATCTTGGCAATAACAAGGGCCCAAGCAAAAAGAAATGCAGGGTCTAAGGTAGAGTGCGGAAAGCCCGTCCCGAATCAAGCAAAGATTAACACTCACAGTCAGGGAAAAGCTGTAAGGAAGGTACTAAATAATTTAGAAGCACATAAGCTACCAATCCTGTCTTTTGTAGATAACCGTATTTCTCTCGAGATGAACATACGGATCAGAAACAGGATACGGGTTTGCGAAAGACTGCCTACCAATTTTACCAACTTTGATTTAGGTCAAGCGTTGGGAAAGCTTAATAAGCTTGCGGAGGCTAGAGGAATCAAAAGAATAAAAATATATACGAATGACGTTATTTTCACAAACTGCACAATCACAGAATTTATAGAGAAAGGAAATAAAGTATTAAAAAATATAGAAATATGCATTTGCGAAGTACCTAGAACAATAACGGAGAAAAAAGAAAAAAAGCAATTAATAGAGACCTATCATAACCACCCGATGTTTGGAGGCCATGTAGGGAATAATAGACTAATAAAGAAACTAAAAGCCAATTTTAAATGGAAAAATATGGAAAACGAAGTAAGACTGTATATCAAGAATTGCCACAAATGTCAAGTAAACAAACCAAAGAAAGGCCATACAGAGGAATTCGTAGTAACGGACACTTCCGAGAAACCATGGGATATAGTGTATATTGACACGGTAGGCCCATTCCCACGGAGCAGAGAAGGAAATCGGTATTGCATAACAATGCTCTGCGAACTGACGAAATACGCAGTAGTATCCCGGTGCAGGACAAGGAGGCGCATACAATAGCTAGGGGTATATTCGAAAACTTCATACCCACCTACGGGCTAATGAAACAAATAAGGACGGATCAAGGGACGGAATACAAAAACGAAATAATGTCGAGTTTGACGAAAATGCTCAACATCCAACATAACTTCTCGGTAGCTTACCACCCTCAATCGATAGGAAGCTGCGAAAAATTACATCGCACACTTAACGAGTACGTCAGGTGTTTCATCAACGAAGGTAAGGATGACTGGGATGAGTGGTGTAGAATGTTCACATACTGTTACAACACCACCCCCAATTCATACCATGGGTACACACCTTTTGAATTAGTATATGGGAGGCCAGCAAATATACCTGAGAACCTCACCTCTAACATCCAACCATGCTACAATATAGACGCATATTATAATGAGCTTAAGTATAAACTTCAGTTTGCGCATACCAGAGCCCGCAAAATTTTAATACAACAAAAAATAAACAGGCAGGGGCAAAGCCAAATCGTAGCATCACCTCAGAAATTCAAAGTAGGTGACTTAGTCTTAATTAAAAACGAAGAGAACACCAAATTCGATTCATTGTACAACGGTCCATATAGGATATCAGAGATAGGTAAAGTAAATTGCAAAATTGAGTTAAAACCGGGAAAAATAAAGGAAGTTCATAAGAATAGGCTATATTCATACAAGAAGTGAATTAGTGTGAAAGAAAGACTAAAATATATTTAATTTGTAAATAAGATTTAATCTGGTTATAAAATAGGTACCAATTTATTAGAATAAGGAATAATATAAATATTTTATTGCTATATTTTGGATAAAAATAGGATTTCTGTTAAGTTAGGGTGATAATATAGTTGAGGACTTATATCTGACGATATAAGCCCTCCTCTCTAAAAGGGGATGATGTAACATAGTACGTTAACCCTTAGCATTGAATAAAATATTATAAGTATAGTTTATAGTAATGTAAATATGTTTCGGCATTGACCGGTATTGACCTTATGATTTATTGTATATAAACGAACCAAAGAATTGACGAGACATTCAGATCCATCGATTAGTCACGATGAAGCAATAATACCTTAGTTATTGTTTACATATCGCACATGCTAAAGAAAAGTGACACTATACGAAATTTACGTATTTTGTACCGATGGCGGCATCTACTACAAAATTTAGAATTACACAATACAATAAAACTACCATTTTTCTAGTACAACTATTTCCGACTAGATGGCAGAAATCCGTTTTGTCATTTTCTGAAAGATGATATTCTACAATATTGAAAATCGTCATTATATCAGTGGTGACGAACGTGATTACTACAACTTAACATTCAAATTGTGAAATAACGTCTTCTTCAGTTTAAGGACACTTTACCTGTATCAGTTTTAAGGTTAGTATTGACTTTGCAATTAGGAATAACGTCACTTTATTTTTAATGTCACTTTGGCTTTTGGTTTGTAGTATTAATAGCTAAATTAGCCGCTTCCAAAAGTGACATTTATTGTTTAGTGCCACTGTTCCGTATACATCTTGTAAATATAATTGACTTTGTGGTTAGCAATAACGCCACTTTGTCTTTAGTGTCATTGTAGCTGTTAATTTATAATATTAATAGCTGCAGCAAGTGCTACCGTTGCGTCATGTTTTGTTTAGTGACATTGTTGTTTATACGATTCTTTAAATATATGATTACATTTGGCTTTTATGTCGTAATTTACTGGAAACTTGAGACTGTTAATTATTAAAATTTTTAAGCACGATAGTTGTGTCATCGTTTTTTTTATTTGGTTTATTCAATCTATTAATATAAATTTTCATTTTTTAACAAAGATAATAACACACTAATCACATAGATACTAATATCATAATTTTTAAAATCCGTTATTTGTAAATAAAATCTGAGAAAAACTATAAAAATCGTTATTTTGAAGTTCACCTTTATGCTTCTGATGCTCAATATTTTCTTTTAGACTTCAGAATGCCGTTTCGTGGACGAATATTGGTAGAGCTAGCTAGTAAATCTGTCAATCCACCTAACTCAACACAAATATACGAGAATTGTAATATTGCACATGATCCAGTTCCAACGGAAAAGCAAATTATTAACGAGGAGGTCTTACTGTCAACAGCATCTAATGTGGAAGACCCCAATTCAAATACTCCCATATTATTGAATGCTACAGATCTAAGTGAACACAGTAATAATACTGTGGACAATAATGTTTCCGATTTTTCTCCAGTGTCAGACGCCGATAAAGAATATTTGCCATATTCGTCCAAAAAGAAACGCCGTTACAAAAATTTGCTGGGACCACCCAATACAAAAAAGCTACGCAGGGCCTCTTCTAGCTCCGACTCCTCTTCAAGCTCTGATACTTCTTCTAGCACCACTTCGTCTTGCTCATCTTGCTCGTCTTGCTCATCTTCCAACTCAGGTTTGTCAACTAGTTCACTATCAGGCACTCATAAAAGCGAATCAGTAAAACATCCCGTTTATGTTGCTATGGAAAACAACATTTCTGTCGAAAGCATTAACATGCGACAAAATGCTCTTGAAAATTATAATGATATTTTAGGTTTGGTACAACCCGACAATCAATTAGCGCTACCCTCAGTTACGCCGTCAGATTCTGCTACAGGCATTCAAAATCTGTCCTCCAAACAAGCAGACGATAGCGTTGTGCCAAAAATAGTTAGAAGACCTGAACAAAGTAGGAAGGCAGTTGCTAAAACTTTGAGAAATTCAGGACAGGAATACCTGTCAGCTTCTCGTAACCGTAGGGTTATACCTGCAAGAAAAATGGGATCTCCATGTACAACTCAATGCCGTTTAAAATGTGCTGATCACATTTCAGAAGAAATTCGAAAACAAATATTTGATAGCTATTGGGCTATGGGATCGCTGACACGTCAGAGAGAATTTATTGCAAGGAGTATGGTACCTGTTATCCCAAAATATCAGTACAAAATGGTTAACAGTAACAGGAAACTTAAACAATCTTTTCATTTGAAAGTAGATACATCTAAGACAGTGCGAGTATGTAAAATTTTTTTTAAGAATACTCTTGGAATATCTGATCGTCCAATACGTACTGTAATATCAAAGATGGACAACAAAGGAATAATTGATACGGAACAGAGAGGAAAACATGGAAAACATGCAAAATTAAATGATAGCTTATTATCCGCTGTACGAAATCACATAAATGGAATTCCACGAATAGAAAGTCACTATTTAAGACAACAAACCACCAGGGAATTCATTGATGGAGGTAAAACAGTTTCAGACCTCTATAGAGATTATAAGGAAGATTGTATTAGAAAAAATCTTTCATTTGTGGATATTCAAATTTATAGAAAAATTTTTAAAACTGACTTCAATATTAGCTTCTTTGTCCCAAAAAAAGATCAATGTGATCTTTGTGCAGCATACAACATCGCTCAAGCAGGTAATAAGGAAGCTCTTCAAGAAAAATATAATATTCATATTTCTGAAAAAGAGAAAAGTCGAGAAGAAAAGAATAACGATAAACTATTGGTATGCGACAATGTAATAGTAGCATGTTACGACCTACAAGCTGTTTTGCCCTGTCCAAGAGGTGATATCTCAGTCTTTTACTACAAAAGTAAAATGAATTGTTTTAATTTCACTATATCGGCAATAGGAAGAGACCACACTGAGTGTTTTTTCTGGAACGAAGTAGAGGACCAACGTGGAGCAAATGAAATAGCAAGTTGTGTTCTTAAATATATTAGAAAGATGTCAGAAATGACTGTATCTACTAACCTTAATATTATTTTCTACTCAGATAACTGCAGTGGTCAACAAAAGAACCAATTTATGATTTCTTTGTACGTTTATTGCTTGCTAACTTTAAAAAACTTGACTTCAATTACACATAAGTTTCTAATAAAAGGTCATAGACAAAATGAAGGTGACGCTGCCCACTCTACAATCGAAAGAGAAGTAAAGAAAACTTTAAGGTCCGGTCCTATTTATGTGCCTTCGCAATACATTACCGCAATACGAAAAGCAAAGAAAAAAGGCAATCCTTATACAGTAAATGAATTATGTTATAAAGATTTTTACGATATCAAGCAACTTGCAAATCTAGTTAACTTACAACGAAACAAAAAAGGTGAAACCGTAAAACTGACTGATATTAAAATAATAAGAATTGAAAGAGATGAAGATAATATTAAAGTAACTTACAAAAATTCGTACCTCGAAGACTATAAAGAGATTGATATAGATGGTTCTAACAGGTGTAAAACACGGAAAATCGACCAATGATTCAGCAGTTCCCATTAAAGCAATTATATTCCACACGACTTTCTTTGAGCGAATTAAAGAAAAAACACATACAAAGCATGATAGACCAAAATATAATACCTGAATATTATAGTGTATCGTATTATAATAATATTTTATAATTTTTTCTATTTTTTTTCTAACTTTTTATGTTAATTTCATTCCGATATATTTTCAAATTGTGTAGCCAACGGTATACATTAAGCTTTTTTATATTTTTAAGAATGTTGTAACTTGTTATTTTCAATAAAAAATTATGTAACTATAAAAATATTTCACTGCTTATACTATATTAAATGATTTTATTAATTTTTTTACTAGTATCAGACTCGGAAACAGAAAAACTACCTAATTAAGTGTATAGGGTAATAAATAAGGTTTTTTTTGAAATATATTTCAGTCACGAACTTTATTTCTAAAAGAGCATATTTCGCAACAAAGTTTGTCAAAAACTTTAAACGCCGATTCTGCAAAATTGACTATTTTGGATAGTGTCACTTTTCTTTAGCATGTGCGATATATACTGTTGTTTAATTGTTTAAACGAACGCTGTGAAGTTCAAATATATTTATAAAGTGAAAATGGTATATTATTATACATCCCGCACTTAGGGCACAATAGCTCAGCCACCAGACCTAGTACCACGTCAAGCACCACCGCCTCTTCTTCTATCACAGAATTTACAGAGGTCCAAGAAGACTTAAATATAAATTTGTCAAAATGCTATACAGCAGATATTTATCAATACCTTCCTTTAATTTCAGTAATTGTACTATTTCGAATATTAATGTTTACAATAATAAAACTACCACTAAGGAAAATTAAACTTTGAATAAAGAAAAAATTGTTGTTTATCGTTAAGTAAACAAAAATTTAAACTAAGATATCTTTATTTCTGAAAAGTACGGTCCACGGAAAAGTTTTGTAACGAACTCGTGAATTAAAATGGCGATTAACAATCTCGAACATTAACCCGCTCGCCCCACTCACGCGTTAAAATATCTCAATTGTTAATCGCCCTTATTCTACATCTATATCTATTCTATATTTACATTCCGCCCAGATCTAGATTGGATGTTTATTCCAATCACATTGATACTGTAAAACTAATTATGAATAAGTATAAAGATTCTAAACTAGTATTATTTGGGGATTATAATCTACCAAATCTGATATGGGACGGTGAGACGACTGCTAAAAATATAAGTAATGATACTGAAATTTTGTTTTGTGACGAGTTAAATTTTTTAGGTTTAAATTTTTTTTTAAATCAATATAATTATTTTAAAAACCAGTATGACCCAATTCTTGATCTGTGTTTCTCTGATACTTATTTAAATCTAAAAAAAAGCGGAAGCTTTAATGACGTGTGACAGGTATCATCCCTCACTTAAAGCATTAATATTATTTGATAATCAATATATCAGTTTGGAAACTAATATTTATTATAACTTTCACAAGGCGGATTATGGTGCCTTGAATAATTATTTGCTTCAGATCAATTGGATTGAGTTGTACTGTTTAGAGGATGTAAATGACATTTTAGATGCTTTTTATTTCATTATTTGGAACGCAATTGAACTTTTTGTACCAAAGATATCTGTAAAAAGATCGTTTCCTGTTTGGTTCTCATCTGAACTTAAGAGTAAAGTCATTAGATAGATATAGAAACCCTAAGTTAAAAGTTCCTTTATTACAGGATCTTTTAATAAAGGACAAATACAGGATATGTCTAATGAGAGTTATCGGAAACGCAGTTTTAAGGAATCTCTTATTTTGACAAATGACACATTAAATATTTTTGTAAATATAAAAATAACTTATAAAATTCTATTTGTTGATAAAAACATAAATATAAGTGAAGTTAGACGCCTTTCTTTTCTTGTTTCTTCACATAATTTGGCAAATTTGTGACATTTTTGACACGTTACGTCAAAATAAAGGATCCTTTATTAAAAGATTTTTGTCCTCTATTTTTCCTTAAATACGGGCGGCCTGTATTTTATTACAGGACAAAAATAAAGGACGTGATACTGCGCTTGCGTATATGTCAAAATAAAGGATCTTTTATTAAAGGACGTTGTTAAATAGGGTTTCGATATCTCTCTATTGCCAAAAAGATTGCGCATAAAAAATATAAAACTACAAATAAGTATCACCACTATATTGAATTTAAAACTTTGAGAGATGAATGCTCATCACTCACTGAGCAGTCTTACAATGCTTACGTTTCAAAGATGGAAGTGAGAATAAATGAGAACGCTGGTGAATTTTGCAAGTTCATCAAAAATAAAACCAACGGACATGGTGCTCTCCCTGGCTCTATGTTTCTAGGTGAGGAAAGTGAGAATGACAAACAAAAAATAACAGAGTTGTTTGCGAAACATTTTGGTACTGTATACAGCACTTTTAATGGTAAATCTCTGGATAACCTGGAGAGTAATGAATTTTTCTCACAACAGCTGGAGGTGGAAATTAGTAACCTCGAAGTCACTTTTGACAATTTACTGAATGTGTTGTTGTCATTAAATGTCAATAAAGGGGTTGGCCCTGATTTGATACCGAATTTGTTCCTAAGAGAAAGTGCAGTGTCCTTGTGTGAACCATTAGTATTAGTATATGTTCTTAATAAATCTCTCCAGACGGGAATTTTCCCGAACAGATTAAAACATTCCTTTGGATAATAGTTTTAGGAACATTATTACGGACAACCAACATGGATTTGTAGGCGGACGTTCTAATCTCACTAACCTCTTTTTGTATATCGATAGTATAGGTACAGCAATGGATGAGGGTTACGAGGTGCACTCTATATACACCGATTTCAGTAAGGCCTTTGACCTACTAGATCATAATGTCTTAATTACAAAGCTGAGAAACTTTGGTATCACTGGTTCTTTATTAGCTTGGTTTACTTCGTATTTGCAAGGAAGAACATTGCAAGTAAGATCAGCAGGATGTGTTTCTAATGGATTTGAAGCCGTGTCAGGAGTTCCGCAGGGTTCCCATTTGGGTCCTAAGCTTTTTCTGTTGTTTTTAAATGATATTGGTAGGAACTTTAAATCTGAATATCTGATATTTGCAGACGACCTAAAGATATTTAAATGCATTAGGTCAGAATCTGATTGTGAGGGTTTGCAGAGAGACTTGAATTCTTTAGTACATTGGTGCCAGGAAAATAATCTTAGATTGAATGCTTCGAAATGCTAATATATTATTTTTTCACGTAATAAGACCACCAGTGATTTTAAATACAAGATAGGAGATGTGGATTTATCTAGGGTTCAGGTAATTAAGGATTTAGGTGTGTTACTGGATAGTAAGCTAAGTTTCGTGGACCATTATGATGCCATTATTGCGCGTGCTAATCAGACATTAGGGTTGGTCATCAGAATGTCATATGATTTTAATAATTTGTTTGTAATTGTGAGATTGTTTTTGAGTTATGTTCGTTCATTACTAGAGTATTGTTCAGTGATTTGGAGTCCAAGTTATGACAATCACAAATATCGAATTGAATCGATTCAAAATAAATTCGTTAGATATCTGCGGTATAGATTAGGTACTAGAGGAATGCAATTGAATTCCAGTCAGGTCATACAGATGTTTCATTTGCACCGTCTAGAGGATCGCAGGCGATACTTTGACCTTAATTTCGTATTTAAGGTGTTAAATGGTATTATTGTTGCACCTAGCATTCTGGGTCGAATAGATTTTTATGTTCCAGCTAGGAATTTGAGAAGATGTCCCTTGCTATCCGCTAGATCGTCAATACACGTCATGCAGAAAATATGCCTTTAAATAGAATTGTTTCTAGTGTAAATGAGTTTCCAAATATAGACTTTATGGGAGTTACACTAAATGCTTTTGAAAGGACTATTTCACGTGAATTATTTTAATTTGATTTTAATTTTTTGATGTCGTTGGTTTAATTGTAAGTAATTAAGTTAACTTGTGTTCAATGTTTAATTTTGACTTTTAATTTTAATTGTAAAATGGAGTTTTCCGTCAATAAATATTAATTAATTATTAATAGGCCTTGGGCCCGCATATACAATTATTATTTATGACCACACCGTTGAAACTTTTTGTACTTGTTATTTGGGTGGAGTCGGACAAATTTTGAGCTTGGCGCATTATGGTAGTGGGGCGTTTGTCTGTCAAGCGGTGACGAAGTTGTCAATTTTATGCAAGAAAAAAATTTATTACCACATTGGTCATTCTATTTTAATCAATGGATTTTATCATATAAACAACGAAAACAATTTTGTCGGACAAAAATATTGGGGCATATGACGCGTCGGACACGCTAAATATGTCAAATTTATAAAAATAATAAATTTATTACCACATGGCTAATTTTAACAGAATCTACCATAAAACATTTTTACAATAATGTGGTAACCTTGTCGGACAATTTTCACGGGGCATATGCGCAGTCGGACGCGCCGAAGATGTCAATTTCCTGAAATTTTTTTATTTACAACCATTTTTCCGACAACATTAGTAGGTTATAAGTAATTATATTCTTAATCAAAAAATCAAAGTGTCGGACAAAAATATTGGGGCAACTCGACAGTCGGACAAAAAATTTAATTTTTATTAGTAAAGTATACTTTCAAATTATGCTGGGTTCGTGTATCCCTTATCTTTACAACCATTTTTCCGACAAAAGTAGTAGGTTATAAGTAATTATATTCTTAAACAAAAAATATAATTGTCTGACAAAAATGTTGGGGCAAACGAACAGAAAACTTAATTCTTTTAGGCTATCGACGAGGAGGTATTATCAAAAAAAAATTTTAAAACAGTGTTTCTCGGTTACTTTTGAATCGATTTAGCTGAAAATTGGTACACACACTAAGTAAAGCATTTAAAAGGGTATGACGTAGATCGGAACCCAAAATTTTCTTAAAAAATTTTCCGACAAGAGGGAAAATTTTAGAAAAATTGTGATCTGATAATTTGTGTACATACTCCTTGAACAACGACAAACATCGTTCTGTATTTTTTCTCGAATTAAAAAAAAAATTTTCAGCACATGTATCAGGTTATAAGTAGTTATATTCCAAATCAAAAAATCTAAGTGCCCGACATAAATAGTGGGGCACATCCAAAGTCGGACAAAAAATTTAATTTTTATTAATAAACTATACTTTTAAACTATTCTGGGTTCGTGCATCCCTTAACTTTACAACCATTTTTCCGACAAAAGTAGCAGGATAAAAGTAATCATACTCTTAAACAAAAAATGTAATTGTCTGACAAAAATGTTGGGGCAAACGAACAGGAAACTTAATTCTTTTAGGCTATGGACGAGGAGGTATTATCCAAAAATATTTTAAAACAGTTTTTCTCGGTTATTTTTGAATCGATTTAGCTGAATATTGGTACACACACTAAGTAAAACATTTAAAAGGGTATGACGTAGAGCTGTACCCAAAATTTTCCCAAAAAAATTTCGGACAAGAGGGAAAATTTTAGAAAAATTGTGATCTGATATTTGCGTACATACTCCTTGAACAACGACAAACATGGTTCTGTAGTTTTTTTTTTCCAATTAAAAAAAATTTCCGACACAAGTATCAGGTTATAAGTAGTTATATTCTAAATCAAAAAATCTAAGTGTCCGACAAAAATATTGGGTCAAATCCAAAGTCGGACAAAAAATTTAATTTTTATTAATAAACTGTCTTTTAAACAATACTGGGTTCGTGCAACCCTTACCTTTAAAACCATTTTTCCGACAACATTAGTAGGTTATAAGTAATTAAATTCTTAATCAAAAAATCAAAGTGTCGGACAAAAATATTGGGGCAACTCGACAGTCGGACAAAAAATTTAATTTTTATTAGTAAAGTATACTTTCAAATTATGCTGGGTTCGTGCATCCCTTATCTTTACAACCATTTTTCCGACAAAAGTAGTAGGTTACAAGTAATTTTATTCTTAAACAGAAAATGTAATTGTCTGACAAAAATGTTGGGGCAAACGAACAGAAAACTTAATTCTTTTAGGCTATCGACGAGGAGGTATTATCAAAAAAAAAATTTAAAACAGTTTTTCTCGGTTATTTTTGAATCGATTTAGCTGAATATTGGTACACACACTAAGTAAAACATTTAAAAGGGTATGACGTAGAGCTGTACCCAAAATTTTCCCAAAAAAATTTCGGACAAGAGGGAAAATTTAAAAAAAATTGTGATCTGATATTTGCGTACATACTCCTTGAACAACGACAAACATCGTTCTGTAGTTTTTTTTCCAATTAAAAAAAATTTCCGACACAAGTATCAGGTTATAAGTAGTTATATTCTAAATAAAAAAATCTAAGTGTCCGACAAAAATATTGGGTCAAATCCAAAGTCGGATAAAAATTTAATTTTTATTAATAAACTGTCTTTTAAAAAATACTGGGTTCGTGCAACCCTTACCTTTAAAACCATTTTTCCGACAACATTAGTAGGTTATAAGTAATTATATTCTTAATAAAAAAATCAAAGTGTCGGACAAAAATATTGGGGCAACTCGACAGTCGGACAAAAAATTTAATTTTTATTAGTAAAGTATACTTTCAAATAATGCTGGGTTCGTGCATCCCTTATCTTTACAACCATTTTTCCGACAAAAGTAGTAGGTTACAAGTAATTATATTCTTAAACAAAAAATGTAATTGTCTGACAAAAATGTTGGGGCAAACGAACAGAAAACTTAATTTTTTTAGGCTATCGACGAGGAGGTATTATCAAAAAAAAAATTTAAAAGAGTGTTTCTCGGTTACTTTTGAATCGATTTAGCTGAAAATTGGTACACACGCTAAGTAAAGCATTTAAAGGGTATGACGTAGATCGGAACCCAAAATTTTCTTAAAAAATTTTCCGACAAGAGGGAAAATTTTAGAAAAATTGTGATCTGATAATTTGTGTACATACTCCTTGAACAACGACAAACATCGTTCTGTATTTTTTTCTCAAATTAAAAAAAAATTTCAGCACATGTAGCAGGTTATAAGTAGTTATATTCCAAATCAAAAAATCTAAGTGTCCGACAAAAATATTGGGGCAAAGCCAAAGTCAGACAAAAAATTTAATTTTTATTGATAAACTATACTTTTAAATTATGCTGGGTTCGTGTATCCCTTATCTTTACAACCATTTTTCCGACAAAGGTAATAAGTTACAAGTAATTATATTCTTAAACAAAAAATGTAAATTGTTTGACAAAAATCTTGGGGCAAACGAACAGAAAACTTAATTCTTTTAGGCTATCGACGAGAAAGTAATATCAAAAAATTTTAAAAGAGTTTTCTCGGTTATTTTTGAATCGATTTAGCTCAAAATTGGTACACACACTAAGTAAAATGTTTAAAAGGGTATGACGTAGATCTGTGCCCAAAATTTTCTTAAAAAATTTTCCGACAAGTGGGAAAATTTTAGAAAAATTGTGATCTGATATTTGCTTATATACTCCTTGAACAACGACAAACATCGTTCTGTATTTTTTTATCGAATTAAAAAAAAATTTCAGCACATGTATCAGGTTATAAGTAGTTATATTCCAAATCAAAAAATCTAAGTTCCCGACATAAATAGTGGGGCACATCCAAAGTCGGACAAAAAATTTAATTTTTATTAATAAACTATACTTTTAAACTATTCTGGGTTCGTGCATCCCTTATCTTTACAACCATTTTTCCGACAAAAGTAGTAGGATACAAGTAATTATACTCTTAAACAAAAAATTTAATTGTCTGACAAAAATGTTGGGGCAAACGAACAGGAAACTTAATTCTTTTAGGCTATGGACGAGGAGGTATTATCCAAAAATATTTTAAAACAGTTTTTCTCGGTTATTTTTGAATCGATTTAGCTGAAAATTAATACACACACTAAGTAAAACATTTAAAAGGGTATGACGTAGAGCTGTACCCAAAATTTTCCCAAAAAAATTTCGGACAAGAGGGAAAATTTTAGAAAAATTTTGATGTGATATTTGCGTACATACTCCTTGAACAACGACAAATATCGTTCTGTAGTTTTTTTTCTCGAAATAAAAAAAAATTTCCGACACAAGTATCAGGTTATAAGTAGTTATATTCCAAATCAAAAAATCTAAGTGTCCGACAAAAATATTGGGGCAAATCCAAAGTCGGACAAAAAATTTAATTTTTATTGATAAACTATACTTTTAAATTATGCTGGATTCGTGTATCCCTTATCTTTACAACCATTTTTCCGACAAAGGTAGTAAGTTACAAGTAATTATATTCTTAAACAAAAAATGTAATTGTTTGACAAAAATCTTGGGGCAAACGAACAGAAAACTTAATTCTTTTAGGCTATCGACGAGAAAGTAATATCAAAAAATTTTAAAAGAGTTTTCTCGGTTATTTTTGAATCGATTTAGCTCAAAATTGGTACACACGCTAAGTAAAACATTTAAAAGGGTATGACGTAGAGCTGTACCCAAAATTTTCTTAAAAATTTTTCCGACAGGAGGGAGAATTTTAGAAAAATTTTGATCTGATATTTGCTTACATACTCCTTGAACAACGACAAACATCGTTCTGTAGTTTTTTTTTCCAATTAAAAAAAATTTCCGACACAAGTATCAGGTTATAAGTAGTTATATTCTAAATCAAAAAATCTAATATTTATATTCACCATTTAATGAATTTAATATTCACCATTGGCGCGCATACGGGTAATATGAGCCGAAAAATACGTAATTTAATATGAAGTCAAAAATGTGTAAAAATTATTTTTTTTTTTAAATTGTACCAAAACGCCCCATTATTTTTGTCCGACAAGTGATCCAATATACATTACACATGTAAAAAAACAGTACAAAATAAAAATAACATCTGTGGTAATAAATAAAAAATTTTCAGGAAATTGACATCTTCGGCGCGTCCGACTGCGCATATGCCCCGTGAAAATTGTCCGACAAGGTTACCACATTATTGAAAAAAGGTTTTATGGTAGATACCGTTAAAATTATCCATGTGGTAATAAATTTATTATTTTCATAAATTTTAAGTTATTTTTTGGGTGTAACTACAATGATATTATGCTAAAAATGATGGTGTATCGCATATTTAAAATGCGTTTATCTCGAAAACGGTTGAGTTTAGGAAGATGAAAGAAGTATACCTTTTTTAAGTAAAACTAATAGGAAAATAAAAATTTTAATGTCAAAATTATACAGAGTGAGGGATAAAAGAAATTGAACGTAATAAATGAGTGCTGAAAGGCATATGTGGCGCCCTCTGGGTAATGCATAATTTTTGGTAAGAAATTTAGATTTCTCGACTCAAGAAACCCCCAGATATAAAATTTCATGTTGTTATCTCATACCTATCAGGAAATATTCAATAATAAATAAAAAAAAAGTTTAACTTTGACACCCTGTATCTCGGCTATTATAAACTTTGTACTAAGGTAAGTTAGCTTAAATCGGCCTATTTTAACCTCAGGAACCTGAGGTTAAGCTATGGCCCATTCTTTACCAAACACCCTGTATGCATAAAAATTACTTTTTCTTTTAATTGTACCAAAACGCCCCATTATTTTTGTCCGACAAGTGATCCAATATGCATTACACATGTAAAAGAACAGTACAAAATAAAAATGACATCTGTGGTAATAAATAAAAAATTTTCAGGAAATTGACATCTTCGGCGCGTCCGACTGCGCATATGCCCCGTGAAAATTGTCCGACAAGGTTACCACATTATTGTAAAAAGGTTTTATGATAGATACCGTTAAAATTATCGATGTGGTAATAAATTTATTATTTTCATAAATTTGACATATTTAGCGTGTCCGACGCGTCATATGCCCCAATATTTTTGTCCGACAAAATTGTTTTCGTTGTTTATATGATAAAATCCATTGATTAAAATAGAATGACCAATGTGGTAATAAATTTTTTTCTTGCATAAAATTGACAACTTCGTCACCGCTTGACAGAAAAACGCCCCACTACCATAATGCGCCAAGCTCAAAATTTGTCCGACTCCACAAAAATAACAAGTACAAAAAGTTTCAACGGTGTGGTCATAAATAATAATTGTATATGCGGGCCCAAGGCCTATAATACACTTATTGGTTAAATAACTATTAATATCACAAGAGAGTGAGAATAAATTGAAAATAATCCGACAATTTTTCGAAGACTTATTGCTTGGCAATAGACAAGAGAGCCCGCAGGGATCGAGTGACTCCGAATGGCAACAAGTTTGAGAAACAAACTGGAGAATTGTTTTCTTATTATTTATTCTTATTATTTTTTAATACTCACATACAAAATTCAAGTCTTTGTAAATAAACATTCAGTAACATGATTTATCACAAATATTGTTTTATAACTTGTCAAAGTGAACAGCTTGAGCAGGTTTAGCAAATATTCAGACGAAGATATCAATAAAATATTAGTTAAAATTATTTAAAAATACAGTTTTATTCATGAAGTAATCTTACAAAATTACACTAGAGCTCTTAAAATTGCCGATTTGTATTGCCCTCGTGACAATTTGACAATCGACGCAGAACTAAAAGTTTATTTTGGTTCATTTTCTTAAATGTGACAGTTGTCAAAACTATAAAAATCGTTGTAATTACAGAAACAAATAGGCTATTGATTATGTACTATAGAAAGGAACTACAACGTTAACGGGGTTTTATTATTTCATATGGTCAATGAATCTCTATATATGAAAAAACCGCGGAGTGCTACCATTTAAAGGGGTGCGTTTTTGAGAAATGGGTGAATTAGTCCCTGGGCACAGGTTACATTAGGGTGAGTTCTATGAACTTTTGGTACAAACACGTCTACATAAAAATTGTTTCTGGTTAAATTTCCTATCTAAATATAACTTTTTAAAGTCAAGGATACTTTTTTTTACAAAATTATATTGAAAAGAAAAAGCACAAAGAAACCCAAAAGAAAGAAATTTTGTTTTTTGTCCCTTAACTTTTGTCCACGGAGATATAGGTATAGACATTGCTTCAGAGAAAAAAAATTTACATATTTTCTCTTTAAAATGATGTTTGGTAGAGGTCATTAGGATTTACAGTTTTCGAAATATGATTTTTCAAAATTCGCAACTCCCAGCAAGTTTGGGCAATTTTCCTTGTTATTTCGCAAATATTGTTCTGTATTTCTACGCAACTTAAGGTATATGCAATGCTACATGTAAGAGGAATAGAAATCAATTACCTTTAAAATGTTCTACTGTATAATGTTGTACGGCTTCTTTTAAAGAGGATATCTTTTTCAAGATTTTATACTTTTAACGAAATTTTATATTTTTTACGATTATATTTTAAATTTCCCATTGTAACTTTTTTTCTACATTTAGGTATATATTATATAACAAACGAGAAAGCTTATTCTGTTTACTTTAAAATGGTGTATTATAAAAAATTCTAGGATTATTTTTGAATAAGATATGGTTTTTCAAAATGTAGTAAGTACTTGCATCGAGTTTTGATTTTAGGATTATTTTTTAAATTTCTCATTACCAACTTTTTTATGTGATTGTGTGTTATGATTAAATCTTATTTTTTATAGGTAATACTTTGGATCCACTTGACTCGGCCGGGCAAACTTCAAAATATGGATTAATTCCAATATTTACTGTCAAAGCTCCTGCACCACAAGCTTTGCTTGAAAAAATAGCATGTAAATGTATCAAAGGATGTACAAAAAACTGCGGTTGTAGGAAGATAGGAATTAGTTGTTCAATATTCTGCAAAGGGTGCATGTGCATGGGTACTAATTGTGGGAACTCTAAGATAACTGAGGTGTCAAAGGAAGATATTGAAGCTAATGCTAACGAAGAGATGGACTTTGGTTTTGAAAATTTTTTAAATGTCAACGTTTAAATAATTTTAACTAAAGTGATGTTTTCTAAGACTCATGTTTATGTAATTTTTGTAAAAGAAATAATTTTAAATAATACAGGTAAAAAAATATCAAAGAATCACTAGGTATCATATAGATGATACACCATTTTAAAGAACAGAAAATAAGCCCTCTTTATTGAGCAACATATAGTATATTCATGTACCTACAAGAAAAAAAAAGTTATAATGAGAAATTTAAAAAATAATCCTAAAATCAAAAATCGTTGCAAGTACTTATTACATATTGAAAAATAATATCTTATTCAAAAATAATCCTAGAATTTTTTGTAATACACCATTTTAAAGTAAACAAAGTAAGCTTTTTTTTATTATATAATATAATATATACCTAAATGTAGAAGAAAAAAAGGTATAATGAGAAATTTCAAAAATAATCGTAAAAAATGTAAAAAATAATATTTGTTATAGTAGGTATTATATAATATATAATGTAATATTATATTATATATACTATATATAATATAATATTATATAATATATACTATATATAATATAATATAATATTATATAATATATAATATATTAAATAATAATATTATTTTATTTTTATATTATATTATAAAAAATCGTTAAAAGTATAAAACCTTGAAAAACCATAATCTCTTTCGAAAAGAAAAAGTCGTACAACGTTATACAGTAGACCATTTTAAAGGTAATTGATTTCTGTTCCTATTACCTGTACCATTGCATATACCATACCTAAAGTTACGTAATAAAAAGTTACAGAACAATATTTGCTAAAGAACAAGGAAAATTGTCCAAAATTGCTGTGAGTGGCGAACTTAGAAAAATCATATTTCGAAAACTGTAAATCCTAATTACCTCTACTAAACAACATTTTAAAGAAGAAATATGTAGGTTTTTTTCTGTAAAGCAATGTATATACCTATATCCTCGTGGACAAAAGTTATGGGACAAAAAACAAAATTTCTTTTTTTTGGGTTTCTTTGTGCTTTTTCTTTTGAATATATTTTTGTAAAAAAAAAGTATCATTGACTTTTAAAAGTGATATATAGATAGGAAATTTAACCAGGAACAATTTTTATGTAGGTATGTTTGTACCAAAAGTGCATAGAACTCACCCTAATGTAACCTGTGCCCAGGGACTAATTCACCCATTTCTCAAAAACGCACCCCTTTAAATGGTAGCACTCCGCGGTTTTTTCATATATAGATGTCCATTGACCATATGAAATAATAAAACCCCGTTAACGTTGTAGTTCCTTTTAGCTATCTTATTTTGAATATAATCAATAGCCTAAAAATACTTTATACAAAAGTATTCTACATTTTATAAATAATAAACAAAATACTTTATACATTTTGTATTATAATAATACAAAATTTATTCTCAGTATAATAATGTAAGTCGATTATTCACAGTATAATAATAATAAATCTGGTTGGACAGAATTAAACATGTGATGAAAAATCATACTAAAAACATGATTGGAAATTACAATCATTCAAAGATAATCGCTCAATTTTTCATTTTTGTAGGTTTCTATCAAACAAAATCTCTATGAATAAAATAATCTTCGTAATAGTAAGTCAGAAGTCAGGTCAAACTGCAAACAATTTCAAAAACCCCCGTAGAAGTTTTGTTTTTAATTAAACCATACATATTAAGTTGTTTGTTGTACAGGTGTATATTCACAATCACATTCACCATGAATTTTATAACAAAACTTTTTACAGTGATTCAGCACTTCTCATATGGTCGTCTATCGTCGGATTAACCTTCAGACACGATGATAAACAACTTTTAGATTGAAAATTGTTTATTCGGTTAAACGCAACATATATGCTGACATATCACAATTATTTAACTACTATTTTATAAATAATACAACTAATCTACAGCTAATCTAACAAACATTCAATACAAAAATTGCATAACATTCACTAAAATAGATAAACTGTAAGAATAATGACATTACTATAGGTCAGTCACCATTGAGAAAATTCATTGGTACAGGCAGGAAAAGTCAAAATACGAGTTTAGTGCCATTTTCTATTGAAGTATTTAGGGACTACTCCTATTAGTCTAAGAGCTGGGAGCGGATTTTGTGCGTGATAAGTAATATAGAAAAAATATACGGGTATATGTTGAATTAGTTGTGTATATAACTTTCCCCAACGGCCGGAAACCAGAGTGGGGGACTAGGGTCGTAATAAGGGATTAAAGTCGCGGTTTTTATTATTTTTTTAGTGATGCTCATGATGGAGATAGTGCACCAAAATTTGGGAATAAGTAGGTCATGACGTAACTAAGTGAAATCTCCAGGGGCGGAATGCTGCTTGTGGTACAAAGGGGTGGTAGGCAGGGGTGAGTATAAAAATATAAGGGGTTTTTATCGTTCGTGATCGAGATAGTGCCCCAAAATTTGAGAATAAGTAGATCATGACATTACTAAGTAAAATCTCCAGGGGCGGAACGCTGCGTGGGGGACAAATTTTGTGCTGCGTCACAAAAAAAATAATACAAACTGCGACTTTGACCCCTTAAAACTACCCTCATCCCCAACTCTGGTTTCCGCCCCTGGATATTTTGCTTAGTTACGTCATGATCTACTTACTCCCAAATTTTGGGAATCCCTTATAATTTTTATATTTATCCCTGCCCCCACCCCTTTGTCGGCCACGCAGCGTTCCGCCCCTGGATATTTTACTTAGTTACGTCATGACCTACTTATTACCAAATTTTGGAGCACTATCTGGATCATGAGCGTCACAAAAAAAATAATAAAAACCGCGACTTTGACCCCTTATAACTACCCTCGTCCCCCACTCTGGTTTCCGGCTCTGGGGATTTTACTTAGTTATGCCATGGTCTACTTATTCCCAAATTTTGATGCACTATCTTGATCACAAGCGTCACAAAAAAACACAAAAGGAAATACGGAGAATGATCAGAGGACAAAGAAAAGAGATGAACGAACTAATAAAAACGAAACACATTCAGAAGGAAACTTGGGCAGACTATTTTCGATCTCTGTTTGCTAAAGATAACGATAACGAACCACCAACACCTGAAGTGACAAAAACGAAGAAATAAATATTGAAGAAGCAGAGGTAACGGAAGCATTAAAGAAATTAAAAAATAGAAAATCACCAGGAGAAGACAGAATATCGAATGAACTCCTAAAGTATGGAGGACAAGATCTGACCAAACAATTATTAAAACTAATCCAAAAAATAATAGACCAAAACAGAATACCACAAGAATGGAGATCAAGCATCCTAATACCTCTCTTCAAAAAGGGAGAAAAATCGGACCCGGAGAATTACAGAGGAATTAATTTATTAAACACAACACTAAAATTAACGACCAAAGTGATTACAAACAAACTGAATAAAATTATATCATTAGCAGAAGAACCACAAGGTTTTAGGTCGGGAAGATCATGCACCGACGCTATATTTATAATGAGGCAGATTCAAGAAAAATCGTTAGAATACAACAAACCGGCATACTTATGTTTCGTGGACCTTAAGAAGGCATTTGACAGGGTCAAATTAAAGGACGTTATCCATTTACTGTACGCAAGAGAGGTACCTCTAGGAATAATTAAAACGATCGAAAATATGTACCAGAACAACACAATAAATGTAAAAATAGATGAAGAACAAACTGACCCAATTGAAGCTGGCAATGGGATAAGACAGGGAGATTCCCTGAGTCCTCTGTTGTTCAACCTGATCATGGACGAAATAATAAAAAAAGTAAGAACAAAAAAAGGATACCAAAACCGCTAGAAAATTTAACATGTTAATTACCCCAAAAGACTAAATGCATGGTTATAACAGCAGATCTAATAAGGTGTAAATTAGAGCTGGAGGGTCAAATAATAGAACAAGTCATGGAGTTTAAATATCTAGGCATCACACTATGCAGCTACGGAAAGATCGAAACAGAAGTGGAAGATCAGGTGAATAAAGCAAACAGAGCCGCAGGTTGCCTGAATGAAACAATATGGAGAAATAAAAACATCGGAAAAGAAGTGAAAGGCAGAATTTACAAAACAGTCATCAGACCAATAATGACATACGCGGCAGAAACATGACCTGATACAGAAAGGACAAAAAGAATGCTATAAACAGCAGAGATGAAAACATTGCGAAAAATCGATGGTAAGACGCTGTGGGATAGAGCTAGAAGTGCAGATATACGAAGGAGATGTAAGGTGGACAACATTAATAACTGGGTGAAAAACAGAAGAGTAAAATGGAACGACCAAATAAGCCGAATGACAACAAATAGACTAGTAAGGATGGCGAGAGACGGTTCTCCAATAGGAAGACGATCAGTGGGAAGACCACGAAAAAGATGGAATGACAACTTACTGGAGACACATTGAAAAACAGACAGAGTAATGTCTATATAAAAAGAAGAAGAAGAAGATTATTTGTACTTCGATTTTCGAGATTCTTGCATCAGTTTATAGGTACATGTACTGATATCGTTTGTACTCTGGGCTAATTAGCAAAATACAAGGAACAGTTATTTACCAGCAATTTTATTGCTGGAATCGAATCTTATTATTGTATGTATTAATAATATAGGTATGCAAAGTACGCAGATAGTGTGCTACTTTTTTTATAAACAAAATGGCGCCCGAAAATCGTGTTTTTTTCAATTTTTGCTCTATAACTCCAAAGATTTTAACTTTACACCAAAAACACTCAAATAAAAATTGACCTCAATTAAATTCTACACAGAGACATGTTTTTTCTGATTTACTTCGATGAAAACTTTCCCCGGAAAAAGCGGGTTTTTCCAACAAAATCTTTAATTTTCAACTAAACTTTTGATAAGTAATTGTTAATCAATAATTAAATAGCTTGGTAATGTAAACGCCCTTTTTGTATAGATTATAATTCCAGAAGCCGATGGAAATTGAACGAACAGTTTAGCAACAATTGAATTGTTAATTAAAAATTTACCGTCGCTATAATAACGACAATAATTATGATGCATAAGAATAACTATGATTTTTTCATAAAAAGGTACTATACATATCTAACGTACTTTACAGAATTCAAATTGGACTATTTAAGCGGCCTCAGGAATATTTTAAAATTATAAACAATTTTTTGGCTTATAAACAAATAGAATATCTCGGTAAATATTAAACTAAATTAAATTGTGAAAACAGTATTCGAAAGATAGTGACAGGGCGCTTCTTTTAAAAGAAAAAACGTTTAATTATGACGAGTGGTTCCTGAGATAAAACCAGTCAAAGTTGACCGGAATTTACGGCAAAGATATAAACAATAGGATCATAATTTTTAAACCTTCACCTTTTTATTTTTGTCCTCTTTCTCCACACCAATTTTCGTATCTTTAAAATACTCATAACATATAATATTATAATAAAAACTATCGATAATACGTGTGAAAACTGCCAAAAATAGCAAAATTCCAATCAAAAATTAGGTTGGAGAAAATGTAACCCGTAGTATTCGAAAGATAGTGACAGGGCGCTTCTTTTAAAAGAAAAAACGTTTAATTATGACGAGTGGTTCCTGAGATAAAACCAGTCAAAGTTGACCGGAATTTACGGCAAAGATATAAACAATAGGATCATAATTTTTAAACCTTCACCTTTTTATTTTTGTCCTCTTTCTCCACACCAATTTTCATATCTTTAAAATACTCATAACATATAATATTATAATAAAAACTATCGATAATACGTGTGAAAACTGCCAAAAATAGCAAAATTCCAATCAAAAATTAGGTTGGAGAAAATGTAACCCTCAAAATTCAAAATCGATATACGTTAAAAAATGCATTTTCTCGACTTCCCATGGAGCAATTTTCTTCATTCTTTTTTTGATCCCTAATAACTCGAGTGGAGCCATCGAACTAACGCATTATTAAATGTCAAAATTGCTTTTGTTTTGTTATAATAGATTAATTTATTTATAAGAACAGAACACTACATATTTTTTCCACTTTTTCTTAGTGTAGGCTTTTTTTTAGATAAACTTACTACAAGTGTACCTTTTAAAGTTAAAAACATAAATATTCTCATTTGAAAGCTGTATAATTATTTAAACAATTTTTATTTAAACAAATTAAAATTTTGTGTTATAATAAATAAATTAATTTATTATAACAAAACAAAAGCAAGTTTGACATTTCATAATGCGTTAGTTCGATGGCTCTTCTCGAATTACTGGGGAACAAAAAAATAATGAAGGAAATTGCTCCATGAGAAGCCGAGAAAATGCATTTTTTTAACGTATACCGATTTTGAACTTTGAGGGTTGCATTTTCTCCAACCTAATTTTTGATTGGAATTTTGCTATTTTTGGCAATTTTCACACGTATTATCGATAGTTTTTATTATAATAGTAGATAATCAAAGCCGGTATGACTATCAAGATAGGGAAATCAATGTGTTAGAGAGAGAAGTACCTTTCCAATGAGTAAGAGTGAGATAGATGCTGACGTCACAAGGAATCTTCCATAATGGAATCTACCATAGTTTAGCTAGATGGCGCCACCAATCCGCCATGTTTATTCCAATTCGCCACAATCCGCCATTTTTATTCCATTTCAGTATTTTTCCATTTCAGTATTTTTCCATATCAGTATTTTTCCATTTCAGTATTTTTCCATTTCAACGGCACTAAAGCATATCTCCGTTGTTATTGGTCCTATCGTGACGTGTGAGGTATCATCGGAAAGGGGAGGGGGTAACGAATACGTTAACACAAGAAACAAAGATGGCGGCATAGCCAAAACGGCACTAAAGCATATCACCGTTGTTATTGGTCCGATCGTGACATGTGAGGTATCATAGGAAAGGGGAGGGGGTAACGAATACGTTAACACAAAAACAAAGATGGCGGCATAGCCAAAACGGCACTAAAGCATATCGCCGTTGTTATTGGTTCGACGTGTGAGGTATTGGAAAGGAGCGCGTTGGCTCGTGACGTACAAAGGGATCGTTGGAAAGCGACATGTTACATATACTATATTTTATCTACGACCATAACACAATATGTTATTTAAACCAATCACGTGCAGAAATCGAAGCTTAACGAGTTGCATACTATATTTTATCTACGACCGCAACATATTCGGCATTTTTATTCCAATTTGCCATTTTTATTCAAATTCACCATTTTTATTCCAATTTTCCTTGACATTACGTCGAAGAAATCTACCATAGTTTTCCTATTAGCCGCTAGATGACGCCATTTTTAGACCATTTTTATTTAAATTCACCATTTTTATTCCAATTCGCTATTTTTATTCCAATTTTCCTTGACATTACGTCGAAGAAATCTACCATAGTTTACCTATTAGCCGCTAGATGACGCCATTTTTAGTCCATTTTTATTTAAATTCACCATTTTTATTCCAATTCGCTATTTTTATTCCAATTTGTCTTGATACAGATATTACGCTGAAGGAATCTACCATAATTCGTTCTAAATATGATCTCAAATAAAATCCCATACATAAAACAAATTGAATTCATCGATATGAAAAATAACTTCGACTGAGTTGACAAAGACAAAAAAAATCTAGAAGGAAGATATTTAAAAGAAAAAGATTGCAAATTTTCAAAGCAAAAGTCTTTTAGAGTAATTCGATTGAGAAAATTATATATACACAAGTAAAAAGAGAGGCATAGACAATAAAAGTTGTAGGTATGTAGTACCTAATGACAAAGACAAAAAAAATCTAGAAGGAAGATATTTAATAGAAAAAGGTTGCAAATTTTCAAAGCAAAAGTCTTTTAGAGTAATTCGATTGAGAAAATTATATATACACAAGTAAAAAGAGAGGCATAGACAATAAAAGTTGTAGGTATGTAGTACCTAAACGGCTTAACGTAGAGAGGCATATATTTTATCTACGACCGTAACATAATTTATGTGTAAGCGATGGTGACATCTCATTAGCATTGGTCTGATTGGAGATTGTGGTACGTTAAAGGTGTGGGGAGTATCGAATATGTTATTTAATCCATAAACTAACCGTTACGAGCTGCATACTATATTTTATCTACGGCGATAACATTTGGTGCCACCAATTCGCCATTTTTATTCCAATTCACCATTTTTATTCCATTTCAGTATTTTTAGTTAAATTCGCTATTTTTATTCCAATTTGTCCTGATACAGATATTACGTTGAAGGAATCTATTCGTTCTAAATGTGATCTCAAAATCCCATACATAAAACAAATTGAATTCATCGATATGAAAAAGAACTTCGACTGAGTGCATTATAAATGACAAAGACAAAAAAAAATCTAGAAGGAAGATATTTAATAGAAAAAGATTGCAAATTTTCAAAGAAAAAGTCTTGTAGAGTAATTCGATTGAGAAAATTATATATACACAAGTAAAAAGAGAGGTATAGACAATAAAAGTTGTAGGCATGTAGTACCTAAACGGATTAACGTAGAGAGGCATAGACGTAAGGAGAGACATGGGCAATAAAGGTTGTAGGCATGCCTAAATGGCTTAACGTAGAGAGGCATAGAAAATAAAAGTTGTAGGTATGTAGTGCCCACCGGTATGGGCGCACAAAAAAATTTCCCTAGATCTACTGACAAACTGGGCATTTCGCAACATAAGAGCCTGTGTATTAGAGTTAGATAGAAAATCAATTTTTCCCCAGATGCTGGGAAATTTAAAAAAAAATTTAAGGTCCATTCTGCTCATTTTTGTCTCGTTTTGTGGTGGAGGCCCGACTTTTACGTCACGATTGGACCAATAAAACAGAAGATATAACTAATGCCCTTTTGGCTGTATCCTGAAAATACGTAACTAATGCCCCTGATAACGTATAAGATATAATAGAAGCAGTATTTTGATATGTCCAATCCATCCCTCTCTGAGAGATATGCGAGGTATCATGTGATTTAACAAATTGAATAATATAGAAAAATTAAACATAACATCATGCCATAAAGACATTAGATACAAATGATTTAACCACCAGACACAGAAAAATCAAATAGAGCAGAATGTTAAAAAGGAGTTCTGTATCTTCGGTCCTCTTGGTGCAATAGGGACATACGAATTCTCAAATGATACGATTTAACCAATAGAGTTCAGTGACAGAAAAATAAAATACATCATGTCAAAAGGGTCTTAGATACGTATTTTCCTTCCAATCGTAACTTACAGTACCTCAACCAATAAAATACAATGGCATAAAAATCAAATACATCAGCATGTCAAAAAGGCTTTAGTATTTTCTTTTCTACTGTGAAACACCCAAATCTTTCGTAAAATATTATACACGGGCGTTCTTTCTATATGTCCAAACTAGTAAACCTCTTATTTTTAACACGCAACTCTCAATATTTACATTATTTCTTCCTAGAAAATATCAGTGTATCAAAATGGAATACAAATATATGCAAACCACCAATTGCTAAATCTATCATTATATCGCTAATACCTAAAATACATATCAGATAAATTCTTTCGCTAAGTCCAAACCACCGATATTTCTCACATTATTTTCAAACCAGATTTAGAGTTCTAGTCAAGCATAAAAATCAAATACATCAGCATGTCAAAAGGGTTTTAGTATTTTCGTTTCTACTAAGAAACATCCAAACTTTTCGTATACTATCGTGTTGTATACTTTTGTACACTATTGGTTTTTATAATTTGTTTAAATTTTTTTAATAAATGTAGCAATAACTTCGAAATTACGGCATTTAGTTGTAGGGAAAATAACATGAAAAATAATCAGTATTTCTTTAGGACTTCAAAACTCAAATAACGACTTCTTGTCCTATTAGAAATACGGAATTGGATTTCCAGAAAAACGGAAAATCTGACAACAATGTAATTGTCACTATAATATAGACCGCCTCAGAAAATTCATACCCATCAAAATCTATAAAAATCTTGCAAGCCGTTTCCGAGATAATTGAGTGTTTCCATACATAAAACTCACTCTGTATGCAAACCAGATTTAGAGTTCTAGTCAGACATAAAAATCAAATACATCAGCATGTCAAAAGGGCTTTAGTATTTTCGTTTTTACTGAGAAACATCCAAATCTTTCGTACTCTATTATACACAGGCGTTCTTTCATTATGTCCAAACTAGTAAACCTCTTATTTTTACCATGCAACTCTCAATATTTACATTATCTCTCCCTAGGTGCAAAATGTCAGTATATGAAGCATAAATATATGCAAGCCACTAATTGCTAAATCTATCATTATATCGATAATACCTACAATACATATCAGATAAATTCTTTCGCTAAGTCCAAACCACCGATATTTCTCATATTATTTTCAAACCAGATTTAGAGTTCTAATCAGTTGGAAAATACAAATTTTTGTTATAAAGTACGTTTTAAATGTGATCTCAAATAAAATCCCATGCATAAAACAAATTGAATTCATCGATATGAAAAAGAACTTCGACTGAGTGTATTATAAATGACAAAGACAAAAAATATTTCTAGAAGGAAGATATTTAATAGAAAAAGATTGCAAATTTTCAAAGAAAAAGTCTTGTAGAGTAATTCGATTGAGAAAATTACTTATTATGGGTATACACAAGTTAATAATAAGCAAAAAATCGAACTTCTATTGATCCAATCAAAAAAATCAAATACATTTGTACTATGAGAATGATCTCCGAAAGGGAAATCGATAGGTCAAAATAAACTAATTTTAAAGTAAAAATGTGGCTTATTCACAATAAAAATAATAAATAATACATTTTCTTGCGCTCCTTATTGTTTTACGAAAGATACAAAAAAAACACGAAAAATACACGATACGTAGGTAGAAAATAATGTCATTATTAATTATGACTTAATCATTCTTTCGAATGTTTTTAGTACGCATGACTCTAAGAATTTACCCTGGTATGATTCTGGTTTCGAAGGATCTTTGGACGGTTTTAAAATAATTCGAACTAGGTTTCGAAGGATCTTTGGACGGTTTTAAAATAATTCGAACTAAATATATTCTTACCAACCATCTGGAAACTTAAGGTGTGTGTCGATATAATTCTTTATTTGCACTAACGCCATTACTACAATCGGAAATTTTCTTAATCATTCTATAAGTACAGTATTTTAATTGCATTTTAAACAGGTTTCTAATTCACTTATGGAAAAATTAGAATTAGAATCAGAATCAGATTAGAACTTTCATATTGTGATACATTTGTCTATGGAAGAAAATAATACGGTATGTATAAGATACAAAATTCAAGCATTGGAAAAGCCATACAAGAGGCACACCAAATTCAAAAATCTTGACTATTTAGTCTAAACATGAATTAAAATTTCTAGTTCTATCTTCTAGCTTCTCATCCAGCTTGAAATAGGATATTAGTATTCATATTTATTATTTCAAAAATTTTAAGATATCGTGTCTTTTGTTGTAGGTATACTGTCACATTTTCAATACATATTACCCAATTTTTACTTACCCATCATCGAGTTAATTTATAAATGCAATAAGTAACTCCTTAAGATATTATGCTTTCAAAAAACGCTACCAACCAATCTCCTTCATATTGGCTAGTTTCAAATGTATTTCTACAATTACACCATTATTTGCCGAAATATTTTAAAGCAGTGTTGACAACGTCTAAAAAAGTGTACATAATTTGGTACATAAATATCAAAAATGATGATCAAAATTGCTTTTATTAGATGATTATTAGCTCTCTTTATCCAGCTAAAATAAAATAAATAAAGAACTTACATCGTCATATCCATATACTGTTTTGAAAACCGAGGACTTGGAAGCTCCAATAAGTCATAACTCGAAGTTTGAAATAGTAAATAGTATATCAGTGAATGTTTATGCTTTGGAATTAAATCAAGTTAAGGAAAAATAATTTTACGAATTAGTGCCTGCTTGCCTAAACAAAACAAACTTGATAGACATGTAAATTTGAATCTTATTCAGGATAAATATTTTCTAAAATTAAATGATTACCTACGATTCTCATCGTAGTGACGATGGAAATATTGAAATAAAATATCATTACTGCTGGAAAAAAAGGTGTCTAGGTTGTTACACTATATAACCAAAAAAGAAAACTAATTCACCCAGATTTATTGGAAAAATTTACTGTTTCACCGTATCATTAAAATCTTACAAAAAAAGAAATATCGAATTAAATAAACAATACATAATAGAACTAAGAAGTAAATTACGAATATCAGAGTGCATGAGATACGAAATAAACATCTTACAAGCAAAACTATCGATACAACAAATACATATTATATACATTATTCACTTGAAAATTTTAAAGTAATGTTGGCTGAATGTCCAAGAAACTGAGTATATTTAGCCTCTTTTACAATATTTCTGAAAAACTTCAACGAATTTGTCTATTTAGCGAAAAAAAATCTAATTCACGCAGTTTTATCGGAAAACTTTGCTATTTACCATTTTTATTCACTGTCTTTTTAATCTGTTGAGTAACATCTTTAATTTATTTTGATTTTTAAGAAGTTTTCTAACCTCCTCTAATTACGATTTTTTGTAGAATTTGGACTGGTTGTATTGAATTATGATAGGTATGTGTATCTGATTACGCAATAATTTCAAAGAGACATTCTTTGTAGCTTAGTATAAATTGGTCTTCTAATACTAAAATATTATAAAAAAATAATAGAGTAAAGCAATACAGGAGACTTAAAAAAGGTTTAAAATCTCATGAAATCTTGTTTATTTAGTCTAAACATGAATTAAAATTTATATTGTTCATACTTATTATTTCAAGATTTTTAAGATCGTTTCTAATTATCCATCATCCAGTTAATTTATAAATTATGAAATAGGTATCACTATGATATATTATGCAGCAATAACTATGTTTTCAAAAACTATACCAACCAATCTCTTTCATTCTGACGATGTATTTATACAATTACAACATTATTTACTTAAAAAGTTTAAAGCAATGTTGGCTGAATGTCCAAAAAACTGAGTATATTTAGCCTATTTTACAATATTTCTGAAAAACTTCAACGAATTTGTCTATTTACCGAAAAAAAATCTAATTCACACAGTTTTATTGGAAAAATTTACTATTTCACCATTTTATTCACTGTCTTTTTAATCTGTTGAGTAACATCTTTAATTTATTTTGATTTTTATGAAGTTGTCTAACCTCGTTTAATTACGATTTTTTTGTAGAATTTGGATTGGTTTTATAGGATTATGATAGGTATGTGTATCTGATAACACAATAATTCCAAAGAGACATTCGTTGTAGCTTAGTGTAAATTGGTCTTCTAATACTAAAACATTATAAAACATAATAGATTAAAGTAATACAGGAGACTTAAAAAAGTGTTAAAATCTCATGGTACAAAAAAGAAAATGTCTCGAGTGTGAATTTAAAAATGGAGTTACTACAAAAAAGAAGATGGTACATACCTTTGAATATTAAAAAATATTTGAAAAATTTTAATTTTTTTTTTTGTAGATTGTGTAGTTAATACTAAAAATTAGTAAGGAAATAAAAATGATTATAAATTAAAAAAATCTTCGACGTTTGTTCTTAGAGCATGTGAAACATTAATAATTACCAAAAAATTTCAGTAGGTACCTTTAAATATTAAAAGTATTTGAAAAATTTTAATTTTTGTAGATTGTGTAGTTAATACTAAAAAATTAGTATGGAAATAAAAATAAATATCAATTAAAAAAAAAATCTTCAGCGTTTGTTCTTAGAGCGTAGTTCGAGTATGCCCGAACTTTCCCGATCCCCAATATCTACTTCTTCTTGTAGTGCTCATCCATTTTGGATGTTGACGATTATCCTAGAAATATATACTTTGCATACTAATGTACTGAAAAGATTTGTAGTTGTTGTGCTGCACCACATATATAGATTTTTTAGCCAGAAAATCCTTCACCTTCCTGGTTTTCTTCTACTTTTCTCTGTAAAATTAGTTGCAGCAGTTCATATCTTCGCTCTTTCTTACAATGTGTCGGATGTATTCGATTTTAACTGTTTTATTGTGGGTACCAGCTCTTTTTCTTTTTTAATTCTTAATAAAATAATCTAATTAGTTACGTGATCTGAGTAAGATATATACAAAAATAAGAAAAAAATGTTTTATTTCTTTGGAATAAAATAAAAAAGCCAAGTTGGTTGACTGGTTTAAAGTATTGCAGTGCAGGGGATTTGAACCTATGATCCAACACTTACTTATTTTCAATGCAATGTAACAAAGTCTTAAATCGCTCGACCAACGTGGCTTTGGAACTTTGCTCTAAAAAACAACGATGATATTCACATGTTATGACATTCCTATTGACAATAAAAAGAAATAAAATGTTTTTCAAATAATATTTTATTCAAAATACTGTTATTTAGAGTGTGAGCTTTATGATTATAAATAAAAAAATCTTTGACGTTTGTTCTTAGAACATGTGAAACATTAATAATTACCAAAAAATTACGGTACCTTTAAATATTAAAAGTATTTGAAAAATTTTAATTTTTGTAGATTGTGTAGTTAATACCAAAAATTAGTGTGGAAATAAAAATAAATATCAACTAAAAAAAAATTTTCAGCGTTTGTTCTTAGAGCGTAGTTCGAGTATGCCCTAGCTTTCCCGATTTCCCAATATTAGCTGTGAGTTTTGGCATAGGATACCCATATAAAAAGCATGGAAAACGGAAAGTTTACCTTGGACAAGTGACGCCGTCACTTGTCCAAGGTAAACTTTCCGTTTTCCATGCTTTTTATATGGGTATCCTATGCCAAAACTCACAGCTAATATTGGGAAATCGGGAAAGCCAGGGCATACTCGAACTACGCTCTAAGAACAAACGCTGAAAATTTTTTTTTAGTTGATATTTATTTTTATTTCCACACTAATTTTTGGTATTAACTACACAATCTACAAAAATTAAAATTTTTCAAATACTTTTAATATTTAAAGGTACCGTAATTTTTTCGTAATTATTAATGTTTCACATGTTCTAAGAACAAACGTCAAAGATTTTTTTATTTATAATCATAAAGCTCACACTCTAAATAACAGTATTTTGAATAAAATATTATTTGAAAAACATTTTATTTCTTTTTATTGTCAATAGGAATGTCATAACATGTGAATATCATCGTTGTTTTTTAGAGCAAAGTTCCAAAGCCACGTTGGTCGAGCGATTTAAGACTTTGTTACATTGCATTGAAAATAAGTAAGTGTTGGATCATAGGTTCAAATCCCCTGCACTGCAATACTTTAAACCAGTCAACCAACTTGGCTTTTTTATTTTATTCCAAAGAAATAAAACATTTTTTTCTTATTTTTGTATATATCTTACTCAGATCACGTAACTAATTAGATTATTTTATTAAGAATTAAAAAAGAAAAAGAGCTGGTACCCACAATAAAACAGTTAAAATCGAATACATCCGACACATTGTAAGAAAGAGCGAAGATATGAACTGCTGCAACTAATTTTACAGAGAAAAGTAGAAGAAAACCAGGAAGGTGAAGGATTTTCTGGCTAAAAAATCTATATATGTGGTGCAGCACAACAACTACAAATCTTTTCAGTACATTAGTATGCAAAGTATATATTTCTAGGATAATCGTCAACATCCAAAATGGATGAGCACTACAAGAAGAAGTAGATATTGGGGATCGGGAAAGTTCGGGCATACTCGAACTACGCTCTAAGAACAAACGCTGAAGATTTTTTTTTTAATTGATATTTATTTTTATTTCCATACTAATTTTTTAGTATTAACTACACAATCTACAAAAATTAAAATTTTTCAAATACTTTTAATATTTAAAGGTACCTACTGAAATTTTTTGGTAATTATTAATGTTTCACATGCTCTAAGAACAAACGTCGAAGATTTTTTTAATTTATAATCATTTTTATTTCCTTACTAATTTTTAGTATTAACTACACAATCTACAAAAAAAAAATTAAAATTTTTCAAATATTTTTTAATATTCAAAGGTATGTACCATCTTCTTTTTTGTAGTAACTCCATTTTTAAATTCACACTCGAGACATTTTCTTTTTTGTACCATGAGATTTTAACACTTTTTTAAGTCTCCTGTATTACTTTAATCTATTATGTTTTATAATGTTTTAGTATTAGAAGACCAATTTACACTAAGCTACAACGAATGTCTCTTTGGAATTATTGTGTTATCAGATACACATACCTATCATAATCCTATAAAACCAATCCAAATTCTACAAAAAAATCGTAATTAAACGAGGTTAGACAACTTCATAAAAATCAAAATAAATTAAAGATGTTACTCAACAGATTAAAAAGACAGTGAATAAAATGGTGAAATAGTAAATTTTTCCAATAAAACTGTGTGAATTAGATTTTTTTTCGGTAAATAGACAAATTCGTTGAAGTTTTTCAGAAATATTGTAAAATAGGCTAAATATACTCAGTTTTTTGGACATTCAGCCAACATTGCTTTAAACTTTTTAAGTAAATAATGTTGTAATTGTATAAATACATCGTCAGAATGAAAGAGATTGGTTGGTATAGTTTTTGAAAACATAGTTATTGCTGCATAATATATCATAGTGATACCTATTTCATAATTTATAAATTAACTGGATGATGGATAATTAGAAACGATCTTAAAAATCTTGAAATAATAAGTATGAACAATATAAATTTTAATTCATGTTTAGACTAAATAAACAAGATTTCATGAGATTTTAAACCTTTTTTAAGTCTCCTGTATTGCTTTACTCTATTATTTTTTTATAATATTTTAGTATTAGAAGACCAATTTATACTAAGCTACAAAGAATGTCTCTTTGAAATTATTGCGTAATCAGATACACATACCTATCATAATTCAATACAACCAGTCCAAATTCTACAAAAAATCGTAATTAGAGGAGGTTAGAAAACTTCTTAAAAATCAAAATAAATTAAAGATGTTACTCAACAGATTAAAAAGACAGTGAATAAAAATGGTAAATAGCAAAGTTTTCCGATAAAACTGCGTGAATTAGATTTTTTTTCGCTAAATAGACAAATTCGTTGAAGTTTTTCAGAAATATTGTAAAAGAGGCTAAATATACTCAGTTTCTTGGACATTCAGCCAACATTACTTTAAAATTTTCAAGTGAATAATGTATATAATATGTATTTGTTGTATCGATAGTTTTGCTTGTAAGATGTTTATTTCGTATCTCATGCACTCTGATATTCGTAATTTACTTCTTAGTTCTATTATGTATTGTTTATTTAATTCGATATTTCTTTTTTTGTAAGATTTTAATGATACGGTGAAACAGTAAATTTTTCCAATAAATCTGGGTGAATTAGTTTTCTTTTTTGGTTATATAGTGTAACAACCTAGACACCTTTTTTTCCAGCAGTAATGATATTTTATTTCAATATTTCCATCGTCACTACGATGAGAATCGTAGGTAATCATTTAATTTTAGAAAATATTTATCCTGAATAAGATTCAAATTTACATGTCTATCAAGTTTGTTTTGTTTAGGCAAGCAGGCACTAATTCGTAAAATTATTTTTCCTTAACTTGATTTAATTCCAAAGCATAAACATTCACTGATATACTATTTACTATTTCAAACTTCGAGTTATGACTTATTGGAGCTTCCAAGTCCTCGGTTTTCAAAACAGTATATGGATATGACGATGTAAGTTCTTTATTTATTTTATTTTAGCTGGATAAAGAGAGCTAATAATCATCTAATAAAAGCAATTTTGATCATCATTTTTGATATTTATGTACCAAATTATGTACACTTTTTTAGACGTTGTCAACACTGCTTTAAAATATTTCGGCAAATAATGGTGTAATTGTAGAAATACATTTGAAACTAGCCAATATGAAGGAGATTGGTTGGTAGCGTTTTTTGAAAGCATAATATCTTAAGGAGTTACTTATTGCATTTATAAATTAACTCGATGATGGGTAAGTAAAAATTGGGTAATATGTATTGAAAATGTGACAGTATACCTACAACAAAAGACACGATATCTTAAAATTTTTGAAATAATAAATATGAATACTAATATCCTATTTCAAGCTGGATGAGAAGCTAGAAGATAGAACTAGAAATTTTAATTCATGTTTAGACTAAATAGTCAAGATTTTTGAATTTGGTGTGCCTCTTGTATGGCTTTTCCAATGCTTGAATTTTGTATCTTATACATACCGTATTATTTTCTTCCATAGACAAATGTATCACAATATGAAAGTTCTAATCTGATTCTGATTCTAATTCTAATTTTTCCATAAGTGAATTAGAAACCTGTTTAAAATGCAATTAAAATACTGTACTTATAGAATGATTAAGAAAATTTCCGATTGTAGTAATGGCGTTAGTGCAAATAAAGAATTATATCGACACACACCTTAAGTTTCCAGATGGTTGGTAAGAATATATTTAGTTCGAATTATTTTAAAACCGTCCAAAGATCCTTCGAAACCTAGTTCGAATTATTTTAAAACCGTCCAAAGATCCTTCGAAACCAGAATCATACCAGGGTAAATTCTTAGAGTCATGCGTACTAAAAACATTCGAAAGAATGATTAAGTCATAATTAATAATGACATTATTTTCTACCTACGTATCGTGTATTTTTCGTGTTTTTTTTGTATCTTTCGTAAAACAATAAGGAGCGCAAGAAAATGTATTATTTATTATTTTTATTGTGAATAAGCCACATTTTTACTTTAAAATTAGTTTATTTTGACCTATCGATTTCCCTTTCGGAGATCATTCTCATAGTACAAATGTATTTGATTTTTTTGATTGGATCAATAGAAGTTCGATTTTTTGCTTATTATTAACTTGTGTATACCCATAATAAGTAATTTTCTCAATCGAATTACTCTACAAGACTTTTTCTTTGAAAATTTGCAATCTTTTTCTATTAAATATCTTCCTTCTAGAAATATTTTTTGTCTTTGTCATTTATAATACACTCAGTCGAAGTTCTTTTTCATATCGATGAATTCAATTTGTTTTATGCATGGGATTTTATTTGAGATCACATTTAAAACGTACTTTATAACAAAAATTTGTATTTTCCAACTGATTAGAACTCTAAATCTGGTTTGAAAATAATATGAGAAATATCGGTGGTTTGGACTTAGCGAAAGAATTTATCTGATATGTATTGTAGGTATTATCGATATAATGATAGATTTAGCAATTAGTGGCTTGCATATATTTATGCTTCATATACTGACATTTTGCACCTAGGGAGAGATAATGTAAATATTGAGAGTTGCATGGTAAAAATAAGAGGTTTACTAGTTTGGACATAATGAAAGAACGCCTGTGTATAATAGAGTACGAAAGATTTGGATGTTTCTCAGTAAAAACGAAAATACTAAAGCCCTTTTGACATGCTGATGTATTTGATTTTTATGTCTGACTAGAACTCTAAATCTGGTTTGCATACAGAGTGAGTTTTATGTATGGAAACACTCAATTATCTCGGAAACGGCTTGCAAGATTTTTATAGATTTTGATGGGTATGAATTTTCTGAGGCGGTCTATATTATAGTGACAATTACATTGTTGTCAGATTTTCCGTTTTTCTGGAAATCCAATTCCGTATTTCTAATAGGACAAGAAGTCGTTATTTGAGTTTTGAAGTCCTAAAGAAATACTGATTATTTTTCATGTTATTTTCCCTACAACTAAATGCCGTAATTTCGAAGTTATTGCTACATTTATTAAAAAAATTTAAACAAATTATAAAAACCAATAGTGTACAAAAGTATACAACACGATAGTATACGAAAAGTTTGGATGTTTCTTAGTAGAAACGAAAATACTAAAACCCTTTTGACATGCTGATGTATTTGATTTTTATGCTTGACTAGAACTCTAAATCTGGTTTGAAAATAATGTGAGAAATATCGGTGGTTTGGACTTAGCGAAAGAATTTATCTGATATGTATTTTAGGTATTAGCGATATAATGATAGATTTAGCAATTGGTGGTTTGCATATATTTGTATTCCATTTTGATACACTGATATTTTCTAGGAAGAAATAATGTAAATATTGAGAGTTGCGTGTTAAAAATAAGAGGTTTACTAGTTTGGACATATAGAAAGAACGCCCGTGTATAATATTTTACGAAAGATTTGGGTGTTTCACAGTAGAAAAGAAAATACTAAAGCCTTTTTGACATGCTGATGTATTTGATTTTTATGCCATTGTATTTTATTGGTTGAGGTACTGTAAGTTACGATTGGAAGGAAAATACGTATCTAAGACCCTTTTGACATGATGTATTTTATTTTTCTGTCACTGAACTCTATTGGTTAAATCGTATCATTTGAGAATTCGTATGTCCCTATTGCACCAAGAGGACCGAAGATACAGAACTCCTTTTTAACATTCTGCTCTATTTGATTTTTCTGTGTCTGGTGGTTAAATCATTTGTATCTAATGTCTTTATGGCATGATGTTATGTTTAATTTTTCTATATTATTCAATTTGTTAAATCACATGATACCTCGCATATCTCTCAGAGAGGGATGGATTGGACATATCAAAATACTGCTTCTATTATATCTTATACGTTATCAGGGGCATTAGTTACGTATTTTCAGGATACAGCCAAAAGGGCATTAGTTATATCTTCTGTTTTATTGGTCCAATCGTGACGTAAAAGTCGGGCCTCCACCACAAAACGAGACAAAAATGAGCAGAATGGACCTTAAATTTTTTTTTAAATTTCCCAGCATCTGGGGAAAAATTGATTTTCTATCTAACTCTAATACACAGGCTCTTATGTTGCGAAATGCCCAGTTTGTCAGTAGATCTAGGGAAATTTTTTTGTGCGCCCATACCGGTGGGCACTACATACCTACAACTTTTATTTTCTATGCCTCTCTACGTTAAGCCATTTAGGCATGCCTACAACCTTTATTGCCCATGTCTCTCCTTACGTCTATGCCTCTCTACGTTAATCCGTTTAGGTACTACATGCCTACAACTTTTATTGTCTATACCTCTCTTTTTACTTGTGTATATATAATTTTCTCAATCGAATTACTCTACAAGACTTTTTCTTTGAAAATTTGCAATCTTTTTCTATTAAATATCTTCCTTCTAGATTTTTTTTTGTCTTTGTCATTTATAATGCACTCAGTCGAAGTTCTTTTTCATATCGATGAATTCAATTTGTTTTATGTATGGGATTTTGAGATCACATTTAGAACGAATAGATTCCTTCAACGTAATATCTGTATCAGGACAAATTGGAATAAAAATAGCGAATTTAACTAAAAATACTGAAATGGAATAAAAATGGTGAATTGGAATAAAAATGGCGAATTGGTGGCACCAAATGTTATCGCCGTAGATAAAATATAGTATGCAGCTCGTAACGGTTAGTTTATGGATTAAATAACATATTCGATACTCCCCACACCTTTAACGTACCACAATCTCCAATCAGACCAATGCTAATGAGATGTCACCATCGCTTACACATAAATTATGTTACGGTCGTAGATAAAATATATGCCTCTCTACGTTAAGCCGTTTAGGTACTACATACCTACAACTTTTATTGTCTATGCCTCTCTTTTTACTTGTGTATATATAATTTTCTCAATCGAATTACTCTAAAAGACTTTTGCTTTGAAAATTTGCAACCTTTTTCTATTAAATATCTTCCTTCTAGATTTTTTTTGTCTTTGTCATTAGGTACTACATACCTACAACTTTTATTGTCTATGCCTCTCTTTTTACTTGTGTATATATAATTTTCTCAATCGAATTACTCTAAAAGACTTTTGCTTTGAAAATTTGCAATCTTTTTCTTTTAAATATCTTCCTTCTAGATTTTTTTTGTCTTTGTCAACTCAGTCGAAGTTATTTTTCATATCGATGAATTCAATTTGTTTTATGTATGGGATTTTATTTGAGATCATATTTAGAACGAATTATGGTAGATTCCTTCAGCGTAATATCTGTATCAAGACAAATTGGAATAAAAATAGCGAATTGGAATAAAAATGGTGAATTTAAATAAAAATGGACTAAAAATGGCGTCATCTAGCGGCTAATAGGTAAACTATGGTAGATTTCTTCGACGTAATGTCAAGGAAAATTGGAATAAAAATAGCGAATTGGAATAAAAATGGTGAATTTAAATAAAAATGGTCTAAAAATGGCGTCATCTAGCGGCTAATAGGAAAACTATGGTAGATTTCTTCGACGTAATGTCAAGGAAAATTGGAATAAAAATGGTGAATTTGAATAAAAATGGCAAATTGGAATAAAAATGCCGAATATGTTGCGGTCGTAGATAAAATATAGTATGCAACTCGTTAAGCTTCGATTTCTGCACGTGATTGGTTTAAATAACATATTGTGTTATGGTCGTAGATAAAATATAGTATATGTAACATGTCGCTTTCCAACGATCCCTTTGTACGTCACGAGCCAACGCGCTCCTTTCCAATACCTCACACGTCGAACCAATAACAACGGCGATATGCTTTAGTGCCGTTTTGGCTATGCCGCCATCTTTGTTTTTGTGTTAACGTATTCGTTACCCCCTCCCCTTTCCTATGATACCTCACATGTCACGATCGGACCAATAACAACGGTGATATGCTTTAGTGCCGTTTTGGCTATGCCGCCATCTTTGTTTCTTGTGTTAACGTATTCGTTACCCCCTCCCCTTTCCGATGATACCTCACACGTCACGATAGGACCAATAACAACGGAGATATGCTTTAGTGCCGTTGAAATGGAAAAATACTGAAATGGAAAAATACTGATATGGAAAAATACTGAAATGGAAAAATACTGAAATGGAATAAAAATGGCGGATTGTGGCGAATTGGAATAAACATGGCGGATTGGTGGCGCCATCTAGCTAAACTATGGTAGATTCCATTATGGAAGATTCCTTGTGACGTCAGCATCTATCTCACTCTTACTCATTGGAAAGGTACTTCTCTCTCTAACACATTGATTTCCCTATCTTGATAGTCATACCGGCTTTGATTATCTACTTATAATAATATATGTTATGAGTATTTTAAGGATATGAAAATTGGTGTGGAGAAAGAGGATAAAAATAAAAAGGTGATGGTTTGAAAATTATGATCCTATAACTTTGCCGTAAATTCCGGTCAACTTTGACCGGTTGTATCTCAGGAACTACTCATCATAATTAAATGTTTTTTCTTTTAAAAGAAGCGTCCTGCCGCTGTTTTTCGAGTACCGTTTTTATAATTTAATTTAGTTTAATATTTCCCGAGATATTCTATTTGTTTATAAGCCAAAAAATTCTTTATAATTTTAAAATATTCCTGAGGCAGCTTAAATAGTCCAATTTCAATTCTGTAAAGTACATTAGATAGGTATAGTGCCTTTTTATGAAAAAATCATTGTTATTCTTATGTATTATAATTATTGTCGTTATTATAGCGACCGTAAATTTTTAATTAATAATTCAATTGTTGCTAATATGTTCGTTCAATTTCCATCGGCTTTTGGAATTATAATCTATACGAAAAGGGTTTTTATATTACCAAGCTATTTAATTATTGATTAACAATTACTTATCTAAAAGTTTAGTTGAAAATTAAAGATTTTGTTGGAAAAACCCGCTTTTTCCGGGGAAAGTTTTCATCGAAGTAAATCGGAAAAAACACGTCTCTATGCAGAATTTATTTGCGGTGAATTTTTATTTCAGTGTTTTTGGTGTAAAGTTAAAAGCTTTGGAGTTATAGAGCAAAAATTGAAAAAAACACGATTTTCGGGCGCCATTTTGTTTATAAAAAAAGTAGCACACTATCTGCGGACTTTGCATACCTATATTATTAATATATACAATCATGAGATTCGATTCCAGCAATAAAATTGCTGGTAAATAACTTTTCCCAAAAATGGCCTATTCTCCGATAATCAGCCCAGACTATTGTTATTATTCCGGTAACAAAATTTTTTTTGCTTAGATGGAATTATACGGGGATGAATGGAAGCAATGTATTTTCTCCTAACTTTAAAAAGTTCTGTGGAAAAATGGAGGACTGATTTTGTTTCATACTCCTTTCGTACTATCTTAAAGGTATCCCTAAGATTTTGTTTTTTGAATTATCCGAATATCTCTTTTCTTGTAAAAGCCGTAAATAAAAATACTGCTTTGAAGGTTTATTTATTTAATTAAAATTATCAAACGCACTAAAATTAACAACACAAAACAAAATTAACAACAAAACAAAAGAATTCAATAGCGGGTATATCCACCTCTCGCAGCAACGACTGCTCGCAATATGTTTGGTATCGAATAAAGATGTATTATACTTGCCTGGGGAATAGCCTGATATTCCTCTACCAAGGCCATAACTGTACCAAATTTCTGGAGGCCTAGGATCACGGAGAATAGCTATTTTTAATTCATCCCATAAATGTTCAATAGGATTGAGATCTGGGCTGCATGCGGGCCATTCTCATTTTATCAATCCAACGTCTATTTAAGATATTTATGTTTATGAGTCAATCAGTGTTTTTATTTACAAAAAATTGTACAGCTCTTACAAGAAAAGAGCTATTCGGATAATTATTCAAAAAGCAAAATCTTAAGGATACCTCAAAGATAATACGAAAGGAGTATGAAATAAAATTAGCCCTCCAATTTTTCCACAGAACTTTTTAAAGTTGGGAGAAAATACAACGCTTCCATTCACCCCCGTATAATGTATAACAAACGATACCAATACATGTACCTATGTACAAACTGATGAAAGAATCTAGAAAATCGGAGTATAAATATGTAATAAAGTTATAAATTGTCAAACTTAATCAAAAATTTTGAGTAGCGTAATTTTGTGCCGGTGAGTGTATTATACACTCACCGGCAAGGTTAATCTTGGCCACCTTGTATTTCTTTCAATTTGCAGAAATTGTACCTCATTCTATGAAATATACGGTGTAAACTACCACTGAGGAAAAGAAAACAATTTTGAAAAAAAGTCATTTATCAATGCAATGTAATGTTTAAAAATATTCAAAGAAAATTTAAACAAACATAATTCTGAAAATCATAGGCTAATTAAAAAAAATATGAGTATTAATAATGGGTGTTGCTGTCTCTGACCCTTAAGATTCGTGGAGGCGGTTAGGCAATCCATTCATGATATCCTGCATATCCGATTGGGGGATATTGTGCCACTCCTCTAACACAGTCATCTTGAGCCCTCCGAAGGATGTGTACTCACTCTTGCTCTTGCCCATTTTTCACGTTGTTTCAAATGTTTTCAATTGGGTTAAGCTCGGGACTGCGTGTCGGCCATGGTAAAACTTGAATCCCGACCTCGTATGGCAACGTCCGTTATCATGCATTAATCTAAAGTTTTCACCAATGTACGGTGCGGAAGGCATGAAATGGTCTTGGAGAACTTCTTCCACGTATCTTTGAGCATTCACACTGCCTCTATCGAACACAACAAGATCTATACGAGCTTCGTAAGAGATACCTCCCCAACACTCAACGAAAAAGGTACGTAATATTAATAAAAATGTTAATTCAGACAACAAAAGCAATACTTAAAATTTGTCCAATTCTTGGTTTTATTGGAACAACAAAGCGATGTTCATCAATTAATTATGTTCGATGTAGTTGATCCAATGTATTGAATGGATGAACATCCATTTATTAATATTACGAACACTGTTCACTGAGCCAACGAACACTATTCATTGAAACAACAACGTCGTTAATTGAGCTACGAAGACTATTCGTTGTGTCAATAACAGTGTTATTTCTCCTAACGTATTTCGTTTATTTCTACAATTATTTCCGTTTATTCTCAAAATTAATTCCGTTCATTCCCACAATAAGTACGGTTATTCTTACAAGCAATTCTATTCACCCCTACTATGAACGTATTTTATATTAATAATTACTGAATGCATTAGCTCAATGTATAATATTAATTGATTAATAATAATTTTGCAAATCCCCCTTTTTTGTCCTAAACCTAATGGACTTTACACTGTGTGATTTCTCATATGTTTTCACTTATACAGTGCGGTGGAAAAAGTGTTGTCCCCTTATTAACTTATTTATTTTTAGCACAAGCAAAACGCTCGGACAGGTCGATTTTTAAAATAATCAAAGTATTTTATAACATCAATGTTTCGAACTTTACTCGATCCCTCTTCAGGTGACAGCCACAACTTTGGTTTTTTTTAATGGGAAAGTACATCATGTGACAGCTCATTTAAAAGCGTTGGAAATAGTGATTCCAAAAATGTATAACACTTTAATCCTTTTGAAGAGCGCAGGTGCAAAATGTCGATCGAATTCTTTTTAAACGCAGTCATTTTTTTTTGGAATCCTGAGAAAACTAATACCTAAGTATTTTTGAAAAATTTAAACTTATAGAAGTTCTCAGGGACTTCAGACCCTCGATAATACTGTAATATTTTATTCTGCGTTTAAATTTTTCAAAAATACTAATTAGTTTTCTCAGGATTCGACAAAAATGAAAACGATAATAGACACACGAAAACTTCTTTCCAGTCCGGACTACACTTGGAAACGAAATGAAATTATTCGACACTTTAGCAGAGATAACAGCATTGTTTAACAAATAACGATAAGGAAAAGCCGTTACATTTCAAATGGTCAAGCAAAACATTTATTGTTTCAACAACTTCGTTTATTGTTACCATGAAGGCATTGATTGTGGTTATTAAACGCAGTAGTAGATTGATTAATGCATTCGTTGTCACAACAATCAGTTTACATCTATGGAATAATCAAATATTACTCATATTAACAACATTTGTACATTGTTTTAATGAAATTTGTACGTTGTCACGATAAACCAAGGTAACTACTTATCATCTACTAAATCAAGAAAGTGCTTTGCTGCCAAAATTACCATTATTTATTAAATATAAGGAAGTAACTTATTGTTTGAATAAATTGAGTGTTATTGATTAATGTACTTTAGTTATTTTCACAATTATTATTCAATCATTGTGACAAAAACCAAATATATTGATCAATGTCTAAAAGTTCGTTGAAACAAAAAATTAAATTGTTGTTAGAACGAAATACTATTCAATAATCACTGTTAATCAATATTACGAACTAAATTTTTTTGAGTGAAATCATTATTGGCCCTCCTCGGTAAGCCACTGTTTCGGATATAGTGCATGGAGCAAACCTCTCATTTTGACGTCTGTAGATACGCTGACGTCCATCTGAACCTCTTAGTGATATTCTGCTCTCATCTAAGAACAGTATGTTCTTCCATTGCGCCAGAGTCCAGTCAGCATATTCTCCCACAAAATCAAGTCTAATAGCTTTACGGTGTTGTGGGAGTAGCTGTGGAGCGCGAGCTGGACGGAAAGCCCTTAAATTTCTTTCTGCCAGTCTTTTTCTAATGGTACGTTCACTCACACTAACATTTCTCACCTTAAAAAATGCATACGAGCTTTAGAAGCGGTGCAAAAACGATTTCTCAACACGTTGCTGACAATGAAGCAGTCATCTTGAATTGTAGTGTATCGAAGTCGGCCTTGACCTGGGCTGCGAGTGTATGAACCTGTCTCCCGAAATCGTCTGATAGCATCCCGTAGCCTAATTCAACCCCTACGTCCTCCGGAGAGCCCAAGACGGCTGCAGTAGAGGATTGACACGATATTCTCCTACCGAATATCCAGGATATCATGAATAGATTGCCCAACCAGCTCCAAGAAGTCGTAAGGGACATAGGCGGCAACACCCTTTATTAATACTCATACTTTGTTTTTCAATTAGACTGTGATTTTCAAAATTTTTGTTTGAATTTTCTTTGAAGATTTATAAAAAATGCAGTTTTGCTAAGCATCCCTTGATACATGACTTTTTTTTAACAATTTTATTGTTTTCTTTTCGTCAAAGATAGTTTTTATCGTATCTTTCATAAAATGTGGTCCAATATTGACAATTAAAGTTTTTGATTCAAATCTTTGTACTGAATGTCAGAAGGTGGGTGATTTGAATCACACTTTCTTTGAGTGCACAAAATACATTCCACACAGCTATAATTTAATCGAAGATTTAATAAAATGTAATGTTTTTCCACCTTTCAATATATCCTACCTATTGTCTCTGAACAGCAAGAATATATATATATATGATTGTTTAATGAAATTTATCTGTGAAACTAAAATTAACCTCTAAATTTATTAATCCTGATAATTTGATATATTATGTACATATGGAAAAAGAAGAAGAAGAAAATGTATAATAGTATAATGGAAAAATGTGGTGAACAACTTGGATAGTCCATAGCGGTCACCTGCAGCTTTTGAACTGAGTAGAGAGCTGTGGAAGAGTTTGCTATGGAACTCTAAGGACCTCATTGCCTTCTTTATGTATGAATAGAAAACAAAAAAGTTGTGACTATCTCTGAAAATTGAAGGAAATACAAGGTGGGCGGTTAATTGTGTTGGCGAGTGTATGTATCTCGAATAAAGTACGTTCCTCCTAGTGGCTGGAAACGGGCAACAATATTTTTGCTTATAGGGTAGTCACTAAAAGGACCTATACAGAAAAATGCAAGTGATTATGGGGTAATAGTGCATTTACATGGGTTGCATTGGTGCTATGTTGGCTAAAGTTCAGCACATAACGATGAGGGAAAATGCATTCAGGCATTTTGGCATATTAATGAGAAGACCGTCTGTAATAGTAGAGGATGCAAAGTATGCTAAATGTGCAGTTAGTCGAGCGTTATGGGGACCTATTGTTAATAGTTAATTGTATAAGTTAAGTTTTCCATTTTAGTAGGCGCTAGCCATTTTTTAATTGAATTTTCCATTTCCAACAATCGTTTTTCCGATTATAACGCCATCTATCCATAATTCGAAAAAATGTTTCGAATAAAAGTTACTTATTTTTACGTAAGGAATCCAAATCTGCAATAAAAATTGGGGGCTCCTATTTAAGATTTTAAAGTAACCCCCCCCCCACCTCCGTGGGGGTTCGTGTTTGGTGCCATTTGATAGATTTTTCAAAAATATTGAATAAGTGTATTTTACAGTTTTTCGATCTGATGTTCATTTCGCGAAATATCGCGGGATTCGTATTTAAAATATTAAATTTACCCCCCACCCCTCTCCGTGGGAAATCGTGTTTGGTATTATTCGATAGATTTTTAAAAAATATTGAGCACATATTTTTTAGTTTTTCGACCTGTCATTCATTTCGCGAAATATTCGCTTTTTTCTTGTGAAACTTTGGGACTCGCCCATTTCCTTACGCCCGACTCAAATCGTCAAATTTTTGAAATCTCCTTTGCATGTACTTAACTTACCTTATCTTAATCTAACAATTTCGAGTTTTTTTAAGGATAGATTTTTTTTCGGGCCCCCCTTAACGAACTCCCCTGTGTTAAGAGCCAATATATGGTAGAGGTACATCTGCACGGTACCAGGTTTCTCCCCATATGATAATCTGACCCGCTCGAGTAACTGCAAAAATCCCCGCTTGGGCTCCCCTACCATAATAAAGTAATAAAAATTATAATGAAATGATGGCATCTCCTCAGGTAAAATGTTCAAGAAGCAAACTGAGCCTTCGTTCGGATTTCCGGATGAGGAATATCCCAGGGAAACATCATTATACGTTAGAAAAAATAGAATATAGTCTTGGAATCTAGATATGGATGAAGGAGTAACAACTAGTATTACGACAGGTGAGGGAGAGACTAAATTTCATGTCAAACTACTATTGCTCCAAGGCTCGGAGTTTAGTTCTTCTTTAGTTTCAACAGCGAAACTACAGGATAACATTCCCTGGTGCTCAATGTATGCTGGTGATGTAGTGTTAGTAGGAAATACTGAAAATAATTTAGAACAAAAATGACAAAGACAGAGTATTTGGAAATTTCATTTAAAGAAAGAGTTATTACAAATTATAAAATTATATCTTTAGATGGTAAAATGATTATGAAAAGTAAAATAGCAATAAAATCAGCTATGATGTACGAGACCGAATGTTGGGCAGTTAAAAAGAAAGAAATGAGAATGCTTAGATGAATGAGTGAAGTAACGAAAAGGGAAAAAATGAGCAAAATGAAATAGCAAAGCTTAAGATGATTTGGTAATGTTCAATGTGGAAACGTTAATCAAACAATACGAAAAATTGCTGATTTGCGGATTCCTGGGTTTTCTTATTTAGTGTAAAAGTTTATTTATGCAGAAATCTGTTTTTTATTCCGGTATGTAAATTTTATGTAATTTTTATTTTAACTTTAAGTTAGTTTGAACTTGATGAGGTTTATTTTTTCTGTTATATTTTTATGGTAGGTACATTATGTATGTACCGAGTGTCCCGATAAGAATGGCTCTCGGCCATATCTCAGGAACCGTTTATAGTACAGCTTTGAGAAAAAAATATTTATAATAAAAGTTGCCTCGGGAAAAGCCTGGAAATTATTTTCATAATTGTAGGTTCACCGCTAGAGGGCGTAATTGAATATTAAAAATTAAAAAATCAAAATTTTACAAAATTTGTCTAATAAAAGGGAACTGGAAATCCGATCATCGTATTCTTCATAAAATTCTGCGCATATTTGATTTCAAAAGTTTAAGTTTATCTTTGCAAATAAGAGGTTGGGGTGGGTGGCAACCTTGTTATGAAAAAATGGCTGTAAGTCCGGTTCTGCTAAATGGAATTTTGTAAAAACTTGGTCTTTTTGAAAACAGCTCTTTTTCGTCAATGTAAGAGTTATAATTTCGAAACAGGCTATTAAGTAATGTGCCAGCTAGGAGGCGTTATTTAATTATTTTCAGAAATCTAGTTTTCTTTGGGAAATATTAAATACAAGTATGCATTTTTAATCCTGTATTACAAAATTAAATCAAATTAGCAACAGAATGGCGAAAACCGCATGTTGATACCTTTTTTCTGTCTCGAGATATCTTAAAAAACGTGTAAATTTTAAACCTAACCGTTACTGTCACCGGTAAACAAAGTTAAGGAAAGGTAGTGTGCTGTGGAAAAAACAAAGAAACATTTTCCAGATCTCAACGTATATAATTAATTAAAACAACAATAAAACAAACAACACTATAAAATATAACAAAGAAATAAAAACAACTACATACTTAGTGACGACTTAAATGTTCAAATTATTGCCCATCATTTTTGATTCAAGCATTTACCCTTACAAGAGTATATTGAACAGCAGTCTTAATTTCTGCTCTCGAAATGCTTTGAATGGGGTATCGTATTCACTGGATCATTTTTTCTCGACTAGGCCTAGCTGCAAAAAGATCTTTAATCCGTCCTCATATCTAAATAAAAGTGAAATACCAAACCGTCCCCACCCCGAACAGTTAAATCTTGTGATAGTCAGATAAGTGGACCCTTTCTTTTCGATAATGCTATTATTGGTGAACGCTATCTAATTTTTCTAAGGAATGAATTGCCTCTTCTTCTGGAAGATGTACCGCTAGCAGTTCGTAGGTCCATGTAGTCCATTCTTTCACGGTTTTTGCTCTAAATTTTAAAGAACCGCTTGGATTGACATGAAATTTGGCATACGTATAGCTTACATGTCAAAGAAAAAAAGTGATATTGTGCCGATGTGTGCCTTTGCCCTGGGGGTGACTTTCACCCCCTCTTGGGGGTGAAAAAATATATGTCCAAAATAAGTCCGGAAATGGGTAAACTGACTAATTTTAAGTACCTTTTGTTCTATAGAGCTTTTTCGCCAAGTCAACACTTTTCGAGTTATTTGCAAGGGAATATGTTCATTTTTCAACAAAATAACCACATTTTTAGACGGTTTTTCGCAAATAACTCAAAAAGTAAGTATTTTGTCGAAAAAAACGTTCTTAGCAAAAATATAGCCTATAAAAAAGTAAAAAAAAATGGTGTACGCGTTAGTTCTCTGGATCTCGTAGAACCAGAGTTATAGCCAATGAAAAATAGATTCATATTCACCAAATTTCAAATAGAATATTTCGACGTGAAATATCCAAAAAAATAAGCACATTTTGGGGAAAATCTATTATAACTTTTTTAAACTGTTTAAAAAAAAAGCTTTATTTCTGTTTTTACAAAAAGTTTCTAGCATTAAATTTAAGCAAGTTACGCTCAAAATAAAGTTGGTCCCTTTTGTTTTTGCAAAAAAAAATCGGGAAGACCACCCCCTAATTAGCAACTTAAATTAAATTAATCGTTACCGCTCCACAAATTATTTTACTTATTGTTGTTCTGAAGCTATTTCCTTGTGGCATTTTTATGATTAATTATTTATATGGGAAATAAGCCACAATTAAAATGAAAAAATTTTTTACTTATGTTGTGTTATATAATATGTAAGTTTCATGGATTCAAAGTGTTTATTTTTGAAAAAATTTGGTTTCAAAGTAAAAGTTTTAAAAATTTAAATTGTGAAAAATATGTTATTTTTCAAAATAACTTAAAAATTGTTAGAGATACCAAAAATCTCGAAAAACAAAAAAAGTCAGATTTGCTTTTCTGAATATCATGTATTTTTTTGTTTTTCTGTTAGACAAAAATTGATTAAGATTTGGTGTTTCTAAATTTGCATACATTCGTGATCAGTGACTCGTTCAACCCTTTTTAACTACAGCCCTTTCAATAATAAGGACTTTGAACCGATGAAACTTACACATCATATAAACAATTTATACATAAGTGAAGAAACTTGTGAAGTCATAACGATTAAGTTCATTTACGATACTAATTAGGGGGTGATTTTCTCGATTTTTTTACCAAAACCAAAAGGGACTAACTTTATTTTGAGCGTAACTTTAAACACTTTAAATAAGTTGTAATGAGTTTTCCCCGAAATGTGCTTCATTTTTAATTATTTCACGTTAAAGTATTCCATTTGGAATTTGACGAATATGAACCTATTTTTCATTAGCTATAACTCTGCTTCTACTAGGCGTAGACGTGATATATACACCATTTTTTTTAAATTTTTTACAGGCTATATTTTTGCTGAGAATGTTTTTTCGACAAAATACTTACTATTTGAGTTATTTGCGAAAAACCGTCTAAAAGCGTGGTTACTTTGTTGAAAAAATGAACATATTCACTGCCAAATAACTCGAAAAGTATTGACTTAGTGAAAAAACTCTATAGAACAAAAGTTACTTAAAATTAGCCAGTTTATCCATTTCCTCACTTTCTATGGACGAATATTTGTTCACCCCCAAGAGGGGGTGAAAACCACCCCCAGGGCAAAAGCACATATCGGCACAATATCACTTTTTTTCTTTGACTTGTTAGCTATGTGTATGCCAAATTTCATGTCAATCCAAGCGGTTCTTTAAAATTTAGAGGTTTTGCAATATTTTACCGTTAAAGAACGGACTAATGGTGTTTTAGCACGATGGTTGTCCCACGCATTTTTCCGTAGTAGTAAGAGATTTTTTAGATGAGTCATTCGCTGATAGATGAATATGACGTGGAAGCCTATTTTTTTGGCTAGCCAGATCACCAGATTTAACTGTTTTAGACTTTTATTTATGGGGGCGGATTAAAGACCTTGTTTTTGCCGCTAGACCCACTACTCGAGAAAACATGATCCAGAGAGTAGGAAACGCCATGCAAAGCATTGGGAGAGCAGAAATTGAGACTACTGTTCAATATACTCTTAAAGAGTAAATACTTGCATCGAAAATTATGGGTCATAATTTGAACATTTAAGTCGTCACTAAGTTGTTGTTTTTATTTCTTTGTTATATTTTAAAGTGTTGTTGGTCCTATTGTTGTTTTAATTAATACACGTTTACATCTAAAAAATGTTTTTTTGTTTTTTCCACAGCACACTACCTTTCCTCAACTTCGTTTATCGGTGACAGTAATCGTTATGTTTAAAATTTACACGTTTGTTAAGATATCTCGAGATAAAAAAAGGTATCGACATGCGGTTTTCGCTATTCTGTTGCTAATTTGATATAATTTTGTAATACAAGATTAAAAATGCATACTTGTATTTAATATTTTCCAAAGAAAATTAGATTTCTAAAAATAATTATGTAACGTCTCCTAGCTGGCATATTACTTAATAGGCTGTTTCGAAATTATAACTCTTACATTGACGAAAAAGAGCTGTTTTCAACAAGACCAAGTTTGCAAAATTCGATTTAGCAGAACCGGACTTACAGCCATTTTTTCATAACAAGATTCCCACTCACCCCCACCTTTTATTTGCAAAGGTAGACTTAAACTTGTGAAATCAAATATGCGTAGAATTTTATGAAGAATACAATGATCGGAATTCCAGTGCCCTTTCGTTAGGCAAATTTTGTAAAATTTTCATTTTTGATATTCAATTACGCCCTCTAGCGGTGAACCTACAATTATGAAAATAATTTCCAGGCTTTTGTCCAGGCAACTTTTGTTATAAATATTTTTTTCTCAAAGTTGTACTATAAACGGTTCCTGAGATATGGCCGAGAACCATTCTTATTGGGACACCCGGTACATATGTGTACTATCTAAGATATAAATGTTCGGATTATCCGTGCCACGTCCGGTCCCCTGGTGCAAGGATAATCGGAGTTCTACTGTTTTCCATATTGCTGTGCCCTCATTACATATCCCAAATACTTATTATAACTTTATGATTTTATGATTATTATTTTATATTCTTTATTATTTCCCTATCTCTCGAAATACTTAATTCCGTGTTGGATTTTTTCTGAATCCACAATATTCTAATCATACTTTTAACAACACATTTCAAATGACTAACTTATTTATGTGGTCTTGCTCAAATGTCCCTTTCAAGTTCATATTGTAGTATCGAAAACAAGGAACATCTCAACGCTCTTACGCTCATTTCTTAAGGTCTTGGATGCAGAGAACTGTTTTCATTTAAAAAAAAATTGGCTTTTATTTCTCTTAAGTATTCCCTGTTAATATAATTATATCATTGGCCATTGTCATGGTACTGTTGATTTCGCAATCAGATGTTATGTGTAGTGTGTGTGTTGAGGAAACGTCTTGTTAATTAGTAAAGTCGGTTTCAATGTCTTAACAAAGAGACGCTTTGTTTCTGAACGTCTTCGGTCCCTCCAGTGAATATTTGATTTTGTGATTGGCTTTTGGAAGAAAAAATATTGTGATTGGCTTGGAAGAAAAAAACACTAATTCAAGAAAATACTTATATCTAAACCGACGTAAATTTTCATGATAAAAAGTGCGTCAACATAAGATTAATTATAAAGTAAACATTTGGACTGTATTCAATATGATATGTATGTCAATATGATAGGTATGTCAATACGTACGTATTAAATAGAACGAGTATTTTTCCTAATAATTTAAACTGAGAAAATTATCGCTAGCAATTAAACAAATGGACTATCCGGTTAAGATATTGAAAAATGCCCCATGATATTCCAAAAATAAAAATACCATGTTGTTCTACATCAAAGAGTATTGACCAAAAAAACTTTTTAGACCCCTAGCACCACCCATATCCACCCAAAAAATTAAAACGTGTTTTTTGTTTTTTGGCGATATCTTCGTTTCTAATTATCGCAAAAATTTAATTTTTTTTTTTAATTTGTAGTATTTTTTATTGTCTTCTATAATATAGCAGTATCTCTTGTACAAAATTTTTGACGACAAATTAATTTTTTGTTTGCTTTTGAAATTTTTAAACTTTGTTTAAAGAACTAGGACGAACAAAATGCCAAAATAGTTATTTATGAAACAGTTCGTGAAGTATGCTTTTTGCGAACGCACGCGATGTTTAGTGTTTAGAGCACGAGCGACAGCGGGGCGAATGCTATACATCGCGTAAGTTTGCAAAAAGTAGTTTACGCACAGTTTCATACAATATTTGATCTACGATAAACAAATAAAAAAACTGTAACTCTTCGTCACTAGAATTCATTTCTTTTCTACAATTTTTAGAACTTTGACATTTAAAAATTCTAACTTCTTTCAAACCACAAAACTGTCAAAACTTTTGTTGTAATTTTTTGCTCACATGTCATCACCATGACAACGTGAAAGTTAAGGATATTTGATTATATGAAAGTGTACCAAAAAACAGTGCGAAAAAGTAAATCCCATTTAAAATAAGTAGATTGTTACTTCACGCAAACTTTAAATCCTTTTATTGGGTATGAAATTATCCCCGTGAATTTTTTCAGATTTTTATAGTAGGTGATCATGGTCAAAATAAAAAAAAATCATTTTTCGGTATTTTCTTTATAGTCCAGGAACCGAAGCTTTTCATCTCGCAATTTTTACAGAATGGATCGATTTGCTTGAAAATTTGAGAATAAGTAGTGTATAATCCAAGGATCAAAATCTATATGATGCCGAAAGGCGCTTTGACCTTGGGGGTGGTTGTCACCCCATCTCGGGGGTGGAAATTTTTCATTATTTATATTTTGATCGCAAAAGTTGATAAAATCATTCATTTTAAGCAAAAAATGTTCTATACATTTTTTTTTATAAAATTAATAGTTTTTGATTTATTCGCTATCGAATGTGTTGGTTTTATATCGAAAAAATCAATGTTTTTCGATATTATACTCATTTACGATTCACTCAATTTTTGCCGTAGAAAAAATGTTTTCAAACCAAGTTCTTGGAAATTAAATAACCTACAATTTCATATCTAAACATTTTTTCGTATCTCTGATGCTAATCTTTCTATTCTGAAGAAAATGGCATTTTTACCAAACTACAAAAATTCGTCATCCGTTTTTAACTCGTTTTTTTAAAACTAATCATTCTAAGCCAGTCAAGTTCTGGAATCTATTAATGATGCATAAAATAAAGAAGAATAAATAAGGCCAATGACTAAAAACACCGCTAACTTACATTATTATGCTTCCAATTGGATTTCTTTTTTTTTTTCAAAAAAATATATTTATTTTTTTAACCGTAACTTTTTTTATTTTCTATCCTAGAAAATTTGTTAAAAAGAATTTTGTAGGTTTTTACAAGATCTATAATTATTAATATTAAATCCTTTTAAAACCCTCAGTCGCAAAAAGAGGTGACTTTGAAAGGGTTGGTAAAGGTGGTTTTTGCATGTTATTACAAGTTTTAATTGTCAATAGCTCACAACTCAATTTTTGCCGTAAAAATTATTTTTTCCAACCATGTTCTTGGGAAATAAACAACCTACAATTTTATATTGAAATATTTTTTCGTATCTCTGATGCTAATCTTTCTATTATGAAGATAAAGGCATTTTTTACCAAACTACAAAAATTCGTTATTCGCTTTTAACTCCATTTTTTTTTTAACTAATCATTAATGTATTAAGATGTATTAATAATACATACATAAAGAAGACCAAATAAGGTCAATCACTAATTTTAATTAGGGTGGTGAGTAGGGGAAAGTTTCTGATCACTTTTTCGCTGAAAAAAATAGGGACCAACATTCTTTTTATTATAAGTCACTTAATTTTTGAGCTGGAGACTACTTTTTTATATCAGGAGATAGATATTTTTAAATACTTTAAATTAGTTTAAACAAGTTATCCTCGAAAAATTCATAGTTTTCCCGTCTTTTGACTTTGAAACTACAATATTTAGCATTTGACGAAGAAGAGCCTAACATTTAATAAAGTATAGCTCGATTACTATTGGTCTTAAAAAAAATTAAATAAAAAACGGTTTTGCTTATTTTTTTAAAAGGTACATTTTTGTTAAGCAAAGTTCTTTTGACAAAACGAAATTTTTTGAGTTATTAGCAGAAAACTGATTAAAAACATTGATTTTTTCGATATCAAACTAAGACTTTCGATAGCGAATAAATCAAAAACTATTAATTTTATCAAAAAAATGTATAGAACGTTTTTGCTTAGAATGAATGTTTTTACCAACTTTTGCGGTCAAAATAAAATAAAAAATTTCCACCCTCGAGATGGGGTGGCAACCCTCCCATGGTAAAAGCGCCTGTGGGCATCATATAGATCTTGATCCACGGACTATCCACTACTTATTCTCAAATTTTCAAGCTAATCGATCCATTCTGTAAAAATTGCGAGATTTTGTCCTATTTTAAGCTTCATTACTTGGACTATTAACCGTTTTGACTCCTGATTCAATTTTAAAATCATTCTCTGCCTTATAGGGGAGTGCATATAGATTTTCACTTCGGAAAAAATCAAATAAGATAGAACTTTTTGTAATTTCGTAAGAAACATTTTGTAAGAAATGTTTAATAAACAACATATCAAAAAGTTCTACTCGAGAAGTGGGTGCTTGATTTTTTATTAAACAAATGAACTACGAAATTTAATGTTTTTTTAAATAACTCCGAAAATATAAATTTTAGAACAAAACTGACTTGACCATTGAAAAATTCAGAAAATTTTACAAAAAAAACCCTATATAAAGAATTTTCTAAAATTAAATCTGTATCTTCTATAATTTTTTATTCTTTCAAAAAGTGGTTTTTTTCGTCTCCTGTAAAGTTGGTAAAAATGACTTATGAAGTGTTGTTAGCTAAGGGACGATATGTAATTTTTCTTCTTTATTGACAGTAGATATGAAATATACGTCAATTTGACAATTTCAGTTGAAAATGAATTATTTAAGAAAGTTACAATATTTCTCCGCTATTCTCGCATGATCATTTCTCGTATCCCCTCCAAGTACTGGCACACCGCGAATAGGGAATTGGAAGGGCTTTCAAGCAATGTTTTGTTTGACCCTCATTCCCATTAAAATGTTGGGGTGATTCTTACCCTAGTTTAGGGATAAAAATAAAACAATTGAAAATACCGAGGTTACCGAAAATACTTGTTGTGAGATGCTGTGTTGTGAGATAAATAGACCACATATCACACTAATGGTTGGCAGCTTCGACAGTGTCATAACTCAGTGTGGCAAAGATTCACTACGGGACATATACCTCATAATGCACACAACGTAAGTTTATAAATATCTCTAAATGCAGCCAAGGTGTTAATCAAAAATTGACCTGTGGCAGGGTTGTTGTAGTTCCTGATTATCTGTTTCATTTTCATCCAGTCACCCTGTAAAGTGTAAGTGGTACTTCATCACAACGCCTAACCAGTCTTCTTTTTATTCATATTATCCTTGAAGTTCTGCAAATGTTCAAAGTCTGTAAATTCTTAGCTTCTTGGTCATACTTGAATCAGAAAATAAAGATGGTAGACTTAGATAAATTGTTTATAATTTCAGGATTATTATAAGTAGGTATAGAATGACCATCCGGAGAACACTTGAAAACCATAGTTGAAAACACAGTAAATAGCCTTAACCTACATTTTTCCTAACTACCAGGACCATCCTGATCCTGGGTTATTGTACAAACAGAAATTTAATTACTATAAATTCTCCTTACAAATATTTTATTATACCACAGTATGACTACAGATTAAATTTCGGTTAATTACAAATTGCCAATAATCACAAAACAATTTTTTTAAAAAGATAACCCTTTAAACATATGATATGACTTACCGATTATAAATTATTTCTTAGAGATGGTTTCTTTATTAATTACTTCACAAAAAATTCACTATTTTTATTTGCAACACATTGTTTTTGATTTGTACACTAGACGCGGATATCCTGGTATTCCTATCATCGTTTCAAAATTATACTTTTACGTCACAGGAATTTGTTATTATGTACACCATTAGCATTTTGACAATTATTACAAATCACTATGTACTTATGCAATTTAAATTGTCCTGGAGTTAGGCAACTATAAATACAGTTTCAGGTTAAACTTAAATAAACTGCTCGTCAAAAGTTAGGGATATAGAAAATTATGCTCATTTTCAGCTGATTTTTTCGAGAACAGATTAACGGATTCCACTAATTTTTTTTATTATTTTAGATTTTTCTTTAGTATTTACACAGTTGTGCAAAGGTTTACTCAAACTTCTTTTTTGTACTTATACCGGGTAAAAGAAAAGACATGTGTTTCTTATGTTAAGTTTGAGACGCCCTGTAGGGGGGACGAGGTACAAATGTGAGTATTCATCAGAATCTAATTGTAGCCTTATGTTTTGTGAACATTTGGCTTTTTGAATGTCCCTGATATCTTTAGAAACAAAGAAAATAGACGGTTTTGTAGTTTAACATGTGTTTTAAACGAAACAAAAGTTTGAGACGCCTTGTAGGGAGGAAAAGACACAAAGGTCGATATTATGTTGTAGTCTCATATTTTACGCACATTTAATTTTTTAATTTCTCTGATATCTTAAATAACAAAGAAACTAGACGGTTTTATTCTTTAGTATGTGTTTTTACTGACGACATGCGATACGTGAAGAGGCCATGTCTTGTCATACCACTAAGATGAAATTAGTTTCTACATATATAGTGCGAAAGAAACAGAGTGTTTAAAGAAAAAAATCTGTGTAATGTTCCTCTCGCTATTTATAGAGCCTCCACGTAGACACCAAATCCGTATTTATTCTCAGGGAAATTCCGCCCCAAAACATCACAGGGCCTCCATTACACAATCTCGTCTCTCTTATATTACCCTGTGCATACCGCTTACCTGGTCGACAAATAACTCTTATAGGTGTCGATACGAATTGTTTATCTTATGTGGCTTTCTGTTTCTAAAGATTTGTTAACTGCTATTTTTTATTGTTAATTTATTTTTGTTTCAGTTAAAACACCTATTAAAGAGTAAAACCACATTTCTTTGTTTCTAAAGATATCAAGGAAATTCAAAAAAAAAATGTTCACAAAACATTAGACTACAATACGATTTCGATGTATACTAACATTTGTACCTCGTTCACCCTACAGGGTGGCACAAACTTAACATAAGAAAAACATTTCTTTTCTTCCACCCGGTATAAGTACAAAAAAGAAGTTTGAGTAAATCTTTGCACAACTTTGTAAATACTAAAGAAAAATCTAAAATAATAAAAAAAATAGCGGAATCCGTTAATCTGTTCACGAAAAAATCAACTATGAAAATGAGCATAATATTCGATATCCCTAACTTTTGACGAGCAGTTTATTTTGACTGTAAAAATATTGGATATTATCTACCTAATACCTACTTACTCAGAAATTTTAGGCCAACAAATGAAGCATTTTGGCTCGCAATTTTTTCGTCCAGCTTGTATTTACTTGAAATTTTCACAGAAGGTAGGGAATAGTCCAAGGATAATTTTCTATAGCATGCCGCTGTACGCTAAAACCTAGGGAGTGGTGGCCACTCCATCTCGGGGGAGGGAATTTTTTATTACATTTTAACCATGTAAATCGATGTAAAAAGTAATTCTAAGAAAAATATGTTTTTTACATTTTCTTCGTAAAACTAATATTTTTCGAGTTATTCGCGGTTGATTTTTCGACGATAAAATCCACCTTTTTTGAGGGTTTTTTTGAGAATAACTCGAAAAATATGCATTTAATCAAAAAAACTGTAGATATCAAAATTGTATATTTTTGTAACACAAGCCAAATTTTTTTTATAATATTTTACGACTAATACGAACCGAGATGCGGCAAGTTAAAGGTTAGCTTTTTTCGTCAAATGCATAATTTGAAATATTCAAAGCCAAATAATGGGAAAAATTTGCATTTTTCGAGGAAAACTTAAATAATCTTTTTTCAAGTATACAATTAGATCTTTCAAAAATAATAAGTTTCTAGCATAAAAATTGAGCGACTTATAATTAAAAAAGTCGGTACCTGCTTTTCTCTACGAAAAAATCAGTGAAAACAACCCCCTAACTATCCTTCTAATTAAAAATTGGTCTTCAGATTTCTGTAACTCCTTTTATATGTGCATTATCAACACACTCAAGAAGCTTGACCTATTTGAAAGGCGTAATTTTAGAAACATTGGAGTTTACAGAAAAACAGATTTTTTGCAATTTCGTATTTTCACCATTTTTCAAAATATCTCCGAAAATACACATGAAGATGCGAAAAAAATGATACACTACTAAATTGTAGTTTTTGTAGCAACTAAAATTTTCCTGTGCCTAGATTTTATTACAGTGAATAGTTACCGAGATATCGCTGTTTAAATCCTTTATTTACGAGCAAACGCCCCCTTATTCGACCCCTTTAAACCCACCCCAAATAAAAACTAAGGGATCTTATGGAATTTAATTTACATACTCTTAGAGCTCTTCAAAAATCCTATAAAATCATTTTTGAAAAAACTTTTTATCGCCAAAAATGAAGGAGCTATGTTTATAAAACGAATTTTTGTTTTCGAAAAATTTGAATAGTCCGCTTAAACAGGGTGTCCAGAAACTCTACCGACAAACGAAGACAGGAGATTCTCCAGATAATTTTAAGATAATTTAACCCAATTCACTAAGTCCGAAAATGCTTCCTAAGGGAGCTAGAGCTCTTTGAACATGGCGTCTTGCAATTAGTTTTTCTTAAATACCTCCAGAACGCTTCTATTTAGAAAAACAAAAATTGACACGCATATTTATCTTCAAGATATAAATCTAATCCATCCATTGCAAATTTATAGTACCGATCATAGGCGTCCGTTTTGGGTAGGGCAACGGTTATTTTATCGCATAACTTTTTTATCTTTAACTTTTATGCATTTCTGACACTGGATTATTAAATTGTGCAGTATTCTAGTACTAAAAGGTACTCTTGTTTTAAATCGGTAGGACACACCGTTTTCTAGAAAAATCGATTTAAAAATTTTTCGCTTTTTGAATTAACAAAAAAATTAAAAAAAAACTGTTTAGAAAGACGAAAACTGGTACATTTATTTATATTCCAGAGATAAATCGATTCCATTAATTGCGAATTCCTAGTACAGGTCATAGGCGTCCGTTTTGGGTAGGTCAACAGTTATTTTATAGCATAACTTTTTTGTCTTGAATTTTTGAGCATTTTTAATAATAGATTATTAAATTATGAGGAACTCGAGTACTAAAAGTTACTCTTACTTTATGTTGGTAAAATACTTCCTTTTTTATCTGGGGCTTTTCGTTGTTTTCCTCGTAATACGAGAGATGTCGCTGATTTGCGTCTCAAAAGGTGGGTTCATTGCATCGCGATGTTTTGCCTTAAAAGAGGCAGAATGTTTATATTCCCTTCAGAGTTGTGACTGCATAATCTTCACTGATGATGCATAAGGATGCTGAAATAGTTGCTATATGGAGATGGTAGTCCAACTCTGAATCGAATATAAACAAAACCTGCCTTGAACCCTTTTTAACTTCCTTTTTTGTTGAAAAGTTCTTTCAATTTTTTTTTCAAATTCCATAAACAAAAAACTTTTAAATTGATTTTTCTAGAGAACGGTGTGTCCTATCGACTTAAAGCAAGAGTACTTTTTAGTACTAGAATACCTCACAATTTAATAATCCGGTATCAAAAATGCATAAAAGTTAAGGACAAAAAAGTTATGCGATAAAATACCCGTTGCTCTACCCAAAACGGACGCCTATGACCGGTACTAGAAATTTGCAATGAATGGAGTCGATTTATCTCTGAAAAGTAAATATGCATACCAATTTTCGTTTTTCTAAATAGAAGCGTTCTGGAGGTATTTAAGAAAAACTAATTTCATGACGCCATCTTCAAAGAGCTCTAGCTCCCTTAAGAAGCATTTTCAGACTAAGTGAATTGGGTTAAATTGTCTTAAAATTATCTGAGGAATCTCCTGTCTTCGTTTGTCGGTAGAGTTTCTGGACACCCTGTATAGCATTTTGAACTTTTTATCGTCAAAAATGAAGGAGCTATATTTATAAAGCGAATTTTTGTTTACGAAAAATTTGAATAGTCCACTTATCTTATATTTTCAATGTATATAACATCACAGAACCGGTTCGTATACTGGAAGATGACTAAAAAAATATTTGTATTTGTATTGGTACATATTTGTAATACGTATTTTTGTGTAAATAAATGTTTTTGTAATTCTTTAATTCTACTTTTTTTCTGTATAAATTTATTAAATTATCTTTTTATAAAAATTGCAATGATATTAAGGGTGGTTTTCAAGGGTTGAAATATTATGATATATCCTTTAGCATAAAACAATCATTATTTAACCAATCAAAACCAAATTTTACCCATATTAAAGTTTATAATGTTTTTACATAATTTTTGACAATAAGGGGTAGTTTATACCCCCAAAAATAATCAACGCCCTTGAGCATGATATAGAATATGAAGTACAGGGTGAGATGATCCTAATCCCAAATTTTTATGTAAATCGATACAAGCCAAAATTATTCTTTTAGGATAAGTCAATTTTTTAAATATAGCTCCAACAAGGGTGGTTGTAAGGGTTGAAATATTATGATATTATACCTTGAAACATAAAACAATCATTATGTAACTAATTAGAACCAAATGTTGACAATACTAAAGTTTAAAATGATAAAAAAATGTATACCATTTTTATTCAGTTGCAATGCAAAGGCAAAACAAAAAATCTTATTTTTCACTTAGAATACGGAGCGCAGTCCAGCACTCTGAATCGACGATTTTCGACTTTTATTGCAGTCTCATCGGAGAGACGTGGGCCTGCTGCTCCATACTCTGAGTGACCAACAACGAGAGTTTATCCCCCACACCGCAACTGACGTAAATGGATCAGGTGACTAGCGTCATCTGGCAATTGAAAGGTAAGGTAAAGTTTTCAATCCTAATAGCGACATTAATAATATTGAAAAATTTAAAAATATTACTAAAAGATTTTTAAATTGAAAACTTATTGATCCATTTCCCTGGTGACACCTCCAAGGCTTCTACAATATGCAAGCTAAATGGATGCTGCAGTGAAGACAAAAGGGAAAGAATTCTACACTATGCAATTCACAACCCCCGTCTGCAGCTTGGTAAAGTTACAACGGAAAATGGACCTAGTTACTCTAAAGGAGTAATACTAATATAAAATAAAAATGTATACCACAACCCACGTCTGGGTATACAAAATGGTATACATTTTTATTTTTATATTAGTATTACTCCTATAGAGTAACTAGGTCCATTTTCCGTTGGAACTTTACCAAGCTGCAGACGGGGGTTGTGAATTGCATAGTGTAGAATTCCTTCCCTTTTGTCTTCACTGCAGCATTCATTTGGCTTGCATATTGTAGAAGCCTTGGAGGTGTTACCAGGGAAATGGACCAATAAGTTTTCAATTTAAAAATCTTTTGTAATATTTTTAATATTTTTCAATATTATTACTGCCGCTATTAGGATTGAAAACTTTACCTTACTTTTAAAATGTTACTTTATAATTTTTTACAATTAGAGGTAGTTTTCACCCTCAGAAAACCAAAAGCGTACAACGGCTCAATATAGAAAATAAACTAGAGGGTGAAATGACCCTAATCTCAAATTTTTGTACAAATCGATGCTGGACGAAAAAATTGCGAGGTTTTGCCATTTCTTCAGTTTCATTTCCTCGACTAAAATTCTTACTGCATTTAGACCAGGCTGTATCGTCATCCCCATTAAGTAAATTATTCCGATTCGTTTTTTTTTTGCACAAATTTACCCAAAAAGAGGTCTTTATAACAAATCCACAGGGTTCCAGGAGGTGCCGTTTTCGAAAAATTGTTTAAACAATTTTTTTAAACACATTCAAAAAATCAATTTTTCACTTCGTACAAATTTTTTTTAGATTATTTGGGTCATTATGGGCAAAAACAGGTCTCTTGTGTTTTTTCTCTAAAATTAATTATTGTTGAGTTATACGCGATTTACTTTTTTTTCCTATTTAGCTAATGCCTCGACAAGCCAAGGGCCTCTAAGGCCTATAGTGCTGTTAATATAATGCCTCAACAACTAATGGCCATTGGCATGGTACAGTGGATTTTTCCAGTTAGGTACCTAGTGTGATGTGTAGTGTGTGTTGAGTAAGTGTCTTGTTACTTTGCAAAGTCGACGTCATTGTCTTTGCAAAGAGACGCTAATTGTATACGAACGTCTGCGGTCCCTCCGGTGAGATTTAAAATTTGAAAAACGTGAAAATGGCCGTTTTCAATGCTTAATAACTCATTTAAAAATTGTTATTATGAAAGTCAGAAAGTGACTAAATCAGCTAAATAAGTTAAAAGCGCTCCCTACATAATCCTCAAGAAATTTGTGTCATTAATTTATTAATACTAAGCTGTTATTTTTAATTATTAAAAATTATCGCTAACAGCGTATTGAGGCGGAAGTCAACATGAGTGCGAGTAAGATGCACCATCGGACTGCCGGAATGGTGCATCTCTTTCGCACTCACATTGACGGCCGCCTCAATATAGGTACGCTGTTAGCGCTCATTGATGATAATTAAAATGAACAGCTTAGTAATAAAGTAATGACATACATTTCTTCAGGGATCATGTAGGGGGCTTTAAACTTTTATTAAGTCACTTTCTGACTTTTATAATAATAATTTTTAACCGAGTTATTAAGCCTTGAGAAAATGGTCATTTTCACGTTTTTCAAATTTTAAATTGCGTATAACTCGACAACAGCCAATTTGAGAGAAAAATCACAAGAGACCTTTTTTGCCCATAATGACCCAAAAAATAAAAAAAATGTACGAAGTGAAAAATAGATTTTTTGAATTTGTTATAAAGACCTCTTTTTGAGGAAGTTTGTGCAAAAAAATCGAATCGGAATAATTTAGCTAACGGGGGCGACTGGGCGACGATTCAGCTGGTCTAATTCTTTTGGATGAACTGATACCTGCTAAACTAAACTTTTTTAAAAATATTTTTAAAACTTAAGTGTCATGTCACAAGTAAAACAATTTTGTGGAATACTATTAAATCTTCTTCTTCTTCTTCTTCTTTTTGTAAAGACATGACTCTGCCTGTTTTTTCAATGTGCCTCTAATAAGTTGTCGTTACATCGTTTTCGTGGTCTTCCACTGATCGTCTTCCTATTGGGAACCGTATCTCGCTGCCCTTACTACTCTATAGGGCTTTTCATCGATTGTCATTAGTTTCGAGCTTCTGTCATATGTCGTATAATCCGTGTATGTTAATATTATACACAGATTATACAACAAATGACAGAAGCTCGAAACAAATGACTGTGAATGAAAAGCCCTATTTCTTACTTCTGTACAAAAATGGTACAAAACTAATAGGGCTTTTCATCAATTGTCATTTGTTTCGAGCTTCTGTCGTAATGGGTGCGTTCGGACGACCACAGCTGCTGGACAGCTGAGCCAGCGGTAGCGTTTGGACGACACCGCTGGAAGTCAGCCGCTGAGAGATTTACTAAGCTTTCCCTATCAGCGCTGGATACAACCACTCAGCCGATTTCTGCTGACAGTCAGCAGCTGTGGTCGTCCGAACGCAAACAATATGTTGTATAATCTGTATATAATAATAAATAGGGATTAGATGACATAGGTATGACAGAAGCTCGAAACAAATGACCTACACATATCTACACCCTACACCTCTCGATGTTTTTGAGCCATCACTGTACCTCCCTCCAGGTAGCTTCAGCTTGTATGGGCACACCTTATTCCTCTCCGTCTTCCCTGCCTAGTACATTAATTTTGAATTTATTTTCAAAGCTATATCTCTTAGCTATTGCATCGATGGGTTGCCCCATTACAGTAATCTGCTTTTAGCTTCTCGATTAGCTTTTTATTGTCTGGCTAGAAATATGAATCTGGCTTATGTGCTACTGATTATGTGTTAGTATGCATTGCTGTGCATCACTGCTATGGCTCTCTACTGAATATCCGAATGTACCTAACTGAGTTATGCTACAACAACTGCAGCAACTAACTCAGAGTCGGTTTGAGAATAAACTATAATAAAAATTAAAAACAAGAAATTGTCAAAAAAATTGCAAAGTAGTTACGTACATAAATAAGTATGTACACCTACAATATACATCAAATTTTTGAGTTTCTCAGAAGTTAGGTCTGGAGAAGAAATTTTAATTTTTGACAATAACTGAAAGGAAACAATACATAGTGAAATGTATACAATAAGGTTTACAAATAGAGCAAACACGGGACACGGGGACATTCGTAGACAAACAGGACTAGAAGACATTATCGAAAGTATTACAAGGTAAATATGGAGGTGAGCGGAATATTTTGGAAGAATGAAGAACGAAATATGGACAAAAAATTGATTGAATGGAGACAGCAGTCAGACAAGACAAGCCGAGAATGATCCCAATAAGACAGGCTGACGACATTAAAACAATTGTGACAAACTCGTTATCGAAGGCACAAAAGAGAAAAATGGATACTTTAAAGGAGACTAATGCCTGGCTTCACCAATAGATCTTAAGCTCAAGCTTAGCCCAGCTCGGCTTATATTTTAACGATGAGGCCACACTTGCATCTGATAATACCTTTCAATCTTTCAATATCGCATTATTTGCATTAGAGATATGTCAAATAGTGCCATAATTAACGACATTAGACGTTAGTCTAATAGTCCCAGTGTAAGGATTTACATATTTATTTAAGCTTAAGATTCGTCTTAAGCTTAATATATGTTGGTGCAACCAGGTATAAACAGTGGATAAGCCAGGACTGGTTGATAATCAAGATGATATTCATCAAACGAAAATAACCACATTCAACAATTATTTTATGGAAACTCTTTTATAAGAGAAGAAAACAAAATTAATTCACAAAAACTTCGACGAAGATACTAGTGGAGTCAATGAAGGTGGATATGAGTTATTACCTCAGATTTCGTTGAACCTCCATCGATTTTCATAAAAATTGGTGAGTGGTTAAAGGATACCTCAAGGAACAAAGGTGACATAGTGCCAACTTGCGCTTTTTGCATTTTAGGGGTGAAATACACCCCTTTTTTTAAAATTATTTTTTAGATTTCTGAAAGTGCAGTCACTGTAAGTTTTCACTTCCTATTTTGTTGAACCTTCATCGATTTTCATGAAAAAATCGGTAAGTAGTTAGAGGATGCCTCAAGCAATAAATGATATATAGCATCAACTTGCGCTTTTGCATTTTAGGGGTGTAATACACCCCTACTTTTTAAATTGTAAAAAATGCAGATTTCCGCATTATGGCGCAAGTAATCTCGTTTAATTAAGAAAAATAAATATTTTTTTTATATTTATGTGCATGAATTACATTTTTTTTTTATTTTTCAAACCTTATAGCAACCAAAAATCCGAAAATTAACAAGTCGAAAATCACGAAAACCTTATTCTTCTATATTTCTGAAAGTGTAGTCACTGAATGTTTTCACCCACGGTTTCTTTGAACCTTCATCGATTTTCATGAAAATTGTTGATTAGTTAGAGGATACTTCAAAAAACAAAAGTGATATGGCACCAAGTTGCGCTTTCTGCATTTTAGGGGTGAAATCCACCTTTTTTTTTTAATGATAAAAATGCAGATTTCAGCCTTCTGGCTCAAGCAATCTCGTTTAATTAAGTAACATAAATATTTTTTTACATTTATGTGCATGATTTATAATTTTTATTAATTTTTTAAACCTTATAGCAACCAAAAATCAGAAAATTAGCAAATCGACAATCACGAAAAAAATTAATCTTTTATATTTCCAAAAAGGCAGTCACTGAAGGTTTTCACCCCTGATTTCGTTGAACCTCCATCAATTATCATGAAAATTGGTAAGTAGTTAGAGGATACCTCAAGAAACAAAAATGATGTGGTACCAACTTGCGCTTTTATCCTGGGGGTGGATGTTACCCCTTCTCATGGGTGAACACTATTTTATTAAAAATAACCCCATAATTAGATAGAGGAGTAAATTCTAAGCAAACTTTCTTTTATCAAGTTTATAAATTTTTTATTTAAATAATATTTCATAATTTAATAAAATATTATTGGTACAGTAAAAGCTGACAATAACGGCCACTAAAAATAGAAAACAATTGGCCGTTATAGAAATGTGGCCGCTAATGCTAGGTTTCCCTTTCCACAAATACATAAAATATAATTGAAAATTTATTTATTTTAGTAATTAAAGCAAATCTAATTAAATATAATTCTACAAACAAACATACTAAAACTAAATTCAATTTACTACAATATAAAACAATATCTATACGAAAAAACAACCACAAGAAAAACAGAATTTTTGTTTGTTTTACATTTTTTTAGATAAACGAAACATACTAAAACTAATTTAATATAGGTAATACATAATATAAAACAACATACTATAGCTACTACGAAAAATACGCTTATCACTAAAGTATCGTCGTGTTTCCATGCTATATTCAACAAAACCAACTTGGTAGGGCCTTTAATTAGATATTGCAAATCACTTTGGCTGATTTTGTCTGCATATATATTATGTTTGAGGAATCCCTTTTTTTTTGTGAGACTGGATATAGGACATTTCTCAAGTATGAATTCACATTCATGGTATATCGTTGCTATACAGGGATAATAATCTGTGCAATGTTATGGTACAGGCTACGTTAAATATGAAGTAAATGTGGAAGATATACACTGGTTATTCATTTCAATTTAATTTGATTGTTTTTTAATCGTTTACAATATTTAAAATAATTAAAAACATAAAGTTAGGGATTTCAAAAATAAATTCAGTTCTCACTGGCAGGGTGGGAAATAATAAAGTGCCATACAATAGCATTTCATTACAATGCTCATTACAGGCATTACAGGCCGCTCCGTTTGAGAAAACTCATACTCTCAAACTTTGAGAAAACACTCATTCAGTTTCGACCAACCCTGTATTAGTTAAAATTAAACGTTTTGCTAGATTAATAATTTTTAATAATAATAGATTATATTAAAAATCACTTGAACAGAAATTGATTTTCTGATGTCAAATCACTACAATTATACAGGGGGTGAATATTGCTATGAAATTTGAAAATAAAAACGTAATTATCTTTCGTATAACGTAAACTACTTCGTATAACATCACAAAACCTGATATTTTAAGAAATAAAACATAGAGGAGAATCCAAAAATGTAAAAATATACAGGGTGTTCCATTAAACAAAAGATAATTTTGTTTCACCCTGTCAATATGGGTGGCCCTGTATATTTGGAAATGTATTTAAATTCTGATATTATCTATGCCCCAATGTCACCTAAATAAACTTTTTTCGTATCTCCTACAACAAACGACTAATTGGACTTCCCACAACCTGCATACATACAAAATCTCCGCTATAAATTTTTTTCAAAGAAAATGTTATTGGTTTTTTTTTAAAATAACTCCGTTAAATTTTGAAATATGAGATTTATCCAAAAACCATTACAAAGCTAAGGAAAAGTTCTATAACACTGTATTAAACATAATTTTCTAAATCCTTTATTTTTTTTTAAATACAAGGTGAAAGGGCCCCGGTTACATGGTTCTCGCAGTAAAATTTAGGTTTTAAATGTTTCTATCTCGGATATTTTTTGTCGTAAAAAAATATTAAAAAAAGAAAAAGCTTAAATAAAGTTAATACTAAAATTTTGTTCTCCACCATTTTTTAAGTATATCGAGTATTTTTGGAGTTATTATCAAAAGAAAATGAAATTCACGAAAATTTGAAAAATTCTAATTTTTTTAATCGTATTTTTTTTTCAAAAATATGCATTCTAAACCGGTCAAAATTGTTGAAGTTATTACTCATGTTAAAATAAATAAAGTTTTAAATGGGTTACTATAAATTTTAATTTTTGTGGAAATGACGTATGTTTCATTTTTCATTCTTCCCTAAAAAATCTGAAAGGGTCCTCTTATTTCCATCATAACTTGCTTAATTTTGATGCTATCGACTTCTTATATAGCTTTTTGATAGTTACCTCCCATACAGCACAGGTCATCTTTAAGATATCTTATTTACAACCAAATATGGTCTTAATGTCTTAGGTCTCAATTAAGACTTTTAAAAGATATCTTTAAAACGCCAAATTTAAGATATCTTTTAAACATCATATTTAAGACATTTTTTCTTAAAAATAGGTTATGTTATAATTACGAATTTAAAAGTTAGGTTAGGTTAGTAAAACATTTAAGACAAGAGCTGGTAGCAAAAAGACAAACTCCAAACAAAAGCTTTTTCACATCAGTGACTTCAGTGGTATTTCCCATATGGTTTTATTTGAGGGATATTTAGAAGACTACAGATTTTAATAATGCAGTAAGTTTAGATTTAGATTGTTATATTATTAAAGTAAAAAGTTAACTTTGTTATCAAGAGTAAATGCATGTCTCCTAATTCAACAGCTTACCTTAACAAGATGCTCTTAAAAATATATATATTTTTTAGGTAGGTATCGGAGGAGGATCAAAAGCCTATGATTTTGTATAAAGAGTTGGAAAATTAATTATTAGCAATGAGCAAGCTTTAATTAAGTAGGTACAGTTGGCTGGGACAAAAAGGCAAACAAAAGTTTTGTGATACCAGAATTGCAAATCTGATAATTGGTAAAGCTTATTCTACATGTACATGTAAAATTTTAATAGCAATAAACGTATTTTTAGAACCTTATTATTTTTATTAAAAGTTCATGTACAATATTTCATAAAAAATTAAAAAGAAAGCTATCCTAAACACCTTAATAATATACAAAAAAGACATCTTTAAGATGTAAGGATTTGTAACATCCGTACATCTTTAAGACGTCGTAAAGATATCTTTCCGGAAATACCCGACATCTTTAAGACGTCTAAAACATCTTTAGTGAGTTATCTTTTAGATTTCTTTAAGATGTCTTTGTGATATCTGGGCTTTAAGTACTTTATTAAAATGTTTAATATCTATATTTAACAAAGTGCATCGTTTTCCTGTTATTTAAGCTTGAATACTAAGATTTGAGTACTCGCGGAAAAAAATATACATTCAATTGCATATAACTCACTTTGTATATGTAATAAAGGATTTTTCGAATAAGGAGCTTATTTATTTTTATATTATCTTTGATTTTGGTAATAACAACTTTTTTGAAGAAACTTATGGTTTTTGAGTTATTTATGAAAAACTGCTTTAAAACATGGATTTTTTTCAGGAAAAATCAAAACTTTTGATCTTTAATAACTCAAAAACTATTGATTTATTGAAATAACTTTATGTAACAAATTTTACTTATAATTTGTCCCTCTATCGATTAGTGGTATTATTTTTAATAAAATAATTTCCACCCCCGAGAAGGGGTGGCATCCTCCCCCAGGGTAAAAGCGCAAGTTGGCACCATGTCACCTTTGTTTCTTGAGGTATCCTCTACATACTTACCAATTTTCATGAAAATCGATGGAGGTTCAACGAAATCGGAGGTGAAAACCTTCATTGACTCCACTATACGTAATTTTTAAAAAGTAGATACAGTTTTATTTGATTCCGAATTTTTAAAAATAATTTATTAAATCGTTAGTTATACCAATTTTCCTCCTAACTATCGATTTCTGGGTATATCGAATTTATCAATCGTTCCTAACTATCGAATTTATATGTGGATCATCGTTAAAAAATCGTACTTCTAATTCTTCTACTGTGATATAGGTGGCACCATAATACCAGTTTTTCTGTTATTATTAGTTCCTTATTTACATGTTTATTCAGTATCTAGAATTGAAATTTATAATTTTATATCATCACAAACAAAATTTTCGATTAAATAATATTTTAATGAAAAAATATTTAATAACAGACATGTATTTTCGCAAACTGTCAAATATTTTTTAACCAAGTTGGCAAACTTGGTGAAACCGGATAATTCCAGAAACCCGCCAAGCCAAAGCAATTCCATCTTAGAGGGGTAATTTCAAATAAGTTAGTTTCTTATTTCGAACTGTCAAGAATACAAAAATTTACTCGACTCTTATTAAACATTGGTATTCTATTTAATTCGTATTATAATGGAAGAAAATAAACCTGCTGACCAGACATCGGCAAAAGTGGAGTCTTCTACGGATAATAATTCAGAAAATGTAACCAACCGAAGGAACTATGGTGGAAGAACGCGCGCTCGCGGCGGGGGCCCTGGACAAAGAAATAGACAAAGATTCAACGATGCTAGTGAAAATAAAGAAGTTCTTCAGGGACGTAAGAGGTATAATATTTAATATAATATAAAATTTGATTAATACCTAGATAAAACAGCTGCATACCAATAAAATTGTTTTACCGGTATTCTCTTGAGCACTGTTGAATATTACCTAGATCTGTTTTAATAGTTTTAAACCTATCAATTTCTCAATATATTTATATGTTTTATTACATACCTACATATTATGTAATTCAGTAGGTACCAGCGATAAGTACCTAATCATTTATTTCTATTCATCTTAGTGGGGAAACTTTAAACTTTATAGGTGTATAAGTAATTAGTAAAATAGTCAATGACAGATTCCCAAGAGCCAATAGGTAAGTAATACCAAAAACACTATGTTAATATTTGTATGATTTTATAATTGTATGTCTTCTTTAACATTATTTAGGTACCAATTTGTTACACCAAAATTTGAATTGTTTATACCTACATTTTTTGACCAGTTCTTATAAAATTACATTTGAATATTCTTCTCACTGCTTCTTGAATATTTTAATTAAGCTTTGTGCCCTGTGAAGATTTAAGTTTGGAAGATTATTATTTATAGAAGTAATTAGTAAAATAGTAAAATGGCACACAAGATCCAAATGCTTCCCTAATACCAAAAACACTATCTTAATATTTGTGGTTTTATAATTTTATCTAGGTATGTCTTCTAATTTTATTTCCTTGTCATACCAAGTATAAATTGTTTCCTACATTTTTAGACCAGTTTTTATAAAATATTCCAATTATTGATGTATTAAGTATTAGATTTTATTAAAAAGTTTATAGATTAAAAAAAATTCTTCTAGTATATTAATAGTTACCAACTCTATTTCACTACAGTAATTTTGTTTAGCTTTTAAGATAAACAAATTTGTCAAGTTTTTAAATTTCTGTTTGAAAAGAATAAAAATGCAATAAATACATACTTATAGGCAGGCAACACCTTTGACAAGAATCAAGAATGAATTGAGATGGAATTTTAAATTATTGTATGTACTTTCTTTCTACACCTTCCATACAATAAATATGTATTACAAATGCTAGACAATTAGACAATAGATATCATTATACTGGGTAACAACAAAAATAACTTTAAGCAGACTAATGGCAATAGGCTATTGATTATGTATTTTAGAAAGGAACTACAATGTTAACGGGGTTTTATTGTTTTATAGAGTCAATGGACCTCTATGTATGAAAAAACCGCGGAGTGCTACCATTTAAAGGGGTGCGTTTTTAAGAAAGGGGTGAATTAGTCCCTAGGCACAGGGCGAATTAGAGTGAGTTCTATTCACCTTTGGTACAAACATGTCTACAGAAAAATTGTTCCAGGTTAAATTTACTATCGAAATGTCACATTTTAAAGTCAAAAATATTTTTTTTTTACAAAAATATATTCAAAAGAAAAGCAAGAAAAAAACACGAACGGTAGCATTTTTGTTTCTTGCCCTATAACTTTTTTCCACGGGGATATAGGTATATGCATTGCTTAAGAAAAAAAAAACTTCCATCCTTGCTATTTAAAATGGAGTTTGGTGTAAGTCTGTATGATTTATAGTTTCCAAAATATGATTTTTCAAATTTCGCCACTCACAACAATTTTGGGCGATTTTCCTTGTTACTTCGCAAACATTGTTCTGTAATTTTTTTTTACGCAGCTTTAGGTATATACAATGTTACACTTAGTAGGAAGAAAAGTCAATTACCTTTAAAATGGTCTATCGTAGAAGGCTGTATGACTATTTTTAAGTAAGATATGGTTTTTCAAAGTTTTACACTTTTAATGATTTTGATATATTTTACGATTATTTGTAAATTTCTCATTATAACTTTTTTATTGTATATTTAGGTATACACATTGTGCAATAAAAACGAAAGCTTATTTTCTTTTCTTTAAAATGGTGTATTGTAAAAAATTCTAGGTCTATTTTTAAACAAGATATGCTTTTTCAAAGTTTGACATATACACATGCAATAGGTCACACTAAGTTGGAACCATATGGAAAACTTTTTATTATTTATGAAAAAAATTATTCTTTATAAAATGCTCTGCATAGTCTAAAACCTAAGATGTAAATCATCAGATATAAAGTTTTATCAATAGTGTACGAGGTATGTTAAAAAATATGAATTTCACTCAAGAGTAAAGTACCCTTATATTTCACAATATCGATAAGTGTTATTAATAAAAGTTATTTGGAATTAAAAATTATGTTACAATATGCAATTATATTCTTCTAATTGAAAAAATAAAAATTTTTAAATTTTTTCTCAAATTTCGGATACCCTTGGATATCCTACGGATATCTTGTTTAAAAATAGTCCTAGAGGCGATTGCACTACACCATTTTAAAGTAAAGAAAATAAGCTTTTTTTATTCCAGAATGTATATACTTAAATGTACAAGAAAAAAAGTCATATTGAGAAATTTAAAAAATAATCATAAAAAATATCAAAAATCATTAAAAGTATAAAACCTTGAAAAAGCACAACTTGTTTAAAAATAGACGTACGACCTTATACTGTAGACCGTTTTAAAGGTAATTGACTTCTCTTTCTAATAAATGTACCATTGCATATACCTAGAAATGCGTAGAAAAAAGTTACAGAACAATGTTTGCGAAATAATGGGGAAAATGGCTCAAAAATTCTGTGAGCGGCAAACTTTGAAAAATTCTATTTTGGAAACTATATATTCTAGAGTCTTCTACTTAACGTCATTTTAAAGAGAAAGGATGTAAGTTATTTTTCGCTGAAGCAATGCCTATACCTATATCCCTGCGGAAAAAACTTATGGGGCTAAAAACAAAATTGCTTTCTTTCGAGTTTTTTTCTTGCTTTTCTTTTGAATGTATTTTTGTAAAAAAAAATACTTTTGACTTTAAAATATGATATTTTGATAGTAAATTTATCCTGGAACCATTTTCCTGTAGAAGTGTTTGTACCAAAAATGAATGGAACTCACCTTAATTCACCCTGTGCCTAGGGACTAATTCACCCCTTTCTCAAAAACGCACCCATTTAAATGGTAGCACTCCGCGGTTTTTTTAAATATAGGTGTCCATTGACCATATGAGACAATAAAATCCCGTTAACGTTGTAGTTCCTTTTAGCTCTCTTATTTTGAACATAATCAATAGCCTACAACCTAAAAATTAGTAAATATTGCTTGCAACTAAATAGACAAAAATTCAAAAATAAGTACCTACCTACCTATCGGGTATCATTGGTATCATGGAGAAAACATTGAACTAATATTCTATTATTGCATATAAACTCAATATCAAGTAAAGTTTCCACAAGTAGAAAAAAAATATTTCTCAGATTCCTTAGCCATGCATTCCCTTAGACAAGAACGGAAACACTAATTTTAACCAACATTTTATTGGTAACCATTATAGAAGGAGTGGTATACTGATCTTAATATATTATAGTAGAGTCACTGAAGGTGGATATGAGCTATTACCTCCGATTTCGTTGAACCTCCATCGATTTGCATGAAAATTGGTGAGTGGTTAGAGGATATCTCAAGGAACAAAGGTGACATGGTGCCAACTTGCGCTTTTACCTTGGGGGTGGATGCCACCCCTTCTCGGGGGTGAAAATTATTTTATTAAGTATAACCCCATAATTCGATAGAGGGACAAATTTCAAGCAAAATTTGTTTTATAAAGTTATTAAAATAAATCAAAACTTTTTGAGTGATTAAAGATCAAAGATTTTAATTTTTCTTGAGAAAAATGCACGTTTTTAATAAATTTTTCATCAATAACTCGAAAGAGTGTAAGTTTCTACAAACAAGTTATTATTATAAAAATTGAAGCTAATAAAAAATGAAATAAACCCATTACTACAAAAACCTCTTAATGTTAACTTAAAGTGAGTTATAAGTAATTGAATGTATATTTTTTCGGCGAGTAAAAAAGTATTCAAGCTGAAATAACGGGAAACCGATGCATTTTATAACATAAACTTATTAAACATTTGTCAAAGTACTTAAAAATATCTATTAAATGAGCCCCCGAGGATGTTGATAGCGTTAAAAGTTATGCTACAAAATTTTTTCAAAATTTATCTTTTAAAAATTTTTTCAAAAAATGGTATTGTTTTTTTCATAACTCCGTTCGTGTTTACGATATCAGGTTCGTCTAACAACTGTTTGAAAGTTAATTCCAAGTGCTATTTAAGCTCGTTGAACCTAATCTTTTAAACCCCTTACTTTTTTAAAAATAAAAGGTTAAATGACCCCGGTTGCATGGTTCCCACAGCAACATTTAAGATTTAAACGTTTCTATCTCGGTTATTTTTCACCCTATAGAAATAGTAAAACAGGTAAAATATTTGGCAAAGAAAAAACTAAAATTGGGTTATATATAATTTTTTAAATATATTGAGTATTTTTCGAGTTACATATTATCAAAAGAATATAAGAATTACAATAATTTTAAAAATTTTGATTTTTTTAAATTATATCTTTTTTTTTCAAAAATATGCGTTCTAAACCGGTCAAAATTATCGAAACCATGACTTATGCTAATATAAAGAAGTTTTTCTAAGGATTACTATACATTTTAATTTTTGTGGAAATGGCGTATGTTTTATTTTTCAGTGTTTCCTAAAAAATTCGAAACGGTTCTTTTATTTTCATTATAACTTGCTTAATTTTGACGCTATTATCTTGTTCTGAAGCTAGTTTGATAGGTATTCCGAAGTACTTTGGCAAATGTTTAGCAGGAATATTTTATAGATTGCATCGTTTTCCCGTTATTTAAGCTTAAATACTTAGATTTGAGTACTCGTCGAAAAAAATACACATTCAATTGCCAATAACTCACTTTGAACTAACATTAGTTTAGTTCTTTATGTGAGGAATATATTCCAAGTTTTTATTATCTTCAATTTTAGTAATATTAACTTTTTTGTAAAAGCTTATAGTTTTTGATTTATACGTGAAAAATCGATTTAAAACATGCATTTTTTAAGAAAAAATAAAATCTTTAGTCTTTAATAACTCAAAAATTATTGGTTTATTTTAATAACTTTATAAATATAACAAATTTTGCTTATAATTTGTCACTCTATCGACTTATGGTATTATTCTTAATAAAATAATTTTCACCCCTCGAGAAGGGGTGGCATCCACCACCAGGGTAAAAGCTCAAGTTGGCATCATGTCACCTTTGTTCCTTGATGTATCCTCTAATTACTCACCAATTTTCATGAAAATCGATGAAGGTTCAACGAAATCGGAGGTGAAAACCTTCAGTGACTGCACTATTATCAACCAATTAGTTTTTGAACTAGAGTTAGGTATTATACACACACCGGCAAAATTAGCCGAACACCTTAAAAATGGGACATGTTTGATGTCTATAATTTCCTAAACCACTGGTCCGATTTGAGTGATTCTTTTAGTATGTTATAGCCTTATTATTTAAGAATATCGTTGTAATATTATTGTTGCTAGACAGGTAAATATCATTTTATACCGGGTGTACCAATCATACTGTGTTTTTTTCTTAAAGTTTGGAACACCCTGTGGAATATTCTAGCATATGTAAAATATTAAATTTAATACTCGATTGTATACTTAGGCTTTTTTAACATTTTTCTTTTTGATTCATTTACTTATGTGAAATAATAAAAAAGTTATGTTCGGTAACAACTATCCATGTTTTTCATCAATAAATCTTCATAGTAGAGGAGGAAAGGAAGGTATACTAAATTTGCAGTTACTCGAGCGTTATGGAGAACTATTGGATTATGAAGAGTATGTGCTAAAATCAGAAAAAGGTTAAATTAAGTTTTCCATAAAGTGGGGGTCTTTTCATTTTTAATTTAATTTTCCATTTGAAACAATAATTTTTCTCCGATTATAGCGCTATCTATCCATAATTCGAAACAATGTGTCTAATAAAAGTTGCTTATTTTTACGTAAAGAATCCAAATCTGCAATAAAAATTGGGGGCTCCTATTTAAGATTTTAAATTAAATCCCCCACCCCACCTCGGTGGGGGGCTCATGACACCCCACGGAGAAGGGTGGGGAGTAAATTAAAAATTTTAAATACGAACCCTGCGATATTTCGCGAAATGAACATCATATCGTAAATCTGCAAAATACACCTATTCAATATTTTTCAAAAATCTACCGAATGGCAACAAACACGACCTCCTACGGAGGTGGCGACGGGGGTTACTTTAAAATCTTAAATAGGAGCTTCCAATTTTTATTGCAGATTTGGATCCTTGACGTAAAAATAAGCAACTTTTATTCGCAACATTTTTTGCAATTATGGATAGATGGTGCTATAATCGGAAAAAACGATTGGTGGAAATGGAAAATTAATTTAAAAAATGGAGAGTCCCACACTTTATGGAAAACTTAACTTAACTTTTTTTGGTTTTAGCACCCACTCTTGACAATCCAATAGGTCCCCATAACGCTCTAGTAACTGCCAATTTAGCATACTTTTCTCCCCTACTATGAGGATTTATTGATAAAAAGCATGGCTAGTTCTTAAAGCACATAACTTTTTTATTTTCCAACACAAGTAAATAAATCAAAAAAGAAAATGTTAAGAAAGCCTAAGTCTATAATCGAGTTTTAATTATAATATTTTATATATGCTAGAATATTCCACAGGGTGTTGCGAACATTGAGAAAAAAACACAGTATGATTGTAACACTCGGTATAAAATGACATTTACCTGTCTAGCAACAATATTATTACACCGATATTCTTAACTAATAAAGCTATAACATACTAAAAGAATCACTCAAATCGGACAACAGGTTTAGGAAATTCGAGACATCAAACATGTCCCATTTTTAAGGTGTTCGGCTAATTTTGCCGGTGTGTGTAGTTATTGAATATTGAAATTTTATATTCACCATGGGCGTGCATACGGGTATAAACATTTTAGATACATCCCGTATGCACGCCAATGGTGAATATAAAACTCTTGATTGTATGTCAAAAAATGCGCAATAACTACCCCTTAAAACCTACCAAATTTCATTTGCATATTGCAACCAGTTTTAGAGCAATAAATAAATCGTCAGTTTGTAAGAAAAAATTCAACATCCCGTATCTCAGAAACAAAGCATCTGCGGACATATGATTATAAAGCAAATGGTCAATATTTTTTCATGCAGTATTACCCCTTAAAGTTTGTTGCACTTATTTAGAAACACCCTGTATTGCTGAATAACATGGCTAGTTTTTAAAGTACCTAACTTTTTTATTATCCACATAAGCGAATGAATCAAAAAGCAAAATGTTAAGAAAACCTAAGGCTACAGTTGAGTTTTAATTTCAATATTTTATATACGCTGGAATATTCCACAGGGTGTTCCAAACTTTGAGGAAAAACACACTATCATTATTACACCCGGTATACAGTGACACTTACCGGTTTAGCAATAATAGTATTATATCGATATCCTTGAAGAATAAAGCTATAATATACTAAAAAAATCACTAAAATCGGATAACAGGTTTAGGAAATACGAGCCATACAAAATGTCCCATTTTTAAGGTGGTGCGTTAATTTTGATGCTTAGTGTATATTGGAACAACCCATTTAGTAATCACAAGAAAAATCCAGGTATGGATTAACAAAAGCATAATATAAAGTAATTGTGATCTTGAAACAACACCCTGTATATTCAAATGTTCAAAATCTGTTTGTATATTTGAAAAGAGCACAAAATACTGACTTTATAAAGTTAATAATAAATACTCATTTTAAAAATAATCAATACGTATTTACTATATTGGAACGACCCACTTACTAATCACAAGAAAAAACCAGGTCTGGATCAACAAAGAAATATAAAGTAATTATTGTGACCTTGACACAACCTGTATATTTATATTAAAATTTTCAAAATCCGTTTGCACATTTGAAAAGAGCACAAAATACTGAGTTTATAGGTTAAATTTTTCGCGTAGAAGATTTAATGACTTTAATTTTAAAATCATGTCGAAACTTTTAAGAACTCAGAGAACTCTTAACAAAAATTTCTATATAATTTCAAAATTAATGTCATTAAATTGTCTGCGCAAACGATTGAAGCAAAGCATTAAAATTTTTAAACGGATTTTGAAAATTTCAATATACAGGGTGTTGTTTGAAGGTCTAAATTACTTTATATTTTAATTAGCAAGTTCGTCGTTCCAATGTAGTAAAGAAGCATTGATTATTTTTAAAATTAGTATTTATTCATTAATTTTATTAATTTATTTGCACAAATTTTCTGCGCAAAAAATTGAAGCCAATTTATATTATACCTATAGTATTTTGTGCTCTTTTCAAATGTGCAAACATATTTTGAAAATTTCAATATACAGGGTATTGTTTCCAGGTCACAATTACTGTACATATTTTTGTTAAGCCGGACCTTGATTTTTCTTGTGATTAGCAAGTGGGTCGTTCCAATATAGTAAATAAGTATTGATTAAGTTTAAAATGAGTATTTATTCATTCATTTTATTAATTTATTATTAAAAGTTAATAATACCTTCTATTTAATATCAGAGTTCTTGAAAATTTCAATATATCTACGGTATGCGGCAAAATAAACAATAAGGAAATTGGTATGCCTCCAATTTGTATGTGTCAAGCGCCCAAACGTACTGAGTGGTTTCCGAATGGAAATGTCTTGAATATGTATGTGAATGTCGTGATAATGTTAGATGCTTCAGAATGGTTCCCAGTTTTGCAGAAATTTTTTTTATGGTGGAGTACTATTTACGGTCATACGGAAAAGGGCACGAAAACGGCCCAAGCTTAAAATCAACAATGATTTCAGCAGGACGGGACAACCTGTCATACTACCAGGGAGTCTCTTTGAATACTGCTCGATCATTTTGGGAGTTGCCACTCACCAGAACTAACGCCACCAGATCCCTGATTCTAAATAAAATTTCGACACTAAACAAGTCGCTTTCAATATGGCGACGTCGAAATGCGACTGTGCGAGCCTTGTGGATTTTCGTTGAACTAACGAAATGACGTCACAAAATAGCGACTATCGAAATTAATAGCGACTCCAAAAAAGTGGTCGCTATTATAATTTCGATGTCGAAATTATTTGACACGGAGATGAATGAATGGCCAAAAGCGAGGTTAGGTTTAGTTTAGATGTGTTTTGTTTATTTCTTGCAAGGAAAACTAAAGCAAAAGGTATTAATATGGCTGGGTTTAATTGAAATTTGCTTGTTTTGAGGAATTAGATAGAATAGTATTAAATTAGAAATATAATAATTGAGAATGTCCACAACATGAATCATCAACTCAATGAAAGATGTAAGGTAATAATCTGGGAAAATTAGTAAAAAACAAGGAAAATTAATTACCAGCTATTTTATTGCTGGACATGCTGAAATCAAATCTTAAAGGCTGTATGACACTATGCATTTTCTTGTATCATTTCTAATATCGTTTCTGATATCAGAAGTTATATACATTTTCTTGTATCGTTTCTTGTACGTACATTTGTGCCCTGTATGACACTATGCAAGTTCTTGTATCGTAAATTGTATGAAATTCGGCACGTGATTGGCCGAAATTTTGTTTGTCACCCTGTGTCACGTCTACAGCTGATTTTAAGGATATTATAAACTTTTAAAAACGTAACATTTTAATGTTAACCAGAATTTTTACGTTGACTGTTGATTATTTGTGTTTTTATTTTGTTTCTTGATATTTGTGGTAAAATATTTGCATTAGAATTATCTGCAGTTTGATCCAAATTAGGAACTATATGTATTGTATTTTCCTCTATTAGGCAGGCCGCACATCAAAGAAACATGAAACGTAAATCACGTTTCATGGAAATAAAACACTGCTAAACAAATAGACGTTGGGCCATTTATGCGACTCTCCGAAAATAAAAATGTTTTATGAGCATGAATCACACTCGTTTCATTGGTAGGCGGACTTTAAGATTTGTTTAGCCGTGTTTTATTTTCATGAAACGTGTTTTACGTTTAAGAGGAAACAGTAGCGATCAACAGGTAGCCAAAACGCGTTCCAAGATTGCGGCTGTAATTTTGAATATTTTTTCGAGATATTCGGCACAATTATTCGTAATATAATAAAGAATGGCGGTACAGAGCCCAATTTGAAAAATATATTAATATGTGGAAATTACTCTGTAATTAAATACAATATTAAAAAAACGAGCCTGCACCGCCATTAAGAAGAACAAAAAAAAAAATACACTTTCTTCAAATAAACTTTTTTATCCGATGCCTAGATTTTGTGTCATTTTGGAACTACTAATGAAATAAAAAAAATTAGTAGTTCCAAAATGACACAAAATCTAGGCATCGGATAAAAAAGTTTATTTGAAGAAAGTGTATTTTTTTTTGTTCTTAATGGCGTACAGGCTCGTTTTTTTAATATTTTACTTAATTACAGAGTAATTTCCACATATTAATATATTTTTCAAATTGGGCTCTGTACCGCCATTCTTTATTATATTACGAATACGTGTGCCAAATATCTCGAAAAAATATTCAAAATTACAGCCGCAATCTTGGAACGCGTTTTTGCTACCTGTTGATCGCTAGTGTATCACCTTAATGTTTAATGTTTTACGTTTCATGTTTCGTTGGTGTGCGGCTTGCCTTAAAAAATTATGCAACATGAAACCCAAAGTTATAGTTTGAACTTTACTATTATATGAGCTAAATATATGGTTATTAGTAGAACAGTAGTCCATACCAAACGAAAATTCGGGTTTTCCAAACAAAATCTTTAATTTTCAACTAAAATTTGAGAGAATTATTTATCAATAATTAAATAATTTGGTGAAAGTGACATAAATCTTTTTTGTTATGAGTGTCTTGAAGATATGAAAATTTGTATGTACAAAGAGGACCGGAATTAAAAGGTATCTAATGGTTCAAAGATTAAAATCCTGTTGTTTATAATTCTGTCTCAAATGCCGGTCAAATTTGACCGGTTATACCTGGAATCACTCCTCGCAATTCAATTTTTTTTCTTCGAAAAGGGCACAGAAGCCGTACCGTGCCCTTTTCAACAGCGTTAACTTAATTTAATTTAATCTAATATTTTCTGAGGGGTTCTATTTGTTTATAATCCAAAAAATTGTTTCTTTATAACATTCCTGAGACCGCTCAAATGGTCCAATTTCAATCCTGTAAGGTACGTTGAATAGGTATAGTGCTTTTTTATACGAAAATCATAGTTATTCTGGTGTATCATAATCTTTCTGGTTATTATTTCGACCGAAATTTTTTAATTAACATTTTAATTATTGCTAACCTATTGGTTAGATTGTCGCCGGTCTCCTGATATACAGAGAGGGACTAAATTATGGAATAAATTCATTTTCTCTAAAATGGACGATTTTAGAGAAAAATCCCGAAACAGGTCGATTTTTATTTTTAAATTAAATTTTTTTGGCATATATTTCAAACTAGTGACGCCATCCATCCGAGCGTGATGACGTAATCGATTATTTTTTTAAATAGGACTAGGGGTTCGTGTTGTAGCTCATTTACAAAGGCGTTCAAATTCAGTATTATAAACATTAATATCATTATTTATACAAGGAGGCCAAAAATTTTTTCAATTAAATTAATTGACGCAAAAAGAAGAATGCATGTAATTTATTTAACTCAAAATACATTCTATTGCTGTCAGAAAATAGGAAAGAATGTTTATTTTGCAAATAAACATTGCTTTTAGCTTAAATTAAATGTTCAAACTGCCAATAGGTAGGAGGGAGGCTCTTTGTGATTTAATTTAAGCGAAAAGAAATGTTTATTTGTGAAATAAACCTTTTTTTCTTTTTTCTGACAGCAGTACAATGTATTTTGAGTTAAATAAATTACATACATTCTTCTTTTTGCGCCAATTAATTTAATTCAAAAATTATTTTTTGGCAACCCTGTATAAATACCTAATGATATTAATGTTTATATTACTGAATAGAGAATTAAACGTCGTTTCAAATGACCTACCACACGACCCCTATTCCCATTAACAAAATTATCGATTACGTCATCACGCTCAGATGGATGACGTCACTAGTATGAAATATATGCCAAAAAATTGTAATTTAAAAATAAAAATCGACCTCTTTCGGGATTTTGCTCCAAAATCGTCCGTTTTAAAGAAATGAATTTATTCCATAATTTAGCCCCTCTGTGAAATCTACTGTAATAAATCTTTCATGTCATCAAATATTTAATTATTGATAAATAATTAGGTACTTCCCTAAAATTTTAACTGAAAATTGCAGATTTTTTGGGAAAACTCGGATTTTCTGAGTAAAATTTTTGTTGAAGGAAATCGGAAAAAAATATCTTTGTGCAGAACTAAATTACGGTGAATTTTTATTTGAGTGTTTTTGGCTCAAAGGAAAAATCTTAGGAGTTACAGAGCACTAATTGAAAAAAAAAAGAAGATTTAGGAGTGCTAATTTGTTTATAAATAAAATAACACACTTTCTGCGGACTTGTCATACCCCATATTACTAATATATGCAATCTTAAGATTCGATTTTAGCAATAAAATAGCTGGTAAATAATTTTTCCCAAAAATGGCATTTTTTCAATAATTTTCCCAGACTATCAACAAATTCCAATAAACCGGAGCGCCAACCCAAATTCTGAGCAGTGTCAACATGATAAGGTTAATGTCCCCAGTTGTAACTAATATCGAAATGAATAAGAATCGCTATACTCTGCGGCTGTCATGGCGGTGTCGAAATGAAATTGCGACTGTCGAAATGAATTAGAATCAGGCCCCAGATGCGTACGTATCGGGAATGCTGAAGAAGTCGTACAGATCCACCGTTTGTCATTTCGGAATTGTGGAATAGATTTTTTCGTGCCAGAGGTAGTGGCGGATCTACAAATTTACCTTGGGAGGGGAAATTTGCCTTAGGGAGGAAATTTGCCTGAGGGGGGAACTTCCAATGAAAAACCAACCAAAAGACATAAAAAAAGGTAAACTTAGATTACATATACGACATAAATAATATCTTAAAGGCATTAAGTTCCAAAAATGAATAACCATTTTCAATTTCGTTGCAAAACGAAAATACAGCCGAACCATATTCCAGTCCAATCAGGGAGTGCTGCAAGCACCTCTACCGGTTTCGAAACTTATTAGTCTCTCATCAGGAGGCACATATTGAAATTGAAATTGAAAATGGTTATTCATTTTTGATTTACATTTACTCTGTGTGGAGTATGAAGGGAACCAGTCTCGTTGGAACTTTACCGCGCTGAGCAGATGTGACGTGAATTGTAAATTGTAGAATTCCCTCATCTTCCTTAGTCTCAGCATCCGTATGGCTTGCAAATTGTAGAAGCCTCGGAGGTGTAACCAGAGAAGGTTCCCATTGTTTTCATTCTGGTGGGATATGTTATATGCCATTAGAGTGAAAACTTAGCATTAAGTTCCCTTAATTTTCCTAACTAGCGTGTTTATTGGATTGAATTTGTCTTTCTGTGGATTCGATTTCATGTCAGCTAATATATTTTTATGTTTGAACTTTTTTTTTATTTAATTTTGGACCTTGTTAGTGGGGGAAACTTCCTCATTTTCGCACACTATCGAAAGCTACTGATGACGCCTGAAAGGGTAGAAACAGTGCCTGTCTAGCTGGTGTGCAACCCTCTGAATCGAAAACAAGCAAAACCATCATTTATTATTTTTATTTCCTTTACTCGGATTTGAGTACTGAAAGTTCCTCTGCTGTCCGTTTTTCCTAGACGAATGAAAGCGAAATGTGATCGTTTCCCTTTCGTTTTCTATATTCGTCGTCTGCTGTCTTATTAATTGAAAAAGTCGCAGATTAAGGATGTACCAGTAAGAACTTTCAAACACGAAAAATCTCAGTTTTAAAATACTATCTACCATTTTAATTCTTATTAAATTGGTTGATTCTGCATCTGAGATTCTTCAATTTTTTAGTAGATGTCGCTGTATCGCGTCTGATGGGAAATTTGAATTATTTTTCAGATTCCCTTTAAAATGATGGTGGAGCTGTTTTTCGGTTCAGAGGTGGGCACACTATCGAAAGCTACCGATGACGCCTGAAAGGGTAGAAACAGTGCCTGTCTAGCTGGTGTGCAACCCTCTGAATCGAAAACAAGCAAAACCATCATTTATTATTATTATTTTTCCTCATTTTCCTTTCCCGTAGATCCGCCACTGGTCAGAGGGCATCTTTAACATTTGTTTTATCGGGAACGTGCGTTGTCGTGAATAATATTTGCAAGGGTATATCATGTATATTAAATATATAGTAAATTGTCTTAAACATTTCAATATTCATTTCAGTACTGTTTATTTTGCCGCAGACTGTACTTAATTTCAAGTTTTAAAATTGCTCCAGTTCGGTTTAATGTGAAACCAATTTATAACCACAATAACTATGTCTAATTTTTGTGAAATTTGTACGTTAAAAATTCAAAATAAATTCAGTAAAATTTAATAGTCGCTTTCAAAATTTCAGACCAGTTGGGGATAATTTTAATAATAACAATCAAAATAGCCAAAACTTTGTTGAAGACGCATCACTTAAAAGCTACGGTCGTTTTAGACCAAGAAATTTTGAAAATAAGTTACATGAGAAAGTAATGGAACTATCTGGGCCTACTTGGGAATTACCAGTCAACGATATACCCGAGAGAAAGTTTAACTGTAGAAATCGACTTTATATAGGTAAGAAATGTATAAAAATAACATTCTAATTTAAAATTCATTATCATTATCATTTATCATTACCGTTTTCACTTTGTTTAGATTCTTCCTCTTTCAGTGCTTGCTCTATCAATAGATAGAGGTCAGCGATTACTTGGGCAAAACTTTCCAGATACCCCGGTACAAACCGTTAGACTTGGGGGGGTCTCAATGATGCCTTAAAACTGTAGCTGACTTCCATGAAGCCTCGGTCCAACCACGCGTTGAAGCGATTTTCCAATTTAAATGTCGGCAAAGAGAGATAGAAAATAGTCTAACGCTTGCTTTAGGAAAACAAAAAACAAGAGAAGGATGCATCTATTATTCAGGGAGAACCGATCCAAAACATCAATATGGAACGGATATGTTGGTATCAGATAAAATTTCGTAGTTAGTCACATACTTCATACTTGTAAATGGAGCACTGTTGAGATTACAAACAACCCATAGAAACCTAAGTAGTATTAGGTCAGAGAAAAATCTAGACGAAATAATGCAACTCACAAAAAGAGGTTAGATAACGATGATCATGGGTGACATTACCTACAAAAATGGTCGTGGTGCTGAAGGAGACAACATAGGAGCATATGGTCTCAGTACCTGAAACAACAGGGGAGATAGACTTGTACAATTCTGCGTAAAGAATAAACTTGTAATAGCCAACACCTTCTTCGTCAAAGAATTTCCCAGCAGGCTACCCAGGCAACCAAAGAACGTTTACAAAACGTTGAAAAAACGTCATAATGATCACCAAACCACGTCAGTTTATCACGTTTTTTCGACGTCGAAAGTCACGTGAATTTGTCCCAACATAATTGACGTCATTTTTATCACGTTTTAAATACGTGGAATCAAAAACGTTGTTATTAGGTGATTTTTTTAGATTTATTTTTTATTTTATAATTTTAAAAATACACAATCATACCTATTCTGTAACTCATTTCGATGATAGAAGTCAGTAAAATCGAATAGAAGTGACCAAGTCGAATAGAAATAGTCCAAATCCGTATTCCATAACTACTTCGGAATCTCTACAATCGTAATGTGAATAGAAATCACTTCGACAGCATTTACCCTGTCGAGATGAGATTCCGATTATCGGAATTGTGGTTGACGCAAGCGCATTTTGTTTTGTTTTGACGTTTATATTTTATATATAAAAATAATTAATTACATACTACTTATTTATAATTATTTATAGTATTTGTACCTTTTTTTAGCTGCTTAATTTTTAGTCTGTGGTGTTATTTGTTTAGAGAACTATATATATTTCATTTAGACATGTTGTACGAGTATGAATAATTGGACCTAACCTTATTTATTTGCTACTTGGCGTCTGAATGTTTCCCATTCACATTGTTGCCATATTTTGTTCGTATATTTCTTGTACAATTGCAATCAATGGTATAATGCACAAGAATAGCTTGATAAATAAATATTATACCAGTATACTTGTATATTTATCAGTCAACGCTCATAGCCTGAACAAATTATAGAAAAGATGCCATTTTTGGGAAAAGTTGTTTAGCAGTTATTTCAACTGAAATCGAATCTTAAAGATTGCATATTATTAGTAATATCAATTTTAAATAATTTATTAATAATAATGAATTAATAACATCAATTTAAATATCTTTGATTTAAAAGCATTTATACTTCTTATCTTCACTTATCTTTTTTATTTATCAGTTTATCTTCTTTTTTATATCAATTTTAATTAACTTTAATTTAAAACCATTTATCCTCTTTTAAGCTTTTTGCATCCAGTATTTACACGAATATTTTATTTACTTCTCAAAACTTTGAGGATAGTATGAGAAAGTATGAAAACATTGAGGAAATGGCAACGGTGTCATATCTCAAGTAACAAAATAGGTCACAGAACACAATTTCGCTGGTTACTGCGCGGCTGCCACCTCCTCAGAACCGCGTGAAATAGAAGTCAGAGATTCCGATTACGATATGAGTTACAGAATACCGATCCAAACACAAAAATGACGCGATAGATATCAAACATTCCGATTTTGGGTAATTACGATTCGACTTGGTCATTTCTATCCGATTTGTTAAAAGTTACAGAATAGGGCTGAATAATTATTCGTATCGGCATTGTTGGTATTGCAATTTTTCCATTTAACTATTTTAAATTTAGCCCATATGCTAAAAGTAAAACCAAATGGATAGAATTACAATACCCAATGCAATATATTTCACTTTTTATATAGGGGAGGGTAGTCCACACTGGGACGACTTTCACAGTGAGACATTTTCGTTTTCACTAAAATCCTAAAAGATATTTAATATCTGGCAACACTGAAATAAATCTAAGCGAGATACGTGCCAACAGTCTAATGGCCGTGAATGCCCCCCATTTCGTTCTAGACAATCGCGTGGGCAACTTATTTGTTTTCATGTCATATCAGTAACTTTTTCTCTTTATTTAAACAGTTATAATTCCATAGTTGTGCAGTTTGTTCAATTTGCAAGTAAGTACATTTAAACTTTGGTACACTTTTTTTGTAATATATTTGTAATTGTTGTGATTTATTTAAATTTGTGGTTTAGAAATTGTACTATGTTTATTTTGTTAATGCTTGTACACAGTGAGACGGCGTCCCACTGTGTACTACCCGTCTCACTGTGTACTCTTACACGCTATTACTCTTGGTATATGATGGCATTTGGTTGTAGTAAAGAAACAGAGAAACAATATAATGGTGAGACCTAAGGGAAAACCAAGAAAAATAGGAAAAACTTCCGGAGAAGATATGGCTGCAGTTATCAAGCTAGTTTTAGAACAGAAGTTGTCTATAAGAAGAGAGGCTGCGAGAATTAGTGGAAGCCCATTACAGACCTTGCATCGGTATGTTAAAAAGACCCAATTAAATCCAGGTATTGAAATAAGAACTCAGCCACATTATGACGTTAGACAAATATTTAACAAAGTAAACAAAGAGCAAGAAATTGATCTAGGAGAATACCTACCTACAAATATGTAGTAAAATGGCATATATGGATTGTCAACTGTAGCTTCAAGGAAACTAGCTTATGATATGGCAAAAGAAAACAAGATTAAAATTCCTCCCTCGTGGGAAGAAAAAGGCCGGCAAAGAATCGATGAGAGGTTTCTTTTATCGCAACAAGAATCTAAGTATTAGAAAACTTGAAGCTTGCAGTTTATCTAGATTAACGTCATTCAATAAACACAACGTTGCAGTATTTTTCAACAACCTGGAGTCCATTCTAAAACGATTTCCTCAGTTAGCAGTTGGTTCACGTGTTTTCAACTTGGATGAAACTGGCCTGACTACAGTTCAAAAACACAAAAAGGTTATTGGACACAAGGGAGTAAAACAATTACATCAAAGCACTAGTGGTGAGAGAGGAGAACTCATAACTCTTGTAGTGTGTATTTTGGGTGAAGGAACATTTATACCTCCAATTATGATTTTTCCTAGAAAAAACTTCAAACAACATAATGTTGAATGGGGCACCAACTGGAACACTGGGCTAGCAAATTTATCCGGGTGGATGACGACAGAACTATTTGTTTCTGTAATGGAACATTTCATCAAATACACTAATACTTCAAAAGATAATCCCTCTTTACTCATATATAATAACCACGAGTCACATATGGGTATTCAAGTTTTAAACATGGCAAAACAACATGGAGTCACAATGTTAACACTTTCCTCATATTGTAGCCATAAGATACAACCTCTAGATATAACAGTTTTTGGGCCAATGAAGGCATACTACAATGTAGAAGTCGATATGTGGATGACTAAAAATCCTGATATTCCTATTACTATATACCAGATTGCTGAAATTACTGGAAGAGCTCTACCAAAGACCGTGACACCTTCAAATATAATATCGGGCTTCAAAAGGACAGGAATATTCCCGTGCGACCGGGACATATTTACGGATGCTGATTTTTTTACTACCTCAGTGACTGATAGACCATTAGACTATCTAGAGGCCTCCACATCTCCTGAAGAAAAATCTACTGCCTCCACATCTGTTGAAGAAAAATCTACTGCACCCGAAAACACCGACAATGAAACATGTCCAGTAGCTGCAAATAACAACAATAATGAAAAATATACAGAATTTATTTCCCCAAAAATATTCCGTGGGATCCAAAAGCTTTACCACGAAAGAAAAAGTCATCTACACGTCAACGTGGAAGAAGCACAGTATTGACGGATACTCCTGAAAAAGACTTAATTGCTAAAAAAACAAAAAAAAAATTGGAAACAATTCAAAAAGCCACAGCAATAAAAAGTGCTACAAAGGATATATTTAACAAGAACACGAAAAAATCACGGATTGAAGATAGTGACAATACGACAGACGATGAAGATGATTCGCAGGTAAGCAATAGCAAAATCTCTATAAATTAAAGTTTCTATAGAAATTGTACTTTCAGATAATTTATGATGATAAATATACTGGTTCGATTCCCGAACGATATCTTCTTCGTAGCAAAGATTTTAAAAGGAAAGGACGCAGCAAATAATTACGAAGTATACTACCTTAGATAGGGCCTAAAAACCAATGGATTTAATTTTCCAGAAATACCCGATTTAGCATCTGTGAACGAGTCCGATATTGTTATGCTTTTACCGCCACCAAGTGAAATGAAAACTAAACGTTTGAGCAGATATATGCTTTCCAACTTCTTTTAAAAATTTAAACGTTCCTTAGGTACTTATTAGAACTAATATGAAGGGAGTGTAAACAAATAAATATGTTTTAAGCACCCTGTAACATTAAAAAAATAGTGTCCCATTGTGTACGACTAATGATACACAGTGCACATTGCACTTTTTTTTTCAAATAAATCTTTCGATAATTTAAAATTTTTTTCTTAACCTAACTATGCAATTTTAGATGCATAATATGTTGTTTAAAGTGTATTGGTATACTGTTTTATTATTTTTAATAATACAATTAAATTAAAAATCTTAAACATAATTGTGTCTCACTGTGGACTACCCTCGCCTAAGTATACTTACTGTATCAAAACTGAAACAACATATAAACTAATAAATAATTTATTAACAAATTATCCAGCATAATATCTTAATTTAACGCTGTACATTAAATCAAAAAGAATCATGAACAACTCATTGTTGGGAGTACCTGTAGATATGCAGTAGGTAGTACATGAGCATCATTTTTCTTCACCATCTCATAGCTAAATCTTGTAGACTGCTAAAGCAATCTTAGAAGGCTAAATAATCTAATCTAACTTAAATAACTAATAATCTAAATTAAACATTTCTTATGACCATTTTAACGTTATAAACGAAATTATTTGGAGTCAATAAGCTCCTTCCAATTTTGTGACGTCAGACTTAGGCTGTCTGAAATGAAAACGTTTTTTAAACGTATTTTAACGTCATTAATCTTACGTATTTAAAATCACCTACAAAAGACGTCTATACGACGTAATATCCAAACACGTGTATATATTCAACCAAAAACTGACGTTTCCTCGACGTTATTGACGTCACTTGGTTGCCTGGGTTGGATATTCACTTGGGAATCACGTACATAAAATCTACTAAAACTGCTCAAAAAACTAAACTAAAGATTCAAGAACAAAACATCCGATTCACGAAAAACAACAGAAAAATTAATGGATAACGCATCTCGGGACTTGCATCTCGGGACAGCTCATTTGGGGTCCTGACTACAAATAATGAAGAAACTAAAAGTGCTAATTTTGTCATGAAATTTGATACGTGGGTATAGAATAATATTTGGAACAACTTTTTCAACTAACTTTTCCCGATATCTCAACGCGAAGCAAAATATCGAGCCCGGTTTGTGGATTCGCAGTAGGTCGCGTTTAAAATTTAAATTTCAGTTATCTTAAAAAATGTGAACCTTCAACCTGTATACCTAACTGTAAATCTGTATTTATTTTGATAGCCAAATTATATAGCTGTCTTCGTCATGGCTGTCTGCGTAATTAGTGCTGTCGCCAGGGCTGGGGGTACATCGGCCTCCTTTAGATGGACTCTCCCAAGTTTTTTTTATGTATTTTCACCCGTAGAACACGAATTTTTTGGCTAACAGTAGGGGGGTGTCAATCAAAATCAATCATGTCCATAAAAATAAAAAATAAGCTAGCAGCTGTTTCATAATATAAATGGTGGATCCTATTGTGTGATGTTTTCGGTTTCGGTTAAAAAAATTATGTCCAGTTTAAAATGATACAGTTGTCCCTTGATAATCCGACAAGTATGGGACGAAAGGGGTGTCGGATTACCAAAAGTGTCCGGATTACCGAAAGTGATTATATATTTGGCATTGCCTTGCTAGCAGTAGCCTACAATATTCTTAAATTTTAGGAGTAAAATGCTACCCAGATCAATATGCAAATGACACATCCATTTCGGCTAACTAAAACATGTCTATTATAAGAAGAAATATGGAAGCTAATACATTTAATTCATGTCGCGACAGGTTTCAGTACAAGCAGACATGGCGACGACCTTGACGGGAGGTGCGTCGGACTACCGAGCCTGTCGGATTGCAAAACGTCGGAGTATCACGTGTGTACTGTACACAATATTAGAGTCCTAGTCCCAAATGAAATGAGATATTGTCCACAGCTAGTTTCAATCATAAAATCACATATCTATTTAGCTAATAGCAGTGCCCGGATTTGGTCACGTGAATAAAATATTAATAAAAATCATAAAAAAGTAAACATAGACAAGGCGAAAACGGAGGGTCCGTTGAAAAAAATATTCCCATGAGATTTTTTTGCATCACATTCGTGAGACATCCCAGAATAAGGTTCAAGAAGTCGCCCACGTGAAAAGTGGTTCAATTTTTTTTAACATTTTTTTAATCAAATTGCAAAAATCAATATTTTTGGCTCTGACAATTTTTTTATAGGTTTTTTGGACCATTCTGGATTAAAAAGGTCTCTTATAATTTTTCTCTAAAGTTGATCGTTTTCGAGTTATAAGCGATTTAAAATAGAAAAAAACGAAAAATGGCGATTTTCAAGGCTTAATAACTCGGTTAAAAGTTATTATTATGAAAGTCAGAAAGTGACTAAATCAAAGTTTAATGCCCCCCTACAGATCCTGAAGAAATTTTTGTCATTATTTTATTACTAAGCTGTTATTTTTAAGTAATAATAATGAGCGCCATGCACGTGGTAGACGGCCGTAAATGTGAGTGCAAGTAAGATACACAATTGGACTGCCGGAGTGGTATCTCTCTCGCACTCAGCATTTACGGCCGGCTACCACGTGCATGGCGCTCAATATTATTACTTAAAAATAACAGCTTAGTAATAAAATAATGGCAAACATTTCTTCAGGATCTTGTAGGGGGGACATTAAACTTTGATTTAGTCACTTTCTGACTTTCATAATAATAACTTTTAACCGAGTTATTAAGCCTTGAAAATCGCCATTTTTCGTTTTTTTCAATTTTAAATTGCTTATAACTCGAAAACGATCAACTTTAGAGAAACATAATAGACTTTTTTATCCAGAATGGTCCAAAAAACCTACAAAAAAATTGTCCGGGCGAAAAATATTGATTTTTGCAATTTGATTAAAAAAAATTGTTAAAAAAAATTTGGCCCACTTTTCACGTGGGCGATTTCTTGAACCTTATTATTCTGGGATGTCTCACGAATGTAATCATGCAAAAAAATCTCATGGGAATATTTTTCCCAAGGAACCCGCCGTTTTCGACTTGTCTAACTTATTATAGAATGATTAACTATTCCATCTTACTGGAAACAAAATCAACCATGTCCCATAAGACTTCAAACAAAAAAGATCATGTCCATGAAATCCAATGAAATAAGCACATGTCCTTTTGTTAAAACGTATTTACAGGTTGATTTATACCTTCAGATTTAAAATATTTACTATAATAAGTTAATTTCACTAAATAAAATGATAATGCTAATTTAACCGATTTTCAATGTAAGGTTATTTACTAATAGTCTGGGCTGATTATCGGAGAATAGGCCATTTTTGGGAAAAGTTATTTACCACAGCAATTTTATTGCTGGAATCGAATTATAAGATCCTATATATTAATAATATAGGTATTGTCCTTTTCATGATCATTTTTCAGTGCGTAACAAAAGATAGGAAAAAGGGTAAGTCCGTGATAATACACATTTATGACATTTATTCTAACATGACATTTTAGTTAAATCTGACAGTTGTCACATTTTATTTTCAATTTGGAATAAAAACAAATCAAATGTGTTTCTTGCATTTATAAAATGGTATTTTCTTTGATTTGTATAGTCTTATAAATTATACAGATTATATTTGTAATATTATTATCTAATTAAAAAAAAATTATTTTTTTATTATGGTGCCATCTATCGACAACTAGAATAACTAGAATAAATGTTATAAAAATGTCACCGACGAAATGCAATCACCGACGTGCCTTTTTTTCTGTCACATACAATTTAATGCGTTAGAAAGAAATCGAAAAACTGTGACGCACTGAAAGATGATCATGAGAAATACTGTATGCAAAGTCCTCAGATAGTGTGCTACTTTTTTTTATAAACAAAATGGCGCCCGAAAATCGTGTTTTTTCAATTATTGCTCTATAACTCTGAAGATTTTAATTTTACAACAAAAACACTCAAATAAAAATTCACCGTGATTAAATTCTGCATAGAGACGTGTTTTTCCCGATCTGCTCGGATGAAAATTTTCCTCGGAAAATGCGGGTTTTCCCAAAAAAATTAATTTTCAAATAAAGTTTTAGATAAGTAATTATCTACCAATAATTAAATAATTTGGTGACTTAAAAGCTTTCTTGGCTTAGATTATAATTCCAGAAGCTGATGAAAATTAAATGAATATTTTAGCAACAATTCAATTGTTAATTAATAATTTACGGTCGCAATAATAACCAAAATAATTATGATACACTGGAAAAGCGGTAGGACCAGATGATATTCCTGGGGAAGTATGGAGAGCATTGGGAGAGACAGGAACAAGGTGGCTAGCAGGTCTATTTAATAGAATTATGGAAGTCGGACAAATGCCAGACGAATGGAGAAGCAGTATACTGGTACCTGTTTACAAAAACAAGGGAGATATACAACAATGTACAAACTACAGGGCTATAAAACTGCTTAGCCACACCATGAAAATATGGGAAAGAGTAATTGACAGACGGATACGTGAAGAGACCGAAATATCCGAGAATCAATTTGGCTTTATGCAGGGTAGATCAACAACAGATGCAATTTTCATTATAAGGCAATTGATGGAAAAATACAGGAGTAAAGAAACAAACGCTCATATGGTATTCATTGATCTTGAGAAAGCATATGATAGAGTTCCTCGAGAGATTCTGTGGTGGGCACTCAATAAGAAAGGAGTCCCTGGTGAATATGTAAAGATTGTGAGGGATATGTATGAGGGAGTAACGACTAGTGTTAGGACAGGTGTGGGAGAGACTGATAAATTTCATGTGAAAGTAGGATTGCACCAAGGTTCTGTGCTTAGTCCGTATTTATTCTCATTAGTTGTGGACCAGATAACAACGAAACTACAGGGTAACATTCCATGGTGCTTAATGTATGCTGATGATGTCGTGTTAGTAGGAAATAGTGAAAGAGACCTAGAACAAAAACTGGAACAGTGGAGACAAGCTCTGGAGGAAAAAGGTTTAAAACTTAGTAGGACAAAAACAGAGTATTTGGAATGTTCATTTAAAGATGGAGCTACTACAAATAAAATGGTATCTTTGGATGGTGAAATGATTGTGAAAAGCAATAGTTTTAAGTACCTAGGATCGGTACTACAGAGTAATGGAGAAATATATGGAGATGCATGCAGTAGAATTAGGGCTGGATGGATGAAGTGGAAAGAAGCGAGTGGTGTGTTGTGTGACAGAAAAATTCCAATGAAGCTGAAGGGAAAATTCTATAAAACAGCCATAAGACCGGCTATGATGTACGGAACTGAATGTTGGGCAGTGAAAAAGAAAGAGGAACAACGAATGCATGTGGCGGAAATGAGAATGCTTAGATGGATGAGTGGAGTGACAAAGAAGGATAAAATTAGAAATGAGTATATTAGGGGAAGTCTAGGTGTGGCACCAATTGATGCCAAAATGAGAGAGCATAGGTTAAGATGGTTTGGTCATGTTCAACGTCGAGACGTTAATCACCCAATACGAAGAATAGCTGAAGTGCAGATTCCTGGAAGAAGTAGGAGAGGAAGACCAAAGAAGACCTGGGGGGAGGCGATAAGGCAGGACATGTTGGTAAAGGGGATTAACATTGATATGACCCAAGACAGAATTGTGTGGAGAAATGCAATTAGGGAAGCCGACCCCGCATAGGGATAAGGCAAAGAGAATGATGATGATGAATTATGATACACTGATCAAGCTTTGAAATCTTATAAAGATGAGATGCCTATTTAACATTTTGTCGACAAAATATAAATTTTTTTATTTTTTTGCATAATCTTTAAATGTTAAAAAAAAATAGTTATAAACAAATTAACGTTTCTCAGAAAGTTTTTATTATATTGTAATTTTAAAAAATAGCTAAAATGCGCATTTCAAATATCTTGAAAATGAATACTTTAAAACTTTTTTGCAACCATTTGCAAAAAAGTTATGAAACAGCAAAGTAAACATACGATTCTACGGTGTTTATAATTTTTTTAATTCTTTCAAAGCGTAGAAGTGAGTTTAAACTACAAGCTAATTATTTACAAAAAAAATCGATTATCAGTTTAATGGTTATATTTTAATTAAAGATTAAAAATATATTTTTTTGTAATTTACACGCGCGAAAGTAGAATAATACAGCACTGTAGCTAAAATTTTCACTCGGAGCGACGACCGGCTGCGCGGGACGTACACTTTTATAAATAATGTATGCTGCGTGTCAGTCGCTTCGAGTGAACATTTTAGCTCCGACTCTGTATCAGGCCTACTTTTGCGCTAAAAATTACAAAAAAAAGTATTTTTAATCTTATTAAAATCTGATTAAAATATAACCATTGCACTAATTTTTGACATTCTTGGTGAGTAATTAGATTGTACCATAGACTCACTTTTAAGCTTTGAAACAATTAAAACAAATTATAAACAACGGAGAATTCGTATATTTACTTTGCTGTTTTATAACTTTTTTGCAAATGGTTGGAAATTTTTTTAAAGCATTCATTTTCAAGACCTATGAAATACGCATTTTAAGTATTTTATAAAATTAGAATATAATAACCAATACAATAACCAAGAGAAATGTTAAGCTTTTTATAATAATTTTTTTTAAACATTTAAAGATTATGTAAAAAAATGAAAAATTTATATTTTGTCGACAAAATATTAAATAGGCATCACACCTTTATAATCTTTCTAAGTTTGATCAATGTCTCATGATTATTTTGGTTGTTATTGCGACTGTAAATTGTTAATTAACAATTGAATTGTTGCTAAAATATTCGTTTCATTTTCACCGGCTTCTGAATTTATAATATATACCAAGAAAGCTTTTATTTTACCAAGCTATATAATTATTGATAAATAATTACTGGCCCAAAAAATTTATTTAAAAATTCGATATTTTGTTGGGAAAACCCACATTTTCCGAGGAAAATTTTCGTCGGAGCAAATCGGAAATAACATGGTTCTATGTAGAATTAAATTGGGGTGAAAGGACCAGGCAACACTCCATATGGAAAAGTGGTCCCGGTCAAATTTGATGAAAGTTTGGTCAATGATACTTCTTGATGTGTAGATTAAAAATGTCTATGGCACCTGGGTCTGAATAACTACTATTCTCGAGTTACAGCCTTCTGAAGTTATTGGATTCGGGTGCTCGGTTTACGTTAAGTGCACTAATTTACGGTCAAGTGAACGAAAATATTTATTATTAGAAGAAGAGAAACTCATGTTCTTCATACATACTTGGGTGTTGTATACGAATTTGTGGTCAAAAATAGTTGGATCGTATTTTAGTCTTCAGAAAACCTCCGAAAAGTCTTCAGAAAACTAAAGAAGTGCGGTATAAAAGGTGCTGCTAGATCGATATAAGCATTATCATGTTTTCATGAATGCTTCTCAGTTATGGAACACCAGAAAAACTACAGTTCCGCCTTATCTTTACAAAACTACTGAACAGTGGCGGATCTAGGGGGATGGGGTAATTCCACTCGTAACATGTTCCAGAATAATTAAAGAAAAAATTGTTGAAACATAAAAAAATACATTAGTTGACATGAAACTTGTGCCGCATATCAGATATAAGACAGGTAGAGAACATGGACTTTTTCAATACAAAAAAATAAAGTAAATGGTAGTTTGGAAATGCTAAATATTAATTACAATTGTCTATGAAAAAATCGGGTTTAAATCATCTTCGACTATTCCTATGTTAACATTTTGCTGATTTCGGTTAGATGCATCATACGTCATGTTAACTAACGACCTATCAGGATACTTAACATTGGGTTGATGTCTTGCAAAGCTTAAAAACCATAACACACTGGTGATATGAGCACAAGTACCTACAGTTCTCGCACCAGATTGACAGGTACAATAGTAACCGTTAATCGGTTCTTCTACAGGCTCATCTTCATCATTATCTTCATCAACCGTATAGGAAATGAATACTTGGTGTTTTGTAGCTTGCCGAAACCTAGAAAATATTCGAACTCTTATGAATCCCGGTTCATCCATATTCTTATCAATTTAAAACTCTTCGTCATTTTCTCTTATTATTTTATCTTGTATGTAAGATGGTGTCAGTTTAATTTGATATATCCCAATCGTAAGGTCTTTTAGGTAGTCTAAGTCGCAAACAGGAAAGTTAGCAAAATCATGATTATGAAGCCTTCTCCATTGACCATTTCTTCTATATGATTATACCTAAGTATGAATATTATAGTTGTTATAAAAATAACCCTACAAAATTATTCTCCATAATATTTTGTATTAAAAAGCTCATCACCAGGTTGTAGAACCCCTGGTGGACCTCGGTCTGTTCGAGAATCAGCTTCCATTCCATTCTATCCTCCGCCTTGGTTTTCCAATTTCGTACTCTTGACACCCGTAACTCATCTTCTCTGGTCCTTAAATCGTACTCTGGGCCATGGGCGCCCATACCCATGGGCAGGGGGGGCGTGACCTCCCTGGCTTTTCGGGGCTTTGAATTATATATGGTTATTCAAAGTATACAAAATGTAATTTGCAATATTTTCACGTTTGCCACCCCCCTAAAAATTTTTTAGGGGCGCCCGTGCTCTGGGCTTACGTCTTTTCGTCACACTATCCGCTCTTTGGTTATAAATGTGTTTTGATGGCTCCATCTCGTTCATTTTCGTTAAATAAAGTTATTTCATTAATTCTGGAACATGTTACCGGTGGAATTACCCCTATCCCCCCTAGATCCGCCACTGTTCAGTAGTTTTGTAAAGATAAAGCCGAACTGCGGTTTTGCTCGTATGTATTGCATAGTGAGAAGCATTCATGAAAACATGATAATGCTTATATCGATCTAGCAGCACATTTTATACCGCATTTTAGTTTTCTGAAGACTTTTCGGAGGTTTTCTGAAGACTAAAATACGATCCAACTATTTTTGACCACAAATTCATATACAACACCCAAGTATGTATGAAGAACATGAGTTTCTCTTCTTCTAATAATAAATATTTTCGTTCACTTGACCGTAAATTAGTGCACTTAACGTAAACCGAGCACCCGAATCCAATAACTTCAGAAGGCTGTAACTCTAGAATAGTAGTTATTCAGACCCAGGTGCCATGGACTTTTTTAATCTACACATCAAGAAGTATCATTGACCAAACTTTCATCAAATTTGACCGGGACCACTTTTCCATAAGGAGTATTGCCTGGTCCTTTTATTAGAGTGTTTTTGGTGTAAATTTAAAATCTTCGGACTTACAGAACAATAATTGAAAAAAATAAGATTTGTCGGCGTCATTTTGTTTATAAAAAAAGTAGCACACTATCTGCGGACTTTGCATACCTATATTAATAATATATAGGATCTTATAATCCATTCCAGCAATAAAATTGCTGGTAAATATCCTTTCTTTGTACTTTACTAATAAAACCAACGTATTATAACTATTTTTTTTTTCAAAATTTAAAGATTATGCAAAAAAAGGGAAATTTATATTTTGTCAATAAAATATTAAATAAGCGTCTCATCTTTATAATCTTTATAAGTTTGATCAATGTATCATGATTATTTTGGTTATTATTGCGATCGTAAATTGTTAATTAACAATTGAATTGTTGCTAAAATATTCGTTTAATTTTCACCGGCTTCTGGAATTACAATCTATACCAAGAAAGCTTTGATGTCACTAAGTTATTTAATTATTGATTAATAATTACCTACCTAAAACTTTATTTGAAAATTAGAGTTTTTGTTAGGAAAACCCGCATTTTCCGAGGAAAATTTTTATCGGTGCAAATCGTGAAAAACACATCTCTATGCAGAATTTAATTCCGGTGAATTTTTATTTGGGTGTTTTTGTTGTAAAGTTAAAATCCTCGGAGTTATAGAGCAATAATTCAAAAAAATACGATTTGTCGGCGCCATTTTGTTTATAAAAAAAGTAGCACACTGTCTGCGGACTTTGCATACCTATATTATTAATATATAGGATCTTATAATTCGATTCCAGCAATAAAATTGCTGGTAAATAACTTTTCCATGAATTTTGCTAATTAGCCCAGAGTATAATACGTTTTTTGCGATTTCGCTAAAACTTCTTAAGATGGACAAGATTGGTTTTAATTGACACCTCCTCAGTTGATCCGGATGTCGATAGGATTGTCATAAACAAAGAACTTGCTGAATTACATAACAGCGAGTTTTTGGAAAACAAAACATTTGTTGTATTTTTCGGGTTATTCTAAGCCAAAAATGTGCCTACAAGTTTTTTCGTAGGAAGCATAGTTTTAGAGATTAACGCGGTTGAACTTTCAAAAAATCGAAAAATTGCAATTTTTGAACCCGAATAACTTTTGATTAAAAAATAAAATAGCACATCTGCTTACCGCATTTGAAATTTCAAGTCAAATTATACCGGTTTTGATTATTTGCATTGCTAAAAATTAATTTATCTATGTCATATTATGTATAGGTACCTACGTTTTTAGTTTGTGAAAACTGTCATTATAGATAGCAGTGCGTGAAGGATTTAAAGTGTGCGTGAAGTAACAATGTATTTTAAATGGGATTTACTTTTTCGCACTATTTTTAACTTTCGCGTTGTCATGGTGACAATCCTTACTTTTGCGTTGTCATGGTGATGTCAATATGAGCAATGAATTATAACAAAAATTTTGACAGTTTTGTGGTTTGACAGTACATAGTCAGAATTTTTAAATGTCAAAGTTCTAAAAATTGTAGAATAGAATTGAATTCCAGTGACGAAGACTTACAGCTTTTTTTATTTAACTATTTTTTATTATTAAACAAAGCTATAAACAAATATAGTGTTTGAGCGTTTTGACGCCTGCTACGTAGAAATTGTCTGTTTGCAGTCACTTGCACTTGTACCTACTCGTTCGATTTTAAATGAGAGATGCATTGAAAATATCACTCAAGCATTATGTGTTTATAACTTTGTTTAACAATAAAAAAATTAATTTGTGGCAAAATAAATCAAAATCGGTATAATTTGACTTTATACTTTGATTATTTGACTAATAACTTTCAAATTTTGCAAGCAGAATTGCTATTTTATTTTTTAGTCAAAAGTTTTCGGGGTCAAGAATTTCAATTTTTCGATTTTTTTAAAGTTCAACCACGTTTATCTCGAAATCTATGCATCCTACGAAAAAACTTGTAAGAACATTTTTTGCTTAGAATGACCCAAAAAATACAAAAAATGTTTTGTTTGAAAAAAATCGCTGTTATGTAATTCTGCAAGTTCTCTGTTTATACCTTTGTATATGTTTAGTTTATTTTTGTTTATCTTTGTTTATATTTAGTGCTGTCGCCAGGGGGAGACAACGGCCTTCTTTTATTTAGATGTTTAGAAGTTTTTTATGTATTTTGACCAGAAGGACACGAATTTTTTGGGTAACAATCTTATCGACATCCGGATCAACTGTTACCCAAAAAATTCGTGTCCTAAAGGTACCAGTAAATTGGTTAAGTCCATCTAAATAAAGGAGGCCGTCGTATCCCCCCTGGCGACAGCACGAAATCCTCTTCTACATCCTTTTCTTCAGGTTGTATAAATCAAAAAATCGTTTGGTACTCATGAATGTACAGCTGCGATCACTAAATAGTTTACATGTTCATTTTTACATTGTAATACTGTAAAATATCAGTATCATTCTTATTTTCTAAATGTCAAAGTGTTTGTCAAGAATTTCGCGCGTTTAGAAAAATGAAATAAAAAGCTATAAACTCATCTAAATCCCTATATCGCATTTGAATGACGCGCAAAAAAACAAGAGCAATTCCCAAGCTCAATAATTTTAACTCAATTTTATTCAAAAAAACTTCTTTCCATAATTTCCATTTTGCTAATATAAAATATACTTAAAATGTGAAGTTTCCGTTGGAATTTTACCAAGTTGCAGACGGGGGTTGTGAATTCCAACGTTTAGAATTCCTTTCTTTTGTCTTTACTGCAGCATCCATTTGGCTTGCAAATTTTAGAAGCCTTGGAGGTGTCACCAGAGAAATGGACCAATAAGTTTTCAATTTAAAAATCTTTTAGTAATGTTTTTAATATTTTTAAATATTATTAATGTTGCTATTAGGATTGAAAACTTTACCTTTCAATTGCCAGATGACGCTAGTCACCTAATCCATACACGTCAGTTGCAATGTGGGGATAAGCTTTCATGGTTGGTCACTTCGAGTAGAGAGCAGCAGACCTAGGCCTCTCCGATGATGACTCCAATAAGAGTCGAAAATCGACGATTCAGAGTGCTGGACTGCGCTGCCTGTTCTAAGTGAAAAATAAGATTGTTTTGCCTTCGCATTGCAACTGAATAAAAATGGTAAACATTTTTATTTTTTACAATATAGTTATTTTATTTTGTATTTTAATTTTAATCAACTTTATTCTGGGTCCGCCACTGGTAACGCCACTTTGACGTAAAATGTGCGTTTAAGCGAGGAAAAAATCCAAAAAATCGGCTATTAGATATTTAAGGGTGTAAACTATTCAATGGTCGCAGTTGTAGCTCTTGTGATTGTATGCGAATTTTAATTATTGTAAAGAGTGATTCATTTAGAGGTAATTTTTTTGCTGGGGATTTGATAGGAGATCGTGCATGAATCTTATCACCTGATGTTGCGTTTTTATTCAGTATTGTTTGACATTTCATCCTAACTTATGGTCCAAATAATTGGCCTACCGGACGCGACCAAATAGACCACATTCAGCACGTACTGAAGAAAATATAGCGGCGGTAGCGGATGATGTCCGCGAAAATAATGAAGAATCGACTCGTCGCAGTTCCCAACAGTTTGGCTTGTCATATGCAACAACTTGACATATTTTACGTAAGGATCTTGGTTAGAAGCATATAAAATTCAATTAGTGCAAAATCTGAAGCCGATTGACCTTCCGAGTCGTCAGCATTTCTGTCGATGTACTCTTGATAAGCTTGCAGAAGATTAACTGTTTTGACATTCACAATTTGTTTTTAGACGAGGCCCATTTTTGGCTTCTTGGGGATGTGAATATACAAAATGGGGTGATTAGCAACCCGAAGAGGTTTAATAGTTGCCATTACATCCAAAAAAAAAACAGCTGTTTGGTGTGGTTTATGGCCCGCACATATGTTTTTAAAACAGAGGCCGACCACAATGTTACTGTGAATGGAGACCATTATAGCATGATAACCGACTATTTGATGTCTGAAATTGAAGCTCGTGGTCTCGATGACATTTGGTTCCAATAAGATGGCGCTATTTGTCACACAACCCGTGAAAGCATAACTTTACTGTGAGAACGATTCGGTGAGCAATTTATTTCACGCTTTGGACCAATGAATTGGCTGCCTATATATCCTGTGACATCACACCTCTAGACTTTTTCCTTTGGGGCTACCTAAAGTCCAAAGTCTACATGAATAAACCGGCTACGATTGAGGCACTAGAGGCCAATATTACTCTATCAAATACCAATCCATATACTCGAACACGCCATAGAGAATTGGAACATGCAGTCACGGTCAACATTTGAAAGAAATTATCTTTAAGAAGTAATTGTAAAGAATGGTTCTTTTGTATGATATAGTCGGTTTGCTAAACTCAGACACAACTGGCTAGTACGTAATTTTTTTGTTTTTGGTCAATTTTGCCAAAATTGGCAAAATTACTAACTATTTAGTAATTATTAACTAATTAGTAATTATTTTTTTTGCCAATGTTACCAAATTGGCAAAATTACTTACTAAAATCACTAGCCAGTTGTGTCTGAGTTTAGCGAACCGACTATAATAAAGATTTTCAAATAAAATTCATTTTTTTTCATTGTTTTTCTTATTGAAAAAAGTACCTCTAAAAATGAATCACCCTCTACATTTAAAATAAATTTATACATCTGCATGTTGGTACACTCGATATTTATTATAATCATTTTTTAATAGGAAACATCTCTTCCGAAATTACTGAAAACGATCTAGAAGAATTGTTTAAGCCTTATGGTGAAACAGCCGAAATTTTCATCAACAAAGACAAAAACTTCGCCTTTTTAAAATTCGACTATAATTGTAATGCCAGAAAAGCGAAAAAAGAACTCGATGGTACGCTTATAAAAACAAGAGTTTTAAAAATAAGAGTGGCTCCTTACTCGTCTTCTGTGAAGGTGAAGAATTTGACTCCTTATGTGACAAACGAGCTATTGGCCTATGCATTTTCTATTTTTGGAGAGGTAAGTTGTTAAAAATACTTAGATACATAGGAAAAGTCAAATAATACTGGTTGCACGTAATTTTCCCCTTTTTGCTATATTCTGAATTTGAAAAAATATATAGGGAATAATAGGATTTTTTTGATAAAGTATTATATTTGGTGAGATTGTAAATGGTAACTGACGTCTGTCATAATATTGGAGGCAGGGTTGACAAAAACCTAGGTTTTTTGAAAAAACCGAAAAACCAGTTTTTTTGGTTTAAACCAGGTTTATTTATTTGATACAAATTATTATAAGTCTAAATACTTTAAAAATAAATAAATTATTTTACAAAATAATAGTAATAAACAATAAAAAAAATGATAGACAACTTTTATTTTTATTTACAGACACAAAAAATTAATATAACAAAGAAAAACATCTTTAAACGTAATAATATTCAAATAGCTAAGTTCGCAGATAAAAAAATATAATTTATTTATCTTCAGTTTCTTCATTTGTGGCAGATGTATTAAAAACTTTTAATAAAAACACCAGTTTGTTTTTTTTCTTTAAAAAACCTGTTGGTTTAAACCATGGCTTAAATCAAAGTTTAAAGCATGTTGGTTCAAACCTGACAACCCTGATTGAAGGTCATATTATGCCAAAATAAACTTACGTGCATAGAAATCGTCCCACTTAAAAATTTGGTCATTTTGATGTCTCATATTTCCTAAACTTGTTGGCCTATTTAAGTGATTTTTTGAACATGTAGCCAGATTCTTTAACAATGCCACTGTAATAATATTGTTGCTGAACAGATAAATTTTGATATACCAATCAAACTGTGTTTTTTTTTCAAAGTTTGCATCATCCTGTGGAATATTCTGGCATTTATAAAATACTGAAATTAAAACCCAACTATAGCCTCAGGTTTTCTTAACATTCTGTTTTTTGATTCATTCATTTATGTTGGATAATAAAAAAGTTGGGTACTTTATTAACTAGACATGTTCTTCATCAATACACGGTGTTCCTAAATAAGTGCGACAAACTTTAAGGGGTAATTCTGCATGAAAAATAATGACAGTTGGCTTTATAAACGTATGTCCGCAAATATTTCGTTTCCGAGATATGGGATGTTGAATTTTTTCTTACAAACTGACGATTTATTTTATTGCTTTAAAACCGGTTAAGATGTGCCAGTGAAATTTGGTGGGCTTTAAGACGAAGGTATTGCACATTTTTTGACATACAATTAAGAATTTAATATTCACCATTAGCACGCATACGTGTAATATGACCGATCATATTACCCGTATCCACGCTAATGGTGAATATAAAATTCTTAATTTTATGTCGAAAAATTCACAATAATTGTCTCTTAAAACCTACCAAATTTCATTTGCATATCTCAACTGGTTTTAAAGCAATAAATAAATCGTACGTTTGTAAGAAAAAAAATTAAACATCCCGTATCTCGGAAACGAAACATTTGCGGACATACGTTTATAAAGCCAACTGTCATTATTTTTTCATGCAAAATTACGACTTAAAGATTGTCGCACTTATTTAAAAACACCGTGTATTGATGAAGAACATGTCTAGTTGTTGAAGTACCTAACTTTTTTATTATCCAACATAAACGAATGAATCAAAAAACAGAATGTTAAGAAAACCTGAGGCCATAGTTGAGTTTTTTATAATTCCTAGAATATTCCACAGGGTGAAGCGAACTTTTAGAAAAAAAAACAGTTTGATTGGTACACCCGGTAGACAATGAAAATTTAAATCTTTAGCACCAATATTATTACAGTGGTATTGTTAAAGAATTAGGCTATAACATGTTAAAAGAATCACTTAAATCGGCCAACAGGTTTAGGAAATATAAGACATCAAAAATGACCAAATTTTTAAGTGCGCCGATTTTTAGGCACGTAAGTTTATGTCAAATTATTATTTTTAAAGAATACCTAGGTATTCGTTTGGATAAGAAACTTACATTGAGAACATATATATCAGGGGTGGCCAAGCTCCTTGATAGTCCGAGCCATTTTTCACAAGTTGAAATTTTTCACGAGCCGCAAAAATACGTATTCAAAAAGTATGTAAAGAAGATATTTGCAATTTTTTAACAGAGCTTTTTTTATTGAAAATAGAAATAAATTAGGAAATTAAAAAGGGGTAGTTCCCTGGAAGATGGTTGATTGGGTCCTCGGGTAGAGTTTCACCATGTTCCCAGAGGTTTAATCCTTGAACATCGGCGTTTAGCCATTTTAAATTTATTTCAACATAATGTAGATTTATTTATAATCACAACCATTGTTTGGTTCTGGGGCTATTTTGCAAGTATTCAAATCACTGATGATGGACCGATAGGTTTGAAAACGTTCTGATGAACTCATTTTATTGAATCCATTGGGATTCTAAAAATTTTTAGTAAATATACCTTTTACATAGAAGTGGTTTTTACTTCATGTTCCAGTTTGTTTAAATTAGGAAATATTAAAATTTAATTACATTTTTTGTTTTCCTTCTTTTGATAATTCTTTAAAATTTAGTGAGTAATTTGTGACAACGAACAAGTACGTTGTTCCTAATATGGAAATAATTCGACAAGCAACCTTTTTTAATTTACGGTACCTACTTCGATTCTCGAATAAATTTCCAAAATTCAGTAATCGGCGTCGACTTATAGGTTTTATTTTCGAGCTTGATCTTCTTATGGTCTAAGAGCTAGAGCCGAAAAATCATCGTCATTAGTAATATGGAGTTTGGCATGTGAAATGTGTCTATTGTATATTGATAATTATGACCCCTTTCAGGCTGACACCTCAGTGGATACAGGAAGTAGCAATAAGGGATGAAAGGGGAAAGTTAGTGTAGTCTTTAAAGGTTTTTACCTCCTATTTTGTTAAACCTCCATCGATTTGCATGAGAATTGGTGACTAGTTAGAACATACCTCAGGAAATAAAAATGATTTGGTGCCAACTTGCACTTTTACCCTGGGGGTGGATACCACCCCTTCTCGGGGGTGAAAAGGATTTTATTAACGATAACCCCACAAATCGATAGAGGGACAAATTATAAGTAAAATTTGTTATATCATGTTATTAAAATAAATCAATACTTTTTGAGTTATTAAAGATCAAAGATTTGTCTGTTCAAGAGCACATGCGTGAAGTTACGGATGTTAAAAAGAACATATTAATTAATTGTATGTTACTAAAATATTATTTTTATATTATTTCGATATTATAAATTTAGCAAAAGTGTATTCGAATATGTCAAATGTACCCATTATTGGACACCCCCAGTTTCTGGACATATTCAGTTTATAATGAAAAAAAAAATCAATTAAATATCGAAATATGTAATATAAAAATAACATTTTACTAACATACAATTAATTAACATGTTCTTTTTATCATCCGTAACTTCACGCATATGCTCTTAAATAGACAAATCTTTGATCTTTAATAACTCAAAAAGTATTGATTTATTTTAATAACATAATATAACAAATTTTACTTAAAATTTGTCCCTCTATCGATTTGTGGGGTTATTTTTAATAAAATAGTTTTCACCCGCGGGAAGGGGTGGTATTCACCACCAGGGTAAAAGTGCAAGTGGCACCAAATCAGTTTTGTCTCTTACTCTTGAGGTATGCTCTAACTAGTAACCAATTTTCATGTAAATCGATGGAGGCTTAACAAAATAGGAGGTGAAAACCTTTAATGACTACACTAACTTTCCCCTTTCATCCCTTATTACTACTTTCTGTATCCACTGAGGTGTCAGCCTGAAAGGGGTGATAATTGTCAATATACAATGGACACATTTCACAGGAATAACTTCATATTACTTATGACGATGATTTTTCAGCTCTAGCTCTCCGTCTATTACGTCTCTATTAATTTTAATTTTCCAGCTGTTGTTTGGGTCATATAGGTAATAAAAATTCACCTTATGAACTATGTTCATTTAAAATGAATTCAGAAAAAAGAAAAGAGACGAATTATAATATTTTAAGTCTAGAAATCTATTTTGGAGTTCGGTCAATCCTTCTGGCTTTTTTATACACTGGTTAAGTCTTTCTAATTTAATATTGTAACAAATTTGTTTAAGTCGAGTAAAATGCCTAAAAGGTATAATCAAAATTACAAATTATATCCGTAGCAAGAGTTATACAAATCGGTCTGGAGTCGGTTGATTTCTGATTTTTTCTCGCGCCACTCTTAGGCCCGGCGCAAATTGAACCTAAGCCAGACACAACCTGCGGCGGTGAACTGCGTAGACAGTTCTGCGCATCCTACTATCAGTTCATTCGTTCGCAGGTCAAGCTTGGGAACGTTTGTCATCGGCGTACAGTTTTCTTGCGCCGTGGGACGTGTGACTCACCGCCAGATGTTTATTTTTACTTGTTTTTGTTTGCGAGGTGGACGTATCTGAAATGAATACGGATGGTACCTAAGTACAATTTATTATGATAAATAAAAATATTAGCATAGTCAACACCCCGAGTGAAAACTGCGTTGTCTTTGTCATTAAATTCTGATAACTTTTGGTAGACTAAATAAGCGGCTATACCAAATTAATAATCAACGTTATAACTTTACAAAAACACATTATTAGAAAATATTCATGTTACTTAAAACTGTGAACGATAAAAATATCGTATTACCCTCAAATTCAAGTTGTCGGCATATTACATTTTTGTTTATTACAAATAGTGTTATTTTTTATGACCGATCAGTAGCAGAGGGATTATGAATTATGACCTGCAGTAATTGTAAATGATTGTGATTCGAGCAGTATATTAAGGAATATGAGTTATGATCGAGCAGTAGGAGAGAGATTATTTTAAATATGTAGGTATTATGTGCAGAAATAAAATACACAGTGTAAGATATCGTTTTATGCACCCGCTTATGATCAAATTCGATGTTTTCGAAAGTAATACCGCTACGACTACTAGGGACGTGTAAGATATTTTTAAAACGTTACTAGTTACAAGTACGGAAATACCAATTTTAAGTTGTCTACTCAATTCAGTACAAGGATCAGATACATCTTCTTCTTCTTAACGTGCCCTATCAAGTCCCCTTGACGTTGGCGATTAACATGGCGAAACTGTCTCTGTCTCGAGCTATTCTAAATAGGTGTTCTGCTTTCTTTATTCCTGTCCACTCCCGGATATTCTTCAACCAAGAGGCCTGCTTTCTACCAATTCCTCTGCGTCCTTCGATTTTACCCGATACTTACCCGATTTTACTTCGATAGATACATCAGTATTTTGTAATCAGTATTTGTACTCAGTACCACTAAGAACCGGTATCAAAAGTAACCGTTAAATGTCCGCACTGATTTTGCCCGTCTCTATTCGCCACGTCGATAGCCAACGGTTGGGTTGGCTTGTGTTCAATATGCGGCACGCTAGAAAAATAAATGCACGGGTCACCCGTCCCGCCGGCGCAGGTTGTGTCTGGCTTAGATTCAATTTGCGCCGGGCCTTAATGTTCGTTCGCGCAGTATTCGATGTGTCATATATGATTCTTAGCTTGGATGGAAATGAAATTTATTACAAAGTTGCATTTGTTCTTTCATATTAGTTGTCAGTAATTTAAAAGAGATTCGGAAACACATATGGAACGATAATAATTTTTTTAAATAATAACACAAAATTGAAAGGTAACTCGGTTAAAGATAAAAAAGAACTCGGTTAAGTTTATCGAGAGCCACAAGTAATCCTTCAAAGAGCCGCATGTGGCTCGCGAGTAGTGATGTTGAAAAAGTAACTATTCGTTACAAAGTACTCGTTACTTACGAATACCGAAAGTAACGATTACTATATGAAGAGGCAAATCGTTACTTTGATTACTCTGATTACTTCCGACTTCGTTTTCGTATCAATCGTACCAAAACAGCCGTATAGTATCTACAACCGATTGATATCGGGCGGGACCGGTATTCCACGAGTGACGACGAGTGTTATCGGTATGCAGAGGGCACAGATTACAGATGCCACCCTTGCCATAGATGTTCAACAGATAATTTTATGATGACCACTTTAAAGATTTTGGGACTAATGTACCCGAACCACCCTGAACTATTTACAAACTAAATAAAAAATTAGGTATAGGGGAAGTGCGGGAACACTGTTACAACTTTTTTCAATTCGTCACAAACTTGACTGACATGAATATTTTACGTTTATTTTTTCATTATATGATTGTTTATAGTTTACTTTGTTTTTTGATAAAGTATTATAACAAGACAAGAATAAGGTATGAAAGTATAGCATCATTTTGAAAATTTGTCATTTGTAACACTGTACCCTGCGGTAGTGTACAGTGTTACATTGTGCATGGAACAGTGTTACAAGGCATTAAAACATGAGAAAGGAGAAATTAAATACCCAAATGATTAAGAAAAGATTTTTTGTTAAATAAAACTAGATATAAACATAAAACCTAAACGTCAAAATTATCAAGATATTCAACATAGAGAAACAGTTTTGAGAAAACCTATTCGAGTGAGTTTTTAAATTTGCATTTCCATTTCTTCGTCTTCCTTATTGTTACTAGCTTCAGTTTTAGAATATGGAACTTCGCTTTCTGATTACTCAGAACTCTCGGCATCTTTTTTCTCCTTAATGATTTTTTTCTTTACAGCCTTCGCTTTCTTTCTACTTCGTTGAAATTCTTTTACCAATTCGTCCTTGAGAGGAGTGTCTGTTAGCACCATGGTTTTTCCTTCCTGTGTATTTGTTTTCCTTGATGGGGTTTTTTTAAAAGGTCTAATGTCTAATGAGTTCAGGTGAAATTAAAGATGTTTGTTTGACCAATACACTTGACATAGAGGGTCTCTCTTCTTGTTTGGTGCTGTATATTCCTAGGAGGGTTAGATGGAGGTATTACAATGTGAGGTGAAGGCGAAAGAGTTGAAGTGTTAGGACTAGTTAGAGACTTTGCAACTTTAGTCTTATGATTCGAATCTGTTACATGTTATGTATGAACATATGATATCTCACAAGGAACTTGCGCCGAGTTTGAAGGCTGAGGTTGATCTCTGTTTGAAATCTGCAATGAAGTTGCTGTAGCCAGAGGGCGACCGGTCAGACCTCAGGTTTTGTGAATTTTTGTATTTATTTATGTAACGTTTTAACGTCATGTGACATCATTTGTATTTTTTCGCTGCTCATTTAATTTTCAAGCATCTCAAGAACAGCTTTTTTGAGAATCTTACCATCGGTTGTTAAAAGGGTTATTACACCTGTGTTTTTACGTGACATTTTCTCACTTAAATAAATTTTTAATCAATAAATTTATAATTAATTGTTTTACTGGGGGTACAGTGTTACAAGAATTTTTGTAACACTGTACCCTGTAACACTGTTCGCTTTTGAACGCCAATGCACATAGAACTAAATTTTTAGCGCGATAAGTAAATGTAGGTTACGGTTTTAAGCGTAAATCCAGTAGAAATATATTTACTTTCAATTCATAATTGTAAAATTAATGAATTACCAACGTACTCACCCATACGCTAATTCACTTGATCTTGAAAATTTTACTTTTCACAGGTATAAAAACTGTTATGAAAATACGTAACTACAAAACACTTGTATTCAACTACGATAACTGATTTATGAAAGGCATCCTACCTTTAATGAGATTACGATACATGTAGTCCGCCTATCTACCCAGAGATGGAACAGAGAGCAAATATAACACTGTTCCCTTTGTAACACTGTTCCCGCACTTCCCCTACACATATTTAAAAATCTTGAAACAGCAGAATTTAACTTATTTTACTCTTTATAACTTCATTATTTATACTGAAATCTTAGTATTTCGAGATAATTAAAGAACATTAAAAATTTTCTCGTTGTTAAAATTAATTGCTTCAATATCCGAAATAACAATTTTATTTCCAAGTTTGGTTAAAGAGCACAGAAGAAATTAAATCCTTTTCAGATGAATTTGTACCGTTTTGGATAGACATTCAAAATTTAAAATTAGGAGATGGAATACAAATGTTCAACACTAACTAACAACTTTTGTGTTTAACCGGCTTTGTATTCCTTATTCGTCAGCCAATGTCGAAAAAATTTAGTCCGGAAAAAATGTGGAAATGATAATGTTTCTACACTATACCTAATCAAAAACTTTAATTTTACATGCATGACATTGTTTTTATTTATTTTGTTGTTTCATTATAATATATTCTTCTTAAAGTGCCTTGTCCTCAATGGATGTTGGCTGGCTACTACAATTGCAAACTGTTGTCTGTCTTCAGCTGTTCTTATTAGCTGTTCAAAATTTAACCCTGTTCACTCTCTTTCTCTCGATCTTTCCTTTCACTAATATTTGAGCATATTGGTACTTATTGTTTCTCAGTATGTCGCCTAGGTATGATGTTTTTCTAAATCTAGATCTAAAATTCTAATACATAGATATCTGCACGGGCCCAAAAAAATTTAGTAGATTTTATAAAAAAAGTCATGTTTTGTATCATTTTTAACATAATAAATTTCATATAAATATTCGGGCATTCAACTATCTCTTATTTTACATATCAAATCATTTTTATCCCTTACAGATCGGTGAAGGTCGTTGTTATATCGGATCTTATATACATACTTACTAATACAAATACAAAATATGTACTGAGAAATGCGATTCTCGATATGATTACCGGTACTCAAATACAAAAATAATCATAGTAATCAAAGTATCCTACTAATACTAATACAAAATATGTACATACTTGGAAATGCGATTCTCGATATGATTACCGGTACTCAAATACAATACTGTAAATGATTACTTTATACAAAAGTAACGATTTGTAACGAATACTCGAAAGTAACTATAATCAACATCACTACTCGCGAGCCGCAGTTTGGCCACCCCTGACATATATCGTAGAAAGGTAACAAATTACACTAATCAGGCTTGCTAAAAACTATAGGTAAGAGCTAAAACTGGCTCTTTTTGCGCAAATTAATGTAATATAGAAGGTGAACATTAAACCCATCTGGTGCTATGGTTTAGGTACAACTTGGAGCTCAGGTTCCAATTCGAAATATTAAAAAGATTTCAAACAAAAGTGTTATTACGAATGCTTAGCAACACTCCTTCTTATATTCCAAACATCTTTATTGTAAAAGACCTGAACTGGAAGGTTGTAAAAGCTGAGTTATTCTGAAAATTTACACCCAATACATTCTGTTGTTATTGATATATGTTACAGTTCAAGTTGATTCTCAGTTAGAGTTGACTCCAACTAGTTGGAGTCAACTCCAACTGAAACGAGCAGTAAAAGTTGATTTTAAAAATTTAAATCAACTTTTACTAGTTGGAGTTGACTCTTCCTGGATCGATTCAGTAAATGTTGATTATACGAGAATCTCAAGTTCATTTTTGATGAGTGTGCGTTTCTTTGTTTTGACCGTTTCAACTTCTTCTTCTTAACGTGCCCTATCAAGTCCCCTTGACGTTGGCGATTAACATGGCAAAACTGTCTCTGTCTCGAGCTATTCTAAATAGGTGTTCTGCTTTCTTTATTCCTGTCCACTCCCGGATATTCTTCAACCAAGAGGCCTGCTTTCTACCAATTCCTCTGCGTCCTTCGATTTTACCCATCATAATAAGTTGAAGAATATTATACCGGTCTCCCCTTACTACGTGTCCAAAATAGGCCATCTTTCTATATTTGATGTTATCAAGCAGCTCACGGGTAGCATTTGCTCTCTTAAGGACTGCCACATTTGTCAGCATAGCCGTCCATGGTATTTTTAGAATACGTCTGTGCAGCCACATTTCAAAGGCCTCCAAACGGTTAATGGTGGATATTTTTAATGTCCATGCTTCGACACCATACAAGAGGACTGACCAAATGTAGCATTTAATCATGCGCTTTCGAAGTTGAAGTTGCAAGGTATCATTACAGAAGAATGACCTCATTTTTAAAAATGTCGTGCGGGCTATCTCGATTCTACATTTTATCTCTTTATCTGGATCTAGTTGTTCAGTAATATGGCAACCAAGATATTTAAAACTGGGTACTCTTTGAATCATATGACCATCAACATATAACCGTGAATCTTGATGGGCCAAACGGCTAAATACCATGTACAGTGGAATCTCGATAAGTCGGATTAATCGGGACCGCGGCCGATCCGGGTTATCGAAAATCCGGGTTAGCCGGAGAATATGGTAAAAATTATGGTAGGAGAGCCCAAGCGGGGGTTTTTGCAGTTACTCGAGCGCTTCAGATTATCATATGGTGAGAAACCTGGTACCCTGCAGATGTACCTCTACCATATATTGGCTCTTAAAACACAGGGGAGTTTGTTAAGGGGGGCCCGAAAAAAAAATATATCCTTACAAAACTCGAAATTGTCAGATTAAGATAAGGTAAGATAAGTACATGCAAGAGAGTGTATATTTCAAAAATCTGACGATTTGGGCCGGGCGTAAGGAAATGGGTGAGTTATAAAGTTTCACAAGAAAAAAGCGAATATTTCGCGAAATGAATGACATATCAAAAAACTAAAAAATATTTGCTCAATACTTTTTAAAAATCTATCGAATGATACCAAACACGACTTCCCACGGAGAAGGGTGGGGGTAAATTTAATATTTTAAATACGAATCCCGCGATATTTCGCGAAATGAACATCAAATCGAAAAACTGTAAAATACACTTATTCAATATTTTTAAAAATCTATCGAATGGCACCAAACACGGCCCCCCACGGGAGTGGGGTGGGGGTTACTTTAAAATCTTAAATAGGAGCACCCATTTTTTAATGCAGATTTGGACTCCTTACGTAAAAATAAGTAACTTTTTTTCGATACATTTTTCGAATTATGGATAGATGGCGTTATAATCGGAAAAAACGATTGTTGGAAATGAAAAATTAAATTAAAAAATGGCAAGCGCCCACTAAAATGGAAAACTTTCCTTAACTTTTTTTGGTTTTAGGACCTACTCTTCACAACCCAATAGGTTCCCATAACGCTCGAGTGACTGTACATTTAGCATACTTTGCTCCCCTACTATTAGTAAATTACATATAAATAATGAACAAATACACATTATAATTGCAAAAACTTAAAATACATATGCACACTACATCTAAATTACGTACAGTTGTATACAGTATTGTTTATTTCTTGGTAAAAAACTCAGTCAAAATGAAAATTTTTTTGTTTTGTCTGATGAAAATCTGTCCGGGTTAGCCGGACTTCCGGGTTATCGGGGGCCGACTTATCGGGGTTCCACTGTACTTTGTTTTTGAACAGTTTATATTTAGGCCAAACTCTCTTCCCACTCTGTCAATGGCATTTAAAAGGTGTTGTAATCCATTCATATCATCACTTAAAATAACTGTATCGTCTGCATATCTGATTGTATTTATCAGAATTCCATTAACCTTCACACCCCATTCCAAATTATGCAGCGCTTCCTTAAATATTCTATCTGAATACAAATTGAACAACAGTGGGGACAGTATACAACCCTGTCTGACGCCGTTTCAACTACTTATTAGTATAGTCTGTAACGTCGCCCCCGTTAGGTAAATTATTCTGATTCGATTTTTTGTACAAACTTACTCAAAGAAATACATCCGTATAACAATCCTTATAACAAATACACAGGGTGTCACGCGGTACCGCGGTCGAAAAATTGTTTAACCAATTTCAGTCAGTCAGTAAAGACTCTTTATCGAACGAGTCTGATATTACGAGCAGAGGAACAGACGCGTTCGATAAAGAGTATTGAGGTGGTGCGTACAAAATTGTATCGTTAATCATAAAAAACATTAACACTTACTTACAACTTTGAGGAAATTTTTTTAATTTTAGACGAAATAAAAAATTTGTATGACAGTAATGACAGATGACTTTTGCATGATGGCCGGTTTTGATGTTTAATCGATAGTTATCAATATTGTATACCTACCTAATTACTAAATCTGTAAAGTTTTGATTTATTTTGTATGAATATAATTGCGAAACACTACAGAATTTTACTTTTTGACATAAATTTTATTAATAATACGATAAATTTTGTACAATATTTTTAATAATTAAAGTAAATAAATTTTAATTTCACTCAAATAAATAATCGATTGCTGCCATTGACCACTTACATTCAATCTCGGTTAATTTGATTAATTATCGCGGCAGGTAAAGTAACATTCTTCTTTCAATACAACAAAGTGTTACTTTACTGCCGAAAATGAGGGCAAATGAGTACAATAATGAATGATTTTAGTGAAGTTTGGCGATAAACAATGATTTTAAACAAATTCGCAAAAATACATAGTTTTTTCACTTTGTACAAATTTTTTTTAGATCCGTTGGGCCTTTTTTTCTCTAAAATTGACTGTTGTCGAGTTATTAGTGACTTAAAATTTGAAAAACGCCAAAATAACCATTTTCAAGGTTTAATAACTCGGTTAAAGATAATTATTGTGAAAGTCGAGCGAGCGGCCGTGGAGTAACGGCATAATCGCTGGCCTCATACGCCAGCGCACGTGGGTTCGAGCCCTGCTAAAGACAAACCATTTTCATTTTCAATAATGACACAAGCCGTCTCACCGTGCCTCGGAGAGCACGTTAAGCAGTCGGTCCCCCTGGGGGACATCGACACTAGTTACTTGAAACAGGGTTAAAGATGTAATTGATTAAAGCTACCTCTATAAGATCCTGAAGAAATTTTTGTCATTATTTCATTAATAAGATATTATTTTTAATTACCAACAATGAGCGCTAACCGTGTATTGAGGCGCCGTCAATGTGAGTGCGAGTGAGACTCACCATTGGATGGCTGGAATGGTGCATCTCTTTAGCACTCACCATTGACGGCCGCCTAATGCGCACTTAGCGCTCATTGTTAATAATTAAAGTTAAAGCTTAGTAATAAAATAGTGACAAAAATTTCTGCTGGATCTTGTAGAGGGGGCTATAAACTTTGATTTGGTCACTTTCTGACTTTCATAATAATGGATTTTAACCGAGTTATTAAGCCTTGAAAATGGCTATTTTCGCATTTTTCAAATTTTAAATCGCGTATAACTCGACAACAATCAATTTTTGAGAAAAATCACAAAATACCTTTTTTTGCTCAGAATAACCCAAATGATCTAAAAAAAATTGTTCGAAGTGAAAAAATTATTTTTGTGAATTTGTCTAAAAAAATTGTTTAAAAAACAATTTATCGATCAAGGTACTGCCTGGCACCCAGTAGATTTGTTATAAGGACTTCTTTTTGAGTAAGTTTGTGCAAAAAATTCGAATCGGAGTAATTTACCTAACGGGGGCGACGATACAGCCTAGACTAATTTGAACATATTCAGTAACATTTAATTTCTAGAATCGGCTGTTTGTGTGAATCAGAATCAACTTTTACTAAATGGCATTGGGAAGAGTATACTTTTCCTAGTTGGAGTCTACTTTTACTAGTAAATGTTGAATATAAATCTTCATTTTATATTTATAATCAACTTTTACTGAAACCAGCCGTTAGAGTTGACTCCAACTAGTTGGAGTCAACTCCAACTGGATAATCAACTTGAACTGTAACATATACACTGTATAAATATCAAATAACTAAAGATAAAATTATTTATGGCGACATACCTACAAGTTAAAGGTCAAACAGAAGTCAAAAAAACATTGGGACTCTTCTTCAGAAATTCGTTGTTATACTGCACCAGCAAGGACAGCGTCTTTAAGTACAAGCAAATGCTTGGTGGCCATTATATAAATCTAATGATCAGGATACTGAAGATGTATGTGGTTTTCATGATGTTATTCAGTGGCGTAGCTAGCCCCGCAGGGGCAACATATCAAAGTTTGTCGCAGGGCCCTTTTCCACCACTGATATGTCATAGTGCTAAAACCATGTCCAACAAAAGAAGCAAAAACGCTTGTATAGAATAGAATAGAAATTATGCTTTATTGTCACTGAAAGTTTTACAATTTTATTGACAAAGCTCACAAATATTAGGAAAAAAAACAATAACAAATACAGTTTACTGAAATTACATAAATCGTCAATATTATTACAAAATAAAAGATAATGAAATAAAACAAAACAATACAGGGTGTTTCATTAATAATTGAAAATGTTTTAACTGTAGATTCCTGGGCTCAAAATATTATGGGTTAACCCAAATCACCTACTCCGAAAATGCTTCCTAAGGGAGCTGGAGTTCTTTGAAGATGTTTCTTTTAAATACCTTCAAAACACTTCTATTTATAAAAACGAAAACTGGTACGTCTATTTATCTTCCAGAGATAAATCCATTTCATAAATTGCGAATTTCTAGTATCGGTCACATGCGTCCTCTTTGGGTAGGGCAACGGTTATTTTATCGCATAACTTTTTTGTCTTTGAATTTTAAGTATTTTTGACACTGGATTATTAAATCGTGAGGTATTCTAGTACTAAAAGTTACTCTTACTTTAAGTCGGTAGGATACACCGTTTTATAGAAAAATCGATTTTGAAAATGTTTCGTTTTTTGACTTTGAACAAAATTTGAAAACATTTAAAAAAACGTTCTATTTTACCGACCTAGTAACTTTCAGTACTAGAATACCTCAATTTAAAATCTAGTGTCAAAAATGCTTCAAAATTAAGTCAAAAAATAATGCGATAAAATAGCCGTTGACCTACCCAAAACGGACGCATATGACCTGTACTAGAAATTCACAATTGATGAAATTGATTCATCTCTGGAATAAACGTACCAGTTTTCATTTTTTGTTTTCATAGGTAGTTTTTATTTGAAAACTTTTCTCAAATTAAAAACACAAAATTTTCAAATCGACATTTCTAGAAAACGGTGTATCCTGGCGACTAAATCAAGGGTACCTTTTATTACTAGAATACCTCACAATTTAATACTCCAATTTCAAAAAGACTTAAAAGTTAAAGATAAAAAAGTTATGCTATAAAATAACCGTTGCCCTACGCAAAACGGACGCCTATAACCGGTACTAGAAGTTCCCAATTTATGGAGACGATTTATCTCTGGAATATAAATAGGCGTACCAGTTTTCTTTTCTCTAAATAGAAGCGTTCTGGAGATATTTAAAAAAAAAAACGAATTACAAGACGCCTTCTTTAAAGAGCTCTAGCTCCTTTAGGAAGCATTTTCGGACTACGTGATTTGGGTTAAAGCTTAATATTTTGAGCCCAGGAATCCACCGTTAAATTATTTTCAATTATTAATGAAACACGCTGTATATTGCAAAATGTAAATAAATTGCAGTACCTAATAAGTTCTTAAATATAGATAATAATAATAAACCTAATAAACTCTAATAAGACAAAGTCGAAAACTTAGATTTGAATTGATGAGACTCATTGTTTTAAAAGAGATTCAGTTTTTTCAAGTAACGGGTAAATCGACATTGAAAATTAACGTAAATAAAGAAGCTCTGTACTTTGACAGCGAGCGACCGGCAAATACATAAATATACCTAAATACAATTTATAGATAAAGAACAGATTACACGAAAATATAAGCAAACAATACACAGTGTTTCAATGTTTCAAATATTCAAAGGTAAAGCGATTACAAATATTGCAATTTGGCCCTACACATTATACAATGTCTCACACACAGCCAGCTGTAAATAGACAAGAAAAAGTAGCTTGAAAACAAAAAAGCTCTGTAGTTATAGAAAGGTGAGAGGCAGAAAATAGAAAGGTACCTGTACATAAGTTTATATAGATAAAGAATCCATTTCACGAAAATGCCGATATCCAAACAAAACACACTGTTCAAAGCGTTTTAATAGTGAAGAAATTTTGTAGAATATTTTGTTCAATTTTTTGCATGGAATTTTGTTTCGACATGCCGCGCTGGGGCTCCTGAATGTAGGGGGCCCCGTATAATTGATACGGCGGTAGAGATTTCCAAAATTTCACGCTTCAAAAACTCATAATAACTTAGAAGTACAAGTTGAAAGTCTTCTGTATTTTAAAATAGTTCAAACGACCCGTGACGTCACATAGTTTAACTTTATGGTTATAATTAGGTGTATTCTTTTCTTCTTCTTTAGTTTATTGGCCTCCACCTACTTGAGTATTTGGCCAGCCCATTGTCGCGGAATAAGGGAAAAATATTTATATTCTAATGACATTTATCGTATGTCATTATAATAATATATACCAGTTTCTTGAGATTGGAGTTTGATACAGTTTTTGAAGGAAAGGAAAGACGGTTTACTACGGAAAATAAAAGAAATCATCATAAGTGGTGTTTAGTGCCATTTTCTAAAAGTATAAGTTTTCTATGGATTTAAAATAGTTCAAACGATCAAACGTATTTTCTACTGACGTTTATAATGTCTAATTTAAAATTGTATACAATTTTGTTTACTTTGTTCGTGCAAAATGTAAACACACAACCATATGATGTCACGACACGTTTTGGGCTAACTGCAATAATTTGAATTTAGAATCGTCTTTAGGGGCCAAACGGAACACAAAAAACATTTTTATTTTCGATACATATTTTAAATCATGTTCTGTTGTGTTTTATAACATTTTTTTCGAATTTAAAATTGTATGCAAGTTCCCTATTACGGATACATTATTTTATTTCTTAAAACAACTTAATTTTTTTTGTCAATTGTCATTTTTGACTGGGGTCATTTTGACCCTCGTTGGTCATCCGTGTAACAAAAAAAGGTTGGTCATCGGAAGATTAACCTAACTGAATTGAAAAATGGATCAAATACCATCATACAGTTTAGGAAAAGACCAGCCAATCGATATGTCAACCAACCATCCATTGTGGTCCAAGGGTGTGGGTTTTACGGCCCTCCTCATTTTAGGTCTGTTTTTTTTGTTCTCAATTTCTATTTAAAAAGGGGAAAATGATTGAATTTATGTATGTATGGATGTATTATGTGGAAAAGTTACACCGTTCTGATTTTTTTTCTATGTTTCAAGAGGGGGTTGGGGTCGATTCAGAACCGGTATAATAGTTTGTGACTTTTGACCACACATAAGCCAGCTATAGAAATGGGTAGGTAAAACACGGCACATTTTTGGGGGTATGTATAGCCGAAAAATTGAAACACTGAACTTTGAAAAGTTTGTTTTTTCGACAATTACTCAAAATTTCAACCTACAAATTGCGCCAATAACTGAGTGTTTGTAGGAGGACTCTAGAATCTAACGGTGTATACCTCACCTCTATTTCCTACGGAAAAAACGGTTTTTCAAGCTGACTAACTCCTATAATACCTTCAGTTCTCATATCTAATCTTGGATGCATCAGAAACTACTTGTCAATAGCTTTCAAACTCATGTATAGAGACCAAAATCGGTTAAGCCGTTTAGAAGTTATGGAGCTCCAAAAGTATAATCTATTTAACCATTATCGTCGAAATAATTGTAGTGGTTACGACGCTAATTTGATCGGGCAATCCGAGTTCATTTGCCAGCCATACGACCACATTTTTTTCAATTTATTCCGAATAGAAAAAAAACCTAGTGTGCATTCAATGGACAGAAAGAATTATATTGAAAAAGAAGTATTGGGATGGCTGGGATATTAACTCGAATTGTCCTATCACAAGTTTAGTGTCTTAACCAGTAGATAATTTGAGCGATAATGCGCCAAAGGCGACCATTTATAACGCTTACCGTGTAATTGACAAATTACATTCAAGTTCATATATTTAATTTATAAAAAACTTTGAAAAACTCCTGATACCAGAATAAAAAAACCGCCAAACGCCGTAAAATGAGTGGCGTACACAATATTCCAGCTACAACACAGCTGATACGAATATTACCTGGCTCAACAATGTATTTTCAATTTGATTGAAAATAAAATTCTAGTTTTATTTTGAAAGCTCTTTCCATAATACTTGCTAAATTTAAAGTAAACGCGCTACAAAAGAGCTTCAAAATGCAAACAGTATCACAGTTAGGCCGTCCGCACATGGGGCGACGCTCGAAGTAATCGACTCGATTCCAGTCACGTAGATCTCTCCCCGCCGCTCAAGTTCCAAGTTGTGGCATTGAGCTCGGTACGCGGAGTCTTTAGGATTGCGAATCTCCTCGTCTTGTTTGACTCTCGTTCCGTGCGACCTGAAGCGCACGAGAAAGTTCGAGTGAGACGCACGTTTCCAGTCATTATTATATTTGTTTCCTTCGTTTTTTGTTGATTTTTGCGCTAAATTAAATTTTAGTTTTTTAAAGATCGGTGAATGTTATGTTCGTTGATTGTAGTACTATTAGATTTGTGGAAATATATTGTTTGTAATATAAAATTCTGAAAACATTGAACTTCTGTTTCTAGGTGTTTAATATAAAATTCGTTGAGGAAGTAGAAAAATACCCTCAACTGTATAATGCTCATTTTATACAAATTATACTAAAAATGTAATACTACCTTACTTTTCACAGATCGAAACAGTCGTTTTTATTATTAAATAAAAAATGCTTTCTTCTTGGTCGGAAGATGTGTACAAACAGAATCGATTAGTGTACGGAGAGCAATCGCTTGTGCCGCAGGGTTTGTATAAGACAAGCGAACTTCGAGACGTGTCTTCGATCGACCCATGTGCGGACGGCCTTAGGATTGCATGACTCTCGTCCCTTGCGATCCGCAGCGCACGAGAAAGTTTGAGTGAGACGTACGTTTCCAAGTTTATTTTATTTGTTTCCTTCGTTTTTTGTCGATTTTTGGGCTAAACTAAATTTTAGTTTTTTTCAGATCGGTGAATGTTATGTTCGTTGATTGCAGTGGGTACTAGTACCTTTGTGGAAATATATTGTTTATAATATAAAATTCTGAAAATATTGAACTTCTGTTTCTAGGTGTTTATTATAAAATTCGTTGGGGAAGTAGAGAAATACAGTGGAGTCCCGATATAACAAACCCCGATGTTAAGTATTCCCCGATATAACGAATTTTTTTAAATCCCCTTCAAACGTCCATAAGACTCAATGTAAAAAATACCTCTATATAATGAACTATTTCGATTTTAACCCTCGATATAACGAATTTTTACGATTTGCGGAGATAAATTAAAACCCCTGTATAATGAATATTTAGTGTACAAATCCCTATATAAAGCACGCAACCCACAATCAGACCTGCTTCCCGCCCCCATTCCCCTGGTGAAAGGTGAGCTACATGATGTCGAAGAAGCTGTTATTAAGTGGTTTAAACAGTCCCGGGAGCATATTTACAGATGCTTGCGTGTGTAGACACCAGGGTGTTGAAATCAGTTAGGGTTTGGAGAAACGGTACATTTACAGATGCTAGCGTGTGATGACACCACGGTGTTGAAACCAGTTAGGGTTTGGAAAAACAGTACGTTTACAGACGCTAGCGTGTGTTGACACTAGGGTGTTGAAATCAGTTAGGGTTTGTAAAAACAGTACATTTACAAATACTAACAGATTTGGACACCAGAGTGTTGAAACCAGCTAGCTTTTTTAGTGGTTATACATGCATAGATACTAACGGCTATTGACTTTGATTTTATATACCTACTGTTGTGGAAAAATATTTAAGTGATTTAGGTATTAAAAATAATTAAACGTTGTTGCCATATAAACAATAATATATTAACACAAAAAACAACATAAAAAATAATGTTGTTCTGAAGCTATGTGCTTGTGGCATTTTTATAATTAACTATTTAGATGGGAAATAAGCCACAATTAAATTTAAAAAAAAAAACTTTATTAACGGTTCGACGCCCAAATCGGGTGTCGTTGTCAAAATACAAATTACGTACTACTAAATTAAACAAAAATGCTGTTGTTTAGTAAAAAATACTTTAAAATGTATAATATACTTATGTATGAATTGCCAATATAAATGAGTCAGATTAAAAAAATTATTAGTAGAATTTTTTACTAAGCATCAACATTTTTGTTAATATACAGGGTGTTTGGTAAAGAATGGGCCATAGCTTAACCTCAGGTTCCCGAGGTTAAAATAGGCCGATTTAAGCTAACTTACCTTAGTACAAAGTTTATAATAACCGAGATACAGGGTGTCAAAGTTAAACTTTTTTTTATTTATTATTGAATATTTCCTGACAGATATGAGATAACAACATGAAATTTGGTATGTGAGATTTTTTTGGGTCAAGAAAACTAAATTCCCCACCAAAAATTATATATTGCCCAGAGGGCGCCACATACGCCTTTCAGAACTTATTTATTACGTTAAATTTTTTTTATCCCTCACTCTGTATAATTTTGACATTAAAATTTTTATTCTCCTATTAGTTTTACTTAAAAAAGCTATACTTCTTTCATCTCTCTAAACTCAACGGTTTTCGAGATAAACGCATTTTAAATCTGCGATACACCATCATTTTTAGCATAATATCATTGTAGTTACACCCGAAAAATAACTTAAAACCATAATAATTGTGCCAGTTCTCAAATTTATGGCATTGCATCGTAAATTTCATTTGAAGAAATTTGCGATACATTTTTGGATAATTTTATGGTTTTAAGTTATTTTTCTGGTGTAACTACAATGATATTTTGCTAAAAATTATGTTGCACCGCAGATTTAAAATGCGTTTATCTCGTAAACGGTTGAGTTTAGGGAGATGAAAGAGGTATACCTTTTTTAAGTAAAACTAATAGGGGAATACAAATTTTAATGTCAAAATTATGCGGAGTGACGGATAAAAAAAATTGAACGTATTAAATGAGTGCTGAAAGGCGTATGTGGCGCCCTCTGGGCAACACATAACTTTTGGTAGGGAATTTAGTTTTCTCGTCCCGAAAAACCTCCACATACCAAATTTCGTGTTGATGTCTCATGCCTGTCAGGAAATATTCAATAATAAATAAAAAAAGTTTAACTTTGACACCCTGTATCTCGGTTATTATAAACTTTGTACTAAGGTAAGTTAGCTTAAATCGGCCTATTTTAACCTCAGGAAGCTGAGGTTAAGCTATGGCCCATTCTTTACCAAACACCCTGCAGTAGTATTTTTTATTTTGACAAAGACGCCCGATTTGGGCATCGAAACGTTAATAAAATTATTTTTTTTTTCAATTTAATTGTGGCTTATTTCCGATCTAAATAGTTAATTATACAAATTCCACAAGCAAATAGCTTCAGAGCAACATTATTTTTTATGTTGTTCTTTTGTGTTAATATATTATTTTTTATATCCCAACAACGTTTAATTATTTAGTAATACCTAAATCACTTAAATATTTTTCAACAGCAGTAGGTATATAAAATCAAAGTCAATAGCCGTTAGCACTTATGCATGTATATTAATTATTAAAAAAGCTAGCTGGATTCAACACTTTGGTGTCCAAATCTGCTAGTATTTGTAAATGTACTGTTTTTCCAAACCCTAACTGATTTCAACACCCTAGTGTCAACACACGCTAGCGTCTGTAAACGTACTGTTTTTCCAAACCCTAACTGATTTCAACACCGTGGTGTCAACACGCGCTAGCATGTGTAAATGTACTGTTTTTCCAAACCCTAACTGATTTCAACACCCTGGTGTCTACACACGCAAGCATCTGTAAATATGCGTCCCGGGATAAAAAGGTACCCGTTGGAGGTCACATGCTCCAAGAAAAGGCTCACCAGTTTGCAGAACAATTAGGGCACGCAGACATTCGAGCCAGTAATGGCTGGTTGGATCGGTTCAAAAAGAGGCACGAAATTAGTTCCAAAAAAGTTTGTGACGAAAGGGCTGCCGTGGATGATGTAACTTGCGAAGATTGGAAAGCTAAATTATCAGACTTGACCCGTGGATACAATGCCGATGACATTTACAATGCTGATGAAAAAGGGTTTTTGACTGGGTTAAGCGATGAGAAATTCGTTATACAGAGGTTTAAATTCGGCTTTAAGAAGACCTTTTGAACGAATATTGGCCGCATTTAACCTCGATATAACGAACCCCGTTATTGAAAAATTACCGATATAATAAATTTTTTTTCGGACCCGTCAGATTCGTTATACCGAGGTTCTACTGTACCATTAATTGTATAATGCTCATTGTATACAGTCGGCAAAATGAAAGAATACCCATGAACGAACATATAAAACACGCTGTATTTTCCTGTCACCGTGTCACAAAGAAAATTGTTCAGTGCAAGTACATGTAATAATAATTATTACATGTACTTGCGCTGGCCAATTTCTTGTATGACACGGTGACATGAAAATACAGCGTGTTTTATATGTTCGTTCATGGATATTCTTTCATTTTTCCTACTGTACAAATTATACTAAAAATGTAACAATACCGTATTTTCACAAATCGAAATAATATGTAGTCGTTTTGGTTGATATATAGAAAATGCGTTCTTCCTGGTTGGAAGATGTGAGCAAACTGCATCGACTAGTATGCGGAGAGCAATCGCTTGTGCCGCAGGGTTCGTACAAGACGAGCAAGAGGCGCGAACTTCGGGACGGGTTTTCGATCGACCCATGTGCGGACGGCCCTACTCTTTTTTGGCGCGTTATACTTCAAATTTAGCAAATATTATACAAAAATCTTTCAAAAGAAAACTATAATTTTATTTTCCATCAAAATGAAAATACATTTTTGCACCACGCAATATTTTTATTCTTGTAAAATAATTTTTTAATAAATTTTAGATTTTAACTTTTTAAACGAGCAGATTTTTATTCTTGTAAAATAACTTTTTAATAAATTTTAAATTAATAAAAGTATTGTAAAAGCTAATACAATAAATAAAGAGTATCAAAATAATTTCGGTTATTTACATAGCTTAAATTAAATTTTTACACTTAGTGCTCATTCGTTCAGATTTTGGGTTATAAGTTTGGTTATGGTATTAGTAAAAAGTCTCTGTTTTATTACAAATTCAGAGAGAAAAAACGCTAAAGGAACTTGCATTATATTTTATAGGTTGACAGAGCTGTCGTATGCGTTGATGAACGTGGCAAACCAACAGGAGAAGCTATTATCGACTTCTCAAAAAAGGGTTCATCTTTGCATGCCATTAAAGCATGCTCAGACGATTGCTTCTTTTTGACTAATTCACTAAGACCATGTATAGTGGAACCTTTCGAATACTCAGATCTTAGCGATGGCTATTCTGAAAAAGATGTTCCAAAAAGAAATAACGATTATCAGAATGAGAGAAATATTGGTAAGTGGCACAAAATATTTTTAAAAATAAAATTGAATAAAGAATTTTGGCTTGGTAAAAGGTATATTAGTTTAAAAAGCCACTATAGGGCTACAAACATAGAAACAAAACGTTTTTGCTCTGTAACAAGAGCATCATCAGTGTTACCTAAAATAAGTATAACCATATTAATTAAGCAAAATGTTAAAGTTAAAATGATGACCAAGGTAAAAGCAAAGTTTGGTTATACTTACAAGAACATGGTGAGCCAACCAAAAAATACAAAGGTCAAAGCCTTTCAAAAACAGACTAAAAGTCTTATATAGTTGCTAACATGGTAAAATCCAAAGGATCGATATAACACTGATGATGCTCTTGTTACAGAGCGAAAACGTTTTGTTTCTATGTTTGTAGCCCTATAGGGGCTTTTTAAACTAATATACCTTTTACCAAGCCAAAAACTTTTTATTAAATTTTACTTGTAATTAATGGTATAGAAAAGGATTTTTAAAAATAGTTTTGAATTGTGCTTGTTTATTTTTAAATCTTTCTAGCTTTTAATAAAAATCATGCTTGATGCCTCATGTGGAAACTAAATCAAATTAGCACATATTTCAAAACTAAAGATAAAGAAATTGATCTTCGTGATATTCAGTCAAATCTTGTGATTATTAGGTGATAAAATAATCTGGGCTCAAACTATTTTACAAAGTTTTCTAAGGGCAAGATAGAATATATTTCCTTTGAAACAATTATAGCTCTTAATGGACGCAATTTAGGATGCCGGCATAGTTGTGTAAGGAAGACTAAAGCATCATAATATAGTGAATATGTGTAATATAATGATGTAAATGTAATAAAAATCATAATGTAATACACCCGCAACTAATCTGATATAATACATATCTATTATCTTGACCTTAAGTTGCAAAGTATGATTTGCCCTAGGAAATTATTCATTTCAACTGATATCCAATGCACCAGAGGGAGCGAACTAACTATAAAATGATTACAAATGACCTGTTAAATACAGGTTCGTTAAACCTAGGTTCGCAAGATGGTTCCTCCCAACGTGAAAGTCTTACAAGAATATCTTAAATTTTTACATTCAAATTACAACATAATGTCTATATAACTTATAAAAAATATAATAATGAAGTCTATAGAACCATAGATAATATAAACTAGTGGATTCTTTCTCCTTCCTGGTCTGGGTCAGTCCTTTGTCTTTGTTCCTGTATTTTTAAGCTGATGATGGTTCGTGAAGAGCCGAAACGCGCCCTTGTATGACCTTTTAATATATACATTTTGTGGTACTTCTTTGAGTTTTCGTACTTCGTTACCTCGAGACCACATTTGAGAATGGATACTTCTTTTCATATCTTCAATTTGTTCCGACTATTATTCACTTAAGGAGTTACATAGGTCTTGCGGGTAAAAAAGTGACTTTTTAAAAAAATTATATCTCGAAAACTAAAAATTATTTTTATTTATAATTGGGACATGTACAGTGGGTACTTAAGGACTCAAATAATTTTTAGTTTTCGAGATATAATTTTTTTTTAAAGTCATTTTTCTACTCGCAAGACCTTTGTAACCCCTTAATATCATCAACCCATCTCATCTCTGTGGGCGAGCGACACGCACCCTCAAAATGACTGACCCCAGGTACTGACCACGATATGGTGAATGCCTAATTTTGGTCATACTTTATGTTTTTGATGGTGCGAAAAACGAAAATGCGGTTTATTTTGAATTTTTATTTGGGAGGACATTGTCAAAATCACAATTTTACCTTAAAAATAAAAAAAATGAAAAAACGTTTTTTTTTTTTTAGTTTAACTAACTACACTTCTGTTCCATTTTAATATTTCTTTCTGAAATTTTTATAGTAGGTATATATATTTCTTACCTTTCTGAAGACAATTGGACATGTTTCAAGCTTTTAGTCTTATTCGAATAAAAGATGAATTTTTTAAAGTAAAAGATGCAGATTCCTGAATTGCAAAGTTTAATCGCAAAAGTTGAGTAACGAAATTTGAAATTTAGCTTTCTAATCACGTTTATGTTAAAATACATAAATAAATAATAAAGTACAAATAAGTTTTCTGGAAAGTTTTAGATCAAAATGTTTTACAGAAAAAAAATGGTGCAACTTTTAATATCGAAGTTATAAATCCCCAAAATAATGTTTATTTAATTGATTGATTCGACCGTTACTTGATGGAAGTTCATTTTATCTAACAATAAAACACTGAAAACGTTTGTTTTCTATACTTCCACAAAATTTATTATAACTATGCGACTACAGCTGTTTCGGCAGAGTGCATTTCTCAAGTGATTTAGTTTACTATGTGTTTGCCTTTTTAAAGTCTTTAACTGAAGAGGTTGAGGAGTGGTTGAGATTTCCATAGATTCTAATAAAGATAGTTTAAGGCCTTTATTTTGAATATGCAGAATTTGAAACTCTTCATTAAAAGAATGATTATGATCTAGAAGGTGAAGTACATATGTAGACGTGTCTGTTTTTCTATTGTTGAAAGCCCTTTTGAGTTCTGCTATCCGTTTGTCAACGGTTCTGCCAGTTTGACCGATGTAAGTTTTCGGACAGTCACCACAAGTTAGTTTGTAGACACCACTCTGTAGTTATTTTATCTTTCGGCTCTTATTGTTCTTAATATATTTGCTTATGTTGTTGTTAGTCCTGAAAGTTGGTGTTATTCCTTTCTTTTTTATGTATCTGGCTATTTTTGTTGTTATCTTGCCAGTATATTTGATAGAGCAGAAGGTACTGGGTTCTTTCTGTGGTGGTGGATAGACTAATTTCAGGGCTTGCTTATGGAGTTTTTGGTTTAAAATTTTATTAATTGTTTGTTCGTTATAGCCATTGTTTACTGCTATTTGTTTAATGATGTTCAGTTCTATTTCGAAGATATTTTTTGACATGGGGATTTCTGTCAGTCTATGTATCATGCTATGGTAGGCTGTCAATTTGTGTTGTGTAGGATGGGATGATGCATTGTGTATAGTTGTGTCAGTATGGGTATGTTTGTTGTGTACTCTGCATATTCAAAATAAAGGCCTTAAGCTACCTTTATTAGAATCTATGGAAATTAATAAATTAAAAAATACAGATATAATTCTGAATGACCAACTCGAGACAAACAGCTCCCCACTCCTCAACCTCTTCAGTTAAAGACTTTAAAAAGGCAAACACATAGTAAACTAAATCATTTGAGAAATGCACTCTGCCGAAACAGCTGTAGTCGCATAGTTATAATAAATTTTGTGGAAGTATAGAAAGCAAACGTTTTCAGTGTTTTATTGTTAGATAACGTTTATTGTTCGAGATACTGATCATAAGTGGTGAATAGTTAATTTTGATCTTACTTTATGTTTTTGATGGCGATGAAAACGAAAATGAAGTTTTTTTGACTTTTAAGTGGGGAACATTGTTAAAATCGCAATATTAACCCAAAAATAAAAAAAAAACATAAAATCACGTTTTTCTTAAAATTAAAAGGCGCAAACTTTTTTTCGCACCTGACTATAAATAGAGGTAATCATATATACACCCTCTGAGGATCTCTAATGAGAGTGAAACGTTCGTAAGGGCGTTTACGATGCTCTCTGAACGAACTGAAATATAAGACGTCTATTGATGATCGTCAATGACTTTAATTTGGAAATTATATTGAAATTTTTAAGAATTCTGAGATTCAAAATCAAAACCGTTTGGAACATGAAGAAAGTAAGCGATAAAAAAACAGATAAGGTGGGACTTTCATAATAGTCCTGTCGCCAGTAGGGGTACAACGGCCTCCTTAATTCAGATGGACTTACCCAAGTTTTCTTTATGTATTTTGACCCTTAGAATACGAATTTTTTGGGTAACAGTCGATCCGGATGTCGATAAGATTGTTATAAACAAAGAACTTGAGGAATCACATAACAGCGATTTTTCGCAAAACAAAACATGTTTTTGTACTTTGGGTCATTCTAAGCAAAAAATTATTTTACAAGTTTTTTGGTAGGATGCATAGTTTTCGGCATAAACGGGGTTGAACTTTCAAAAAATCGAAAAATTGCAATTTTTGAACCCGAATAACTTTTGATTGAAAAATAAAATAGCAATTCTGCTTACCGCATTTGAAAGTTCAAGTAAAATTCAATCGGTTTTGATTATTTTCATTGCTAGAAATTAATTTCTTTATTGTTAAACAAAGCTATCAAGACCTAGTGATTGAATGATGTTTTCAATGCATTTCTAATTTGAAATCGAACGAGTAGGCGCGCATACAGAATTTCTACGTACATTACGTCCATTAAAACGAATGCATTGGGCCCGGGAAACACTATGTGTTTATACCTTTATTTAACAAATAAAAAATTATTTTTTAGCAATGCAAACAATCAAAACTGATAGAATTTGACTTGAACTTTCAAATGCAGTAATCAGAATTGCTATTTTATTTTTTAATCAAAAGTTATTCCTGTTCAAAAATTGCACTTTTTCGATTTTTTGAAAGTTTAACCGCGTTTATCTCGAAAACTACGCGTCCTACGAAAAAACTTGTAAGACCATTTTTTGCTGAGAATCACCCAAAAAATACAAAAAAATATTTTGTTTTGCGAAAAATCGCTGCTATCTAATTCCTCAAGTTCTTTGTTTATAACAATCTTATCGACATCCGGATCAACTGTTACCCAAAAAATTCGTGTTCTACGGGTCAAAATACATAAAAAAAACTTGGGTAAGTCCATCTGAATTAAGGAGGCCGTTGTACCCCCCCTGGCGACAGGACTATAACCAGTTGAAGAACTTGGTTCGCTGACGACATTTTTGTCTCCGTACCGAACATATCAACCATATGCACAAGAAGATCGACAAGCGTGCAAAATACTGCAACCTAATGGTCCTTAAGATAAATACAGAAACAACGAAACTTTTAAAAACAACAGCCAAGGAACTAAAATTAAAATAAATGGAAGACAAATAGAGGAAGAAGATAACTTTACATATCTGAGATAAATTCTGGAAAAAACGTGGTAGTAGATTAGACGTAAAAAGAGAAAAAGAATAGTAAAGGCACAACATGCATTATACAAAAATACTAGATTTTTTGTAAACGGTATATTTTAAAATACCTTAAATAAGGGTCACATTAAAACAAAACGTTCTCGGATTAAGAAATCCATCATCAGTGTTTCTAAAAGCCAAAAAAGAGCATGCCTGAACCACCAAAATGTTTTGGCTAAAAACCCTTTGAATCTAAACAATTATGTTATATTTTATGTTACATGTTAATATAATAGTTTAAGGATGTTTATCCTCATTTCCCATGACTATTATCTTTGTTTTCTCCATGTTTATTTTCATATTTCTTTCTTCCAGCTCCTTCCACATTATTAGTATCCTTTTGAGGTCATCTTCGTTGTGTGCTAATAACATCAGGTCGTCTGCAACTGCTCATATTGAAATTCCTATGGGTTCTAGTCTGTGGTAACCAATGTGTAATTTGCGTGTCTTTGTTTCCATTGTTTTTATGATGTCATCCATGAGTACAATGAACAGTATGGGGCTCAGTACTCCTCCCTGCTTCAGTCCATCACTTATTTACGTTTCGGAATGGGTATTATCTTTCCTGACGTAGCATTTGTTATGTTTATACAGGGTGTTTCATAGGGACACGGAAATACAAATAATTGTGAATAGAGATTATTATTATTATTATTATCCAGATTTAGCCATACGGCTCACACTCCCTCTAAGGGGAAAATTGACTTATCCCAGATACCTACGGTATCAAAAGGATTGAGCTCTGGTGGGACTCTTTCCGTGTTATCGAGCCCTAGGTGACTTGGAATGGAGGTGTATCTCCCAGAAATTTTCGTACGCATCTGGCCGTCGCGAGTAGTACAGCTTTCTGCATGGTCTTATAAAGATGTTCATTCAGACCCAGCTTTTTTATGCTTTCGAGGAGGGTCTTCGGAATGACTCCAGTAGTAGACACAATAATCGGTATCGTCTGGGTACTTTGCATTCTCCATTGCCTTCGTATTTGAATTTCTAGATCTCTGTACTTGGCGATCTTTTCAGTAAATTTACTACGTAGATTATTGTTGTTAGGTATCGCCACATCAATTAGTGTTGTTTGTCTTGTTAATTTATTAACTAGTACGAGATCTGGTCTATTATGTGCCACTGTTTGGTCTGTGAGCACAGTGCGGTCCCAGTATAGCTTGTAGTTGCCATCCTCAAGCATACTCTCAGGGACGTATTGATAATACGGGAGATGGTCTGTTTGGAGAAGTCCCAGCTTGATAGCTATCTCTTGATGAAGGATTTTTCCCAGTGCGTCATGCCGTTCCTTGTATTCAGTTGCAGCAAATGCCTGGCAGCCCCCTGTAAGATGTTGGATGGTTTCTTGGGCTTGACATCCATATCGGCATCTGTCGTTTTGAATCTGAGGGTCTTTGATGATATATTTCAGGTAATTTCTGGTTGGTATAACCTGATCCTGAATGGCCAGTAATGAACCCTCCGTCTCAGGGAACATCTTTCCTGATGTCAACCAGTAGTTCGACGCTATATTGTCGACATAATCTTGGCTGACCTCATTGGGATGTCGCCCGTGCAGAGGTTTACCCATCCAGGCGCGCACTTTTTCGTCCTTAGTACGGTGGTTTATGCGCATTTCTGGTTCCCTCAGTTTGATCGGTGTTGTGTCATCTACTGCGCAGATAGCGCGATGTAGAGTAGATGTCTCAGCCTGCATCTGAAAATAAGTTCTTAAATTAGCAATTTGTTTATCTAATTGCTCACCTATATCCATAAGTCCTCTTCCTCCTAGATTCCGTGGTAATGTTGTTCTTTCTACTGCACTTTTAGGATGGTGTTTTTGTGCCTTTGTGAGGTGTGTTCGTACTTTCCGCTGAAGAGCCTCTATATCTGTTTTTGTCCACTTAATAATACCAAATGAGTAGCTAAGCGCGGAACATGCGTAGGTGTTTAGTGCCTTAAACAAATTTCTACTGTTAAGGTGTGAGCGAAGCAGCTGTTTTACCCTTCGTATAAACTCAGTAGTTATCTCTGTTTTCATTTGTTTATGGTCAATTTTCCTCGCTTGCTTTACTCCAAGATATTTATACATATCGTTTTCACCCATGGCCTCGATGTTCTGGCCATTTTGCATATCGAATCCTCCGGGCTGTACTTTTCCTCTGACTATATTTAAAATACGACACTTATCTAGTCCGAAGTGCATATTAATATCATTAGAAAAAGTTTCTACAGTTTTTAGCATCTCGTCGAGTTGGTTTCGAGTGGAAGCCATTAATTTCAAATCATCCATGTACAATAAATGATTAAGCTTCGCCACCACATTGTTGTTATTTTTGATGCTAAAACCTGCATCTGAGGAGTTCAATAGCTGAGATAGTGGGTTCATGGCTAGACAGAACCACAGAGGACTCAACGAATCTCCTTGAAACAGGCCCCGGCTGATTATGATATTTTCAGTTTCGATGTTACTTTCACCAGGTATTTGAAGGTGAATTCTAGTTTTCCACTCTGTCATTATATGTTGTAAAAAGGTCACTATATTATCATCGACTTTATATATTCTCAAAATATCTATAAGCCATTCATGCGGCACTGAATCAAAGGCCTTCTTGTAATCAATAAAAGCAGTAAATAGATTCCTCTTTTTGGAATATGCTTGATTAGAAATGACTGAGTCGATGATAAGTTGTTCTTTGCAACCCATGGAACCCTTAGCGCATCCTTTCTGTTGAGGCTCTATGATATTGTTCAGAGCACAGTGTTGGTAGATACGCCGGGCTACACAGGATGTGACCAATTTATACAAAGTTGGAAGGCAAGTAATTGGGCGGTATTTTGCTGGATCTTGGGTGTTATTTTGATCCTTCGGTATTAAATAAGTGGTTCCCTGAGTTAGGAATGATGGAATATCCTGCGGATTAGAAATAACATGATTAATTAGTGTTGATAAGCATTCATGAGCACTCGAGAACTTCTTGAGCCAAAAGTTTTGAACTCCGTCTGGTCCAGGAGATTTCCAGTTATGAAGCTCTTTGATGATATTTGAGACTTCTTCAGTGGTGAAGTTATTATTATTATTATTATTATTATTATTATACATAGGCAAGGGCAGATTATGGCCAAAAACAAAGAAATTACATAACTAACCTACTAGTAGATACAATATAAAACAAAAAAAAAAAGATATAATTTTTGTTTACATAAAAAAAAATAAAATAGTTCAGCTATAATAAGAAACGGTCAAGTCTGTTTTTAAACGTGTTAGTAGAGGGGGCCGTGACAATGTTATCACTAAGGTTATTGCAACTCCCGAACACTATTTGGTAGGAAGTTCTGCCTTGATCTCGTAGAAAAGTTCTCTTTTTTAAGTTTGAACTGGTGACCTCTGAGGCGTTCATCTTGGTTTATAGTAAACATTTCGTCGAGATTTTCGAAACTGAATTTTAATATTTTAAAAGTGGTTATTAAGTCTCCACGTTGTCGACGAAGTTCGAAGGAAGTTAGATTGGCCATACTAAGTCTCTCTGCATAAGAGGGTCTTCTCAGTCCCAATGGAATTCGAGTTGCTTTTCTTTGGACGTTTTCCAACAATGTTTTGTCTCGAACCAAATCAGGATACTACTACTACTACATTGTTTGATTTGCTTGTCTGGATAATGATCAGAAGAAATGCGTACAATGTGCTTCCCCGTTTAGGATTTTGTCCTCTTCAGGGTTTGTGGTGAATGTTTGGAGTTGGCAGCAAAAGCAAACAGTCCGAAAAACACACTGGGGCAAGCGCCGTGTCCTGGTGTTCTTGGATCCTTGGTTATGCCGGACGGTGGTGTCCAGAAGGCTAAGAAGTCAACAGAGAAGAAAGTTTGATGGATTGTTGTTGGTTCCATAGTCATTTACGTGTACTGTCCGTGCTTTGCTCTCGACCAGTCTCCCTAGAAACCATTGTACAACGACAGGCGAACCTGCGTCCCTCGTCGGCGGTCAGGAGGTGGCTTTGAGCGCAGCGTGGACAGTGAGCGTTCGAGTGGAGAAAATAGTTGCGGCTATTTTCTTGGGACGAACAGGTATAATTGTGCAATGAAGTTGGGAAACCGCAAAAAACCAACTTCTCCCTGTTCGGGGTAAGGAAGAGGAAATGTTAGAGGTGGGTACGGTAGGCTAACGGGGTAGCCTCAAGGATGTTTTCGTACTCTACCGGGAGTTCGTCAATGCATGTTTGCATTAGAGCGGACGGTACGTGAATCTTTTTGCGTTTGGGCTTTCGGTAGAGTACGTGGCCGAAAGATGAACAGGAACATTTGAGAGATTCTTGTGTGTCGGAAGGGGGGCCGTTGATTACTTTGATTGTGAAGTTCCTGTTCAGAGAGTTTATTCTCTCGGTGATTTTGGGGATGTTCGAGATGTTATGGATTTCGTTTGAGGGATATCGCCAGTGCTCATAGTTACATCTACGCAAGACTCTGCGCTCTGTCCTCAAAAACCTCTCTTGTTTTTGTCTTGAGCAAAGAGAGTAGATACATGATTTGTACTCCATGACGGGTCGAATAAAGGTCTTGTAAGTGTGAATGAGAGTCTTCTTGTGTGTCTTGCCAATTTTTCCCGAGAGAGCGTTGAGAAGTCTGGCCCTGTTCCTTACCCTATCTAAAGTTGCCTTTAGATCTGCGTCCCAGTTGAGAGTCCTGGTAAACAGTACTCCCAAGTAGTTCACAGTCGGGCTAACAACAAGCCTTTCTCCCAACAAACTCAGAGGATATTGGTCGTCTTCATTGCGAATGATTCTATTTGACACAGAAGGGGCGCGAAACACAATTGTTGTTGTTTTGTTCGCGTTGAGCGTGACTCTCCACTTACAACACCATTCGCCGACGCCGTCCAACAGAGCCTGGGCTCTTCTGAAGAGGAGTCTTGGGTTGTATCGAGAGGTAGTTGAGAGCAGAGTCGTGTCGTCTGCATAGAGAAACAGCCGAGTACCTGGGATATTTTGGTTAGTGATGTCGCTCTTGTAGATGATGTACAACAGCGGCGCTAGGACTGAACCCTGGGGAACTCCAGCTTGTGGAGTGAAGGGGGTGGACTTTTGATCGCATATTTTCACTCTGACAGTACGGTTGTGGAGGTAGGAGTGTACAATTTTGGTAAATTGCAATGGTAGCCCGATGTCCAGAAGTTTCCGAACAAGCCCGTCGTGCCAGACCTGGTCGAAAGCCTTCTGCACATCCAGAAATATGGCTATGGCGAATGAACCATCGTTGATGGTTTGAGTAACTTTGGTAGTGAAATCTATTAATGCATGTTTTGTAGATTTACCTGACTGGAATCCATATTGGAATTTTGGAATGATATTGTGATTTTCGAGAAAGTCATTGAGCCTCTCTTTTAAGATTAGCTCAAGGACTTTACCCAGAGTATTGATTAGTGAGATTGGTCTATAGGATTCCACGTCGGTTGGGGGTTTGCCTTTTTTCAAAAGCATGATGGTGTTGGCCACTTTCCAAGGAGTAGGAAAGTGGCTGTTTTTGAGACATGCATTGAATATTTTAGTTAGAAGAGGAATGATACTCTCTGGAAGTTTTTTGAGGCACCTTCGGTTGATGCCATCAGGTCCGGGAGCGCTGTTTTTGCCGATTTGGCAAAAGCTCTCCGTTTTCCTGTCGGTGAGGGGGTCCATGATAGGATCATAGACTGGAATGTAGTGGTTGAGAGTAACATTTACTATGTATTCTGTGTTGAATTTAAATATGCGATCAAAGTTCGGGTTATCTGGCGTTTGAAAATTGTTTTGAAGCGAATTTCTGAATGCTTCGGCTTTCCCTTCTGGGGAATTGACTATGTGGTTGTTGACCAACAGATGAGATGGTTGAGATACTTTTTGTTTTGTTAGGACTTTGAATTTTTGCCAGAATTTACCTCCGTCTCTGTAGTCCAGTTTTGAGGTAGCATCTTCCCATCGGCGAGCCGTTAGGACAGATATCTCCCTCTTTATCCTGGCACAGATCCGGTTGTACTCTGTTTTGATTAGTGGGTTTCTGTTGGCCTTGTATTGACGTAGAAGACGTCGTTTTTGTTGAATTTTGGCAATGATGTATTGTGGAAGTGCCGGTGATGTATAAGTTATTTGTTTGAGTGGAATTGCGTGCGTGATCGCCTCAGTGATGAGGTTCTCGATATCGGTTGCACTTGTGTCGATACTATCGTTAGTATCGAGATCGCCTAACATTGGGAGATTTTGTGTGATGAAGTTTTGGAATTCAGTCCAGTTAGCGTGACGATAGTCTCTTATAGATCTTGGAGGGTTTGGTTGTTTTGGAATGAGTATGTCGGTGTCGACAAGAAGAGGTAAGTGGTCTGACGTAATCGAATCGCCTATGTGGCATCTATCCCCGAACCGATCCAGAATGTTACTAGTAACTAGGATGTGGTCGACAATAGAAGCCCCATTGGCGTTCAAAAACGTGAATTCAGTGTTGGTGATTCTTGAAATAGGAAGGTCTAGTAGATAATCCGTGAGGCGGATGCCTTCTGGGTTTTGACGATGATCACCAAACTGTGTGTGTCTACAATTTAGATCGCCCATCAACACAGCCTTGCCGAGCCTCGAAAAGTACTCTAGCAAATGCCTGTTGAGTGGTTGATCCGGGTGTTTGTAGTAAGAGACTATCGTGAGGGTTTCGTTATTGGGGATGTGCACGTCAATTGCCAGGAAGTCCACATCAGGTGGACGAAAATTTTGTGGGAATGTGTGTGTGTTGTGCGGTATTCCGTGTTTCACGAGAATACCATTCCCACGTGAAACCTGACAACGGCTTCGATGGATGATCGAATATCCTGCGAAGTGTGGATCGTTTTTCGACAGAGTATCTGTGAGTGCGAGGATCTGGATGTTATGCTTCGACAGGATATTCTTGATGAGGGGTCTCTTTTTGGAGAGACCCTGACAGTTGACTGTGCCTAGGGTGAAATCCATAAAGGGAGGGTGTTTAGTGGTTGGGGCGGAATGTCACCGTGACATTGCTCCCGTACCCGTGGACCACTGTGGAGTGGTCGTAGACTTGGCTAATCAGATTAGCCGTGATTGCAGCGATATGCTCGCGAAGTTCAGGCAACAAGTTGAGCAACAGAGCAGTCTGAATAGACAAGATGTTCTTTGTTTCTGTAGGGAGTTCGAAAGGGGGGAATGATCTTTCGATCGTAAGGACCGGCGTATTCAAGAATCGGTCTTACGTAAATAGTGTAAAGTTTACAGAATTACTGCATTGAAACTCTCGCAAAACACCTCCGAATAAGATATAGTCTGGAGTTCGCACGTTTACAAATAGAAGTAATGTGGTCGGACCACGTTAGACTGCTGTTTACGATATCACCGAGGTGGTTCTAGGTATACTATATTTTTTGCCCTACCGACTTTTATAACCGAGTTACAGGGTGTTATATCGATATTGCCAATTTCTTTCCTAAGCCATAACTTTAGAACCACCCTGTATATTGTTTTGATATTTGGTACACATGTGTCTCATCCAAAACCCAAACGACCGACATACTAATTAAAAGAAAAATTCAGGTCCGGATTAACAAAAAATTATAAAATAATTGTGACCTTAAAACAACACCCTGTATATTGAAATTCTGAAAATCTGTTTGCATATTTGAAAAGAGCACAAAAACTAAGTCTAATCGTTCGCTTAAATTTTTCGGCCAGACAAATTTATGACTTTAATTTTGAAATTATATTGAATTGTTTAAGAACTCTGACATTAATAAGCAGGTATTATTAACTTTTAATTATAAATTATTAAAGCCATTGAATAAATGCTCATTTTAAAATTAATCAATACTTATTTACCACATTGGAACGACCCAACAATTATTAATCACAAGAAAAATCCAGGTCCGGATTAACAAAAAAACATAAAGTAATTGTGATCTTAAAACAACACCCTGTATATTGAAATTTTCAAAATTTGTTTGCACATTTGAAAAGACCACAAAAATCTGAGTTTATCGGTTTGCTTTAATTTTTTGTGAAGGAAATTTAATGACTTTAATTTTGAAATTAAATATATTGATACTTTTAAGAACACTGAAATTAAAAAGCAGATTTTTAATGCATTTTTAGCAATAAATTATTAAAGTTATTAAATAAATACCCATTTTAAAAATAATCAATACTTATTTACGACATTCGAACGACCCACTTACAAATCACAACAAACATTCAGGTCCGGATTAACAAAACAATATAAAGTAATTGTAACCTTGAAACAACACCCTCTATATTGAAATGTTCAAAATCCGTTTGCACATAGGTATGAAAAGAGCTCAAAAACTAAGTTTAATCGTTCGCTTCAATTTTTTGGCCAGACAATTTAATGAATTTAATTTTGAAATTATGTCGAATTTTTTAAGAACTCTGGGAACTCATAATAAAAAAATCGATATAATTTCAAAAGTAATGTCATTAAATTGTCTGCACAAAAAATTAAAGCAGGACATTAAACTTAGTTTTTCGTGCTCTCTTCAGGTGTTTTTTCAAGGGTACAATTACTTTGTATTTTGTTGTTAATACGTACCTGGATTTTTCTTGTGATTAGTAAGTGAGTCCTTCTAACTCAGTAAATAATAACTGATTATTTTTAAAATTAGTATTTATTCATTAACTTGAATGATTTATTATTAAAAGTGCTTTATAAACCTGCTTATTAATTTCAGGGTTTTTAAAGTTTTGAATATATTTAATTTCAAAATTAAAGTTAATAAATTTTTGCACAAAAATCAAAGTGAACCGATAAACTCGGATATCTGTGGTCTTTTCAAATGTGCAAACAAATTTTGAAAATGTCAATATACAGGGTGTTGTTTCAAGGTCACATTCTTTATGTTTTATTCAAGGTTACTTTATGTTTTTTTGTTAATCCGGACCTGTATTTTTCTTGTGATTAATAATTTGGTCTTTCCAATGTGGTAAACAAGTGTTGATTCATTTTAAAATGAGTATTTATTCAATAACTTTAATAATTTATAATTAAAAGTTAATAATACCTGCTTTTTAATGTTGAGTTTTTAAACAATTCAATATAATTTCAAAATTAAAGTCAAAAAATTATCTGACCGAAAAATCGAAGCAAACCAGTAGACTTAGTTTTCTGTGCTCTTTTCAAATATGCAAACAGATTTTCAAAATTTCAATATACAGGGTGTTTTTTTAAGGTCACAATTACTTTATAATTTTTTGTTAATCCGGACCTGGATTTTTCTTGTGCTTAGTATGTCGGTCGTTTGGATTTAGAATGAAACATATGTATACCAAATATTAAAAAAATATACAGGGTTGTTCTAAAGTTAGGGCTTAGGAAAGAAATGAGCAAAATCGATAAAACACCCTGTAACTCGGATATAAAAGTCGGTAGGGCAAAAAATTAAGTACACCTAGAACGGCCTCGGCGACCTCTATTCACCATTGAAGTATTTCCGTTTCCCAATGAAACACCCTGTATAAGCTTTGTATAGCCTGCCTCAATTTGTGTTCAATATTTTTCTTCGTTCGAGACTTTCCCATACTTTATATTGTGAAACATTTATCGAATGCTTTTTGTCCCTCTAACTTGTATCCATATGGAAAACTTTTTTATTATTAATTTTACGAAAAAAAGTTATTCCTCATAAAAAGCTCTGCATGGTCCAAAACCTAAGATTTAACCATCAAATATCAAATTTTTTGAATATTATACGAGGTATGTCAAAAAGTTTGAATTTCACTCAAGAGTAAAGTAGCTTTATTTTTTACAATATTGAAAATTACTATTATGAAAAGTTGTTTGGAATTAAAAACTGTATTCTAGTATGCAATTACATCCTTCTAATTGAATTTTTTTTTTTAATTATGGATAACTAACATTATTTTCAGTTATTTTAATTCAGATAACTCTTTTATTATTAATTTTACGAAAAAAAGTTATTCTTAATGTTTAATAACATTTTCTATGAAAGATTAATAATTTTTCCGTTATTTGAGCTCAATCTTTGCATAAATTTACGAAAAACAAAAAATTCGTTTTCAATGACTCATAAGCTGCTTAATATTATCAACAAAATTTAATTAAAACTGATTAGTTTCTTTGTTTTTTTTTATAAGCTTCGATTTTAATAGGGATGATTTTTTCCTGAAAATGCGTAACTTTCGAGTTATTCGCGAAGAACTATTGAAAAACGTGTTTTTTTTGGAATGTTCAATCGCGAATAACTCAGAAATTATTAAGTTTAGTAAAAAATTTTTTTCTACATTTTCTTCGTAAAATTCATTTCTCTACCGATTCCCGGTGTCATTTTGAATTTTAAATTTCCACCCCCGAGAAAGGGTGGCATTCACCCTCTGGGAGATACATTGGCACCAATTCAGGTTTGTTATTTGCATCATTTTGAGCTACTGTCAAAATTTCAAACAAATCCATGAAGGCCTTTGGAATTGCAAGATTCTAGAATTGTAAGATTCTTGAAAGTAAGATTGTACACAATGTCACTTTTAAAAACTAATTTTTATTGTACTAAGGGGAACGGAGCAAAATACAAAATTTTGACGTATGTCAAAATTTTCAATGTGTTTTAAATGTATTCATTTTTTCGAATCCTCAAAAAACGTAATACATATTTTTGAAAAATTTAAACGCTGAATGAAAGATTACATTATTACCGAGGGTCGAAAGTCCCTGAAAACTTCTATAATGTTTATTTTTAATGAATTACCAGGGTGAAAATAAAAGAAAATTTAGTGTGATTTTTAACTGCAAATATTTCATTCAAAAGAAACTTTTTATTTATTCTAAGGGACTTTCGACCCTCGGTAATAAAGTAGTCTTTCATTCTGCGTTTAAATTTTTCAAAAATACCTACTTTTAGTTTTCTCAGGATTAGAAAAAAATTAATACATAAAAACCACATTGAAAATTTTGACATGCGTCAAAATTTTGCATTTTGCTCCGTTCCCCTTAAGTAAATTAGAAAAAGTACAAATACCTTAAGAAATTTTATGTAATAAAAATATAACAATAAAATACATAAATAATATCTTATAGGACCAAGATTTGCAACAAAAGGAAGTTTTGAAGAGGATTATGGAGTGCGTTGGAAAGAACTGTATAGTATACATAGACAAAAGGAATTAGCTTTAAAGATGGACTTCAATTTGGAAGTAGAAAAACTGCAAGCACAGATAGAGTATGCAAAGTACGAATACGAAACTGAAGTAAGTTCTAGAATATTGTCTTTCTTTGCCTTTTATGCTATTTAACGTTTATATTCAAGGTCACTAGATACCATCTTTTGCCCATATTTTCCTTATCTTTATCTTTTTCTTTTTAAACACTGTGACATGATTTTTTAGTGGTACATGCGTCGACAGTGGCGCATCAAACTTTTCAATTATATGGACGGGATAAATAAAATAAAAGATATCCACCCTCACTCCCAGAATTCATTTTTTTTTAAGTTTTATGTGATTAAAAATAAGACTCAGCGTAATTTCAACCCACCACCCCCTTCCTCCTTCCTTCATCATCAAAAACTTCATTTTTCGTTTTTTTTTTTAGGTGGGATGCAGTCAATTTTAAAATTCTCACAATCATAGTTGAGGCTCTTACAAAACATGTCTATTTTTTATAGATATAGGTTGAGTATACATAACATCAATTTTTTTTATTTTTTTTTTTGGAAAAACGCGTATAACTTTTTTTTTGGAGATGGCTGCAGGTCTAATTTTTTTTCATTTTGTGTATTTTACCAAACACTATATTTCTATTTTTTTTCCAGATTTTTCTGTAAGGTTCGACACCTTTAAAAATTTATAAAACTGTTTCTTTAGGGGAGTTTTAAAGGGGGAAAACCGCTCACTACGAATACAGTTACCAGCGAAATATCTCTTCAATACATAGTTCCTTCGCCCCAGCAGGTTCCGACTCAATCCGTCGCATCACTTCTGTTTGAGTTCCTTTTCAGTTCAGTACACTGAGTTGAACTGATTTCATGTTTTTCGGCTTTCTTCTTAAATACACTCGACGGGCCTCCTTGGATCCATCGGGGTGGAAGTGGATCTTGAGGGATTGCGTTGGTATTTATGCGCGTTCGGTCCTCTGCTGATAAGCTGCTGAATTCCGGGCGGAAGGCATATCCTTACAACTTCAGCCTAGGACTCTAGTTCTATTATTTGGTATTGGGCTTCATTAAAATCTTGTCTGGATCTTCAGATTCTTTTGTTTTCATTTTTATTAAAATAGCTTATATATTTTTATGGTTATGATTTCTATCTATACTGAACGTAACTACTGAAACTCTTTATGTTTTATAAATATGTATTTAAACATATATTTACAGGAATTAAGAAATACGCTTCGAATGAGAGAAATGAACAAAGAAAAACAAAAAAGAGAATGGGAGATGAAAAAACGTCAATTCGAAGAAGAGCGTCAACGCACCGAAGAAAATATGAAACGAAGTCAGGAAGGAATAGATGCTCGAGTACATCGAGAGCAAGAAGATATGAGAAGAATGCAAGAGGAGAATAAACTATATTTGCAGGCACACAACCTTGATTCGATTCTGGAAATGCAGGAGAAAGTAAGTGATTTTTAATAATTAATATTCCACGTGAATTAACCTTCAAAATATTAACCTCAAAAAACATTTTCTGTTACCAACCGATACTGTACTCATATAAGTCCATTTACTTACGGTTTTTGCTCCAGATTTTAAAGAACTGCTTGAATTGACATGAAATTTGGCATGCACATAGCTAACATGTCAAAGAAAAAAAGTGATAATGTGCCGATGTGTATTTTTGTTATGGGGACCAGTTTCACCCCTTCTCGTGGGTGAAAAATATATACGTTTCAAATAATTCCGGAAGTGGGTAAACTTACTAATAATAACCAAGATAATATCTTGCAAATATACTATGTTCTATTTTCTATCGAGTTTTTTCACTTAGTCAATACTTTTCGAGCGAGATATTTTTGAGCGAATATGTTCATTTTTCAACAAAAACAAAAAACACGTTTTTAGTCGGTTTTTCATAAATAACTAAGAAAGTTACTATTTTATCGAAAGAAACAGTCTTGGCAAAAATATAGCTTACAAAAATGTGAAAAAATTGGTATACGTGTGAGGTCAGTAGACCCTGTATAAGCAGAGTTGTAGTTAATGAAAAATAGGCTCTTATTCGTCAAATTCCAAATCGAATATTTCAACTTGAAATAGTAAAATAAAGGAGCAATTTTCGGGAAAAACCCATCACAACTTTTTAAATGTGTTTAAAAAAAGCCTTATTTTGTTTTTTAAAAAAGTTTCTGGCATTAAAAGTTCAAACGCTAAAAATAAAGTATGTCCCATTGTTTTTGGCTAAAAATATCGTGAAAATCACCTCCTAATTAACATCCTAAATAAAATTAATCGTTACCGCTTCACAAGTTATGTATTGTTTGATATACAATGATGAGCGCGCTAATAACCAGCAAAATAGCGCAAAAGATGGAAAACATATTTATTTGTGAAATAAGGGATGAAACTAGTAGAGGTGGGAAAGGACATCGCACACATCTTATGGAAAATATAATGTCACTCAAATTCAATAAAACTTATACGAATAGATTCGTTTTAAAGTAACGGTCAAATCTTATCATTGCGCCAACTCTTAATTACGTAAAATTACGGCGCAAATTGCAATTCAAGTTTATCGAAATCACATTTTTTGAGTCACTAAAAGTGTCAGTTACCATCACTATTGCTCTGGGTGCTATTCAAAAGAGCTTAAAACCCCGGCTGGGCCTAAGCGGATTAGTGAAACTAATCCGCTGATTTATGGAGTACCGACAATTTGGGTGTTTTAAAATATTTTTTCTCTCTTTAACTTATGCACGTACCCATTTGATTTCAGATTTATTTATATCAATTTCTGCTCTTATTATTGAAAATATAGAGTTGGCGCAATGATAAGATTTGATCGTTAATTTAAAACGAATCTATTCGTATAAATTTTATTGAATTTGAGTGACATTATATTTTCCATAAGATGTGTGCGATGTCCTTTAGCGATAGAAACCTATAAATTTACATTATATTGATTCTTTCATACCTTTAGACGTATCGGACAAGTTTGGCAACTACTTCTCTGATAGTGACAGTTTTAGTTTTTTACTCCTCTGATAGGTAAGTCTAAAGGTGGGAAAGAATCATTATAATCATAGGCGCCCATACCTATGGGCAGGGGGGCCGTGTACACCCCTGGCTTTTCGGGAGGCCGTGCCACCCCTAAAAATTTTTATATGGGCGCCCATGAATATTATGTAAATTTATAGTTTTCTATCGCTAAATTTCCCACCTATACTAATTTCATCTATTTTTATCTCAAAACGTAATATGTTTTCCATCTTTTGCGTAATTTTGCCGGTTATTAGCTCGCTCATCACTGTATGATCTGTAAGTTTCATCTTTCTAAAGTAGGTACCTATTTTTGGAACAAATTGGTTTTAAAGTAATCTTTTTTAAAAAGTCTAAGTTTTCAGTCTAATGGCATATAAAGCAACATAATGCTACTCTACTCTACACCCCACCAGAATGAAAACAATGGGAACCTTCTCTGGTTACACCTCCGAGGCTTCTACAATTTGCAAGCCATACGGATGCCGAGACTAAGGAAGATGAGGGAATTTTACAATATATAATTCACGTCCCATCTGCTCAGCGCGGTAAAGTTCCAACGAGAATAGTTCCCTTTGTACTCCAAACAGAGTAAAGTAAATCAAAAATGAATAACCATTTTCAATGTCGTTGCAACACGAAACTACAGCCGCGCGATATTCTAGTCCAATCAGAGAGTGCCGCAAGCACCTCTACCGGTTTCGAAACTTATTAGTCTCTCATCGCGCGGCTGTAGTTTCGTGTTGCAACGACATTGAAAATGGTTATTCATTTTTGATTTAATTTACTCTGTTTGGAGTACAAAGGGAACTATTCTCGTTGGAACTTTACCGCGCTGAGCAGATGGGACGTGAATTATATATTTTAAAATTCCCTCATCTTCCTTAGTCTCGGCATCCGTATGGCTTGCAAATTGTAGAAGCCTCGGAGGTGTAACCAGAGAAGGTTCCCATTGTTTTCATTCTGGTGGGGTGTAGAGTAGCATTATGTTGCTTTATATGCCATTAGACTGAAAACTTAGACTTTTGATAGCAGTTGCCGCTAGGGCATCTATGCCATTTCGTTCGTTGCGATCCGTGACTGCACGCTGGGGTTTGTTTTGGTTGGATCAGGGAGAGCAGCATATGTGCCTCCTGATGAGAGACTAATAAGTTTCGAAACCGGTAGAGGTGCTTGCGGCACTCTCTGATTGGACTAGAATATCGCGCGGCTGTAGTTTCGTGTTGCAACGACATTGAAAATGGTTATTCATTTTTAATCTTTTTTAATTTTTAATTTAAAAAAATGCCTTTTCTCAAAATAATTTAAAAGTGATACCTACCAACAATCTTAAAGAATAAAAAAATGTAGGTTTTAGTTTTTTAAATGGGTTCGACTGTATTTAAAATTGCATTCACTCGTGACATGCACTCGTTCAAGCTCTTTCAACTACAGGCCTTTCAAAAATAAGCACTTAGAACAGATGAAACTTACAGATCATACATAAAAATACATAAGTAAAGTAACTTTTTGTGAAGCGGTATTATTTTCATTTGGGATGCTAATTAGAGAGTGAATTTCACGATTGATTTACCAAAAAAGGGGACCAACTATATTTTGAGCGTAACTTGCTTACTTTTGTTGGTAGAAAGTTTTTTAAAAAACATGAATAAAGCTGTGTTTACACAATTTAAAAAAGATGTGATGAGTTTTCTCCGAAAACTGCTTCATTTTTTGGTTATTTCACGTTGAAATATTCGATTTGGAATTTGACGAAAAGGAACCCATTTTTCATTAGCTACAACTCTGCTTCGCTGGGCCTACAAATCTCATGTGTACACCATTTTTTTCCCTCTTTTATCAGCTATATTATTGCTAGGGACTATTTTTGATAAAATACTTAATTTTTGAAAAATCCACAAGGAAAAAGGTTTCCTGTAGTTGGTTGTATACCATATAACACAAAAAACAGTAAAATCCTGTATAAAAGGTATATTTAAAATCCCTCAAAAATGCCACATCAAAATCACAACATAACTAGTTTTCGACTGGTTTACCAGTCATCATCAGTGCTTACGTGCAATGTACATGCTAACCACCAAGATATTGTTTAACAAAAATATGTGGTCAAAGCCCAGTAAAAGTTGTGCGTCAAGGAAACATTGGTTTAAAATATTACATTAAGCTAGGATGTTTAAAATATTTGGCTAATCTGCCCCAGGTAACATCTGAGCTGTGGATTTGACTTGTTCACATGTTTAAAGTATGACGGCACTTGCCGACTTTTACTGGGCTTTGACCCACATATTTTTGTTAAACAATATCTTGGTGGTTAGCATGTACATTGCACGTAAGCACTGATGATGACTGGAAAACCAGTCGAAAACTAGTTATGTTGTGATTTTGATGTGGCCCTTTTGAGGGATTTTAAATATACTTTTATACAGGATTTTACTGTATTTTTTACTTAATTTTTGAGTTATTTGCGAAAAACCGTCTAAAACGTTTTTTTTATTGAAAAATGAACACATTTACTCGCAAATATCTCGAAAAGTATTGAGTTAGTCAAAAAACTCTATTAGTCGGAGAGATAGAAGCGGATTTTGTGCGTGATAAGTAATATGGAAAAACTATACGGGGATATGTTGAATTAGTTGTGTACATGACTTTCACCAACGGCCGGAAACCAGAGTTGGGGCCGAGGGTAGTTATAAGGGGGTCAAAGTCGCGGATTTTATTATTTTTTTATGACGCTCATGATCAAGATAGTGCACCAAAATTTGGGAATAAGTAGGTCATGACGTAACTAAGTAAAAGCTCTAGGGGCGGAACGCTGCGTGGCCAACAAAGGGGTGGGGGTAGGGGTGAATATAAAAAATATAAGGGGTTTTTTGCGACGTTCGTGATTGAGGGAGTACACCAAAATTTGAGAATAAGTAGACCATGACATAAATAGAAGATTTATAATATCTAATCATCAAAGGGCAACTACACGATAAAGTTGTCGAAATATTTCGGAATATATTTTAGTCATATTCTTTCGATTTAAAATTATTTAGATTTAATTTAAATACAGAATTAAACAAGTAATTGGACTTCGTAAATTTTCACCCAAAGTAATCGAAAGTAGAACTGGAAGTCGATATTTGAACAACAGAAATGACTTCAAAACCGGAAATAAAGATTCAAACTCAACTTTCAATACGCTTCGATTGATGTGTTACATGTACCGGGTGTCCCAATAAGAATGGCTCTCGGCCATATCTCAGGAACGGTTTATAGTAGAGCTTTGAAATAAAAAATTTTATAACAAAAGTTGCCTCAGGAAAAGCCCGGAAATTATTTTCATAATTGTGGGTCCACCGCTAGAGGGCGTAATTGAATATCAAAAATAAAAAAATCTAAATTTTACAAAATTTTCCTAATGAAGGGGCACTGGAAATCCGATTATTGTATTCTTCATCAAATTCTGCGCATATTTGATTTAACAAGTTTAACTCTACCTTTGCAAATAAGAGGTGGGGGCGAGTGGGAACCTTGTTATGAAAAAATGGCTGTAAGTCCGGTTCTGCTAAATCAAATTTTGAAAATTGGGTCTTGTTGAAGACAGATCTTTTTCTTCAATGTAAGCGTGATAATTTTGAACCATCCTAATAAGTAATAAGCCAGCTGGGAGGCGTTATTTAATTTTTTTCAGAAATCTAGTTTTCTTTGGAAAATATTAAATACAAGTATGCATTTTTAATCATACTTTATAAAATTAGATTAAATTAGCAATAAAAAAGCGAAAACCGCATGTCGATACCTTTTGTCTATCTCAAGATATCTCGAGAAACATGTAAATTTTATACATAACTGTTACTATCACCGGTAAACTAATAGTATAGTATAGTTGATCCAAAAGATGGCATAACCCAGACATCCAAAGTGAAAGTTATCCTTCAACACCAAATTGTTCTATATCGTCCACACAATGTCCAGAAAAAAGTCACACCATTTTGAGCGTCGGGTTTGGGGGGGGGGGGGAGAGGGGGGAGAAATCGATAAATTCGTAGTTTTTTAAGTTTTTCGCAAATATTTCTAAAACTATGCGGTTTAGCATGAACAACCTTCTATACAAAATTGTTCTACATTAAATTTGAAAAAAAAAAGGCCCTATGCATAATCTTTCTAAAATGAATGGTTCCAAAGTTACGGAGGTAGTATAGTATAACTGGTCCAAAAAAAGGTCTAACCCAAACATCCAAAGTAAAACTTTTCCTCCAACACCAAAATGTTCTATACGGTCCACATATTGTTCAGTAAAAAGTTACACCATTTTGAGCGTCCGGTTTGGGAGGGAGATGGGAGAGAAGCCGGCAAATTCGATTTTTTTTTTAAGTTTTTCGTCAATATTTCTAAAACTATGCTTTAGCGTAAACAATGTTATATACAAAAATATTCTACATGAAATTCAAAACAAAAAATGTTTTATACATAATTGTCATAAAATCAACGGTTCCAGAGTTACGGAGGGTGAAAAGTCGAGGTTTTCGATACTTTTTATATTTTTTGGGCAATATTTATGCTATAACTATTCCAAAAACCCAGACATCCAAAGTGAAAGTTATCCTCCAACACCAAATTGTTCTATATGGTCCACATAATGTTCAGAAAAAAGTCACACCATTTTGAGCGTCGGGTTTGGGGAGGAGAGGGGGGAGAAATCGGTAAATATAAAAAGTACCGAAAACCTCCACTTTTCACCCTCCGTAACTCTGGAACCGTTGATTTTATAACAATTATGTATAGAACCTTTTTTGTTTTAAATTTTAAGTAGAACATTTTTATATAGAACATTCCTTACGCTAATGCATAATTTTAGAAATATTGACGAAAAACTTAAAAAAACTACTAATTTACCGATTTCTCCCCCATATCCCCCCCAAACCGGACACTCAAAATGGTGTAACTTTTTACTGAACAATATGTGGACCATATAGAACAATTTGGATGTCTGGGTTAGGCCTTTTTTTGGACCAATTATACTATACTATTGACGAAATATTGACGAAAAACCTAAAAAACTACGAATTTGCAGGTTTCTCCCCCCTCTTCCCCCAAACCCGACGCTCAAAATGGTGTGACTTTTTTCTGAACATTATGTGGACCATATAGAACAATTTGGTGTTGGAGGATAACTTTCACTTTGGATGTCTGGGTTTGGGTCTAACTATACCATACTATAAGTTAATGAAAAGTAGTGTGCTGTGGAAAAAAACAAAATAACATTTTCCAGATGTCAACGTATAAAAATATAATTAATTAAAACAACAATATAAAGAGAAACAATACTATTAAAATTAAATATAACACAGAACAAAAAGAAGTACTTAGTGACTACCTAAATATTCAAATTGTTGCCCATCATACACTACTCTAGAATACATTATCCAGAGAATACTAAACGCCATTCAAAGCATATCGAGAGCAGAAATTGAGACTGCTGTTCAATCTACTCTTGAAAGAGTAAATGTTTGCAACGAAAATGATGGGCAAAAATTTTAACGTTTATGTCATCACTAAATAGTTGTTTTTATTTCTTTGTAATAGGGCTTTTCAACGATTCTCATTTGTTTCGAGCCTCTGTCATATGCCGTATACTCCGTGTATAATATTAATATACGAGATATGAACGAGGCTCGAAACAAATGAGAAGCGTTGAAAAGACCTAATATACGTTGACAGCTGGAAAATGTTTCTTTGTTGTTTCCATAGCACACTACTTTTAATGAATTATTTCGTTTACGGTGACAGTAACAGTTATGTTTTAAATTTACACGTTTTGTATGATATCTCGAGATAGAAAAAAGATATTAACATGCGGTTTTCCCTATTCTGTTGCTAATTTTGTCTAATTTTGTAATATGGTATTAAAAATGCATATTTTTATTTAATATTTTCCAAGGAACACTAGATTTCTGAAAAAAATTAAATAACGCCTTCTAGCTGGCATATTACCCAGTAAGTTGGTTCGAAATCATAACTTTTACATTGACGAAAAAGATCTGTCTTCAACAAGACCAAGTTTGCAAAATTTGATTAAGAAGAACCGGACTCACAGCCAGTTTTTCATAACAAGGTTCCCACTCACCCCCACCTCTTATTTCCAAAGGTAGACCTAAACTTGTCAAATCAAATATGCGTAGAATTTTATGAAGAATACGACGATCGGATTTCCAGTGCCCCTTCATTAGGAAAATTTTGTAAAATTTAGATTTTTTAATTTTTGATATTCAATTACGCCCTCTAGCGGTGGTCCCACAATTATGAAAATAATTTCCAGGCTTTTCCTGAGGCAACTTTTGTTATAAAATTTTTTATTTCAAAGCTCTACTATAAACGGTTCCTGAGATATGGCCGAGAGCCATTCTTATTGGGACACCCGGTACTATTACTGCGACTATAATGGCACTTCTGGTTAGAACTTTTTAACCGGAAATGATATGATAAAAACCAAAATTTTATATTTGTTCTCATCTTGCTAAGGCACGTCGAATGGTATATCGCTTATACTATTTCGGTGACTTTAAAACGGTACTTACGGTTGCAACTCTAAAACCGGAAGTCCGATGTCAAATATCTCCCTTGGGTTATAAGATTTCATTCGACACCTCATTTGTCATTATATCTGTATTAATAACGGATGAGTTGTATTCGCGAGCGGAAAGACAGACGGACAGACAGTCATGAAACCAGAAATTTATATTTGTTCTCGTCTTGCGAGGCGCGTCGAATAATATATCACTTGTACTATTCCGGTGGCTTTCAAACAGTACTTCTGGTCGCATTTCTAAAACCGGAAGTTTTGTCAAATTTCTCACATCCTTGGATTATAAGCTTTCATTCGACACCTCAATTGTCATTCTACCTTGTATAGTGACGGAGGACTTAAATTTGCGGTAGGACGGACAGACAGACAGACAGCCTAGATCAAATTTCTCACCTTTAGTACCATCCTTATATTATAAGCTTTCATTTGACACCTCATTTGTCATTCTAGCTGGTATAATGACGGAGGAGTTGTGATCACAGACAGACAGACGGACGTGCATAATTCAAAGTTTTCACATTTTTTCAAAATTGGATGAAAACAATATAAATATATATAAGAATACTTACATAATGGTAGGGGAACCCAAGCGGGGATTTTTGCAGTTACTCGAGCTCGTCCGATTATGACATGGGGAGCAACCTTGTACCCTTACCATATATTGGATCTTAATACAGGTGAGTTCGTTAAGGGGGATCCGAAAAAAAATCTATCCTTAGGAAAACTGGAAATCGTCAGATTAAGGTAAGGTAAGTTAAGTACATGCTGGATAGTGTATATTTCAAAAATCTGACGGTTTGAGTGGGGCGTAAGGAAATGGCGTATGAGTCACAAAGTTTCACAAGGAAAAAGCGAATATTTCGAGAAAAACACGTCAGATTGAAAAACTAAAAAGTACATTTTCAATATTTTTAAAAATCTGTCGAATGATACTAAACACGACCCACCACGGAGAGGGTAAACTTAGAATTTTAAATAGGAACCCCGCGGTATTTCGCGAAATATACATCATATCGAAAAACTGCAAAATACACTTATTCAATATTTTTGAAAAATCTATCGAATGACACCAAACACGACTCCCCACGGAGGTGGGGTGGGAGGTTAGTTTAAAATATTAAATAGGAGCCCCTATTTTTTATTGCAGATTTGGATTCCTTACGTAAAAATAAGTACCAGACATTTTTTCGTATTATGGATAGATCGCGCTATAACCGGAAAAAACGTTTCCTGGAAACGAAAAATTAAATTAAAACATGGAAAGTCCCAACTTAAATGGAAAATTTTACTTAACTTTTTTTGGTGTTCGGACCTAATTTTCACAATCCAATAGGTCCCCAAAACGCTCGAGTGACTGCAAATTTAGCATACTTTCCTCCCTTACTATAATAAATAATATGTACATATTATGTACAAAGTACACGACACATTACTGTCTTCGGTGTGATATTGGTTGCCTACTCATAGAGTACACAAACAAATATTTTATTAGAAATTATTCTACTGATATATTTTTATTTCGGATATATATAACATTCCAAATTAATTTTATAACATAGAGAAGCAGTGAGCAACTAGAGAAAACTATTATCAACATTACATTTTTGATACCTACATGGATTGGCAAATATTGTCCGATATCCCTGAGACAAGTAGGTAGTCAAAAAATGCTCTAAATAGGTACATAGTTGAATAATCTTAAAATTTCAAATAAAGGTTGAAGTTTCTCATAGAGCTTTTCAACGTTTCTCATTTGTTTCGAGCCTCTATCATATGTCGTATAATCCGTGTATAATATTAATATACGACATATGGCAGAGGCTCGAAACAAATGAGAAGCGTTGAAAAGTCCTATTAATAGTTATTTATGATGTAAGTGTTAAAAGTACACGTTTAAGACACGCATGTGAAAGTTTTCAGAATGAGCGATAGCGAGTTCTGCAATTCACATGAGTGCCTTAAAAATGTACTTTTTAACACGCATATCATACAATATTTTTTCTATAAATGTAATTACAGGACAATATCTACAAAAACTTTTACTACTGACATTCCATTTTTATATTTTTTTGACATTACCTCAAAATTGCCTATACGGTCAATACGAACTGCAGTGCCTTAAAAATATTTTAAAGCACTAGTGCCTTAAGAGGAACCAGTAGCGATCAACAGGTAGCAAAAACGCGTTCCAAGATTGCGGCTGTAATTTTGAATATTTTTTCGAGATATTTGGCACACGTATTCGTAATATAATAAAGAATGGCGGTACAGAGCCCAATTTGAAAAATATATTTTTTATCCGATGCCTAGATGTTGTGTCATTTTGGAACTACTAATGAAATAAAAAATTTTAGTACTTCCAAACACAAAATCTAGGCATCGGATAAAAAAGTTTATTTGAAGAAAGTATATTTTTTTGTTCTTTTTAATGGCGGTACAGGCTCGTTTTTTTAATATTGTATTTAATTATAGAGTAATTTTCACATATTAATATATTTTTCAAATTGGGCTCTGTACCGCCATTCTTTATTATATTACGAATACGCGTCCCAAATATCTCGAAAAAATATTCAAAATTACAGAAGCAAAATCTTGGAACGCGTTCTTGCTACCTGTTGATCGCTACTGTTTCCTCTTAATGAATTTTACAGCGTCATGTTCCTCAAAACTTCTATACAACTAAGAGTTCTTGGACTATATTCTTAGGATTTTTCCCTCGAAACGTTGGTAATTTTTCTGGGTAGTTTTGAGACCATCTGTCTTCTCAAGCCCTAGTAAAACTTATTGGCAAGAATATTTTTCTTTTCTTCGCTGGCGTTGTTATCTTTAGTCAATAGCGAGCCTATACTAAATTTACAATCAAGATGAAGTAGAAATAAACAAACCAAGACACGTTAATGCTACTAGGAGCACTCCAGAATTATAATTTACAATGTATATACATTGTAAATCCAAATAATGATTTCCAAATTTTATACATTGTAAATTATGATTCGGGAGTGCTCCTAGTAGCATTAACGTGTCTTGGTTTGTTTATTTCTACTGCATCTTGAATGTAAATTAAGTATAGGTATATGAAGCTATCCACACCTTCCAGTTCTAAATTGTCAATTTTTGTTCTTCTAGGTGTCTGGTAGTTTAACCTAGTGCAACACGTATATTGGTTTTTTTCGGTATGTATATTTAAGGTAGGGCGAAATTTCGAAGGGTGATGTATCTATGGAATGTACATTGTACATGATAATATATTATTTCAATTGTTGTATATATCTTTATCATAATACTCCTGTACTGCCAATTGCAAATAACATTTACCATAACATTAACAATTAACATAAAACGTATGTTACCTACCGTGGTGGTGTTGATATATAGGTCAAAAATTAAAAAATGTTCAGAACGGCTGTTGGACGAGAAAAGTGTGAACCTTGTCCTTATTACAAAATGTTTACTATGATTAATTTCAAATTTACGTTGAAACAAAAAATGTTTTTTATATTCTTAAGAAAAAGGTTAAGAAGTACTACTTTCTTCGTTTCTGCCTGCATGGTCTAATCCTAAACATAAACATAAAACGTATCTTTGTAAAAAAAAACACAGAACACGCAAAAAAATAAAAGCAAACTTCAAACAAAAATCACTTTATACGTTGTAATTTGCACTTGATTGAGCAACTAAATAATATTGGGTATTCTTTCCAAGGGGTTCAATTATAGCAAGTAAACCTCATTAATCTCACACTATACACTCGTAGCGATATGTGAAAGGATGTCGTGCATAAATGTGGACCCGGTTCAATGAAAAATGCACATTGTATTGGACTGTAGTATATTTTTGAATATGATGTATTTCAGTCGATAAGCATTTTCGTCTCTTTGATTAACTGTTCTTATCCCAGCATTTCTCTTAATCGAAAGTGGTTTCAGTTAAATTGGCTAACATTTTTCAGAGGTAGATTTGGCCATGCTGATCAAAAGACTGATCATTGCCCCAAGACTCAAAACTCAATTGTTTCTGAGTTACAGAGTCTCAAAGTGTCGATTTTTAATCTACTTTAGTCCAATGTGCCGTCCCACACATTCAAAATACGACGTCTGAACCTCATTAAAGAAGAATAAGAGATCTGAATGACACTTCTTAACTTTCCTCTGCTAAAAAAATAACTGGGACATCCTAGGTAAAATCCAATAAATGGTTAGTCTGAGGTCAGTCTGCTAGTGATGTAGTCCATTCTTTCACGGTTTTTGCTCTAAATTTTAAAGTACCGCTTGGATTGACATGAAATTTGGCATACGCATAGCTTACAAGTCAAAGAAAAAAAGTGATATTGTGCCGATGTGTGCCTTTGCCCTGGGGGTGACTTTCACCCCCAATTGGGGGTGAAAAAATATAAGTCTAAAATAAGTCCGGAAATTAATAAACTGACTAATTTTAAGTAACTTTTGTTCTATAGAGCTTTTTCGCCAAGTCAACACTTTTCGAGTTTTTTTGTGAGTGGTTCATTTTTCAACAAAATAACTACATTTTTAGACGGTTTTTCGCAAATAACTCAAAATTTTCGCAAAATTTTCGTAAAAAAATTGGTGTATGCGTTAGGTCTCTGGACCTCGTAAAACCAGAGTTATAGCCAATGAAAAATAGTTTCATATTCACCAAATTTCAAATAGAATACTTCGAAGTGAAATATCCAAAAAATTAAGCACTTTTTGGGGACAACCGATTATAACTTTTTTAGTGTTTAAAAAAAGCTTTATTTATGTTTTTATAAAAAGTTTCTAGCATTAAATTTAAGCAAGGTACGCTCAAAATAAAGTTGGTCGCTTTTGTTTTGGCAAAAAAAATCGGGAAGACCACCCCCTAATTAGCAACTTAAATGAAATTTATCGTTACCGCTTCACAAATTATTTTACTTATATTGTGTTTATAATATGATCTGTAAGTTTCATCGATTCAAATAGTCCTGTCGCCAGGGGGGGTACAACGGCCTCCTTAATTCAGATGGACTTACCCAAGTTTTTTTTATATATTTTGACCCGTAGAACACGAATTTTTGGGTAACAGTCGATCCGGATGTCGATAAGGTTGTTATAAACAAAGAACTTGAGGAATCACATAACAGCGATTTTTCGCAAAACAAAACATTTTTTTGTATTTTTTGGGCCATTCTAAGCAAAAAATGGTCCTACAAGTTTTTTCGCACAGTTTTCGAGATAAACGAGGTTGAACTTTCAAAAAATCGAAAAAGTGCAATTTTTGAACCGGAATAACTTTTGATTAAAAAATAAAATAGCAATTCTGCTTACTGCATTTGAAGGTTCAAGTCAAATTCTATCGGTTTTGATTATTTACATTGCTAAATATTAAGTTTTTATTTGTTAAACAAAGCTATAAACACATAGTGTTTCCCGTGCCCAGTGCATGCGTTTTAATGTACGTAATATACGTAGAAATTCTGTATGCGCGCCTACTCGTTCGATTTCAAACCACAGAAATGCATTGAAAACATCATCCAATCACTTTGTGTTTATAGCTTTGTTTAACAATAAAAAATTAATTTTTAGAATTGAAAATAATCAACACCGATAGAATTTGACTTGAACTTTCAAATGCGGTAAGCCGAATTGCTATTTTATTTTTCAATCAAAAGTTATTCGGGTTCAAAAATTGCAATTTTTCGATTTTTTGAAAGTTCAACCGCGTTTATGTCGAAAACTATGCATCCTACGAAAAAACTTGTAAAAACATTTTTTGCTCAGAATGACCCAAAAGTACAAAAAAATGTTTTGTTTTGCGAAAAATCGCTGTTATGTGATTCCTCAAGTTCTTTGTTTATAACAATCTTATCGACATCCGGATCGACTGTTACCCAAAAAATTCGTGTTCTACGGGTCAAAATACATAAAGAAAACTTGGAAAGTCCATTTGAATTAAGGAGGCCGTTGTACCCCTACTGACGACAGGACTAAAAGTGCTTATTTTGGAAAAAATTTGATTTTAAAGTAAAATTTTTAAAAAATTTAATTTTGAAAAATATGATTTTTTTCAAAATAACTTAAAAATTGTTAGAGATACCAAAAATCTCGTGAAACAAAAAAGTCAGCATTGCTTTTCTGAATATCGTGTATTTTTTTGTTTTTCTGTTAGACAAAAATTGATTGAGATTTGGTGTTTCTAAATTTGCATACAATCGTGATGAGTGACTCGTTCAACCCCTTTTAACTACAGCCCTTTCAAAGATAAGGACTTTGAACCGATGAAACTTACAGATCATATAAACAATACATACACGGATCAAGAAACTTGTGAAGTCGTAACGATTAAGTTCATTTGAGATACTAATTAGGGGGCGATTTTCCCGATTTTTTTACCAAAAAAAAGGGACTAACTTTATTTTGAGCGTAACTTGTTTACTTTTGATGCTAGAAATTTTTTTTGTAAAACAAAAATGAAGCTTTTTTAAACACTTTAAATAAGTTGTAATGAGTTTTCCCTGAAATATGCTTCATTTTTGGTTATTTCACGTTAAAGTATTCCATTTGGAATTATCCATTTGGAATTATCTATCTTTAATTAGCTATAACTCTGCTTCTACTAGGTATAGAGACGTGATATATACACCATGTTATAAAAAAATTTACAGGCTATATTTTTGCTAAGAATATTTTTTCGACAAAATACTTACTGTTGTTCTGAAGCTATTTCCTTGTGGCATTTTTATAATTACGTATTTTTTATGGGAAATAAGCCACAATTTTACTAAAAAATGAATTTATATATATATTTATATATATATAATTTATTTAATTAAATAAATTATTAGAAGAATTTTTTTACTTAGCAACAACATGTTTGTTTTATTTTAATAGTATTTTGTATTTTGACAACGAAACCCGATTTGGGCTTCGAAACGTTAATAAATTCATTTTTTAGTAAAATTGTGGCTTATTTCCCATAAAAAATACGTAAAAATACTTACTATTTGAGTTATTTGTTAAAACCGTATAAAAGCGTGGTTATTTTGTTGAACAAATGAACATATTCACTGGCAAATAACTCGAAAAGTATTCACTTAGTGAAAAAACTCTATAGAACAAAAGTTACTTAAAATTAGTCAGTTTATCAATTTCCGGACTTACTTTGGACGAAAACTTTTTCACCCCCAAGAGGGGGTGAAAAGCACCCCCGGGGCAAAAGCACATATCGGCACAATATCACTTTTTTTCTTTGACTTGTTAGCTATGTGTATGCCAAGTTTCATGCCAATCCAAGCCGTTCTTTAAAATTTAGAGGTTTTGAAATATTTTACCGTTAAAGAACGGACTAATGTTGATTATAGTGACTTTCGAGTATTCGTTACAAATCGTTACTTTTGTATAAAGTAATCATTTACAGTATTCGTTACTTTGATTACTTTTGTTACTTTTGTATTTGAGGACCGGTAATCATATCGAGAATCGCATTTCTCAGTACATATTTTGTATTAGTATTAATAGGATACTTTGATTACTATGATTACGCTTGTATTTGAGTATCGGTAATCATATCGAGAATCGCATTTCTCAGTATTTCCTGTAATTATAAGATTCGATATAACAACGACCTTCACCGATCTATTTAATGGATAGAAATTAAATGATATGTAATTGTTCTGTCATTATTGCTCCACAATATCAGTAATCTCGAGTAATCTGTTTGCATCAATTAAGTGCCAAAAACAAACCCTCGAAACTCTAGATGACGTACCTTAGCAGTAACCCTGGGCACCCAGGTGCTTCGGAGGTCGGTTCTGATTGCATATTCGTGTTCAGTGACCCCACATACCCCGAAATAAGAAAATATGACCCTTAATATACTGGTTTTAACATGTTTATGCATTTTGTGATGTGTTTTATACACTTTAATGAATGACAACAAATTGAGTAGTAAGGACGGCGAGAGACGGTTCCCCAATAGGAAGACGATCAGTGGGAAGACCAAAGACCACGAAAAAGACGGAATGACAACTTACTGGAGGCACATTGAAAAACAGACAGAGTAATGTTTATATAAAAAGAAGAAGAAGAGAAGAAAATGTAATAATGCACTTCCACCTATTTTTCTATTGTAGACTTTTTCCAGACGTCATCCTAATCCTAAATACAATGCAAAAAGTTGCAAGTCTTTATGTACCTACTATATTTAAAAATAGGTTTATTCCTGTGTTTTTAGTGTTGCCCTGGTCTAATAAAAACAGTGCCATACCTACATGTAAAATTAAAGTTGATGATCATAGTCTAGAAATATTATCATTTCTACATAATATTTTCCTGTCAATCTAAGCTATTTTTTTCTAGGCCTGATAAGAATATTGTGTATTTATTAAAAAAATCTAATGTGTTGCATTTTTATTTTCAAAGGAACTAATATCTGTAAAATTCTGTGAAGTATCTACCTCGACAAATCGTATAGACATCTGTTTCTGGGTGCATGCTTTGTTAAATGATATACCTCCCTCTGTTTCAGCTACTTCTCAGCACCCTGTAATCCTGTAAAACTCTTCATAACTTTCGCCCTTCATAGATACAATTTTAGTTAACTGTACTGATATCGAACACTCGTGGAATACCGGTCCGACTTCGATATCAACCGATTGTAGATACAAATGATACAATACTCAAAATAGGTACTCGCTCTGATATGATTGGTACGAAGTAATCAGAGTAATCAATGTAATCAAAATAACGATTTACCTCTCTGTATAGTAATCGTTACTTTCGGTATTCGTAAGTAACGAGTACTTTGTAACGAATAGTTACTTTTTCAACATCACTACAGTCTGCCACTTCTCGTTTCACACCCACAGTCCCCATCACCCCTTTATGGCATTTTAAATGCAACGGTTCCTCAAAACATATGCCAAAATACCGTATATTTATTTTTCATTATCTAAGGTACAAGAGCAAACTTTATTTATTATTTATGGACTTTCTGCTTAATTTCCGATGTATACAAACAGAAAATATTTACTAAATAACAGACTCAAAAAAATTTTTTGTTGACCTCTGTAATACTTGTTACTTTGAGAATATGTTATATTCCTTTTTGGTTATGTTGACTGCTTTTTCAGGAAAGAAAAACTGCGTGTTTAATAACAAAAAAGCTTTGTCTTTAATAACAAAGAATAATTTTTAATTAGGCCAGATCAACTAGTGCCAGCTGGTGCTCTTTATAATGACGGGCGTTCTATTCGATATATTATCGAATATATGCTTGGCGTTTCGCGAAGTATAGCTATATATTTCGCTTTCAAGAAGACTTGCACAGGGAATACCAAGGTCTAACAATAAAACACTGAAAACGTTTGTTTTCTATACTTCCACAAAATTTATTATAACTATGTGACTACAGCTGTTTCGGCAGAGTGCCTTTCTCAAGTGATTTAGTTTACTATGTGTTTGCCTTTTTAAAGTTTTTAACTGGAGAGGTTGAGGAGTGGGGAGCTATTTGTCTCGAGTTGGTCATTCAGAATTATATCTGTATTTTTTGATTTATTGTCCATAGGTTCTAATAAAGATAGCTTAAGGCTTTTATTTTGAATATGCAGAATTTGAAACTCTTCATTAAAAGAATGATTATGATCTAGAAGGTGAAGTGCGTATGTAGAAGTGTCTGTTCTTCTATTGTTGAAAGCCCTTTTGTGTTCTGCTATCCGTTTGTCAAACGTTCTGCCAGTTTGACCGATATAAGTTTTCGGACAGTCACCACAAGTTAGTTTGTAGACACTACTCTGTAGCTGTTTTCTCTTTCGGCTCTTATTGTTCTTAATATATTTGCTTAAGTTGTTGTTAGTTCTGAAAGCTGGTGTTATTACTTTATTTTTTATGTATATGGCTATTTTTGTTGTTATAGATACATACAGATACACAAAAAAGAAAGGAATAACACCAGCTTTCAGAACTAACAACAACTTAAGTAAATATATTTAAGAACAATAAGAGCCGAAAGTGAAAACAACTACAGAGTGGTGTCTACAAATTAACTTGTGGTGACTGTCCGAAAACTTACATCGGTCAAACTGGCAGAACCTTTGACAAACGGATGGCAGAACACAAAAGGCTTTCAACAAAAGAAAAACAGACACTTCTACATACGCACTTCACCTTCTAGATCATAATCATTCTTTTAATGAAGAGTTTCAAACTCTGCATATTCAAAATAAAGGCCTTAAGAGCTATCTTTATTAGAATCTATGGAAATTAATAAATTAAAAAATACAGATATAATTCTCAATGACCAACTCAAGACAAACAGCTCCTCACTCCTCAACCTCTTCAGTTAAAGACTTTAAAAAGGCAAACACAGTAAACTAAATCACTTGAGAAAGGCACTCTGCTGAAACAGCTGTAGTCACATAGTTATAATAAATTTTGAGGAAGTATAGAAAACAGACGTTTTCAGTGTTTTAGGTCGTCCGCACATGGGTCGATCGAAGACACGTCTCGAAGTTCGCGCGTCTTGCTCGTCTTGTACGGACCCTGCGGCACAGCGATTGCTCTCCGCACACTTGTCGATTCAGTTTGTTCACATCTTCCAACTAGGAAGAACGCATTTTTTATATATCAACCAAAATGACTATTTCGATCTATGAAAAGTACGGTATTGTTACATTTTTATTATAATTTGGATACAAAGAGCATTATACTGAGGAGGACATTTTTCTTACTTTCCCAACGAATTTTATATGAAACACCTAGAAACAGAAGTTCAATGTTTTCAGAATTTTATATTACAAACAATATATTTCCACAAAGTTAATAGGTAGTACTACAATCAACGAACATAACATGCACCGATCTTTAAATAAAAGTAAAATTTCATTCAGCCCAAAATACAACAAAAATCGAAGGAAACAAATAAAATAAACTACCTATATGACTGGAAACGTGCGTCTCACTCGAACTTTCTCGTGCACTACGGATCGCAAGCGACGAGAGTCGTACAAGACGAGGAGATTTGCAAATTTGGAAACGCTCCGTGTACGGAGCTCAATGCCACAACGAAGGAACTTTACTGGCGGGGAGATACCTACGTGACTGGAATCGAGTCGAGTAGTTCGAGCGTCGCCCCATGTGCGGACTGCCTTTTATTGTTAGATAAAATGAACTTCCATCAAGTAACAGTCGACTCCGTCAATACCAAGGTCAACAAACACAGCGAAATTCGGTTTTTTATACTTCAATTGCTTCGATAGAAGACAGTTACTGCTACAGCTTTGACTAGGAGACTGGCAGATGCTCATGGTACCTACAATAGCTTCACCTGCAAACGTGCATCTTCTTCTTCTTTAAGTGCCCTGTCCGTATTTAGACGTTGGCCGTCATCATGATTAAAAGTTCCTGAAACATTTCTCTGTCTGCCGCTGTGCGAAATAATTCTTCTACTGTGGAACCACACCGTTGTCTAATATTACGCAACCACGAAAGATTTCTTCGACCATTCTATCTTTTCCTCCACTTTTCCTTGTATTATAAGGCGAAGTAGATGGTATTTAGGTCCTCTAATTATATGGCCGAAGTATTCTGTTTTACTCCTCTTTATGGTGTTTATGGACGTTTACGTTCATGGTGTTTACGTTCTGGGGAGAAGATCAAGATGACGATCACCAACTAGATGGTCCGACCAAATAAAGAGTTCAGCTGGAAATTTATTCTGCGAAGCTCTTAGAGCAGCTGAAGATAGAGACCAATGGAGAAACATTGTTAGGAATATTGGAAGAAATCACGATCCTCAGTAATGAGGAAACGACAAGAGAGAGAGATGGTGTTTATGAGCAGACGTTCTGAATTCATCATTTGGTGACAACGTACGTTGAAGATTAATAGAACAAAATTTAACTATCATCTTAGTACCTGCTACCGGCCTTTTATTAAACGCAGCTCATCGAAGACAATGCCTGGAATTCTGTCGTTCTCATGCAGATTGGGATATTATGTGAAAGTTTGGAGAAAAGTTCTGTTTACAGACAAATCTAGTTTTACGAGATATTTACTTGATCGCCGCCAAAGAGAGGGAAGAAGTCTTCGAGAACGCTATGCTCAATATTGCTTAAGTCCTAGAGTACAATTTGGTGGTGGAGGTATAATGATATGGAGTGACATTTTTTGGAAGCACATATAGATCTTGTTATGCTGGAGACAGATGATCTTAGTGCTGATAGGTATATTAGGGAATGGCTGGAAGAATGTTACCCTATATCACTTATATGCATTTAGCGAGGTCCTCGATTTTTGACTCTTCGCTTCGTTATCGAACGTATTCGCTTCGTATCTGTTTAGTGTAGTGTACAGCGAATGATCGATAACGAAGCAACAAGAAGCGATCGATAACGATACGAACAAGAAGCTGTCTTAAGAATAAATAATTTAAACACCAATAAAATAAAAATTAAAAAGATGCGTTAGACAGGGCTGTGTCTTGTCGCCATCACTGTTTAATGCATACTCAGAAGAAATATTCAAGAAAGCATTAGAAGATGAAGTTGCAGGCATAAAAAAATGGCCTACCCATATATGAAATTAGATACGCCAATGATACAATACTAATAGCAGAAACTATTACAGATCTACAAAGAATTTTAGATAAGGTTGTTGCAACGAGTGAAGAATTTGGTCTGTCACTAAACATAAAGAAAACGAAATTCATGGTTATATCAAAGAAAAATATAGTTGTTCTGAAGCTATTTCCTTGTGGCATTTTTATGATTAACTATTTAGATGGGAAATAAGCCACAATTAAATTGAAAAAATAATTTTATTAACGTTTCGACGCCCAAATCGGGTGTCGTTGTCAAAATACAAAATACTACTAGATTAAACAAAAATGTTGTTGCTAAGTAAAAAAATTCTTCTAATAATTTATTTAATCTGACTCATTTATATTGGAAATTCAGACGTATATTATACATTTTAAAGTAGAAGACTTTAAAATGATATTGCCAATATTTATGAGTTGCGTTCCTGGGACGACTTTATTAAAAGATTATATAAAAAAATATTAGAAACATAAATCTACACGTAAATAATAAGACGATAGAACGAGTTCAGAATTATAACTATTTATTGACAAACATTAGTGAAACAAACGATTATACCAAAGAAATCCGATTTACATAGAATAGAAAAGGCTAGAAGTGCATTCACTAATATGAAACAAATATTATGTAGTAGAGACCTCAGCCTAAATCTTAGAAAGTGAGTACTAAAATGTTATGTATTTTCTGTTTTTTGGTATGGTGTGAAGACATGGACTCTCAATAAACAATGCCTCAATAGATTGGAAGAATTTGAGATGTGGACGTATCGAAGAATGCTCAGAATCTCCTGGACAGACAGAATAACCAATGAGGAAGTACTAAGGAGAATGCAGAACAGCAGGGAGATACTGGATTCCATCAAAATAAGAAAACTTCAACACTTGGGTCATATAACACTTGGTGACAGATATGAACTCCTAAAATTAATTATGCAGGGAAAGATTCAAGGAAGAAAAATGTCCTGGCTGAGAAATCTCAGAGAATTGTTTGGATGCAGCTCAACTGAACTCTTTCGGGCTGTAGTATCAAAAGTGAGAATAGCAATGATGATTGCCAACCTTCGTCGCGGCGATGGCACGTAAAGAAGAAGATAACGAAGCGAAGGGTCAAAAATTGAGGTCCAGAACATTGCAATCCTGTACAGATGTTGGTATTCAGTATTTAGATTCAGATCCTGGCCTCTTAGCAGTCCAGACCTTAACCCGATAGAGCATTTGTAGGGTAGTTTTGCAAAGTTATGGCGAGTTTGAAACTGCTATAGCGTTAGAACGGGTGCTAATAATAAACTAGTGGAACAAATAGGTACCGCAAAACGAGATTGCTGCTTTGATGTAATGTATAATGTCAGAAAAAGCGAGAGCTGTTATTATAGCTCCAGAAGGAAATATGTATGTACTCGATTTTAGTATTCATATTTTTGAAATATCTTAAGATTTTGATTTGAAAAATATCTTATTCCAGAATATAAAAAATTGTTGTTACATTAGTCAATATTTTGAGTTTTTTTATTTTAGCGTTTGTTATTGAACATAAAATAAAAAGAATTAATTGAAATTGAAGTTTTTTAATCCGTTTTATTTTTACTAAAATAAACTTAGTGTCCGGTTAATTTTGCGGGACAGTGTATTTTGTAGGTTTTCGGTGTAGGTCTTCGGTACTATACGCTAGTAGTGCGGTGTCGTCTGCTTATTTAAGATGTATTGGAAAGTTGTTTTACCAACTTCAAATACGTAATAAAATCTATAGATAGTTTTTAATTCGTTCTAGGGCTATGAACAACAATCTGCTGACCTATCTCAGCCTTATGAACAAGAATGTTCAAACATCTCCAGTTTTAACAGTGGTTACGTAAGACCCCCTTCAACTATAAGATATCCAGCCGAAAATGGTGGAGTGTGGGTTACTGATAGCAGCAGACAAAAGAGAAAGAGATTTAACTAATAAAAATTGTTTTTTTTTAACAAATAATGTTTACATAATTATATTAGTAGAAAAGTAGTAGGTATCAGGGTTCATGCATTTTAAATACTATCACTATCCCCCCCGTTCGATTTTATCATTTTTTCTTTTAGACCACACATCAGCGGTAAAAAACTGTAAAACCGTTGAATTTTGAGAACCAACACCGATCTTAAAGAAAATTTGGGTTTAAGCTCTGTTGACACTCTTCTTCAAAATCTACCCTATGCCGAACTGCGCTTTTGCCCTGGGGGTATAAACAACCCTATCGAGGGGATGAAAATATTTTATTCAAAATAACTATGGAAATCGATAGATTGACCAATTCTCAGTAAATTTTGTTCCATAAATTTTTTTTGCAAAATTGACACTTTCCAATTTATTTGCGATTGAGACTATGCATTTTTCATTGAAAAAAATTCACGTTTTATAACTGTTTTTCATGAATAACTTAAAAAAAATTAATTTTATATAAAAAAATTATTAAGAATAAAATTGTGGCTAATAAAAAACAAAGAGATTCGCGCCAGAAGGACCTAGGTAAACCCAATAACGACTGAGATTGTGGTCATTAAAGGATGGCTATTTTTGAAGAACCTCGAAATAGAGAACTTTCAATCTCAAATAACTCGAATGTGGTGCAATTTTTTGGGAAAACTTTAGGGACATCTATTAAAGCTCATTAAAAAATCTTTCAAATAAGCTTTGACAAACGTTTTTTGCATAAGAACTTACTGACTTATGACGAAAATAAAGTCGCTCTCTGCTTTTTTCTTTTTGAAATGTAAAAATTAAACCCTTGTCGTTACAATCTTAATAGAAATGACTAGCTTCAACTTTATTTAGGTATAATTGATACGATCCATGTAATTAGACCGGTTTTAATTGCTTAATTTAGAAAAATAGTTGATTAAATCGAAAATGGCATTATTATAATTTAAAAAAAGTGCATTTTTCTTAAATAACCCTAAAAGTATTCATGATACAAAAACAAAAAATATCAAAATTTTCAGTAAAAGAAATTCTACAATTATTATTAGAAACATTTTTTCATATTATGAATACTATTTAAGAAAGATTTATTTAAGAAAAATGCACTTTTTTTTAATTTTAAAAATGTCGTTTTCGATTTAATCAACTATTTTTTCTAAACTAAGCATTCAATCCAATCAAATCACATGGATCGTATCAATTATACCTTTTGTAACCACAGTATGGCCCATGCGTCCCGCGTGCCCCCATGACCAGCCGCCTACCAACTAAAACCACCTCCTCTTCCGACCCGGAATATCCCTGGACGTGCTCCTTAGGGAGCGATGCATGGGGATATCCCGAGCTGTCTGAAAGAAGGTAACCAGAAGCATTGGGTCATTTACGGGTCTATTTTCCAGCCTAAAAACGGTAGGACTAAATAGAAAAAAGTCTGAATCCTACACGGAGGAAGGTGGGCCAAACCCTGCCTGAAAACGGCAGGGCTTGGGTAGCTGTTCTGTAGTGTGACGAATAAAATGAGTCCTAGAAGAATTAGGGTCATATTTCTCTGACGCGGATTACGGTGTGGACTTTTTCGGTGTGCCAATATAACTTTTACACATACAGAGGAACTTAATACGTTGGGGTTGTGGTTGTGCCCAAAGGAATTTATACACTTACCAACTCATGTTATAGGATTGCTACGCTTATGATTTTTAATTTTTTTATTTCTTATTTTTTTTATTTTGTTTTTTATTTTTTATGTATTTTTTGTTTATATTTTTTGTTTTATAGCTATTGTGGAGATCCGTCTCACCCATTCTGCTCCAGTCGTTCTAACTCGGATTTTATCTTAATGATACCGGTTATAATGTCAATTATAATCTCGAAATCTGCCTTGTTTCCTATCGCGAAATTAATAATATTATTAGGGCCGAGGTATCAATTATACCTAAATAAAGTTAATTTCAACTGGGAAGCTATTTATTTCTATTAGGATTGTAACGATGAGGGTGTAATTTTTGCATTTTAAAAAGAAAAAAGCAAAGAGCGGCTTTATTTTCGTCTTAAGTCAGTCAGTTCTTATGTAAAAAACTTTTGCCAGAGCTTATTTAAAAGGCGTTTTAATGAACTTTAAAAGATGTCTCTTAAGTTTTTCAAAAAATTGTACCACATTCGAGTTATTTGAGATTAAAAGTTCTCCATTCCGATGTTTTTCGAAAATAACAATCCTTCAAAGAGCCATAACTCAGTCGTTACTGGGTTTAAGTTGGCCTTTCAGACGCGAATCTTAATGATTTTTTCTATAAAATTAAATTTTTTTAAGTTATTCATGAAAAACGGATATAAAACGTGAGTTTTTTCAATGAAAATCACATAGTTTCAATCGCACATAACTTGGAAAGTGTCAGTTTTGCAAAAAAAAAATTTATAGAACAAAATTTACTCAGAATCGTCACTATATCGATTTCCATAGTTATTTTGACTATAACATTTTCATCCCCTAGATGGGGTTGTTTTCACCTCCAGGGCAAAAGCGCAATTCCGCATAGGGTAGATTTTGACAAAGGATATAATTACTACCTAAATCCAAATTTTCAAGGAAATCTACCTTGGTTCTAAAATTCCACTGAGAGAATGGCTGTTGATTGGACTACTGGTTTTGGGTAATAATTTTGTATTTTGCTTGTTCCATAATATCTTTTAATTTCCATTTTGTCAATTATTTCTATTCCTGCTAGCTTGTCTCTATTGATTTGTTATAATCTATTTGATCTTGTTTCCTTTAATTCAATAATTGAAGAGTTTAATAATTAATAATTCAGTAATTGAAGAGAATTGAAGATATGTTATGCTTTCGTGACCCTGACCAGTAAAATACTGGCACATTTTAAAAATTCAAAACATATTCTATTGGCTGTTTGATGGCATGAACCCTAATACATTTTTTGTTATTTCAGCATTTTACCAAAAAATGTCCAACAAATTGGAATTCCCTAAATATAAATTTAATGTGTAAAATTATTTTAAGCTGTGCAATATGCATGTTTTTGGAAAAAAGTTATTAATATTTCTTTTGAAGGAGATTAAAGATTTAATCAACAAATTTGCAGCAAACGTCATTTACAGTGAGGTACTACCGCTCAACTTTTAATACCACTGGAAAAATTACACTTGGAAGTCTGTCTGGATAGGAACAATTTGAAGCTTCGTAGGTGGTACGTACAAAGCTAGAGGTTCCATCATTGGGGAAGACACTAATTTGCATATTCTGGCGCATCTATAAATTGTCTAAGAACCGCTTTTAAAGTTGGTGATTGGTTACTGACATTTAAAACTGTTCCTGACACTATTTAATGCTAAGCCGTGACTTAGGAAGAAACTTCAAATTTTGACCTCTGTACAAGTAGGTACAATAATATGCAAATTAGTGCCTTCCCAAATGACGGAACCTCTATCTTTGGTAAGTTTTCCGTTTGATGTGACTAACGATACTGTATTAAAACTAAGTCATAATTTGATGAAATATAGTGCAAACAATTGCAATTACATACATTATAAGTTGTTAAAGTAATTCGTTGTAATAAACCTCTACTTGATAATATTACTACATAATACTATGCATGAACTTTTGTGATACATGTGTTATGTAAAACCAATTGATTGTTTTAAATAATGTTATCAGTATAAGTATACTCCACTTTCTATACCTATGTGCGGGGCTCTATCTAAATAATCAACTTTAATTTTAATCATGAGTGTCATTCACAAAAAATGGTTCCCTATGCCACTGAGAAAGAGTGCGTGGGATAAATCTGGCAACACTGCATTACACATCAACTCTCCCTCTCTTTCACCTCACCACTTTCCCATAGCTGCATTGCTCTTACCTCCAACGTGAAATTAATGCTGTGATACGTTTTTTAAATGCAAAATGGATTTCACTTATCCACATTCATCGTCAGTTAATTGAAGTTTATGGGTAAAAGTGCATATCTGTTCAACATCTTTGTAAGTGGTGTAGATAATTCAGTGAAGTTCAAACGGAAATTCAAGATAAATCTGATGCGTTCGACTCCGGTCTTCATCGTGAATTTCCGTTCGGCCTTCACTGAGTTCCTTACACAATTTATGAACATGTCGAACAGATATGCACTTTTACCCATAAACTTCGATTAACTGACAATAATTTCAATAGGTGAAATCGATTTTGCATTTAAAAAACGTATCACAGCCTGAATTTCACGTTGGCGGTAACAGTGACCGGGACCTCCATCTTCGAAGGCTGTTAGGCCGATACTGAGCAATGCAGCGAGGCAAAAGTCGTAGCAAAGAATGTATACTCTCCTAGAAGAAGAGTTTGAATGTAACAGATGGTCAAGTTTATTGGTCCCTTGAAGATACCGTAGTCGTTGTCAGGCCACATGCACCTACTTAGTAGGAACACAAAATCCTATGCTGAACTGAAACGTTACAGTGCAGTACCCTTCTATCAACGTCTATATTCTTTGGTGGTAGGGTGAGAGAAAGAGGGGTAGTTGATGTGTAAGGCACTCGAATTTTTTACGAATGACCTTCGTACTTATCCACAGTAACATGATCGAGTTGGTCTTCAGCCAAACATTCATTCACTAAAGGTCCATTTAACAATAACCCAAATTGTGCCGATATGATAGAATTTAAGTCTAGATAGTCTGGCAGAGACGTAGAAAAGTGCTTACTCAGTAGTTTATCAAATTCACATACATATTATGTAGCGTAATGCTTTTTTATTAATTTTAATTACCTGTTACAATTCGGTTTATTCGCGGAACCACATCGTAATTGGCGTTTACAGTATGTTTGTAATGCAGATCTTTGGATAATCTAAAAAATTTGGCTCATAGCCAATATAATCTTTTCAATAAATTTCAACCACTTTGAATAATAGCTATAAAAACCTCTTATATTTGCTTATACATTTAGATTTTTTTCCTTCTATGCTACACTAGTCTTTCAACTATTGACATACCGTCATTCAAAATGGTCACAGTATCAGATAAAATGGCAGAAAGAGATAATTCCAGACCAAGTATAAGACCAAACCCAAAAAACAATGTTTCATTATGAATTTTCTACTCTAATTGTTGTTAATCGTTCCATTATTTATCCAATTTTACTATTAAATTTCTTTTATGACTTTACCCGGTCTCAATTATGTTTGATTTTGGTTTTGGCTAATAATTTTTTCTTTTGCTTGTTCCTTTATGTCTTTTAATTTCTTTTTGGTCAATTGTTTCTCTTCCTGCTAACTTGTCTCTATTGATTTGTTCTATTCTACGTTCATTTTTTGCTAATCATTCTATTATTTATCCAATTAATATCTTCCAACTTTAGAAATATCTACAATATTGCTTTTACCAGAAAATAAATTTTTCTATGTATTGTACTACCGAATCTGTTTATTTTATAAATGTTTTTTTATCTGGCTTAAATTGAAAAAAAGTATAACACTTTCGGAATTCTAATTTCGTATTTAGTAATTAAAACTAAAACGGCCCCTAGCATTTAGTTATATTTAATTTAAACGATTTGAAACATTGACATGTAGTTTATATTTTTGTTTTTCGTTTCCTGTTTTCAACTGTTTTATGATTTTTGTACTTTTCTTGTTTCTTAATAAATTTATGAAAATATTAATTTTTTTTTGTTTAAAATTGAACCATAACCATACTAATATAAAACATTGAAATACTTAAGGAAAAATACTAACGGAAAGTCCAAATCCAATATGTATCAGAAGAAGAAAGGGGATAATACTATAAAGAACCGCTCAGAAAAAACTGCCCAGATTTTAACACACAAATCAACAATCAACAACCAAATCAAAATGAACGATCTCAATTGGAGATTATCAAGCAGGAATTACTGCAGGAAAGTCTTGCATAGACCACATATACATTCCAACAATTAATTGAGAAAATAATGGCAAACCATAGACTGGTTCACATGGCATTCATCTATTTAAAAAGAAATATGACGCGATTCCCAGAAAACAACTGTGGAAAATGATGAAGGAAATCTTCTTCTTTAAGTTCCACCTTCTATCGAAAGTTGGAAATCATTATGGCTATGCGGACCCTATTGACTGCCGCTCTAAATAGCTCTGCACTACTGCATTTGAACCATTCACTTCACGTAAGTTCCTAAGCCAGGATATTCTTCGTCTTCGTCTTCCCACATTTCGCTTTCCTCGGATTGTGCCGTGCATAATAAGTTGTAATGAGTATTTTTGCCCTCTCATCACATGTCCTAAGTAGGGGAGAGTCGGCTAATTGTGCGCGTCGGGTAATTGTGCGCATCAATGTTTCTAATCTCCTATTTAATAAAATTGCAAAATCTATATTGTCGGGTCATCTAGTAGCAACTGCCTTATCTATACGACACAAACGAACGTCGGGAGATACTTTACCGGTTGGCAGTTATCGTTTACATGTTTTCGCTTAGTATGATATTGTTTGTGTGTCTGAGAAAATAAGCGATAACTTTTTTCTTGGTAGAATTATAGTTTAAATAGTAATTATATCCTTTATTTATGTACCATTTTAAACACTGCTATAGTTAGTTTTGCTCGATTCTTTTTTGTTTTTATTAAATTTTGTGTTATGTGGTGAAGTGTAACGTCGTCTAATGGTGCGCATTGCGCACCATTGGCCGGCAAGGTATATAAAGCCATTTTTTACGTTTTGTTACTGCGCCATAAAACGTAAACAAGCGTTAAACAACCGTCAAAGTAGAGAAAGGGGCAAAGAGAAAACCACGAAATTGAAAAAAGGTACAAAAAGGAAAATTATTGAACACAACAGCTCCGAAATTATTTCAGAAAGTGAACTGTGCCTTGATGATGAGTTGGATGATCTCGTGTCAGATCAAAATGACTTCTGTGAATTGCGGTGATGGTAGCAAAAAAGACGGGGTATGGTGCAAGTATTGTCCTTTTCATGATCATTTTTCAGTGCGTAACAAATGATAGGAAAAAGGGTAAGTCCGTGATAATACACATTTATGACATTTATTCTAACATGACATTTTAGTTAAATCTGACAGTTGTCACATTTTATTTTCAATTTGCATTTATAAAATGGTATTTTCTTTGATTTGTATAGTCTTATAAATTAGACAGATTATATTTGTAATATTATTATCTAATTAAAAAAAAATTATTTTTTTATTATGGCGCCATCGATCGACAACTAGAATAACTAGAATAAATGTTATAAAAATGTCACCGACGAAATGTAATCACCGACGTGCCTTTTTTTCTGTCACATACAATTTAATGCGTTAGAAAGAAATCGAAAAACTGTGACGCACTGAAAGATGATCATGAGAAATACTGTATAGGTGCGAGGTATATATTGTCAATGGTCCCATGCCATGTGTATACGACAGGATAGTTTAGAAGGATATATTTGTGACTTCTGCAATACTTAGATTTTTTTTTTAAATATCTGTAACTTGGTTTCTTATCGTTTTCCGTATATTTGTTTGTCCCTTTAACATTTATGTTCAATAAGCTACATTTTCGAAGGTCATTTTTAAGTTCTATTAATGCGCACAGTTATCCGACATATGCGCACCATTAGCCGAATAGGTCGGGTAATTGTGCGCATTACACTAATTGGAAATTTCGCCTCTTACTCTTCTACTGTTCAACCATTCATTAAATGAGGTCCCTATCAATATACCTAAGCCTTTGAAGTATATCTTCAAAAAATTTGGAAACTGAAATGTTTCAAGTTTGTGAAATATCCTGAGTTAGCCTTAGGTGCGCACAAATAGCCGACCCTCCCCTACTTAAGCTTTCGTCATTTGATAGTCAACGTTATTTCCGCTTCATTTCCTATCCTTCCAGTTACTTCCACGTTTGACATTTTTTGAATCCATGTTATTCGTAGGATTCTTCTGTAACATCAAAATTAAAACTCGGCCAACTTATTCAGATGGACTTGTTTTAATGTCCACGCTTCCCAGCCATAAAGAAGAATAGAGAACACGTAACGCCGAAGCATCCTTAGGCGTAGTTCTAACCTTACATCCCGAAAACAAAGAAACTTTTCAAGTTTAATGATGAACATGCTATTTAAATACGTGTCTTAATTTCTTTGGTTTGGTCTACATTTGATGTTATCCATGTTCCTAAATATTTGTAGTTATCCACACTCTGAATTACAGTATCTTCAATAGTGAATTGTATGTTTGCGTGTGCTGACTTAGTCATGATCATGCATTTAGTTTTCCTTAAATACATCTTCAGTCCGTACTCATGACAGCGTTAATTAAGGCGTTTGCATTACGTTCTGTAAATCATTGTTGTTATTCGTTATTATTACTGTATCGTCTGCAAAACGTAAGTTGTTCAAAACTTCTCCATTGATAGATATACCTTGTATTGAATCTAAAAGCGCTTCTTGAAATACCGCTTCACTGTAAACATTGAAGAGTAGTGGGGACAGTACGCAACCCTAACGAACTCCTCTCTTCAGAGGTTAATAGAAGACGTAAAATCTATACAATAACAATAGAATCAGAGTTAAAACCGGCAATAAATACTCGAGCGAATTTAAGACCACAACAGATTTATTGTAGGGATGCTCTACGTCTCCGAAGCTGTTCAAATTATTCCTAGAGCAAATATTAAACCCATGGGAAAAGAAATGGGGTATGGGAATACCAATCCGGGAAAACTTCTTGGACACACTAAGTTTTACAGATGAACAAATGGTAACAGCTCAAGATGAAGATGATCTATCCTACAAGTTGAGTCCGCGAATCTTTACCCGTGCGTCATCATTTAATAACCCCGTCTATATAGACATTTCAAATAACAAAAATTGCCGGAGAGCCAAATTTTGGTGGAGAGCTAGGGTATACCATATCAAATAAAGTTTAAAAAGTCCCCATCGATCCCATGTGTGCGTCAAAAGTTATTCGGGGTCAAAGGTCAAAATTTGAGATTTTTTGGATTTTTTTCGAAAACGGTAAGTTTTATCAAAAAAGAACCTTAAACCAAAGTTGTAGATCTTAAAATTCTCTACAAAAATAGTCCTTACTATTTTTTTCCTAAGAGTTGCCATTCCTGAGATATCGCGATTTAAAGAGTCACATTATACATGATATGCACACGTTTCCACACCACCTGTGAGGTAGTGTACTCGGCGCGTTTTTTTTACCGTGGTTTCCCCTGTAGGCCTACTCCACTAACTGTTTTGACAATTTTAGGATAATTTAAGGAAACAATACCGGTCAAGTTCTAGATATTACCTTATTATTGATATTGATTATTGATATTGCTATTGATTATTAGGTTAACTATTGTTTTGATTTCTTTAGATATTTTCATCAGATTCATATTCTTGAAAGTCTACTTCAACAGTCAAGTCTTCTTCGATTTCATCTTCTTCCTCTTCCTCTTGCTGGATGTTCAAAAATTGTTCAAATGTGACTGAGTCATTGGTCACTTCATTAAAATCACAGGAGTCTTCCTCTGTTGTACTAAACTGGACATTTGAGCAAGACTGACCTTGGCAGTTGGTACACACTAGAGAACACAGCAACCCGACTTTTTTACATCCACATTTGGCACTACAACCTTTTTTGCAATTGCAAAAAATAGTGTTAAGGAGTTTTTCTGGAGCAGGTGGGAGTAAGGTTTTAATCGGTTCTAGAGTATTATCTATTAATTTCCAACCCCAGTCTTCTGGATTCAGTTCATTGCCTAGCCATGTTTGAACTTGATAATATACTCGATACAAATGTTGAAAAGCAGATGCTAATGTTGGAGGAAGACATGATAGTTGTACTTGTTTCTTGTTTCGCGTATTTTTTACAAAAGTTAAGTATCGGTATTTATCAAGACAAATAATTTTTTTTGGAGCTCCATAAACCGCAAGAAGAAAGCGAATTCCTTCCGTAATTATTGTTTGCGGTGTAGAATCAAGTTCTGTAAAAAGTTTACAGCAATCAGTCAAATCTTTTTTTTTTTTCGAATAATTTAAGTACTGACGTTTTTGCCCCTTCTGTACATTGCTGACGTAGTGTCGCAGCCGGTTATCGAATGTAAAAATTAAATGTACTTTTGGCATTTGGGATAAGCCGATAAACTATTCGAAGAATATATCTCTGTTCGCTGTTGAGCCCTTCCAGGTTTCAGAAAGTAGATAACTTTATCTACTGGAGTCCTTGCAGTAATCAGTACCAACAAATCAACATCTTCACCAACTACAATTGTTGTGTTTGTTGCCTTAAATTATTGTTTCACTTCAATATTCAATATGTAAAAGTTTATTGCAAATTAAGCAAAACTGAGACATTTTTAAAACTATAAAATTGTACAAATAACGGTAACGGTACTAAATGGTAGACGCTTGTAATAAGTACTTATATTCACTTGAACTGAACCTTTAGCACTAAAAGAAACAGATAATATTATGAACCAGACCTACGGACAATACTGTAGCCATTGCCTATAAGAGACAATCTGTTCTTTTTTAAACAATGGTATAGCCAAATGTTTTTCAAGGCCACGTGGATAGAGGAAATTCAGTTTGGGACTGATAACCTTTTGAAGAAATATTTTCAGAATAGTATAATATACTATATAAAAGAGACACAAATAGGCATTTATACTTGTCTTAAGGGCCACATATGTATATATACGTGGCTTATATGTGCATATAATGTATAAAGTAACTTCTAAAATCGCGATATCTCAGGAATGGTAACTCTTAGGAAAAAAATTGTAAGGACAATTTTTGTAGAGAATGTTAAGATCTACAACTTTGGTTTGAGGTTTTTTTTGATAAAACTTACCGTTTTCGAAAAAAATCCAAAAAATCTCAAATTTTGACCTTTGACCCCGAATAACTTTTGACGCACACATGGGATCGATGGGGACTTTTTAAACTTTATTTGTTATGGTATACCCTAGCTCTCCACCAAAATTTGGCTCTCCGGCAATTTTTGTTATTTGCCAAGCATTTTGATGTCTAAGTTGACCGGATTATAAAGCATACGAAATAAGTCGATGATAAGTCTGAAATTGAAATTTGCTAAACGCAACAGCAAGGGAGAGTAAGTGACTTGCTGTTGCGTTTAGTAAATTTAAATTTCCGACTTATCATCGACTTATTTCGTATGCTTTAAATGATGACGCACGGGTAAAGATTCGCGGACTTAACTGTATATATGGTCCTAAATTTAGAACTGGTATGAAGAGAAAGTGAACTGGAAGTAAACCTATAAAAGACCGAATACTTAATAATAGAACAAGAACCAGTAGGAAACTTGGAAATGGACGAAGGTTGAAATACAAAGAAGATAATTTTTTAACACCTTGATACGTAGTGTAATCATTTACGGAACAGGGAAGCAGATGTTTACGTCAAATCTTATAGCTGGCTGGTGTTACTTTCTGCATATGCGATGACCTTTACATAACATATGAGTACATCAGAAAGGGAGTTTGAGTATATACGTTCAATCTTGAACAACGCTGGTTTCTCTCCTTCGACATAAGCATGTATATTACAAAATAAATAAGTAAGTAGACTGTATTTTAAATAAAAGAAGAAAGTAAGTATCACATATACGTTTAATTCTAGCCCATCAATTTCTACAAAATTAAAATATACGACGTGACTCGTACTACAACAAATATTTCTTTAAAGTTGAGAATAATTACAAAGGTGATTATACAAAGAAATTCACGGAACACGTGACATAAGACTGAGGACTACCTATATTATTCATTCTTAAGGCGCATTCTCACGGTTCGATTTTAGTTGATCACCTTTAGTAGATTAACTAAAATCGAATCATAATAGCTGTGAGAACATCTATGTTTCAATTTTAATCGGTCCACTTTTGTCGATTCAACAAAAGATTGATCGAGTCAACTTTATCGTTCAACTTGACATTTTTCAGACGAGTTGAATAGTGTTTGAAGCGTATGAACATTTGTTTATCGACTTGAATCACTCTTGTCTGCGTAAATTGTTATCGTTTAAATTAACAAAATGAGATCAAAGTGGTCACAGAGATTATGTTCAGATGTTCATATACTTCTGTATCGTCCAAAGCAAATTCTTTTAGTAGAGTTTCTGAAACACAACATTAAATCCATCTTTTAATCCAATTTCGTATCCAGAAACGACGTTTTTTATGTTCTTTATTTCGTCTTAACATAATTTCGTGAGTTTCTGAATCGGTAAACTACTAATAATATTTATACTTTTGCGTATAACTACACTTTGACCCATTTTATTAAATCTAATTGCTTTAATTTTGTTTGAAATGTGTGAACAAAAACTTGACTGATTTTAGTTGATCCATTAAAGTTGATCAACTAAAATCGAACTGTGAGAATGCGCCATTAAGAGCATACAGTAGCGCGTCATCGATATAACTTCGGGATATAGTATCATACCTTTTTTTCGTAAGGTCTGCGAAACTTTGGCAACAGTGGTAATCTTTGACATTATCTAAAATCAATATTTTGACAATTGTCTCATAAATTGACTCATAGGCGCGCTAAATGGAAATAATAGAAAACAATTTTATTATTAGTTAATAAATATTTATAAAAATAAACCAGAATGGGTGAAAATTTTAAGTTAACATAGGTAGCCTGTTCGCTAAACTCAGACACAACTGGTTAGTGATTTTAGTAGGTAATTTTTTAATTTTTGGCCACTTTTACCAAAATTGGCAATATTATTAACTATTTAGTAATTACTAACTACATATTTAAAAATGATTTTTTTTTGCCAATTTTACCAAATTGGCAAAATTACTTACTAAAATCACTAGCCAGTTGTGTCTGAGTTTAGCGAACCGACTATATTTGCACGAAATAATAATAAAGCAATAATAAATAGTCGTTTCGTTGTGAAGAGAAACAAGAGCCGTCTTATTTTATATAGTTCATAGAGGCTAACTGAGCTCCAACTAATTTTAATCTTTTTTTTTAAATAGAACTTTAAATAAACTTTTCCCATTTTTTAAACTATAATATTTTCAGAATAAAAAATTCTTCTAAAACTTTATATACTCGCATTAGAATTCAAAATATTTTTACGTAAAATATACTTACCCACATATAACTAAAACTCACAATTAACAATAATCTATTTTTTAGTAGCCCAACAACTTAATTTTATTACACCAAAATATGATAAATTAACTATAAATAAACACTACTTTCCTATGAAACAACAATAACGAATTCTTAAAGTGATACACTACTGCACTGAACAGATATCGATAAAAATACCAGAACAGATAAGAGAAAATCTGACGCAGGTTTGTCAAAATGACAGTGACAATTTCTCTACGTTGCCTAATTAGTTATTATATATAGTTATAATATATAATATGGTTTATAGTTATAACACAGTTATAATATGTTCGATTTCTTGTAAGAAAAAAAATTTAGTAGGTCCAAAATGACACCAAACCTAATCATGTGATAAAAAAGTTTATTTGAATAAAGTGTATTTATTTGTTCTTCTTAAGGGCGGTACAGGCTCCTTTTTGCAATATTTTATTTAGTTATAGAGTAATTTTCACATACTAACATATTTCTAAAACTGGGCTCTGTACCGCCATTCTTTATTATATTACGAATATGTGTGCCAAATATCTCGACAAAATATTCAAAATTACGGCCGCATTCTTGGACCGCGTTTGTTGCTACCTGTTGATCGCTACTGTTGACTCTTAACGATAAAATCATTAGTTTTCGAGATATTTGAAATTAAAAATTGAGCGGTACAATACATTAATCAAAATAACTTATAACATAACATTAACAAAATTACATGTTTAACTTCAAATATCTCGAAAACTAATGACTTTATTGTTACGAGTGACGAGTATGTTATTTACATGGAGAGTATTGGAGAATAGAAAAATTGCACTAAAATGGCAATTCCGCCGTAGAATTTGGGAATGGTCAACCATTCACTGTCCCTGTCGTACGCCTCTGGTAATAGCCAGAGAAAGGTTTATATAGCATAATTTCATAGGGTGTATAATACCTACACTTTCTGTCAAGTATGAAAAGGATACATGGAATAGTTCTAAAATACTGAGCAAAAATAATTTTTAAAATTTTTCCTTCTATGCTACACTAGTCTTTCAACTATTGACATACCGTCATTCAAAATGGTCACAGTATCAGATAAAATGGCAGAAAGAGATAATTCCAGACCAAGTATAAGACCAAACCCAAAAAACAATGTTTCATTATGAATTTTCTACTCTAATTGTTGTTAATCGTTCCATTATTTATCCAATTTTACTATTAAATTTCTTTTATGACTTTACCCGGTCTCAATTATGTTTGATTTTGGTTTTGGCTAATAATTTTTTCTTTTGCTTGTTCCTTTATGTCTTTTAATTTCTTTTTGGTCAATTGTTTCTCTTCCTGCTAACTTGTCTCTATTGATTTGTTCTATTCTACGTTCATTTTTTGCTAATCATTCTATTATTTATCCAATTAATATCTTCCAACTTTAGAAATATCTACAATATTGCTTTTACCAGAAAATAAATTTTTCTATGTATTGTACTACCGAATCTGTTTATTTTATAAATGTTTTTTTATCTGGCTTAAATTGAAAAAAAGTATAACACTTTCGGAATTCTAATTTCGTATTTAGTAATTAAAACTAAAACGGCCCCTAGCATTTAGTTATATTTAATTTAAACGATTTGAAACATTGACATGTAGTTTATATTTTTGTTTTTCGTTTCCTGTTTTCAACTGTTTTATGATTTTTGTACTTTTCTTGTTTCTTAATAAATTTATGAAAATATTCATTTTTTTTTTGTTTAAAATTGAACCATAACCATACTAATATAAAACATTGAAATACTTAAGGAAAAATACTAACGGAAAGTCCAAATCCAATATGTATCAGAAGAAGAAAGGGGATAATACTATAAAGAACCGCTCAGAAAAAACTGCCCAGATTTTAACACACAAATCAACAATCAACAACCAAATCAAAATGAACGATCTCAATTGGAGATTATCAAGCAGGAATTACTGCAGGAAAGTCTTGCATAGACCACATATACATTCCAACAATTAATTGAGAAAATAATGGCAAACCATAGACTGGTTCACATGGCATTCATCTATTTAAAAAGAAATATGACGCGATTCCCAGAAAACAACTGTGGAAAATGATGAAGGAAATCTTCTTCTTTAAGTTCCACCTTCTATCGAAAGTTGGAAATCATTATGGCTATGCGGACCCTATTGACTGCCGCTCTAAATAGCTCTGCACTACTGCATTTGAACCATTCACTTCACGTAAGTTCCTAAGCCAGGATATTCTTCGTCTTCCCACATTTCGCTTTCCTCGGATTGTGCCGTGCATAATAAGTTGTAATGAGTATTTTTGCCCTCTCATCACATGTCCTAAGTAGGGGAGAGTCGGCTAATTGTGCGCGTCGGGTAATTGTGCGCATCAATGTTTCTAATCTCCTATTTAATAAAATTGCAAAATCTATATTGTCGGGTCATCTAGTAGCAACTGCCTTATCTATACGACACAAACGAACGTCGGGAGATACTTTACCGGTTGGCAGTTATCGTTTACATGTTTTCGCTTAGTATGATATTGTTTGTGTGTCTGAGAAAATAAGCGATAACTTTTTTCTTGGTAGAATTATAGTTTAAATAGTAATTATATCCTTTATTTATGTACCATTTTAAACACTGCTATAGTTAGTTTTGCTCGATTCTTTTTTGTTTTTATTAAATTTTGTGTTATGTGGTGAAGTGTAACGTCGTCTAATGGTGCGCATTGCGCACCATTGGCCGGCAAGGTATATAAAGCCATTTTTTACGTTTTGTTACTGCGCCATAAAACGTAAACAAGCGTTAAACAACCGTCAAAGTAGAGAAAGGGGCAAAGAGAAAACCACGAAATTGAAAAAAGGTACAAAAAGGAAAATTATTGAACACAACAGCTCCGAAATTATTTCAGAAAGTGAACTGTGCCTTGATGATGAGTTGGATGATCTCGTGTCAGATCAAAATGACTTCTGTGAATTGCGGTGATGGTAGCAAAAAAGACGGGGTATGGTGCAAGTATTGTCCTTTTCATGATCATTTTTCAGTGCGTAACAAATGATAGGAAAAAGGGTAAGTCCGTGATAATACACATTTATGACATTTATTCTAACATGACATTTTAGTTAAATCTGACAGTTGTCACATTTTATTTTCAATTTGCATTTATAAAATGGTATTTTCTTTGATTTGTATAGTCTTATAAATTAGACAGATTATATTTGTAATATTATTATCTAATTAAAAAAAAATTATTTTTTTATTATGGCGCCATCGATCGACAACTAGAATAACTAGAATAAATGTTATAAAAATGTCACCGACGAAATGTAATCACCGACGTGCCTTTTTTTCTGTCACATACAATTTAATGCGTTAGAAAGAAATCGAAAAACTGTGACGCACTGAAAGATGATCATGAGAAATACTGTATAGGTGCGAGGTATATATTGTCAATGGTCCCATGCCATGTGTATACGACAGGATAGTTTAGAAGGATATATTTGTGACTTCTGCAATACTTAGATTTTTTTTTAAATATCTGTAACTTGGTTTCTTATCGTTTTCCGTATATTTGTTTGTCCCTTTAACATTTATGTTCAATAAGCTACATTTTCGAAGGTCATTTTTAAGTTCTATTAATGCGCACAGTTATCCGACATATGCGCACCATTAGCCGAATAGGTCGGGTAATTGTGCGCATTACACTAATTGGAAATTTCGCCTCTTACTCTTCTACTGTTCAACCATTCATTAAATGAGGTCCCTATCAATATACCTAAGCCTTTGAAGTATATCTTCAAAAAATTTGGAAACTGAAATGTTTCAAGTTTGTGAAATATCCTGAGTTAGCCTTAGGTGCGCACAAATAGCCGACCCTCCCCTACTTAAGCTTTCGTCATTTGATAGTCAACGTTATTTCCGCTTCATTTCCTATCCTTCCAGTTACTTCCACGTTTGACATTTTTTGAATCCATGTTATTCGTAGGATTCTTCTGTAACATCAAAATTAAAACTCGGCCAACTTATTCAGATGGACTTGTTTTAATGTCCACGCTTCCCAGCCATAAAGAAGAATAGAGAACACGTAACGCCGAAGCATCCTTAGGCGTAGTTCTAACCTTACATCCCGAAAACAAAGAAACTTTTCAAGTTTAATGATGAACATGCTATTTAAATACGTGTCTTAATTTCTTTGGTTTGGTCTACATTTGATGTTATCCATGTTCCTAAATATTTGTAGTTATCCACACTCTGAATTACAGTATCTTCAATAGTGAATTGTATGTTTGCGTGTGCTGACTTAGTCATGATCATGCATTTAGTTTTCCTTAAATACATCTTCAGTCCGTACTCATGACAGCGTTAATTAAGGCGTTTGCATTACGTTCTGTAAATCATTGTTGTTATTCGTTATTATTACTGTATCGTCTGCAAAACGTAAGTTGTTCAAAACTTCTCCATTGATAGATATACCTTGTATTGAATCTAAAAGCGCTTCTTGAAATACCGCTTCACTGTAAACATTGAAGAGTAGTGGGGACAGTACGCAACCCTAACGAACTCCTCTCTTCAGAGGTTAATAGAAGACGTAAAATCTATACAATAACAATAGAATCAGAGTTAAAACCGGCAATAAATACTCGAGCGAATTTAAGACCACAACAGATTTATTGTAGGGATGCTCTACGTCTCCGAAGCTGTTCAAATTATTCCTAGAGCAAATATTAAACCCATGGGAAAAGAAATGGGGTATGGGAATACCAATCCGGGAAAACTTCTTGGACACACTAAGTTTTACAGATGAACAAATGGTAACAGCTCAAGATGAAGATGATCTATCCTACAAGTTGAGTCCGCGAATCTTTACCCGTGCGTCATCATTTAATAACCCCGTCTATATAGACATTTCAAATAACAAAAATTGCCGGAGAGCCAAATTTTGGTGGAGAGCTAGGGTATACCATATCAAATAAAGTTTAAAAAGTCCCCATCGATCCCATGTGTGCGTCAAAAGTTATTCGGGGTCAAAGGTCAAAATTTGAGATTTTTTGGATTTTTTTCGAAAACGGTAAGTTTTATCAAAAAAGAACCTTAAACCAAAGTTGTAGATCTTAAAATTCTCTACAAAAATAGTCCTTACTATTTTTTTCCTAAGAGTTGCCATTCCTGAGATATCGCGATTTAAAGAGTCACATTATACATGATATGCACACGTTTCCACACCACCTGTGAGGTAGTGTACTCGGCGCGTTTTTTTTACCGTGGTTTCCCCTGTAGGCCTACTCCACTAACTGTTTTGACAATTTTAGGATAATTTAAGGAAACAATACCGGTCAAGTTCTAGATATTACCTTATTATTGATATTGATTATTGATATTGCTATTGATTATTAGGTTAACTATTGTTTTGATTTCTTTAGATATTTTCATCAGATTCATATTCTTGAAAGTCTACTTCAACAGTCAAGTCTTCTTCGATTTCATCTTCTTCCTCTTCCTCTTGCTGGATGTTCAAAAATTGTTCAAATGTGACTGAGTCATTGGTCACTTCATTAAAATCACAGGAGTCTTCCTCTGTTGTACTAAACTGGACATTTGAGCAAGACTGACCTTGGCAGTTGGTACACACTAGAGAACACAGCAACCCGACTTTTTTACATCCACATTTGGCACTACAACCTTTTTTGCAATTGCAAAAAATAGTGTTAAGGAGTTTTTCTGGAGCAGGTGGGAGTAAGGTTTTAATCGGTTCTAGAGTATTATCTATTAATTTCCAACCCCAGTCTTCTGGATTCAGTTCATTGCCTAGCCATGTTTGAACTTGATAATATACTCGATACAAATGTTGAAAAGCAGATGCTAATGTTGGAGGAAGACATGATAGTTGTACTTGTTTCTTGTTTCGCGTATTTTTTACAAAAGTTAAGTATCGGTATTTATCAAGACAAATAATTTTTTTTGGAGCTCCATAAACCGCAAGAAGAAAGCGAATTCCTTCCGTAATTATTGTTTGCGGTGTAGAATCAAGTTCTGTAAAAAGTTTACAGCAATCAGTCAAATCTTTTTTTTTTTCGAATAATTTAAGTACTGACGTTTTTGCCCCTTCTGTACATTGCTGACGTAGTGTCGCAGCCGGTTATCGAATGTAAAAATTAAATGTACTTTTGGCATTTGGGATAAGCCGATAAACTATTCGAAGAATATATCTCTGTTCGCTGTTGAGCCCTTCCAGGTTTCAGAAAGTAGATAACTTTATCTACTGGAGTCCTTGCAGTAATCAGTACCAACAAATCAACATCTTCACCAACTACAATTGTTGTGTTTGTTGCCTTAAATTATTGTTTCACTTCAATATTCAATATGTAAAAGTTTATTGCAAATTAAGCAAAACTGAGACATTTTTAAAACTATAAAATTGTACAAATAACGGTAACGGTACTAAATGGTAGACGCTTGTAATAAGTACTTATATTCACTTGAACTGAACCTTTAGCACTAAAAGAAACAGATAATATTATGAACCAGACCTACGGACAATACTGTAGCCATTGCCTATAAGAGACAATCTGTTCTTTTTTAAACAATGGTATAGCCAAATGTTTTTCAAGGCCACGTGGATAGAGGAAATTCAGTTTGGGACTGATAACCTTTTGAAGAAATATTTTCAGAATAGTATAATATACTATATAAAAGAGACACAAATAGGCATTTATACTTGTCTTAAGGGCCACATATGTATATATACGTGGCTTATATGTGCATATAATGTATAAAGTAACTTCTAAAATCGCGATATCTCAGGAATGGTAACTCTTAGGAAAAAAATTGTAAGGACAATTTTTGTAGAGAATGTTAAGATCTACAACTTTGGTTTGAGGTTTTTTTTGATAAAACTTACCGTTTTCGAAAAAAATCCAAAAAATCTCAAATTTTGACCTTTGACCCCGAATAACTTTTGACGCACACATGGGATCGATGGGGACTTTTTAAACTTTATTTGTTATGGTATACCCTAGCTCTCCACCAAAATTTGGCTCTCCGGCAATTTTTGTTATTTGCCAAGCATTTTGATGTCTAAGTTGACCGGATTATAAAGCATACGAAATAAGTCGATGATAAGTCTGAAATTGAAATTTGCTAAACGCAACAGCAAGGGAGAGTAAGTGACTTGCTGTTGCGTTTAGTAAATTTAAATTTCCGACTTATCATCGACTTATTTCGTATGCTTTAAATGATGACGCACGGGTAAAGATTCGCGGACTTAACTGTATATATGGTCCTAAATTTAGAACTGGTATGAAGAGAAAGTGAACTGGAAGTAAACCTATAAAAGACCGAATACTTAATAATAGAACAAGAACCAGTAGGAAACTTGGAAATGGACGAAGGTTGAAATACAAAGAAGATAATTTTTTAACACCTTGATACGTAGTGTAATCATTTACGGAACAGGGAAGCAGATGTTTACGTCAAATCTTATAGCTGGCTGGTGTTACTTTCTGCATATGCGATGACCTTTACATAACATATGAGTACATCAGAAAGGGAGTTTGAGTATATACGTTCAATCTTGAACAACGCTGGTTTCTCTCCTTCGACATAAGCATGTATATTACAAAATAAATAAGTAAGTAGACTGTATTTTAAATAAAAGAAGAAAGTAAGTATCACATATACGTTTAATTCTAGCCCATCAATTTCTACAAAATTAAAATATACGACGTGACTCGTACTACAACAAATATTTCTTTAAAGTTGAGAATAATTACAAAGGTGATTATACAAAGAAATTCACGGAACACGTGACATAAGACTGAGGACTACCTATATTATTCATTCTTAAGGCGCATTCTCACGGTTCGATTTTAGTTGATCACCTTTAGTAGATTAACTAAAATCGAATCATAATAGCTGTGAGAACATCTATGTTTCAATTTTAATCGGTCCACTTTTGTCGATTCAACAAAAGATTGATCGAGTCAACTTTATCGTTCAACTTGACATTTTTCAGACGAGTTGAATAGTGTTTGAAGCGTATGAACATTTGTTTATCGACTTGAATCACTCTTGTCTGCGTAAATTGTTATCGTTTAAATTAACAAAATGAGATCAAAGTGGTCACAGAGATTATGTTCAGATGTTCATATACTTCTGTATCGTCCAAAGCAAATTCTTTTAGTAGAGTTTCTGAAACACAACATTAAATCCATCTTTTAATCCAATTTCGTATCCAGAAACGACGTTTTTTATGTTCTTTATTTCGTCTTAACATAATTTCGTGAGTTTCTGAATCGGTAAACTACTAATAATATTTATACTTTTGCGTATAACTACACTTTGACCCATTTTATTAAATCTAATTGCTTTAATTTTGTTTGAAATGTGTGAACAAAAACTTGACTGATTTTAGTTGATCCATTAAAGTTGATCAACTAAAATCGAACTGTGAGAATGCGCCATTAAGAGCATACAGTAGCGCGTCATCGATATAACTTCGGGATATAGTATCATACCTTTTTTTCGTAAGGTCTGCGAAACTTTGGCAACAGTGGTAATCTTTGACATTATCTAAAATCAATATTTTGACAATTGTCTCATAAATTGACTCATAGGCGCGCTAAATGGAAATAATAGAAAACAATTTTATTATTAGTTAATAAATATTTATAAAAATAAACCAGAATGGGTGAAAATTTTAAGTTAACATAGGTAGCCTGTTCGCTAAACTCAGACACAACTGGTTAGTGATTTTAGTAGGTAATTTTTTAATTTTTGGCCACTTTTACCAAAATTGGCAATATTATTAACTATTTAGTAATTACTAACTACATATTTAAAAATGATTTTTTTTTGCCAATTTTACCAAATTGGCAAAATTACTTACTAAAATCACTAGCCAGTTGTGTCTGAGTTTAGCGAACCGACTATATTTGCACGAAATAATAATAAAGCAATAATAAATAGTCGTTTCGTTGTGAAGAGAAACAAGAGCCGTCTTATTTTATATAGTTCATAGAGGCTAACTGAGCTCCAACTAATTTTAATCTTTTTTTTTAAATAGAACTTTAAATAAACTTTTCCCATTTTTTAAACTATAATATTTTCAGAATAAAAAATTCTTCTAAAACTTTATATACTCGCATTAGAATTCAAAATATTTTTACGTAAAATATACTTACCCACATATAACTAAAACTCACAATTAACAATAATCTATTTTTTAGTAGCCCAACAACTTAATTTTATTACACCAAAATATGATAAATTAACTATAAATAAACACTACTTTCCTATGAAACAACAATAACGAATTCTTAAAGTGATACACTACTGCACTGAACAGATATCGATAAAAATACCAGAACAGATAAGAGAAAATCTGACGCAGGTTTGTCAAAATGACAGTGACAATTTCTCTACGTTGCCTAATTAGTTATTATATATAGTTATAATATATAATATGGTTTATAGTTATAACACAGTTATAATATGTTCGATTTCTTGTAAGAAAAAAAATTTAGTAGGTCCAAAATGACACCAAACCTAATCATGTGATAAAAAAGTTTATTTGAATAAAGTGTATTTATTTGTTCTTCTTAAGGGCGGTACAGGCTCCTTTTTGCAATATTTTATTTAGTTATAGAGTAATTTTCACATACTAACATATTTCTAAAACTGGGCTCTGTACCGCCATTCTTTATTATATTACGAATATGTGTGCCAAATATCTCGACAAAATATTCAAAATTACGGCCGCATTCTTGGACCGCGTTTGTTGCTACCTGTTGATCGCTACTGTTGACTCTTAACGATAAAATCATTAGTTTTCGAGATATTTGAAATTAAAAATTGAGCGGTACAATACATTAATCAAAATAACTTATAACATAACATTAACAAAATTACATGTTTAACTTCAAATATCTCGAAAACTAATGACTTTATTGTTACGAGTGACGAGTATGTTATTTACATGGAGAGTATTGGAGAATAGAAAAATTGCACTAAAATGGCAATTCCGCCGTAGAATTTGGGAATGGTCAACCATTCACTGTCCCTGTCGTACGCCTCTGGTAATAGCCAGAGAAAGGTTTATATAGCATAATTTCATAGGGTGTATAATACCTACACTTTCTGTCAAGTATGAAAAGGATACATGGAATAGTTCTAAAATACTGAGCAAAAATAATTTTTAAAATTTTTCCTTCTATGCTACACTAGTCTTTCAACTATTGACATACCGTCATTCAAAATGGTCACAGTATCAGATAAAATGGCAGAAAGAGATAATTCCAGACCAAGTATAAGACCAAACCCAAAAAACAATGTTTCATTATGAATTTTCTACTCTAATTGTTGTTAATCGTTCCATTATTTATCCAATTTTACTATTAAATTTCTTTTATGACTTTACCCGGTCTCAATTATGTTTGATTTTGGTTTTGGCTAATAATTTTTTCTTTTGCTTGTTCCTTTATGTCTTTTAATTTCTTTTTGGTCAATTGTTTCTCTTCCTGCTAACTTGTCTCTATTGATTTGTTCTATTCTACGTTCATTTTTTGCTAATCATTCTATTATTTATCCAATTAATATCTTCCAACTTTAGAAATATCTACAATATTGCTTTTACCAGAAAATAAATTTTTCTATGTATTGTACTACCGAATCTGTTTATTTTATAAATGTTTTTTTATCTGGCTTAAATTGAAAAAAAGTATAACACTTTCGGAATTCTAATTTCGTATTTAGTAATTAAAACTAAAACGGCCCCTAGCATTTAGTTATATTTAATTTAAACGATTTGAAACATTGACATGTAGTTTATATTTTTGTTTTTCGTTTCCTGTTTTCAACTGTTTTATGATTTTTGTACTTTTCTTGTTTCTTAATAAATTTATGAAAATATTCATTTTTTTTTTGTTTAAAATTGAACCATAACCATACTAATATAAAACATTGAAATACTTAAGGAAAAATACTAACGGAAAGTCCAAATCCAATATGTATCAGAAGAAGAAAGGGGATAATACTATAAAGAACCGCTCAGAAAAAACTGCCCAGATTTTAACACACAAATCAACAATCAACAACCAAATCAAAATGAACGATCTCAATTGGAGATTATCAAGCAGGAATTACTGCAGGAAAGTCTTGCATAGACCACATATACATTCCAACAATTAATTGAGAAAATAATGGCAAACCATAGACTGGTTCACATGGCATTCATCTATTTAAAAAGAAATATGACGCGATTCCCAGAAAACAACTGTGGAAAATGATGAAGGAAATCTTCTTCTTTAAGTTCCACCTTCTATCGAAAGTTGGAAATCATTATGGCTATGCGGACCCTATTGACTGCCGCTCTAAATAGCTCTGCACTACTGCATTTGAACCATTCACTTCACGTAAGTTCCTAAGCCAGGATATTCTTCGTCTTCCCACATTTCGCTTTCCTCGGATTGTGCCGTGCATAATAAGTTGTAATGAGTATTTTTGCCCTCTCATCACATGTCCTAAGTAGGGGAGAGTCGGCTAATTGTGCGCGTCGGGTAATTGTGCGCATCAATGTTTCTAATCTCCTATTTAATAAAATTGCAAAATCTATATTGTCGGGTCATCTAGTAGCAACTGCCTTATCTATACGACACAAACGAACGTCGGGAGATACTTTACCGGTTGGCAGTTATCGTTTACATGTTTTCGCTTAGTATGATATTGTTTGTGTGTCTGAGAAAATAAGCGATAACTTTTTTCTTGGTAGAATTATAGTTTAAATAGTAATTATATCCTTTATTTATGTACCATTTTAAACACTGCTATAGTTAGTTTTGCTCGATTCTTTTTTGTTTTTATTAAATTTTGTGTTATGTGGTGAAGTGTAACGTCGTCTAATGGTGCGCATTGCGCACCATTGGCCGGCAAGGTATATAAAGCCATTTTTTACGTTTTGTTACTGCGCCATAAAACGTAAACAAGCGTTAAACAACCGTCAAAGTAGAGAAAGGGGCAAAGAGAAAACCACGAAATTGAAAAAAGGTACAAAAAGGAAAATTATTGAACACAACAGCTCCGAAATTATTTCAGAAAGTGAACTGTGCCTTGATGATGAGTTGGATGATCTCGTGTCAGATCAAAATGACTTCTGTGAATTGCGGTGATGGTAGCAAAAAAGACGGGGTATGGTGCAAGTATTGTCCTTTTCATGATCATTTTTCAGTGCGTAACAAATGATAGGAAAAAGGGTAAGTCCGTGATAATACACATTTATGACATTTATTCTAACATGACATTTTAGTTAAATCTGACAGTTGTCACATTTTATTTTCAATTTGCATTTATAAAATGGTATTTTCTTTGATTTGTATAGTCTTATAAATTAGACAGATTATATTTGTAATATTATTATCTAATTAAAAAAAAATTATTTTTTTATTATGGCGCCATCGATCGACAACTAGAATAACTAGAATAAATGTTATAAAAATGTCACCGACGAAATGTAATCACCGACGTGCCTTTTTTTCTGTCACATACAATTTAATGCGTTAGAAAGAAATCGAAAAACTGTGACGCACTGAAAGATGATCATGAGAAATACTGTATAGGTGCGAGGTATATATTGTCAATGGTCCCATGCCATGTGTATACGACAGGATAGTTTAGAAGGATATATTTGTGACTTCTGCAATACTTAGATTTTTTTTTAAATATCTGTAACTTGGTTTCTTATCGTTTTCCGTATATTTGTTTGTCCCTTTAACATTTATGTTCAATAAGCTACATTTTCGAAGGTCATTTTTAAGTTCTATTAATGCGCACAGTTATCCGACATATGCGCACCATTAGCCGAATAGGTCGGGTAATTGTGCGCATTACACTAATTGGAAATTTCGCCTCTTACTCTTCTACTGTTCAACCATTCATTAAATGAGGTCCCTATCAATATACCTAAGCCTTTGAAGTATATCTTCAAAAAATTTGGAAACTGAAATGTTTCAAGTTTGTGAAATATCCTGAGTTAGCCTTAGGTGCGCACAAATAGCCGACCCTCCCCTACTTAAGCTTTCGTCATTTGATAGTCAACGTTATTTCCGCTTCATTTCCTATCCTTCCAGTTACTTCCACGTTTGACATTTTTTGAATCCATGTTATTCGTAGGATTCTTCTGTAACATCAAAATTAAAACTCGGCCAACTTATTCAGATGGACTTGTTTTAATGTCCACGCTTCCCAGCCATAAAGAAGAATAGAGAACACGTAACGCCGAAGCATCCTTAGGCGTAGTTCTAACCTTACATCCCGAAAACAAAGAAACTTTTCAAGTTTAATGATGAACATGCTATTTAAATACGTGTCTTAATTTCTTTGGTTTGGTCTACATTTGATGTTATCCATGTTCCTAAATATTTGTAGTTATCCACACTCTGAATTACAGTATCTTCAATAGTGAATTGTATGTTTGCGTGTGCTGACTTAGTCATGATCATGCATTTAGTTTTCCTTAAATACATCTTCAGTCCGTACTCATGACAGCGTTAATTAAGGCGTTTGCATTACGTTCTGTAAATCATTGTTGTTATTCGTTATTATTACTGTATCGTCTGCAAAACGTAAGTTGTTCAAAACTTCTCCATTGATAGATATACCTTGTATTGAATCTAAAAGCGCTTCTTGAAATACCGCTTCACTGTAAACATTGAAGAGTAGTGGGGACAGTACGCAACCCTAACGAACTCCTCTCTTCAGAGGTTAATAGAAGACGTAAAATCTATACAATAACAATAGAATCAGAGTTAAAACCGGCAATAAATACTCGAGCGAATTTAAGACCACAACAGATTTATTGTAGGGATGCTCTACGTCTCCGAAGCTGTTCAAATTATTCCTAGAGCAAATATTAAACCCATGGGAAAAGAAATGGGGTATGGGAATACCAATCCGGGAAAACTTCTTGGACACACTAAGTTTTACAGATGAACAAATGGTAACAGCTCAAGATGAAGATGATCTATCCTACAAGTTGAGTCCGCGAATCTTTACCCGTGCGTCATCATTTAATAACCCCGTCTATATAGACATTTCAAATAACAAAAATTGCCGGAGAGCCAAATTTTGGTGGAGAGCTAGGGTATACCATATCAAATAAAGTTTAAAAAGTCCCCATCGATCCCATGTGTGCGTCAAAAGTTATTCGGGGTCAAAGGTCAAAATTTGAGATTTTTTGGATTTTTTTCGAAAACGGTAAGTTTTATCAAAAAAGAACCTTAAACCAAAGTTGTAGATCTTAAAATTCTCTACAAAAATAGTCCTTACTATTTTTTTCCTAAGAGTTGCCATTCCTGAGATATCGCGATTTAAAGAGTCACATTATACATGATATGCACACGTTTCCACACCACCTGTGAGGTAGTGTACTCGGCGCGTTTTTTTTACCGTGGTTTCCCCTGTAGGCCTACTCCACTAACTGTTTTGACAATTTTAGGATAATTTAAGGAAACAATACCGGTCAAGTTCTAGATATTACCTTATTATTGATATTGATTATTGATATTGCTATTGATTATTAGGTTAACTATTGTTTTGATTTCTTTAGATATTTTCATCAGATTCATATTCTTGAAAGTCTACTTCAACAGTCAAGTCTTCTTCGATTTCATCTTCTTCCTCTTCCTCTTGCTGGATGTTCAAAAATTGTTCAAATGTGACTGAGTCATTGGTCACTTCATTAAAATCACAGGAGTCTTCCTCTGTTGTACTAAACTGGACATTTGAGCAAGACTGACCTTGGCAGTTGGTACACACTAGAGAACACAGCAACCCGACTTTTTTACATCCACATTTGGCACTACAACCTTTTTTGCAATTGCAAAAAATAGTGTTAAGGAGTTTTTCTGGAGCAGGTGGGAGTAAGGTTTTAATCGGTTCTAGAGTATTATCTATTAATTTCCAACCCCAGTCTTCTGGATTCAGTTCATTGCCTAGCCATGTTTGAACTTGATAATATACTCGATACAAATGTTGAAAAGCAGATGCTAATGTTGGAGGAAGACATGATAGTTGTACTTGTTTCTTGTTTCGCGTATTTTTTACAAAAGTTAAGTATCGGTATTTATCAAGACAAATAATTTTTTTTGGAGCTCCATAAACCGCAAGAAGAAAGCGAATTCCTTCCGTAATTATTGTTTGCGGTGTAGAATCAAGTTCTGTAAAAAGTTTACAGCAATCAGTCAAATCTTTTTTTTTTTCGAATAATTTAAGTACTGACGTTTTTGCCCCTTCTGTACATTGCTGACGTAGTGTCGCAGCCGGTTATCGAATGTAAAAATTAAATGTACTTTTGGCATTTGGGATAAGCCGATAAACTATTCGAAGAATATATCTCTGTTCGCTGTTGAGCCCTTCCAGGTTTCAGAAAGTAGATAACTTTATCTACTGGAGTCCTTGCAGTAATCAGTACCAACAAATCAACATCTTCACCAACTACAATTGTTGTGTTTGTTGCCTTAAATTATTGTTTCACTTCAATATTCAATATGTAAAAGTTTATTGCAAATTAAGCAAAACTGAGACATTTTTAAAACTATAAAATTGTACAAATAACGGTAACGGTACTAAATGGTAGACGCTTGTAATAAGTACTTATATTCACTTGAACTGAACCTTTAGCACTAAAAGAAACAGATAATATTATGAACCAGACCTACGGACAATACTGTAGCCATTGCCTATAAGAGACAATCTGTTCTTTTTTAAACAATGGTATAGCCAAATGTTTTTCAAGGCCACGTGGATAGAGGAAATTCAGTTTGGGACTGATAACCTTTTGAAGAAATATTTTCAGAATAGTATAATATACTATATAAAAGAGACACAAATAGGCATTTATACTTGTCTTAAGGGCCACATATGTATATATACGTGGCTTATATGTGCATATAATGTATAAAGTAACTTCTAAAATCGCGATATCTCAGGAATGGTAACTCTTAGGAAAAAAATTGTAAGGACAATTTTTGTAGAGAATGTTAAGATCTACAACTTTGGTTTGAGGTTTTTTTTGATAAAACTTACCGTTTTCGAAAAAAATCCAAAAAATCTCAAATTTTGACCTTTGACCCCGAATAACTTTTGACGCACACATGGGATCGATGGGGACTTTTTAAACTTTATTTGTTATGGTATACCCTAGCTCTCCACCAAAATTTGGCTCTCCGGCAATTTTTGTTATTTGCCAAGCATTTTGATGTCTAAGTTGACCGGATTATAAAGCATACGAAATAAGTCGATGATAAGTCTGAAATTGAAATTTGCTAAACGCAACAGCAAGGGAGAGTAAGTGACTTGCTGTTGCGTTTAGTAAATTTAAATTTCCGACTTATCATCGACTTATTTCGTATGCTTTAAATGATGACGCACGGGTAAAGATTCGCGGACTTAACTGTATATATGGTCCTAAATTTAGAACTGGTATGAAGAGAAAGTGAACTGGAAGTAAACCTATAAAAGACCGAATACTTAATAATAGAACAAGAACCAGTAGGAAACTTGGAAATGGACGAAGGTTGAAATACAAAGAAGATAATTTTTTAACACCTTGATACGTAGTGTAATCATTTACGGAACAGGGAAGCAGATGTTTACGTCAAATCTTATAGCTGGCTGGTGTTACTTTCTGCATATGCGATGACCTTTACATAACATATGAGTACATCAGAAAGGGAGTTTGAGTATATACGTTCAATCTTGAACAACGCTGGTTTCTCTCCTTCGACATAAGCATGTATATTACAAAATAAATAAGTAAGTAGACTGTATTTTAAATAAAAGAAGAAAGTAAGTATCACATATACGTTTAATTCTAGCCCATCAATTTCTACAAAATTAAAATATACGACGTGACTCGTACTACAACAAATATTTCTTTAAAGTTGAGAATAATTACAAAGGTGATTATACAAAGAAATTCACGGAACACGTGACATAAGACTGAGGACTACCTATATTATTCATTCTTAAGGCGCATTCTCACGGTTCGATTTTAGTTGATCACCTTTAGTAGATTAACTAAAATCGAATCATAATAGCTGTGAGAACATCTATGTTTCAATTTTAATCGGTCCACTTTTGTCGATTCAACAAAAGATTGATCGAGTCAACTTTATCGTTCAACTTGACATTTTTCAGACGAGTTGAATAGTGTTTGAAGCGTATGAACATTTGTTTATCGACTTGAATCACTCTTGTCTGCGTAAATTGTTATCGTTTAAATTAACAAAATGAGATCAAAGTGGTCACAGAGATTATGTTCAGATGTTCATATACTTCTGTATCGTCCAAAGCAAATTCTTTTAGTAGAGTTTCTGAAACACAACATTAAATCCATCTTTTAATCCAATTTCGTATCCAGAAACGACGTTTTTTATGTTCTTTATTTCGTCTTAACATAATTTCGTGAGTTTCTGAATCGGTAAACTACTAATAATATTTATACTTTTGCGTATAACTACACTTTGACCCATTTTATTAAATCTAATTGCTTTAATTTTGTTTGAAATGTGTGAACAAAAACTTGACTGATTTTAGTTGATCCATTAAAGTTGATCAACTAAAATCGAACTGTGAGAATGCGCCATTAAGAGCATACAGTAGCGCGTCATCGATATAACTTCGGGATATAGTATCATACCTTTTTTTCGTAAGGTCTGCGAAACTTTGGCAACAGTGGTAATCTTTGACATTATCTAAAATCAATATTTTGACAATTGTCTCATAAATTGACTCATAGGCGCGCTAAATGGAAATAATAGAAAACAATTTTATTATTAGTTAATAAATATTTATAAAAATAAACCAGAATGGGTGAAAATTTTAAGTTAACATAGGTAGCCTGTTCGCTAAACTCAGACACAACTGGTTAGTGATTTTAGTAGGTAATTTTTTAATTTTTGGCCACTTTTACCAAAATTGGCAATATTATTAACTATTTAGTAATTACTAACTACATATTTAAAAATGATTTTTTTTTGCCAATTTTACCAAATTGGCAAAATTACTTACTAAAATCACTAGCCAGTTGTGTCTGAGTTTAGCGAACCGACTATATTTGCACGAAATAATAATAAAGCAATAATAAATAGTCGTTTCGTTGTGAAGAGAAACAAGAGCCGTCTTATTTTATATAGTTCATAGAGGCTAACTGAGCTCCAACTAATTTTAATCTTTTTTTTTAAATAGAACTTTAAATAAACTTTTCCCATTTTTTAAACTATAATATTTTCAGAATAAAAAATTCTTCTAAAACTTTATATACTCGCATTAGAATTCAAAATATTTTTACGTAAAATATACTTACCCACATATAACTAAAACTCACAATTAACAATAATCTATTTTTTAGTAGCCCAACAACTTAATTTTATTACACCAAAATATGATAAATTAACTATAAATAAACACTACTTTCCTATGAAACAACAATAACGAATTCTTAAAGTGATACACTACTGCACTGAACAGATATCGATAAAAATACCAGAACAGATAAGAGAAAATCTGACGCAGGTTTGTCAAAATGACAGTGACAATTTCTCTACGTTGCCTAATTAGTTATTATATATAGTTATAATATATAATATGGTTTATAGTTATAACACAGTTATAATATGTTCGATTTCTTGTAAGAAAAAAAATTTAGTAGGTCCAAAATGACACCAAACCTAATCATGTGATAAAAAAGTTTATTTGAATAAAGTGTATTTATTTGTTCTTCTTAAGGGCGGTACAGGCTCCTTTTTGCAATATTTTATTTAGTTATAGAGTAATTTTCACATACTAACATATTTCTAAAACTGGGCTCTGTACCGCCATTCTTTATTATATTACGAATATGTGTGCCAAATATCTCGACAAAATATTCAAAATTACGGCCGCATTCTTGGACCGCGTTTGTTGCTACCTGTTGATCGCTACTGTTGACTCTTAACGATAAAATCATTAGTTTTCGAGATATTTGAAATTAAAAATTGAGCGGTACAATACATTAATCAAAATAACTTATAACATAACATTAACAAAATTACATGTTTAACTTCAAATATCTCGAAAACTAATGACTTTATTGTTACGAGTGACGAGTATGTTATTTACATGGAGAGTATTGGAGAATAGAAAAATTGCACTAAAATGGCAATTCCGCCGTAGAATTTGGGAATGGTCAACCATTCACTGTCCCTGTCGTACGCCTCTGGTAATAGCCAGAGAAAGGTTTATATAGCATAATTTCATAGGGTGTATAATACCTACACTTTCTGTCAAGTATGAAAAGGATACATGGAATAGTTCTAAAATACTGAGCAAAAATAATTTTTAAAATTTTAAATAAAACACTCTGTAACTCAGTAAGAAGCCATATTTTATTTAAGTGATTTTCGTTAAATCTTCATATTTTGAGGTCTAGAATCTACAACTCAGTTGGACATTCTTAATAAAACACCCTGTGTATTCAGTATGTAATTAATCAACAACAGCGATGAATATGCGAGTAATCATAAAATTATTACAATTATTAATAAAAGCAAAACAAAAATAGAATCAGTGATACATACACTGAGCGGCAAAAAAGTGGCCACCCTATAAATTTCCGAAAATAAAAATTCATTGGAAGTTTTATGCACTGTTTCATATTATATACTCAACATATTTGATTTTAAAAACAAAAAATGGCCATTACTCCTTGATTTCTTAGCATAATTTATTTAATTAGAAGGCTACAGAAGAAAATACGTGTAATACAGAAAATGTAGTGTAATATCGAAACGAATTACACAACAATAAAAATTACGACTTGAACAAAATTGTCTAATATCGGGTATTATATAAATATCTCAAATCTAAAACATCAATAACTGTTTGGAGACGATTTGGAAGGAAAGGAAAGGAACAAATTTTGAATAAAAACTTGAGGAATACGCCCATATTCTTCACGAAACATGTTTTGAAAATCTGCAAGACTTTCGGGCTGGTCTGATTGACTTCTAACCCTACGATGAAGTTCATTCCAAAGATGTTCGATGATATTCACATCAGGGCTGCAGGCTGGCTATTCTAGAGTATTAATTCCTACTTCCCTTAAGTAATTTGTCACGATTCTGGCAGTATGCGGCCGTGCATTATAATGCATAAAGACAAAATTATCCCCAATAAACGAACGAAAAGGAACTACTGCTTCTGCCAAAATATCCTATATATACCGGTGATGAAAATAAGTTCATTTCGAGCTTCAAATGAAATTCCAGCCCAGACCATGACACCACCCCGCCAAATTTTCTTCTCTGGGAAATAGAAGCTTGGGCATATCTTTCATTTCTCCGTCTCCAAATCCTCTCTTGGCCATCGCCATACATCAAACAGAACCGCGATTCATCAGTAAAGAGAATTCGGCTCCAATACTGTATATCCCAGTGTTAGTACGTTCTTTAACAGTAAAATACTGCAAAACCACTAAATTTTAAAGAACCGCTTGGATTGACATGAAATTTGGCATACACATAGCTAACAAGTCAAAGAAAATAAGTGATATTGGGCCGATATGTGCTTTTGCCCCGGGGGTGCTTTTCACCCCCTCTTGGGAGTGAAAAAATATTCGTCCAAAGTAAGTCCGGAAATGGATAAACTGACCAATTTTAAGTAACTTTTGTTCTATAGATTTTTTTTACTAAGTCAATACTTTCCGAGTTATTTGCCAGTGAATATGTTCATTTTTTCAACAAAATAACCACGCTTTTAGACGGTTTTTCGCAAATAACTCAAATAATAAGTATTTTGTCGAAAAAACATTTCTAGCAAAAATATAGCCTGTAAAAATTTTTAAAAAATGGTTTAAATATCACGTCTCTGTACCTAGTAGAAGCAGAGTTATAGCTAATTAAAAATTGGTTCATATTTGTCAAAGTCCAAATGGAATATTTTAACGTGAAATAACCAAAAATGAAGCACATTTCGGGGAAAACTTATTACAACTTAATTAAAGTGTTGAAAAAAAATCTTCATTTTTGTTTTATAAAAAAAAATTCTAGCATCAAAAATAAACAAGTTACGCTCAAAATAAAGTTAGTCCCTTTTTTTGGTAAAAAAATCGGGAAAATCACCCCCTAATTAGTATCTCAAATGAACTTAATCCTTACGACTTCACAAGTTTCTTGACTCGTGTATGTATTGTTTATAGGATCTGTAAGTTTCATCGGTTCAAAGTCCTTATTTTTGAAAGGGCTGTAGTTAAAAGGGGTTGAACGAGTCACTGATCACAAATGTATGCAAATTTAGAAACACCAAATCTTATTCAATTTTTGTCTAACAGAAAAACAAAAAAAATACTTGATATTCAGAAAAGCAATGCTGACTTTTTTTGTTTTTCGAGAGTTTTGGTATCTCTAACAATTTTTAAGTTATTTTGAAAAAAAGCATATTTTTCAAAATTAAAATTTTTTAAAATTTTACTTTAAAACCCAATTTTTTCAAAAATAAGCACTTTGAATCGATCAAACTTCAGATCATATTATAAACACAACATAAGTAAAATAATTTGTGGAGCGGTAACGATTAATTTCATTTAAGTTGCTAATTAGGGGGTGGTCTTCCCGATTTTTTTTTGCCAAAACAAAAGGGACCAACTTTATTTTGAGCGTAACTTGCTTAAATTTAATGCTAGAAACTTTTTATAAAAACAAAAATAAATCTTTTTTTAAACACTTTAAAAAAGTTATAATGGGTTTTCCCCAAAAATTGCTTAATTTTTTGGATATTTCACTTCGAAATATTCTATTTGAAATTTGGTGAATATTAATCTATTTTTCATTGGCTATAACTCTGGTTCTACGAGGTCCAGAGACCTAACGCGTACACCATGTTTTTTACTTTTTTACATGCTATATTTTTGATAAGAACGTTTTTTTCGATAACATACTTACTTTTTGAGTTATTTGCGAAAAACCGTCTAAAAATGTAGTTATTTTGTTGAAAAATGAACATATTCACTCGCAAATAACTCGAAAAGTGTTGACTTGGCGAAAAAGCTCTATAGAACAAAAGTTACTTAAAATTAGTCAGTTTATCCATTTCCGGACTTATTTTGGACATACATTTTTTCACCCCCAAGAGGGGGTGAAAGTCACCCCCAGGGGAAAAGCACACATCGGCACAATATCACTTTTTTTCTTTGACATGTAAGCTGTGCGTATGCCAAATTTCATGTCAATCTAAGCAGTTCTTTAAAATTTAGAGCAAAAACCGTAAAAGAATGGACTATGTTGATGTGTTCGAGCAAAAATTAATCGATTCCTGCAGTGTCTGCGTTATAATTCGGGAGTAATAGCCGGCCTTCTTGCCATTAGCCATCTTTCACTGAGGCGTCTTCTAACCGTACTCTCACTTACATTCACATTTCGAACCTCATGCAGACGACTTCTTGTAGCAATTGCCGTGGAATGGCGATTTCTTAAAAGTTCCATCACAATAAAACGATCACTTTTTGCAAGATAACTCTTCTACGACCGGAACCAGGTTTTCCGCACTGCAGTTCTCGGAATACCTAAAGTTTCCGATACACAAACTTGATTTCTTCCGTCTTGTAACAATGCAATAATTTGAGCAACATCTACTGTAGATAACATCATACCTTAATTATGAATTATTACTAATAGTCTGGGCTGATTATCGGAGAATAGGCCATTTTTGGGAAAAGTTATTTACCAGCAATTTTATTGCTGGAATCGAAGCTTATGATTATATATATTAATAATATAGGTATGCAAAGTCCGCAGATAGTGTGCTACTTTTTTTATAAACAAAATGGCGCCCGAAAATCGTGTTTTTTTCAATTATTGCCCTATAACTCCAAAGATTTTAACTTTACACCAAAAACACTCAAACAAAAATTCACCGGAATTAAATTCTGCATAGAGACGTGTTTTTTCCGATTTACTTCGACTAAAACTTTCCCCGGAAAAAGCGGGTATTTCCTTTAGATTTTAACCAAGATACTAAGATTTTAACTTTACAACAAAAATACTCCAATAAAAATTGACCGTGATTAAATTCTGCATAGAGACGTGTTTTTCCGGATCTGCTCCGACGAAAATTTTCGTCGGAAAATGCAGATTTTCCCAACAAAATCTTTAATTTTCAAATAAAGTTTAGATAAGTAATTATCTACCAATAATTAAGTAATTTGGTGACTTAAAAGCCCTCTTGGTTTAGATTATAGTTCCAAAAGATGGTGAAAATTAAACGAATATTTTAGCAACAATTCAATTGTTAATTAATAATTTACGGTCGCAATAATAACCAAAATAATTATGATACACTGATCAAACTTTGAAATCTTATAAAGATGAGAAGCCTATTTAACATTTTGTCGACAAAATATAAATTTTTTATTTTTTTGCATAATCTTTAAATGTTTAAAAAAAATAGTTATAAACAAATTAACGTTTCTCAAAAAGTTTTTATTATATTATAATTTTAAAAAATAGCTAAAATGCGCATTTCAAATATCTTGAAAATGAATGCTTTAAAACTTTTTTTACAACCATTTGCAAAAAAGTTATGAAACAGCAAAATAAACATATTTTTTTTTTAACTAAGTTAATGGCACTGGCGTAGCCAAAAGGCCAGTCATGTCAAAATAAACATAGGATTGCTACGGTGTTTATAATTTTTTTTTAATTCTTTCAAAGCTTAGAAGTGAGTTTAAAGTACAAGCTAATTATTTACAAAAAAAATCGATTATCAGTTTAATAGTTATATTTTAATTAAAGATTATAAATATATTTTTTTGTAATTTACACGCACGAAAGTAGAATCATACAGTACTGTAGCCCAAAATTTTCACTCGGAGCGACGACCGGCCGCGCGAGACGTACACTTTTATAAATAATACATGCTGCGTGTCAGTCGCTTCGAGTGAACATTTTAGCTCCGACTCTGTATCAGGCCTACTTTTGCGCTAAAAATTACAACAAAAAGCATTTTTAATCTTTGATTAAAATATAACCATTGCACTAATTTTTGACATTCTTTGTAAGTAATTAGATTGTACCATAGACTCACTTTTAAGCTTTGAAACAATTAAAACAAATTATAAACAACGAAGAAATCGTATATTTACTTTGCTGTTTCATAACTTTTTTGCAAATGGTTGGAAAATTTTTTTAAAGCATTCATTTTCAAGACCTATGAAATACGAGTTTTAAGTATTTTTTAAAATTAGAATATAATAAACAATTTCTGAGAAATGTTAATTTGTTTATAACAAATTTTTTAAAACATTTAAAGATTATGCAAAAAAAATGAAAAATGTATATTTTGTCGACAAAATATTAAATAGGCATCACACCTTAACAATCTTTCTAAGTTTGATCAATGTCTCATGATTATTTTGGTTGTTATTGCGACTGTAAATTGTTAATTAACAATTGAATTGTTGCTAGAATATTCGTTTCATTTTCACCGGCTTCTGAATTTATAATCTATACCAAGAATGCTTTTATTTCACCAAGCTATATAATTATTAATAAATAATTACTGGCCCAAAAAATTTATTTAAAATTCGAGATTTTGTTGGGAAAACCCACATTTTCCGAGGAAAATTTTCGTCGGAGCAAATCGAAAAAAACATGCGTCTATGTAGAATTAAATTGGGGTGAATTTCTATTTAAGTATTTTTGGTGTAAATTTAAAATCATCGGAGTTATAGAGCAATAATTGAAAAAAAATACGATTTGTCGGCGCCATTTTGTTTATAAAAAAAGTAGCACACTATCTGCGGTCTTTGCATATCTATATTAATAATATATAGGATCTTATAATTCGATTCCAGCAATAAAATTGCTGGTAAATAACCTTTCTTTGTACTTTACTAATTATACCAGCGTATTATAACTATTTTTTTTCAAAATTTATAGATTATGCAAAAAAGAAAAATTTTTATTTTGTCGATAAAATATTAAATAAGCATCTCATCTTTATAATCTTCATAAGTTTGATCAATGTATCATGATTATTTTAGTTATTATTGCGATCGTAAATTGTTAATTAACAATTGAATGGTTGCTAAAATATTCGTTTAATTTTCACCGGCTTCTGGAATTATAATCTATACCAAGAAAGCTTTGATGTCACTAAGTTATTTAATTATTGATTAATAATTACTTACCTAAAACTTTATTTGAAAATTAGAGTTTTTGTTAGGAAAACCCGCATTTTCCGAGGAAAATTTTCGTCGGAGCAAATCGTGAAAAACATATCTCTATGCAGAATTTATTTGGGGTGAATTTTTATTTGGGTGTTTTTCTTGTAAAGTTGAAACCTTCGGAGTTATAGAGCAATAATTGAAAAAACTACGATTTGTCGGCGCCATTTTGTTTATAAAAAAAGTAGCACACTATCTGCGGATTTGCATACCTATATTATTAATATATAGGATCTTATAATTCGATTCCAGCAATAAAATTGCTGGTAAATAACTTTTCCATGAATTTTGCTAATTAGCCCAGAGTATAAATATTTAGTCGAAATCCACGTTTGAAAAGGTAAATCACTCTTTAAATATTTTCAACTTAAAAAATAAACAGCGACTGCAGAAAACCAGAGGCGCACCCAGGGGGGTTTGGGGGTTAAAACCCCTTCCAGGGCATATAAATATATACAGGGTGTAACAAAAATGCAGGTCATAAAATAAATCACGTATACTGGGACCAAAAATAGTTCGATTGAACCTAACGTACCTTAGTATAAAGTGCACATAAAAAAAGTTATTGCCTTTTGAAGTTACAAAATAGAAATCGATTTTTTCAATATATCGAAAACTATATAAGATTTTTTATTAAAAATGGACATGTGGCATTCTTATGGCAGGATCTTAAAAAAATTATAGTGAAATTTGTACACCCCATAAAAATTTTATGGGATTTGGTTCCCTTAAACCCCCCCCAAATTTTTTTCATATAATATTATATGTGTTATGTTATATTATATGTATATGTTTTATATGAAAAATCAGTTTTTCATATTATATTATATAAAGTTTGCTATTGAATAAATTTAAAAACAACCTGCTAGTTTTCACAATCATAAACTGGTCAGGACACGCTTCCCAATTAAAATCACAAACTTCCCTTGTTCCAGTGTTCCCATACATCAAAGTTTGTCCGACTAGACACCGTTAAGCTATTAACAAATTTTCAGCATGCTAAAGTTAATATTTTCGGAAACGAACGCAAAATCTTCTTTAAGGCTTTAATCGTGAATTACCTGTTATTAAGGCACTTATTATATTTACGCTGGTCCATTCTGAGCGCTTTTATTTTTTGTAAATACAATTTTTTGTAAAGACAAGGCGAAAACGGCGGGTTCGTTGGGAAAAATATTCCCATGAGATTTTTTTGCATAATTACATTCGAGAGATATCCCAGAATAAGGTTCAAGAAGTCGCCCACGTGAAAAGTGGGCCAAATTTTTTTTAACATTTTTTTTAATCAAATTGCAAAAAAATCCATATTTTTGGCCCGGACAATTTTTTTGTAGGTTTTTTTGTTGGACCATTCTGGATTAAAAAGGTCTCTTATAATTTTTCTCTAAAGTTGATCGTTTTCGAGTTTAAGCAATTTAAAATTGAAAAAAACGAAAAATGGCGATTTTCAAGGCTTAATAACTCGGTTAAAAGTTATTATTATGAAAGTCAGAAAGTGACTAAATCAAAGTTTAATGCCCCACCTACATGATCTCGAAGAAATTTTTGTCATTATTACTAAGCTGTTATTTTTAAGTAATAATATTGAGCGCCATGCACGTGGTAGGCGGCCGTAAATGTGAGTGCAAATAAGATGCACAATAGGGTGGAGCGAAAAATTCAATTTTCGAAATTTGAAGTGGGGTAGTGTGCAAAAGTTGTCTATCGGTATACAAAATAACGTGTTAAAAGCACAAATAAATTAAAAATATTTCAGAGGTTCCCCGAACGCCTCGAATTTTACAATAATAAGATATATTACATACACGGTATTTTTATGGTTTACAACATCAATTTGATTCTCCCCCGTCAAGTATATAGGACATGTGACGCCGCAGTCTGGAACTGCATCTCATATTAAACAAGCAATCGTAAAGTTCTTAGAGACAAAGGTGGACTTTTCCCATTTAAATGCTATCGGATGTGACGGAACAGTTGTGAACACTGGAAATAAAAATGGTGCCATAAGAATTATGGAACTATATCTTAAACGCCCCGTGCAGTGGTTGATCTGCCTTTTTCACGCAAATGAATTACCCCTAAGGCACTTACTTCAAAAGTTAGATGGACCTTCAACAGGACCTAGCGGATATTCTGGTACCATTGGAAAAGCTTTAGAAAGCTGTGAAAATTTGCCAGTTGTGTCATTTAAACCAATACAGAGTAGAAACTTTCCAGTGCTTTTTCCTGATGATCTAAGTACCGATCAAAAATATTTGTGGGATATATGTCAAATTGTTACTTCTGGCATTTGCACGGAGAGCCTAGCCAATCGAAACCCGGGCAAATTATCCCATTCCCGTTGGCTAACAGCTGCAAATAGGATACTTAGACTTTATATATCCACAAATGAAGTCTCAAGTAATCTTCAAATTCTAAGCGAATACGTACTTAAGGTGTAAGCAACCTTTATGGTTCCATATTAACCTAAAGCCGTTATGTAAGGACGGTCCTCGTCATCTGTTGAATATGATTAGATGGTCCAGAAATTTTGACAAGAAACTTTTGGAAATTATTGATCCCGTCATTCAGAGAAATGGTTTCTATGCTCATCCATAAAATCTGTTACTTGCGATGGTAACAGATGAAACCAAGTCCATAAGGGAGCTAGGTTATCGTCGTCTCTTGAAAATTCGTCAGCAAAATCAGAATAATCAATATATAAGATTTTTTACTATTCCAAAAATTAATTTTAATGCCACAGACTTTATGGAACTCATCGATTGACAGTCTTGCAGGCTGACGGAACCTCCATTACTAGCTAATATTTCTAACAAAGACATTTTAGCTATGATAGAAGTGCCAGATCAAATGGAAATTGTTAAATATCCATGTAATACCCAAGCAGTTGAACGATGTGTCAGACTGGTTACCGAAGCTTCTATGGCGGTCAGTGGGGAGGACAACAGGGATGGATTTATCAAATTAAGATTGGACTCACGACAACAGATGCCACATTTTAATACAAAACGTGAGTACTCACTAGACACTACATAATACCATATTTACATTATGAGTTAGGGGGTGAAAAGAATTTTTGGGGGTGGAGGGCGGTGGCAGTGGGGGGTGGTGGTGGAACTCGTTTAGCAGCCACCTCCTCGTGGTGAGTTATGGGTTGCATTTTAATGCCAAAATATAAAATACAAGTGAAGAACTGCTATTAATGTATACAACGTGATAGGCAAATTTCAAGTCCCGGGGGGAACCTCCAAATTACAACACAGGGGGTTGATTTTTTTTTCCTATAATATACTACCTAATAGACAACTTTTGGGTACTAGCCCATTTCAAAAAAAGAAAAATGAAAAATATCGGTCAACTTCGCTCCACCCTAATGCACAATTGGACTGCCGGAGTGGCATCTCTCTCGCACTCAGCATTTACGGCCGGCTACCACGTGCATGGCGCTCAATATTATTACTTAAAAATAACAGCTTAGTAATAAAATAATGACAAAAATTTCTTCGGGATCTTGTAGGGGGGCATTTAACTTTGATTTAGTCACTTTCTGGCTTTCATAATAACTTTTAACCGAGTTATCAAGCCTTGAAAATCGCCATTTTTCGTTTTTTTCAATTTTAAATTGCTTATAACTCGAAAACGATCAACTTTAGAGAAAAATTATAAGAGACCTTTTTTTATCCAGAATGGTCCAAAAAACCTACAAAAAATTGTCCGGGTCAAAAATATTGATTTTTACAATTTGATTAAAAAAAATTTGGCCCACTTTTCACGTGGGCGACTTCTTAAACCTTATTCTGGGATGTCTCACGAATGTAATTATGCAAAAAAATCTTATGGGAATATTTTTCCTAACGAACCCGCCGTTTTCGCCTTGTCTACTAAATATTTTCAATTTATATGTTGAAGTTGAACTTACTCTGTGGGTTTTTTAATATTTTGACATAAAAAAACAAAAATCAGGAATTAATGCGTCGAGCGTACCTACTCATCAAAAATAATCTATAAACTAACTCTGGCACGAAACGAGACCTTATTATCGAATCAAATTTTCAGAATGTTTCTCTTCAACTGGAAATAATATTCTATTCAAAAAAGCAACCATTTGTGAATGCGAGTAATCCCTAAACAATATAAATTCAACATTCCATATGGGGAGTATAGGATAGAATATGTAGACTGAAAGCGTATATAGGGAGATAATAAATTTAAACAGGAATTTATGAATATATTGGAAACTAGACTGGATATAAAATTATCTAGCTGAAGAGCTACTCGTAATGTAACTGGCAAGAGTATTTATTTGTTTACAGTATAACCCTTGTTCCCCCGAGCCTACATTTTTTGAATTTGCAAATAAAATTTTAACTATTAAAACATTATTATGATTTTTCTTCTTCAAGTTCCGTGACCGTCATCGATCGGTCATACCTAGTGTGACCAACTCCAATTCAGTTGAATTCGGGACAAGACTGAAAAAAATTCTTGAAATCCGGGACTTTTCAATGAAAATCGGGCCATTTTTTATTTTTTAAATATAGGACTTTAATATCATCATTTTATTGAATATTTAACATTTTTATATTGACAATGATATTTTTAATTGTATTAAGACACAGGTTATAATAATAATTACATTTTTGTTAGTTTTTGGTCGATTGGTTATTATTCTGGTGTACAGTTTGTATAAATGGTTGAGTAGAGAAATTAGCCTGTAATTCTCTAGGTTCATGTTGTCACCCTTTTTATGCAGAAGAATTGTAATTGAGTTATTCCAAGCTATAGGAATTTTTTGACTGTACAAGCAGAGATTGAAGAGGTCTTGTATTTTTTTTTCAGAAGAGAAGTTCCGCCAAGTTTTATAGCTTCTGTAACTATTCCATCATCTCACGGAGCCTTGTTGTTTTTCATTTTTTGGAGTTCATATTGTATCTCATCTTGAGTAATTTCTGGAATATCCTCAGATCCCTGGTTTTGTACCTTCTGCCTATTTTCTGGATTTATGACATTGTTAACTTGGTTTGTGTATAATTAGTGTAGAACTCTTCGACTATTCCTAGTATTTTCTGTCTGTCTGTTGTTATCTCACCATTTTTATCCCTAAGCTGGAAAATTTCTTTTCTACTTGTCGCCATTTTTCGTCTCATTACCTTCATGCTCCGGTTTTGCTCTATAGTCGGTACTATTTTTTCATGTTTTAATTTCCTAATATATCTTCTCACAGCTTTCGATATGTCTTTATTGAGTGCCCTAATGGTTTGTGGATCAATGTCCCTTTCACTTTTTAACTGTCTTCTTTCTGTTATTTTGTGTTGTGTTTCTAAAGTGATCTTTTCATCTCGTTTAAAACGAGTGTTATTAATGTAGTCACATTTGGAGACTACATTAATAACACAAGAGTGTTATTAATGTAGTCTCCAAATGCTGTTTCGTCTTGTGGGCGTGTCCAGTGAAAGTATTTCTTTTTTAATATATGGCTTCTATCTAAATGAGTTGGTATCTCAATGGTAGCTCTAACCATCCTATGGTCAGTGTTTGTCGAGAATCTATTAAGAACAGTCACATCTTTAAGTATATATTTTTATCTGTAATAAAGTAATCTATTTCGTTGCGGGTATTGCCGTCTGGGCTCCTCCATGTCCAGCGTCAGCATGGACAAAAGCATTTCACCTCTCTCATTTCTACCCGGACTTCCGAAATTTCCCAGAGATATTTCCGATGCATCTAACTGTGTTCCCATTTTTGCGTTGAAATCACCACCCATGACAGTGTAGTGGGCATTATTCTCTCTTATGGCTTCTAATATATCTTCGTAAAATTGTTCTACCTCTTCGTCACGATGGGTTGATGTTGGTGCATAGACTTATATGAACTTATTAGTACATCTTTTATTTAACTGTTTATTTATATAAATTACTCTCTCAGATATTGCTTTTACTAACACCACATTTTTGGAGAGTTTCTTGTGTATGATGATGCCTACTCCTCCTAAAGAGATGTGTTCACTTCCCATGTAATAAAGTAGGTGACCAGAGTTTAGTGTTTCGAGAGACTCTCCTCGTCTTCTTACCTCACTAAGTCCGACTACGTCCCATTTAATGTTCTGTAGTTCGTTTTCTAATTCCAGTAATGTGTCTTCCGACATTAAGGATCTAACGTTAAGCGTTGCAACTTTCATCGTAAATCGCTTTGTGTTTTTCTCAGGTTGTGTCAGAACTTTGTCCCCCCCCCCCCCACCAGAATCCGTGGGACAGACTGATAGATCAGTGTGAGACTCTGGGTTTTGAACCCTATACTCACCTGGGGTAATCTTCCTTTATTATCTGACATTTCATTCTTCGAGGGAAAATGGCAATTTAAAACGTCGCGCTTGCCATGCGTGTTGGCGAGTTTAAGAGGAAAGAATAGATAGTGTAAATAAAATGGTGACCCGTCTGCCCTCGGGAACCTAATAGCCATTCGAGGTCGGAAGAAAACAAGAGTTAGTCAAGGGAGGCTGATAGGATAGATCAGAGAACATTTCACTTAAGACCAGTTGAAGAAGAGTGAAATGTGAAGGCCCTCATGACTCGCCAGGTGCGATTCATGAGCGTATGAGTATTTATGCATATTGTGTTCCCGCTCATACATCGGGGTAGTGACTACAGACTGTATGGCTCGTCCAGCATGCCAAAGCATGTACAACTGGGGGCACGACATACTGCGCTGCAAACCTCGTACCTCCCGAAGTCCATGGCCTGACCAGTAATAATTAATAATTAATTAATCAATCAATTATTTTAATTATCATAATGATAATTAACATAATTGATTACAATCAACTGATTGACGTACGAATGAGGGGTGTTGCTATTTGATGATTGTTAAGGGGACTTAATTCTAATCAACTTCTTGATTAGCGTTCGAACAACCGGCCCATAGACGTCCAAAAGCATTCAATTCGCTTGAATTCAAGTGAGTTGATCAAGTCAGTTGACTAATGTCAACGCAGCTTTAAGGTTTCTGCTCCGAATGTGAGGACCGATAGAACGCACTGGTAGAAAACTTTTCGTTTAAATGGATTGAGACATTTGTTTTAAAAAACACGTCTCTGTTTTTGTCAAATGCAGCCCAACCTATATTTATTCTTTTAACCCGCCATTACACGCGCTATGAGGAAATCCCTCACCACATTTGTTTATAACCAATGAAATTGTGTAAACTAATACGATAACCTTAAGCACTCAGGAATGCCTTTAGCATGGTTTATGAGAGGGTATGAAAAGGTTATAGAATATTTCAGGCGGCCAGTGTGCTGTGTGATAGTTGAAAGAAGAGACATCCCTCTTCAAGTGAGGGAATCACAGTGAAATCACGTTTCTATTATCTCAAAGAAACTTTTAGGTTTTTATTTAATATTTAGGTAGGTTTAATTAAAATATTATTGTTAGGATTAGGTTAGAAACAGAGGCACACCGAGTGGGGTTTGGGGGTTAAAATCCCACCCAGAGCATATAGAAATATATATAAAAGAAAGTAGGAAAATGTAACTTGTCTTTCACAAATAATACAAAAAACTTTCGGTGCCCAAGCAACCCCCCCCTCCAGAGGAAAATTCTAGGTGCGCCACTGGTTAAGAACCCATTTTTAAATTTACCTATTCTAATTGGGAAATAAGCCACAATTTAACTTGAAAAATTGATTTTATTGACGTTTCGAATTCCACCTCGGACGTCGTTATCAAAATACAAAATAGTTCAGAGAAATAAGGAAAAAAATAGCCTGTTGGTGACACAACCCCCTCCAGGCCGAAACCAAATTTTTTGAGTAGTGTGGACATCTATAATAATCACCTATATGTTTCCTGCAGCCGATTTTGATGATATACATAGTTATAAACAATTGAAGATCAAAAAACGCTAAATTTTCGCTTTTTTCGTTTATTGCCAAATGGCTAAGCATTTTAAACAAATTTGGAAGTAAGAAGCTCATAAACCATATAAAAAACTTCAATATGGCTCCCGCTGAATACGTCTATCCTTATTGGTTGCTTAGAAAATTGCAAAATAATTCATAAATTTTCAGTTTTTATAAATATTCATAACTTATGTAAAAATGAACTTAGAATCTTCTTATTACACGGAATGCTGGGACTTCTGGTGCTTAAATTACATACTAAATTTCATAACAATTGGTCAAATAGTTTAAAAGTTATTTAATTTGTTTATCCCAAATTAATTTATTTTGTAACACTATAAGTCAGAAAATAATGAAGTTACAGTAATACTTTGGATAGTTTATGAAAGAAGAAGATTTATACTAATAACTTAATTAAAAAAGAATGACAAAGAATAATTCTAAGTATCGCAAAATTATTTTGCAAGAACATGTCGATTTTTTGCTTATAAACAATTAGAATAACTTTTTAACCATTACCCGTAGAAAAATTATTTGTTCACATTTAGAAAGACTGAATTTTTATACAAATTTAAAAAAAGAAAAAATTGTCCTAGGACAATTAGGGACGAAGTTGCCGCTCCCCATTTTTTAATTCACAGCAGCTTTCTTTATAACAATTACGAAATCAAATCAGTCACATTGGAAAGAACATACTTCAGAGTTTACATGTACCAAATATAAAAAATATATACTTTCAAACAAATCGTCCACAAAGCTTCAAAATGTGACCCTTAAAATCGGCCGGCCTCGAAACTTGGGAGATCGATGAGAAGGGGGAAGGAAATGTTAGCTGTATCTCTTGTTCTCGCCTATGAATTTCGACGTTTCTTTTTTAATTTGTATGTACTTTTTGCGTAAAGTACGAGTATGCATTATTTACATAAATTAATTGTTATATACACAATCAAATTTGTTTAAACAATTTTTTTTTCAATTTTTTTTAATAATATTTGAAGTAATTTTAATCACAAAACATACATATTTATGAATAATATAATAATACATAATTTTTTATTAAACTTAGTAATAATTTAAAGTATGAAAAAACAAAATTATCCCATTAGATTGTTTCTAAAAATAGTATTGGTCTATGGAAATCAGAAAATCTCAAATAAACTAGGTTTTATTTTTTCAGTAAACATGCTATTAGATGAATGAAAAACTGAAGTTACAGAACCACCAAAAAAGAGATAAACGTAATTGATTGGGGTTGGAAATTAAGCTAAGAACCGTTAGTGCCGATCCGATCAACAGATCTTCTTTATATAAGATATTTTATTAAAATAAACTATCTGCTCTTGCAAAACTGGTTGACCGAGTACTTGTTAGTACAGAGATATAAATAGTTTATGGACTTCGATTATCAAAACCTCAATCTTTCTCTATTATCTATTTTGGAGTTTCTTTTTTAATCTGCATGTACTCTTTGCGTACGTTACGGATATTATGTTTTTTGTTAATAAAGTGGTTATTTAATTAACTATGTAAATTGTGTAAACAATTTTTGGAAATTCTTTTACGATATTTTTAGGATGACTTTGTTGGCAATTATAGGAGTGGATCATATGCACTTGACTTTACAAAATCTTAATAAATGGGTAACTGATAATTGTTACGTTTTTCATAAAAATACAAGTATTCCTAGATAAACCTCCTTTAAATTTATTTTAATAGCTTTGCTATCATACCAAAATGTATGAAATATATTTTTTTTTGCAATCTTAAAATTATAACTTTCAATGTTGTAAGATACAATTATTACAATATTGTAGGAAATTTCTGAAAATAATTTTGTTCTTTTTATCCACTCTCTAATTTTGTTACATTTAATTTTTCGTTTATCTAGTAGTATGTTTATCAAGAAATAAACCCTAGTTCATTTGAGATTTTTTATTTTCAATTTAATATTATAAGCCAATTTTAGATTTAGGAATGATTGAATAGAATTAGTCATATAATAATTACAGGGTGTAACAAAAATACAGGTCATAAATTTAATCGCATATTCTGGGACCAAAAATAGTTCGATTGAACCTAACTTACCTTAGTACCTATAAAGATGCACATAAAAAAAGTTACAGCCCTTTGAATTTACAAAATGAAAATCGATTTTGTCCAATATGTAGAAGAGATTTTTTATTGAAAATAGACATGTGGTATTTTTATAGCAGGAGCATCTTACAAAAAAATTATAGTAAAATTTTGACACCCCATAAAAATTTTAAGGGGGTTTTGTTCCTTTAAACCCCCCCAAACTTTTGTGTTCGTTCCAATTAAATTATTAATGTGGTACTATTAGTTAAACACAATGTTTTTAAAACTTTTTTGCCTCTTAGTACTTTTTCGAAAAGTCAGTTTTTATTAAGATATTTTAAATATTCGTCAAATCCACCACATATTTGTATAATATGGTTAAGTACGATTATGAAGACTTGGTAATCGTATGAAATGAAAAGGAGAAGGGAAGAGGAGGAACATCCCAGCAAAAAATCAAAAATAACAGCTAGAACATCACAAAAAACAGATGAAGATAACATAAGTGGAATGGAACAAATGATGAAAATGATGAGGGAATTAGCAATGGATATAAAAGACATAAAAAAAGAACAATATAGATCTGGAGACGAAATCACACAACTAAAGAATGAAATTAAAGAACTGAAAGATCAACAAAGCGGCTACAAAGATGAAATAAAAAAGCTGCGAGAAACAAACGAAAAAGCTATAAATCAAATAGGTCAATTAGAAAAAGAAATTAGTATAGCAAATGAAAAAATAGAGAAATTGGAAAGAGAAAGAAAGAGAAAAAATGTAATAATACAAGGAATAAAAATTGATACAAATGATCAGAAAGTTTTACGAGGGGCTATGGAGAATTTTATGGAAAAAGAGCTACAAGTTTCAGTAGATGTAAATGGAGCAAGGAAAATAGGAGAAAATACTGTCATAGTGGAACTCAACAGCGTGAAAAACAAAATAGAAGTAATGAAAAATAAAAGTAAATTAAAAACCAAAAAGGACGAAAGAATCTATATTAATGATGATATGTCAAAAGAAGAAAGAATTATTCAGAAAGAAATTAGAAGCAAGGCTATGGTAGAGAGGCATAATGGAAAAAATGTAAAAATAGGATACCAGAAGCTAATCATTAATGGTGAAATATGGACATGGAATAACAGCCAACAACAACTCATAAAAGAGAAAAATATACAACCAAAAAACTAGCAATACAACGAAAGCAGACTGAAATAACGGAGACGACATGGCAAAGTACAGGTACACGAAATAGACAAAATGTACAGATTATTAATGAAAAGCAGCCCATAAAAGAACATATATTAGTAGGAACATGGAATGTAAGAGGAACATACGAAGAAGGAAAACTGAAACACCTAGTAGATGAATGTAAAAAATATAAATTCGAAATAGTAGCACTACAAGAAACGAAACAACTAGGCCAAAACTCAATGGAAATAAATGACTATTTATTTTTCAATAGCGGAGGCGAAAATAGAATGTTAGGCACAGGATTTGTAGTAAACAAAAAGCTGAAAGATCTAATCGTTGACTTTAAACCAATTTCAGAGAGAATATGCATACTAAGAATAAGAGGAAAATACCAAAAAATAACATTTATAAACATACATGCACCGACTGAAGAGAAAAACATAGAGATAAAGGAAGACTTCTACAGTCAAATAGATACAGTATTCGAAAATATTCCCAAATACGATATAAAAATAGTACTAGGTGATGCTAATGCCAAAATAGGAAAAGAAGAAATATATACACCCACCATAGGAAAATATAGTCTGCATGAAACAACGAATGAAAATGGTCACCTCTTAATAGATTTTGCAAAAGAAAAAAACATGATCGTTATGAGCACGTACTTTCAACACAAAAGAATATATCAAGGAACATGGAGATCACCAGATGGAAAAACCATAAATCAAATAGATCATGTGCTCATCGAAAAAGACATGGAAAAATGTATAAAGAACATAAGAACATATAGAGGACCGGATGCAGACACAGATCACTTTATAGTCGGAATACAACTTAAACAGGTTATACCAGTTCTTAGAAATCAACAGAAAAAAAGGTACAAAGTAACTAAACCTATTAGACTACTGTCAGAAGAAGAACAAAGTAAATATGAAAGACTAGTCACTAGAGAACTGGAAAATATTGCAAAAAATGAAAACATCGAACAAAAATGGACGCAAATAAAAGTATGTATGACCAAAGCAGCGCAAGTCAGTAATAGAAATATAAAAGATGGATTCAAAGAATGGTTTGATGAAGAATGTAAAATAGAACTGGATGAAAGAAATAAGTTAAGACTCAAAATGATGCAAGTGAAAACACCAGAGATGGAGATACAATACAACGAACAAAGAAAACGAACTAAAAGAATCATAAGAGCAAAGAAAAGAAAGTACAACGAAGATAAATTGAAATGCATAGAAGAAAACTATAAAAATGGAGAAGTCAGGAACTTATATCAAGGAGTAAAAAATGAGAAAAAGGGGTTCCAAAGAAAACCTGTACACTACAAAAGCAAAAATGGAAGGAATTTAGTAAGCGACGAAGAAATACTGAGCAGATGGAGAGAATACTTCGAAGAGCTTCTAAATGAAATTCCCACAACAGAATATGCAGAAGAAGAAGAAGAAGGACCGAATGAAAATATTGATCAAGAAGAAATACAGGAAAGACCGCCTAATGAAAAAGAAATAAAAGAAATAATAGAAAAACTAAAGAAAAACAAGAGCCCAGGTAAGGATGAAATAACAGCTGAAATGTTTAAATATGGAGGACCAGTACTAATTAAGCATTTGGAAAAGCTGATAAAAGAAATTTGGGAACAAGAACACATACCAAAAGAATGGACTGAAGCCACACTGTGTCCAATTCACAAAAAAGGCGACAAAAGTTTATGCCATAATTACAGGGGAGTAGCCCTACTAAACGTTGCATATAAAATACTTGCAGTACATATAAAAGACAAGATAACACAAAAGATAGATAATGACATAGGAGAATATCAATGTGGATTCAGAAGAGGACGCAGCACGGTGGATCAAATTTTCCTGCTGCGTGAGATACAAGCGGAAAGCTACGAATACGGAAAATCTACAATGGCCCTATTCATTGACTTTAAACAAGCTTTTGACAGAGTTAAACGAAAAGAAATATACAAAGCACTATGTGAAATTGGAATTAGTAAAAAATTAATAAAGATGGTAAAAGTTACACTCAGAGAAACAGAGAACAGGGTTAAAATAAATGGAAAGGAAACAGATAAGTTTAGGGTCGGTGAAGGGGTACGACAAGGAGACCCACTGTCATCACTGTTGTTTAGTATCCTTCTTGAAATAGTCATCAGAGAAGCCGAAATTAACAGGACAGGACTTGTATACCAACGAAAACACCAATGCTTGGCATTCGCTGATGACATAGTAATGATAGCCAGAAGCAAACAAGAATTAAAAGAAATACTAAAAAGACTAGAGGCGATAGGAAGAAAGAAAGGGATATACATAAACGAAGAAAAGACTAAATATATGGAATGGACAGAACGAGAATACACACAAGGACAATACCTGACAATAAACACAGAGGCAAAAATATATAAATTCGAGGAAGTAGAGAGATTCCAATATCTAGGAGCGACATTCACTAGGAGACCAAATATAAAAGAAGAAATCCAAGCGAGAATTATGGCTGGCAATCGTTGTATCTTTGCTCTAAACAACTTATTGAGAAATAAGAACATATCTAGAGGGGCTAAGATAAGAATATACAAGACAGTGATAAGACCTATAGTCTTGTATGCCAGTGAAACATGGACGATGAACAAATCCGAGCAAGTCATGCTTAAAGTATGGGAAAGAAAAGTCCTAAGAAAAATATTTGGCGGAAAGATATGGAATGGAATGTGGATAAGAAGACCAAATGTGGAATTGGAGAGGATGTATGGTGAACCAAACATAGTAGGGATCGTAAAATCACAAAGACTGAGATGGTTGGGACATATCCAAAGGATGCCAAACACGAGACTTCCCAAAAAAATACTAACGGGAGGAATAGGAGGAAAGAAGAAGAAAGGTAGACCGAAAACCAGATGGAAGAAAGATGTTGAAAAAGACATAGAAGAACTGAAAATCACAAATTGGAAAAATAAAGCAGCAAATAGGAGAGATTGGAAAGGAATAGTAAACCAAGCCATGGGCCTTCTAGGCCTGGAGAGCTAAACTATATATATATATATATATATAATCGTATGAAAATTTATTATTTATAATTTACATTTTTAGGCATATTTTGAACCATATTAAAAAAGAAGCCACATCTTGATAAAAGGTGCCTTATCGAAAAAATACTAAAAGACAAAAAAGTTTTAGAAACATTGTGTTTAACTAATGGTGCCGCAGTAATAGTTCAATTGGAACGTACACAAACATTTGGGGGGTGTAAAGTAACAAACCCCCATAAAATTTTTATGTAAACAAATTTAAAAAGAAGCCGCAACTCGATAAAAACTGTCTTATCGAAAAAATACTAAGAGGCAAAAAAGTTTTAAAAACAGAGAGTTTAACTAATGGTACCACAATAATAATTTAATTGGGTTGTACACAAAAGTTTGGGGGGTTTAAGGGAACAGAACCCCCATAAAATTTTTATGGGATGCAAAAATTTCACTATAATTTTTCTTTAAGATGTTCCTGTCATAAGAATGATACATGTCCATTTTCAATAAAAAATCTCTAATAGTTTTCGATATATTGGAAAAAATCAATTTTCATTTTGTAACTTCAAAGGGCTATAACTTTTTTTATGTGCACATTTGTATTAAGGTAAGTTAGGACCAATTGATCTATTTTTGGTCCCAGAATATGTGATTTAATTTATGACCTGTATTTTTGTTACGCCCTGTATAACTAATATGTATGTTTTACAATAAAAGTTACATCAAATATTATTAAAAAAATTGAAAAACAATTGTTTAAACAAATTTGATGGTGTATATAACAATTAGTTTATTTAAATAACGCATATTCGTAATGTACGTAAAAAGTACATACAATTTAAAAAAAGAAACAACGAAATAAATAATCGAGAACCAGAGATACAGTTAACAGCTCCTTCCCCCTCTCATCGCTATCCCAAGTTTCAACGCCGGCCGATTTTAAGGGCCATATTTTTAAGCTTTGTGGACGATTTCCTTGAAAGGAAATCTTTTGTATACTTGGTACGTTAAAACTTTGAAGTATGTTCTTTCAAATGCGGCTAATTTTATTTCTTAATTGTTATAAACAAAGCTGCCGTGAATTAAAAAATGAAAGGGGCTAACTTTGTCCCTAATTGTCGTAGGACAATTATTTTTCTTTCTAAATGTGTATAAAAATTTAGTCTTTCTAATTGTGAAAAAATAATTTTTCTACGGGTAACGGTTAAAAAGTTATTCTAATTGTTTATAAGCAAAAAATCGACATGTTTTTGCAAAATAATTTTACACTATTTATAATTATTTTTTGTCATTTTTTTTTAATTAAGTTAATAGCATAAATCTTCTTCTTTCATAAACTGTTCAAAGTATTACTGTAACCTCATCGCTTTCTGACTTATAGTGTTGCAAAAAAAAATTAATTTGGGATAAACAAATTAAATAACTTTTAAACTATTTGACCAATTGTTATGAAATTTAGTATGTAATTTAAGCACCAGAAGTCTCAGCATTCCGTGTAATAAGAAAGTTCTAACTTAATTTTTACATAAGTTATGAACATTTATAAAATCTCAAAAATTTATGACTTCTTTTGCAATTTTCTAAGCAACAAATAAGGATAGACATATTTAGCGAACGCCATATTGAATTTTTTCATATGATTTATCAGTTTCTTACTCTCAAATTTGTTTAAAATGCTTCACTTTTTAGTAATAGACGAAAAAAGCGAAAATTTAGCGTTTTTTGATCTTCATTTGTTTCTAGCTATGTATATCATCAAAATCGGCTGCAGGAAACATATAGGTTATTAATATAGATGTCCATACTACTCAAAAAATTTGGTTTCGGCCTGGAGGGGGATGTGTCACGAGAAAAATCTTATTTCTCTGGACTAAAATATTAATAGTTAATTACATAAATGCCACAAAGAAATAGCTTCAGAACAGTTTTAATTTTAATTTGTATTTTTAGTAAAATGAATTCGCGTAAAGAACGTTAATTTCTTCAGTGGCTTGCTGAAATTGAAAATTAAGAAAACTTGCTTTTGATCTATATTATTTTTACTTTTGTTTCGTTAAATTAATAAAAAAATTGGTTAACGAGAGTTTCTATAATATGTGACTACAACTCATTTTATATTTATACATGTTGACATTCATTCTTCCTCGAAATAAGTCGAATTTATGTAGGTGAGGGCGACGCTCATACGCGTGCAACCACGTCACAATAGAAGACGCGTGTAACGGCGGGTTAAGGGCCGGTTGTTCGAATGTTAATCAAAAGCGGAATCAACTGATCATTATCAAATATTTAATTACTGTCACCAACTGTCAATGTCAACTTTGATTGGGTTGCTGAGAACATAATTGATTACAACTATGAGATTAATTGATTAGTTACCTAATTAATTATGTTAATAAAATAATTGGTATGTTAATTAATCAATCAATTATGTTAATTATCATCATTATAATTAACATAATTGATTACAATCAACTGATTGGCGTACAAACAACGGATTTTGTTATTTGATGGTTGTTAATGTATTAATAACCTCTTCAAGTCTTCAGTACTAAATTAAAATTCTTCTGCTTTTGGTGTAGACATGACTCTGTCTGTGTTTTCAAAATGCTTTCAGTAAGTTGTCATTCCATCGTTTTCGTGGTTTTCCCACTAATCGTCTTCCTATTGAGGAACCGTCTCTAGCCATTTTTACTACTCTATTTGTTGTCATTCGGCTTATGTGGTCGTTCCATTCTACTCATTTTTTACCCAGTTATTATTGTTGTCCACCTTGCATCTCCGTCTACACTTCTAGCTCTATCCCTAATGTCTTACCATCGATTTTTCGAAGGGTTCGGCTACAAAATACTTCGGCCCAGAGAACTGCCAAAACGCCCAAAACACACTGCGACCGTACACAACATAATTCCTACTGGAAAGTAAGGCTTCCTTAGACACGTGACACTAAAGTAATATCTGCATACAATGATGCTATTTAATGGAGACAAACACGTTTTAAATACCACCAAGTGACTCCAAAAACATATTTATGATCTCATGCTGGTAAGTATGCGGTTACTTGCCTTTGTGAGTTAACCCCTTGAGTCCCCATTATTTGATTTATGTCACTGCCACTATCACTATCATATTCGTTTCCCAAATGACTACAATCACTAATAAATTCTACACTGTGGGCCGAAATAAAGGAGTACATTTTTTAGTTGAAAATATCTTTTTTGTTTTTTGAGCGATTTAATTTATTTTTGCAGGGCTAATAGCATAATATGTCCTTAACATGACTGCAAATGGGTACCCCCCGTTAAGATAGGCAAAATGCCCTCACTCTCAGAATTCAATCTTTTTAATTTTTTTACGTTCTGTGCAATTAAAAAATGAGATAACGCGGATTTTTAGCTCGCCACCCCCCTTACCCCTCCCCTTACAGCCTAAAACGTAGATTTTTAGTTTTAATTTTTTTTACTTGGGTTGCAATTGATTTAAAAATTTCAAAAAATTGACACTTGTAGCTGAGGCTTTTACAAAACATGTCCATTTTTATGGACCCTTAGGTCGAGTGTACATAACCTCAATTTTTTTTAACTTTTTTAAAGCCTATAACTTTTTTTTGGAGGGGGCTGCAGGTCCAATTTTTTTGCATTTTGTGTATTTTATCAAAAGCTATCTCTCTGATTTTTTTCAGATTTTTCCGACAGGTGCGCCATTTTGAAAAATCCGGAAAACTGTTTTTTTAGGGGGTTTTTAGGGATTTTCTCCATTTTATAGACTGCAACATAGATCAAGTCAAGGTTTTGTTAATAGATTATGTATAATTTGAAATAAATGAGTATTTTAGGATTATCAAAAATTGGGCAAATACCTTTAAACCCCCCAATAACCATGTTTTTTTTAAGTTATGTAAGGGTTTTTGCGGGCTTAATGATATTTTTTGAGGTCGATACAGCCTGAATATATTTTTTATTTTTTTACGTCCTATATGATTTTAAAAAATTAGGACACCGCAATTTTAGCCCACTTCCCCTATTCCCCCTCCCCCACAGCCAAAAATTTAAATTTTTCGATTTTATTTTTTTTAAGTTGGTTTGCAATTAGATTAAAAATGTTGTTCTAAAGCTATTTATTTGTGGCATTTTTGTAATTAACTATTCTAAATGGGAAATAAGCCACAATTTAACTAAAAAATGATTTTATTTTCCATCTGTAATGCGATAGAGAGAATTCGACAATCTGTGACGCACTGAAAAAATGGTTTGGGACGATCTATATAAATAAGTCAGATTAAATTAAATTATTAGAAGATTTTTTTACCAAGCAACCTTTTTCTTTAATTTATTATTATTTTGTATTTTGACAACGACGTCCGTGGTGGACGTCGAAACGTTAATAAAATCATTTTTTAGTTAAATTGTGGCTTATGTCGCATTTAGAATAGTTAGTACCTAATTATTAAATTATAAATTACAAAAAATTCACACGCAGAGCTGAGGCTGTTACAGAACGTCTATTTTTATGGACCCGAAGGTCGAGTGTACATATTATAACCTCATTTTTTTGTTTTTTAATAGGTACGTATAACTTTTTTTGGCGATGGCTGCTAATTTTTTTTGTCTTTTGTGTATTTTACAAACCATCTACGTTTGGCTCCTAATGCAAATAGTGCACGCTGTATGCTTGTCCCGTTAGGTAAATTATTCCGATTAATTTTTTTACACAAACTTCGGAAAATGGTTTAAACATTTTTTTAAACGAATTAAAAAAATCAATTTTTTCACTTCGGACAAATTTGTTTTAGATTCTCTAGATCAAGCTGAGCAAGAAAGGTATCTTGTGATTTTTCTATAAAATTGACTGTTGTCGAGTTACATGCAATTTCAAATTTGAAAAACGCGAAAATGGCCATTTTCAAGGCTTAATAACTCGGTTAAAAATTATTATTATGAAAGTCATAAAGTGACCAACTCAAAGTTTAAAGCCCCCCTGCAATAGTCTAAATAAACTTTTGTCATTATTTTATTGCTAACTATTATTTTTAATAATTAAATTGAGCGCTAAGCATGTATTGAAGCGGCCGTCCACGAGAGAGATGTACAATATTCATTGGACGTTTTAAAAAAATATCGATTGGAAGTCAAAAATACGTTTTAAAAAATAAAAAAGGAATTTTGAGGTTATATGTATTGTACCAACTCAAAGTTTAAAGCCCCCCTGCAATAGTCTAAATAAACTTTTGTCATTATTTTATTGCTAACTATTATTTTTAATAATTAAATTGAGCGCTAAGCATGTATTGAAGCGGCCGTCCACGAGAGAGATGTACAATATTCATTGGACGTTTTAAAAAAATATCGATTGGAAGTCAAAAATACCTTTTAAAAAATAAAAAAGGAATTTTGAGGTTATATGTATTGTACACTCGACCTACACGGGTCTATAAAAAATAGATATGTTTTGTAGACGCCTCATAAATATTTTAAATTAATTGCAACTTTAAAAATAGAAAAATTGACGTTTTTGTGGGGGCAGAGAGGGGGGGGGTGTGCTAAAAATGCGATTAGTCTTATTTTTTATTCACATATAACGTAAAAAAATGGAAAAAAAAATATTCAGGCTGTATCGATCTCAAAAAATAATATCATTAAGCCCGCAAAAACCCTTACATAACTTAAAAAAACATGGTTTTTGGGGGGTTTAAAGGTATTTTGCCCAATTTTTGATAGTCCTAAAATACTCATTTATTTCAAATTATACATAATCTATTAACAAAACCTTGAGTTGATCTATGTTGCAGTCTATAAAATGGAGAAAATCCCTAAAAATCCCCTAAAAAAACAGTTTTCCGGATTTTTCAAGATGGCGCACCTGACGGAAAAATCTGAAAAAAATCAGAGATAAATCTTTTGATAAAATACACAAAATACAAAAAAAATTGGACCTGCAGCCCCCTCCAAAAAAAAGTTACAGGCTTTAAAAAGTTAAAAAAAAAGATTGAGGTTATGTACACTCGAACTAAGGGTCCATAAAAAATGGACATGTTTTGTAAAAGCCTTAGCTACACGTGTCAATTTTTTGAAATTTTTAAATCAATTGCAACCCAACTAAAAAAAATTAAATCTAAAAATCTACGTTTTTGGCTGTGGGGGCAGGGGTAAGGGGGGGTGGCGAGCTAAAAATCCGCGTTATCTCATTTTTTAATTGCTCAGAACGTAAAAAAATTTAAAAAATTGAATTCTGAGAGTGAGGGCATTTTGCCTATCTTAACGGGGGGTACCCTTTGAATGCAAAACCAACATACAGGGTCGGACTTATAAATTCGATGGTTTCAAATTGTTGTCCGTCTTACAAATTTTGTTCGAAAATTACCCAAATTGAATAGCCAACCGGAATTAATTTTGGGCTGTTAGGTGGCCACATTTCTGGCTTAATATAGTCCGGGCAATTTTTACTCCAGAATATCCTTGTATTGTGGGAAGTGTGCGAAGGAGCACCATCTTGCTGGATAATGTAATCATTACATACTTCTTCAATTTCAGGTAATAATAGGTGCTACAAGATTTGTTCTTAATATCATCATCATTATCCAGCCTCAAAAGTCCACTGCTGAACATAGAACTCCTCCCCTCGTTTCCAACCCCATCTATCCTGCGCCGCTATCACAATCCAGTTTTTATTTAGCTTTAAGACTTTGACGGTAAACTTTTTAAATACTTTAAGATGGCAATCTTCTTTAATGATTCTTCAAACTGATGTTCGGGAAATCTTAGTTTCTTTTGCGATTTTCCTTGTTTCAACAGTTTGGCAGATTGCAAATTTCCTAAAACAACCCTTACTCTAGCAATATTGTCTTCAGTTCTTGAGCTTCGCTTCCTTCCTCTTCCACTTTTATGTTCAATAGACCCATGGGTGTCCCTTAGATGTCTTAAGAACTTTTCTATCGTTCCAATACGCCAATTTTTCTCAGGAAATCCGTTTACAATTTTTCTTGCACCATAATTATATTTTTCACGGTAATATTTAATTAATATTCTGTACTCTTTGCTTAAAAGAGGGATTATGAACTGGCCAATTTACTTATTTAACTATAAATGTCAAACAAATTTCATGGCAATCTAAGCAGTCATGTTTTACTAAGTAAAATTGACATACCGTAAAGTGAGGCTACTTTGTGACACTCTATTAGGTTTTGTGATGATATAGTACACACACTTTTGGTTTATTATAATTTTAAAAATATCACCTCAAAGCTCAATCTTTGCTCTATGTTCAGTGACAACTAGAATGCGCTATATGTTATAGAAATCAAGAAAATGTCAAAAAAAGTTGCCACAAAGTCGCCCCATGGGTGGGGGTTTCTTTGTGACACGTAAGTTTTTCTGCGATATTTATATGGAATTCTAACTGTGGCAAAAAGAAACACCCGTACATTTTTTACAAACATTTTAATGTTAAATGGAGGTAACATATTGTGTTAAAATATAAATTTACTTTGGTAGAAATATCTTCTAAAAATTCTTCTTCAAAAGTCAAAGTTTTCACGCCGACCTAAAATCGCCTGTTTTGACGATGATCAAATCAGCTGTGGCATGACGAGCGAAGTTGCACTAGGAACTTTGGTTATTGTTCCCTAGATAGTGCACACAGTCTACTATTGAAATAAAACATTTTAATTATTCCAGCATTTCTAATGGCTCGGCCAAGTTACTAAGTTAACTTTAAGGCGGAGACAGATATCCGCGCCGCGAACTCCGCGCCGTGTGTGCGCCGCGCGTTCGTGGCGCGGTTATTGTTCGTTAAAATTTTTCATTTTGACGATCCAGAGGAAACTTACGAACGTTTAGTAATTGTAGATAATCATGTCTCTGTGCTGTACTTCTACTACATCTTATCTTGGTATTGTTCTGAAACTATTTTCTTGTGTCATCTTATGCAATTTACTATTTTATGTGGAATCAGCCACAGTTTGGGAACATTTCGGGAACTACCTTTTTCGCTTCCTGGCAACACAAATATAATGGTAGGGGAGCCCAAGCGGGGATTTTTGCAGTTACTCGAGCGCGTCAGATTATCATATGGGGAGAAACGTGGTACCCTGCAGATGTACCTCCACCATATATTGGCTCTTAACACAGGGGAGTTCGTTCAGGGGGGCCCGAAAAAAAATCTATCCTTAAAATATTCGAAATTGTCAGATTAAGATAAGGTAAGTTAAGTACATGCAAAAGAGTATATATTTCAAAAATATGACGATTTGAGCGGGGCGTACGGAAATGGGTGAGTCAAAAAGTTTCACAAAAAAAAGCGAATATTTCGCGAAATGAACGTCAGATTGAAAACTAAAAACTACGTGTTCAATATTTTTCAAAAATCTATCGAAAAATACCAAACTTGACCCCCCACGGAGAGGGGTGGGGGGTAAATTTAAAATTTTAAATACAAATCCCGTGATCTTTCGCAAAATAAACATCATATCGAAAAACTGCAAAATACACTTTATCAATGTTTTTGAAAAATCTATCGAATGGTTCCAAACACGACCCCCCACGGAGGTAAGGTGGGGGGTTACTTTAAAATCTTAAATGGTAGACCCCGTTTCTTATTGCAGATTTGGATTGTTTGTATAAAAATAAACAACTTTTATTCGAAACATTTTTTTGAATTATGGTAGATGGCGCTATAATCGGAAAAAATATTGTTGGAAATGGAAAATTAAATTAAAAAATGGGAAGTCCCCACTAAAATGGAAAATTTTACTTAACTTCTTTGGTTTTAGGACCTAATAATCACAACCCAATAGGTCCCCAAAGCGCTCGAGTGACTGCACATTTAGCATACTTTGCTCCCCTACCATAATATATCTGCTTGTTCCTACAACCAGAATCAAAATTAGAGAACTATAGGTACTTCCAAGTCATGCGATACCTTTTTCATTTTCCGGTGACACAATTGTAATGTATCTGCTTGTTTCAACTTCGTAGCTTCACTAGAAACGAAATTAGAGAACTATAGGTTCTTCCAAGCCCTGTGTTAACTTTTTCGCTTTCCGGTGACCCAATTATAATATATCTGCTTGTTCCAACTCAGTTGCTTCACCAGAAGCGAAGTTAGGAAACTATAGGCTCTTCCAAGTTGTGCGTTACCTTTTTCGTTTTCCGGTGACCCAATTATAATATATATGCTTGTTCCAACTACGTTGCTTCACCAGAAGCGAAGTTAGAAAACTATTGGGTCTTCCAAGTTGTGCGTTACCTTTTTGGCTTTCCGGTGACCCAATTATAATATATCTGCTTGTTCCAACTCTGTTGCTTCACCAGAAGCGAAGTTAGAAAACTATTGGGTCTTCCAAGTTGTGCGTTACCTTTTTGGCTTTCCGGTGACCCAATTATAATATATCTGCTTGTTCCAACTCAGTTGCTTCACCAGAAGCGAAGTTAGGAAACTATAGGCTCTTCCAAGATGTGCGTTACCTTTTTCGCTATCCGACGACACAATTATAATATATCTACTTGTTCCAACTCCGTTGCTTCACCAGAAGCGAAGTTAGGAAACTATAGGCTCTTCCAAGTTGTGCGTTACCTTTTTCGTTTTCCGGTGACATAATTATAATATATCTGCTTGTTCCAACTCCGTTGCTTCACCAGAAGCGAAGTTAGAAAACTATTGGGTCTTCCAAGTTGTGCGTTACCTTTTTGGCTTTCCGGTGACCCAATTATAATATATCTGCTTGTTCCAACTCCGTTGCTTCACCAGAAGCGAAGTTAGAAAACTACTGGGTCTTCCAAGTTGTGCGATACCATTTTGGCTTTCCGGTGACCCAATTATAATATATCTGCTTGTTCCAACTCCGTTGCTTCACCAGAAGCGAAGTTAGAAAACTATTGGGTCTTCCAAGTTGTGCGTTACCTTTTTGGCTTTCCGGTGACCCAATTATAATATATCTGCTTGTTCCAACTCTGTTGCTTCACCAGAAGCGAAGGTAGAAAACTATTGGGTCTTCCAAGTTGTGCCTTACCTTTTTCGCTTTCCGGTGACACAATTATAATATATCCGCTTGTTTCATCTGCGTTGCTTCACCAGACACGAAGTTAGAAAACTATAGGTTCTCCAAGTCGTGCTTTACCTATTTCGCTTTCCGGTGACACATAATATATATCTGCTTATGAATGTTTTTTTGATATTGATAACTATTTCCGAAGTGAATGTCGAAAGGTCAAGTAAACTTGATTTCAAACTCGAATTGTGGCTTATGCCCAAATAAAATAGTAAATCTTATTTTTAATACATGTTATTTTTAGTACAACAATGAACTAACATTTTTTAAAAAGGTCCGCATGTACATTTTTTTTATTTCAGCTTCTAATTTCGTTCAGATCGGATTTAAGTTGTTTCTTTAAATTAAATGGTTCTTTATTGAGGATCCCACAATAATGATTTTCTACGGTAAACATCAATTTCCTTCCGACAGTTCCGACCATTCCATTACTAACAAATATTCAACTTATGCGCGCCAAAACCAACAAACCACTAGCAAACCCGTCCAAATACGTATTGCGAACCATCAAAGCGTTTGTTGAAAAACCGACAGAATTTAGATCGTGGTGCGCCGTGTGCGTGCCGTTTGTGCGTCACTTGAAAACACGTACTAATCTGACGAATACGCTGCGCGCGAGCGGCTCGCACACCGAGCAGAGCGCATATGTATCTCCGCCTTTAGAGGCCACTCTCACAAAGCAACCATATCTGTCACAAATTAGCCTCACTTTACGGTATTTGAGCGTTTGAGAAATTCTTAAGCGTTATTAAGACTTAGGCTCCACGGGCGACAAATTTACGCTAGCAGGAGCCGCAAAACGAACTTAAGGTTCCGCGGAACGGAATAGGAACAGCCGAACTGAACCGGCTACAGGACTTGCGCGTAGTCGGTTCAGTTCGGCTATTCCTATTCCGTTCCGCGGAACCTTAAGTTCGTTTTACGGCTACTGCTACCGTAAATTTGTCGCCCGTGGAGCCTTAGCCTAAGACATTCAACAAAAATTACTGCTAATACAGTATAGCCCGAAATAAACAGTACTGAAACTGAAACATAGGTTTCTCTTTCTGCACGCTATCATGCCCAAATTAACTTGTATAGAACTGCCAAGTAATTCTTAACAATTATTAATTATTAATAAGAGAAACCTATGTTTCAGTTTCAGTACTGTTTATTTCGGGCTGTACTGTATGAAGCAAAAACTATAGAAAATATGTAATTTAGTGTTAAGAGGGTTTCGTTTTGGCGAACATATTAGAAAATTACTCGAATAAGATTTCCTAATTGAAGCAAAAAATGATATTTTACAAATTCGGGATTTTTTAAAATATTGTGGCGAAGACGTGTTCTGAACATTATTTAAATAAAAAAATGATATTTTGCGAATCCGGTAATTTTGAAAAATTTCCTTTTTACTAAAGTGTTCTGGATAGTTAACCTACCAATATCGGTTCAATTTTAGCTAAGACAGATTTCATTTGCAACGAGCTCAAATTCACCTTTACATAAATTTTTTTATAAGTCCGACCCTGTACGTTATGTTTGCTTCCAAATTTGCAGTCATGTTAAGGACATGTTAGGCTATTAGCCCTGAAAAAATAAATTAAATCACCCAAAACACAAAAAAGTTATTTTCAACTAAAAAATGTACTCCTTTATTTCGGCCCACAGTGTACAGCAGGGGTGGGCAAAAGCCGACCCGCGGGCCGGTTCCGGCCCTTTTGTTAATTTATCCGGCCCATTGAAAAATCCAAAAGGCAATTTTTGTTATTCTCTTAATATTAGTGTGCGTATAACATCATTTTAAATTAATTTGTAGAAATCGTTAAGCTATAAAGAAATAGCAAAATAAAATCTTTCATTAACTGACTTATTTAATGACCATTATTTTAATATTCTTCTTCTTTTAGTGCCGACTCCACTAATGAAGGTTGGCTATAACCATTGCGAATTCGCCTCTATCTTCTGCTGTTCTTAAAAGCGTCTGTGTGTTTAACCCAGTCCAGTCGCGAATGTTTTATTATTTATCGACTACCAGGACCGGTTTTTCCTTCTATTCTACCCCTCATAATCAGCTGTAACAACTCGTACTAATCATTTTCGTCCCCAATATGCTGCCTTTCTCCTTTTAATGGCGGTCAAAAGTTCTCTATCTCTTCCTATTCTGTACAACACCATATTATAGTTCATAATATGATCGGTCCGTGGTATTTTCAAAATTCTCCTAAAAAACCACTTCGCAACAGCTTCCAGCTTTCTTATTAAGTCCACATTAACAGTCCAAGCTTCGGCACTATAAAGAAGAATAGAGTGGATATAAGATTTTACCATCCGATAACGGATTTGCAGATCGAGTCTTTGGTTACTCAAGATTCAAGGTTACTCTTTGGTTACATCTTCAAAAAGGCTAATCTTGATTGCTCTCTACTTGATCGAATTTCTGATTTCGGATTTAAATCTTTCGTAATCCAGAATAGAAAAGATTTTTCATTTTGCCACTTGTTAAATATCTTCTTTTTTTATCTGGATTTGTTATAACTTAATATAATATAATGGACCATATTTCTTTAAAAATTATGTAATCTATTTTAGCGGGCATGAATTACACAGCCCAACAAAAAAAAATTGTCTTGATGCCGAAAAAATATCAACTGATTATAGTTAATTCATCTCTGCTGATTCCAAAAATGCAAACCTTTTCTTTGTATCAGCTCTAGTTTTCGAGATATAACATACTCATTAAATACTTAAATATACAGTTCTGTATATTCGACCACTATAATTGCAATATGTTTAAAACAAACTTAACAAATTCTAAGACAAATGGGCAAATGGACAAAAGGGCATATAAAGGCTATTTTGGAGTTCATTTAGGAGATAAAGATAAATCCTGGGCTTCACATGTAGTGTGAAAAACTTGTCTTGAAAACTTGCGGCAGTGGACGAAAGGAGGGAACCAAAAAATCATTTTGACGATTCATCAAAGACCATCCTAATCTGGTTTCAGCAATAAGACCAATTCCACATCAGCTTGAGCAGATACCCATTCCAATATTTAGCAGTCTACCTACGTTACCAGAGTATAATGTCGAAATGTTATCTGACGAACTACAGACTAATAGATTTGGGAAGACGACAGTGATTTTGAAGGGGATTCAACACATCCTAAGCGCTTTTAGCGATACAAAGGATACGCTTTTTGAAAACTCTAATATGAATTTTACAAATTAGACAAATAGGCAGTTAAAATGGCATATTTATTTGTTTCCCACACGATTACTTAATTTTTTATTAAAAGATCAAATTTGTCAAAATCGGAATTTTAACCTAAAAATGAAAAAAAGATGAAATCACGGTTTAACTCTTTATTTTAATATCCATTTTAGTTCCATTTTAATATTTTTTTTCTGAAATTTTTACAGCACATATCTCTTACCATTGTGAAGACTATGAAAATTGTTGTAGACTTTCAGTCTTCTTCTCTTAAAAGTTACGAATTTTTTAAAATAAAAGGTGCAGATTCGTGAATTGCAAAGTTAAATCGCAAAAATTAAGTGAAAAAATTTAAAATGTATCTATTTGATTACGTCTATGTTAAACTATAGAGTCCAAAGAGAAGTGTTATGGGGAGTTTTAGATCTAGACGTATTATAGAAAAAAAAATTGGTGAAACTTTTAATTTTAAGAAAAACGTTGTTTAATTTTTTTATTTTTATGGTAAAATTGCGATTTTGACAAATTTGATTTTTTAATAAAAAATTAAGTAATCGTGTGGGGAAAAAATAAATATTTTGCCATTTTAATTGCCTATTTGTCTTATTTGTAAAATTCATATTAGAGTTTTCAAAAAGCGTATACAGGGTGAAATTTTTTCTAAGACCCAAACGAACTAATTTTTTAAAGCCGGACCTGATTTTTTTCTAGTTTGAATAAATCAGTTGATTGGGTGGTAACACAGATTAAATATTTGTTTAAAAAAAAAATTATTTTTTTTAATAAAAGTAAAATTTTTTAAATCTATGGTTCATTTTACCAAACTTTTAATTCATAGTCAAATTTGATTTTTTTATAAAAAATTAAGTAATCGTGTGGGGAAAAAATAAATTTGCCATTTTAATTGCCTATTTGTCCAATTTGTATAATTCATATTAGAGTTTTCAAAAAGCGTATACAGGGTGAAATTTTTTCTAAGACCCAAACAAACTAATTTTTTTAAAGCCGGACCTGATTTTTTTCTATTTTGAATAAATCTGTTGATTGGGTGGTAATAGTGTAACGATTGACCAAAATAAGAGACACATCGATCTGACCGTTCAAAAATTATGACGAATAAAAATGTCTGTCAAAATGCGAAACTCGCCCTGTATATTATTAAACAATGGGAGCAAACACTTTTTAATGGGCATTTGTTATTCCCCGTAGGGGCCTCTATACGAGGTAGGAGTATGTACAGTTCCTCATGACTCACCCTGTATCATAGTCCATATTATACAGTGTGCGCCAAACCTCTGGCTTTATTTTATTACGGCTAAACTATGGGATATACAAAAAATTGTTTATAACAAAACTAATGTATATCAAAGACGTCTATAATTTAAAATTATTTTAGATTCTACTGTGTAAGTCAAAACGACGGTATGGACCAAAGTTTTGTTTTTTTAAATGGAACACCCTATATATTAAATCATTTTTAAATATATTTTTTAAAAATGTGAAGAATTAGTATCAGGTCTTATAGGACTAAAGTTAATAATTTTCTAAATATTTACATTGTTATTGAGAAAAATGGTAATATTTTATAGGGCTGTGGATTATGTCTCCAAGTTAATAAAAATTTAGTTGATATGTCAAAGTTTTTCTAATATAATGTAATTTTTAAATAATTTAATATCTTTTATATACAGCCATAAAATATACAGTGTGATCACTATTTGCAAGTAAAAAATTTTCTCATTTTTTTTTAAATGGAACACTTTGTATATTAGTATTGCATTTTGTAGTAAATACATATTACAATCTTTCTTTTGGTATGAGGTTATATGTAGCTAGAATATTTCGTTTTGTAGATATTTAAAAAATAACTCCAAATACTACGTTTTTGCGGATTTTTTATTTAAAAAGTTTTTTTCCAAAAAAAAGTAATTTAATCTGCTTTTAGAAACATACATTAAAATATCAAATGTAAAAATAAAAATGTAATTAAATAATAAAATAAAACGTATGCTGGTACAACTTAATTGAATTTATTAATAACTTACAAAAAACATTTTACCATACTAATAAATGCATAAATTAATTATTAAATTAAATAAACAACCAAATTTGAAATCTACCCTAGTAAGTTTTCTACCTCAGCAACTTTCTTGTACTAAATTAATTGTTAATTAAATTGTATTTAGGTACGAGTAAGATCAGTTATACTTTTAATTTACCTTTTTACGTACATCTTGAGAACATAATATTATAAAGTATACTTTGAAACAAATGAATGTATGTATCTGCCAATTATTTACTAAATTAATAGTGTTTTCTTGTATCACAAAAGCTGGTAATAATTTTGTAGTTGAAATTTTTGTAACATTTTTTTTATTTTTTAAATATAAATTTTTTAACTGAAGAATTGGTGGATATGACATTTGTTTTGGGTGAAACAATTAGAAATTATTCCAGCTCTTGTGACTCAAGTAAATAGATACTGTTTACTTCATAATACATCTGTAACGTTCATTTGTTTCAAAGCATAATTTATAATACGTTCTCAAGATGTAGGTAAATTAAAAAGTTATTAACTGATCTTACTCGTAAGTAAATACGATTTAACTAACAAAATTTGGTACAAGAAAGTTACTGGGGTAGATTTTAAGATTAGTTGTTTATTCAATTTAATAATTAATTTATCTACATTAATTACGTATTAGTATGGTAAAATATTGTTTTGAAACATGATTTTAAAGTTATTAAATTCAACTAAGTTGTACTTGCATACGTTTTATTTTAATCTTTAATTACGTTTTAATTTTCATCTTTGATATTTTAGTGTATGTTTCTAAAACCAGATTATAATTATTTTTTTTGAAAAAAATTTTTTCAATAAAATATCCGCAAAGCGTAAAATCTATAGTTCTTTTTTAATTATCTACAAAACTAAACATGCTAGGTACATACAACCTTATACCAAAAGAAAGAGTTCTGTTAAAAAAATGAGAACATTTTGTATTTGCAAATAGTGATCACACTGTATATGTTATTAGGTATTATTATATTATATTATATTCTAAGATATTATATTATTTAGATGTCCGATTGTTTTTAAAATAGTTTTAAAATAGTTTTAAAATAGCAATTTTTATTTTATTTCGTATAATAGAAAATTATATTTCAGATTTTTGACCACTCTTCCCTTTAATATGTAAAAGATATTACATTATTTAAAAATGACATTATATTAGGAAAACTTTGGCATATTACTTAAATTTTTATTACCTTGGAAACATAATCCACAGCCCTATAAATATTACAATTTTTCTCTCAATAAAAATGAAAATATTTCGAAAATTATTAACTATAGGCCTATAAGATCTTATACAAATTCTTCAAATGTTAAAAAATATTTTCAAAAATGATTTAATATATAGGGTATTCCATTAAAAAAAACACAACTTTGGTTCATACCGTCGTTCTGACTCACCCTGTATAACCGAAAATAATTTTAAATTGCATATAGACGTCTTTGATACACATTAGATTTGTTATAAACATTTTTTGATATCTCATAGTTTAGCCGTAATCAAAGAAAACCAGAGGTTTGGCTCACTCTATATATTATTGTCCAATACTGTATACTTAGCTGAGATTTACGAATATCTAATTCTAAGATATTATATTATTTAGATGTCCGATTGTTTTTAAAATAGTTGTAATTTTTATTTTATTTCGTATAATAGAAAATTATATTTCAGATTTTTGACCACTCTTCCCTTTAAATACACCCTTATTTCATTTCATCAAGATAAGGAAATGATTATCTAGTCATAATTGGAGAATTCTATGCATATACATTCGTATGCCGTGTGTCGCTACTTAGTCGAACATCTGCCTTTGTATCTATTCTTTGTAACAAACACCTGGCTCACAACGTGATGTTAAAAATAGTTAACCCCTTTACCTAGTTTACCTGGTTTTTATCCTTTTGAGGGTGTATGCATGACACAATTTTGGAATTTAAAGAAAAGATAAGGATAACCGGTGTAGAACGTACATAATTATTATTTTTGTTGAATTCGTAAAGAAAAACATACAAAGTATTTAAGAATAAATGTCACTCTATAAAATTTAGAGGTATATTGTTTCAACATACATTGCTTGATTAAACATTATCTTGACAATAGAGTAATTTATAGTATATTATTCAACGAGCATGTAATAATCATTCCATGCGAGTAGAATACTATCCTTTTTCTACGACCTTCTTTTTGTTTAGAAAAATTATTGTACCTTAAAATGCATCGTTCGTTTTATTGCTTTTTTATTTACTAGCCGACTTATTAATAAAAAAATAACTGAATATTTTGTTTATCGCACAATTTAGTGACGTAAGTTACACCATATACACTCTGGGCCAAAATTAACCGGCCAGCTTAAAAATGGGTCATTTTTGATGTCTTATATCTCATAAATGATGGCTCATATTACCCGTATGCGCGCCAATGGTAAATATTAAATTCTTAATTGTATGTCAAAAAATATGCAATAACTACGTCATAAAACCCACCAAATTGCATGTGCATATCTCCACCGGTTTTAAAGCAATAAATAAATCGTCAGTTTGTCAGAAAAATTTCAACACCCCCTACCTCGGAAACGAATCATTTGCGAACATAAGTTTATAAAGCAAACTGTCATTATTTTTTCATGCAGAATCACCCCTTAAACTTTGCCAAATTTTTTTAAAAACATGTGTAGTTGTTAAAGCTCCTAACTTTTTTTATTATCCAACAGAAGCGAATCAGTCAAACAACAGAATGTTAAGAAAGCATGAGGCTATAGTTAGGTTTTAATTTCAATATTCTACAAATGGTAGAATATTCCACAGGGTGATGCAAACTTTAAGAAAAAAACACAGTTTGATTCTTACACCCGGTATACAATGAAAATTTACCCGTTTAGCAACAATATAATTATAACGATATTGTCAAGGAATAACCCTATAACATATTAAAAAAATCACTTAAATCAGACAACAGGTTTAGGAGATATAAGACATCAAAAATGACCGATTTTTAAGGTGGCCGGTTAATTTTGGCACAGAGTGTATTTTTTAAGATTATAAATTTTTATTTTTTAAGATTATAGAAAAATCAAAATGGTGTAATGCCAGTATGTTTCGACCTTAATATATCAGTCACATATCTCACTAGGCATGCATCACTTGATTAATTAAACCAGTGAGTAATGAAGTATTATTCACGGGTAAAGTAATGGATGTTATTATCTATTCATAAATAGTGAATAATGAGCATGTTATTAAACGGGCGTAGCAAAAAGCTTTGTATTAAATAAAATTTAACTTGAAGTAAAACACTCCTTGGTGTAGTATATTTTAATAATAATTTAAAAAATTTAAAAAGATTTTAAAAATCTAGAAGGATTAATGTTGTTCTGAAACTATTTCCTTGTGGCATTTTTATGATTAATTATTTATATGATTTCATGTAATCGAATGAACTATCTTTCAGTAAAGTCGTCCCAGGAACGCAACTCATAAATATTGGCAATATCATTTTAAAGTCTTCTACTTTAAAATGTATCATATGTATCTGAATTGCCGATATAAATGAGTCAAATTAAATAAATTATTAGAAGAATTTTTTTTACTAAGCAACAACATTTTTGTTTCCATTAGTAGTATTTTGTATTTTGACAACGGCACCCGATTTGGGCGTCGAAACGTTAATAAAATTATTTTTTTCATTTTAATTGTGGCTTATTTCCCATATAAATAATTAATCACTAGAAGGATTACTTTCAGAACGTTTTCGGACTTATCAGTCGATCATCAGTGAACTCCCTGTCCTTGCTAAATAGCCACAATGCCAAACACTGGTTAAGTTGTATGTTCCAACTGCATAGTAAAAATTGTAAAATAATTTGGCCTAAATGGGATGCAAATGGAATACTTCCAGCAACATGATGCTCTACTGCATTACATTAAAAAAATTTTTTTATGTGATTAGGTCTTCATTGAACCACGTTTAGTCTGTCAATGACAATGACATCGATCAATGACGTCTTTGTATTAAACTTACGATAAGATAACAAAAAGAAAATCAATTAAAGGATATAATACGAAGTATTACACATATTGTCATTTTTTGCCATCATTTTATTTGCTTTTTCTGCATATGGGACAGATTTCTCTAATTTCGTTTCTCCATGTATGATTTGCTTTGGTATCTGTCACCATGATTTTCTTAGTGGTTCTCTACTACTATTTCTAGGAATTCTACACTAACCAACCTTTCAGATTAAATAAATTTAAGTATTCACTTCAAAAAGGCAATTAGACAAGATCGGCAAGTATACAATACAAAGTATATAGAAAAAACCATTGATAATAACTGTAAAATGAAGGTACTTTGAATGCAACTAACAACAGATAAGGAACAACTAACAAAAATAAATAAGAAACAAAATATATTGGTACAAGACAACAAACGTATAGTCGGAGTTAAAAATGCCTACATCAGCATTATACCAGAAACTCTACCGACAAATGAGGACAGGAGATTCTTCAGATAATTTTAAGATAATTTAATCCAAGTCATCTAGTCCGAAAATGCTTCCGAAAGGAGCTAGAGCTATTTGAAGATGGCATCTGGTAATTAGTTGTAACTCCAGAACGCTTCTATTTAGAAAATCGAAAATTCTTAGACATATCCGGAGATATCTTAGATATCTTCCGGAGATAAATCGATTCCATCCATTGCAAATTTCTAGTACCGGTCATAGGCGTCCGTTTTGGGTAGGGCAGCAGTTATATTATCGCATAACTTTTTTGTTTTTAATTTTTAAGCAATTTTGAGTCTGGAGTATTAAAATTTAAGGTATTATAGTACTAAAAGGTACTCTTACTTTAAGTCGATAGGATACACCGTTTTCTAGAAAAATCAATTTGAAAATTTTTCGTTTTTTGAATATCAAAAAAAAATTAAAAAAAAAAATGTGCTTAGAAAAACGAAAGTTGGTACGTTTATTTATATTCCAGAGATGAATCGATTTCATTAATTGCGAATTTCTAGTACCGGTCATATGCGTCCGTTTTGGGTAGGTCCACGGTTATTTTAGGTATGGCATAACTTTTTGAGGTAAATTATGAGGTATTCTAGTACTAAAAGTTACTCTTGCATTAAGTTGGTAAAATACACCGTTTTTTTTGAAAATTTTTTCAATTTTTTTTTCAAATTCAGGAAGCCAAAAATTTTCAAATCGATTTTTCTAGAAAACGGTGTGTCTTACCGACTTAAAGCAGAGTATCTTTTAGTACTAGAAGACCTCACCTCAGAAGATTAATTTAGGATAGAAATAATAAAGCTTGAAGAAACAATTGCCAAAGAGATGGCATGACTTGAATTCGATTTGGAATCCTATTAAATATCCAATAGAACCCAAACTGCAGTACATATAGCCCAGTCAAGATAGACTTTTGATTACAAAAATTCGCGTATAGGTAAAATTTGGTATTACGAATGTTTGGGACACCATTGTAAATGATATGTGAATAATCACTATCAATTCCACATCTCCAAAAGAAGTTATATGGACAAACTCTACGGGGATATGTTAAATTAGTTGTGTACATGTTTTTCCCCAACGGGTGGAAACCAGAGTGGGGGACGAGGGTAGTTATAAGGGGCCAAAGTCGCGGTTTTTATTATTTTTTTTTGAGACGCTCATGATGGAGATAGTGCACCAAAATTTGGGAATAAGTAGGTCATGACGTAACTAAGCCAAATCTCTAGGTGCGAAACGCTGCTTGGGGGACAAATGGTTGGGGGCAGGGGTGAATGTAAAAATTATAACGTGTTTTTTGTGACCTTAGTGATTGAAATAGTGCACCAAAATTTGGAAATAAGTAGATCATGACGCAACTAAGCAAAATCTTCAGGGGCGGAACGCTGTGTGGGGGACAAAGGGATAGGGGCAGAGGTGAATATAAAAATTATAAGGGGCTTTTTGTTCCGTTCGTGATCGAGATAGTGCACCAAAATGTGGGAATAAGTAGATCATGACGTAATAAGCAAAATCTCTCTAATTCGGAGTGGGGGACAAAGGGGTGGTGGGCAGGGATCAATATGCAAAACTTTTGGGTGATGTTAGTCGTCGAGAATATGTCCGCAACTTGCATGATTTACTTATTATCAATTTTTGGTGCACCATCTCGATCACAAACGTCACAAAAAACCGGTTTTAATTTTTAAATTTACCCCTTTGTCCCCCACGCAGCGTTCCGCCCCTGTAGATTTTACATAGTTATGTCATGATCTACTTATTTCCAAATTTTGGTGCACTTACTCGATCACGAACGTCACAAAAACCCCTTATAATTTTTATATTTACCCCTGCCCTCACCCTTTTTCCCCCACTCAGCGTTCTTCCTAGAGATTTTGCTTAGTTACTTCATGATCTACTTATTCCCAAATTTTGGTGCACTATCTCGATCATGAGCGTCACAAAAAAAATAATAAAAACTGCGACTTTGACCCCTTATAAATAACCCTCGTCCCTCACTCTGGTTTCCGACAGTTGGGGAAAGTCATATACACAACTAATTCAACTTATCCCCGTATAGTTTTTCCATATTACTTATCACAAGCCAAATCCGCTCTCAGCTCTTAGGTTACATACGTTCACTACGGAGACCATCGCATGGTATCCTAGTTTAGAGCATAGTATCCTACTCTTCGTATTCGTGAATTCTGGCATTCAAAATATCAGGTTTAATATTTATGTAGGTAGGAAAGATGTTTCACTTTGCACAGTAGAATGAAAAGGGTGTCATATAAATGGAATTCCCATAGATAATCTACGATATGCTGATGATAGGGCTATCATAGCAGACAACATAGAAGGATTTACAAGAGATAGTAAATAATATTAATACAGTTGGAGACGAGTATGGTCTCAACATTTACATTATAAAAACTAAATGAATGATAATCATCAGACAATAAATACTATATGCAAGAACAGTTGAAAATAAACAACCAACTTATAAAAAGATTTAAGAAATTTAAATATCTTGGAGCTACCTTATATAGCTGGCCATACTATCACCAGATTCAATAACTACCTTTGTCAGCGCGAAACCTATACATATGGCCAATAATAATGTTCGGTAGTGAGACCCGGTACTTGAAGTAAGATAACTAAATTGTATTAATTGGACAAGAAACTGGTGCGACCATCTGCGACATACCTGATATCAGTACAATAATAAGAAGTACAGAAGAAGGATCTTTACGCATAATCCAACCAACAGAAAGACCTGCACGCTGCATAGCGTATAGGACCAAAAGAAGAAGAAGAGAGAGTCTTCTATCCTTTCCACTTCGCCTCTTGGAGTAATTTCTAATTCTTCCAGACATTCCATGTCGTGTTTGTGTAATTTTTACGTACAATGATCTTGTATATCATGAAATTGAAATGTCACATTTTAGTATAACTTGGTTGATTTTTGACGTATTTTTAGTGTTGTTAGTTTATATTCGAACTCGAAATTTTTTACTATTTTTATTCTTTAGACGTTTTAACACTTCAACTTAAATAATTTTAATTTTCAAATTTAATCTAAAACTTTTTTTCTCGCACTGTATTCTAGAAACTAATCTTTATGTGTGTGATTCTTTGACTAAATCACGTACTTCCACTTTCCTGTCCTGGTGGTGGTCGCTATAAAATCAAAATTAGTTAAAAAAACCATACAGCATACAAATTAAAAAGCGACAGCTGGCAGATGGCCTCTAACTTCATTTTCATTTAACACGTCTGCCGGTTGTTCAGGCCCGGTTTACTACTTCCACAGTTATAAAGTGAATTTAAGAGTTATTTCAGTCAAATATGATCAGTCAATGATAATCAGTTCATTTATGAGTTTTAAATATGTACATAATGTGAACATTATTGAATTAAAATCACTGCGCGTCAAAAAAACGGGTCACCTAAAAAATTATAGAAATTTTTTATAAAAATTTTTATCTTTTCAGTTTTTCTTATTTATATCAAATTAAATCTATTGTGCATTGATTCCGTTACTCTTTTAGCAAGTAACCCAACATTATCATTAGTAACAAATGGAAAACTAGGAGAAATTTGAGAAAATAATAAATGTATTAAAAATTTTGATGTACCATTACAGTCACAGTTATAACAAGTGCATTTGTGAATTATAGAGTCAAGAAAGGACAAGTATCACTCGTTTTAATAATGTATGTTGCCACCACTAGCCCGATCAGGGAACACAAAATTTTACGAAAACCTCCAAAAAAATAAAGGAAGGATGAAAATTTGGGAATAGATACCTAGTTGAAATTGTCTATTATTATATAAGAAATTAAGAAGTTTACAATTCTACATCCCCTCCATTTTACAAAAATTGGGAAATACAGGGTAAAAAATATTTTCTCGGAAGTGAAAAAATATACGTTCAAAATAGGCCCGGAATTGGATAAAATGACTAATTCTAAGCCACTTTTGTTCCATAGAGTTTTTTCACTAAGTCAATACTTTTCGAGTTATTTGCGAATGAATATGTTCATTTTTAACAATAAAACATGTTTTGGACGGTTTTTCGCAGATACCTCAAAAAGTAAGTATTCTAACGAAAAAAATATTCTTAGTAAAACTATAGCTTATAATAAATTGAAAAAAATGATCTACACGTGAGCTCTGCAGACTCAGTAGAAGCAGAGTTGTAGCTAGTGAAAAGTAGGTTCTTCTTCGTCAAATTCCAAATCGAATATTTCAAAAAAACAGAGCACTTTTTGGGGAAAATTCATTAAAACTTTTTTTAAAGTGTTTAAAAAAATGTTTATTTTTGTTTTTTAAAAAAACTTCTTAAAATAAACAACATTAAAAATAAGTGAGTTACGCTCAAAATATTGTTGGTCCCTTTTATTTTTTGGTACAAAAATCGCTTAAATCACCCCCTAAATAGCTTCCCAAATAAAATTAATCGTTACCACTTCACAAGTTACTTTACTTATGTATTGTTTATATTATCTCTAAGTTTAATGGTTTGAAAGTGCTCATTTAAAAAAAAAATAGGGTTTGAAATAAAACATTTTTTTTATTTTGAAAAAAAAAATGGAATTGTTCATGGAATTAACTTAAAAATTATTAGTAATACCAAAAATCTCAAAGAGTAATAAAATGTACGTTTTGCATTTCTGAATATTTTTGCTTTTTTGTTTTCTTATTAGACAAAAATTGGTTATGCTATGGCTGTTCAAAATTTAACTAAACTTGTGATTAGTTACTCGTTCAAGCCATAACTACAGCTTTTTCAAAGATAAGCACTTTGAACCGATGAAACTTACAAATCATATAAATAATACATAAGCAAAGTAATTTGTGAAGTAATGATAAAATTTATTTTGTGATGCTAATTAGGGGGTGATTTTCGCTATTTTTTTAACAAAAAATAAAAGGGACCAACAATATTTTGAGCGTAACTCACTTACTTTTAATGTTACAAGTTTTTTTTTAAACAAAAATAAACCTTTTTTTCAACAGTTTAAGAAAGTTAAAATAAATTATCCCCGAAAAGTGCTCAGTTTTTGGGTTATGTATTTCACATTGAAATATTCTATTTGGAATTTGATGAAGAAGAACCCACTTTTCATTAGCTACAACTCTGCTTCTGCTGGGTCTACAGACCTCAAGCATACATAATTTTTTTCAGTTTTTTATAAGCTATATTTTTGCAAAGAATATTTTTTTCGCTGAAATACTTACTTTTTGAGTTATCTCCGAAAAACTGCCCAAAAACATATTTTTTTCTGTTAAAAATTAGTATATTCACTTGCAAATAACTCGAAAAGGAACACTTAGGAAAAAAACTCTATAGAACAAAAGTTGCTAAGAATTAGTCATTTTATCCAATTCCGGACTTATTTTGAATGTATATTTTTCACCTTCGAGAGGGGGTATTCCCCTCCATTTTTGTAAAATAGAGGGGATGTAGGATTGTAAACTTTTTCTTATATAATAATAGACAATTTCAACTACCTATTCCAAAATTTTCATCCTTCCTTTATTTTTTTTGGGGTCAGATTGTTCTTTGATCGGGCTACACAGTTCTGGATGATACTCATCATTCGAGTTTACATAGAACTTATCACGTTTTGGATGTCCCTTTGCAGACACGTGGTTCATTCCTCAATTAGAGCAATTCGAAGCTTTTCAAATATTTTTGGAGCAGGTTTACGACGTCTTACACGCCTTTTGGGAAGGCTCTATATTGCTGAATAAGATTAAAGTCTGGACTTTAAGAAAGCCAGTCTATTCTTGGAATACCATTATCTTCAAGATACTGTGTTACAATAACATTGACAATAAACCAATGGCATGATGTTGTAAGATCTCCATTATGTATCTATGTGCTGTTAATGCATCCCTCCGAATCAAGACGAGATCCATGTGTGCCTCAAAAAAAAATCCGTGTCCAAAACATTACTGAGCTACCACCAAAAGCAACTCGGTTTGACCGTGTGCAGACAGCATAACGTTATCCAGCCCTTCTTTAGACTGTAGACCTTATTTAGACGATCTTTACCATAAATTGATATTCAACGCTCATTCGTAAACAATACTTTTTTCCAATCGTCTATTGTCCAATTCACGTACAATAGTAAGTTATCGCTCCGTTGCTGGATTGCGAGCTGTCAAATCCTGTTCTCTTAACCTTCGTCTAACAGTAGAAACGCTGATTACTGTGGTCTTTGGACTTGCTGCATGCATATGCCTTTGAGACATTCTAGAAGATTGCGTACTGTTTCGACATGCAACTAGTTAGAACGCGATCTTCTCTGACTCTTCTTACTTTTGGCGGCCGTCCCTGGTCACTCTTCTCGGTTCTAGGGTCTCAAGAAATCGTTGGTAAGTTCTTTGTACAGTTGAATGACTAACATTCATTTGTTTTGCCACATTTTTTTAGCTTGCTCCATTTTTCAGGAATGTAACAAGGGAGCGTTCAAGCATTACGTAACGCGATTTTTGAAGATTTTTGGCCCCTTCCCCGCCTATACGTAACGCACTCTAATGGGCGTTTAACTCTTGCGTAACGCAATTTTTGAAGATTTTTGACCCCCCCCCCTAACCTGCGTTACGTAATACTTCAACGGCCCCCAATCTGAACAGACTTGATATTTTTCCATCGTTATTAAGACATACACTTCAGTATAAGGATAAGGAGACCAGTGTAATACTAAGATATCTTAGAAGAGCTATTTAGAACACTTTAGTCCGTTCTTTAACGGTAAAATATTGCAAAACCTCTAAATTTTAAAGAACCGCTTGGATTGACATGAAATTTGGCATACACATAGCTAACAAGTCAAAGAAAAAAAGTGATATTGTGCCGATATGTGCTTTTGTCCTGGGGGTGGTTTTCACCCCCGCTTGGGGGTGAAAAAATATTCGTCCAAAGAAAGTCAGGAAATGGATAAACTGGCTAATTTTAAGTAACTTTTGTTCTATACCGTTTTTTCACTAAGTCAATACTTTTCGAGTTATTTGGCAGTGAATATGTTCATTTTTTCAACAAAATAAGCACGCTTTTAGACGGTTTTTCGTAAATAACTCAAATATAAAGCATTTTGTCGAAAAAACATTCTTAACAAAAATATAGCCTGTAAAAAATTTAAAAAAATGGTGTATATATCACGTCTCTACACCTAGTAGAAGCAGAGTTATAGCTAATTAAAAATAGGTTCATATTCGTGAAATTTTAAATGGAATACTGTAACGTAAAATAACCAAAAATGAAGCACATTTCGGGGAAAACTCATTACAACTTATTTAAAGTGTTTAAAAAAAGCTTCATTTTTGTTTTATAAAAAAAATTCTAGCATCAAAATTAAACAAGTTACGCTCAAAATAAAGTTAGTCCCTTTTGGTTTTGGTAAAAAAATCGTAAAATCACCCCCTAATTAGTATCTTAAATGAACTTAATCGTTACGACTTCACAAGTTTATTGACTCATGTATATATTGTTTATATGATCTGTAAGTTTCATCGGTTCAAAGTCCTTATTATTGAAAGGGCTGTAGTTAAAACGGGTTGAACGAGTCAATGATCACGAATGTATGCAAATTTAGAAACACCAAATCTCAATCAATTTTCGTCTAGCAGAAAAACAAAAATATACATGATATTCATAAAAGCCAATCTGACTTTTTTGTTTTTCGAGATTTTTGGTATCTCTAACAATTTTTAAGTTATTTTGAAAAAAAGCATAATTTTCAAAATATAAATTTTTAAAAATTTTATTTTGAAACCAATTTTTTTCAAAAATAAGCACTTTAAATCGATAAAACTTACAGATCATATAAACACAACATAAGTAAAATAATTTGTGGAGCGGTAACGATTAATTTCATTTAAGTTGCGAATTAGGGGGTGGTCTTCCCGATTTTTTTTTGCAAAAACAAAAGGGACCAACTTTATTTTGAGCGTAACTTGCTTAAATTTAATGCTAGAAACTTTTTGTAAAAACGGAAATAAAGATTTTTTTAAACACTTTAAAAAAGTTATAATGGGCTTTTCCCAAAAAGTGCTTAACTTTTTGGATATTTCACGTCGAAATATTCTATTTGAAATTTGGTGAATATGAATCTATTTTTCATTGGCTATAACTCTGGTTCTACGAGATCCAGAGACCTAACGTGTACACCATTTTTTTTACTCCTTTATAGGCTATATTTTTGCTAAGAACGTTTTTTTCGACAAAATACTTACTTTTTGAGTTATTTGCGAAAAAACGTCTAAAAATGTGGTTATTTTGTTGAAAAATGAACATATTCACTCGCAAATAACTCGAAAAGTGTTGACTTGGAGAAAAAGCTCTATAGAACAAAAGTTACTTAAAATTAGTCAGGTTACCCACTTCCTTACTTATTTTGGACATATATTTTTTCACCCCCAAGAGGGGGTGAAAGTCACCCCCAGGGAAAAAGCACACATCGGCACAATATCACTTTTTTTCTTTGACATGTAAGCTATACGTATGCCAAATTTCATGTCAATCTAAGCGGTTCTTTAAAATTTAGAGCAAAAACCGTGAAAGAATGGACTACTTCAATAGTTGACGCAGTTCTCAAAACCATCAATAGGGAACTTGCATAAAATTTTAAATTTGAAAAAAATGCTATAAATCGCAACAGAACATGATTTAAAAAAAGTTTTTTTTGTCTTTCGTTTGACTCCTAAAGACGCACCCTGATTGGCGCTGAAGACGCTGGCTGATAGCAGCCAGCCCAATACGCGCCCTGATTGGTCGTGACGTCATATAATTGTAGTATTGGATGACTTCGCCATTAATTCATTAGGTTTGGCATTCGTTTTGACATTGACACTCAGTTTTATAAATATTTTGATAGTTGTTATTTCTAATATGACTAATATTTGAGAAGACAATATTTCCAACTAATATTTAAGTGTTTTTATATAACTTACCTATAAAAAATATATGTATGGTGGCCACATAAAGGGTGAAAATTTTTCCGTTGGAGAAATCCGTTGGAAGTTTCCGTTGGAAACTTCGGGGAGTTAAAGCACATAAGTATATTATACGCACTTTTTATTGGCTGGTAATCCAATAAATATATTATTGGGGTTTTTAATAATTATACTTTTACAAAATGGCACTAAACAATACTTGTAGAGTTTTCTTCTATTTTTCATAGTAAACATTCTTTCATTTCCTTCAAAAACTGTATCAAACTCCAATCTCAACAAACTGGTATATATTATCATAATGACATACGATAAATGTCATTAAAATATAAATATAACCATAAACATAGGAGTACGGTCCTGACAATGATAATATACATCACGTTGTAAACCGCTGCGATATTTATCAGTTTTTAAATGATAAAAACACAGTTTAAAATTATTTTGTTAGTTCCTCCACATTGTTATAGTGGAAACACCATGTAAACCCCGCAAACCTGACGTGAGTACCAAAAACCACATCTATTATATTTATATTAATAATAATATAACCTATAAAATATCCAAGAAATATAAATAGGACCAGTTTTGGGCCAAGATCCACACCGGTTTTTGAACCGGCGACAGGGCCGGCCTTGCAACGTCTCCAAAATTAATCAAACATGACTTCGAATAACACCATGAACACTACACAAACTACATCTCACATCTCATATTCCAGTGTTGTTAACACGTTTAAACAACCAACAAAAGACGAAGCCATAGTTCTTTCTAGTATTGAAGGAACCAAAGTTCAAGAGTACATCATAGCCGTCGGTTCAATAGTTGGTCCACGTAACGTATCTTTCGCTTCCAGAATAGCCAATAATAGAATATGTGTATATCTCTCTTCTAAAAATATGGTTGATTCATTGCTGCATTCCCACAAATACGTCAATATAAAAGAAACTCAAGTAGAAATAAGAAGACTTATCACTCCAGCTCAAAGACTGATAATATCAAACGCTGGTCCTTCTGTTCCAACCACGTTAATTGAACAAGAACTACGTAAAATGGGTATAAGCGCCGTCTCTAAAATGACTTTTCTTAGGGTAGGAATGCCTGAAAGCGACTACAGCCATGTCTTGAGTTTTAGAAGGCAAACATTTATCACACCTTTAGAAAATATGTCCATTCCCGATTCTTTCATGATCTCTCATGATAATACCACTTACAGACTATACCTTTCTATAGAAGGATTCAACTGTTCAAAATGCAAGACTATTGGTCACCAGGAAACAGAATGTCCTGACAATGCTAATACAATCACTTCTAATGCAACCACTTCTAATACAACCAATCTTGACTCAACCAATTCTAATCCACCCACTTCTAATACAACAAATCCTGACCCAACCAATTCTAATCCAACCACTTCTAAAGCTCTTCCAGAAACCTCCCAAAACACACAATATATAACAAATCTACCTTATAACCAAACAGAACAAAAACCTTCTGACAAAGCCTTAATATCCACCTCTAACGATCACCCGGCATCTTCCCAAAACATATTAGATCAGATCCCGGACGTACAGGTCTCTAATAACCAATTAGAATCTACCATAGAAACTGACGACATGTCAAGACCTACAAATAATACAAATGAAACAAACACTTTAAAAATAACAACATCATCAACTTCCAACAAGATCAGCAATCTTACTCCATTAGAAATAACACAACCTAAAATTATTCCAAACGTCACAAAACATCCAAAAAGGCTCATCTCATCGTCTCCAGAAATCAACGAATATACCACACAGACCGATTCTCATATCTTCACTTCTCCAGTAACAAGGAAATCAAAGAAAAAAACAAAAACGTCTAAAAGAAATTCTCGAGATGAACTTTTACTTTCCCTAGAGACAATTAAAGACAAAATCGCAAACAGATCACCACCATTTGTCCTTAACTTCGACGAAATATGTGACTTTCTCGAAAACACATTAAACGCAAAACATCCCGAAATAACCTCAAAAAACTATTCGAACGAAACAGCCGAATTAATTCAGATCCTTAATTTTGTTCACGCTTATACCCACAATTCAAAATTAAAAAATAATACAACTCGATTAAGAAAGTAACTAAGCCCCAATAATTTCTCTTACACAGAAGAGACCGACGAAACACATTCTCAGTCAGAACTCGAAAATGTCTAATCTAACCCATATAATATATTACAGTGGAATATCAATGGGTTCTACACCCATTTAGAACAATTAAAACTTCTAATAAACGAAACATGCCCTAAGATCTTATGTCTTCAAGAAACCCATTTTAAGCAATACAATATTAATCTTCAAAACTACCAATGTTTTCCAAAAAATAGAATAGCACAACAGGCAAGTGGCGGAGTAGCCATCCTTGTAAGAACAGACCTAGAAGCTAAGCCAATCACACATTAAGAGTGTCCTCAATTTCAAAAAGAAAGAAGATCCCATAGAATCACAGACGATGACCTCAAGACAATCCTCACCAAAAAAGTTTCATCAGTGTTAACATATTTAAAAGACATCAAATTGTATAATATTAAATTAAATTGTATTATATATTTAATGTAATACTTTGTATTGTCATATCCACTAATAACCCTGCGCGGTTGATGTGGTTTTGTGTTTTAAATTAAAAAAAAAACCATAAACATAAATGGAATATAATTAGGTGACGCCACAGTTCGTTTGAAATAGTTTAAATACAGAAAAGGTTTTAAATTTGTACTTCTAAGTTATTATGAGTTTTTAAAGCGTGAAATTTTGGAAATGTCATTTTTAAACAAAACTGAACATTATTATATGTAATTAAAAAAGTACAAGTTCCCTATTATCTACGCAAAGCTTCCTTGATTTGTAAATAATGAGTTCAGAGAATTTTATGGTTTAATTTCATTTTATGTTTTAATTAAGATGTACAGTGGAACCTCGATAAGTCGGATTAATCGGGACCGCGGCCGATCCGGGTTATCGAGAATCCGGGTTTGCCGGAGAATATGGTAAAAATTTATAAAATACGGTCTCGTTACAGATAAACTTCATTGTTATTGCAAAAACATGAAATATATATGCACAGTATATCTGTGTTACGTACAGTTGTACACAGTATTGTTTATTTTTTTGGTAAAAAACTCAATCAAAGTGAAAAAATGTTTGGTTTGTCTGATGAAAATCGGTCCGGGTTGGCCGGACTTCCGGGTTATCGGAGGCCGACTTATCGAGGTTCCACTGTACTTTAAAATAATATTCTTTATGAGCTGCTTGAGAATATTTGAAAAATTCTAAGATATACCAAATTTCTACACTTATGTGACACGAGAACTTTAATAGCAAGAACTGATCCATAGGGCGAATATTAAAATCGTCGCGAAAAACTATTTTGACACGAAAAATTATACATACGTAATAAAAATACTGAGTGTAACTAATAAAAATAAATAACATCAAGTACCTACATAACACCTTCATTTTACAATTTGTCTATTTCCTTTTCGTATTATATATTCTCCTAAGGATCCCTTTGCCAAATGGTGCATTTGTCATCATTTCGGCTAGACTTCTTTTGGGTAGATAAAAAGCCTATTATCTAGAAGTCTAGACTGTGTTTGTTGTCTGAGTCTGTAATTTTCTACTTGTTATTGTTGTGTGAGTGTACAGTAACTAATCAATCATATATTTCAATATTTGTGTCCCCTCCAAATTTGTGAATTTTTTTAGATGAGAAAAATCCGTTTATTTTTAGGAAATATTGTTGATATAATTCTAAGAGTCACTTTAACGTCATATGCTTTTTTGCCAATACGTTCAATATAATAAGCTAAAAAGAGTATATCTATCCTGTTTTCAAAGATACTGACTGCCTTGTCTAATTTCTAGAAGAATTTTTTTTCATGTATATGAAATTAACACTTGTAATGAAACTCACTATGATCACCCATAATCGTGTGTCGTGTATAACTGACATTATTTTTTAAAGTATTAGAGTTATCTTCACGGGGTCTACCTCAAAATCCCGACAGCCAAAATCCCGACAGCCACAATCCCGACGGCCAAAATCCCGACACGCCAAAATCCCGACAGGCCAGAATCCCGACAGGTTTGATAAGTTTATTTTTAACATATAATTACATTTATTTCGTGTTTTTTGTTTATGGCCATCTGTTTGTTATTTTTTGTTACTAAATAAAAGTGTTTACCATTTAATATGAACTAATTTTCTAAATAAAATTTCTAACATTGGTATATGAATTAAATTATTTTTTTTGCCAATATATAGTCCAATAATATATGTATAATCAAATCCTGAATTCAAGTTTATTACTTTCATATAATAGATATTATCATGTAACTTACAACCTTCCATTTCAGTAAGTATAGTTTTTATATTATAAAATAAAGTGTTAGTGAATAATTTTTTCTTTTAAAATACATAATAATTAGTACCCGTACTTATTAGTAAGTAATTAATTTTTCAATTTCAATTCTCTATAAAATGATTTGGTATAGCATTTGAAAAGGAGACAATAAATATTCAAAATGTAGTGGTCGGAATTATTACTTATGCGAGGATTGTTGCATGTCGGAATTTTGGGCTGTCGTGATTTTGGGCGCCACCGATATTCACGTCATGTGAAAAGGTGCATAGTTTCAGTATTGAGCTAAAACATCTCAAATCCCCCCCGTATATTGACATAAAGTCTTCGAAGTATCACCATTAACTATAATTATAAAAACTATAGCCTTTGTAAATTTGCCCTCGATAGCAATCTGCAAACATCTGTTGTCAAAAATGATCGTTACCTTAGAAACACTTTCGGTAGATGGCCCAGCGATAAAATTCTAATTTTGTAATTAGCGAATTTAACGAATTTCTGTTTGGCGATCGCTCTTGCAAAAAATAAACACGCAATTATAAAATAAAAGCTTAATTTTGAATTGCCACTCTTTCACCTTGCTGCATAATTTATTAAAAAAGATACTCTGCATTGTTTTCAATCTAAACGAATCATGGCTCGTTGGGAGAATACAGAGGGTAGTTCAAAATTTAGTAAAATTGTATATTAGATATAATAATTACATTACATTCTTCTTCTTCTTCTTCTTCTTTAAGTGCCATGTCCGCGACAGAGGTCAGCAATCATCACAGCTATTCGGACTTTAGAGACGGCTGCTCTGAAAAGTTCATTTGATCCTTACCATTCTCTCAGGTTGCGCAGCCACGATATTCTGCGTCTCCTTATGCTTCCTTTTTCTTGAATGTTTCCCTGCATAATCAATTGGAGAAAGTTGTATCTCCCTCCACGTGTAATATGTCCGAGGTATTCTAATTTTCTTGTTTTGATGGTATTTGAGATTTCCATTTCTTTATTTATCTTTCTCAGAACTTTTCTGTTTGTGATGTGTTCTGTCCACGACATTTTTAGAATTCTTCTGTACACGCACAGCTCGAATGATTCTAGTTTTTTTTCATTGATGCCGCATTAAAGGTACAAGCTTCCATTTCATAAAAAAGTCGAGAAAACATAGAACCTAGCCAACCTAACTCTTAGCTCCAACTTCAAATCTCTTGTGCAGAGCACTTTTCTTATTTTTCTGTTTTCCTAAAACTTGCTCTAGGGTTTTCTTTTCTGATTTTGATTTCCTGAACGGAATCACCTGTGGAGTTGATCATTGCTCCGAGATATGCATATTGGTCGACTCGTTTGATATTGGATCCGTTTATGTATTACATTACATCTATTTGATGTTCCGTTTTTAGTTTAAAAAAATGGACAAAGAGCCATCAAAAAACGTTAAGGCCACTTCCATAATAGTGCACTTAGCCAATACGTTTTGCAGTTTTTACACCGTGATCATTATTCCCTTTCTCTTTGTCTTATGTCTATGTTAAGTCGACTTGCTCAATTAATGTTTTCCCTAAGTTTCTATCTTTATGATACCCATTCCAGGGTTCTGGAAGCAGCTTGTACAATGTACAGGTCTAGTGGATGACTACCATATATTTTTGGAGTCAGTTGGTTGTCTCAGAAAAGTAATTGCCGCCTGCTATCTAATACAGTCGAACCCGCTTATTGGAATAGCCTTCGTGCCATACAAAAATATTCTTATAAGCGGGATATTCTAATAACCGATCATTGGTGGCAAGCTGAAATAAGTGTACCAAATATACGTTATAATAGTACATACTATGTCAATATGTATATGCATATGGTTTTAGGCCTTTTTATGTCAATACAAATTTATAATCTAAATATTTACAAAAATAATTACGAAACGATTAGAAAATAAATTGGAATTGGGTTTTAGAAAAGACTTCCGCCCAAACGATCAACTATTAGTAACAAATAATCTTATAGAAAAAGGCTGTTTCTAAAAACAGCCAGTGGGTGACAATATGTACCTATAGAAATTTGTAGACAAATGAAATTATTTTATGACCTTGTCGGCGAACGATTGAATTTTCTGTGGGAAAGGAGCGTTTACTCATAACACAGTAATAAAGTGTTTAGTAGGTACCTGACAAACCGTAATAATATACAAAACAGCAGGCTTTCGAAGCTCTTATCGACTAATCATTATACCAGGCAAATTTTAAATTTTTAGGAAATTGTACGTAAAAATTTATTCGTTGACCAAAAAAATTATTCGATTATGCGGTATTAGTTTACTAAAGCATATTCCAATAAACGGATAAATTTATTAAAGGGTAAAGGGAAACGTTTCGGGACCTTGAATTTTTATTATACACCGGGATATTCCTATAACCGGTACTCTAATAAACGGGTTCGACTGTACCTCGAAGTCAATCAAGATATGGTTGACTGTTTCCAAGTTATCTGCCAGAGAATGGCAATGAAATTCCATGAAACAATCTTATTGTATACATGTATCTCTTGACTGGCCAGTAAAGAAGCTTTTTATGACTATGAGCTGATTCCTGCTTGTTGTATTCCTCAGTACTTCAGCTTTACTCGCAGTGTATTGTGTTGCCTTCAGATCCAAGCTTTTTTCCGCTCATAGGCGATGCTTTTTGGTACTATCAGGGCCGGCTCTGGACCTAAGTATTTTGTAGCTGGTGCTCCTCTGGAAAATTATTCAGCTCTTTCGTTACCGTAAATGCCCCGGTGATCTGAAACCCATATCAATTTGACAGTGTTATGTTTCGACAGTCTGTCGAGTTCTTCTCGGTATTCCCACACTACCCTAGAGTCCAACTAGGGCTTATGAGTGTCCCCATGGCTGCTTAGCTATTTTTGCATATATTGATCCGCTTCAGTTCGAAAGCCCTTAGTGAAATAGAAATGTTTAAATTTACAGCAATACAGAATATTCTTGCGTCCGATCCTTCTGCAGTTTTACACCAGGTACCAGGTATAACCCTAAAGTATTGATAGAGTGATCTCCCTGACCCGTTCCTCTCGTGGGCTGATGTCCACTTGGAAAGGTACTTCAGGCTTACATCTGGGTACCATATGGTAAGATATCATCTTCTATTCAATATTTCTAATTTCATTTATGATATTACTATGTCGAAACTTAAAGTGAACCTGTTAGGACAATAATCCAGACTAAAGTCAAGTAAAATGATTATTACACACTTCTCGCTACACAGAACGTATGATCAGAACACGACGTCCTAATTAAGATAATTAATCCAGAAACAGAAAGGCTGAGAGGAACACCTTAAGATAGATAGGAGTTTGAGGTTATTGAAGACATTAAAATAATCAAAGCCAGAAACAGGATAGAACTATTCAAAACTCTAAAAATGGAAGAAGCTGAAATTAACGCAAAATTACAGGAAACCTTGCCGAAAAGAAGAAAATAGGAGTAATTAAACACAATAACTGAATCAGAATATATAGTTCAGAGAAATAAGGAAAAAAAAATAGCCTGTTGGGGACACAACCCCCTCCAGGCCGAAACCAAATTTTTTGAGTAATATGGACATCTATAATAATAACCTATATATTTCCTGCAGCCGATTTTGATGATATACATAGTTATAAACAAATGAAGATCAAAAAACGGTAAATTTTCGCTTTTTTCGTCTATTACTAAGAAAATAGCCATTTTAAACAAATTTGAGAGTAAGAAACTCATAAACGGTATAAAAAACTTCAATATGGCGTTTGCTTAATATGTCTATCCTTATTGGTTGCTTAGAAAATTGCAAAATAAATAATAAATTTTGAGTTTTTATAAATATTTATAACTTATGTAAAAATTAACTTAGAACCTTCTTATTACACGGAATGCTGAGACTTATGGTGCTTAATTCATTCCCTAAATTTCGAAGAAATTGGTCAAATAGTTTAAAAGTTATTTAATTTGTTTATCCCAAATTTATTTTTTTTGCAACACTGTAAGTCAGAAAATGATGAAGCTACAGTAATACTTTGGATAGTTTATGGAAGAAGGAAATTTACAGTATTAATTTAATTAAAAAAAAAATTACAAAAAATAATTATAAATATTGCAAAATTATTTTGCAAAAACATGTGAATTAAATAAATGGGGGGGGGGCTAACTTTGTCCCTAATTGTCCTAGGACAGTTGCTTTTCTTTCTAAATGTGTATAAAAATTCAGTCTTTCTAAATATGAAAAAATAATTTTTCTACAGGTAACGGTTAAAAAGTTATTCTAATTGTTTATAAGTAAGCAAAAAATGGACATGTTTTTTCAAAATAATTTTACACTGTTTAAAATTATTTTTTGTCATTTATTTTTAATAATGGTAATAGTATAAATGTTCTTCTTTCATAAACTGCCCGAAGTATGATTGTAGCCTCATAATTTTCTGACTTGTAGTGTTGCAAAAAAAATGAATTTGGGATAAACAAATTAAATAACTTTTAAACTATTTGACCAATTGCTTTGAAATTTAAAATATAATTTAAGTACAAGAAGTATCAGCATTCCGTGTAATAAGAAGGTTCTAAGTTAATTTTTACATAAGTTATGAATATTTTTAAAAAACTCAAAATTTATGATTTATCTTGCAATTTTCTAAGCAACCAATAAGGATGGACATATCCAGCGAACGCCATATTGAAGTTTTTTATACGATTTATGGGTTTCTTACACTCAAATTTGTTTAAAGTGCTTAACTTTTTGGTAATAGACGAAAAAAGCGAAAATTTAGCGTTTTTTGATCTTCTTTGTTTATAACTATGTATATCATCAAAATCGGCTGCAGGAAACATATAGGTTAATAATATAGATGTCCATACTACTCAAAAAATTTGGTTTCGGCCTGGAGGGGATGTGTCACGAGAAAAATCTTATTTCTCTGGACTAATAGCCTTGATAATGCATATAATTTGATTTTGGATCCCATTAGAGTGAGTACTAATAATTTTATTATTTTCTAACATTCACCTGAACTATCTAATTTATTCTTATTTGCATCGTCCTGCAGAAGAGAGAATTTTTGTATCTCACAATAAGAGTAGATGAAAAATACAGAAGGACATTTACACAAACGACCAGCCTGTACCAGTACTCAGTACATACTAAGACTTTCATATATGCATACGATACAGCTATTGTTACACAAGCAAAAACTGAAGCATTAAACACAATGACAACAAAGTACGAGTCAAACTATCTTAAGCCAAAACCCGGAAAAGTTCTGGTCTGCTCCTTCCACCTTCGTAACATAGACGCTTCCAGAAAACTGAACATTCATTGATGTAATGAAATCCTTGAACACTATACTTACCAAAAATATCTGGGATTTACTTTGGTTTGCGCGTTGTCATTCAAAGAACATTGTTTACAACTAAATGGCAAACTGACGGCCAGAAAGAACATTCTCCTCAAGCTTGTAGATAAAAAATTTAGGTGCACATCATTCCACCCTTAGGGCGCGTTCATAGTGCACACTGGTTTCCGAAGTCAGCGCCGAGTCCGTGTGCAAATAATCCTTCGTATGTAGTCTGGGCTGATTATCGGAGAATAGGCCATTTTTGGGAAAAGTTATTTACCAGCAATTTTATTGCTGGAATCGAATTATAAGATCCTATATATTAATAATATAGGTATGCAAAGTCCTTAGATAGTGTGCTACTTTTTTTATAAACAAAATGGCGCCCGAAAATCGTGTTTTTTTCAATTATTGCTCTAGAACTCCGAAGATTTTAACTTTACAACAAAAACACTCAAATAAAAATTCACCGTGATTAAATTCTGCATAGAAACGTGTTTTTCCCGATCTGCTCCAACGAAAATTTTCCTCGGAAAATGCGGGTTTTCCCAACAAAATCTTTAATTTTCAAATAAAGTTTTAGATAAGTAATTATTTACCAATAATTAAATAATTTGGTGACTTAAAAGCCTTCTTGGTTTAGATTGTAGTTCCAGAAGCTGGTGAAAATTAAACGAATATTTTAGCAACATTTAATTAATAATTTACGGTCGCAATAATAACCAAAATAATTATGATGCACTGATCAAACTTTGAAATCTTATAAAGATAAGATGCCTATTTAACATTTTGTCGACAAAATATAAATTTTTTATTTTTTTGCATAATCTTTAAATGTTAAAAAAAATAGTTATAAACAAATTAACGTTTCTCAGAAAGTTTTTATTATATTATAATTTTAAAAAATAGCTAAAATGCGCATTTCAAATATCTTGAAAATGAATGCTTTAAAACGTTTTTGCAACCATTTGCAAAAAAGTTATGAAACAGCAAAATAAACATACTATTACTACGGTGTTATTAATTTTTTTTTAATTCTTTCAAAGCGTAGAAGTGAGTTTAAAGTACAAGCTAATTATTTATAAAACAATATCGATTATCAGCTTAATGGTTATATTTTAATTAAAGATTATAAACATATTTTTTTGTAATTTACACTCGCGAAAGTAGAATAATACAGTACCGTAGCTACCCGCCCACATACACAACTCGCGCGAGTTTAAGCGTGTCAGTCGCTTCGAGTGAACATTTTATCTCCGGCTCTGTATCAAGCCTACTTTCGCGCTAAAAATTACAAAAAAAAGTATTTTTAATCTTTGATTAAAACATAACCATTGCACTAATTTTTGACATTCTTTGTGAGTAATTAGATTGTACCATAGACTCACTTTTAAGCTTTGAAACAATTAAAACAAATTATAAACAATGGAGCTATCGTATATTTATTTTGCTGTTTCCTAACTTTTTTGCAAATGGTTGGAAAATTTTTTTAAAGCATTGATTTTCAAGACCTATGAAATACGCATTTTAAGTATTTTTTTTAAATTAGAATATAATAAACAATTTCTAAGAAATGTTAATTTGTTTATAACAATTTTTTTTAAACATTTAAAGATTATGCAAAAAAATGAAAAATTTATATTTTGTCGACAAAATATTAAATAGGCATCAACCTTTATAATCTTTCTAAGTTTGTTCAATGTCTCATGATTATTTTGGTTGTTATTGCGACTGTAAATTGTTAATTAACAATTGAATTGTTGCTAAAATATTCGTTTCATTTTAACCGACTTCTGAATTTATAATATATACCAAGAAAGCTTTTATTTCACCAAGCTATATAATTATTGATAAATAATTACTGGCCCAAAAAATTTATTTGAATATTCGAGATTTTGTTGGGAAAACCCACATTTTCCGAGGAAAATTTTCGTCGGAGCAAATCGGGAAAAACATGCCTCTATGTAGAATTAAATTGGGGTGAATTTTTATTTGAGTATTTTTGGTGTAAAGTTAAAATCTTCGGAGTTATAGAGCAATAATTGAAAAAAATACGATTTGTCGGCGCCATTTTGTTTATAAAAAAAGTAGCACACTATCTGTGGACTTTGCATACCTATATTAATAATATATAAGATCTTATAATTCGATTAAAGCAATAAAATTGCTGGTAAATAACCTTTCTTTGTACTTTACTAATTAGACCAACGTATTATAACTATTTTTTTTTCAAAATTTAAAGATTATGCAAAAAAAAGAAAAATTTATATTTTGTCGATAAAATATTAAACAAGCATCTCATCTTTTAATCTTTATAAGTTTGATCAATGTATCATGATTATTTTGGTTATTATTGCGATCGTAAATTGTTAATTAACAATTGAATTGTTGCTAAAATATTCGTTTAATTTTCACCGGCTTCTGGAATTACAATCTATACCAAGAAATCTTTGATGTCACTAAGTTATTTAATTATTGATTAATAATTACTTACCTAAAACTTTATTTGAAAATTATAGTTTTTGTTAGGAAAACCCGCATTTTCCGAGGAAAATTTTCGTCGGAGCAAATCGTGAAAAACATATCTCTATGCAGAATTTAATTGCGGTGAATTTTTATTTGGGTGTTTTTGTTGTAAAGTTAAAATCTTCGGAGTTATAGAGCAATAATTGAAAAAAATACGATTTGTCGGCGCCATTTTGTTTATAAAAAAAGTAGCACACTATCTGCGGACTTTGCATACCTATATTATTAATATATAGGATCTTATAATTCGATTCCAGCAATAAAATTGCTGGTAAATAACTTTTCCATGAATTTTGATAATTAGCCCAGAGTAATGTCAAATAATCCTTCGGGCCTGTCCAAAGTACACTTGCGCTCTGTTATTAGTATTATTTGCACACGGACTCAGCTTCCTGACTCGGAAACCAGCGTGCACTATGGACGCGCTCTTAGATTGTCGACGCTTGTACTCTGCTGAATATGCGAATATGCCTTGCCAGTATGGGAAGTATCAGCACGCGCTAGACACGTAGATTGTCGTAGATGTAGCTATCAATGATTCCGACAAAATCATCAGTGGATGTTTGAGAGATCCGTACCCATACATAATCTCTATCCTATTGTAAGTATGTATCACCCAACTCTATAGATATGGAACGAAATAAACAACCTCTAGATTCGCGACATCCACTCCATGATTACCAGCCTACCGCATGAAGACTCAAATAGGAGAAAAGCTTTCTGGCCAGATCAAGATATGTGCAAGATATACTAGAAATAACTCATCGAGAGAAACTTGCATCTGGTAGCCATCTTCCTTACCCTGTGTGGAGGATTCCCAATCATCTGCGTATTGGAGTGGCCAAGCGTAAAACCAACATTAAGAAATGGGAACTGTTGCATGCTGACCGATACCCTGTGTGGATGTGGGGACGTACAGGTACAAGATTCAACACACCTACTTAATTGTTTGTTGGAGAAACCTTGCACTCAACACGATCTGCCGCATGCAACTAAAGTGGCACACGGCCATTGAGGCCGCTGTTTTCTGGATGGACAAGATTTAAATTGTTTGAACTGAACATGCAAAGTAAAGTAAGTATACTATTTATTAACATTTCTGTTTTGTTAACTATCCTATGCATTATAAACTAATATGTAAGATAATAAGGGTTATTAAAAACCACCGAGTATATTTCATTACCTACATAATAGAACTATTGAACATAAAATATATCAATTCTACTATGTAATTTACTATTTACCACTTTTAACAGAATAACAGTTATTCATAATTTTATCAATTACTGCAGGTACTAATCATGAGATAATAAATCAAAAAATATATTTATATTTCGATATGGAATAAAAGCGGTAGTTTTTGCGGACAATTTATGTTAAGAATTAATCAATAAAACTGAATAATTATTAGTGAGTGAATAATTATTAAACGCTTTTTTAAACGCTTTTCTTTAGTTCAATAGTTTGTGTCAAATTTTTAGACGTTAATTTGACTGCCTTTTCTTCAATGCAAATGAATGAACATTTGCAGACATATGCATTCGCGGGAACAATACACGAATAGTCAATAATTTTTTTTATGTTTATTAATTGTTTAAATAAAGAAAAAACGATTTAGTTTCAAACTTTTTGCCGATTTCGACTACTTTTCATGTTTGTACATCATATGTTTTATACATATATTTTAATAAACATAGCGATATATTTTAATGTTTGAAAAGGTTAAGACTAAAAATTAAAAAATAAAAAAATATAAAAAAAAATTTAAGAAACGCTTTTCTTTAGTTACGAGTGACTAAAATTAATAATATAAAAAAATCAACTAAAAAGCAAAAAATAAAAAAATCTCACACATTCGTTAAAAAATTGAAAAAATCTAACATTCGTTAAAGAAAAGCGTGGGGCAAAAACCGTTTATTCGGTGAAGGCGCGCCCACGCTTTTCTTTAACGAATGTGTTACCAAAAAAAGTTTATTAACAGTAAGCTAAAAATTTGTTAACGGTGTCTAGTCGGACAAACTTTGATGTACGGGAACACTGGAACAGGTGAAGTTTTAATTGTGGAACAGGTTACAGGGGTCGAACGTCAGACTACGAAAACGTCCATTGTCGGACAGAACTTCCAATTGATTTGGTACCCTTTCATTAAACTCTCATGCAAGAATCAGACTGCTATTCATCGCCAACATAATTCCTGTCATTTGACATGTTCTACGTATCGGACTTATTAAAATGCTCAACATATTTGTCGAACAAACATTTTTCATATATTATATAAAGTTTGCTATTGAATAAACTTAAAAACAACATGCTAGTTTTCACAATCATAATCTTGTCCGGATGACAAGTTCCACAATTAAAATAACGTTCCATAATTCAGACTTCTCCTGTTAGAGTATTCCCATACATCAAAATTTGTCCCGCTAGACACCGTTAAGCTATTAACAAATTTTCAGCTTAGTAAACTTTTTTTGGTACGCGGGATCCAGGCCTAATATTATATTTTTTACACTTATAAGAATCGCGATCTTTTTGAAATTTTTGGTTCTTAATTTATAACACGTCAAATAATTTCCTCTTATTCGTAATAAAAAACATAGAAGAAAAATAAAAAAATTAAAAAATTTTTAAGAAACGCTTTTCTTTAGTTATGAGTGACTAAAATTAAGAATATAAAAAAAATCAACTAAAAAGCAAAAAATAAAAAAATCTCACACATTCGTTAAAAAATTGAAAAAATCTAACACATTCGTTAAAGAAAAGCGTGGGGCAAAAACCGTTTATTCGATGAAGGCGCGCCCACGCTTTTCTTTAACGAATGTGTTAGGTTTTTTCAATTTTTTAACGAATGTGTGAGATTTTATTTATTTTTTGCTTTTTAGTTGATTTTTTTTATGATATTTTTAATTTTAGTCACTCATAACTAAAGAAAAGCGTTTCTTAAAAATTTTTTAATTTTTTTTATTTTTCTTTTATGTTTTTTATTACGAATAAGAGGAAATTATTTGACGTGTTATAAATTAAGAACCAAAAATTTCAAAAAGATCGCGATTCTTATAAGTGTAAAAAATATAATATTAGGCCTGGATCCCGCGTACCAAAAAAAGTTTACTAAGCTGAAAATTTGTTAATAGCTTAACGGTGTCTAGCGGGACAAATTTTGATGTATGGGAATACTCTAACAGGAGAAGTCTGAATTATGGAACGTTATTTTCATTGTGGAACTTGTCATCCGGACAAGATTATGATTGTGAAAACTAGCATGTTGTTTTTAAGTTTATTCAATAGCAAACTTTATATAATATATGAAAAATGTTTGTTCGACAAATATGTTGAGCATTTTAATAAGTCCGACACGTAGAACATGTCAAATGACAGGAATTATGTTGGCGATGAATAGCAGTCTGATTTTTGCATGAGAGTTTAATGAAAGGGTACCAAATCAATTGGAAGTTCTGTCCGACAATGGACGTTTTCGTAGTCTGACGTTCGACCACTGTAACCTGTTCCACAATTAAAACTTCACCTGTTCCAGTGTTCCCGTACATCAAAGTTTGTCCGACTAGATACCGTTAACAAATTTTTAGCTTACTGTTAATAAACTTTTTTTGGTATGCGGGATCCAGGCCTATATGGTTTTGAAACTGTTGTCTTGTGGAATGTCTAATTTAAGTATTATGTTTATATGGGATTTGGCCATAATTATTGGTGTAAAGCATTACATTTTTAATTAACTAATGTTTTGAGGTTTCCATTTCCACCCCGGAAATCGTTCTCAAAAATGAAAAAGAAAACTGTTCTGAAAAATTCTGGGAAGATTTTATAACGTGATTTTTAGGTTATGTATTGTTTTTAAACAATGAAATTTTTGGTCTCGATCTTATGGACTATAGCAAGTATCCGGTTGAAAAAAAATTGATTAAAAATTTTGTTATTGTTCTTGGACTCTAGGAATATCAAATAATACTGACTGTTTTTGTGTGTTACTTTGTGTTAATTTGTTTGTGTAATGTGTAGTATCGTATATGTGATTGTTAGGTATATAAAAATAACATTTTTAATTTTTGTCCATGATTGTGCTGTGTGATGCGTATGTATTGGATATGAGATTTTCGAGGATCTGTTCTTCATTTGGCTATTGTATGGTATGATCTTGTTATTGACTTCTTCTTTTAGCATTGCTAATCAAAGCCTGCTGTATTTGCCGATGGGTTTGTTACCAGTGGCGTAACTAGTCTGACCTGCGCCCCAATGCAAGTATTCCTCGTGCGCCCCTATTCCCAGACTTATTCCCCCCCCCCCCCCAACCTCCAACGAAACTAACAACGACATTTCTCCAGAGAAAGATTATACACAGAAATATAATTTTAAAGTTAATTATTAAAAAGTTATTATTCAAAAAATTAATTGAAAGTAAAATTAAGGGGCTATCCTAGTGTAAAAGTACGAAATTCACATATTTTTTAATTTCTAAAATAAAAAGAACTGTACCAATTGTTTTGAAAATTTGCATGAGCATTGCACCGTGAAAATAAAAACATAGCTCCACTGCTGCAGTGATTGGGACTAATAGAGACCCTGAAACATGACATTTCAAAGGTATTATTGAAATATAAGTTATTTTCTATACCATCCACTAGGGGTATTTGATCGGATAAAAAATGTCAATTTGGCGGTTTCTGAAACTGCAAATGTTTCAGCTAATTTAAAAAAAAAATTTCAGCACTTCGTCATTTTCATAAATTTTAATATTTTTCAAAAATCATAGTTGATGGAATCAAAATCATAGAGTTGATGTTTTCAAAAATCATAGTATAGGAAATAAGTTATGTTTTTTATTTTCACGGTGCCAGTATCTGGCGCATAAATCGTTTAATTTTTAATATTTTTTAATGAAAATTGTTTTACTTCTTTTTATAGTACATGCTTATGCCAATTTTCAAAACAATTGGCACAGTACTTTTTATATTATAAATTCCCAAAAAAGTACTTATATGAATTTCGTACTTTTACACTAAGATAGCCCTTTAAGTTACTGAACATTTCCAAATACCAATAATATAACTGAAGTAAGGATCACATTATATACTTACAATTAATTAATGTACTTTTTAGGACGATAAAATATACACTACTTACTTTACTCAATATTTTTTATTTATTTAGTGCCCTATACAATATAGTATAAGTACATGATATCGCAAGCAACAATATAATGTTTATGTTCCGTTTCTCAAACTTTGATTAATTTTACTAGATGATGCATTCTTACAGTCAAACCTACCTACAGCTCATAGGAACAACACTGTACGTTAATTCTTATTCCCTGACAAAGCCCCTGCGACTCTTTGTTTCTAGAAACAGTCTTGCTAACTTTTCTACATCTAAAGACCGAGCTCTTTCATGTTCATTACTAATTACTAATTACACTAAGATCACACAGTCTAGTATTGGACATAGATTTCCTTAAGTAGTTCTTTATTATTTTTAGTTTAGAAAAAGAACTTTCACTACTTGCCACAGTTACAGATAATGTAAGAAACATTATTAATGCTGTACTTACGTTTGGGACACTTGATGCAATAAATTATTCCTAATCAATAGATAATCTGCCAAGTGGCTGATTTTGCTTATTTTATTACTTTTGATATCGTCTTTGACTACATTTCTAAAGCAAATTACTTCATTGGTCAAAGCATGAGTCACATCAGATTCATATTTTTTTACAAAACTCAGAGGCTGACTTTACTACAAGTTGTTCGTCAGAAAAATATAATAAATTATCTGGGTTTAAAAACTGAACGTGTCAGTTATACATACCATAGATTTAAACTTTTCGTTTAACTGTGAAATAAGAATATCAACAGCTCTCAAAAATACCTTAATTTTAAAGCAATGCACAGGATCACTAAACTCATAGTCACTAGAAAGTTCGTCAAAAAAAGTCTTTACTTTTTTTTTGCTTTTGGAGGTCATTGTCAGTTTTTGGCGCCCCCCTAAGTCCTGCGCCCCAATGCACCGCATTGGTTGCATTGGCGTTAGTTACGCCACTGGTTACACATTTGTCTTTGTTTAGTAGGATGATGGCTGCTTTTTTGACTTTGGGGCCGTTCAAATATTACGTAACGCAGGTTATGGGAGGGGAGGGGGTCAAAAAATCTTCAAAAATTGCGTTACGTAAGGGACCGTTCAAGTATTACGTAACGCAGGTTGGGGGCGGGGGTCAAAAATCTTCAAAAATTGCGTTACGCAATAGTTAAACTCCCATAAGAGTGCGTTACGTGGGGGGGGGGGGTTAAAAATCTTCAAAAATCGCGTTACGTAATACTTGAACGCTCCCTAATAGTTGAACGCCTCATTACGGTGCGTTACATAGGGAGGAGGGGGGTCAAAAATCTTCGAAAATCGCGTTACGTAATACTTGAACGCCCTCTCTTTTTCATGTTAGGATAACGCTCAGCTTGAAACACACATCAAGAAAAGAGACTTAAAAAAATCCCAGATATGCAAACATGCCTGGGACAAGAAGCAGAGTACAATAGACATATGGATCAACAATCATGAAAGAAACAGACCTGAAAAAGAGAAAACTCAAATGATTCAATAAAATTGTGTTTTGACTAGGAAAGTTTTGGGGTAGTTCTGATTTCTTTCATTATATATGGATTTTGGGCTGCTGAATCCGAATATGAGGTTTGCGGACAAAATTTCGTGACGGAACATTGAAAAAATCGCGAAAAAAGCGAAACATTTCTGCTTTTTCTCGCTTTTTTGCTTAAATCTCGAAAACTATTAACTTTTAGTAAATGATCCGTTAACATAAATTAAAGTACTTAAAATTCTCTACAAATATCACTATTTACTTTTTTTTCAGACGAACCGTTCGGTCTAAAGTGCAAGTTGAAAATTGCGAATTTTGAATGGTCTCTACAAAACCCACTTTATTTTTTATTAGAATGCTGTCATTTGATAAATTTCTCCTAGTTTCTTATAAATACATAATACATTTCTCCTACTTATAAATAAATAAGAATTATTTCCAATAATTCTTCTTTTTTAAATGACAGATTAATTAAGCTGTTAATAGCGTGAGGTCGTAAAAATTACAATGATTTAAAAATGATTAACGCTTACTTGAAGAAAGTTGAGGAGGATAGGGAGCAAGTTCAAAGACGTTCTACTGCACCACCTTTTAATTTCAAAACTCAATGTTTTATGTGTGGTCTCGTTCCTTAGGAAGCTCTCATACCAAAAGCGATATCCGAACGATATTTGTAACAGGCAACATCCCATATAGTCCAGACTGTATCGTCGCCCCCGTTAGGTAAATTATTCCGATCATTTTTTTTGCACAAACGTTTTTCTTAAAAAGAGGTCCTTATAACAAATACACAGAGTGCCGGGAGGTGCCGCGGTCGGAAAATTGTTTAAACAATTTTTTTTAAACAACTTCAAAAAATCAATTTTTTCACTTCGTGCCAATTTTTTTTAGATTCTTTGGAATATTATGAGCAAAAAGGGTCTCTTATGAATTTTCTCTAAAATTAATTGTTGTCGAGTTATACGCGATTTAAAATTTGAAAAACGCGAAAATGGTCATTTTCAAGGCTTTAACGCTGTTAGGAATTATTATTATGAAAGTCAGAAAAAGACTAAATCAAAGTTTAAAGCACCCCCTACATGATCCTGAAGAAATTTGTGTCAATAATTTATTACTAAACTGTTATTTTTAACTATTAGCGCTAACAGCGTATGGAGGCGGCCGTCAATGTGAGTGCGAGTAAGATGCACCATTGGTTGCCGGAATGGTGCATCTCTTTCCCACTCACATTGACGGCCGCCTCAATACGCTGTTAGCGCTGATTAATTAAAAATAACAGCTTAGTAATACATTAATGACACAAATTTCTGCAAGATCATGTAGTGAGGGGGGGGGGGATTTAAACTTTTATTTAGTCACTTTTTGACTTTCATAATAATAATTTATAACCGAGTCATAAAGCCTTGAAAATGGTCATTTTGGCGTTATATATATATATATATATATATATATATATATATATATATATATATATATATATATATATATATCTTAGCTTAGCTATATCTTAATCTTAGCTTTGATTCCAGGCCATACTGGAGTAAAGGGGAATACAGAGGCTGATAAATTGGCAAATATATAGTCAAGACTTTTCTGCAGACATTGAAATATATAAATTTCACTTTTTACCTTTTATTAAACACAAAATTGTAAATGAGTTTAAAGTTGAATGGACAAAACAGTTTAAAACTAAAGTGATTTTTCTACAAACCCTTGGTTCCACAAATTCACATTTGGGGATCGAAGGCACTTGACATCAATTATTAGAATGCGTTTGGGTCAATGCCTCATACCAGATCATTATTGGTTTAAAATCAATTGTAGTGATACTCCTTTTTGTGAATGTGGACAAAAGTATAACTCATATGTTACTGAATATGTTACAAAATAAATCAACTTGACCTGTATCAGGAACTTGTTAATACAGGAAGTCCAACCCCCCATTTCAATATAAAATTGTCTACATAATATTAATGACCAAATCTTAAGAACGATCAATCAAATTAAAATATAAAATAGTTATTTGACAATCATAATACAATAAATTTAACGAAGGGAATATGGAAAAATCCAGACCCCTTGAAAAGAGTATTCCCTTCCAATTGCAGTCTAAATACGAGAACTGGCCAAGTACCTAAGAAGTGGAGGCCAAGAAACTAAAAGGAGAAGAAGTGATTTTGGCGTTTTTCAAATTTTAAATCGCGTATAACTCGAAAACAATCAATTTTAGAGAAAAATCACAAGAGACCTTTTTTGTCCATAATGACCCAAAGAATATAAAAAATTTACGAAGTGAAAAAATTGATTTTTTGAATTTGTTTAAAAAAAATTGTTTAAACTATTTTCCGACCGCGGCACCTCCCGGCACCCTGTGGATTTATTATGAGGACGTCTTTTTCAGTAAGTTTGTGCAAAAGAAAACGAATCCGAATAATTTACCTAACGGGACCAACAATACAGCATGGTCTAATAAATATCTGCGGTTAATTTATGTCTTCAATGCACTTAAACTACCTAGAATTCTTTAAAAGCTCGTTCGGGATCGGATTCTCAAAAAAGGGCAGTAGAGTGTGCTGTGTGCCAAAGGCCCAGATGTGTGTATTTGGGATTGAGGGCGTACAATAAGAGGGATAATAGGGCATTATAATTTTTGATATAATAGGTTTATTGGTCAATTATAGGTCAATTTTTTACAATAATTTGTTTACTTACATAATAAACTTAAAAAAGTCTTAAAAGCATAGACATGCTTGTTGACTTATCTATATAATGTTTACAGATTAATATTTACAGTTTTTTTGACAAATCAATTTTTTCTAGTATAATTTAAATTTGTTAAATTGGTACACAAATCCCTTTTTTATTTAGTCCAAGTAGTATAAATAATTTTATATATATAATCTATATCTAAACCTTTCTTAAGGTGTTCGAAAAATACATTTCATGCATCTATATCAATTATATCATATACAAATCGTCTCCACTCTTGCTTATTCTTGGACCTTCGTTTTGCTTCAGTCGAAGTTGTATTTTTCTTCTTCAGAATCCTTACCACTTCATCGTTCCAGGTTTTCTTTGGTCTCCGTTTTCCTCTCTTGTTTTGTGTACTTTTGCCTCCCATACGCGTTTTACTTGTCTATTGTCGTTCATTCTACACAAAAGCCAAAAGGATTTAAGCTTGTTCTTATCTAGTATTTGTGTTTTTGGTTCGACTTGTAGTTCTTCTGTTACAATGCTGTTTCTTATTCTATCGCGTCTTGTAATTCCTTTTACTTTTCATGGGTACTTCATGTCCATTGAGTTTATTCTATTTTTCGATGATTGTGTTAGCACCCAGCTTTCAGTAGTATAGGTGAGAATCGGCCTGAAGATCATTTTATATACCCCATCTTCGTCCTGCTGCTTACTTCTTTCTTTCCAATGTTATTTCTTTCTTTCTTACTTCTTTCTCTGTTTAAGCTGTAGTACATTCTGGAGTCATGGTTATCCTTTCGTTGACTTCTTCTTCTGATCTTCCTCCATTTTCTATTTTCATACCCAGGTATTTATGTATATGTTGTTACTTGTTCAAATGTTTGGTTATTTATCTCTATATTTACTTGAGTATCCTCATTTCCCATGACCATTATCTTTATTTTCTCCATGTTTATTTTCATATTTCTTTCTAGGTGATATTTTTAAAGTTTATGGGCAATTGATAGTCCGTTCGCTGACGGTAAAATAATGCAAAACCTATCAATTTTAAAGATCCGCTTAAATTGGCATGAAATTTGGCATATACATATTATGTAGGTAGCATGGGGGCCCAGCTTCATCCCTTCTCGAGAGTGAAAAAATATACGCTCAAAATAAGACCGGAAATGGATAAACTAACTAATTCTAAGCAACTTTTGTTTTATAGCATTTTTTCACTAAGTTAAAATTTTCGAGTTATTTGCGAGTAAATATGTTCATAAAAAACACATTTTCAGACGGTTTCCTGCAACTAACTCAAAAAGTAAGTATTTTATCGAAAAAAAAACACTCTTAGCAAAAATATATCCCATAAAAAAGTGAAAAAAATGGTTTAGGTATGAGATTACCTAGTAAAAGAAGAGTTATAAGTAATGAAAAATACATTGATACTCGCCAAATTTCAAATCGAATATTTCAACGTGAAATAACCAAAAAATAAAGCACTTTTTGGGAAAAACTCATTAAAACTTTTTTAAATTGTTTAAAAAAACTTTAATTTTGTTTTAGTAGCAAAAGTAAGCAAGTTACGCTCAAAATAACGTTGGTCCCTTTCTTTTTTGGTAAAAAAATTGTGAAAATCACCCCCTAATTAGCATCCTCAGTGAAATTAATCATTACCACTTCATAAGTTGCTTTACTCGTGTATACTTATATTATTGTTTATATGGTAAGTTTCACCGGTTGGAAGTGCTTATTTTTGAAGGGGCTGTAGTCGAGGCTTGAACTAGTCACTAATTACGAGTGCATGCACATTTAAATTTTTCAAAAATTCTTATTAGTTTTCTCAGGATTAAAAAAAATGAATCCATTTAAAAAGTATTGGACCGAAATTTTGCGCAAGTATTGTATATTTTTGTAACCAGTATTTTAAAAGCTTTTAAATGAGGTGTTATATGATGTACTTTCCGATTAAAAAAAATCTTAGTTATGACTGTCACACGAATATACTATGATTGTTTTAAAAATCGACCTGTCCGATTTGCATATTATGTCCTAAAAGTAAATAAGTTAATATGTTCAACCTCAAGTCAAAATTCATCAGAGTATTACCCTTGGGAGGTAAATAGAGTCGTTGCAGAGGATTATCCAAAAATATTAACAACAATAGTGTAGCATGAACATGCTGAACCCATTTTTTTTCTCTGACGTCTTCTTAAAAATTGCCAAGCTACAATAACGTCTTCTTCGCTTGAAGACATTTCAAATACTGATATTTGATATACTTACTGAAGTTCCAAAATTATAGCACGCTCCTGTATTCTACATTATATAAAATGTGTGCATGCGACGTTATCTCTGTTGAGTATAAACAGATGTACGCTATTATGAAATAAATGTGCAACATTTTACGTATGTATTTTATCGTATGTGTTGCATTTGGTTTGCGAGCTCGCTTAGCGAGTTTATAGAACAGCAAAGTAAAATGACAACCAACCGCAATATGGTGTATCAGGTTCGAGTTTTAAAATTTAAAGAAACTTATAAAACGAGCAAAAGAACGTGATGATCAGTATGGCAAAGCCATAATCAAACGCTTTTTGCCTGTCTCAGACTTAGTAGCCTCTGATTGCCGGTATCATAGTTTATGCATGAGAAAACTGTACAATCGTCCAATCACTCAAAAAAAGATTAAAAAATCGGGTCCATTTGCCGATGATGTTGAAAGAGCAATGCAAGATGTTTACAATTATTTAGAGAATAGGGATGGGGAGTGCCAATTTTGGCTCGATGAGTTGATCGACCAAATCAAGGATAAATATCGTCCTGACAAAAAGACAGCCAAAGCTCATTTACTCAAAAAATACGGAAGCGATATAATTATTACCATGTCCCGAAACAAGAAGTCGGTCGTTTGTTTCAAAGACACAGGTTACAAAATCTTGAACGACGCTTGGTACCAACAAGCGTTAAAAAATGAAAGACTACGGATTGTTCAGACGGCTGCTGCCATTATTGTTGAGGATGTCCGGAGCCAGGTTTACGAGACACAGGAATACCACCCACCGGATAAGTTTTTAGAAGGAAATGAAGAACTAATTCCTGAAACACTCACACTACGTACACTTATGGAAAAAGTTGTACTTCATAAAAAACGTGGGGAGGATGATAACTGGAAGAAGTAAAGCAACGCGCTTGCTCATAGTCTTGTAGCAGCGGTAAGGCCCAGATCATTCGTCTCACCAGTCCTTGTAGGGTTGGCCGTGTTGCCCTAAAAAAAGGACGAATCAAGAAAATTGGTTGATGTAGTTTCCTCTTTGGTGTTTTGTTCATCCTATAAAGAAGCTATTTGTCTGAAAAAATCAGCAATCGCAGGCGATCCGCAGAAAACTGACCAGCCGTGCTTTACACAGCAGGTGTACGATAACGCTGATTTTAAAGTACATACAATCGACGGATACAACACTTTTCACGTCATGGGTGGCATTTCTTTTATTGCACCAAAACATTCAGTAGCACTTAACGAATCCATTCCTCGGTTAAAAACGAAACCAACGCCTGAGATTTATGCAAGTAATTCATTTTTAAAGGAAAAAACCTCAAGTTTTATCAGAAATCAAGATAATAGATCCGAAGGGAATGTTCACACCAACTGAAACTGTGACTCCATCTGTGCCTGATCTTCTGTGGCTCTATGGGAAAAGTAGAGATATTCCCGGCCTCTTAGGATGGAATGGATTCATGGAAGCTGTCACAAGAAACATGTCATATGAACTAACATTTATTGTTTACCAGCCATTTGTCAACGCTCCTCCAAGTGATTATGATACAATATTTACAGAATTGTTGAACGGAGTAGAGAAAACTAAATCCTTGAAGCAAGTTACATGTCTTCAAGAACATTTGACCAACCCCTCTACCTCAAGGCAAGAGACATCCTTGTTAGTCGTCCCGATGATCCTGATCTGTAAAATGTTGTTATAAGCAGAGCCTATTTTACTTCAAATCAGGCCCGAGGCACTACACAATTTTCGGGCCCCTCAATATAATTTAATAACTTTTTTAAATGTTTTTAAATATTAACTTACATAACTAATAGTAGGGCATCCCAAGCGGGGATTTTTGCAGTTACTCGAGAGCGTCAGAGAATCATATAGGGAGTAAACTTGTGCCCTGTAAATGTACCCCTACCATATATGGGCTCTTAATACAGGGGTGTACGTTTGGGGAGTCCGTAAAAAATCTATTCTTAAAAAAATTCAAAACGTCAGATTAAGACAAGGTAAGTTAAGTACATCAAGAACAGTGTATATTTAAAAAATCTGACGATTTGAGCGGGGCGTAACGAAATGGACAGGTCACAAAGTTTCTCAAAAATTAATATCTTTTCGCAAATATTTCGCGAAATTAACATCAAATCGAAAAACTGAAAAATACGTATTCAATATTTTTCAAAAATCTATCGAATGACAACAAACATGACCACCACGGAGGTGGGGTAGGGGGTTACTTTAACATCTTAAATAGGAACCTCCATTTTTTTATTACAGATTTGGATTCATTACGTAAAAATAAATAATTATAGAAAACTTAACTTAACTTTTTTTGGTTTTAGGACCTAATTTCACAACCTAATAAGTCACCATGACGCTTTAGTAACTGCAAATTTAGCATCAAATTCTCCTTTACTATAAAATATATACAGAAATTACCTAAAACTTAAATATAATTATTATAAAACAAATAGTACCTCTACAGAAACGAACAAAAAATAAGTAGGTACTATACCTAAATATTTAGTAGGAAAAACAAAATAGATTAACCTTTAACTACCCGCGCATCAAGTTATAACATAACTACACGCGTGGCGTACTTTATACGCCACAAGAAAATACACTTAAAAACAGCGGATTTGTTTATTTTTTTTTTTTTGAAAAAATACACTTAGTTGTTTGTTATAAACCTTATTCGACATCAGTAAATACTTGCGAGTTCCTTCTCAGTAAGCCAATTGGGATTTATAACTGGAATCATGGAATAACTGGATTCCATGATAAATAAAATTACTAATAAAAATTTTTTTGAAATGTGATTTTTTGCAGGAGAAAAAGTATTGTTTATAAAGAAAAATATATTTTGTGCCATAATGACTAAAAAACAATTGAAATATGTACTTATATTACTACTTATATTAATATAATCGTGGCGTATATTGTCCGCCAACGGAAACAACAAATATTAAACTGTAAATTACGATCTTCCCAGAAAGCCGATTATAACGAAACTAAAACCAAATTGTAAAGCACATTCCAGTGATAGGTTAGAGAGATAAACAAGGTCAAAAATTAAATTTTTTATATTTGCAGTAGAATTCTTATAGCTGGCGTACAAAGTACGCCAGCGCGTGTACTTAAATGCGTGTAGTTAATAGTATATGAAAAAAGGGTCAATACTGACAATCTTTATTGGTGTTAAATAAGGCGACCGCTTACAATATATGCCTCGAAACCGGTTGCCTTATTTAACACTAACACCAATAAAGATTGTGAGTATTGACACTTTTTTCATAAACTATGCATCATGGACTCACACCTGCAACCATTCCATCACTTGAAAATAGATTAGATTAAAAAAAATTCTTCTTCTTAATATCTTAATAAGATATTATATGTGCTGCAAAGTTCTTTAAAATGTGCCATTTCTTCCACTAAATACATCATCAACATCGATATCGATCTCGTAATAATCGGTAATAGTTTTCAAGTCCACTATTTCAATATTGTCTGTGAACAATGTATGTTAAAAATATCGTTTACAGAATTATAAGTATCTTTTCGTATATAATAGAAATAGATAGTTGCGTAATTAAAGTATCACAAATAGATAAAAAACTAAACTTGTTTAGCAACCAAAAAACTTGTTTTTTTTTCGTCCCCGGGAAAGCTCATATTTACCTAAGTACCTATATAAAGGGTTTATCTCGATAATTTTTCAGCTTCATTTTCAATTTCTGAATATAACTCTTATTGTTATCATTGATCATTTCCTGTTCGTAAAATGAAAGAATTTTGAAAATTTATTTTGTTATTGCAATAAAAATTTTTGGTATATTTCCGGGCCCCGTTAAAATGCGGGCCAGAGGCAGGTGCCTCATGGGCCTAGTAGTAAAATAGGCTCTGGTTATAAGGCTCGGTGGATTTCACTATTGATGTCCTTCATGGGAGCAATTGGTTACATTATGCAAGGTGGTGGATTGGCTGAACTTTTCAATACCATATATGCGGCAAAATCAAACGAAAAAATTATGTCTGGTCACGCTTACACAAGGGCAGTACGAGCTTATATGTTGGCTCACAGAACTCTGGCCAAAATAATGATTAAATCAATGGCCCTATCACCAACAATGGTGGATCAATTAGAGTAGATCTTGTTCAACTTAGACAGAACAGTGATTCTTTCTAATGATGTAAAAAATATTGTAAAATATGTGCCAGAAGAATTTAAATCCAAGCTTCAACTGTTGGCAGAACGTGGCCCCCTGTCTGGCCTGTTGTGATACTGAATTTGTACAATTTTGACTTTTTTTTTTAATTACTTGTGCAGAAAACTAGCAGAAATGTATCAAATGACAGCATTCTAATAAAAAATAAAGTTTTGGAATGTAAAAAGTGGGTTTTACAGAGACCGTTGAAAATTAGCAATTTTCAACTTGCGCTTTAGACCGAACGGTTTATCTGAAAAAAAAAGTAAATACTGATATTTGTAGAGAATTTTATGTACTTTAATTTTTGTTAACACACCATTTAGTAAAAGTAAATAGTTTTCGAGATTTAAGCAAAAAAGCGGGAAAAAGCAGGAATTTTTCGCTTTTTTCGTGATTTTTTCAATGTTCCGTCACGAAATTTTGTCCACAAACCTCAGATTCGGATGTAGCAGTCCAAAATCCATATATAATGAAAGAAATCAGAACTACCCCAAAACTTTCCCACTAGGGGGCTCGTAGAGTACAAATGAACTGAATCAAAAGAAGAAGCCCTCATTATACTTGTGAAGAAACATGTGTAATTTACTGTTATTAATGTGATTCAGAACATGCAACAAGACATTTTTTCTTGCTTAAGATGAAAAGCAGAGGGAATGATTTTTTAAGTCAGCACCAACTGATCTTAGGCTTAGGTTCTTCTTTCCCTAATATTACTAGTTTATCCATATTTGATATTTCCTGTATTGAAAAAGTATTGAAAAAAAAATAAACTTTACTTCTTAAACGGGTTAAATACAACAATCACTCAACAGTCTTTCATATATCAGACAGACAGTTGCCATATTTATGAAAAGTCTAAATATAAAAATTCAGATAAACTAAATCAATTTTTGATCAAGTACCTACAAGGAGAAAAAATCAAGCCACATAAGTTAATTGCATCTTAGTTTATAGTTAAGTAACAAAGAGAATAATATAATGTACTTGCAAGTCTGTTAACACCATATTTTGGACAAGTTATTTTATAAGCTTTTTGTTTGCCTTGAGTGTCTATAAATTACAAACGCCTTTTATGTTACCAAAGCCCTTAATAGTCGTTTTCAAGTCTTTTTATAGTCTGAAAATGAGTGGTTGACAAACATAGTCCATTTTAACAGTTCTACTGACGAAGATTTATGTTCCCAAAGGTACTTAAGAATTGGTGGGATTCATACCTATGAATATGCGGCCTCCCTTACCTTTAACTTGGTAGCGGACAAACTACACTGAAACGACGAAAAATGTAGATTTCATTCCTGAGGACTTTTTATAAAACTAGGAACACGACGAAAAGATGCAAAGTTTACTGTAATAAAACAATTAAAATAATTGAAATAAAACAATAAACAATATTTTAAATCCAAGACTTTTCGTTGAAAGAAACTGCTTTCTGCTTACATCCTGAATCTCCGGCTTTATAAGCACGGAGACGACGAATATAGAAGAAATTAGAAAGGACAACGGTCACGTATCTACTCCCTTTTCGTCTAGGAAAAAGTACCGAAAGACAGTTTCGAGTACTCAAAAATCTGAGTAAAGAAGAACAAGGGGAAAAAGCAGTTTTGTTTTAATTTGATTCAGAGTTGGACCACCATCTACAGATAGCTATTTCTGAATCTTATGCTTCATTAGTGTAGCTATGCATTACTGCATCGCGGTGATTTCCCTTAAAAAGTAGACTTGTTGATTTTTATTTCAGAGTTGGGACTGCATAGCTACACTGATGAAGCATAAGCTGCAGAAATAGCTATCTGTAGATGGTGGTCCAACTCTGAATCAAATTAAAACAAAACTGCCTTTCCCCCTTGACTTTTTATAAGATTGATGGCACTATTGGCATTAAATCCATATGATTTGTAGTCAGCCCTAACCTGCAAAAGATGCGTGTATATAGACAGCTGTCGAACTTATTAGTTTATGAGATAAGTATAGCATTTTGACTGAAGCAGCTTGAGTGTTAGAAAATGGATAAAAAGGAATTTCGGGTCTTAATAAAGAAACTATGTAATGTAATGTAAATTTATACGTTCCTATCTATAATTTTACACCTGTATTAGTTTCTTTATTCTCTTTTTTACTTCACAACTTATTATGTTTTCCATCTCTTGCGGTTTTTATCAGTTATTAGCGCGCTCATCACTATATAATCTACATCTACAGCATATCCAAGCCCAGATTTTTGTTTACATATTATGATGTAAATCGTTATAACAATACTTCACTTATAGACGGAGAGGCAGCGCTGAAAAAACTCTTTGAATTTACTAAAGCTAAATTTTTCACAGTTGATTACTGTGATTGTGTAGAGACACATACTGCGGTCGGTCAAGCGAAACGTAGAACAGGGGTTACTGAAAGGGTATCGAGTTGCTTTCCTACGAAGGTAATTCAATCCATGTACTAAGGCTGAAAATCAGTACACACATTCTAAATTGAATATAAATAAAAGTTATTATAGTCGGTCAGCTGTATGACGGGACAGAGCCGGTGGGTCGGCCCCAATGAATGCACAGGGTTATTCACTATATTTTGACCCCCTTGTAAACTGCTTTATTTACAGAATTAGAAAAAAATGTAAAATACAAAAGTTATTCGATTTTTTAATTATGATTTTTTGACATATATATCGTACTAGTGACGTCATCCATTTGGGCGTGATGACGTAATCGACTATTTTTTAACTGGGAATAGGGGTCGTGTGCTAGCTTATTTGAAAGGTTGTACTATAAACATTAGATCATTATTTATACAGGGTGTCAAAAAATTTTTTTTGGACACCCTGTTTAAATAATCATGTTAATGTTTACATTACTGAATAGGGAATTGAATAACCTTTCAAATGAGCTAGCACTCGACTCCTATTCCCAGTTAAAAAATAGTCGATTACGTCATCACGCCCAAATGGATGACGTCATTAGTACGATATGTATGTCAAAAAATCATAGTTTAAAAATCGAATAACTTTTGTATTTTACATTTTTTCTAATTCTGTAAATAAAGCAGTTTACAAGGGGGTCAAAATATAGTGAATAACCCCGTACATTCATTGGGGCCGACCGACCGGCTCTGTCCCGTCGTACAGCTGACCGACTATAATAACTTTTTATTTATATTCAATTTAGAATGTGTGTACTGATTTTCAGCCTTAGTAAATGGATTTAATTACCTTCGTAGAAAAGCAACTTTGATGCCCTCTCAGTAACCCCTGTTCTAGGTTTTGCTTGACCGACCGCAGTATGTTTCTCTACACAATCACAGTAATCAACTGTGAAGATTTTTCACAGCCTCTTTTCGCTGCCTCTTTTCCTATTTTCTATTTTCCTCAAGCGATCTTCTACTGTTATTTTCCTATGTGCCACATGTTTTATACTAATGAAATGTTATAAAATAAGGAGACGAAATGCAGATATATGTTTGACTTATTCCGCCTATACGTGGTCAACAATCCAGCGGCCACCTCGATTCCTACACTATCAGACCGTCACCTAGGTACGGCAGCTGGCTTTGAATGCATGGACGAGGCAATCACGATTGTTCTGAAGGACGCTGGCCGCTTCAAATCTGCCCAAACTAAAGAGAAAGATCAAATAGACCCTAATCTACATTCAAGGTGAGGCTTGGATGTAGACTTGGCAAGACTCTGTGTCCTGGTTGGCTAGACATTATGACCAATAAACCCGTAGTGACTCCGTTACTGAGTGCGTGTAGTTTAAGTGGTGGTGCCTCGCCAGAGCCTGTCATCTGAATTATTATCAGAGCGACAATTCTGTCGCTCAATGATCGACCGACTTCAGTTTGAATTCCCAATGCTCCTGAGGCAGTGGCGGTCGGTAAGGTAGTGCCATGGAGCCATTAGGTCTGGATCCCGCGTATGAAAAAAAAGTTGATTAATAGCAAGCTGAAAATTTGTTAATAGCTTAAGGGTGTCTAGTCGAATAAACTTTGATATATGGGAACACTGAAACAGGGGTAGTTTTAATTGTGGAACAGGTTAAAAATTTGGAACGGTCACAGCACGAAAACGGCACATTTATTTTGTCCGACAGAACAGACTTAAACTCTCCGAACAGAGATTAAACTCTCATGAAAAAATCAGACTGCTATTTATTACCTGTCATAATTCCTGTCATTTGACATATTCTACATGTTCCACTCATTAAAACGCCCATTTGGTGATAAATAGCAGTCTGATTTTTGCATGAGAGTTTAATCTCTGTTCGAAGAGTTTAAGTCTGTTCTGTCGGACAAAATAAATGTGCCGTTTTCGTGCTGTGACCGTTCCAAATTTTTAACCTGTTCCACAATTAAAACTACCCCTGTTCCAGTGTTCACACATATCAAAGTTTATTCGACTAGACACCCTTAAGCTATTAACAAATTTTCAGCTTGCTATTAATCAACTTTTTTTTCATACGCGGGATCCAGACCTACATGGCACTACGTTATTTTTATGCAGAAACATATTTTTTTATCTTTAAACCGTTTTAATGCCCGTTCATTTTTTTGTGCGTATTTCTTTTCTCTTTATAAATTATATAAAATCTGGCAACTATGCAGTGTAGTACAACCCTCGCCACTCATTGCGGACGGGATGATCGCATCGTGCCGAAAGCTTAGATCGCTCGGCTGAAAAGAGAAAGATTTTACGGGCATTCTATGTAAGTGACAGATATAGAGCTATATTGCACTTTTAATACACGTTTAAATGAGACTATTCGTGCCTGGCTCGACAAGGAAGATCTAATATTTTTTACAATGCTCATCATAAGTGAATAGTGGATCGTAGATCCAAAAAGATTCTCCTACAGGGTAGTACATTATATTTTCGAGTTTTTTTTTTTACGCGCTCGCTCGCTAGTTTTTGTATTTATAGTTATTACATTTTTAATGATTAAACTTTTTATTATAAACTATTATTTAAGTAATTTAAATTTTTTAATTTTTAATAAAACCCGAGTTAAATTCAGCTTATCGTGATAGTGTAATTAAACACAATGAACAAGAAGTGGATAAAGAATCGATATGTTTTGAATCAAATTAAAAATATCTATTTTATACCTTTTTTGACAATATCGTGAACCCGTCACTAAAAATTTAGGCAACTGCCCAAATTCTGGCACTACCTACTTAAAGTGATACGAGCCGCCACTGTCCTGAGGTTGGATTTAATATTCAACTCATCGTCAGTAAAAACTTGCTGGCTTACCTATCAAATCTGTCTATGCATCCACCAGCCAGATTTCACATTCATCAGCCTAGCTTCACAGAGGGATGCCTACCCAAGCTGAGATAATCCAAGTTATGTATCTTAACAAAAGTTATAACAAAGAGCTCTTTTAAGGAGAACGGAGCAAAATGCAAAATTTTGACGCATGTCAAAATTTTTAATGTTTTTTAAATGTATTAATTTTTTCCGAATCCTGAGAAAACTAATAAATATTTTTGAAAAATTTAAACGCAGAATAAAAGATTACATTATTACCGAGGTCCGAAAGTCTCTGAAAACTTCTATAATGGTTATTTTATGGAAAACTTTTATAATGGTTATTTTACTAAGTAATAGGGGTGAAAATAAAAGACAAAATTTAGTGTGATTTTTAATTGCAAATATTTCATTCAAAAGAAACTTTTTATTTATTCTAAGGGACATTTTGCCATCGGTAATAAAGTAGTCTTTCATTCTAAGTTTAAATTTTTCAAAAATAGTTACCTATTAGTTTTCTCAGTATTAGAAAAAATGAATACATTTAAAACACATGGAAAATTTTGACATGCGTCAAAATTTTGTATTTTGCTCCGTTCTCCTTAAGACCTTCGTTGTTTTCCTTTTAATTGTATTTGAAAAATTTACACAAAACCATATCAGTAGATTTTATTGATAAGTAATAAAAAAAGACTTTTTGTCAATGCTTTTTTTTTCAACAATTAAAAAATATTTTTATTTAGATTATATTATAAATATTATTATTCTTAGAGATTAAAACAAGATAATGGTGCTCCTAGCTTTATTTTTCGATCTATTTTATATAAAATTACAGACGAAAATATTGCATATTTTATGTTTGAAGTATATCTTTTTCCTTTTAAAATTTTTTGTACTTTTTATCGCTAAATAAGTTGAGGTGAACTATCCTACGTATATTTATTGTCCAGTAACTTGCATATTACAGAGTCACAAATAATTTGTAGAGAAATTCATGAAATAGTTTGATTTTGCTTATAACATTTAATTAGAAAAAAAAAACAATAACGACAATAGAACAATTTTTTACGGCAACATTGTAACAATTTAGTACCTAGTAGGTCTGGATCCCGCGTATGAAAAAAAAGTTGATTAATAGCAAGCTGAAAATTTGTTAATAGCTTAAGGGTGTCTAGTCGGACAAACTTTGATATATGGGAAAACTGGAACAGGGGAAGTTTTAATTGTGGAACAGGTTAAAAATTTGGAACGGTCAGACCACGAAAACGGCACATAAATTTTGTCCGACAGAACAGACTTAAACTCTCCGAACAGAGATTAAACTCTCATGCAAAAATTAGACTACTATTTATCACCAAATGGGCGTTTTAATGAGTGGAACATGTAGAATATGTCAAATGACAGGAATTATGACAGGTGATAAATAGCAGTCTGATTTTTGCATTGGAGTTTAATCTCTGTTCGGAGAGTTTAAGTCTGTTCTGTCGGACAAAATAAATGTGCCGTTTTCGTGGTCTGACCGGTCCAAATTTTTAACCTGTTCCACCATTAAAACTGCCCCTGTTCCAGTGTTCCCATATATCAAAGTTTATCCGACTAGACACCCTTAAGCTATTAACAAATTTTCAGCTTGCTATTAATCAACTTTTTTTTCATACGCGGGATCCAGACCTATAGTATTTCCTCCTCTAGCTCTAATGATTACCCGCATCCTTCTAGGCATGCTCCGCAGAATATTTTTAATGGTTTCTTGCGGAAGTCGATTCCATTCTTCCTGTGCAGCAATTCGTAATTCAGCAATTGAGTTTGGAGCTGGATTTCTTGCTCGTATACGTATTTTTAGGATTTCCTATATGTGTTCTATGGGATTTGCACAGGACTCATTGGTGGCCAGTCTAGAGCCTCAACTCCAACATCCTCAAGATATTGATATGACTGACTGTTCCTGCGGTATGTGCACGGGCATTATCGTGCATTAGCACAAAGTTATCATACCCAATGAAGCCGGCATAAGGTCATTCGAATATTCACGTCAATAAGCTCCGTACGACTCTCCCAACTAATGCCACCCCGTAGCATTATGGAACCGCCACCAAAACTAACATGTACAAGATTACATTCTGCGAAACCTTCCCCAGACTTTCTGTATACTCGATCACGTCCATCTGGCTCCCTTAATTGTATTCTCTTTCATCTGTGAAAAGAACTCTTCTCCATTGATGTTCGTTCCAGTTAACGTGGGCTCTTGCAAAGTGCAACCTTTGAGTTTTATGCCGTGTTAAAAGAAGAGGAACTCTGGCAGGTCGTTTTTGATTCAAACCAAGTCTTCGAGTCATAGTTTTGGCACTTACATTAACTTGTCTTGTGATCAGTAACTCATTTTTGAGATAAGAAGCTGTAAGTGTACGATTTTCAAAGATTTAAGTCTTAAATATTGGTCATCTCTTGGCGTTGTACATCTTTTTCGTACTTGACCAGGTCGCCTTTTGTATTCCCCAGTCTCATTAGACACGCAATCTAACACAATCAACATTGAACCTACCTACTTTAAAATAATGTAAAATTTTTTGTAATTTTTATTGTAATTTGTAATGTATTTTTTAACTTCTAACGTTATAACGTCTAACCGTTGTATATGACATTGCGTTGCATTACATATTATAGTATGTATTTTATTTCACAATCATTAGCACTGAAGAGGTGCAGAAGTACTACACGAACCGTTTTCTATTACAGTGATAGTTCACTTTCTTTGTCTATAAATTTAGACGGTCGTACTCCGTTCTAAGGATTTCTTAATTGTTTTTCAACCTTTTGTGAGTACCTTGTTCGTGAGTGCAGTACGTACGCACCCTTTGGGCAACCAAATACCATCTGCCAGCTGCTCTTCATTCTTTTGCTCTTCGTCTTTCTTCATTTTACCGAGAGTTCACGTTCACAGCCACTAAGACCTTTTAATCCTCATGTGCGCGTCAGTCAATCTCGCTCTACTCGCTCAGTAATTGCGGAGTGTATCGTCGGTCGGTAGGGTCAGTTTTGCGGTATTTCGTTTTTTAAATGCACTTTTTGTTTACAATAACACATTCTTGTTTTTGAAAAGTGCGGTTTTTGTGGTAAATAGTGTAAGGTTTTATAGGTCTTTTGGATTTGACTGCGTTAATTCTATTTAAAGTAAGTACAATCAAATTATGTACTACATTATTCAACACCAAATTAAATTATTTTTTGAAGGTTTAAAATTTTGAATTCTTTAGTATATTTAGATAGATTATGTTTTCCACTTGGAAAGTTAATTCTAGTTGGATGCTAATTAAATATTTTTAAAGTTTCTCGAAAGATCTCTGTTAAGAGACCATTGGTCTGCCGAAATCGCATTATTATAAATTATTATTCTTATGTTTTTAGATTGTTTTTTTATAAATATTGTGTAAATATTAGTACCTATATAAGTCATCTGATCTGGTACAAGTGATCCAAAAAATATGTCACTTTTTTTTCGTCATTTCAATTTATTTAAAAGAAAAGAGATACTTTCTTCAAGATTAGTGTTTACGAAGTAAACTGAGTAAATATAACAATTCTGTGCACTACGATATAGTAGATATGCCAATTAATTATCGTTTTTTGCTTCTCCTTAAAAGTTGTCTAAATTGACTTATAGTTGATACTCTAAGTTGATACCTACTTCTTTTACCGAGCACTCTAGCATTTAGATAGGGTAAAGAAAGGTATATTGGTGATACAAGTAATTTGGTGATAATTTTTAATCAGATTACTACACAATTCCCTATGCAAGCACATTCATGACGCAGATCTAGTACGTTGTTACGAGTGTAAGCAAGCAGAACAAACATTATTACGATTTAGCATTGCGCGCACCCTCGTTTAGTAAACACACTGTTTTGACCATTGTGCCACAGTGGAGTCATTTCTTATTGAATGTGAGAGACGGTTACATATTTGGTTACATACTTATTGGAATAATTGCTATTTTCTTCATAAAACTTTATAAAACCATTCAATAAACTAATTATCAATAAAAAAAGCTGCATTGAATTCGTGATTAATTTAGCCAAGGTAAGTTAAATTGCGGTTGTTTCACCAAATTTACTAACCACTATCACCAATATACCTTACCGTGTCACCAACTTACCTAACATAAGTTTTTATGTCAATTTGACATTTACTATTATTATTATTCATTTTTTGTTAAATTAACTCTTCTAAACATTTACTTCAAATAATAAGTAACGTAATAAAGCAACACTTATTTCTTGCTTAGTTGTCAAATTCCTATATTAGTATTTTTCATTTTTATCACCAATATATCTGTCCTTACCCTAGCTACTTCATGATTACAAAAATATATTTTTACTTGTGATTTTGAGCCTTGAAAATCTTCATTTTTAGTTTTTTTTTAGTTTTAGTTTTAAATTGTTTATAACTCGAAAACCATCAACTTACGAGAAAAAGGACAAAATTGTTTCGAATGATCCAAAAAATCTAAAATAATATTTTCCGGGCCGAATTTTTTTTTCAAAATTTCTTACTAATTTTTTTTTTAAATACATACTTACTTAAAATTATTAAAATGAGACTTTGTAGACCTCTCCATCATAATATGATCTTAATCTAAGTTAGTTATGACGAAAATAAAGTCGATTCATCTTTTTTTCAAAATAAATACAAAACTATCGAAGATACTTAAAATTTGCTATAAAACAGTATTTTGTGTAACAAAAATTCTAACTTTTTTTGAATACTTTTGATATACAGTGATGAGCGCGCTAATAATCGGCAAAATAACGCAAAAGATGGAAAACATTAAGTTGTACGATAACATGAGATGAAACTAGCAGAGGTGGAAAATTTAACGATATAGTACTTCCACTCTAACTTTTCCCATGAATGAAATTATTCACAAATTACTTTTTATACTAGTTCCCTTTTTAACTCACATAAACTAGTATCATAAAATGAAGCCGCTTTTCCATAGAAATCACAATAAGTTAAACAAGGATAAACAATAAAGAATGTAACAAAATAAAATAAGTTATCAATCGAAGTAGCACAGAAAACGACAATAAATATCGTTCCCATACCACCAGATTGACAACAGGTGGAATACTTTCTTTGGTTACAACCTCCCGAGATTTTCAAAAAATTATAAATCATACAGAATGCCGAGGAAATTAAGATGAGGGAATTTTAAATAATTCACGTCCCATCTGCTCAGCGTGACAAAAGTTCCAAATTAAATTAAAATAAATACAAAAATTGAAAATTTTTATACCTACATTAATAAAGAATGTCTTTGATAGCTTGTTTAAAGAATGTTGACGTTTATAATTTTCAATGAGAGTGACAGTTGTTTATTGGTTTATTTACATTTATTATTTATTTTTTTTTATAAATCAATAAAGTTTTATTTATTTCTCAATAAAGTTTATATATGGTTTTATATTATTTATAAAAAATAAATATAATATTTCGGTTAAATAAAGGAAGAGTTGCAATACTGAATTTTAGCTCCCCAGACAAAGACGAGTATTAGTAATATCGTAGTATTGATAACTCAATTTATGAAAAATTTCACTTGCATCACTGTTTCCCCAAAGGTATGATATTAAAAATATTAATATTTCATTTGTGTAATTAACTCGATAGTTTTGTATTTCTCAACCTTATGTAATATTAAAAATATTCTTAACAATATTAACTTTTTTGTTGTGACTGTTTTTTAATTTATTTATGTTTAGACTGGACTAATCTGTAAAAAACGTGTATTTTTTGATGTGAGAGGTGGCATTCGGATTTTTGCAGATAAAGTTAGGTGACACCTTCAGTAATAATAATTGACTTATGCTCCTTCTCAAATATGCCCGGAACATTAATAAAAAAATTAAAATATTTAAAAATTTCGAAAAACATCGATTTTTTTCTGCTTTCTTTGCTTATTATAACTTTAAAACGGTTCGTTTTGGAACAAAGTCGTAGAGAAATAAACTAAAGACAATTGAATTTTGTATGATATACGACTAGTAAAAAATGTCTTGAGGTATTAGGTGTTTTCTGCAATATAGCTATAAATACAAAATAAGGGGGCAAAATACGCCTGTTGTTATTCAATGTTTCTTAACCACTTTGGTGGCACTTAGAACCTTAGTAATTCGCTTAGAAAATTCTTATAACTTACTTAAATGGTCTACCAAATTTCATTAAAATCGACCTAATATATTTTGCATAATACTTTTGCAATGTAAATGTTTTTAAAAAAGTTCAAATTTTTTAAAAATCTTTCTGACCAAAAAGTAGACCGTAGACCATTTAGAAGTTGGCTAATATTTTTACATATAAAGAGGTACTCTACCTATCTAATACACTTTACAGAATTAAAGTCGGATTATTTAAGGTGCCTCAGCAATGTTTTTAAATTATAAACAATTTTTTGGCTTATAAACAAATAGCTTTATTTAATAATAAAAAAATTAATTTTTAGCAATGCAAATAATTAAAACCGGTATAATTTGACTTAAACTTTCAAATGCTGTCAGCAGAATTGCTATTTTATTTTATAATCAAAAGTTATTTTTTATCGTTCAAAAATGGCAATTTATCGATTTTTTGAATGTTCCACCGCGTTTATCTCGAAAACTATGCATCCTACGAAAAAACTTGTAAGAACATTTTTTGCTTTGTTCCAAAGTGAATCGTTTTAAAGTTATAAGCAAAGAAAGTAGAAAAAAAGAAATACAAAAAAATTTTTATTTTGCGAAAAATCGATGTTATGTAATTCCTAAGGTTCTTTGTTTATAACAATCTTATCGACATCCGAATCAACATCCGAATCAACAGTTACCCAACAAATTCGTGTTCTACGGGTCAAAATACATAAAAAACTTAGTTAAGTCCATCTAAATAAAGGAGCCTGTAGTACCCCCTCCTGGACACAGCACTAATTTGTTTATAAACCAAAAAATTGTTTATAACTTTAAAACATTGCTGAGGCTGCTTAAATAATCCGATTTCAATTCTGTGCAGTGCATTAGATAGGTGGAGTGCTTCTTTATATGTAAAAAAATTGACAAATCTTTGTATGTTCTAGTTTTTGTTGCGCAAGATTTTAAAAAATATTAATTTTTTAAAAAAAGTTTAGATTGCAAAATTATTATGCAAAATCTAGTGTAAGTCCATTTTAATGAAATTTGGTGGACGGTTTTAGCACATTACAAAAATTTTCTAAGCGAATTAGGAAGGTTCCAGGTGTAACCTAAGTGACGGAAAAACATTGAATAAGGGGGCCTGTTTTGCCCCCTTATTTTATATTTATTGCTATTTTGCAGCAAGGGTTTTAAATTAAGAAATTTTTAACCAATCGTATCTGATAGAAAATTAATTATCTTTGTTTTATTCCTATACGACTTTGTTCCAAAGTGAATCGTTTTAAAGTTATAAGCAAAGAAAGTAGAAAAAAAAGACATTTTTTGAAATATTTAAATATTTTATTTTTTTTATTAATGCTCCGGGCATATTTGAGAAGGAGCATAAGTCAATTATTATTAACGAAGTTATCACCTAACTTTATCCGCAAAAATCCGAATGCCACCTCTCACATCCACCTAAAAAAAGATCCTTCCTGGTCTACGTTGTATATTAAGCTTTCTAGGTCTTATGTTTATGTTTAATCTCCTCAATAGCAAAAAAATATTAAACACTTCAATAAAATAATTTTATAAAATACGTTCACGGGATAATAGTCATTTCCTAACATAATACCACAGTGGTAGTTGCCAAACTCGTCTGATACGTCTAAAGGTGGGAAACAATCAATTGTTTTTCCCTAAATTTCCCGCCTCTACTAGTTTCATCTCTCTTTATCTCACAACTTAATATGCGCTGTATTAAGGCGTTGTATGGTTAGGCGTTGATTTTAAAAAGTATTGCTGGCTAAATGAGCGCAGTTCCCAAAGCCATAAAAGGAAAAAAAACTTAATATGCTTTCTATCTTTAACATTATTTTGCCGGTCATTAGCGCACTCATCACTGAAAGCGGATAATCTGTTCAGTTCACATTATGGTTTTTATGTATGTACAATCTTAGAGTATCCATTATGTGTAATATTTCATCTGTATTTCACCACGGTGTTTCATCATGATGTTTTAGATTCGCTGATCTTATGTTTAGTTAAATGTTCTTTTTTCTTCTTAAGTGGCTTCTCCTCAATTCAGGTTAGCTACTATAATTGCAAATTCTTGTCTGTCTTCAGTTGTTCTTATTATCTGTTCAAAATTTAGCTCTGTCCTTTGTCGGATGTTTCTTATCCACGATAGTCTTTTCCTTCCTAGTCCGCTCTTTCCTTCGATGTTTCCATTCACTATTAGTTGATCATATTGGTACCTACTTACTGTTTCTCAGAATGTGGTCTAGGTATGCTGTCTTTCTAACTTCACTGTGTTGAAAAGTTCTCATTCTTTGCGAGTAGGTAGATCCGGTAAATCCACATTTCAAAGGCCTCCAATTTGTTTAATGTTGCTGTCTTAAGGGTCCACGTTTCAACTGGATAGAGAAGACTCGTCCAGGCGTAGCATTTTGATAAACGTAGTCGAATTTCGAGTTTTAGTCTAGTCGCAACATAGGGGGTCCCGTGTACACTTTTAGGTCGCCGCGATTTGATGGTGGTATTATAGGTTTTTTTGGGTCGCTGAATCCAATGGAAGTGGTCTGGAAGCCCAGATGTGGTGCGTTTGAAGCCCTGTAAATAAATTGATAGCGTTAAGGTCTCCTCTGGTGTATTTTTGACCGCTGAATCGAATGCGACTAGTCGCGATTACTCAAAATGTGTTCTTATTTTGTTAATAACAAAATAACTGTTTATTCGCCGAAAAGCTCGAGATGCGTTATCTACAGCAAGTTTGTAGTCTTTTTCATAGTATTTTTATAAGCTAAATCGATTGTCACTAGTCGTGATAGCTTAAACCACGTTCCGACTTTGTTATTAATAAATTATGACAAAAAAAAAAACGGTTTATAGTATGTTTACTCACGGTTTTTGCTCTAAAATTTTAAAAACCACTTGGAGTGACATGAAATTTGACAAGCACGTAGCTAACATGTCAAACAAAATAAGTGATATTGTGCCGATGTGTGCTTTTACCCTGGGGGTGAGTTTCTCCCCGTTTCGGGGGTGAAAAAAGAAAACTTTAAAATAAGTCCGGAATTGGATAAACTGATTAATTCTAAGCAACTTTTGTTTTATAGTTTTTTCATTAAGTCAATACTTTTTGAGTTATTTGCGAGTGAATATGTTCATTTTTCAATAAAAAACCAAATAACTCGAACAATATTGACTTGTGAAAAAACTGAGTAGAACAAGAGTTGCTTAGAATTAATCAGTTTATCCACTTCCGGACTTATTTTAAAGATTTCTTTTTTCACCACCGAAAAGGAGTGAAACTCACCCCCAGGGTAAAAGCAGACATCGGCACAATATCGCTTGTTTTGTTTGACATGTTAGCTACGTGTATGCCAAATTTCATGTCAATCCAAGTGATTTTTTAAAATTTAGAGCAAAAACCGTGAGTGAACGTACTATAAACCGTTATTTTTGCAATAATTTATTAATAGCAAAGTCGGAACGCGGTTTAAGCTATCACGACTAGTGGCAATCGATTGAACGTATAAAAATACTATGAAAAATACTACAAACTCGCTGTAGATAGCGCATTTCGAGCCTTTCGGTGAATAAACAATTATTTTGTTATTAACAAAATAAGAACATATTTTGAGTAATTGCGACTAGTCGCATTCGATTCAGCGACCAAAGATACACCAGAGAAGACCTTAAAACTATCAATTTATTTACAGGGCTTTTAATAATTCCTGAAAAATACCTAATTTTACAATAATTTGTTAATAACAATTAAACGCAACACGTTTGGGCTTCCAGACCACTTCCATTGGATTCAGCGACCCAAAAAACCTATAATACCACCATCAAATCGCGGCGACCTAAAAGTGTACACGGGACCCCCTATGTTGCGACTAGACTATTTTATTCGAGAATCACGTAGCAGTGTTTTGCTTTTTTCGAAGAAAATTCTCTTCAATTATTATTCCCATCAGTTACTATCTTGTTCTGAATCAGGTCTTGGAGTGAGCAGATCAGTCTCTTTGTACCAGCGCCAAACCAGTGGCTGATCTACAGGGGCGGGGAATAGGAGATATTCCCCCAAGAAGGTCCGCATAAGCATAAGTTATTTTTTATGTCTTTTATGTAGTTCGAATTTATAATTTTTATGTCTTTTGATTGGTGTTTCATTGGAAGTTCTCCCCCCTAAGGCAGGTTCCTCCAAGGCAAATGTCTGATCCGCCACTGCGCAATCCTCGTTGCATACTAGAGACACTTATAGAAACGTTAATCGCTCACTGCAATACACTACAATGACAATATTATGCAAACAGTTTGCAATCACAATTTTTTGTCAATCACTTAGAAAACTATATTACAATCGAAAAAATACGAATACAAATAAAAAGTTCTTAAAAAATCCTTCTTCTCTCATCATGTACAAATGACAGGTGATATCAAAAAACAGAATATATAATAACACCGTTTCAAAGCGTTTCCAAAATCCATATTCCCAGTAATTTCGTAAAAGATATAATTTTCGTATCGGGTACTCGAAATCAGATAAGCGAAGGTTTACAAAACGAAGCTTAATAATTAGTAAATAACTACTCGTTCTCGTTTAATTTCTACGATCAAAGGCAGACTTAATTAATTTTGACCAGTTAGAGCTTTATCAGCAGAAAATATCGAGGCTCCAATTAACAATCGCTAAAAAATATAAGTGCTTGTTACCATGGTAAAGGCATTTGCCGGTGCGGTTTTTTATGCATTCGTGGATCTAAAATAAGAGAAGATAATTTACTGGTATGTATAATCGATTCATAAACGGTCAAATGATACTTTATTTTCAGTATTGCTATTTTTTACACATTAAATCGAAAGAAAATTTAAAAAAATCGATTGTTTAGATTATTTGTGCGGAAATTTTTTTAAAGTCTCTTTCACATTGGTGACTGTGTTTCCCACAATGCAATATCATCCGCGTATGCTAGTAGTAATTGTGGTCCATTTACTGTCAGTAATTCTGTTCTAATTTGTGCTGTTCTTACTACTTTCTCCAGGATTATATTAAAAAGGAGAGGTGACAGCGCATCTCCTTGTTTCAGGCCACTGCTTATTTCGAACGACTCTGAGAGTTTGTTACCTATCCGTACTCTGGATCTACAGCCATTTACGCATATCTTAACAAGCTGGATAAGTTTTTTTGGAACTGAAAGTTCTGCCATTGCATTCCACATCTGATCCCTTTTAATGCTATTGTATGCTTGTCGGAAATCTATGAAGAGATTACGGATATTTCTATTGAATTCCCATCATTTTTCAAGCAGCTGCCTTAAGTAAAAATCTGATGTATGGTCGATCTATTTTTTCCTGAAGCCGGCTTGGTATTCCCCTAATATAATATTATAATATTATATTATATATATAGTAAGTTTGGCCGATTCAAAGTGCTTATTTTTGATTTTTTTTAATTTTGGAAAACATTTTCAAAACCCTTTTCAAAATATCTTAAAAAGCACTAGTGATACAACATTCTCAAAGAGTAAATAAATGTAGGCATTGCTCTATAACTATTGGTTATTTTGTTTTTCTTTAAGAAAAAAATGATGGCTGTTCAAGGTTTGCATACACTCGTGATTCGTGACTCGTTCAAGCTCTTTCAACTACAACCCTTTCAACTAAACTCAATGAAATTCAATGAACTAAGAACTAAAAACTAACTATGTCTTTTAATAAATAATTTTATTCATCAATAACTATTTTATACAATAAAACATTTATTTCTCATTGATATCTATAATTTGTTTTTACATTTTTTTAATGTCATTGCAGATCTTCCTTCTTTTGGTACACGTTGAAACAAGATCTGAAAAATTAAAAAAACTAGTTAGTTACTGCATAGGTTTGGAACTCCAACAAATGTACGTGTTGAGGACATAGGAATATCATAAATGAAATGTTTTCAGGTGTACTTAAGGATGCAGCAATGGGAGCACATAACACGGTTTGCAGCTTTACATATGTTTGGTATGTAGGCGAATCTAAAACTGCAAAAAGGTCGGCTGTATGAATTTATCACAGCTGTGAAAATTCAAGTTTTTCTCTTAAACTAGGAAGATATGACTCTATTCTAGGCAGAGATTAAACTTAAACGGATCAATATCTTCATATAGTCATGTGGTTATTGGGATTATCAGAATCAGAAGCTCTAAGGTAGTTTTTTAGGCAGGTGTGGGAATACCGGGAGGAACTGGATGGATTAGCAGAGCATAATAGCATCACATGGTGTGGGTGCCAGGACATCGGGAAATACATGACAATGAAATAGCTAACGAATTTGCCAAGGGAATCATCTACAAAATACTTCGTGAAGAGCCAGTTTTTGAAGTGCCAAAAAGCACTATCCGCGACCGGAAAAGAGATTTGATGAGAATACAATATAACTCTTACTGTACAAGTATACCTGAAAATGTGATACCTGGAAGCCGGAATTCGAATACAAAAATACTGAGAAGTATACCCGGTCTATAGTTCAGAGAAATAAGGAAAAAAATATCCTGTTGGTGACACAACCCCCTCCAGGCCGAAACCAAATTTTTTGAGTAGTATGGACATCTATATTAATAACCTATATGTTTCCTGCAGCCGATTTTGATGATATACATAGTTATAAACAAATGAAGACCAAAAAACGGTACATTTTCGCTTTTTTCGTCTATAAACAAAAAGTTAAGTATTTTAAACAAATTTGTGAGTGAGAGACTCATAAATCGTATAAAAAAACTTCAATATGGCGTTCGCTGAATATGTCTATCCTTATCGGTTGCTTAGAAAATTGCAAAATAAGTCATACATTTTGAGTTTTTAAAAATATTCATAACTTATGTAAAAATCAACTTAGAACGTTCTTATTACACGGAATTCTGAGACTTCTGGTGCTTAAATCATACCCTAAATTTCAAAGCAATTGGTCAAATAGTTTAACAGGTATTTAAATTGTTTTTCCCAAATTAATTTTTTTTGCAACGCTATAAGTCAGAAAATTATGAAGTTACACTAATACTTTGAATAATTTATGAAAGAAGAAGATTTATACTATTAATTTAATTAAAAAAAAAATGACAAAAAATAATTCTAAATACTGAAAATTATTTGGTAAAAACATGTGAATTAAAAAAAGGGGGGGGCTAACTTCGTCCTTAATTGTTCTAGGACAATTGATTTTCTTTATAAATGTGTATAAAAATTCAGTCTTTCCAAATATGAAAAAATAATTTTTCTACGGGTAACGGTTAAAAAGTTATTCTAATTGTTCATAAGTAAGCAAAAAATCGACGTGTTTTTGCAAAATAATTTTACACTGTTTAAAATTACTTTTTGTAATTTTTTTTTAATTAAGTCAATAGTATAAATGTTCTTCTTCCATAAACTGTCAGACGTCTTACAATAACCTCATAGTTTTCTGACTTATAGTGTTGCAAAAAAAATGAATTTGGGATAACCAAATTAAATAACTTTTAAACTATTTGACCAATTGCTTTGAAATTTAAAATTTAATTTAAGCACCAGAAGTCTCAGCAATTCGTATAATAAGAAGGTTCTAAGTTAATTTTTACATAAGTTATGAATATTTATAAAAAATCAAAATTTATGATTTATTTTGCAATTTTCTAAGCAACCAACAAGTATATACATATTCAGCGAACGCCATACTGAAATTTTTTAGACGATGTATGAGTTTCTTACTCTCAAATTTGTTTAAAATGTTTAACTTTTTGGTTATAGACGAAAGAAGCGAAAATTTACCGTTTTTTGATATTCATGTGTTTATACCTATGTGTATCATCATAATCGGCTGCAGGAAAGAAAAGGTTATTATTATACATGTCCATACTACTACTACTAAACTACTACTACTAAAAAAAATTTGGTTTCGGCGTGGAGGGGGATGTGTCAGGAGAAAAATCTTATTTCTCTGGACTACTAGCATAAGGCAGCAAGCAGAATGTATATTGGACGGATATGTGGTAATAGGCTGATTGCGAAAAACAATCAGGAATAAGCTCAGAATCATAGCCAGCTTTTAAACTGGACATGCGCCAGTAAAACACACTTGCATCCAATGAGACTGTTTCATAGACACTTAGTCCAAATTGTGGGTGAAAAATAGGTCGATTTAAGGATGTAATTCAGGAATTTTTGAAACCTATCAGGTGTTGTAAAGAACGATGCCAGGAATAACTTCTACTAAAATGTAACCAAAAATTTTGTGCGGTTTTTTATTTATGACGTTTTTGATTTGTTAAATTTGCAATTTTTAAAGATTTTTAATTTTGCAGCTTACGATATTCATTTTAGAGAAAAACTTTTAAATAGGAAATTGTAGTTAATTAAAAAACCTACAATTTGAGCTATGGCAAGTTTCATTTCGTTAATACATGATTGCAAAACAGTCTGCGAAAAGTCCAAAATGGCCGTTTTTGCAATTGCATTATTTATTGTAAAAATAACTTTTATTTATTTTTAAGGCTTTAAAATGAAGATCTTTTAAAACCAAACATAAAAAAAATTGTAGAGCCCGATTGGTGAACTTGTTGCTTAGATATTATAACTTGTTTATTCCAAGGGGGCAAATGTCGAAGGCCATTATTTAATCTAAATTGGTAAAATGTTAATATTTTAGTGTTTTTTTATTATGTGTGAAAAATAGTTTTTGGCGAATATTCATCTTTAAATAATGAATAAATAATAAATAATAATATCGTATGGCATTTTTGCCGGGGAGATCCTTTCGGATAGTTCCAGCGCCAACTACATCTTTAACCCTGTTTCAAGTAACTAGTGTCGATGTACACTAGCCCAGGGGGACCGACGGCTTAACGTACTCTCCGAGGCACGGTGAGACGGCTCGTGTCATTATTGGAAATGAAAATGGTTTGTCTTTGGCAGGGATCGAACCCACGTCTACTGGCGTATGAGGCCAGCGTTTATGCCGTTACCCACGGCCGCTCAGTAATAAATAATAAAGGGTCAATAAAGGATACATCACTTTAATCAACAAAATAGCTAAAAATTATAACAAAACAGCGAAAATTTGCGGCGTAATCACTATTCAAAACTAAAGTACTTATTCGAAATTACTACCATCAAGAATTATTTTTTTTATACGTAGGTGCGGTAAATTTTTGTAGTTAGGTACCTAGCGTCATGTGTACTGTGTACTGTGTGTGTTGAGTAAGTGTCTTGTTACATTGCAAAGTCGACGTCATTGTCTTTGCAAAGAGAGCTAATTGTATCTGAACGTTTGCGGTCCCTCCGGTGAGTACCGATTCCACAAGGACAGAAACTATTTTCATTTATTATTTATAATAAACGAAAAATTTCTGACCCTGGTGAGATTCGAACTCACGACCATTCGGACCTTTCGATACAAAGGTAGGCGCTCTTACCACTGAGTCACAGAGAAGGTCATCAAAAATTATTGTTATGTGTGCAAATGTTAATATTTTACCAATTTAGATTAAATAATGGTATTAATTAAAATTAAGTCATATTTTAATTTATTTGACTTTGAGCTTCGCAATTCACATAATTTCATAAATCAAATTCAAATTTTTACCAGAAAAATAATTTTGCCGAAAATTCAAAGTATAACCACTAATTTTGTTTTTCATCATCTTTTCAAATGCAAAATCCATTTTAAAAAAATTTAATATACAAGGTTTTTTTTGGGTTGGAACATTTATACAATATTTTTTTAATCCGGACCTGGATTTTTTATAATTGTAATTAAATTAATTAACTGGACACCTAAAAGAATATTCGCGTGTTAAATATAAAATCAATATACAGTGTGGTTGACAAGTTGTAAGCTGTATTTCAATTTTTTTCTACTTAGAGCTCTCGAAATTCACTTAATTTCAGAATTCAAATTCCAAATTTCACCAGAAAAATCATTTTGCCGAAAATTCAAAGTATACCACTGAATTTAGTTTTTTATCCTCTTTTCAACTGAAAAATCCATTTTAAAAAAATTTAATGTACAGGGTGTTGTTTTGGGGTCGGAACATTTTTCCAATATTTTTTAAGCCGGACCTGGATTTTTTACAATTGTAAATAAATTAATTTATTGTACGCCTTAAATGATATTTGCGTGCCAAATATAAACTAAATATACAGTGTGGTCAAAAAGTTATGAACCAATTAAGAAAATGGCAAATTAGATAAAACACCCAGTATCTTTGTTATTAATGGAGTAAGACCCATTAAGTATGGTATTTTTGAGACCGCGTAAGTATCCTCTTTCTACAGTTAACGTATGTTACTTTACCAATGAAACACCCTGTATATATTTATTAGAATTTTTCATCAATTATCCTATACATAGCATTACTTGGTAGCTGTGTACCTAAAAAACGGTAAAAAAATAGATTTTTTTGAAAAAAAAATATTCAAAAAATTTATAACGAAAAATTGACGATACTTTTTCATAATTATTTATTACTAATAAATGCATTTTTTATTCACTTTTCAACGAAAACTTTTCGTTTATAAATTCGCAAAAGTGTGTATGTTATTGCGTTGCCGCTCCTGAAATATCTAGAGGCCATCTGGCGATGGATTCCTATGTAGTTTTGTCTTCTGAATCCAAATCTGAAAACGGCATTTCGCTATCTCTAACCATCTTCGAGATATCCGACCCCAAAAGTCGTCATTGTGACGTCACAAGCCTCCTTTAAATTGTCATTTTCTTCCGACAGAAACGTCAACTCTACTTTGTTTTCGTTTGACGCAACTAAACGTCAACATAAAATTGAAATGTCAGATAAGCAAATTTTATTTATTTATGTTAAGAGTAAATAGTAGCGATCAACAGGTAGCATCAAAATATAACTTCGGGAGATAGTATCATAAACTTTGGCAACAGTGGTAATCTTTGACATTATCTAAGATTAATATTTTGACAATATCATAGTCGCGCTAAATGGAAGTAATAGAAAATGATTTTATTATTAATAAATAGATATTTATAAAAATAAACCAAAATGGGTGAAAATTTTATGTTAAGATAGGTATTTAGAAAGGTACTTGCATGAAATATTTAATAATAAAACAATAATAAATAGGCATTTTTTGTTGTGAAGCGAAACAAATTTCGATTTTCGCATAATTTTGGCACGGTTTTTAATGGACTTTTTCTTGGAAGGTTTCACTTTATTTTTCGTTTGATTTACTTTTTCCATTTTGTTAAACTATTGAGAATATTTTTAGAATAAAAAATCCTCCTAAAACTTTATATACTCGCATTAGAATTCGAAATATTTTTACGTAAAATATACTTACCTACCTACATATAACTAAAACTCTTAATTACCAACAATCTATTCTTTCAAAGAGGCCAACAACTTATACAACAATAACAACAAATATATAATAAATTAACTATCAATAAACACTACTTTTCTATGAAACAACAAAAACGAATTCTTAAATTAACACACTACTGCACTGAACAGATATCGATAAAGATGACAGAACAGATTAGAGAAAATCTGACGCAGGTTTGTCAAAATGACAGTGATAATTTCTCTATGTTGCCTTATTAGTTATTTAGTTATAATATGTTCGATTTGTTGTTAAAAATAAAAAAATTTAGTAGTTCCAAGATTACACAAAATCTAGGCATGGGATAAAAAAGTTTATTTGAAGAAAGTGTATTTTTTTGTCTTTCTTAATGGCGGTAGAGGCTCCTTTTTTCAATATTTTATTTAGTTATAGAGTAATTTCCACATACTAACATATTTCTGAAATTGGGCTCTGTACCGCCATTCTTTATTATATTACGAATATGTGTGCCAAATATCTCGACAAAATATTCAAAATTAGAGCCGCAATCTTGGAACGCGTTTGTTGCTACCAGTTAATCGCTACTGTAGCCTCTTAATGTAATGTTAAATTACGGTTCACTATTTTCAAGGAAAACTGTTTATTTTGTATTTATTTATTTTTATTAGATATCAAATCTATATTATACGAGGTATGTCAAAAAATATGAAGTTCGATCAAGATTAAAGTATCTCTATTTTTCACAATATTGAAAAGTGTTATTATAAAAAGTTGTTTGGAGTTAAAAACTATCTTCTAATATGCAATTATTACTTGTACATCCTTCTAAAGATAAAAAAATATTTGAAATTTTTTGTCAAATTACGGATAAAAATACCATTTTCATTCATAACTCTTTTATTATTAATTTTACGAAGAAAACTTATTCTTCATAAAAAGATCTGCATGGTCTAAAATCTAAGATGTAATCATCATATATCAAATTTTATCAATTTTATTCGAGGTATGTCAAAAAATATGAATTTCGTTCGAGAGTAAAGTACCTTTATAGTTCACAATATTTAAATTAGGATATAATTACATATTAAAACATAGCATTTAATACTAAACAACTTTTCATAAGAGAAATTTTCCATATTATGAATTTAAATACGTAAATAAACAAAATTTTCGTTATGATAATGCTCGCATGCTCAGCTTGTTTTAAATCAATTTGAAAGTTTAGTTCATGTTCTTTCATTTGACACCTGTAGAATGGTTCTGGCATTATTTTGTTCTGACTTATGTTATTGCAAAAAAAATCTCTTTGGGATAAACAATTTGAATAAAATTTAAACAATTGAATGACTCGCTTTGAAATTTTTGTCACATTTTAAGCACCAAAGAACCCCCTCATTTGACAAAAATGTCAAAGCTGTACACTTATTTTTAAAATAGTTATTGCGAAATTAATTTTTTATGAAATTTCGACCTTTTTTCGCAATTATGTTAATAATAAATGAGTGTATAGTCTGTTCGCTAAACTCAGACGCAACTTTCTAGATATTTTAGTCGGTAATTTTGCCAATTTTAGTAAAATTGGCAAAAAATAATTACTAAATAGTTAATAATCACTAAATAGTTAGTAATTTTGCCAATTTTTGCAAAATTGGCAAAACACAAAAAAATTATCGACTAAAATATCTAGCCAGTTGCGTCTGAGTTTAGCGGACCGACTATATTAAACTTTGTAATACGCCATTATAAAGCTTTTTGCCATTCTCTCAAAGATGTTTGTACTAAGAAAACCATAAGTCTTACTGTTTTCCATTTATTTGAAAAAAAAAAAAGGAAAAAAGGCCGTTTGTTGACACTAAATTGTTTATAAATATAAATATCCGTTAGATCCTACGTAGCAAATGGTTACAATTTGTTCTTATAGATATTACCTGTCGAAAAATCGCTTCAGTACCCTGGCTCTTGAACTGTCACGAACAGGGTATATTTTTGTCTTATTACCCTGACCGATATAGAGATGCATGCAATAGAATTAGGGTTGGATGCATGAAATGGAAGGAAGTGAGTGGTGTGTTGTGTGATAGAAAAATTCCAGTGCAGCTGAAGGGAAGATTCTGTAAAACATCCATAAGACCGGCTATGATGTACGGAACTGAATGTTGAGCACTTAAAAAGAAAGGAGGACAACGAATACATGTTGCGGAAATGAGAATGCTGAGATGGATGAGATGAGTAACAAAAAAGGATGAAATTAGGAATGAGTATATTAGGAGGAGTCTAGGGCTAGCACCAATTGATGCCAGAATTAAGGAGCATAGGTTAAGATTGTTTGATCATGTTCAACGTCGAGACGTCAATCACCCAATATGAAGAATTGCTGAACTGCGGCTTTCTGGAAGAAGAAGGAGAGGAAGACCAAAGAAGACCTGGGGGAAACGCTTAGGCAGGCCATGTCGGCAAGGGGATTGATGTTAATAGGACCCAAGATAAAAACTTACGGAGAAGTGCAATTAGAGAAGCCGACTCCGTATAGGAATAATGGCAAAGAGAATGATGATGATGATGATAATAACGTATGTTGTAGGTGGTTTAATCTTAGGGTATATTTAAAATGTTATACTTATACGAACTTCTGAGTTTATACTTGCCATCGTTTACTCAGAAATTGCTTGTTGCCATATATCTTTTTCTGGTAATTTTGCGAGATCTACTTCCCTAAAAAATACCAAACAGTTAAAATCAAATCTACAAAATGTATACGGTATAACTTCATAAGTTTTATATTTTATGTGCTAATCTTTATACGTAAAAGATTCGAAAAAGTTTCTTTTTAAAACAAACTTAAAACTTAGAATGAATTTTTAACATACAGTATGGCGCAAATGCTAGAAATAAATTCGTTATTTCGTAAGCCGAAGCCTTTAAGAAAATCCTGAGACAAGTCAATTTTTATTTTTACATTATGATTTTTTACATACAGCATACTAGTGACATCATCCATCTGGGCGGGATGACCTAATCGATGATTTTTTTAATTGAGAATAGTGATCGCGTGCTAGCTCATTTCAAAGGTTTTTCAATTCTCTATTCAGTAATAATAATATTAACATAATTAATTATACAGATTAATATTAACATAATTATGCAGGGTGTCCAAAATTTTTTCCTTTTTACAGTAGACTCCCTCTATAACGAGAACTGAAATGGCGGACTAAATAACTCGTTATAAGCGTAACTCGTTATATCAGACAACAATGTTATTGTGCATTCATATGAATATATAGTTTTTTTAAACATTAACTTCCTACAATGAAGCCATTCGGAGCAATACAAGATGCTAAATATTGTTTCCTCAACAATAAGTCTTCGCCATCATAAATTGCAAATTTTCTTACAATATTCAATATTGGTCGATAGATAAACAGAACAGGAAGAAGTTTATTATAAGCCGTTAATTTTATTACAGCACTACCTTCGATAACCACACAGGTGTTAGGGATTTCTGTATACAAGCAGTTGGGGTATTTATTTATAGCCATTACAGCGGTAAAAATAGGTAAATATACATATGATTTCATTTTTCCTCGTTATAACTAAATATGCCTCGTTATAGAGGTGTTACAGTTCAATATTAATTTCATGGGACATCTAGTGTACCTCGTTATAAGCGAAACCTCGTAATAACCGTGTTCGTTACAGAGAGAGTCTACTGTATTTTATTTCTTTCATTTGCACCATACTGTAGGTATATCCGGATTGGCTTTCTACGCCCATATTATATTTGTTTCTCCCTCAAATATTCGATATTCTGGCTGACTTTTAACTTGTTTTTTCACTTCCTTTGTAGTACATATTATATTAAAAGCTATTGTAGTATGTTAAAATTAATAATTTGTTGTATTATGTGTTCGTTAATCGTTAGCTTACATCTGATAGGGCTCTTGACTATAATAGTCCGATCAATGAACACAAAACTTTTCAAAAACCTCCAAAAAAATAAAGGAAGGATGAAAATCTGGGAATAGGTAGTTGAAATTGTCTATTTTTATATAAGAAAAAGTTTACAATCCTTCACCCCATCCATTTTACCAAAATTGGGAAATACGGGGTGAAAAATATTTTCTCGGGGGTTAAAAAACATATGTTCAACATAAGTCCGGAATTGGATAAAATGACTAATTCTAAGCAACTTTTGTTCTATAGAGTTTTTTCACTAAGTCAATACTTTTCGACTTATTTGCGAGTGAATATGTTTATTTTTAACAAAAATTAAACATGCTTTTGGACGGTGTTTCACAGATAACTCAAAAAGTAAGTATTTTAGCGAAAAATTTTTTTAGCAAAAATATAGCTAATAAAAACATGAAAAAAATGGTGTATGCATGAAGACTCTAGACTAAGTAGAAGCAGAGTTGTAGCTAATGAAATGTAGGTTCTTATTCGTCAAATTCCAAATCGAATATTTCAACGTGAAATAACCAAAAACGGAGCACTTTTCGGAGAAAACTCATTACAACTTTTTTAAAGTGTTTAAAAAAAGGTTTATTCTTGTTTTTAAAAAAAAACTTCTAACATTAAAACTAAGTGAGTTACGCTCAAAATATTGTTGATCCCTTTTATTTTTTGGTAAAAAATCGCGAAAATCACCCCCTGATTAGCTTCCCAAATAAAATTAATCATTACCGCTTTACAAGTTACTTTACTTATGTATTATTTATATGATCTATAAGTTTCATTGGTCCAATGTGCTCATTTTTGATAAAAAAATGGTTTTAAAATAAAACATTTTTTTTTAATTTAGAAAAAAAATTCAATTTTTTCAAGTTAACTTAAAAATTATTTGTAATACCAAAAATCTCAAAGAGTAATAAAATCTACGTTTTGCTTTTCTGAATATTTTGGATTTTTTGTTTTCTTCTTAGACAAAAATTAGTTATGCTATGGCTGTTCAAAATTTGCCTAAACTCGTGATTAGTTACTCGTTCAAGCCATTTTAACTAGAGCCTTTCCAAAAATAAGCACTTTAAACTGATGAAACTTACAGATCATAATATAGAGAATACATAATCAAAGTAACTTGTGACGCGATAATGATTAAATTTATTTGGGGTGCTAGTTAGGGGGTGATTTTCGTGTATCTTTTTACCAAAAAATGATAGGGACCAACAATATTTTGAGCGTAACTCACTTACTTTTTATGTTAGACCTTTTTTTTGAAAAACAAAAATAAACCTTTTTTTAAACACTTTAAAAAAGTTGTAATGAATTTTCTCCGAAAAGTGCTTCGTTTTTTGGTTATTTCACATTGAAATATTCGATTTGGAATTTGACGAAGAAGAACCTTCTTTTCATTAGCTACAACTCTGCTTCTATTGGGTCTACAAACTTCATGCGTACACCGTTTTTTTTCAATTTTTTATACGCTATATTTTTGCTAAGAATATTTTTTTCGATAAAATACTTACTTTTTGAGGTATTTGCAAAAATCCGTCCAAAAACATGTTTTTTCCTGTTAAAAATGAACATATTCACTCGCAAATAACTCGAAAAGTATTGACTTAGTGAAAAAACTCTATAGAACAAAAGTTGTTTAGAATCAGTCATTTTATCCTATTCCGGACTTATTTTGAATGTATATTTTTCACCCCCCAGAAGGGGGTATCCCCTCCATTTTTGTAAAATGGAGGGAAAGTAGAATTGTAAACTTTTTCTTATACAGGGTGTCCCGAAAAGAATGGTCATAAATTATACCACACATTCTGGGGTCAAAAATAGTTCGGTTGAACCTAACTTACCTTAGTACAAATGTGCTCATAAAAAAAGTTACAGCCCTTTGAAGTTACAAAATGAAAATCGATTTTTTTCAATATATCGAAAACTCTCAAAAATTTTTTATTGAAAACCGGCATGTATAATTCTTATGACAGGCCCACCTTAAAACCAAATTATAGTGAAATTTGTCCACCCCATAAAAAATTTATGGGGATTTTGTTCCCTTGAACCCCCCCAAACTTTTGTGTACGTTCCAATTAATTCATTATTGTGGTACCATTAGTTGAATACAACGTTTTTAAAACTTTTTTGCCTCTTAGTATTTTTTCGATAAGCCAGTTTTTATCGAGATGCGGCTACTTTTTTACTATATTTACATAAAAAAATTATGGGGGTTTTGTTCCTTTAAACCCCCCAAATGTTTGTGTACGTTCCAATTAAACTATTATTGTGGTACCATTAGTTAAACACAGTGTTTTTAAAACTTTTTTGTCTCTTAGTCTTTTTTTGATAAGTCAACTTTTATCGAGATGTGGCTTCTTTTTCAAAATATACCAAAAAATTTAAGTTATAAATAAATTTTCAGATTATTAACAGGTGTCTATAATCATACTTAACCATATACAAATAGGTGGTGGATTCGACAAATATTCAAAATATCTCGATAAACACTGGCTTATCAAAAAAGTACTAAGAGGCAAAAAAGTTTTAAAAATATTGTGTTTAACTAATGGTGCCACAATAATAATTTAATTGGAACGTACATAAAAGTTTGGGGGGGTTTAAGGGAACAAAACCCCCATAAAATTTTTATGGGGTACACAAATTTCACTATAATTTTTTTTTAAGATGTTGCTACGATAAAGATTCCTCATGTCCATTTTCAATAAAAAACCTCTAGGAGTTTTCGACATATTAAAAAAAATCGATTTTGATTTTGTAACTTCAAAGGGCTGTAACTTTTTTTGTGTGCACTATTGTATATAGGTAAGTGAGGTTTAATCAACCTATTTTTGACCCTAGAATCTGTGGTATAATTTATGACCAATCTTTTCGGGACACCCTGTATAATAATAGACAATTTCAACTACCTATTTCCAAATTTTCATTCTTCCTTTATTTTTTTTTGGGTCAGATTGTTCTTTGATCGGGCTATAATATTGGCATTGCCATTGATAGGGTCTTTTCGTGGGATATTAACAGGTTTAACTTGTGTATTGTTATACTGATTGTGTAAAGTAGGCGCTGCAGGTCATCTTAATTTTCTGCCATGATATTTGCATCATCTGTGTATCAAAAGATACTCAAAGATCGGTGTCTTATTTTGTAGCAAATTTGATTTCATTTAAGCTTTCTGTTATCTTGTTTATGCTCATATTAAAGAGATTCGGACTGAGGCTATCCCCCAGCCTGATTCCTAACGACACGCTTATTTCTTCGGTCAGCCCATGTTCAGTTTTTATTTTAAATAATTTTAAATATGAATTATATAATTTTAAATAATATTACGGTTAAATAAAAAGAGAGTAATAAAAAGAGAGTAAACTGAAAATGTAAAATATGTAAACAGTAATACTTACTGATGACCAAAGTGGAGGACTTTAATTGGTTGAAATATCTTTTTTTGTCCGTCGACTATATATTCGAATGGTTGAAGTCCTCCAAACTTTGTGTTGACTAACATAGCAATGAGATTTTGGTCGACAGGACCGACACCGACGTTTACATCTTGTAAATCCCCTTGCACTAATGTACAAATTGTGAGTATCTGAAACAATAATAGTTGTTAAATTCAACACAATCAAAACAATATATTTAATTAAAGCACTAATAGACCAGGGCGCATCTGTAAAAATATTAGTACATTTGGATGTTGAGAGGTGACTCATATTTTTTGGCAGAAATTGCTTGAAAATAACTCATATAATAAGATTTGAGTTATCCTTCCAGTCAAAAAGGTCCGGAGCATTGTTTAAATAATCAAAATGTCAAAAAATTAAGGACACACTCGATTTTTTTCTTCGTTTTTGATTATAACTTTAAAAGTATTCACTTCCGAGAAAAGTTGCACTGACATAAAAGTTGCGCAATTAAATTTCCTCCAATACATGATTAGTTAAAATTTTTAAAAATGGTCACCCTTGTTGCAAAATAGTAATAATTGCGAAAAAACCATAAAAAACAAGTATTTGTATTTTACGTTCTTCAACCAATTATGCTACACTTAGGACCTTCGTATTTCATATTTAACCCAAAAAAACTTTATGACATATTAAAACAAAACTGTAAATCTCATTAAGATCGGTTTAATAGATTTTGCAAAATAAATTTTGCAATCCAGCTTTATAGGACTGAAAATAAGGCAAGTTGAAATTTTTTTTTTGACATATAGAAAAATACTGTACCTTTCATTTGCAATTTGCAAAATAAAAATCGGTCCACGGCGTCAGGAATTTTTTTAAATAAACGTTAATTTTTGGTGCTATGGTTCATTCCACCAACATAAGACTGTTTTGGATTATCGCGACAACCAATATTTCAGTGTGCAACATAAGAAGTACGAAAGTAAATAGCTCTAATAATTATTCCAATAAACAGCAATGTAATTTGCAATTTATTTTCGTTCTTCATATTTTGCACAATAAAATATTCGTTGTCGAAATAATCCAACACAGTCGTATATTCGTGGAATAGGGTATACGCTGTGAGCTCGTACGTAGAGGGGATATTTACAAATTCGCGAGCGCCAGTAGTGACAAATCTGTAAACGTTTACCGGAAATTTGACATAAATGTCAAAGTGATTAATTTAAAATTAAAATTAAAAACATTAATTTTAAAAAATATTAGTTGGTCAAAACTGTGGTATATATTTTTTTCTTCAAACGTCAAATAATGATGACATTACTTATCTAACTTGATCCTGTCAAAGTTTGATGTCTCCGCCGGCAGCAGTTTTTTTCCCATTTCTTTACGGCGGAGGGAAAAATGTTGTCATGCAACAATATGAAACATGTCACAAAGCAACAATACAAATGTCATTAACAACAATTAAACATCATTTTTATTTATAGTAATATTAAAAGTACAATTAGTTAATGAGGCATTTTCAAAATTGAAACCGTGCAAAAATGTTCCCGACTCTTGATACGCATTGGTAATTGTTGATGATACTGATGGTCGAGCACAACTTTTAGCAATCATTCCCCAAGTTGGCGAATCATGAGGGTTTAAAATTTTTTGAGCATTATCGTTCTTATTTCTTATTGAATCCTCTATAATATATCCTTTGGCAGCCGTGCTTGACTTCCAGCCCCCATGTCGTTTGAGGCATTCTAGATTTCCGCCTCCATCAATTAAAAGTGTTGCTGAAGTTCGTCGTAAAGAGTGACCCGTGTATGCGCTTGCATCGTTTAAATTTAAATAACTAGCTACTTTTTGGGCTACTGCGCTGATCGAATGTATTCCCATGACGCTTCGGTAACAGTTTCCATTTTGGTACTTGATAAAAAATCGGTTTTCTGTGAAATTTTCAGGCCGCAGTGATGCATACTTTTTATACAGTTTAATGTAGTTTTGACCAATTATCGTAAAAGATCTAATTTGTCGTGTTTTACTATCTGGGATTTTGATAATTATTACATTTTCTTTATCCTCAATGTCCACAGTCTTCATTTTTACCATTTCGTCGCATCGACAGGCGCCGGTAACCCCAATTAACAAAACAATCTGAAATATTTTTATAATTTAGTAGAGTATACTACATGCTTTGCAATATAATTTTTTTTACCTTTAATCCTAAATACAACTTATCTGGCGCTTCAAACAAAAATTTATCAAACTCGTCTTTAGTGAAAACTTTAGACTTCTTTGCAGTATATCCTTCGCTTGTCTTTTTCAGAAAGGCACGTAACTTTAAAAATTTGCTTATATCCACATTTTTTCTAATAACTAACTCGGATTTTATCATAGAGTATCGTGACCACATTGTAGAAGATTTCCATTTATTTTCATTTTCCATTATATTAAAATATGCCAGTAAAACGTCTTCGGTAACTTGCCGTACTCCTCTTGTATCGCACCACTCTTGGAAGTGCTTGTACGCTAACCGATACTTTATTCCGGACTTGGAGGGCCCCAAACGTGCTACTGCATCATTAGCCGCGGACTCAATTTCGTTTAGGTTTTCCATTTTCGCACTAAATTTGCGCTTGCGGTTGCAACAACAATAAGCTGTCTTTAATAATTGCAAACAACTGTCAAACAACTATAACCAGGGAGACGCAAATCCCACCGACGACTTAATTATTTTAATTTCTAACATCTAGACGACTTTGATAGTTGTCACAGTTAATTTCGAGTAAAAATAGCGTATGAATTGTACTATTTATGGTTGAAAATTGCTACTTTTGAAGAAAAAATAGTATACTTTATTCGGCAAAGAAGCGACTTTTCTTGACTTGCCCTCTATTACGCGCCTCACTTCGTTCGGCGCGTAATATCGGGCGCGTCAAGAAAAGTCATGCTTCTCCGCCTCATAAGTAATATACTATTACCTGAAATATACTTACGTTTTAAATACTGAATTTAAGTTTTTTTAATATTTCGTAATATGTAATTAAAAATGAATCTATTAATCTTAGCGCCATCTACACGATAATTGTGAAGGTATCCGAAGTAAGAAATTCATATTTTATCAATAGAACGTCAAAATGATTAGCAAAATCTTAAAAAAATCGATTACAATTTAATTACTTTTTTGCGGTGTAAATATTAAGAGATAACAATTAAATAATAAATTTAAAAATTACCGGTGAAAGTTGAATTAGTAATCCGATAGGAGCGACACCAGCGAAGCTCAGGGCGTATACGCGCAGGACAGCGGATACGTTTGCTCTGATTGGGCATTCCAATAACCTTTGGTAATGATTGATAAATTTTAATTTTTAGTACATTTCGATATAAATAAATAAATGTGTTTATTGCAAAATAAAATCACATAGGTACTCTCCTTTGAAATAATACTTTTTTTAGCAACAACTTTCTTTGTTCATATATTTTAACTTCGAGAGTAAAAGTTGATTCTTTTTAAACATATGCCATTGTTTAAACAATATTTCACTAACAATAATCAAATTAGTTTGATTTTTGTGGAATTAAAATATTAAAATACAACAAAATATAGAGTAAGATAATAATATATTAGATAAAGATTGGTAGACATTTTGGTGGAAATCAACTTGTGTGAATCGAACATTTTACTTTTTCCAAATAGAATATATAATTTTTCATTACAATGCTAAAATATTTACACTTAAGTACTTGTTACTTTTAAAAACTATTTAAGTCACTACAAGTACCAACTTACTTTTGTGTCTGATCTCAAAACAATAAAATCTAAAACACCAACTTAACAATTATTAACAACAACGCATTTGTTTGTCCACAGCCGCAATATTCCATAATTTTTGACAGGTCACTGGAATGTCCAATCAGAGCAAACGTATCCACAATGTTTATTTAAAAAAATTCCTGTCGCCTTGTTAGTTAACTGATTTTAATTTTGCAAATTAATTATTGCAAATGAAAGGTACAGTATTCTTCTATATGAAAAAAAATTAAGTTGCTATTTGCTATTTTCAGTCCTGCAACATTTTGAAAAAATGCATTTTTTTGCGAAAGCTGGATTGCAAAATCTATTGTACCGATCTTAATAAAATTTACAGTATTATAGAGTTTTTCTGAGTGAAATATGAAGGTCCTAAGTGTAGCATAAATGGTTGAAAAACGTAAAATTCTAATACTTGTTTTTTTATGGTTTTTTCGCAAATATTGGTAATTTGCAACAAGGGTGACAATTTTAAAAATTTTTAACTAATCCTATATTGTAGAACATTTAATTACGCAACTTTTATGTCAGTGCAACTTTTCTCGAAAATGAATACTTTTAAAGTTACAATCAAAAAACGAAGAAAAAAATCGAATTTTTCCTTCATTTTTTGACATTTTGATTATTTAAACAATGTTCCGGACCTTTTTCAGTGGGAAGATATCTCAATTATTATTATAGAGTTAATTCCAAGGAATTTCTGCAAAAAATATGAGTCACCTCTCAACGTCCATCTCAAAACAGATGCTCCCTGGACTATAAAACACTGGAGATCTTGTTCAGGGATGGGGATCCAACTTGACGATACAACATTGGGTATACAACATTGTATACTCTACATTTTGCGGACGACCAAGTTGTAGTGGCAGCAAGTTGCCTACGATGCACTATGGGTCCAAATACCGAAAAGGCGGTCATGAACCTATAAAGGCTATTGTTCATACACTTCGGAATTACTTGCATACATAAGGGTTTTTACATACATAAAGGCTGTCCACAATATGTCTGCACCGAATTCTGCAATTCTTCGGTCACGTGGTTCGCAGAGGTGACGATAGTTTGGAGAGATTTATTGTTTCTGGATACGTTCCGGGGAGAAGATCAAGAGGACGATCACCAACTAGATGGTCTGACCAAATAAAGAAGTCGGCTTGAAACTCATTCTACGAAACTCTTAGAGCAGCTGAAGATAGAGACCAATGGAAAAAATTGTTAGGAGTATTGGAAGAAATCACGATCCTCAGTAATAAGGAAACGAAAAGAGAGAGATAAGGGATTTTGGCATCGCTGATTACGAATCTGACATTTGTTTTAAACCAAATGGCGAAAAGAAATTGAAAAAATCAATCCAAACGCAATTTTTTTTGTCAAATTTGGTAGTTTTTCGTCGATGATTACAAATCTAACATTATTTTATTTTTAACAAAATGGCGGATCCAGTATGGTTGAAACAAATTCGAAAATTTTACTTTAATCGCACATTTTTTTGAAATTTTTTATTATAAGGGTCTTTTGAAATTGATGATTACTTATACATTTTCTTTTTGAAGTACAATATTTCGAACCTATTACTTACTTAGGTAAAACCGCCCATACGTACGCAACAATCGCCAGAATCACGCAACATGCGTCATTTCACGCTTTTGTATTCAAACAACTGCCAGCAATGCATATAGGCAGTTAAAGGCAGCTAAACCAATGTGATTCTGGATCTTCTGACTGTACATTTGGGATTAATAAACATTAGTTGCAGAATTATGTACTTTTTGAATATATTTTTACGAAATTTTGATTATTTCAAGTACATTTTTTCATTCATTAACAAATTTTATGCATTTATTGTTATTGAGTCTTTACAGCAATAAAATTGATAAACCACAAAACGTTTTCAAAATATGCGTTCTTTTTTACTTTCACTGCCGGCCAAAATAAGGTCGTACATGGCTCACTTGTCCCGGAGTTACGAATAAGAATAAATCCGGTCTGATTCTTATACATGCGTATGAAGGATCTACGATAGTATGAGAAAACAACTATAAACATGAAAATCCCTAAATAGGGACTTTTTATTTTACATCATGACCACGTTTTCAGCATTTGGAACCACTGTGCGATGTTTGAAAAGTACGTTGTGCAAATTTGAAAGTTTTATAGGTAAAATTATATTAGTATCACATTTTTAAATAATTTTTAAACTAAATTCATGCAAGTCCCACTTTCCGCCTTTCAAGGTTTAATAACTCGGTTAAAAGTTATTATTATGAAAGTCAGAAAGTGACCAAATCAAAGTTTAATGCCCCCCTACAAGATCCCGAAGAAATTTTTGTCATTATTTTATTACTAAGCTGTTATTTTTAAGTAATAATATTGAGCGCCATTCACCTGGTAGGCGGCCGTAAATGTGAGTGCAAGTAAGATGCACAATTGGACTGCCGGAGTGGCATCTCTCTCGCACTCAGCATTTACGGCCGGCTACCACGTGCATGGCGCTCAATATTATTACTTAAAAATAACAGCTTAGTAATAAAATAATGACAAAAATTTCTTCGGGATCATGTAGGCGGGGCATTAAACTTTGATTTAGTCACTTTCTGACTTCCATAATAATAGCTTTTAACCGAGTTATTAAGCCTTGAAAATCGCCATTTTTCGTTTTTTCCAATTTTAAATTGCTTATAATTCGAAAACGATCAACTTTAGAGAAAAATTATAAGAAAACTTTTTTATCCAGAATGGTCCAAAAAACTTACAAAAAAATTGTCCTGGCCAAAAATATTGATTTCTGCAATTTGAAAAAAAAATTGTTAAAAAAAATTTGGCCCACTTTTCACGTGGGCGACTTCTTGAACCTTATTCTGGGATGTCTCACGAATGTAATTATGCAAAAAAAAAACTCATGGGAATATTTTTCCCAACGAACCCGCCGTTTTCGCCTTGTCTATATCACCATATTATATCGTATTCTATTTGACTCAGTGCGTTGTATGACAAAGGTAGCCAATGTTCGATTTGGAAAATATCACAACGGACATGCTGTCTATTTTTTTCAAATCCTGAAAAATTTAAGCGCAGAATGAAAGACCAAATTATTATCGAGGGCCGAAAGTCCCTTAGAATAAATAAAAAGATTACAGAAGTTTTCAGGGACTTTCGGGCCTCGGTAAGAACGTAATCTTTCATTCTGCGTTTAAATTTTTCAAAACTACGTATTAGTTTTCTCAGGATTTGGAAAAAAAAAAACGAATCCCCTTTAAATAGCATTGTAGCCGAAACTACATATCCCACCCCCTTAATAAAAAATTAAGCACTCACTTTTGGAGTAGAAATTTTTGATATTATGCTGTTTATAAGTTTATAATACATTTTCTTAGTGAAATTATAAAAAGTTCTTGTCTGAAATCTTGTTTGATTTTTTTCGTAAGTAAAAAGTCTATTGACTCCAATATACATAAAATCGTAGTTCTCATAAATGGAATGTTGACACATACTGTTTTTTGAGACGCAATTTCGTAAAGGATTGGTAAGCTACAAATAACTAAAACGAACAAAATATCTGGCTGCCTAAATGATTCTAATTGGAGAATAGCTATTTGTATGGCAAGGGAGGAAAGTGCTATTTTCCTCCCGAAAATGAAATTAAATACATTTTTGTTTTTGTGTAGGTCATTGGAGATGAAACCCGACCATCCTTAATAGTGCAGTCACTGAAGGTTTTCACCTCCGATTTCGTTGAACCTCCAACTATTTTCATGAAAATTTTAACTATTTAGAATGGGAAATAAGCCACAATATTATTAAAAAATGATTTTTATTTTTAATAATATTGTGGCTTATTTCCCATTCTAAATAGTTAAAATTGTAAAAATGCCACAAGAAAATAGCTTCAGAACAACATTCATGAAAATTGGTGAGTAATTAGAGGATACCTCAAGGAACAAAGGTGACATGATGCCAAATTGCGCTTTTAACCTGGGGGTGGATGCCACCCCTTCTCGGGGGTGAAAATTATTTTCTTAAAAATAATACCATAGGTCGATAGAGGGACAAATTATAAGCAAAATTTGTTATATAAAGTTATTAAAATAAATCAACACTTTTTGAGTTATTAAAGACCAAAGATTTTATTTTTTCGTAAAAAAAATGCATGTTTTAAATCGGTTTTTCACGTATAAATCAAAAACTATAAGCTTTTACAAAAAAGTTGGTATTACTGAAATTGAAGACAATAAAAAATTGAATACAATACTCACATAAAGAACTAAACTGATGTTAGTTCAAAGTGAGTTATTGGCAATTGAATGTGTATTTTTTTCGACGAGTACTCAAATCTAAGTATTCAAGCTTAAATAACGGGAAAACGATGCAATGTATAAAATATTCCTGCTAAACATTTGTCAAAGTACTTCGGAATACCTATCAAATGAGCTTCAGAACAAGGTAATATCATTAAAATTAAGTAAGTTATAATGAAAATAAAAAAACCGTTTCGATTTTTTTAGAAAAAAGTGAAAAATAAAACATACCCCATTTCCACAAAAATTAAAATTTATAGTAATCCTTACAAGAACTTCTTTGTATTAGCATAAGTAATGTTTTTTATAATTTTGACTGGTTTAGAATGCATATTTTTTATAAAAAGATATAATTTAAAAAAAATCATAATTGTTAAAATTATTGTAATTCTCATATTCTTTTGATAATACTCCAAAAATACTCAATATACGTAAAAAATTATATATAACCTAATTTTAGTTTTTTCTCTGCCAAATATCTGTGTTACTATTTCTATAGGGTAAAAAATAACGGAGATAGAAACGTTTAAATCTTAAATTTTGCTGTGGGAACCATGCAACCGGGGCCGTTTAACCTTTTATTTTTAAAAAAGTAAGGGCTTTAAAAGATTAGGTTTAACGTGCTTAAATAGAACTTGGAATTAACTTTCAAATAGTTTTTAGATGAACCTAAGAGTTTTTTCCTATAACTACCTTTAACTCACTTAGTGTTAACATTAAAAGGTTTTTCTAGTAAGAGCTTTATTTCATTTTTTATTAGCTTCAATTTTGATAATCATAACTTTTTTGTAAAAACTTACACTTTTTGAGTTATTGATGAAACATTGGTTAAAAACATGCATTTTTCTCAAGAAAAATTAAAATTTTTGATCTTTAATAACTTAAAAAGTTTTGATTTATTTTAATTACTTTACATAACAAATTTTGTTTGAAATTTGTCCCTCTATCGAATTATGGGGTTATTTTTAATAAAATAATTTTCACCCCAAGAAGGGGTGGCATCCACCCCCCGGGTAAAAGCGCAAGTTGGCACCATGTCACCTTTGTTTCTTGAGATATCCTCTAACCACTCACCAATTTTCATGAAAATCGATGGAGGTTCAACGAAATCGGAGGTAATAGCTCATATCCACCTTCAGTGACTCCACTATAAAAACTTTTGACGTTATTGGTGATTACAGGAAATTTTATTAATACAGTTTCAGTAAGTGCAGTACCATAGAGTATATTTCACTCACTCTTTCCCTTATCTTCTATTATTTTAGCTTTTTATTGTTCTTGTCCACTTCCCTTGTCTTTACGTTCATCTGCTTTATAGTTCTGGTCTATTTTATGCCAACAACTCATTTGAAAATTCTATCTTTACGAATTTTAAATTATTGAATTTTCAATGCCTGTATAAGATTAACAAAATTTCAAAAACTTACCAAGGTAATAGTCAATTGTGTTAAGAACATTTTTGTCTGTTGTTTCTACTGTAAATAATTCGTTAGTTTTAATTCTGTTCATAAAGTAAAAATTTACGACTTTTCATATTAATTTTCATAAAACAATAAAAATGTAATGCTTAGAGGTAAAACAATAGTTGTTATTATTTAATGATTTATTATATTCAATAATTACTTGTCATATCAATCTATAAAAGATAAGTTTCATTACACAATTATTTTCATTACTGGAAACTTTATATCAACAAAATCTTGCGTTTCATTTTCGTACCTTTTCTATTTCGCTGTGTCTGGGTACACGCTAATGTGTACGCAAATAAAAATGTTAGGTACACGCGAGTTAAACTTCATCAAGCTAGTGACGTCATTATTTAGCGTGCGCAGTGACTGTATATTTGGTACATACACGCTATTTTGATATGTTTACGACCGATTTCATAATAAAGTTAAAGGAGACTTTAAATAATTGATTATGTATTGATTAAAGCCTCCTTTAATTTAAAGTTTCCTTTAACTTTATTATGAAATCGGGCGTAAGTGTTTAGGCCTGGATCCCGCGTACCAAAAAAAGTTGATTAATAGCAAGCTGAAAATTTGTTAATAGCTTAACGGTGTCTAGTCGGACAAACTTTGATGTACGGGAACACTGGAACACGAAAGTTTTAATTGTGGAACAGTTTAAAAATTTGGAACGTCAGATTACGAAAACGTCCCATGTATGTTGTCGGACAGAACATCCAATTGATTTGTTACCCTTTCATTAAACTCTCATGCAAAAATCAGACTGCTATTACTAACAAACCTGATTACTGCCATTTGACATGTTCTTCGTGTTCCACTAATTAAAATGCCCAGTTGGTGATAAACACCAGTCTGATTTTTGCATGAGAGTTTAAGGAAATGGTAACAAATCAATTGGAAGTTCTGAAATAAATCAACATTTTTTTGGTTCACGGGATCCAGGTCTATTTGTTTGATAGAAAAATATTTGTTATTAAGGGAAGGAAAGCAGAACTATGTTTCAAACTTAATTGTAATAAATCAATGTGTATTCAGGTTAGCAAAATAAATATGTTTTTAGTTGACATGACATGTACAAAATATTGTTAAAATAATTTTTATACGTAAGTTAATAATTATTGTGAAAGCTTCAGGTCTTCCTTTTATTTTAATTTTGGGCGGTATTTCACTTTGTAAAAAAATATATTAATTTATAGTATCTTATCATTTCCATACTGTTTTAAAATATTGTTAAACTCACTAACAGAACTAAATAACACTAAACAAAAAATAAGAAATCTTTTTACTAATCAATAATAAGTGTAAACACAAAGCGATTAGACAAATTCTAATCTCACTCTCACACTCGCAGACTTACCACAGCATACATGCGGCTCAAGTTAGCGTGTATGCAAAAAACCAGTAACAGTGCACGCTAAATAGTGACGTCTCTGACTTGATGACGTTTAGCGTGTACCTAACTTTTTTATTTGCGTACACCAGTACACGTTAGCGTGTACCTAGACACAGCGTTTATATTGTTTTTTTGATATATAGGTCAATCAAGTTAGTAAAAAATTAGCCTTTTTTCGACATACCTGAAAGGACAGGGTTTGACAGTTGAAATGTGTAGTATGAGATATTACAAGACTACCATCTTGGGATTCATCAATTATTTAGTGGAACAATTTTTAAATTAACAACAAAAACGCCAAACTTAGTTTTTTGCTCATAACTTAAAAACTTGTTTATTTAGAGATTTGACGTTCACAGGTAACTTTTGAGAACAGGTAATGAGATACGCTAAATGAAAATCGGTTAATAAACAAAAAAGTTATTGCAAAACGGACGAAAAAATTGCTGTTTTTGGATATTGCTAATAACAATTTTATTATTGATTAAAATTTGTTTAAATGTATCTAAACTTGAGGGTATTATGGTGTCTGAATGGTGTGCAAAAAATGGTTCAGATCGATTAAATAGTTTTTGCGAAAAATTTGTTTATAAAATTTTTTGAAAAACGAGCTAATTTCTGAGGCTGGTCCAGTTAATTTGGCTGACTGGATTTCAATGATCTGGAGCCTATGAAAAAAATTAAAAAAAAAAGTTACATTTATGTACTTAAAATTATTTGTTAATAAATAGCACTTTTTAAGCTTATAAACAATTACAATTACAATAACTCCTTGGAAATTAGATCAAATTAAATGGCAATAAAAAATACGGAAAGCTGATTAAAACACACAACTTTAAAAAAAATTAAAACTCCTACCATCCTGGGGGGCTGAGATGGCCCCTTTTAAAAAAAAATCACTGTTACATTAATTAACAACATTAAGAGCTGAAATTAACCAATCTTTTATAAGAAAAGTCAAAGTTTTTAATAAAATTTTTAGCTAGAACAAATATTACAAATTGTTTAAACAGAAGTGTTATAAACAAAGAGTATTTTTGCGTTCCGAGTAAAAAATAGTGGACGTAGCGGCTGGTGTAGCCGAATGAGACTGAATTCGCGCGCTATTACACTAATAGCCGGTATAGGTGAAATTTGATAGTCATTTTAGGCACGATAAGAGCCTAAACTTAAATAGTAGAACCTAAAAAAAACGTATGAACACTATGCCGTCACGTTTTAGTGACGCACATGCGTCGGCACTTATGGACGGGTTAAATAAATTAAAAGGTAGCCTCCTTCACTAATAGAATTCAATTTTTTTCATTTTTTAAGTTCTATGTGATTAACAAGTAAGACTGGTAATACGTAATAACCTAATTTTAACCCACCACCCCGTCCTCCTTCCACCACCATGACAAACTTCATTTTTCGTCTTTATTTTTTTTTAGGTGGAATGCAATCAATTTTTAAATTTCAAAAATATTCACACGCACAATTGAGGTTTTTAAAAAACATGTATATTTTTATGGACCTGTAAATTGATTGTAAATAACCTCAAATTAAAATTTTTTTTTTTTTCGGGAAAAAACGTATAACTTTTTTTGGGGATGGCTGCAAGTCTAATTTTTTTTAATCTTGTGTATTTTATCAAACACTATATTCCTACTTTTTATAAGATTTTTCGTAAGGTTCGCCACCTTCCAAAATCCGAAAAACTGTTTTTTAGATGGTTTTTGGGGATTTCCCTATTTTCTAGACTTCAAAATGGATCAAATCAATGTATCAAAGTCAATCGTGTTCTTTTATAGGTTATATGAAAATTGAAGTACCTAACTGAGTGGGAATGGGAAAAACACGTTCAAACCCCCAAAAACCACTAAAAAACAGTTTTCTTGAATTATTGAACGTGGCGAACCTTAAGGAAAAGCCTGAAGAAAATTAGAAATATAGTGTTTGATAAAATACATTAAATACATTAAATACAAGATTAAAAAAATTAGACTTGCAGCCATCCCCAAAAAAAGTTATAGGTTTTTCTCTGAACAAAAAAAAATTTTTTTAAGGTGATGTACCTACACTTAACCTACAGGTCCATAAAAATAGACATATTTTGTAAAAGCCTCAATTATGCGTGTGAATTTTTTGAAATTTAAAAATTCATTGCATCCCTCCTAAAAAAAAATAAAATCGGAATTTTTTTTTGTTTTTGATGGTGGGGAAGGGGTGGTGGGTTAAAATTACGTTATTAAGTATTACTAGTCTTATTTGTTATTCACATAGAACTTAAAAAGTGAAATAAATACTGTTAGTGAGGGAGGGTACCTTTTAATTTATTTATCCCGTCCATAACTGGAAACTTTGATGCGCCCCTGTCGACGCATGTATGTCACTAAAACGTGACGGCACAGTGTTTATACGTTTTCCTTTAGGTTCTATAATTTAAGTTTAGGCTCTTATCGTGCCTAAAATGACTAGCAAATTTCACCTATACCGGCTATTAGTGTAATAGCGCGCGAATTCATTCTCATTCGGCTACCCCAGCCGCTACGCCCACTATTTTTTACTCGGAACGCAAAATACTCTTTGTTTATAACACTCCTATTTAAACAATTTGTAATATTTTTTCTAGCTAAAAATTTTGTTGAAAACTTTGACTTGTCTTATAAAAGATTGGTTAATTTCAGCTCTTAATGTTGTTAATTAACGTAACAGTGATTTTTTAAAAAAAGGGGCCATCTCAGCCCCCCAGGGTGGTAGGACTTTTAATTTTTTTTTGTAAAGTTGTGTATTTTAATCAGATTTCCGTATTTTTTATTGCCATTTAATTTGATCTAATTTCCACGGAGTTATTGTAATTGTTGATAAGCGTAAAAAGTGATATTTATTAACAAATAATTTTAAGTACATAAATGTAACTTTTCTTTTAAATTTTTTTTTATAGGCTATTAGTATACAGTCAACCAAATTAACTGGACCAGCCTCAGATATTAGCTCGTTTTTCAAAAAATTTTATAAACACATTCAATTTCGCAAAAACTATTTAACAGATCTGGACCATTTTTGCACACCATTCAAACACCATAATACCCTCAAGTTTAGATACGTTTAAACAAATTCTAATTAACAATAAAATTGTTATTAACAATATCCAAAAACAGCGATTTTGTCGTCCGCTTTGCAATAACTTTTTTGTTTATTAACCGATTTTCATTTAGCGTATCTCATTCGATGTATTTTTTTTGTCTGAAAAAGTTACCTGTGAACGTCAAATCTCTAAATAAACAAGTTTTTAAGTTATGAGCACAAAAATAAGTTTGACGTTTTTGTTGTTAATTTAAAAATTGTTCCACTAAAAAATTGATGAATCCCAAGATGGTAGTCTTTTTGTAATATCTCATACTACACATTTCTGTCAAACCCTGTCCTTTCAGTTATATCGAGTAGAAACCTAACTTGATTGGTCTAATAGGTTATTCGCCAAATCTTTTTCTTCAAATGCCTTCTCCTCGATGAAGGTCGGAAATGATCATGTCGACTTTAGGGACGGCTGATCAGAAAAGTTCATTAAATGTATATCCGTGCCACTCTCTCAGATTACGTAGCCATGATATTCTACGTCTCCCTACATTTATCTTTCCTTGGATCTTTCCCTCTCGTTAAAGCAAGGTATATCTCTCTTCACGTTTTCAATCAGAACTTCTTTTTTTGTGATGCCTTCTGTCAAAATTATTTTAAAAATTCTTCTATACATACATCCACAACTCAAATAATTCCAGGTTTTGTTTAAACTCGAGAAAGAAAAAACCTTCGAAATGTGGGTCTACAGAAGAATTCTATGCGTGTTCTAAACAGAACATAGAACGAACCTATCAATTCTGGAAGAGCTGCATACAAACGAAAGGCTATATAAAAAAGTAAAACTAAATTGCTGTGGCCACATACCAAGAAGATTAGACTATGAAATTATTGGTAGTAGAAGGCCGAAGACCAAGAAAAAGATCAAGGCCAAGAAGACACTATGGGCGGACCAAATGAAGACATGCAAAGACTTTTTGTAGGGAAAATCCCTATAGACCGGGCCCTGGAAGTATTTGAGTATGCAAAAACTGAGGACCGGCAACTAAGTTCGGATTCTTTTACCGGAGACTTTGAACAATCTAAAACTGAATCTTGGCCGAAGGTGCGATGGTGCCTTGTTACCCCCTCCCCACCCCTATGTTAACGGCAGATCAAAAGTGATTTTTCGCAAAACAACACTGTTTTGAGTAATTCTAAACAAAAAAAGTTTTTTCGTAAATGCATAGTTTTCGAGATAAACGCAGTTTAAAAAATCGAAAATAGCAATTCTGCTTGCAGCATTTGAAAGGTTAAGTCAAAATATACCCTGTTGGATAATTTGCTTTCCTAAAAATTAATTTTTTTATTGTTAAACAAAGCTATAAACAAACAGTATTTGAGCGTTTTGTCGCATGTCCGCACCGCGCCCAGGAATTAAAACTGAACGGAACCGACTAGGTAGGACTTCCTTGGCGCGGTGCGGACATCTGATAAAACGTTTAAACACTGTTTGTTTATAGCTTTGTTTAACAATAAAAAAATTAATTTTTAGGAATGCAAATAATCCAACAGGATATAATTTGACTTGAACTTTCAAATGCTGCAAGCAGAATTGCTATTTTATTTTTTAATCAAAAGTTATCCCCGTTAAAAAATTGCAAATTTTCCATTTTTTAAAAGTTTATAACCGCTCTTATCTCGAAAACTATGCATTTTATGAAAAATCTTGTAAGAACATTTTTTGCTTAGAATGACCCAAAAAATACAAAAAATGTATTTTTGCGAAAAATCGCTTTTTATCTGCATGTAACATAGGGTGGGTGGGGAGGGGGGTAACAAGGCACCATCGCACCTTACAGCAAGATTCAGTTTTTCATTGTTCAAGGTCTCAGCTAATGGAGATAGCAAGTTAACAATGGTTGGAGTGTTACCATGTCTTGGAAAGGGCTCAAGCAATGAGAAGGATGTAGAATTTGGCAAAATTGAACCTGCGTGCGCTGGAGCTATGGTTTCCTTGTTTCTCTACGCTACGTATTAAATATGTGAAGACTAAACTAATCACAGTCCAGTCAAATCATTCTTCGCAGTAGGTACTAGAGCGGTCCGATAAGTACTTAGCTTACAAAAGAAAAACGAACAATTTGGAAAAGTGGTAATTTATTTCTGAAGGTAGCTCGATACACTTGACCCAGCGATGCTCCAACTTATTCAACTCGTCTGAAAAATACCTTCCCTCTAAGTCTGCAAAGTAGGCTATCGTGGCGGCGATGAGCTCATCATTCGACTTAAATTTCTGACCGGCGAGTGAGGTTTTCAAGATTGAAAACAAAAATAAGTTGTAAAGGGCCAAATCTGGAGAATACGTTGGATGGGAGATGGGACAGTAGACGAACCTGTGAGTCAGTGCGTTGTCATGGTGAAAGACCTTTTTTTATCCCCAATTGGGGCTGTTTTTTTCTGCAATTCGGCGTCAAATCAGCTCAATACTGGAGCATAGTAAAGCTGTGTGACCGTTTTACCCTTTTCCAGGAAGTTGATATAGATCACACGTTGTGACTCCCAAAAAACGGTGGCCATCACCTTTTCGGACGATAGGACAGTCTTCGGGCCCTTCAGCTATCTCGTTCACCTTTAGTCCGTGGTCTGCCAATACGAGATCGTGGATTTTTTTCACGATATCCTTCCAAAAAGAACAATCATTGATGATGTTGCATGAGCAATCATTGCGTTGTAAATCTTGCATGACATATCATCACATGATAAATTCGAAAACCGGATGAGTCTATGAATGGAAGTAAAATTATTAATGTAAGTTAAATCAAAATAACGATTTACTGTTTTTTACTATTGTGAAAAATACAGGGTGTTCTATAAATAAACGTTAAAATGTATAGATACTTACGTATTAGATTATAGTATACACTCACCGGCACAAAATTCCGCCACCCAAAATTTTTTGCTTAGATGGCATTATACGGGGGTGAAATGAAATGTTGTATTTTCTCCTAACTTTAAAAAATGCTGTGGAAAAGTTGAAGAGCTGATTTTGTTTCATACTTCTTTTGTATTATCCTGGAGGTACCAGTAAGGTTTTTTTTTTAATTATCCGAATATCCCTTTCCTTGTAAGAGCTGTAAACAACAACACTGCTTTGATGATTTTTTTAATTAAAAATATCAAACGCACTAAAATTAACAAAACAAAACAAAATTAACAACAAAACAAAACAATTCAATAGCGGGTATGTCCATCTCTTGCAGCAACGACTGCTCGCAATCTGTTAGGCGTCGAATAAAGATGTGTTATCCTGTCCTGGGGAATAGCCCGATATTTCTCTACCAGAGCCATAACTGTACCAAATTTTCTGGAGGCCTAGGATGACGGCTAATAGCTTTTTTTAATTCATCCCATAAATGGTCAATAGGATTGAGATCTAAGATGCATGCGGGCCATTTTAATATTATCAATCCAACCTCTATTTTATGAGTCCATCAGTGTTTTTATTTACAAAAAATGGTACAGCTCTTACAAGAAAAGAGATATTCGGATAATTCAAAAAACAAAATTTCAGCGATGCCTCCGGTATAATATGACAGGACTATGAAAGAAATTTAGCTCTTTCATTTTTCCACAGAATTTTTTAAAGTTAGGAGAAAATACAACGCTTCCATTCACCCCTGTATAATGCCATGCAAGCAAAATTTTTGTTTTACCGAAAAAATACCAAACGATGTCAATATATGTACCTACAAACTGGTGCAAGAATTTTAAAAATCGGAGCACAAATAATAAAGTTATACATTGTCAAACTTAATCAAAAATTTAGGGTGGCGGAATTTTGTGCCGGTGAGTGTAGTATAGGGCGTCATTAATGTATTGCATCGATGACATACCAACCATGACTCCACTTTTACTTTTACTCCATAGAGAGTAAAAGAACTTTGTAGGAAAAAAAAGTAGGTACTACATTGCTCCCTACAATTAGGCCAGGAAAGATATACTTTGGATAGAAGTAGGTGGAAATACAAGTCATCAAAAATGTTCAATTTTTAAGGTGGTGCGTTAATTTTGATGCTTAGTGTATATTCCAAACTAGTATATTTTACAACAAGAGAGAAAAAAGACATATTTCTCACGAGCGCAGAAGTTTGTTGAGGGAGGGAGAAATATGTCGTTTTCTCACGTGTTGTACACTGTACTTTTTCTATGGATGCGTTTTTGTCAAGAGTTCAAGCTTCAAAATTAAATAATTTAGGTGCTTTTATGTAGATTATATGCCAAAATTGAAATAAAATACATATTATACACATGATATGTGTAGGTACAGTAGAACCCCGCAAATCCGAACTAATTGGGGGGACAGCCTGTTCGGATTCCGAAAAGTTCGGATTATCCGAAAGTTAGCCTAACCGTTGATTGAAATATTAATATTAGCCTAACTAAGAATCCAAAGCTTACATTGTCTTTGATTTTTAGTCGCAAAACGTTCTCGCAAGAGTGTGGACAATATTTTTAGGACTCAAGTTGACTAAGAGAAAACCGAAGTAAGTTTATATTTAACCTTTTTAAGCACTACGCATAAAGTACGTATTTATTTTTAAGAAATTTTAAATGTCAAAGTCCTACTAATAGTACTAATCCTACATTATTCAATTTTCTGGTTATACTCTGTATAATAAACAATAAACATGTCAAGTTTTTGTCTTAAATTTTTAAATTTTTTTCACTTTCCGTTGGTTCGGATTTGCCGAGCGTATTTAATATTCTTAATATTTATATACTTTTATTTATTTAAAATTATAGTTACCAGTTATATTTGAACAGTTTTGAAAGGTAATTCCTGGTAAGTTTTGATTTGACACATTTTATTTGACAATAATATTTGTAAAATCAATGGGAAAATCCCAATAATATTTGTGTTTGTATTGTGCATGTTACAATGGAAACCGCGATTCTACGTATGGAACCCGTGAGAAAAAATATTTCTCACTGCAATGGCCGTCTTTTCTCACAGCCTGAGAAATTGTTCGTTTTGAATGTATGTAAGTAGTGAGAGAAGTTGCACATTGTATAGCATCCATAGAAAAAATAATTTTAATATTTACAGTCATTCATATAACGATGTTACGACAGTTTAAAATTAGAAATGTGTTTCCTGAATTTGTGAAATTGCGCTTTGAACTTTATTGTTCTCAGCTCTAATTTGATCGTGCGAGTTTCCAGAATAATTTTTAAATATTTTACTAAAAGATATTTAGTTTTTTAACTGGACTATAGTATAACTGACAAAACATATTTAGAGAAAATTATAGAAAACACTTTTAAAAATAATATATCATTGTTTGACATTCTATTTTAGCCCATGTGATGAGACCACTCCCGCCTGGAAAAATTTCTGATTCGGTTTCTTTGTGGATTCCTATTCAAAAATGTCCCCTTTAAACAAATCTGAAGGGTGCCGGGCGGAATTTTTGGGCAGAAATTGTTTAAACAATTTTTTAAACAAATACAAAAGATCACGTTTTTGCTCCGTAAAATATTTATATTTTTAAGTTTTGTGGGTCATTCTAAACAAGAAAGGTATCCTGTAAATTTTCTCGAAAATTGATAGTTTTCGAGTTATAGGCGATTTAAAATCTGAAAAATGCAAAAATACGCATTTTCAAGGCTTAAAAACTTGTATTTAAATTAGTATTTTTGAGGTTGTCAGATACTTAAATTAAAGTTTAAACATTCAGCTTCTAGATTCTGAAGAGTGATCGCGTCTAACCTTAATTTAAACTGTTGTTTTTTTTATTGTTAGATATGCATGTTCATCCGATTTTTTTGCTGGTGCGGCGCGCTGTATTTCAAAAATCTCCTATTTTCCTCCGAAAAATATTTTTTATAGATTTTTTGGGACATTCTAAATAAAATAAGTTTCTTGACATTTTTCTCAAAAGTTAATAGTTTTGAAGTTATAAGCGATTTAAAATCCGAAAATGCGTTTTTTGGAGTTTTTCGGATTTTAAATCGCTTATAACTTTAATACTAAAAAGTTCTGAGAAAAATGTCAAGATACTTATTTTATTTAGAATATCCCAAAGAATCTAGAAAAAATATTTTTCGGAGGAAAATAGGAGATTTTTGAAATATAGCACCGGAAAAAGATCGGATAAACACGCACATTTAACAATTAAAAAACAACGGTATAAATTAAGGTTAGACGCGATCACTCTTCAGAATCTTCAAGCTGAATGTTCAATATTCAATCTAGCTATCTACCAACCTCAAAAATACTAATTTAAATATGAGTTTTTAAGCCTCGAAAATGCGTATTTTCGCATTTTTCAGATTTTAAATCGTCTATAACTCGAAAACTATCAATTTTTGGGAAAAAATACAAGATATCTTTCTTGTTTAGAATGATCCAAAAAACCTAAAAATATATGTTCCATTGTTTAAACAATTTCTGCCCAAAAATTCCGCCCGGCACCCTTCAGATTTGCTTAAAGTGGACATTTTTGAATAGGAATCCACAAATAACCGAATCAGAATTTTTTTCAGACGAGAGCGGTCTCACCACATGGACTATTTTTAAACAAAGACTCTTATATCTTTCTCTTTCAATATATTATTTTTTAATCAATTTAACCAAACATCTGTTAACGGTTGAAATAATATGACAAAGACAATCCCTTTTGCTGTTTCCACGATTTTCATGAAAATAAATTTCTTGGAGAGTACAGTTAAGAAAGCTCTTACTCTAAAAGCCCATCTTGCAAAATGTATGCAAAAGTAAATGGATTATACAGTCATATTTTATCCACGCCTATTATTGGATTAGAGGGTAGCTGGGGAAATATTCTGCCACTGTTTGTGGAAAATGACTTTCCTTAGGTCAATGGCATCAAAGGAAAATGGAACTTTTTGGTTTTAAATAAAAACACCATTAATGACATCTGTTAACTTTTAATGAAAATTTTAATATTCTATTTACTTTAAAAATATTTATGCAACGGATCTCTTTCGTAATTAGAAAATAAAGTAAGCATTACGGGAAAAGGCGAAAAATGTCGCCTGTCATAATTTTTAATGTGTTTTAAATGTCTTCATTTTTTTCAAATCCTGAGAAAACTAATAAATATTTTTGAAAAATTTAAACGCATACTGAAAGACTACGTAATTGCCAAGAGCCGAAAGAATAAAAAATAAAAAGTTTCTTTTGAATGAAATATTTGCAATTAAAAATCACACTAAATTTACTCTTTTATTTTCACCCCTGTAACTTATTAAAATAAACATGATAGAACTTTTAAGGGACTTTCGGCGCTTAGTAATAATGTAATCTTTCATTCTGCTTTTAAATTATTTGTTTTCTCAGGATTCGAAAAAAATGATTACATTTAAAACACATTGAACATTTTGACAGGCGATATCTTGCGCCTTTCCCCTTAATTTCGATTAAGTAACTGTATTTAGTATCTGGGTCTATTTGTAACTTTCTTGAGAAAGAACTAGAGGAAATTTTCTTGTTACACCAGTCAACTCGAGTTGACTCTAGATTCTATTTCAAGAGGAAGTAGAGGCTCTATACCAAAGCATACAGGATATATTAGAACGAATACCTAAACACGAAGTCAGCATCATAATGGAGGATTTCAATGCAAAACTTGGAGCCGAACGGAAAACGTCTCTAATCGGACCATTTGGGTTAGGACAAAGAAACGAGAGAGGAGACAGACTAGAAATATTCGCAGAAGATATCCAGCTAGTGGTTTTGAATTTGAACACATTTTATAAACTACCACCGAGGAGATTGTATACTTGGAGGCGCCAGCAGATAAACCCCATAACATACTTGGAAACCATATTATAGATTATACAGTGAGCAGGTAAAGGTTGGAATAAATTCATTTTTTAATGAATGGGCAATTTTGGAAATAAATCCCAAAACAGGTCAATTTTTATTTTTAATTTACGACTTTTTGGCATATATATCATAATAGTGACGTCACCCATCTGGGCGTGATGACGTCATCGATGATTTTTTAAACGAGAATAGGGGTCGTGTAGTAGCTCATTTGAAAGATAATTCAATTCTCTATTCAGTAATATAAACCTCTAAATAATTATTTATACAGGGTATCCAAAAAATTTTTTTTAATTCAATTTTATGACATAAAAAGAAGAATGTAAGTAATTTATTTAATTCAAAATACATTTTACTGCTATCAGAAAACAGGAAAAAATGTTTATTTGATAAATAAATATTTTTTGCTTAATTCAATATTAAATCAGCCACCCACCTGCCTCTTGACAGTTTTGAACATTTAATTTAAGCGAAAAGCAATGATTATTTTTCAAATAAACATTTTTTTCTGTTTTCTGAGAGCAGTAAAATGTATTTTCAATTAAATAAATTACATACATTTTTCTTTTTATGTCAATAAATTTAATTCGATTTTTTTTTGACAACCTGTATATACAATTATGTTAATGTTTATATTACTGAATAGAGAATTGAATTACCTTTCAAATAAGCTATCACACGACCCCTATTCTCATTTAAATCATCAATGACGTCATCACGCCCAGATAAGTGATGTCACTAGTATGATACACAGTCGAAAAATGAAGGAATACCCATGCGTCATCGATGATATGCATACGAATCAAATAGGGCTTTTCATTCACAGTCATTTGTTTCGAGCTTCTGTCATGTGTCACATAATATTAATATCTCTACGTCATACGTTATTGGTAATAACAATGATAGAAACCAAAGACGTATGGCGTAGATATATTAATATTATGTGACACATGACAGAAGCTCGAAACAAATGACAATCGATGAAAAGCCCTATAAAAAAATTTCTAGTAAAAACAAAGTCTAAACTAAGTTAATACTGAAAATAAACGGATGTGACTACTACCCCACCGTACGATTTTTCGCTACGTAAGAATGTGTCAAAAAAATTTTGTGATGTTATTCTTTTTCTGATAATATATATTTATTGTAGTGTTACTATTACTACCGTAATTATTTATTTGATATAGATTAATAATACAAAAATAATGAGTAAGCAAATATAGTATTATGAATTTCTCCATGTTAAAGTTGCCAGTGGACATAAATAGTAACAGGAATTTAAAAAATGTCGTTTATGTCAGCTGCATTAAGTGATTAAAATGAAAGTAAACTTAATAAATTCAGATCATTAGGTATCCAGATCATTTTCCAGACATTATCTGCAAATAAATGTACATTCGTAAAAATATACTAATCTGTAATTTCATACACTATGATTGAAAAGTCAGAGGAATATGTACACGTTTGGCGAACTCATAGACAGAAGTTAACCATATTGACAGATGATTACTTACACATTTTTTTGACGTCTTTTAATTAAATAAATACTTACCAAACCAAAAATACAATATAATATCAAAATAGCTCTTAAAGAACTGAATTTATTCAAGTAAATACGACTGATTATTAAAATTTATAAACTCTACCGATTCTAACCCAGTTTCACTGTCAAAGTGACAGAAATCGAATCAGTCGGATTATAGTTGACCAGCACGATTACTCGAATAGTAGTTTATACAATCATTATCTCTACTCATGTTGAATGTTTTTCTAAGAATGACAGAAGTACAGAAATAGTCAAGTGTGAGTTTAAATTTTCTACTAAATTAACATAACTACGTTGGACAATTGTATCGCCGTCTCACGTTATCTCGCCGTCTTTGGATAACGTTTTTACTTTGTAGATAACACTTAATAATCTATCTCTCTCGTTTGTTATTTATAGAAAAAGGCAGCAAATCCAAAATATGTGCTTGATATGATCTCATGGGTATTCTTTCATTTTTCCGACTGTATATGCCAAAAAGTCGTAATTTAAAAATAAAAATTGACCTTTTTCGGGATTTTTTTCCAAAGTCGTCCATTTTCGAGAAAATGAATTTATTCCAGCCTTTACGCGCTCACCGTAAATAGAAGATTCAGAAACAGTTTTAAGTCGGTCAAAACCTATCCAAGAGCGGACATTGAATCGGATCACATACCTTTGGTGGGAGTCATGGATGGGAGACTGAAAACAATAAAGAAAAAGGCTAGACCTAACTACGACATGACAACTTAAGAAGCAAGGGGGGATATTAAGGGGCCATATTAACAACCAGGTTAAACTATTAAAAGAAGAAAATACCATCCAACGAGAAATCAAACAATTCGAAGAAATAATTAAGAAAACTAAAGAAGAGCTGCTAAAACCAAACAAAGAAACAAAGAAGAAATCTTGGATGACTCCAGAAATATTTCACTTAATGGAACGCAAAAGGTTAATTAAAGGAAATAAAGATGAATATAAAAAGATGCAGCGATGCATCAGAAGAAAAATAAGAGAAGCTAAAGAAAAAGAAGCTGTAGAAAAATGTACCGAAATAGAAAGACTACAAGCCAAGCATGACAATTTTAATGTACACAAAACGGTAAAAGAAATAAAAAAGCGAACACAAATGAAGGTCATAGACATCAATGGATAATTAATCATTGACATCCAAGAGATGAAGGACAAATGGAGAATATATTTGAAGACACTTTTTCAAGATCAAAGAAAGGATTACAGGCATCCATTTTCAGAGAGGATGACGGGCCCGGACATACTTAAATCCGAGGTAGAAGACGCAGTAAAACGGATGAAAAACAGGAAAGCTGTAGGGCCTGATAATATTGAAGCTGAATTTTTAAAACCCTTGGAGGAAGAAGGAATAAACTGAATCACGGCTGTCTTCAATAAAACATAGAATACAGGAATCATCCCTGATAAATGGCTAGAATCAGAATTCATAGCGATACCTAAATAACAAGGGGCAAAAAAGTGCGAAGAATATCGAACAATCAGCTAATGAGCCATATGTTGAAACTGTTTTTTAGAGTCATCCATGAAAGAATTTATAAGAAGTGCGAGGAACAAATGTCGGACAGACAGCTCAGGTTCATTAATGCAGTGGGTACCAGAGAGGCACTTTTCGGAGTACAGGTCCTGATTCAAAGATGCAGCGACGTTAACTGCGACGTATACGCGTGCTTAATCGACTATGAAAAGAAATTTGACAGAGTTCAACACCAAAAGATGAATAACATTTTAAAAGAAGCTGACTTGGATGACAAAGACCTCAGAATAATTTCAGAACTCTACTGGAATCAGACCGCATATATGAAAATTAACGGAGAAGAAACAGATCTTATAAAAATACTACGTGGAGTTAGTCAGGGCTGTATCCTATCGCAATTGATATTTAATATGTAGTCAGAGAGAATTTTTAACGAGGCTGTACATCGAGTAGACGAAGGCATCATTCTAAATGGAGAAAGAGTAAACAATATTAGATATGCCGACGACACCTTGGTGATAGCAGATAGTTTAGAGGGTGGCAGAGGCTAATGGACAGAACCAAGGAGTACAGTCAACAGTAAGGACTAAACAATACTACCCAAAAAACCAAACAAATGATTATCAGCAAGGAGAATATAGACGGGGCTCATTTGTACATTAATGGAACGCAGATAGAGCGCGTAAAACAGTATTGCTACCTGGGAACTATTATAAATAAGCAGTGGAACAACGTACAGGAAATAAAGTGCTGCATAGGAAAGGCAAGAACGGTTTTTAACAAAATGAGCGCCATCTTCAAAAGCCACAACATATCCCTAGATACAAAAATGAGACATTTGAGATGTCATGTTTTCTCTATATTATTGTACGGAGCACGCGTATAAAAACGCGTACATGGAAGCAGGGAAAGACATATTAGGGTGCAAGGAGAAAGCTGATCAACCATGGATAACGCTGGACACTAAAACAAAAATCAAGGAAAGAAGAGCAATCAAAACTGAATTGATCAAAACAACAAACCCGATAAAACGAAAAGAAATGCAGGAAAAATACACAGAAAAAAATAAAGAAGTTAAAAAACAAGCCAGAACAGATAAAAGGCTGTATATGGAACAAATGGCAGAAAAAGCAGAGGAGGCAGCGATAATACATGACACAAGGACACTTTACTCAATAGCCAAAGAAATTAAAGGGGGCAAGAGGTTTCAAAGAACAAAACTAATGGGGAAAGGAGGAGAAACATTCATAACTCAAAAAGAAATTGCCCAAAGATGGACACAATTCTTCGCAGAACTCTATGAAGAAGGAATTGAATCACAAATAGAGATGGAAGAAACAGAGAGAAACGAAACATTAATCATAAGAAACGACGAATTTACGAAGGACGAAATAAGGTATGCTACAAACCTTTTAAAAAACGACAAAGCGGCTGGTGTTGATGGAATTCCCGCAGAACTGATAAAATCACACTTAAACTTCTCAGTGGATATGTACTACTTACTATTTAAAAAAATTTGGATCGAGGAAAAGATACCAAAAGATTGGGGTGTAGGAGTTATAATAAAGCTACCAAAGAAAGGAAATCTCACACTATGCGAAAACTGGAGACCAATCACTCTTCTCACTGTAGCTACCAAAATAATGGCCAGAATAATATTGGAGAGAATTAAAGATCCCATAAATGAAAAATTAAGAATTAACCAAATAGGATTCAGACCGAACAGTTCCTGTATTGACCATATAAATACCCTAAGAATCATCCTGGAACAATCAGCGGAAATTAATCAGGAAGTTTATATCAACTTTGTAGACTGCGAAAAAGCGTTTGATTCAATAAATCGTAATATGATGTGGATGATATTAAAACTCTGTGGAAAACCATACCAATTTATATGAGTAATAAGGCTTTTCTACGACGAATGTTTTGCCAGAGTTGAACATGGACTGGAACTATCCCAACAAATAAGCATCAAAAAAGGAGTAAGACAGGGGTGTGTCTTGTCACCGACGTTGTTTATAATAGTCATAGATTGGATAATGAAACAAACTGAAGATAAAAAAACAGGTATACAATGGTCACCATTTAAAAAACTAGAGGATCTAGAGTTCGCTGACGACATATGCCTCATAACATCAAACAGACAACACATGCAAAACAAAATCACCAGATTGAACAACATAGCAAAAACAACCGGCTTAAAAATAAATCCCAAAAAAACGAAAATACTATCAAATGGGGAAACGAACGGAAACAATATATATTTGGAAGGGAAACAAATAGAAGAAGTAAAAGATTTCTTTTATTTGGGCAGTCTGCTAAACACAACAGGAGGAACAGAAAAGGACATAACACAAAGAATAAGCTTCACACAAAACGCTTTCAACTCTTTGCGCAAGATATGGGCCTCGACAAACATCAGCAGAAGAACCAAGCTACGATTATTTAAAACTAATGTAAGGTCTGTCCTGTTATATGGAGCAGAAACATGGAAACACCATAAAAAATTCTTTCAGAAAATACAATCCTTCATTAACAGGTGCCTACGTATTATACTGAGAATATTTTGGCCAAACAAAATTACTAATGACGAATTGTGGAGAATAACAAATGAAGAAAGGATAGAACATACAATAAAAAAACGGAAATGGAAGTGGATAGGACACACCTTATGAAAACCAGCAACAAATATTGCTAGACAAGCTCTACATTACAATGCTCAAGGCAAAAGAAGAATGGGTAGACAATCTTATACGTGGAAAAGAACAATAGAGAAAGAACTCAAAGAAAATAATTTAACATGGAACGATGCAAAAAATATAGCAAAAAACAGAAGAGAATGGAGAAAACTAGTAAACAAAATTGGACGGAACTCAACAGATGATGCGTGGGACTAGCAACCTCACCATCATTCCTCATGCTACTTGAAACACCGCAAGGTGCCCTTTGCTCCACTTGGAGATGTATGATTATGATGATGATTGTACGGAGTGGAGGCATGGACGCTTACAGAGGCCACTATTAAAAAACTTGAAGCGTTTGAGATGTGGCTCTATAGAAGAATGCTGAGATTATCCTGGATAGCATGGATCACGAACAAGGAAGTTCTAGAAAGAATGATGAAGGAATAGGAGATTGTGTTTACCATCAAACGCATAAAACTTCAGTATCTGGGACACGTTATGAGAAATCAGCACCGTTACTCCTTGCTGCAGTCCATATTGCAAGGTAAAGTCAAAGGTAAGCGAGGACCCGGTAGAAGAAGAATATCATGGCTGCGGAATTTGAGAACATGGTTTAAGAAAACTTCAACGGAACTGTTTCGAGCCGCAGCGAGCAACGTTATGATTGCCTATATGATTTCCAACATCCGAAACGGCTAGGAACCAGAAGAAGAAGAAGATTCAAATAGAACAAATAACCAATTCAACATTTTAAAAAATACCATTTAGCTCGTGTGTAGTCTAAAATAGACTTCATCTAACGGGTCCATCTTTCGATGCTTCTTTTGAGGGATTATTTTCTATATTTGCAAACAATGACCGACAGTGACTTAGTCAAAAGAGCAAATTGGGTAGTTTGGGATTATACAGCAATACCCAACCGGTAGATTTATAAAAAAATTCATTGAAGTTTTATTATTGTCTAACGATTGTTTTGTTAAGAAGGTGTTACTGGCTTAAAGTTAGGTATACATTCGTCTAATTTACTAACCGTTGCACGTCATCCGCGTCATAGCCTGTGACGTCACATGGTACCAACAAGAAATATTTAGGCGGTAGGTGTGTTCTTTTTTAGAATCATTTTGCCGAGTACATTGGCATTACATCCACTAGACATATTTTATTATGTACGCGTAGAAATAATATTTGACGATTTCTAGTAATGTTAACCTAAAGAAATACACAATAATATGTTTCATTTAATTTGTTTAAATGGATTGATTATAAAGCGTTTTTATGAAGCAGATTTGTTCGGAACACACTGTAACTGTAATCGAACGAAGGTGGCATTTTAGAATAAATTGGTAACATTTATTTGACAGTTGCGGTGATGACACTTCATATTTGTTTATATTCTTTACTATAAGTATCTGTTTTATTATATTTACTGTTTTTATTGTTTACTTTACTATAAAAAGATACTCTACTATAAAAATATAAATTTCACCTAATTTTATCACGACTTGGAATAATCGAGGTATCTGACAACTTTTTTAGTTGTTATTGTAGACATATACAAAGAAAGCTACCGGCTTCATGCCAAGAGTTCGGAGCCGTTTTTTAATTATTAACAATGCAGTGCAAAAACGCTTGCACTGCAAATCTTAAAAGATTGTAACTTAATTCTTGTTCTCTATTTCTTAAGTTTTTACTTATTTGCATTGAATATTAATTTGTTTTGTTGTACATATAATCCACGTTTACAATAATTGTGATATATTTGATTTAAAATGGATTCAGGATTTTTTTTATACTTTGGCAACTATGTCAACTTAGATCTCTGGCGTAGCTGATGACGTGCAACGGTAAGTAAATTAGATGGACTGTATAGTATGAGAAATAATTTCCTAATAATAATAATAATGTACGGGGTAATTAAAATTTATTAAATTAGCGAAATTACGTTAAACAAGATAAAACGTATCGGACTTTTAACGCATTACAATTCCAGGAGAACCCAGTGGCGTAGCCGGGGGGGTTTTGGGGGTTGTAACCCCCCATTGGGATATACTTTGAGCTCTATACGCTTAACACCATTACTATTCCATACCACCACCGATCCTTCAGTAGTTGTAACCCCCCCTTTAACATCATCCTGGTGACACCGTTGGGTGGATCCTGAAATGGTAAGAGCAGAATAACATCGATTATATAATAAACGAATTGTATCTTAAATATGACAAAAACTCGTACAGTAGAAGATTTTTGGTAATAATTGCGTCGAAAGATTTATGAAAACCACTGGGAAGCTTAAAAACAAAGAAAATTAAGGGTTCAAAGTTTTATAAAAAATCCGGAAAGAAACCTGAAAATGGTCCGAAAAATGATCAGAAATCGTGACCATATTTCATTAAAGTAATTCAGATTTCTATGCGCTGTCAGATTAGTAGGCTAGTTATCATTCGCTATCAGATTTTGAATATAATTTTGTTGTTTTGCTAATTAAGCGTGTTAATTTTTGTTTAAAATCTTTATACGTTCGATAATTTATGCAAGGCAGCTCAGCAACACATGCAATTTTCATTATAAGGTACAAATGGAACAATATACTGCTCGCTGTTGGAGTGTTGGATCAGATATGGAAAGAATTCCAGAGGGATACGACTCACATGAGCTTAATGTATGTTAATGTGGTGTGAGCAAAAACTTAAAGGGAATTACAAGAAAGACTGGAAAAGGGATGCAGGTTCTTGAAGGTTTAAAACAATATAGGTCAAAAACACAATATCTCAAATATTCATTCAAAGATACATTTACTAGTACCAATAAGATGATAGTTGTGGATGATGAAATGATTGTAGAAACTAATATTATTAGGTGTCTTGGATTGGTATTTCAGAGGAATAGAAAAATTAATAGAGGTATCTGCATTAGAGTGATGTGTGTGGTATATTTTGTGGCAAAAAATATAATAAACCTGAAAAGGGAAAGTCCACGACAGCCATAAGATTAACTATAAAATGCAGCACTTAATTTATAATTAAATTACAAAAAAAATACAAATATAATATTTGCGATGAAAATTTGAATGCTTAGATCAATAAGTTGAGTGATAGCATGTATTTTGTTCTTTTTAGTACATCCAATATCTCACTCACATTGTGGTGGTGAATTGTTAATATTGGTAAATTCTTCATCTTGTGCCATCTTCTAACGAAGGTAGGCGAGCACTTCTTTAAACACTTCTCTGTCTTGTGTAACGTAAAATATTTGTTCAACACCGAGGTTAGTCCAATCTCTGATATTCCTAAAATTTCTTCTTTCTTGCGTATTTCTTTCTCAGAGCGTATTTATTGTCACGAAGTATGTGGCCCAGATACGATGTTTTTTTATTTTAATTATGTTAATAAGCTTTCTGCCATGTCCAATTCGTCTTAACACTTCTTCGTTTGACACTTTTGCAGTCCAAGGAATTTTTAGAATATGCCTATATAGCCACAGATTGTGCTTTTAGAGTCTAAGCTTCTACCCCATATAGTAGTTGCGACCAAACATAACATTCGACTAACCTCAATCTAATGGCCATACTCAATTTCCTATTTGTAAATATTGACTTTTATTTTATAAATCTTTTTCGAGCTATTTCTATTCTGACCTTTATCTCCTCATCTTGATCTAATAAATGTGAGTTTATAATTGCTCCTAGGTATTTATACTTGTCGACCCTCTCTATCGGTTTGCCCTCCAATGTCAGATGTACATATTGTTGTCAACAGGGTTTTTGAGCTCATGATGGATATATAGCTTGTGGTAGTTTTCGAAAGGCGTAAAGGCCTTGCTGATGCTGCTGTTGTTGCTGCTGCTGTAGATTCAACTCTTCAGTCTTCCATGTTTTGTCCTCAATATGGTGAGCTCACCATGTATTTGGCTTTACTTATATTCATTGTTAGTCTCATCTTTTTGATTTCTCTGTTAATGATTTCTAGGAGAATTTGTAAATCGTCTATATTCTCTGCCATGATTGCGGTATCGTCTGCAAATCATATGTTATTAATGATGTTCCCTCCAATCCTTACACCCTCACTTCTTTCCCATAGTGCCTACTGAAATATTAGTTGGGAGTACACATTAAATAATTGTGGTGACAGCACCCATCCCCAGTGGCGGCTCGTGGCTTAGGGACAGGGTCGGCAAGGTTTTTTTTTATTTTTTTATTTTTTTTGTTTTTTTTTTTGTTTTTTCCTGTAAATTTAGAACCTAAACCTGTTTATACCTTAACATTCTCTTGTTTCATGGTGTTTCGACAATACTTTTTGACTCTTTTGAGACAAGAGAAATCCCGTTCATTTGAGGCAGAATTTGCCCACATTTGAGAACAATAATTTATTAATTTCGGGAACAGTTTGTTGTACCTAATGAATTGCAGTATACAAAATTATACATATTTTGTAACTTATCCCACCTTCCGAAAATATTTGGATCAACATATAAAATTTCATTTTCTTATTTTATTTGATTTAAGAATGATGGATAATTTTTAATGAACTTGTCTAATAGATATTTTGAAAATTCTTTGGCGTAACTTTTAAATTTTGAATCGTCAAAGAGGTAAATGACTTATGACAGTGAGTAAATAAAGCGGGGGTGCAATAATTTTAACTTTTGCCTGGAGATCATACAATTCACCGGGCATGAAGGCAGCGCTGTCATAAGTTTGCCTTACCAATTTATTTTTGTTATCAAAAAATTTTAATCTATCCTTTAAAACACCAAAAATATATTCTGCCTTATGGCTTCTACTCACGTCTAAAAACCTAAAAACCTCTCATAAATATTGTAACGCGTATCGAAGAACAATTGATAATTGTGAATGACATGTTACCTCTATCAGTAGTTTCGTCTACTTCTACCGAAAAGCATCAAAATGTAACTACTAATTGATTCTTTCATTCTGTGCTGTTTTAGGTACGCTACTAAATCTCTTCGAGACAGAAAGTAAATTAGAAAATTCCAGATCGTATTTGTTAACAATTTTATTTGTTCTCTATAATTAACTTGATTTAATGAATACTCCGATTCAATCTGTCCCCTAAATGGTAATTCCTGGAAACTTAAAAAACTACAATATCAATAATTAAACGACGTAAAACTACTTATTTCATAGTTTCATCTAGGGCCCAGTACGTGGCTAGGTACGTGCCTTGCTGCCGTTTGCCAGATCACCGATAGATAGATTGATATCTGCCGGACTTGCCATTCAAATGAATACGGGGAATGTATAATTGGTTGCCTATCGGCTAATATTCCATAGCATAATGGTCAATCTGGAGACGGCTTGCCGAAGCGGGCCTATCGCAATTGGCTACAGGATCATTAATTTGAAAAGTCTCTTACGCACAGCGCACATAGATCACTTAACGCATCGGATCGATCGAATTCGTTTAAAAACAATGAATAAAATTTTGTTTGTATTATCTCACAGATATTTTTTTATTTCACAGAAACGAATATCATCAACTCTGATTAAATTAAATATTTAAAAAAATCTATAATGTGTCCATACATGTGTGGGTCGGCACTGCCGACCCTGCCGACCCTGACTAGCCGCCACTGCCCATCCCTTTCTGACTTCTCTTTCAATTCCCACTTGGTTTGTCTCATTATCTTCTACCCGTACGACTGCCGCCGTTTGATTTTAGTATAGATTTTTGATTAAAGTAATATTCTTGGAATCTAGCTGCATCTGTTTTAATGCATGTATAAGTTTATCATGTTGAACTCTGTCAAACGTTCTTTGGAAATTTGTATAACATATTTGTCATTGCGCACAATGCCTCTCTTATTCCCATTCCACTTCTAAATCCAAACTGTGTATTGTCTAATTATTGTTCTTCACATTTTTTAGATATGCGCTGTTGAATAACTTTGAGTAGTATTTTTAAAGTGTGGCTCATAAGGCTAATTTTAATCGGTACTCATCGCAAGATTTAGGATTATTTTTCTTGGGTATGGATAAAAGATATATTTTAATCATTCATCAGGGATTTGATCGTCGTTGTATATTATTTTATTAAATAATTTAGTTAGACTAGTTTATTTTATTTGTATCTTAGTTGCAATAATTCATCTAAGTATGCCACTATGTGGTTCACGTTATAATGATATTAATGCTACTAAGTAGCATGTGCGTACCACCATAATCTATAGCGAGTAGTTTCTTACTACTGTAAAATACAAAGAGGCAAACATTTATGTGGGTTATGAAAACAAAATAACGTTATTATTCAAAATACATTTAAATAAAATATACACTCGTACTGTTTTTTTCTGATAAGCGTAGACATTCTTATTGTATCTGTCAAGCTAGACGTTAATATTCGATTACCCATATGAAATTACAGGTATATTATATGGTTTATAATTATTATCTTGACAAGAAGTACATTTTGTATAAGAAACATTTTTTCAATTTAAATTGTTGAAACATAAAATTAAAACTTCAAATCTATTCGCGGTGTGCAAGTACTTGGAAAGGGAAACGAGAAACGACCGTGCGCGAGTCGCGGAGAAATATTGCAACTATCTTAAATAATTCATATTGTCAATTGAAATTGTCAAATTGACGTATATTTCATACCTTCTGTCATTGACGCAGAAAAATTATATACTGCTCCACAATATTGATATGATATGCAATTATTATATAAAGGTAAATTTAATTAATTGTATTTTGCTTGCAGTACTGCATTTTAATAACTGATTTTATTTACTACATACAATTGTTTACGTTTGCTAAACATAACCTGCATCTTATTTTTTCTTCTTATTATTTTTTTGGATTATGGTCTTGACAATTATCCAGCAACCAGGACTAATATAATTGGCCAATATAATTAAAAGTGCGAATAAAAGTACAGAGCGTAGAAATAGAGGTCGCTTTGCCGAACTTGCACGGTCCCAATAGAGCGTTTCACGTTAAGAATAGAACATTGCGGAGATAGCCGCATGTATTTCTTATGGACGATAGAAGCGCGCCGATGCCACGCCGTACTGACTAGAATGAATCGTATATCGACAGTTGAGTAAACACATGTGCCCGAAAGGTTTAACAACACTGATCTCGATATGCGTAACGTTCTATTCTTAACCTGAAACAAAGTATATGTATGTCTATTCTAGTAGTATCTACGCAATGTGTAAAAGCATGAATTGTAAACAAAAACATATTAACTAATTACCGAGCCATCGCGAAAAATTGTGATTATTGTATGTTGTGGAATGTAAATTTGCATGTCAGCTATTGGCCATTCAGCTATCTCAGCAAATCAGCTCTTCCCTATTATGATTTCGCTGGTTTCGTCCTCCACAGCACTCCATTTTCCCAGTCACCTTCTCTGAAGTCTCTATCTATCATAGCATTTCCTTTGTACATTTTCCATCTTGTAGCAGGTCTTCCTTGTTCTCCGTTTTCTTTCCGGTAGGTCCCAGTCCAATATTCTTTTCGGCCACCTCTGTGCTCTGGCTTTTGCTTTCTTTGGTTAGAGTGTTGTTTCATATCACTCTATGGAGTGCTTTCATGGCTTGTTTTCCCCGTGCTATTTTTATTTCTACATCTTTCATAAAAGTAGGTACTATCTCGGCTTGTCATTGAACCTCAATACTTCAAAGTATCACAACTGTCAATGGTATCTTGTATACTTAAGTTCAAATCTACAACCTTGGATCCAAGACACAAATGTTCGGTCTTATACATAATTATCTTGAGTCCTCATATTCTTCTTTGAATTTCCTTATTAGGGCAGTCAATGAGGGTATTTCGCTCCGAATTCCATCCTACTACATCGATTTACTTGATATTTTCCGGAATAGGACGTTCATCGCCGCACAGTAAGTAGGGAATAGCTCAAGAAACAAAGTCTATCCTATGCCGATGTGCGCTTTTGTCTTGGGGGTGGTTTCCACCCCTTTCCGGGGGGTTGAAATTTTTTTGGTAAAAATAGCCACGGAAGTGGCTAGAAAATCTAATTCTAAGCAAAAAACTGTGATTATAGTAGGTGAGAAAAGTTTTTTTTTTTGGTGCATGCTCAAACCGGTGTATTCAACTTGAAATAACAGAGAAATAGTCTATGATACTAATATGATATGGGCCATTCCACGAACATACGCCTGTTTTGGATTACTTCGACAACGAATATTTTACTGTGCAACTTAAGAAGTACGAAAGTAAATGGCGCTAATAATTATTCCAATAAACAACAATGTAATTTGCAATTTACTTTCGTCCTTCTTATTTTGCACAGTAAAATATTCGTTGTCGAAATAATCCAAAACAGGCGTATGTTCGTGGAATAGGGTATACCAATACCTTTTGTAGTGCTTGGAAAAACCCTTAAAATAAGCAATATTAAAAAATGTCGATTACATTCAAACTAAGCGAGATATGCTGCAAAAAAATTGACGACTGATGGATTTTAAGAAGGAATTAAAAGTTTATTTAGCCTCTCATCCATCAGAATTTAAATGCATCATTTTCCTTCTACAATAATTTTTATTATAGTGTTATTTCTATGTTCAAAAAGATGAACGGGTTTAAAATAAATGGTTTTTGAAAAAAAAATTAGATCAAATTATAGAGCGCACTTTTAAATTTTCAAAAATCTCCCTTTTTCTCCATGTACCTCGAAAATGATAGAGATATGAAAAAAGGTACCACACAAAAATGTAGGGTTTTCTAGAAAACCCTACAGGTTTCTTCAAAAAAATTTTGTTTTTATTTGTCATCACTGTATCTCTTACCGTTTTCAAGTTAGATGAAGAAAAAGGAAGAGTTTTAAGAACATTTAAAAATGCGCTCTATAATTTGATCTTATTTTTTTTTCAAAAACCATTCATTTTAAACCCGTCCAACTTTTTTAACACTATAATAAAAGGTGTTGTAGAAGGAAAAGGATGCATTTAAATCCTGGTGGATGGGGGTTAAATATACTTGTCATTTTTTCTTAAAATACATTAGTTATCAATTTTTTTGCAGCATATCTCACTTGGTTTGAATGTAATCGACCTCTAATATTGCTCATTTTAATGGTCTTTTCAAGTACTATAAAAGGCATAAGTAGCATTATACACCTAAAATCGACCGTTTCTCTGTTATTTCAAGTTTAATAGACCAATTTGAGCATGCACCAAATAAACAAACTATCTTCACCTACACATCTCTTTTTGTATTATAACTAGAAGATTTATGAAGGAACAAGTCTCTTTGTTTTTTTTTTATAAGCTACAAATAGTTATTTATGAAATAGTTCGTGAAGTATGCTTTTTGCGAACTCACGCGATGTTTAGAGTACGAGCGACAGCGGAGCGAGTGCTACACATCGCGGAAGTTCGCAAAAAGTACTTCACGCACAGTTTCATACAATATTTTATCTACGATAAACAAATCAAAAAACGGCAACTCTTTGTCACTGAAATTCATTTCTATTCTACAATTTTTAGAACTTGACATTTAAAAATTTAATTTCTTTCAAACCACAAAACTGTCAAAATTTTTGTTGTAATTTATTGCTCATTATGTCATCACCATGACAACACGAAAGTTAAGGATATTTCATTATGAAAGTGTGTCAAAAACAGTGCGAAAAAGTAAATCCCATTTAAAATACATTGTTACTTCACGCACACTTTAAATGCTTTACGCACTGCTATCTATAATGCATCTATAGATGCATAGTTTTTAAGGCATTCGCAAAAAACAATTTGAAAACGTGTTTTGTTTCAATGAAAATGGCCAATTTTCAACCACGAATAACTCAAAAAGTATTGAGTTTAAAAAAAAAATTATACTACAGTTTTTGCTTAGAATTAGGTTCTCTAGGTGGTTATTTTAACGAAAAAATTTTCCACCACCGAGAAGGCACACAAAGATAAAAGCACACATCGGCATAAGGTAGACTTTGAAGTGGAAGATAAGTAGAGGCTATTCCCAAAATTTCATTAAAATCCATGCAGTAATATAGAATTCGGAGGTTATCCTATTCTTGCTCCCATTGACTTACGTATATCATATATTCCTTGTTCTCCCTGTCTTGTGCAAAAATCACTTGGTCATAAGCTTCGAAAAGTAGTGAATGTAAATATTCTGTTGTACTGGTATGCCCATTGTTATTATTACAACAAAGTTATGCTACTTGTACTCGGTCACATCGGGTTGATTTTGGTGGTGGCTCAGTAATGTTTATTAATAGCAAGCTGAAATTTTTTTAATAGCTTAACGATGTCCAGTCGGACAAACTTTGATGTACGGGTACACTGGAACAGGAGAATTTATAATTGTGGAACAGGTTACAGGTTTCGAACGTCAGACTACGAAAACGTCCCATGTATTTTGTGGGACAGAACTTCCAATTGATTTGTTACCCTTTCAATAAACTCTCATGTAAAAATCAGACTGCTATTTACTACCAATATAATTCTTGTCATTTGTCGGACTTATTAAAATGCCCATCATATTTGTCGGACAAATATTTTTTCATATAAAGTTTGCTATTGAATAAACTTAAAAACAACCTGTTAGTTTTCATAATCATAAACTGGTCGCGTCAGGATGACACGTTCCACACACTAGACACCGTTAGGCTATTAACAAATTTTCAGCTTGCTATTAATCAACTTTTTTTGGTACGCGGGATCCAGGCCTACATGTGATGCCATGCTGGGTTTATTGGCAATGGTGTTCTGCTAATGCAAAATAATGCGAGACCACATGCGGCATGGATGGTTACACAGTATTTTAAAGATACTACAGGTATTCCAAAAATGGACTGGCCTTCTCAACCTCCAGACCTTAATCCTATTAAGCAGATATGGAGCCTTTTTAAAAGGAATATAAGACGTCGTATACTCGCTCCATGAACATGTGAAGAGCTTCGAATGGCTTTCATTGAGAAATGGACCACTTTTCCCCAAACAAAGGGACATCTAATGCTGGCCACTCACTTACCGATATCGAAGAGGCCGAGCGACTGACAGGCGGTTAATTGAAGCCAAAATCACCACATACACGCAGTTTTTGTAAAGGCGTTGGCACGCTCGATCACAAAACTGCATGTGTGTGGCGTCTCAACTGCAGTTCATTAACTTAACTACTTAAATACCGGCCTTCAGTCCTGGCCTGCATGCCATGGCCTCTTCGATATCCGTAAGTCAGTGGCCAGCTTAAGACGTGATCAGTTCTATGCCAAATCGAATGATGGGTGTCATCCAGAATCGTGGTGGCAACACACATTATTGGAACGAATGATCTTATGTACCGTAATGGTAGATACATCGAATTTTTGAATACATTTATAATTTTCTCAAATTTTCCTTGTTTTTATTTTTTATCAACAATAATGTGGGGTTAAAAAGTAACTCAACCAATATACGCCAGTCAGTGCGCCAGAATTCTATCCTATTGCATGAATTTTAATGAAATTTTGGGCCTAGCCTCTATTTATCTCCTACTTCAAAGTCTACTCTATGCCGATGTGTACTTTTATCTTGGGGGTGGTTTCCACACCTTCTCAAGGGTGAAACATTTTTTGGTATAAATTATCAAGGAATTCGCTAGATAACCTAATTCTAAGCACAAACTGTTCTATAATTTTTTTTTGAAAACTCAATACTTTTTGAGTTATTCGTGGTTGAAAATTGGCCATTTTCATTGAAACATAACTTTTCGAACGGTTTTTTGCGAATACCTTAAAAACTATGCATCTAACAAAAAAACTATACTCAACATTTTAGTAAGTTATAAAAAAAACAAAGAGACACCTGCCTCCATAACTCTTCTAGTTATACAAAAAGAGATATGGTAGGTGAAAATAGTTTGTTTTTTGGTACATTCTCAAATTGGTATATTCAACTTGAAATAACAGAGAGACAGTCGATTTCAGGTGTATAATGCTACCAATACCTTTTCTAGTGCTTGAAAAGACTTTTAACATGAGCTATACTAAAGGTCCATTATATTAAAACTAAGCAAGATATGCTGCAAACAATATTGATAACTAATGTCTTTTAAGAAAAAATGAGAAGTAATTTTAACCCCCATCCACCAAAATGTAAATGCATCGTTTTCCTTCTACAATACGTTTTACTATAGTGTCCAGATTTAGCCATACGGCTCACACTCCCTCTAAGGGGAAAATTGACTCATCCCAGATACCTACGGTATCAAAAGGATTGAGCTCTGGTGGGACTATTTCCGTGTTATCGAGCTCTAGGTGACTTGGAATGCAGGTGTATCTCCCAAAAATTTTCGTACACTTCTGGCCGTCGCGAGTAGTACAGCTTTCTGCATGGTCTTATAAAGATGTTCATTCAGACCCAGCTTTTTTATGCTTTCGAGGAGGGTCTTCGGAATGACTCCAGTAGTAGACATGATAATCGGTTTAAAATGAATGGTTTTTGAAAAAAAAATAGATCAAATTATAGAGAGCATTTTTAAATTTTCTTAAAAATCTTCCTTTTTCTCCATGTAACTTGAAAATGATAAGAGATGCAGTAATGAAAAGTCAAAAGGAAATTTTTATCTGAAAAATCCCTACATTTTTGTGTGATATCTTTTTTTCGTCTCTCTTATCATTTTCGAGTTACATGGAGAAAAAGGAGGGTTTTTATAAAAATTTAAAAATGTGCTCTATAATTTGATCTTATTTTTTTAAAAACCATTCATTTTAAACCAGTTCAACTTTTTGAAGATATAAATAACACTATTATAAAAAGTATTGTAGAAGGAAAACGATGTATTTAAATTCTGATGGATGAGGGGTTAAATATACTTCTCATTTGTTCTTAAATTACACTAATCATAAATTTTTTGCAGAATATCTTGCTTAGTTTGAATGTAATCGACATTTGTTATTGCTCATTTTAAAGGTCTCTTCAAGCACTATAAAAGTTGTAAGTATCATTATACACCTAAAATCGACCGTTTCTCTGTTATTTCAAGTTAAATACACCGATTTGAGCATGCAGCAAAAAAAAACAAACTCTTCTTACCTACCATATCCCTCTTTCTATTTTAACTAGAAGATTTATGAAGGAACGAATCTCTTTGTTTTTTATAACCTACAGAAATATTTTATATAGTTTTTTTGTTAGATGCATAGTTTTTAAGGTATTCACGAAAATCCGTCCGAATTTTTCAATGAAAATGGCCAATTGTCAACCACGAATAACTAAAAAGTATTAAGTTTTCAAAAAATAATTATAGGACAGTTTTTGCTTAAAATTAGATTCTCTAGCCTCTTCCACGACTATTTTAACCAAAACATTTTTCACTCCCGAGAAGGGGTGGGAACCACCCCCAAGATAAAAGCGCCATAGTATATAGGGTAGATTTTGTTTCGTGAGCTATTCCCTACTTACTGTGAAAATATCAAGTAAATCGATGTAGTAGGATGGAATTCGGAACCAAATACCCTCATTGATTGTCCTAATACACTATCGATTTAATTTGATATAAATAAGAAAAAAATTAAATTTCTAAAATTTTATGAGTAGGTTTCTCTGACGCGCAGTGCATAATGTTTATTAATCATCTAAAAATGGTTGTAAACTTACCTACGCTTACCTATATTTAATATTCATTTTATTGTACGAACAGCCAGAAAAAGAAAATGGAATTTTCTTATTGCCAGCTTTTTAATAGAGAAGTTACTAAAGCTGATTTTAAACTTTCACGTTGAATAACATTAAAGTTGAAAACACTTTCGCTCGTTAAGTAACTTTTTTACTTTCGTTTTACTTATTTCCTGCCATGTTTATTAACTTCACAGACATTCAGCCTTTGAACCAGAAAAAGTAATAAACCAACCAACTAACAACTTTTAACTCGTGTTTTTTTTTTATAAAAACACTCATTTCTCATTACTTTTGTTGGATCAATGAATAGCTTTATGATTTTTAAAAAACCATTTTCCCAGGTATTTTAATCATTTAGCGCAAGTTAACCTTTGCAGGAACATTTCAAATTCTAAGGTAAAAATATCCTGAACGAACGTTGGAAAAATTTTTAGACTGGATGTATTCAGCAGTGCTTTCACCATACTTGTTTAATATTAATAGAGAAAATCTTTAAAAGAATGACGAAACTTTTGATTAAAAGAAAATTTCTTTGTACCGACAAAGTAAGCTAATAGGAAATGTTGAATAAAGTTTTTTGAATAAAGTTTTTGATATTTCCATACCTTAGTTTTTTTTTGTTTGAAAAACGGAGGATTAACTTGGAAATGAAATTAATTTGGAAAGCTCTAATCAATTTAAGTGAAACAGCTTATTAAGAGCTCTTAATTAACAAATGTCAAAATAATTAGTTTATCATTTTTTAACTAAATTATAATCATGTTCGTCTGTAATAAATGTAATAAACTCAGATATTGAGAGTTATAACGCCAAAATAATTCAAACTAATTTTGAAGGGTTAGTGAAAAAAGTAGCCAAGTCAATATTTTTCTATAATTTAATTAAGAGGCAACATCTATAATCCTCCTCCTCCTCAGTCGTTTCCTCATTGCTGAGTGTCGTGATTCCCTATAATACGAGCCACTATCTCTTTCCATCGGCTTCTGTCCTGAGCTTCCCTCATGGATTCAGAGAATGTTTTTCCACTGGCTTTCTGTACTTGATCCGTCCATCGAGTAGGTGAGCGACCTCTACTTCTGCGCCCTTCAACGTTTCCCGAAATTATAAGTCTCTCAAGATTATCATCACTTCTTCTTGCAATATAGCCGAAAAATTTTAAGACTGTGGAGAGGCAAATAGAGGAAAGTCGAGTCTGAATATTCTCTTGGAGGATTGACTGATTTGTTCTGTGAACATCATGTCATGGACGGAACATCTATAATATAGATTTTATATTATAAAATGTGTATTATAAGTTGGCGAAAACATATTTGCAACAAAATGCTTCCTACTGGGTAAAATCTCATCCATCCAAATTGAAGTTTTAATTCATTATTATTTCAGTGAAAGAAGTCGCTAAGTGTCAAAAAATGTCTTAAATCGATGGATTTGACAACTTGTTTCTACTGACACAAAAATGTCCGTTTTTGGTAACAATAAGTACCATATTATTTTATGATTCATATGATGACAAAATACATCAATGAGGTGTTCAAAGATAATAGAACAGAACAGATAGAAGTAGAAATAGAAGATGATGTAGTTTTAAGGGTATTAAAAGAGGAAATTAAAACGGCACCAAAAAACTGTAAAAATGGCAAAGCAGTAGGTAGGTCTAGACCAAATCCCAGTAAAACGCTTAAAACACATAAACGATGAAACCTTAGACATTATAGTAGACTTGTTTTACAGAATATACAAAACAGGACATCTACCTCAACAATGGTTACTCTCCACTTTTTGCACTATCCCTAAAAATACAGACGCCAAAAACTGCAGTGAATATAGGACAAAATATCATTAATAATAAGTCATGGATATGAATATGGATGTGCAAATTTTCTAAGGACCAAAAAACTTAGACAAAAGGGACTAAATAATAATAACAAACGTTTGGTGTAATCAAAAAGCATACATTGTAATAGAGAACGAAGCCAGTTCAAAATTGAAATCAGGAGAGGAGTTAAGCAGGGATGTATTCTGTCTCACCTACTATTCAATTTATATAGTGAATCCATTTTTGAAAAAGCAATAAATACAATCTGAAAGTGAAGGAATAATAGCTAACGGAAGACGTATTAACAACATAAGGTAGGGGAGAGTTGGACAAAACGGGATACCATTCTTGTTTATGTTTATTACGGAAAAAATGTTAAAGAAATTATCATATATTTATTTTTTATAGGTATAACGTTTATTGAAGCACACAAAAAACATATTTTTAGCTATTTTTAATGACTGTAAAATAGTAAAAAAATATTTATTAAAGTCCTGCACATCCTGTTTTAGAATACCACGGTTGGATAAAACGGGATAGGTTCACAATATTTAATTTTTTGGATAAAATTATCTAAAAAGTATATTTAAGTAGATATAAGACTACAAAGCAAAATTTACCTTTGAAAAACAATATCTTCAGTAGTCAGAAACTTAAAAATAGGCCTTTTTGATGTTTTATTGCAAAATGGGAAATAAGACCTTTTATTTAGGACTAGGTACGTATATCAAAACAAAAGTCACATAAAAATATGTTGTTTTTTTCTGCAGTATGAGAACACGCTTTATCGCTATTTAAAAAATTAATAGGCCAACAAATAAATAGGTGGATAAAACGGGACATAAAAAACTGTATCCCATTTTATCCAACTTGTAAGTGTCCCGTTTTGTCCAACTCAGACAGTTTTCAAAACAAAAATGGCTCCTGCCTAAACGTGAAAGTAAAATTAGATAGACTATACATGAGAATATTCGTTAATGAGTGCTTAATTAAATGTAATAGTCACTGGAATTATATGTTTAGATATGTAGAAAACAACGCACTTAAAAGTACAAAGTAGGGATGGGAAAAACCTACCGGTTTAAACCTAAAACCGGTTTTTTTACTTCGCAATAACCGGTTCTACCGGTTGTTTTTTTGTCCCGGTTATAACCGGTTTTTTCTTTTTAAAGTAAAAACCGGTTATTAGGTTTTTACGGTGATTAGGTTAGGTATTATTTTGGATCCCAATCATAATTATTATTCTCAAGTAATTATTCCAAACAAAACCATAATTCAAATTTTATTTTATTTTATAAAATACAGAAGCAAACTGAAAGTGTAATCTCACATCAGCCAGAAACAGTTATTAAGTTTTATTATAAGATTTCCTTGAAAAGGTATTTGTAATAATATTTACATAAGAAGTTATCTGGTTGAATTAGACGCAAACATCTTCTATTTTTCACACTTAACTCTTGACATTGAAAGTGGTTGAATGACTTTTTCTGATTACCAAAAATAATGCTCTGACTATGAATATCGAATTACTGATTACGAATACGAATCTCCAAGAATTTCGCTACGTTTTCAAAACGATACACTCATACAGGAAGTATAAAATGAGTTAAAATGTACCTATTCTACAAATATACAAACGTGTTAAAAGTAATACATGTTCTTTCGATAGTACTAATTTTGATCATATTGATATCGAGTCGAATGGAGTATCGCAAACTAAAGTGTATTGTAAATGTAATTTGGTTTTTCCAAAAACCGGTTTTTTTGGCCGGTTATAACCGCCAGGTTAAACCGTAAGCAAAAAAAACCGGTATAACCGAAAACCGGTGTTTTGTCAAAACCGCCATCCCTAGTACAAAGTACCAAAAAAATAGAGTCAAACAATTGTAAACACAACAACTTTTCATCAAATAATGGCATCGAGGTAAAACAAACTGAGAATGTTAAAATGACGACCGAGAACAAGTTTTCGTCGTTGTCCGATTGATAGCAGCACTCTTTGGGTCTCTAGGCTAGGTATCCCGTTTTATCCGACCATCCCGTTTTATCCAACTCTCCCCTATGCAGATTACACTGTGATTATGGCAAGCTCCGCTGAACAACTCCAACTACTAGTAAATAAGACAATCAGTTTCTGTGAAAAATTTGGACTAAAAATGAATATAAAAAGACTAAGGGCCAATTTCTCATATCGAGTTCAACTCCAATTTAACCTGAACTTCTAGTAAACGTCAGTTTAAAGTCAAAATCGTCTTTCTCAATTAGCACGTTCAACCGATGGCAGTTTAAACTTGAACGATGCTTGAACGGTGGAATTCGGCCGTTCAAAGATTTCAGAACTCAGTTCAGATGATTTCATGGACTACGCATGCGTTGTATTAACACGAAACGCTGTCATAATATAAATATATCCTATTTTATTATTAGTCCAAGTAATGAAGCTTAAAATAGGAAAAAACCTCGCAATTTTTACAGAATGGATCGATTTGCTTGAAAATTTGAGAATAAGTAGTGGATAGTCTAAGTATCAAAATCTATATCATGCCAAAAGGCGCTTTTACCATGGGGGTGGTTGTCACCCCATCTCGGGGGTGCAAATTTTTTCTTATATTTTAATCACAAAAGTTGGTAAAAACCTTCATTCTAAGCAAAAAACATTCAATACATTTTTTTGATAAAATTGATAGTTTTCGATTTATTCGCTATCGAAAATATTAGTTTTATATCGACAAGATCAATGTTTTTAATAAGTTTTCTGCTAATAACTCCAAAAGTTTTCGTTTTATCAAAACAACTTTACTTAACAAAAATGTCCCTTGTGAAAAAATAAACAAAACTGTTTTTTTAAATTTTCTTTAAGACCAATAGTAATCGAGTTATACTGTATTATACATGTATGTTGGCTCTTCTTCGTCAAATACTAAATATTGTAGTTTCAAAGTAAAAAAACGGGAAAACTATACATTTTTCGAGGACAACTTGTTCAAACTAATTTAAAGTACTTAAAATATCTATCTCCAGAAGTAAAAAAAAATCTCTAGCTCAAAAATTAAGTGACTTATAATGAAAAGAATGTCAGTCCCTATTTTTTGCAGCGAGAAAGTGATCGCAAGCAACCCCCTAATCACCACCCTAATTAAAATTAGTCACTGACCTTATTTGGTCTTTTTTATTTATGTATTATTAATAGGTTCTAGAAGTTTGAACGGCTTAGAATGATTAGTTTTTAAAAAAATGGAGTTAAAATGAATAACGAATTTTTGTAGTGAAAAAAATGGTTTTTTCTTCAGAATAGCAAGATTAACATTAGAGATACGAAAAAATGTTTAAATATGAAATTGTAGCTTATTTAATTCCCAAGAACCTGGTTTGCAAAAAATTTTTCTTTAGCAAAAATTGAGTGAGCTATTGACAATTAAATCTTGTAATAACATGCAGAAACCACCTTTACCAACCCTTTCAAAGTCACCTCTTTTTGCGACTGACGATTTTAAAAATATTTAATACCAACATAATTATAGATCTTGTAAAAACCTACAAAATTATTTTTTAACAAACTTTCTAAGATAAAAAATAAAAAAGTTAGGGTTAAAAAAATAATATTTTTTTTAAATAAAAAAAGGGGAAATCCAATTGGAAGCATAATAATGTAAGTTATCGGTGTTTTTAGTCATTGACCTTATTCATTCTTATTTATTTATGTATTATTAATAGATTCTAAAAGTTTGACGGGCTTAGAATGATTAGTTTTTAAAAAACTGAAGTTAAAGCGAATAACGAATTTTTGTAGTTTGGTAAAAAAGGCCATCTTCTTCAGAATAGAAAGATTAGCATCAGAGATACGAAAAAATGTTTAAATATAAAATTGTAGGTTATTTAATTTCCAAGAAGTTGGTTTAAAAAGATTTTTCTACGGCAAACTTTGAGTGAATCGTAAATGAGTAAGTATATCGAAAAACATTGATTTTTTTCTATACAAAACTAACACTTTCGATAGCGAATAAATCGAAAACTATGACTTTTATCAAAAAAATGTATAGGACATTTTTTGCTTAGAATGAATGTTTTTATCAACTTTTGCGGTCAAAATATAATAAAAAATTTCCACCCACAAGATGGGGTGGCAACCACCCCCATGGTAAAAGCGCCTTTCGGCATCATATAGATTTTGATCCTTGGACTATCCACTACTTATTCTCAAATTTTCAAGTAAATCGATCCATTCTGTAAAAATTGCGAGGTGAAAAGCTTCGGTTCCTGGCCTATATATTAAGCCTAACGATAAACGATAACATTATTTTTGTTTTTATAATATTTATTTATAATTATTAAAATGACTATTTGACTATAAATACTTAAATTTAACTTTATTCAAAAACAGCATAAAAAAAGGTAGTTCAAAATGGCGACAGTTTTTTACCTTTTGTCATCTATTGGCATTTCTTGAAAGCTGTAGAACGAGCGCTGACATGAACGTGCAATGAGAAATGCATTCCCAACAAAACCGTAGATCACCGGTGAACCTGGTTCAACTGAACCATAGATTACCGCAGGTATGAGAAATCGACCCTTAATATATGACAATAATAAAGAAAACAAATATGCAAACAAACCCAATATATTTGGGACAAGTACTGATAGAAAGGGTTGATAAATAAATAGAAATGCCTGGGAACCTGGATTTTACCAAATAATGATCAGACAACAGAAATAAGGGCCAGCAAGAAATGCGTTTGCAAAATTGAAAACAATTCTCTGCAATAAAAACCTTCGATTATAATATCTAAACTAGAGCTGTGAGATATTACGTGTTTTCGATACTACAATATGAACTAGAAAGCTGGACACTGAAACAAGAACACATAAATCAGCTACAATCATTTGAAAAGTGGTGTTGCAGAAGGATGCTTAAAAGAGAATACACACAGAAAAAAACGAAGTAGGTATTGCGAGAAATGAGCAAAGAATACGAAATAATAAACACAAAAAAATAAAGTTACGTTAAAGTGAAGTAAATCAGTAAAGTAAATTAAATTAAAGGTTAAAAATATAGTCATAAACAAGTTTTTTTGATCAGTAATTGTGATGATTATAATGTAATTAGTAATTATGGTTTTTGCCTCATCCTTTGTTGTACGTACATATACATGGCGTGCCAAAGAAAACAGTTCACATCGATATTTAGCAGTAGTTATTAGATTTTAAGGAAATACCGAAACCGCTCGATTTTTATTTTTAAATTACAATTTTTTCACGCCCTGACGTCATCCATCAGGGCGGAGGACGTAATCGATGATTTTTGAAGTTATACTTCTTTACCGGCGATATGAGGGTGAATTTTTATATGTTAAAACCTATGATCCCGGCGTATGCGCATTATAACATTGTTCTGATTGGATGTTCAAATGATATGTCAAAAATTATTCAATATGGCGGCTGTGGCAAAGCTGTAGTTAGATTATTTATGGTTGTTGCGTTTTAAAATTTGTGTGAAAAGAAACAACAAAAAAAAGTTAGTTAATAGTTATACTGCCTTTTTAAATAGTTTTCGTATACCTATATTTTTGGACTTTTGGACTATTTTGGACAAGGAAAACTCATTCTAATTTGGTAAGTAGTTTTTATTATAATCATATTGTAATTATACATTTGGATTAGGTTGAAATACAGTAGAGCATCGATTATCCGAACTAATTGGGGGACATAGGTGTTCGGAAAACCGATTTGTTCGGATAATCGAATTACAATATATTGATACATATTTATAGTCATACATATTTATCCACAAGTGAATAAAAGCCATATTTATATACCTACATATTTATTTATATCTTGATAATGACAACTAGCAACTAAACAAAAAAGTGCAGTCTTTGCAACAACATAATTAGTTTTGGATACAATATTGAAGAAAATTGAAGATATTTTAAGCGTCAATTACTAACGCTTGCTCGGTATTCGAGTGCGGGACGCGGGAGTCGATAGTTCGAATAAGCGGTCGTTCGGTTGATCGACGTTCGGATAATCGACGCTCTACTGTATATTTATTTTCTCAAGAACGGGGATTTTAGAGAGAAATCCCAAATTAGGTCCGATTTTTATTTTTAAATTATGATTTTTTGGCGTAGATTTATTTATCTAGTAGGTATGTAATGCTTTGATTTACATACTTAATTTGATTACCAACAAAAGTTTTACCAATCTTCATCTAATATATTGTTTTCTTACTGTTTTGTTATATTTTAATATTATCTTCCACAAAATTTAAACTACATAATTTAATTATATTCAAAACAACTGTCAAACAGTAAAACGTTCAGTTACCCTATTTTTCCACATGACAAATAATGTGGAATTGGACGAGTGAGTCTAGGCTTCGATTACGAATCAAAGCGCCCCGAAATTTACGGGTTCGATTCCCGATGCAAGTTTTTATTTTTTTATTTTTTTATGCATTTTATGATTGTAAGTATATTTGTTATATAATTTTTTTTTCAGAAAATGCGTATCTAAAATTTTTGCCAACAATTATTATCGTTCAGAAATCATTTTTTCTTTGTGGCATTTTTCAATGTGTTTGTGTGCGTTTTATTCTTTTATTTTTTTAAATTTTTGGTATTGTCTTAAAAATCACATAATATGTAGTAGAAGTGTAACTTCTTACGTGCGTACAAAGTACACACACATTCTTTTTTTTTAATGGGAATAGGGGTCGTGTGGTACCTCATTTGAAAAGGTGTTCAATTCTCTATTTATTATTATAAACATTAATATTATTATTTATACAGGGTGGCCAAAAAATAATGTAGAATTGCATTCGTCAGCAAATATTTTCCGTTACCAATTCCTAACTTCCATTTATCCCGAACCGCGAGCCGAAGGACAGTTTCAAGTAGCATTGCAGAATAATCAATAACACTGTCGATAATAAGTCGAGCATGAATCGAGGACAGAGTGAGTAGAACACCAAGACGGCCAGGTGATATGCAGATGACGGCATCTCATCTCTAAACGACATACGACGAAAGACGTGTTCATATTTTTGCTATTAAGCCGCGGTCATATTTCAATAGTGTTATAGTTACCGTTTACATTAATTCTATATTCCTGTAATTTACGAGTTAGTCCAGAAAGCCACTGCGCATCTGCTAGGGAAAATATTCTAATTCGGATTTTTTGCACAATCTACTCAAAAAGGACTCCTTTTCACAAATTTGCATGTTGCCAGGACCAAAAGGTGGTCAAAAAATTTTTAAACGTTTTTTTTTGTTTTTTTTTCCTAAAATTATTTTTTTTGCAAAGAAAAAAGTTTTTTTAGGTTTTTTGGATCATTCCAAACAGAAAAGGTCTTCAGTGACTTTTCTCTAAAAATGTTAGTTTTTGACATATAAGCGATTAAAAATTGAAAAATTGCGAAATCGGCCATTTTTAACCCTCAAAAACTATGTGAAAACTGAAAATTTTAATGTTGCCAAGGTAGGTAGATATTCTTTAAACATCGATTGATGAAATCTTGAAGAGTTTTTTGCAATGCAATATTCAAAACTCCTTTGTTTTTTAATTGCCAATCAAGCATGCGCGACACTATTTTCCATCGACAGTATGGTGCAAATGAAAGGAATAAATTCGTTATTTCGTAAACCAGCGACTTTAAGGAAAAATCCCGAAACAGGTCGATTTTTATTTTTAAGTTATGATATTGTGGCATATATGGTATACTAGTGACGTCATCCATCTGGACGTGATGACGTAATCGATGATTTTTTTTTAAATGAGAATAGGGGTCGTGTGCTAGCTCATTTGAAAGGTTCTTCAATTCTCTATTCAGTAATATAAACATTTACATAATTCAAAAATGAATAACCATTTTCAATTTCGTTGCAACACGAAACTACAGCCGCATTATACTCTAGTCTAATCAGAGAGTGCAGCAAGCACCTCTACCGGTTTCGAAACTTATTGGTCTCTCATCAGGAGGCACATATGCTGCTATCTCTGATCCAACCAGGACAAATACCGGCGTGCAGTTACGGATTGCAACGAACAAAATGGCAGGGATGCTCTAGCGGCAACTGCTAGCAAAAGACTGTTTTCAATCTTATAGCACATAAAATAATATTAAAAATATTACTCTGTTTACTGTTTTTAATCTGGTGGGATGTAGAGTAATATTTTTAATATTATTTTATGTGCTATAAGATTGAAAACAGTCTTTTGCTAGCAGTTGCCGCTAGGGCATCCCTGCCATTTTGTTCGTTGCAATCCGTAACTGCACTCCGGGATTTGTCCTGGTTGGATCAGAGATAGCAGCATATGTGCCTCCTGATGAGAGACCAATAAGTTTCGAAACCGGTAGAGGTGCTTGCTGCACTCTCTGATTAGACTAGAGTATAATGCGGCTGTAGTTTCGTGTTGCAACGAAATTGAAAATGGTTATTCATTTTTGATTTACATGTTTACTCTGATTGGAGTACGAAGGGAACCATTCTCGTTGGAACTTTACCGCGCTGAGCAGATGGGACGTGAATTATAAATTGTAAAATTCCCTCATCTTATTTAGTCTCAGCATCCGTTATGGCTTGCAAATTTTAGAAGCTTCAGAGGTGTAACCAGAGAAGGTTCCCATTGTTTTTAATCTGGTGGGATGTAGAGTAATATTTTTAATATTATTTTATGTGCTATAAGATTGAAAACAGTCATTTACATAATTATTTATACAGGGTGTCCAAAAAATTTTTATTAAATTAAATTATTTGACAAAAAAATAAGTAGAAGGACACCCTCTATAAATAATTATGTAAATGTTTACATTACTGAATAGAAAATTGAAGAACCTTTCAAATGAGCTACCACACGACCCCTATTCTCATTTAAAAAAATCATCGATTACGTCATCACGCCCAGATGGATGACGTCACTAGTATACGATATACGCCACAGTATATAACTTAAAAATAAAAATCGACCTGTTTCGGGATTTTTCCTTAAAGTCGTCGGTTTACGAAATAACGAATTTATTCCTTTCATTTGCACCATACTGTCGGTGGAAAATAGTGTCGCGCACGCTTGATTACCAATTAAAAAACAAACTAGTTTTGAATATTGTATTGAAAAAAACTCTTCGGGATTTCATCAATAAAGAATATCTACGTACCTTGGCAACATTCAAATTTTCAGTTTTTCACATAGTTCTTGAGGGTTAAAAATGGCCGATTTCGCAATTTTTCAATTTTTAATCGCTTATATGTCAAAAACTATCACTTCTAGAGAAAAGTCATTAAAAGCCTTTTCTGTTTGGAATGATCCAAAAAACCTAAAAAAAATTTTTCCATGCAAAAAAAATAATTTTAGGAAAAAAACAAAAAAAAACGTTTAAAAAATTTTTGACCACCTTTTGGTCCTGGCAACATGCAAATTTGTTAAAAGGAGTCCTTTTTGAGTAAAATTGTGCAAAAAATCCGAATTAGAATATTTTCCCTAGCGGATGCGCAGTGGCTTTCTGGACTAAGTTAAACAATAAAGTGTTTGTTATATCCTCGAATCGACCCGTGGCCATTAATTAAACCCTAGACAACAAAAGATAAACCCTACAATAATTTTTGAATTAAATTAATTGACGCAAAAAGAAGAATGTATGTATGTAATTTATTGAACACTTTTTTTCTATTTTCTGACAGCAGTACAATGTATTTTAAGTTAAATTAATCACATACGCTCTTCTTTTTGCGTCAATTAATTTAATTCAGAAATTATTTTTTTGGTCACACTGTATAAATTATGATATTAATGAAAGTCTAAGTTTTTCAACCTAATAAAAATATTTGTAAAATAAAATACTTTTAAAAGATTTTTAATTGAAAAACTTATTGGACCATTTTCCTGGTGACAACCTCCATGGCTTCTAAAAATTGCAAGCCAGATGCTGCAGTGAAGACAAGAGAGAATTCTAAAAAGTTGCAATTCACAACCCCGTCTACAGCTTGGTAAAGTTCCAACCGAAAATGTACCTAGGTACTCTATAGGAGTAATACTAATATAAAATAAAAATATATACCATTTTTATTCAGTTGCAATGCGAAGCCAAAACTGTCTTAATTTTTACTTAGGTTCTTTTTAGGTTCTTTTACTACTAGGAGAGCGCAACCAGAACCCTTATCGACAATTTCACCTCTTGTTAGAGGCTCTTCAGAGAATGCATAGGCTGCTATCTCTGCTCCAGGTAAAAATTTTCGACATTTATTAGTCCCCCATTGCAACTGACGTGAAGGTAGTAGGTGCATAGCGGCATCTGCTAAATGAAAGTCTTAAGTTTTTCAACCTAATAAAAATATTTAAAATAAAATACTTTTAAAAGATTTTTAATTGAAAAACTTATTGGACCATTTTCCTGGTGACAACCTCCATGGCTTCTAAAAATTGCAAGCCAGATGGATGCTGCAGTGAAGACAAGAGGGTATTCTAAAAAGTTGCAGTTTACAACCCCGTCTACAGCTTGGTAAAGTTCCAACGGAAAATGGACCTAGTTACTCTATAAGAGTAATACTAATAATAAATGTATACCATTTTTATTCAGTTGCAATGCGAAGCAAAACTGTCTTAATTTTTACTTAGGTTAGAGAGCGCAACCAGCATCCTTATCGACGATTTCACCTCTTGTTAGAGGCTCTTCAGAGAATGCATAGGCATAGGCTGCTATCTCTACTCCAGGTAAAAATTTTCGACATTTATTAGTTCCCCGTTACAACTGACGTGAAGGTAGTAGGTGCGTAGCGGCATCTGCTAAATGAAAGTCTAAGTTTTTCAACCTAATAAAAATAGCGTAGCAGCATCTGCTAAATGAAAGTCTTAGTTCTCTCTTGTCTTCACTGCAGCATCCATCTGGCTTGCAATTTTTAGAAGCCATGGAGGTTGTCACCAGGAAAATGGTCCAATAACTTTTTCAATTAAAAATCTTTTAAAAGTATTTTATTTTACAAATATTTTATTAGGTTGAAAAATTTAGACTTTCATTTAGCAGATGCCGCTACGCACCTACTACCTTCTCGTCAGATGCAATGGGGGACTAATAAATGCCGAAAATTTTTACCTGGAGTAGAGATAGCAGCCTATGCATTCTCTGAAGAGCCTCTAACAAGAGGTGAAATCGTCGATAAGGGTGCTGGTTGCGCTCTCTAACCTAAGTAAAAATTAAGACAGTTTTGACTTCGCATTGCAACTGAATAAAAATGGTATACATTTTAATAATGATATTAATGTTTATATTACTAAATAGAGAATTGGACACCATCTCAAATGAGCGACCACACGACCCCTATTCCCGTTTTAAAAAAATCATCGATTACGTCATCACAGTCAGATGGATGACGTCACTAGTATGAAATATATGCCAAAAAATTGCAATATAAAAATAAAAATCGACCTGTTACGGCATTTCCTTAAAATCAAATAACTACTGCCAAATATCAAGGTAGACTGTGTTCTTTACACCCACCCTGTATTACAAATTGTGTTGATTTTAAACACATGGACCTTTTATCTTACAAATATTAATGAATTAAGTAACACGTTCTGGCCGAATGAATCTGCTGATATCATTATATAGTTCGGCTACGCTGAAACGATAGCAGCATAAAATATTCGTCTGCATGGACAGGTGCTACCTTCGGAGGGCAGTGATTGGACGCACATGTTGCCCAAGAAGGTATTCGCCTTTGCCGGCGACTATTACGACAACAAGAAACAGCTGCAAGAAGAAAACTAGAGTAAACGCCGAACAGATATCGTCGGATGGCCAGATTTCCGCAGAGGTTGATTTTTAAATACAGCACCGGCATAAAAATATTTATTTTAGATTTTATACAGTCATCATATAGTCCGTGGTGTGAGACATGGACAAAATTTTCTGATTCGGTTTCTTTGGGGCTTCCTGTTCAACAATGTCCCAATATAAATAAATTAGAAGGTTGTCAGGCGAAATTTTTGGCCATAAATTGTTCAAAAGATCACCTTTTTTACTCCGAAACATATTTTTTAGGTTTTTTGGGCCATTCTAAACACAAAGGGTCGCTATTCATTTTTCTTATCTCAAAAGTTGATAGTTATCAAGTTATAAGCAAGTTAAAACCTGAAAAATGAAAAAATACAAAATACCTACGCGTTTTCGAGGCTCCAAAACTCATTCCTTGTATAAGAAAAATGATATACATAAATAACATTAACTGAACACCAAAATATGCGCAACTTACTCTGTTTTTAAACCAGGAGGAGTAATTCAAATTTACATCCTACAAATTTACATACAAAAGGAGTTACATCCTAATGAAAAAAGAGTGTGTGTAGGTACTTGGTACGCACGTAAGACGTTATACTTCTATTATTATAATTTCAACGAAATAAATATATTTTAAACAGTTTAATCGTATTTTTATTTAAATATTAAACCAATTTTAACACTTAAAATAAAATACCAAAAATTAAAAATACCGTTAATAGTTACGTTATTGTTTATGAAGTGTAGGTTTCCGCAGCGCAGTTGCTTTTCCCTTGATGAATAATAATAGAAAATCTAAATAAATATATTTGCTAACAAATTATCATTAATATCTGTCACCGTCCTATTAGGGGAGTGCATTTAGATTTTCACTTCGGAAAAAATCAAACAAGATAAAACTTTTTGTAATTTCATTAAGAAATGTTTAATAAACAACATATCAAAGAGTTCTACTCGAGAAGTGGGTGCTTCATTTTTTATTAAACAAATGAACAGCGAAGTTAGATGTTTTTTTAAATAACTCCGAAAATATAACTTTTAGACAAAAACTGACTTGACCATTGAAAAATTCAGAAAATTTTACAAAAAAAATCTTATATAAAGATTTTTCTAAAATTAAATCTCTAGCTTCTGTAATTTTTTATTTATAACGCTAAAGTCACCCTTCTCACACACATTGGCGCACTGTAAACTAGCGTTGGAAGAAGTGCACGGTTGAGTTTTTTTAATGTAATTCTTTAACTAATGGATCAAAAGAAATTTTACAAATTGGACATGACAGAAGATGAAATAAGCTATCTTATGGTTGTAATAAAAAGAAATAAAATTTATGGACATAAGTACGGTGTGGGCGGAAAGTGAGCCTTACATGAATTTTGTTTAAAAATGATTTAAAAATGTGTAACTAATACAATTTTACTTATAAAACTCTCAAATTTGCACAACTTAGCTCTCAATCATCTTACTAAACGATGATTCATTAAAAAAAAATCTCAAAAATTTAATTCAAATAATACGCCGTCTCAAAAAATGTAATTTTTGAAAACTTCGTAGTTTTACAGAATTTCCACCATTTTAAGACGGTATTACTCAAGTTTGAATAAATCTAATACAATTTTTTTGATATTTTTTTAAAGCTTAGGATATAATCTTTAAAAAACACTAAATAATTTTAGTTTAAAAATGAAATAAACAATTTCTTTTTGAGAAAACTTAGAAAGATAACAAAAATGTAATACAAAAACCGAAAATTACCAGCTGAAAAAATGTATATACAGAGTGATCAAAACTTTTTTCTGTAAAACTTACCAAAAATATATTTAATAATAAGCTTCAACAATAATAAATGTTCAACAAAATTTTTTTTTTTTAGCTCTTATACAGTATGTCTGCGTAACTTGGAACCTATTGATAACTATTTTAATATCAGTTTTACGAAAAAAAGTTATTCTTTATAAAATACTCTGCATCGTATATAACATAAGATGCAATCATCAAATATCAAATTTTGTTAATTTTGTACGAGGAATATCAAAAAATATGAATTTCACTCAGGAGTAAAGTACCTTTATATTTCACAATATCGAAAATTTTTATAAAGAAAAGTTGTTTGGAATTAAAAACTACGTTCCAATATGTAATTATATCCTTCTAATTGAAAATTTGTTTTTTTTTAAATATTGTTTCAAATTAATTATATCCAACATCATTAATTTTTCACTTATTATTTATGATAAGCGATTTTTTATTAATTTTATGAAGAAAGTTATTCGTCATAAATAGCTGTGCATGGTCTAACACTTAATATGCAAATATAAAATATTATATTTTATTAATATTATACGAGGTATTTATGTCAAAAAATTATATTTCGCGCAATAAATATGTACCTTTATAGTTCACAATATTTCGATTATTCGATTAGAAGAGTGTAATTGCATATTGACACATCGTTTTTAATTCTGAACAACTTTCCATAATAACAATTTTCAGTATTATGAAAAATATAGGTATTTTACTACTAACTGAAATTTTTATTTATTGACATACCTTGTACAAAATTGATAAAAATTGATATTTTATGATTGCATTTAAAGTCTTAGAATATGCAGAGCTTTTTACTAAGAATAACTTTTTTATTTATGATCCCATTGCAACAATTTTTTGAATATTGAAGAGATAGATTTTGAATAATTTGTTCTTTCTTTCTAATACATTTTAATTTTTAATATTATTGTGAAAACTATTTGTTTATCTTTTTTTTAAGAATGAAATTCCATATTTGTTTGATTGGATTCTACTTGTTTTTCATTTAAATATCCGCCAGTTTGCATCCGCCATTTTGAAATTTAAATGTTTAATCTTTAATTCAGATTCAACAACCTGTTAAAAATAAAGACAATAAATGTTTTAGAAAAATGTTCTTTTTTATGTTCTTTTTAGAAAATCCGCATTTTGGATCCGCCATTTTATAGTTTATAATGTTAACTTTTAAGTTAGGTTTATCAAATCTCTCAAAAATAAATATATGTAGAAATAAATACATTTTGTAAAGAAATTATGATTTTACAACTATTTTTGAAGTTATCCTCCATTTTGGATCTGCCATTTTATAATTTAAATTATCAAAATTTGATTCAGGTTCAGCATCCTCTCAAAAATATCCACATATATGTCAACAAACACGTTTTATAAAAAAAAATCGGATTTTACAACTGCTTTTTAAGGATTTTTAGGAAAAAATCCGCCATTTTGAATCCGCCATTTTGAATTTGCAAATTGTAATGTCAGATTCGGGTTCAGCATAATCAAAACTAAAATAAAAACATTTTTAATCAAAATAAAATGTTGAATTCTCCCATATTCTTAACATTATTTATACAAAACAATTGTTATTGTTTAAACAATTAATAAACAATTAGCGGCGAAATTTGTGAGTAGAACTTTTTTACTTTAACATATTTATAAACTAACAAAAAAAGTTTTAGAAAAATATAACCTTGTTTGATTTTTTCCGAAACATTGTATCTTTTCGTTCTAATTGCACTCCCCTATATATATTATAATCGAATTAACAAAAACACCATTTCATAATATATTTGCATTAATACAAAACTTAAAATATTTAAGAATTTTATTAATTTTAGACGAAATAAAAATTTCGTATGACATTCATGACAATGACGATGACAGAATCCGCATGATGGCCGATTTGGATGTTTAATCGATAATTGTTCAAGTAATCAATATTGAATAAGTACCTAATTACTAAATCTGTAAAGTTTCGATTTAGGTTTTATGAATATAATTGCAAAATACTAGAGCATTTCACTTTCTGGCATAAATTTAATTAATAATAACGTACATTTTGTACAATATTTTTAATAATTAAAGTAAATAAATTTTAAGTTCACTCAAATAAATAATCGATTACTGCCATCGACCGCTTACATTCAATCTCAGTTAATTTGATTAATCGCGGCAGGTAAAGTAAAATTCTTCTTTCAGTACAATAAAGTGTTACTTTACTGCCGCAAATGGCGTCAAATGAGTACAATAATGAATGACTTTAGTGACGGTTGGCGATAAATACATAAATAATGATACGTGACAGTATTTGTCACTTCAGTTTTTTTAGGTTTTTTAGTGTAACAGCAACAGCATTGCTAGAGCGAGACGAGCTGTATTACAACCAAATGTACTAGCAGGTTCACAAGTATGCAAGTCAATAAAAAGAGAAAGAAGAAAAAGAAGTATTCCAGGCTCAATCATTATAACTTCAGACAGTATGTGTCCTATTGTGTACACTGAATTTTGTATCCAATTTTCGACGACTTTCTCGTACAAAAAAGTATTCCTATTATAATATAATAAGAACAAAATAACGAAGTCGTCTTGATGTTGCGAGCGTTGTAGTTATTCTTTCAAGTAGTTTTTTTCTATAATTGATATAAATTGTCATTATTTGCCAGTTCTTGTCCTTTCCTGAAACGTCACATTTTATTCTATGGGGTAAAGTCTATTTCTATCCAACTCCCGGACATCAAAATAACTTTGGAATTTTTATTTCAATAACGAGGTTAAATTAATATTTCGAGATATCCACATTATTGTTGGCAATAACTTAATACACTTTTCGCCATAGAATAATGGTCCCACACTGTTGAGGGTTCCATTTATTTCGATACTTCTGAAAAATACGCCATGAAAACACTTTCCGAGAACGAATTACATTTTTTTCTGGAGTGCCAATCAATGAATTCTGCATACGCTCGCTCATATAACCTCTTAGATTTTATGGGCAATATGTTCAACCAAGCTTAATTTGCAGCTTCTACTGATTCTGGCAGCGTGCAGGAAAATGAGGAATCATTGTCCATTTAAGCTCAGATTTTTCCAGATTTTGCTAAACTTTGATCACACTTCGACACAACTATTTTAGTAAAAATACCAAGTTTTTTGTAAAAGGTATATATTAAAATACCCCAAATAAGGGTCACAATACAAAACGTTTTCGGATTAAGGAATCCATCATCAGTGTTTAAAACCCCTAAAATTAAGTATAACCTAATTAATTTAGAGAAAAGTTAAAAATTGACAGAGGTTTTAAAACAATAGGCCATACTTACAAAAATTGCATGCCTGAGCCACCAAAATGTATTGGGTAAAAACCTTTTAAATGTAAATGATATGGTTGTTTTACATATTTATATAAAGATGTTACCCAGGGCAACACAGGACTCTTCCCACGTGGTTGGAATTTTTTTTGGAGAAAACCCCACATATTGGATTTCAATGGCCAACTGACAACTGAATTTAAAAACAAGCCAAAATGACATTAAGAACTGTCAATGTAACCTAGTTGTATTTTATTACTTCAGCCACAACGTTTAAAGATTATTTTGAATGTTTAAGATAAAACAGTATTTAATTGACATATGTTAGAATTAAAGATGTTCGAAAAAAGATTAGATGGAAATTTTTTTTTCCACCTACCTCTACCGAAAGTATACCTTTCCGGACCTGATTGTAGGGAGCAAAGTTGTACTTTTCCTCCCTAGGGAGGAAAAGTAAAAGTGACATCATGGTATTTCCTTCATGAAATATAACTTATTGACGCCCTGTACAATATCTATTTTCTATTACGTAAGTATCTATACATTTTAACGTTTATTTAAAAACACTCTGTATTTTGCAGAATGGTAAAAAACAGTAAATTGTTATTCTGATTTAACAATGTTTACATTAATAATTTGACTTATAGTTGACAGTTGACAGTTATATTGTACCTACTTGTTAGTTTTAGTTCTAATAAATTTTGTTGGTTAGTTACATAAATAAATTAAGTAAAAATGAAAAAATGACTTGTTATTTGAGGAAGGTGGAAAACCATATGTATAACATGGGAGTAAAGTGCCTTTTCCTCCCTTGAATGATTACTGCCCTCCGCTACGCGTCGGGCAGTAAACTACATTCTCGGGAGGAAAATTAGCACTTTCCTCCCTTGTTATTCAAATAGCTATTTTTTCTTAGAAATAATCCATTAATTAAGAGGATCGGTACGTATTTTCGGCTGCAATGCTATTCAAATGGGGATTCATTTTTTTCGAATCCTGAGAAAACTAATAAGTATTTTTGAAAAATTTAAACGCAGAATGAAAGATTACGTTATTAGCGAGGGCAGAAAGTCCCTGAGAACTTCTATAATGTTTATTTTAATAAGTTACAGGGGTGAAAAACTAAGAGAAAATGTAGTGTGATTTTTAATTTCAAATATCTCATTCGAAAGAAACTTCTTATATATTCTAAGGGACTTTCGGCCCTCGATAATAATTTAGTCTTTCATTTTGTGTTTAAATTTTTTAAAAATATTTGTTTTTTCAGGATTCGAAAAAAATGGACACCATGTCCGTGGAAATCGAACATTCGCTATCTTTGCCATACAACGCACTCATTCGAATATAATGTTATGACAAGACTCAAGACAGTGACAAGTAGAGATGTGTCCGACCCGCTATTGTGATATAGCAGTTCATTCTGCTACTGCTTTTTAACGCTTTTACGATGATAATAAAATCAATCAAAGAGTTGTTTATTAAATAGTATTGATAGTGATTTGAAAAATAATAATTGATTTAAGGCGTACAATTAATAAAAAGTTATTTATTGTTTATATATTATTTATGGAAAATCCAAGTATTTCAAGTCATTAAAGTTCAAATAAAAGTATTATTTTATAAGAGTTTGTTCCGATAACCGTAAATAGGTACGAGTTTAGCTATAAAGTAAAGTGACCATGGTGGCATAAAATGTAGTAAATGCTAATGCTTCAAGCACGTACTACATTTTTGAAGATTTCACTACAAAAGGCATTTGCTTTTCTCCGTAGTATTTGCTACTATTTACCAGCCTACATAGAAGAATGTACTACGCTTTTGAAGTATGTGCTTGTTTAGTAGTATTTTGCTTCAGTTTAAGTGAAGTTGGTGAGTGGACGTCTTCGGCGTAGGTATTTTTTTGTTACAATATGGCAGCATTTATGAATGTGTGTCATAGAAAAATTTAGAAACTACGAAGAAGATTCTTAATTTTTGGGGTCATTCTTTTATCAAATAAAATATAATAATTGTGAAGAAGATTAACAAATAACAATTGTTCATTTTTATCCTCGCGTAACTCTTTTGTCGCTTCGGATCTGAGTCACTCATTTTTATTCATGTACAATTCTAATATTTTGGTACGTAAAAATGTGAATTCACAAATCACAAGCACATGGAAAACTAATTCCATCACGATTGGTGTAATGCAGACACGGCTGGCGCTACGCTTTGTAGTAGATACTTCTGCTCAGTAGTAGGTACTTCTGTTGTGTAGTAAGTTCTTCTCAACAAAAGTACCTACTTTTATGTAAAAGAAAATGCTACAAAGTAGTGACTTTTTGCTGAAGCAATAGCATCTACTACGTTTTATGCATTCCGCCCATTTTCTTGAGTGAATTATTTATTAAATGACTTCATATTTTAATAAAGATGATTTTAATATTTTATAATTAAAGGCTTCGCTTTTTACGGAGAGTTTTAACGCTTTTTTTTCTCGAAGAAAAATAATAAAATGATATTTTCGGCTCCTTTTCCTACGTGACTTCTCTATCGAAGTTGGCGGTCAATATGGCAAATTTCTCTCTATTCTGGGCTTGATGAAGTTTACCGATAGATTTTATAGATCATATTTTCACTATAAATTTAAAATTAATTTGAAAAATACAAAAGTAATTAATTTGATTTATGTAAAAAAGTACTTACTTCAATTGAGCTAACCGCTATTTCTTCGCTTTTCAGTAACACATTTCTTGTAACAACGTCCCATATTTTAATTTGCGCAAATAAAGAAATAAATTAAGTCTTTATAAATTAATTGAGTAATACTACATTTATACAACGCAGTTTTTCACATGTTCAAACCTTATCTAAGCTTTCCATGGTAACAGGACATTATTAAAATAACTTTACAACTTTTTTTCTTTTTCGACTATTTGTATAGTATATAAATAATGGTAACCACTGAATACATAATTAGTGAAAAAATAATCATATCATTTATACAAGTAAAGGTTATTAAAGAACATTCAAAAACTGAACGAAACCGAAATAGCCATCTCTACCTTTCTAATGACAATGTCACTGTCAACCTAATGTTTACATCTGCAGTTTCCATACCAGTGAGAATTTTACTACATGTAATTTGCCTTGTAAAGACAGAAAAAGTAGGGATAGCCGTAAAATATTTGCGAATTATGTACCCACAGCCTTAAAGGCTGTATGACACTATGCATTTTCTTGTATCATTTCTAATATCGTTTCTGATATGTCAAAAAAATGTATAGTGTCATACACAGATACAAGAAACGATATCAGAAACGATACAAGAATTTGTGTCAGGCACAGATTCTTGTACAATAACTGCGCCAATTTCTGCGCAAAGAGCAAAAACGTAAAACCTGCTGGTAAAACTTCTAAATCTCATAATGGCGGCTGAAAATGAGATCATATGATTTATGTCTTGATAAATTTATTTGTGTTTTGTAGGTATTATTTATAAATATTTTATTGATACTTAATATACCGTTTGGTATGGACTACTGTTCTACTAATAACCATATATTTAGAATAACTTTGGGTTTCATATTGCATAATTTTTTAATAGAGGAAAATACAATAGTTCCAATTTGGATCAAACTGAAGATAATTATAATGCAAATATTTTAGCACAAATATCAAAACAAAATAAAAAACACAAATAATCAACAGTCAACGTAAAAATTCTAGTTATTATAACATTAAAATATTTGTTTTTAAAAGTTTATAAATTTTATAAAATCCTTAAAATCAGCTGTAGACGCAGTACTACCATACCAATGTAAGGTGAGAGGGTGACAAACAAAATTTCGACCAATCACGTGCCGAATTTCATACAGTTTTCGATACAAGAACTTGCATAGTGTCATACAGGGCACAAATGTACATACAAGAAATGATACAAGAAAATGTATACAAGAAACGATATCAGAAACGATATTAGAAATGATACAAGAAAATGCATAGTGTCATACAGCCTTAAGTATTCAAATAGGAAAATAAAAATAAAATGTTTACGTTACCAGAAGTTATGCAGTCAACAATACCAATAGGTGTTGTATTAGTGGTGTGAAATTATCAATACAATTAGACAAATAATGGGAAAGGCCTTATATGTGTAGACGTCTAGGAACACAAAATGTATGTAATGTGTACATATGTGTACGATTCTAAGAGTATTAATTAGAGGATAATTGTCTGATGACTGATAACTTGCTTAGAAGTCGACCCAACATAAATTGGATAATGATGGAAAAAGTGATATGATAATTATAGAAGTACTGTTTTGTTTTTTATCTGACTGAAAATGAGACTAGAGTAACTTGATGAAACTAAGTCCTCCAGAGACCTGACATCAAATTGGTTGTAAATGAAGTGATCGTAAAATATGGGGGGAAGTTGGAAGGTATGAAAAGTCTGACAGAGTATGTTGTGATATTGGACCATGGAAGATTGTGAAATGATGATGGTTTTCCTATCATTACAACACACTACACATCTTCCATGGTCCAATATCACAACATACTCTGTCAGACTTTTCATACCTTCCAACTCCCCCCCCCCATATTTTACGATCACTTCATTTACAACCAATTTGATGTCAGGTCTCTGGAGGACTTAGTTTCACCAAGTTACTCTAGTCTCATTTTTTTATTATTTATATTTATTACCATCATTCTTTATTATATTATTATTACAATTGCAGTTATACATTTCTTAAACGTTTTTCTAAATTTTCTACAGAAAAACTGAGCCGTCTATCTGATAATAATTGTCTATATTCGGAAAAACTTCTTTCTACTTCACATGAAGTAAAAGGAGCAAACTCAAATATTGTATAATTGGGCGTTCTGCCTACCTATAACATTAAATTATCTTCACATTTCCCTATCAATATTATTTATTTGAATTATTTTTTCATATCTCTCATTTTTCTTTAACAACGTGCAGAGTTTTTGATACACTTTTTTGGTTTCTCCAAGGTGTTTAATTTTTTCCTTAATGAATTGATTATTTCAATAATATGTTCTAATGAAATGTTTCGCTTTTCTAATTTAGTAATTGGTTCAGCAATATTTACAAAATTGGTTTGGATATGTGTCAAATTACTTTTTAATAACGGTTTTTTTTTTAAATATCCACAAATTTTTTGGATGTCAAAATGACTTCCCTAATCCCCTCAAAATTATCGGTTATGAAATTTACAGAGTTTAACCATGTTCCCCATCTATTTAACACAGGTTCAGATGGTAAAGGCACATTAGGTAAACGATCTATATACACCTCTACTCGCAAAAGTGCTTTTAGAAATATTTTTTTATATTTGATACAATGGTATTTGATACCAATGGAAATTCTGTCCTTCCAGTTTCTGCTACTCTATTTAAAGCGTGTGCTAAACAAGTAACAAATTTGAAATAGTATATTGTACAACAAGTGAGAAAAGAGGCATATTTCTCACGAGCGCAGAAGTTTGTTCGTAAGAGGCGAGTGCCACAAATCAAGTGAGGGAGAAATATGTCATTTTCTCATGTGTTGTACACTGTACTTTTTCTATGGATGCAGTTTTGTCAAGAGTTCAAACTTCAAAATTAAATAATTTAGGTGCCTTTAGGTATATTATGTGCATAAATTAAAATAAAATACATACATGTAGGTATTTAATATTCTTAAAATTTATATACGTTATTTATTTAAAATTCTAATTAACAGTTTTTTTGAACAGGTTTGAAAGGTAATTCCTGGTAAGTTTTGCTTCAACACATTTTGTTGACAAACATTAAAATTGTGTTTGTATTGTGCCTGTTACCCTGGAAACGGCGATCGTATGTATGAAAAACCGTAGGAGAACCCGCGAGAAAAAATATTTCTCACTGCAATTACCGACTTTTCTCACTACGTAAGAATTATTCGTTTTGAATGCATGTAGGTAGTGAGAGAAGTTGCACATTGTATAGCATCCATAGAAAAAAAATATTTTTAAATGTTGTCCACCTTTTCTCATATGGCGCAGCATCACTTAACAATAACAAAATTTTTCACTAACAAAATGTGACTGCATATTGTAGAGTCCCCTTCGTCTCCTTTATTCGTCGTCTCCTTGCCTTATAAATTGTAGTAGACAGAGACTATGGATATTACCAGAAAGTGGTTCCAAGGGAATTTTCAGATTTATTGTTTAGATCTGAGACTTCTCATTTCTCTTTAAAAATTTTTCTGTTGGTATCGTTTGGCGCAAAAAATTCCGGAAATATGCAATTTTCATAGATACATATGCACTTATAAAATTTATCCAAAATATGCAAATATGCACTTAATATGCATTTTGCATATTTCCCGAGCTCTACTAATTACCTACTCAAAACATAATAGCCATTGAATGCAAGAAAGACGTCAAAATGTCCTTCATGCATTCAGAACCACAATACAATATCAACATTCTTCTCTCTGTTTAAATAACTTAAAGAGTCGATTTAAACTTTTAAACGTAAACAAGCCAAACCACTCTACAAATACCAGAATGGATTTTTATACTTCCTCTATAACCTGCCGCTGCATTACTCCGTGTAGCTGTAGCCAATGGCTTTATGGACAAAAAGAAAAAAGAAAATGCAACGACCATCGAGATACTAAGTTAAAGTCAACAAGAAGCGCCAGGTGTTTTTGAAATCCTGCTCTGATTGTCGAACCGTTTTAGCAAGGGATGGCATTAAATCGCTGCCATGTATCTGAAAGTGGTATTTGATGCAAATGTAGTCAAGAACCCATATTAAATTGTTTAGTATTTTTATTGCATATTGCAAATTTTTATAGGCGTAACATCTTGAGGGGTATAATAAAAACCTTTGCTTTTTTATTCATAATTATTGCGGTTTATTCCCAAAAAATGAATATTTTAGACGTATAACGTTTCATATTAGAGCATTGAAGTTTTATTTTTAACGTTTTTTAAGCAATAAATAAAAAAAAATAGTATTAAAAACAATAGGACCAGTTTAATCATAACAGAAGCGATGTCGACTACTAGTCCAAGTAATGAATGAAGCTTAAAATAGGACAAAACCTCGCAATTTTATAGAACGGATCGATTTGCATAAAAATTTGGAATTAAGTTCACCTTACCCTCTACTTCAAAATCTATATTGTGCTGACGGGCGGTTTTTATTTTTTAAGGGTGAAAACTACCCCTTATTGCTAAAACCTATAAAAAAGGTTAAAAAGGGTGAAATTGGTGAGATGCATTACAAAATGATTCTCTAATAGTCTAGCTATATTTGTTGACTATTTCGACCCTTTACAAGTTCATTTCAAGGGTGAAAACTACCCCTAACTGCTCAAATTTGCTCAAAAATGCTTAAGGATGGTAACATTTGATTCGGATGATTTATGTAATAATGGTTTGATATTCTTAATATAATATGTGAGTATTTCTACCGTTAAAATTTTATTTTTGAAGGGTGAACTCCCGCTTCGCGTCGTTCGGCAAACTGCAGTCGCGTGCGGAAAAGAATGACTTTCTGCACTTGTTAGGAAAATAACTATATTTTTTTGCTTATCTTAGAAAGTTTAGAACTTTTAGATCTTTTTTAGATCTTTTTATCTTAGAAAGTTTTCTTTATCTTAGAAAGTTTGTTAAAAAAAATTTGCAGTTTTTTACAAGATTTACACTAAGCATCAAAATTAACGCACCACCTTAAAAATGGGACATTTTTGATGTCTTGTATTTCCTAAACCTGTTGTTCGATTTTAGTGATTTTTTTAATATGTTATAGCTTTATTCCTCAAGAATA